>NW_023425356.1:36492742-37742742 GCF_014108415.1 Molossus molossus
GCCGGGGCTCACCCGGCCCCGCAACCCCCTCGGGAAAGGGGGGCCGCCCCCAGGACTCGGGCGCCCCGGTCGCGCTACTCTGCTCGCACTGGCCGCGTTCCTTCCGCCCTGCGAGGGCAAAGAGTCCCGCGCCTCCGCCGGCGCCGGGGCCGCAGCGCCCCCTAGGCAGCAAGGCCGACAGCGGCCGCGCCTCCGCGGCGCCCGGGGCAGTGCTCGGCGGAGGCGGCCGGCGGCGGCGGCCGGCGAGCGGGGCTTCCCCGGCCGTCCCCTGCCCCCCGCACCCCTCCCCGGCGGCCGGAACCTCCCTGCGGGGCGGAGTGATACCGGCGGCGGGGTAGAGCGCGGCGCGGCCGAGCGGGGAGCCCGGGGCTGCGCGGGGCGGGAGGCGGGCGGAGGGAGGAGGGGAGAGAGGCGGGGCCGGGGCGGGTTGTTGTGAGGCGACTGCGCTACTGCCGGACCGGGGCGGTTATGGCGGCTCCATATTAACACCCTCCTCCTCCTCCGCCGCCGCCGCCGTCTCCTCCTCCTCCTCCTCCTCTCCCGCCCGCCCGCGCTCCTCAGCGATCTCCCCCTTCACCTAGACGCCTACCTCTTCCCCTCACCTTTCCCCCTCCCCTCTTCTACCATGCCCGGCATGATGGAGAAAGGGCCCGAGTTACTGGGGAAGAACCGGTCGGCCAACGGCAGCGCCAAGAGCCCGGCGGGTGGCGGTGGCAGCGGCGCCTCGTCCACGAACGGCGGGCTGCACTTCTCGGAGCCCGAGAGCGGCTGCAGCAGCGACGACGAGCACGGTGGTAGCCTCGAACTCCTCCCCGCCAGCCCGCCTGCCCCCCTTCCTCCTCCCCTCCCCCAGCCCCCTCCCTTCGCCGCGCTCCCGCCCTCCCTCCCCTCGGAGCCCGGGCGCTGCGGTAGCCTCGAACTCCCGGTGCAGTGCAGCAGCACCCCCCGCGACCCCCGCCCCCCGCCCTCGCCCAATCCCCCGCCCTCGCTGCCCCCGCTCCCCGCCCCCATCCTCTGCCATCTCCCGGAGTGCCCGGAGTTAATATCTTCCCAGCCACCCGCCGTTTCTTCCTCCCTCCAGCGATTTTTATATTTTATTAAGTGTCTCTTCCTTTTTCTCTTTTCTTCTTCTTTCTTTCCTTTCCCCCCTCCCTCCTCCCCTGCCCCCGTCTCTCTTTTGGCATTGCTTTGCAGATGTTGGGATGAGAGTCGGAGCTGAATACCAAGCCCGGATCCCTGAATTTGATCCAGGTGAGATATATTTGCTTAGGCAAAAATCCCGTCTCCCCTTTTCTGGGATTGGCTTGGGGTGGAAGGGATGGGGGTGGGGTGGGGGTCCGGGTGTGTAATTGGGAGGGGATGCGGGGCTGAGATGGGTAGGCATCTCCGGCTGGGAGGCTGTCAGGCTTGGCAGGGCTGTGACACAGGGCGTGTGGGCAGATGTGTGCATTGCAAGGTTAACATGGTTTCTTTGGAGGCTCCTTGCCCGCTAGTGGCATCGCCCTTCTGCCCCCTGAGCTCGGGGCGAGGTCGGGGAGAGCAGGGGAGACGGCCCTCGGCGGATTGGGGTCCGCGGGCTGGACAAGAGGCTGTTCCGGCTGTGTGTAAGGATCATGCCAATGTCAGTTGCCAGTCCGCCGGCCCTCGGGAGCGAGGGCGGCGGATGCCCAGGCAGCTGTCACCGGTGGAAGCCCAGGGCGAGCCTTCCCCGACCGGTGCGCACCAGCGATTTTCTTTTTTCTTTCTTTTTGGCGAGGTGGTGTCGCTTTGCTCTCGACAGCTCTGCGGAGTGTTGGAGCCGGGGAGAGAGAAGGATGGGGGAAGGGGGTGGGGAGAAGCCAGAGGCACACACCTCGTTCTCGAGCCAGCCCTCGGAAGTCAGACCACAGGACAGTGGCGGCAGCTGCCAAGGAGACATTTTCTCCCAGAGCAGCCAGGTTCCAGCGGCCTCTGCCAACCCAGCTTGCGGGCTCCCTGTCTACTTTTCTACAAACAGGCTCCCTGGCGGTCACGGGATTTCAGCCTGGACAGGGATTGGGCGAGAGTTCCGCATATGGAGGCGCCCTTGCTGGAGCCTCTCGTTGTGGAGCGCGTTTCCTTCTCCCCGCTCCACCCCAGACCCTCTGCAGCTCGGGCTTTGGACAGACTTCGAAGGGGCTGGGTTTTTGGTCAGTTTTTTTGCCCATTGTCTGCCCATAAGAACGTTGCGTCTTGTCGTACTCTTGAAATCTGTGTTAGATATTAATAGGGCTCAGTTGTGTTTTCTTGGGGCGGGCGGGGGGTGGATAACATGTTTATTTGATTGTAGGGTATAGCTAGGTATTTCCATTCCTCCAGTGCCCGTTAGAGCAGTACGGAATGATGTTCACCAACCATTTGAAGAGTTTGAGGTGGCAGCTCTTCCTGTTCCAGGAGAGAGGGTGAAATAATGGGTGTCAAAAGAATTGTCAGTGCAGGCTATTTTTCAAAAGGTAAAAACAGTACAAGGGTGTTCACTAGAACTGGGTTGCCCTGGAAATGACACAGCTCTCAATGTATTTTATGTAATAGCTGTCAATGTGGGTACTGGTGGGCTTCAAATAATTTTAAATGTTTTGTGAAATTAATTTTCTTCGATGTAGCTAGTAGGTGAATGGCACTTTCACGTAAGTGTGCTGTCTCAGGTTTTAGCTAGACAGTTGCAAAGAGCATGCTTTGGACTCAGGTAGGTTGAGTTCAGTTCCCAGCTCTTATTTTTATGCTTTGAGCAAGTCACAGGTCTTCCCTGAGCCTCAGTTTCCCTAGTTATAAAATGGAAATAAAAAAATATTTTATGAATTCTTGCCAGGATTATATATATAACTAGGCAGTTATTCAGTAAAAATTAAATTTTATAATTAAAGATATGCATACATTTGTATCTTTTTGATTTGGGGCTTCCATTGGGACTCTGTTCTTTTGGGGAATTGATAAGCTTATTTCCAAATTAGAATTCAGCAACCAGAATTATTTTATTTAATAAAATATTTATCTTTTTGCCCCATTAGTTTGGTTTATATTTCATAGACAACTGTACACAGGTTGATTAAGGGTCTTATATTTAAGAGCCAGACTTCATGCTGTAAATTTACACATTATGACCTGATCACTGTAAAGCATTTTTTGTTTCATAATAGACGAAATACCAGAACAAATTTAAAAAATAATTTTTTAAAAGTGCAGAAGACTTTTTAGGTGGTTTCACATGGTCGCTATTTGAATTATCCAATTTACTTGATCATTATATTTTGCTTATTTTGAACCTAAGACGAATATTTGTGAGGGGGGGAAATATTACTATTTAAAGTTATATTTTCAATTTATTTACTGAGACTATAATTGATACTCTTTATTAGAATAAGAATATCACATTCTTTAAATTCACCTATTCATTTTCTCCTTAATCTCCTGCAGAAGAATGCTGAACCAGAGGACACAACTAAAACTAGTTACCATTTAAACTTAGGTCATTTGGCTCTTAAACACAAGACACCCTAATGAGCCAGTGTATAGTTGTCTATAGATGTTATAGGCAAATCTTTTCAAACAAATGTAGATTATTAATTATTAGATAGTTTTTACAAGGAGATGAGCCTCTATGCCATTCAACATAGTATCACTACTTTATTTTATACTAAGTGTTACACTGGTGTGTGAAGTTTTTACTTCATCTTCCTTTAATATAATTGGGTTAGAATTTAACCTATTTCCTTAGAAAAGAGATTTATTAGTGATAGAAATTTAGATGTGGTCAGCTCTTCTCGCTCCTTTTTTCCTTTTTATACCATTATCTTCAGCCTTATAAACCACTTGGTCTGTCTTCATAGAGATTGTTCATCCATAGCCATCTAAGTCATTTGGAAGAAAAATTCCTTAGGTACTAAGATTATTATGATCAGAATGTAGGAAAAGTAAGGAAATTTTTTTGTGGTAGGTATTTTTATTGGAGGAGATGATGATGATGATAGAAATTAAACACAAAGAATAAACTATTAAATGACTTTCAGAAAATATGAGAAGAATTGATATTTAAATTAGAATTACTGAAGGTAGGAGATTAGGAATAGTTTATGTTAATTAACAGACCATAGCTAAGAATGTCTTTATAAAAATTTACTAACTGGATTTCTGATTATTTTCTTAAGTTCTTTTTCTTTCTGTTCTTTACTAGATCTTCCCAACTTCTATTTAATTTCAACTGACTGCTTATATCACAAGGAACAGTTTTGTGTGGTGACTAAGAGTTTTCACCTCTCACTTGCCCTGGCCAGTGTGGCTCCATTGGGCGTCATCTGGGGCTATTTCAAGTCCCAGTGAGGACACATGCCTGAGTTTTGGGCTTGATCCCTGGTAGGGGGCATGCAGGAAGCAGCCGATAGATGTTCTGCTCACAGTGATGTTTCTATCTCTCTCGCCCTTTGCCTTTCTCTCTAAAGATCAATAAAAATATATAAAAAAAGAATTTCACCTCCTATCATATACCTTTTAGCTAATATGACACAGTGACCTGGGATGAACTACCTGATGTATCCAGGCCTTAGTTTTCTTTTTTGTAAAAGGGAGATGATGTGAACTATATCACAAGGTTAAGTGAAAAATAATGTATATAAAGAAGTGTTTTTCAAATTAATTTACCTGCATACATACACATAAAAGAATTTCGAAAAAACAGATTCACATATTTTCAAGTTGACATCTATCATTTGCCACAATTTAAATAGTTGAGAAAGGTAATCTTCAATTTATTGAAAATATTAACACTTTGAAATAAAGCTGTTATATCCTTGTTTTAAATGCTTCCCATTAACTATAAATACTGGAGTAATGTGATGGTGTCTGTTCTATAAAATATATGAACAGGCTTCTAACAATATGAAAGTTTACATTGTTCCTTTTTGTCTCCATGCGTTTTCCCCACATAATTTTTTAATGTATTTTAATACTTGAAAATACTTATTGATCACCTATATCTCTACCACCGTAATAATGTATTCTTGTGAAAGAAGGTCCTAAGTGTTAACTTTCTTTTGGCTTGAGTTAATTACAATAATGCATAATTGATTAAAAATCTAGTAGTCATGGTGTCTTGAGTACAGAAGGGCTTTGCTGATAGCCTTTGGCACTATAGAGATTTTTAATTTTCTCTTTTTAATCCTCACCCAAGGATATGCCTTTATTGATTTTAGAGAGAGAGGGAGGAAGAAAGAGAAAAGAAACATCGATGTGAGAGGAGAGACATCCATCAGTTGGGGATCGAATCCACAACCTTGTATGTGCCCTGACCTAGAATTGAACCTGCAGCCTTTTGGCATACAGGATGATGCTCCAACCAACTGAGCCACCCAGCCAGGGTAGGCAGTGTACTCTTCTAAGACTGGGCATGGGTGAGAGACGTGCCTTTTTTTTTTTAGTGAGAAGGGCGCTTATGAAGAAAGGTCAGAAGTGGAATGAGCAGATTTCTTAGATTGCAGGTGAGTTCAGGCAGATTGTCTTGGGAAAGAAAACATTAGGGAAGTTGAAGGTCTGAATTTGATTTCCATAAAATTTATTCATGCTTATGTACCCCTTGGAAAGTCTTGGTTTACCCCAGTGTGAAGTTGGTGAATTAAGTATATAATTCAAAGCCTAATATATGAATGGTAGAATTTTAAAAAATATTTGGAGTATCTAGCCCAGCCGGTGTGGCTCAGTGGTTGAGCATCAACCCATGGACCAAGAGGTCACTGGTTCGATTCCTAGTCAGGGCACATGCCTGGGTTGCAGGCTCAGTTCCCATTGGGGGTGTGCAGGAGGCATCTGATCAGTGTGTCTCTCTCATCGATGTTTCTATCTCTCCTCCCTTCCTCTCTCTCTAAAACTCAATAAAAATACATTAAAAATATATATATATGGAGTATCTTAATATCTTTAATATTAATTTCTTTATATAGAATATTTGTTTCATGGTATTTTATATTAAAAGTCTTAAAGGAAATTTTAAAAGAAATATATTTTTATTTTTGTACTTATTTTGAAATTTGCTATTGGTGTGGAAATCCTAGCTTATCAAAATTATACAGTCATCCCTCAGTATCCAATGAAGATTTTGTTGCAGGACCCCTGAGGATACTAATATCTTTGAATATTCAAGTCCCTTGTATAAAATGGTATAGTATTTCTATATAAGCTACGCATATTCTGCCATATACTTTAAATCAACTTTAAGTTACTTATTATACCTAATATAAAGTAAATTCTATGTAAATAGTTGTTATGCAGTATTTAGGGAGTAATGACAAGAAAAAAAACTGTGTGTTCAGTATAGACACAACCATTGTAGGGCTAACTGCATAATACATGTCCCCAACAACATAATTTTTTTTTCTAAATATTTTTGATCCCATGGTTGGTGAATCTATAAATAATGCAGTGCCCATGGATACAGAGGGCTGACTTTTGTTTGATTGTTGTTTTTTTCCAGTTGGTCTCATCAGTGTACTTGACCTACTGTAGTTAAGATCTAAAAAATTCCAGAGGGCCAGCTGGTGTGGCTCAGTGATTGAGCATAGACCTGTGCACCAAGAGGTCACTGGTTCGATTCCTGGTCAGGGCACCTGTCCAGGTTGTGGGCCCAATCCCCAGTCGGGGGCATGCAGGAGGCAGCCCATCAGTGTTCTCTCTCATTGATATTTCTGTCTCTCTTTCCCTCTCCCTCTCTCTCAAATCAATAAAGAAAAACATTTTTTAATAGAATAAAATAAAATAAAAAAATTTTAGATTAAACTTTTAAGTGGTTCATGTAATATTTTTTAACACTGTTCAGTAATTTTATTTTCAGAACTGTCATTCTACTATATATAGTCTTTAAATTATGGTAACTTGCTACCTAGGATTTGGTTGGTTAGTTGGTTGGTTGATTTTTTTAATCAATTCAAAAGTTAGGATGCTTCTAAGGCTTGGTTATTTTGCTTGTGAGTCAAGTTTGATTCTCAGTATTCATGAATATCAGACAGTTTTGAGATACAATCTCCAATACTGTTACAGATAAAAGCAAAGTAAACATTGGGTTTGTGTCCTTTAAATATTTTGGTTCTTTTCAACTTTTGTGATGGAAATGGTGAAACTTGATTAGATGCAAAGCATCCTGGGGTGGGGGGGTTGTTTGTTTTGTTTTGTTTTTTTATCCTCACCCAAGGACATTCTTCCATTTTTTGTTCAGGTAGAGTGGGAGGGAGAGAGAGAGAGAGAGAGAGAGAGAGAGAGAGACATCGACGCAAAAGGGACACATCTAGTGGCTGCCACCCGCACGACCAACCAGGGCTGGGGACAAACTGCAACCGAGTCATGCACCCTAAGCGGGATCCAAACCCGGGTCTCTCTGGACTGCAGGCTGACGCTCCAACCGCTGAGCCAAACCAGCCAGGGCTAATATTCTTTTATAGTAGAGGAATCAGGTTAATTTGTCAGAAAAACCGAAAGGTTATTTCAGCTATTCAATTTCATTTTCAAAGGGTTGGTGAGTGGGACATCAGCCATTTGTGTTAGAGCTCCGTGAAATTTTATTCATTCATACTTTTATTTGATTGATAATGTGAGAAGTTCATCCAGAATAGGGAAAGAAAGAAACTTAAGAAAGAACTGTTCTCAATAAGAATATACTAGAGAGAGCAATAATTCTCATATAATGCTTACCATTTGCCAGCTACTTTGTATTAATTCATTTACTTTTTGAACAACTCTGTGAAGTAGGTACTCTCATCATTTCTATTTTTAAAGGTGCGTTAAGCCCTGGCGGGTTTGGCTTAGTGGTTGGAGCATGGGCCAGCAGACCAAAGAGTCTTGGGTTCGATTCCGGTCAAGGGCACATACCTCAGTTGCGGTTTGGTCCTCGGCCCTGGCTGGAGTCGTGTGGGAGGCAGCCAATCAATCCATGTGTCTCTCTCACATCGACGTTTCTTCCCACACACACACACACTTTATCTGAAGATAAATGGAAAAAATATTCTCGGGTGATGATTTAAAAAATAAAGGTGAGTTAAATTGAGGCACAGATAGGTTAAGTAAATTTGCACAAGGTGACAGAGCTAGGAAGTGGCAGGGCTGGAATTCAAACTTGAAGTCTAGCTCTATAATGGTTACACTCTTCATCGTTATACTAAAATGTCTCTCCTTTTCTGTGAACCTCAGTCATCTCTTGTGTCTTGTTATTGAGAACAGTGGAGTCCAGTTCAGGGGTTAGGGAAAGAACGTTGTGAAATGCCTAATTAGGTGTTCTCTGCTACCAGACACGATTACTCTACAAATGCATCCATACATCCCTATTAGTAGAGCTGTCAGTACTCACAACTCGGTGCTTGTTTCTGTCAGATCAAGCCCTTAATTATAAGGCTAATAAGAATTTTGAGGAAACGTAACTATTCTTCATGGGGAAAACATTTTTTTTAAATGTGTGTTTGTTTAAGAAGAGATATTGAAGTATTTTAACTCAGGCTTTCTGTAATGCAAGAATCAGGTGCAAGGAAATACATTTAAATACTAAGCACGATATACTATTAAGATGAGACTTAATGGAAACTTTTGTTGCGGTCTGTGTTTAAGTAGGATTTAAATTATCTTATTGTCACAATTCATTGTGAAAGAATCATCGCCATGTTAAAGGATTAAAGTTTAGGATACTTGAAACAGAATTTGTTTATTTCTGTTAATCCTCATCTGAAGATATTTTTCCATTTTTAAAGAGAGTGGGAGGGAAGAAGAGAGAGAGAAACATCAATAGATTGCCTCCTGCAGGGCCAGGAATTGAATCTGCAACCCAGGTACATGCCCTTGACCAGAATCAAACCTGAAACCCTTGAATCTGTAGGCCCATGCTCTAACCTCTGAGCCAAACTGACCAGGGCAGAAATAGGTTTTATTAACTAAATAAAGGCTTCTGACCAATTTAGATAAGCTATATATTTCCATTGAATGATTTGGCTCATTTGCTTTTGTGTTTTTGTTTTATGTGGTTAAAATGAAATATATATTTTATTTTTTAGCAAGAGAAAACTAACAAAATTTAATACATACATATGTTTGGGAACTCCACACACATGAGAGAGTCAGAGACCCCACATGTAGGAGAGTGTCAGAGAGACAGGGGGATTGAGGTATAAAACATTCTAATCTAGGGATGAATGAGGTAATGAGTCTTGGGCCCTTTAAAGCGTCACTGCAGGATGATAAGTAGAGCAAATACTCAGTAAAGAAAAGTTTCCCCTGCCATGTAGGTGGGTCAAAAAGGTTATTGTTGGTAATCTCTTTTTGGTGAGGCCTCTAATTCAGATTATCTAGGCAGTTAAGGGTGGGGGGCAGCTAGAGCTGCCTTTAGCTTAAAACAATCTGCACACCATAGAGGCACATCTTGGGGTGACTCATTCTGGACCCCCCACAGTTCCCTCCTCTGAAACTTCCCTGGAAGTTTTATATTCCAGAATTTGGGTTGGGAGATTGTTCTGTATCTCATTAAACCTGTCTCAGTCTTGAGAAAGTTCATTTAAGTAAACAGTTGTGTCTCATTTCAGGAGGTAGTAATTCAGGTGGGCTCCCCAAGTTAATCCTCTGGTGCAAGCAGTCAGGTATTTAATAAGAGGCATTTTGATGAAAACCAAAGAAAAACAAAGGTTAATCATTGGAGCCGACTGTAATCTGTTTCTGAGTTCTGAAGGCAGGCAGTTAAGATTTCAGAATGTCTGTCTCCATCTTCAGATGGAGTGAAGTCAGGCAATTACAACCTCTTGGATTCTCCTGGTTTCCAGTTTAAATGGTGATCTTTCTGCAACAGGCACAAAGATTGTCCACATGTGAGCTGTGGTCGTGATTTTTCTGAAGTCTGTATGAAGTTGCCCACTTTAGCTTTCATGGCCTTGAAATGAGGGCAGTTTGGTGCTCAGTGATTCCAAATCGAAGAGTGGGAAAACGGAAATGTTAGCTTGGAGGGTTGCAGCTAGATATTTAAGAAAACTGGAAAATTTCAGCATCTAGCCTAGTTTATAGATAGAAACTCAAGAGACAGTGAACAGTACTAGAATCTGATATCCACAAAGGTGTATTATGGTTTCTATTGAAACAGTTTTTCTCTAAAATCACCCCCATTTTTTTTTTTTCAGTCCTCACACAAGGACATTTTTGCATTTATCTTCAGATAGACAGGGGGGAAAGAGAGAAAGAGAAACATCAATGTAAGAGTGACACATCAACTGGTTGCCACCCACAGGACCCCAGCCTGGGCCTGGGACAAACTGTAACTGAGATACATGCCCTTAGGGGGAACTGAACCCGAGACTCTGGTCTGCGGGCCGATGTTCTAACTGCTGAAGCCACACCAGCCAGGGCTAAAATCACCCCATCTTTACCAGACAACCAAATTAAGACTATTTATAAGTCTGGCCGGTGTGGCTCAGTGGTTGAGCGTCAACCCATGCACCAAGAGGTCCACTGGTTTGATTCCCAGTCAGGGCACATGCCCGGGTTGTGGGCCAGATCCCCGGTGGGGAGCGTGCAGGAGGCAGCCAGTCGATGTTCTCTCTCATCAATGTTTCTATCACTCTCTCCCTCTCACTTTCTCTCTCTCTAAAAATCAATATAGAAAAAAAAATTTTTTAATAAAAAAAGACTATAAAATAAATCTATTTTCAATAAACTTGGCCTGATTATTTGTTTAAGTCCAGCAAGAAAAGTAACAACATAGGCTTGTTTAACTCTGCTTCGCTGGACTTTTCCAATAAGGGCTCTTCTGACTGAACTTAAAAAGGCCTCTCAAGCCCTGGCTGGTGTCCTCAGTGGTTAGATCACCAGCCCATGAACTAAAGAGTCAGGTTTGATTCCGGTTAGGGGAACATACCTGGGTTTTAGGTTAATTCCTAGGCCCAGTGGGGCCATGTGTGAAAGGCAGCCAATCAGCGTGTCTCTCTTAATTGATGTTTCTCTCTCCCCCCCCATTCGACTCTCTAAAAATCAATGGAAAAAATATCCTTGGCGAGGATTAACAAAACAAACAAACAAACAAAAAAGGCCTCTCAAGGCTAAGAAACCAAGCCACATACTTGCCATTGGACTTTGCCTGTAATACCTATAGATTTGGGGTTGATTCCTCACTTCTCAAGGTACCCAATGTATCCTGAAGCTCTTTCCTTGAATCTCCTAGTAAGCAACCTTTGCCCTGGCTGGTTTGGCTCAGCGGTTAGAGCATTGGCCTGCGGTCCTGAGAGACCTGGGTTCGGTTTCCGCTAAGGGCGCGTACCTCGGTTGCAGTTTGTCCCTGGCCCTGGTTGGTTGTGTGGGTGGCAGTCACTCGATGTGTCCCTTTCACGTCGATGTTTCTCTCTCTCCCTCTCTCTCCCTCTCACTCTGCCTGAACAAAGAATGGAAAAATGTCCTCGAGTGAGGATTAAAAACAATTAAAAAAAAGCAACCTTTGTTCCTTACCTGGAAAGACTACTGTGAACCATGTGACTAGGTACCACGTCGTTTTTCCAAGGGGCTTTTATTCCAAAGTCAGTTTTAATTCCTTTAAGTTTTCTGGTCATATCTGATCCTATTCATGTCTGTCTCAAATATGACATTCCAGTCAAAACCTTGTGTATTGTTATAAAGAGAATTGATTCTTACTGAACTTATGCAAGCAAATATATTGCCTTTAAAATAAAAATACTCATTGAGAGTTTCCAAAGTCTGGAGGGAACAATTAAAGAGAGAAAAATATGTTTCAGTGCTGCTTACAAAGGTGTAATTTACCAAATTGCTGTAGGTCACGGATACTTTAAAAGAAAGAAAAAAATTCCTTGTATGTGGAAAACAAAAATTGTTTTAAATTAGCATTTCAAATAAAAAGTCATAAAATTGTAACCCTTCTCATCTGTTCATTCAGTTCTGTGTAATTAAACTTGTTCTGCTTGAATCCAGTTTTTCCATTAGTTCTCACAACCTTGCCTGATAATTAAGGGTAATAGGGTCAGTCATAATTCCAAGAAACTTGCAAGTCTGTCCATTCAAGTTCATAATTTGCTCAATGAAGTGAGTGCCCCAATCAGTACAGATTGTGGAAGGCAGACCCCAAGTGGGAAACATTTTCTAACAGTTTCTTTGCCACTGCGAGGGCATCAGCCTCGTGGCAGGGGAAAGCTTTAACTTTTCCAGAATATATACACAGAACAACAAGAACGCATCAATAACCCAAACTAAGAGGCAGTAGAATGAAGTCCAGCTTAAGTGTACTATGGTGGATGAAGGAATGCAAAAACTTGAAAGATAACCTGGGAGTCGGAAGAACCAAGTGGTGGTTTTGGGTTTCCCATAGCCCTGACTGTTCATTTAATTTACAGTCATTGTTTACCCACCTTAATTAAATATATTCTAATATTGAAAATTTTTAAAAGACATTATAATTTATTTTCATTTAAATACAAAATTCAGATAATGTATTTCTGACTTATATTTTTCTAAATTCCTGTTTTTGTCCTCTTTTATTAAAGAAACTTATAACAAAATGTGATGGGTTTTGCTTTTAGATTTATTTTATAATTATGGTTTTTCTAATACTTTGATAGTGTTCTCTCATTTCTCCTCCATCCTTAATTTTTCCTTATAGTAAAGGACTTATAAATTTAAAAAGACAATTTCAGCTTCATATTTTTATTAATACTGTATTATTCTCTAAAATTTGTTGAATATACAATAGTAATATATGATAATTCTCCAAAAATAAAAATAAATGATATTAATTGATATTAAATTATTGCTTGATAGATAATTTTTGTAGTTTGAGATTATACTATTGGTTCCTTTACCAAATATCTTTTAACTTTGTAAATGATTACAGTTTAACCTCAGAATTCTGATAATGTTTTATGTGAATACTTTTGAAATTCTAGCCATTAGTTGCTTGTAGCTACTTTATAAAAGTCAATTATGACATGTTCATAAATAAGTCTTCTTAAAATAGGTGGCAACAATGCTTCATTTGTTGGTAGTTTTAATTAACTTGAATGCACCTAAGAATTAGGAAGAAACCAGGAAAAGACCAGACCCCATATGCATGTGTTTGGCTCTGGGATACCTGTGTCAGGCATTCATTCAGTCTATTCTTAATTTACACGCAGTTTCAGTATAGCTTGATTTGTCTGACTTTTTAGATTATAACACTTTAGAAGTAAATTGGAAACAGCAATAAATAGTATGCTTCTAGATTAGAGGTAGACTCTCAGATTACTTTAGGAAGAAATAGCATTATTAACATTTACATTTTTTTTTTACTTTGTTTTCTTCTTATACAGAGCACATACTTTTATAAATATAAAATGTAGTAAATGAAGCCTAAAAAGGAATAGCTGACAGACTTCTAGCAAGGAATAAGATTAAATAAAAACCATGAAAAGCAGATACAATATTTGAAAATTACAGTAATCTTGGTCCATTTAGATACAAGGCAAAACAATTCACTTACCACCTGAGGTATTCTCTATGGTTTTAAAGAGTTTTTAATGACTCCTAAGTAAAGTATACAAGACTAAGTCAGTTATTATCTATAAAGTTCAGATATGGTCCGGCTGGTGTGGCTCGGTGGTTGAGCATCAGCCCATGCACCAAGAAGTCGCCAGTTCGATTCCCAGTCAGGACACATGCCGAGGTTGTGAGCATGCAGGAGGCGGCCAATTGATGATCTCTCTCATCGATGTTTTTATCTCTCTCTCCTCACTTTCTCTGTCTAAAAAAAAACCATAAAGTACAGATATGTCGTATATTTTAAAAAATCTTTTTTAAAGGGGGTAAGCTTCAGTGTTTATGAAATTTCCTTCATTTTCATAAATGGGATAGTTAATATATTTAATGTAAATCTGTTTTCCTTTTTATTTTCCCATACTTTGTTTTTTTGCCCTCTTTTGCAGGTACTGTACTAAAATAGAAATAAACTAACTTTGTTTATACTCATTTTGAATGTAAGTAAAAATCCATCATATTCAAAGTAATTAATTTTTCCCCAGGTGCTACAAAGTACACAGATAAAGACAATGGAGGAATGCTTGTATGGTCTCCATATCACAGTATCCCAGATGCCAAATGTAAGTTTTCTGAAATTGAATGTTTATGTTAACAGGGATCTATCAACCAATTCAAAATGAAATTTATATTTGTTTTGGGGTCTCTTAGATTCTCATAAGAAAAAACAGTTTGTCTTTGTTTTGTTTTGATTTTTTGATGGAGGTTGTTATATTAGAATGTTTTTCCTTTTGAAAGGTAGTGGGTTGCTCAATCCAATTTGTGTCAGGCCCAGGAAGACAGAGGAAACCTAGGATCTGATGGCATTGCTGCTTAAATCCTCAAGCAGGGGAGGGAGTTACTATGTAGACATCTGCACAGGCTTTTCCTCAGTGTATGGAGATGTAAAGAAATGCCTTCAAACTTCAAAGAGCCCACTATCATTACCATTTTAAAGAGGAAAGGGGAAAGAACTGACTCCAGCAGCCATCAATCAGGTCATCTCTGTGCTCTCCATTTCTGGACGGAGACCTTCTGGATCATTGACCATGCACTTCTTGAATCATGGTGTGGCTTTAGACTTCAATGTGATGTAGCGGACCTGATCCTTTGCGGCACATCAGATATAGGAAACGTGCAGGTAACAAAACTAAGATCCCCATCCCTCCATTTAGTTATTGAATTTACTAAATAAAAAAACCACTGAACAGCTATTTTAGCAGTTGTAAAATAAGCTTGTCTTTTAAAAATATTTACTGAATCTTACAGCTGTCCCATGATGGTTTATTTAGTCCCATGAAAAGTAATGATCATGTAATAATAAGTCTAATTATACTTACTGATGCAATAAAAGAACTAAAAATTGAAAACTGAGTGATATTCTGCATACCTGATCATTCTTCCTATTTAAGCTTTAGAATACCAGCAAAGGGTCTAGCTGGTAATCTAGGAATTAAATGCTCTTGAGGCATTCTTAAACAAAACTATGAAGTTACATTTGGCCTGGGACTATATACTGAAAGAGACTGTCGGGTTTCTTTGGTTCAGTCCTTATTATAGGCAAAGGTTTTCATTCATAAACTGAGTTTCAGGATGTCCTTGGCTTTTGCTGTTTTAGCACTGTTTTTATACAGTGGTGCCTTTCTTATCAAAGTGATAAAATTAAGAAAGCCAACATTTCTTGGTAGCATGATGTCCACGTGGAATATCCACCTGAAGGCCTAGGGCTATGCATCTGAATCACTTGGAGGAACTTTAAAAAAATAAACACTACTGATGTCTAGTCTCTATCTCAAACCAATTCAGTCAGAATTTTCAGAGATGGAGCCTGAAAATATATTATTATTTTTTAATCTTCACCTGAGGATATTTTTTTATTGATTTTAGAAAGAGGGGAAGGGAGAGGAAGAGAGCTAGAAACATTGATGTGAGAGAGAAACTTGGATTGGCTGCCTCCCAATCATACCCCACCACCCCACCATGGGACAACTTTCCAACCAGCTGAGCCACACTGGCCACGGCTGTACTTACTTCTTTTTTCTTTTTAAACAAATAATTTTAGAGAGAGGAAGGGAAAGAGAGAAAAACAGTGATGTGAGAAACATTGATCATTTGCCTCCCGCGCATGTCCCAGCCAGGGATTGAACCTGAAACCAGGGTATGTACCCTGACTGGGATTCGAACCCACCACCTATTGGTGTATGAGACAGTGCTCCAACCAACTGAGTCAGACCAGCCAGGGCCGGACTTACTTTTTAAAAAGCTGTTCCACTAAAAAGAAAAGTTTAAAAAATAAAAAAAAAGTCCAGCCGCTGTGGCTTTGGTTATGCATTGACCCATGCACCAAGAGGTCACTGGTTCGATTCCTGGTCAGGGCACATGCCCAGGTTATGGGCCAAATCCCCAGTGGGGGGCATGCAGGAAGTGGCCATTTGATATTTTCTCTCATGATGTTTCTATTTCTCTCTCCCTCTCCCTCTTTCTCTCTCTAAAATCAGTAAAGAAAAAAGAAAACTTTAAAAGCTTTTCCACTGATTCTAATGCATAGCCAAGGTTAAAAACCATAATTTGATTGGTATTGTTTGGCCTTCTAGTTATAAGACTATAGGACATTTTTGTTAAAGTTAATCATTAGACCTGTCATGTGTCTAAGTACTATGGTTCTAAACAAAATATAATAATTTGGATTTTCTGTACCAAAAGCTTACAATCTTAAGGGGATATAATAACATCCATAAAAGATAGTTGTTATTATAACAGCATTATTTTTATAATAGCATATTGTATATTAATCTGTACTGTACTGACTAGTAATGATAACAAATTCTTACAAAGTACTTAAAATGTGCTAGGTGCTATTCTCAGCACTTTACATGTATTAGCTCATTTAATCCTAGGAGGAAGGTACTATTTTTATCACCATTTAAAGTGAGGAAACTAAAGTACAGAAAGGTCAGGTTAACTGCCTAAAGTTAAAACACTAGCAACAAGGCCAAGAATCAAGCTCAGATAATAGACTAGCTGTTCTAGAATCAGCATTCTTAACCACTGCTTCTCAAAAATGTGCTTAAAGAAAAAAATGTATATATGTGTGTATGTGTGTATGTGTATATACATATATACATATATATAAAGTGTTAATATATATGGATCAAGAAGGACTATATAGACTTCACATAAAACTGAGTCTTGCTGAATGTGAAGTGGCAGACTTCTCAGCAGTGAGGCCTTGAAGTAAACAGTATATCATCATTGAAGCTACACTTATCTAAATAATTCTATTGGCTCGATTATATGGAGGATGAATGAAACTGGAATATTCAAACACCTTTTATATAGCTAGCAAGAAATGCTAAAGAAAATTTTAGGGATACTGAAGCATATCTAAATATGTTGTTACTATGTATTGCTGGAAAAATGGGAAGATAAAGGCTTTGGGCTAACTCTGAATATGAGATGGGGTCTTAAATAGCTACGTGACTTCAAATAAAGATTGCAGCAGAAAAATCATTGTAATTAGGGTCTATTATCTACTCACAGGTTGACTTTTTTTTGTATTCAAAAATTATTAATAGTAATTGAATTTAATTAAGTATATGCCATAGAGAGAAGTTACACTAAGTAAAATTTTAAACCAGGTAAACTTCTGATCTTGTTCATAGAAAAAGTCTTTATTGTAACATTTTGTGGAAAATGACTGGTTATTTTTTTACCCCTGGAATATAAATTCTTAAATTCTTCTTTGTTAAAAAAAAAAAAAAAAAAAAAAGTAGACTTGGGCAAATGTAGTAAGTATAATTAATTATATATCATTGTTTCATTACAGTGGATGAATATATTGCAATTGCAAAGGAGAAACATGGCTACAATGTGGAACAGGTATGTAAAGAAACATTTTACTATTAAGTCTTGCCTCAACATTTACGAAATCTAAAGACCATTTCATAATAATTTCTGTCCTAAAAGTATAGCAGTTCAACCTACTTTAGAGATACCAAAAGTCCTAGCAAAGTTTGACCTCTCAACATTAAGGATTTTGACTTTATAAACATTATTTGTCTCAAGGACTTGAATATTTTTCTCTAAATACCTTCGTTTCTTGTTCTACTTTGACTTTTAAAAGTATCTGAAAGCCTTCAGGATTACTCTTGCAAATGCTAACCAAAAAGGGAATTTTTTTTCTTTTTTTCTTTTGTTAATCCTCACCTGAGGATATTTCTTCCATTTATTTTTTTAAAATATGTTTTTATTGATTTTAGAGAAAGAGTGGAAGGGAGAGGGGGAGAGAGAAACATTGATCTGCTGCCTCCTGCACACCCCCTACAGGGGGATCCAGCCTGCAACTTGGGCATGTATCCTGAACAGGAATCAAACTGGCAACCTCTAGATACATGGGATGGTGCTCAACTAACTGAGCCACACTAGCCAGGGCTCTAATGATTTTTAGATTTTAGGGAGGGAGAAAAGGGGAGAGAAAGAAAACAAAACATCGATGTAAGAGATACACATTGATTGGTTGCCTCCCAAACAAACCCTGACTGGGGCCAGGGATCTAACCTGCAACCCAGGTATGTGCCCTTGATTGGGAATCCAACCTGAGACACATCAAATGGTTGCCACCCACACGACTTCAACCGGGGCAGGGGACAAACTGCAACCGAGGTACCTGCCCTTAGTGGGAACCAAACCCAGGCCTCTCTGGTCCGCGGGCTG
The DNA here is from genome assembly GCF_014108415.1 of Molossus molossus. Lineage (NCBI taxonomy): Eukaryota > Metazoa > Chordata > Mammalia > Chiroptera > Molossidae > Molossus > Molossus molossus. Next base: position 36,510,968 of record NW_023425356.1, read on the forward strand.
ACTCTCTAACTGCTGGGCCAAACCAGCCAGGGCCGATATTTAAATCTAAAGGAATTTAGAAGTTAAACTTTTTGTTAAAAGAAATACTTAAGATTTTTCAATTATGAATAAAATAATTCACAAAGGGTTTTTTAAGTTACATAACTTTATTATTATTTTTTTTAATCCTCACCTGAGGACATTTTTTTGTTTTTTGTTCAGGTAGAGCGGGAGGGAGAGAGAGGAACAGAGAGAGAGAGAGAAACATCGAAGTGAAAGGGACACATCGAGTGGCTGCCACCCGCACGACCGACCAGGGCCAGGGACAAACTGCAACCGAGGTACGCGCCCTTAGCGGGAACCGAACCCGGGTCTCTCAGGACCGCAGGCCGATGCTCTAACCGCTGAGCCAAACCGGCCAGGGCTAAGTTACATAACTTTAAAGGGAGAAATGAAGAACATGGGAAAATAAAAATGCAATAGAGATTTTTAAATTTCATTTCCACTAAATATTAGCTCAACCTTTATCAGAACTACTAGTAAACTAGTAAACTACTGTAACCTAGATTTTTAAGAGCTAACTTTATAGTTAGTAACATAGCTACATAATAAAAAATCATTTTTGTGAAATTGAGATGTTTAAATGTAGTTATTTTTTTGTGAAATTTGAAGCCTTCGATTATGTGTTTTGTTTTTAGGCCTTGACTTTTTGTCTACTATTTAAGAAAGGATTATTTAATCCTTTAAAATGTGACTGCACATAGGTTCATTTTCATGTTCATTTTAAAGGAGTATTACCAAAGTACACAAATTACTTTAAAACTCAATATTGAAAGAGTTGCTAAGTCTCTTAAGAAATAAAACTTTAGCCTTGACCGGTGTGTCTCAGTGGTTGGAGCATCGGCCCATGCACCGAAGTTGTCTTGGGTTTCGATTGCTAATCAGGCATGTGCCTGGGTTGCAGGTTGAGTCCCTGGGAGCTGCGTTCAGGAGGCAAGCAATCACTGTGTCTCTCTCAAATGGATGTTTCTCTCTCTCTCTCTTCCTCTCCCTCCCCCTTTCACTCTCTTTCAAAATCAGTGGAAAAAATATCCTCAGGTGAGGATTAACAAAAAAAGAGAGAAAGAAAACTTTATCCTATAAATGATATTCAGTACCTTATTATAAAAAGAAAGTCCTACTACTTACCTACAATAGAAGAGAAAATTGTGAAACTATTGGAAATCATACATTTCAAGCTTTTCTATGATATGCTAGGATAGTCATCGAAGTTTTTATAAATATGCCTCATAATATTTTTTGTGTACATTATAGTAATAAAGAACTTTTAAAAATACATATGATAAAAGATTGTTGTAATTGTAGATATACATTTCTTAGAAGTGTTTAGTACACGATATATTTCTAAAGGGTTAAAACCACTATTTCTCTGCCAAGTCTCAACTGAGCACTTTTAGTTTTGTGTTATAATCGATAGTTTTCATTCAATTACTGTTTTACTGGGCATTTTCCCTTTTTGCATATTTTCTCTACACACTGACAAATGAATAAATGTGGGTAAAAGTCTTGGTACGAGCCTTCAAACCTGCCTTAGTAATTATAGTCACTCCTCAACTGTGTTTCCTAGATTCTGCAGTAGATGTGGTATGTAAGAACATTCACTGTTCTGAGGCTCTGATTTAAAAGAATTAAATAAATGAGGTCTGCTACTTGGGCAACCCTAATTAAAAGTCCCAAACTGTGAGTGTATCTTCGGTTGAAGTCATAGGCTTAAGATTTTAACATAATTTGTGTTTAATTCTCTTAAGTGTGATGGAACATAAGTCCATTAAAAACCAAGGGGGATTGATTTCTCTTCAAAGGCACTTGGCATGTTGTTCTGGCATAAACATAACATTGAGAAGTCCCTTGCTGATCTTCCTAATTTTACTCCCTTTCCGGATGAGTGGACAGTGGAAGATAAAGTCCTATTTGAACAAGCCTTTAGTTTTCATGGGAAGAGCTTTCACAGGATTCAACAAATGGTATGGTAATTTTGGTCTGACTGTGATTCATACATGCATGATATCTTATGCTGATATTAAATACTTTCTACTTATTAAATTGAAAATAAAGTTTTTTAATCATTTTAATTTTAAAAAATATTTTGAAACAGGTATATTTGCATGCAGTACTATTGTCTACAACCACTCTAATGAATCTGATAGTTATTTGCTATTTCATTGTGATAAATTAATTTTTATTACGGCTTAAGTATATGTGTAATAGTATTGTTATAAAAGTTTGTCATTCTGGGGGGCGGGAATCATAATTTCAATTTTATTTTTTAATGTTTTATTTTATTTTATTCATTTATTTATTTTTAATCCTCACCTGAGGATATTTTTCCTTTTTTTTTTTTTTTTGTTCAGATAAAGTGGGAGGGAGAGAGAGAAACATCAATGTGAGAGAGACACATCGACTGGTTGCCTCCTGCAAAACGCCAATCAGGGCCAGGAACAAACCGCAACCGAGGTACATGCCCTTGACTGGATTGGACCCAGGATTCATTGGTCTGCAGGCGGACACTCTAACCGCTGAACCAAACCGGTCAGGGCTAATGTTTTATTTTTTAACATAAGGATTTTATTTTTTAATTTATATTCCTTTAGGTATGGAATCAATTTTTAAATACTCTGTAATGCAATATTGTTTAGGTACTGTTGCTTTTTTTTTTAAGAAGAAAATTGCTGTATATTTCTTAACTATTAAATTTTTAATCTTGTGTGAAAATAATGTAAACCTGAAAAGTTGCTGCATTAAACACTTTTAACCTGAATTGATAAAAACTAGATAATGTTTGCAAATACATCTAAATGTCTTCCATAATCGAAAAGAACATTTTTAATTGGGAGTGTACATTCTTGTTTGCCCTTATGATAAATCAGTGCATGATCATTAGTCATTTTAATACCCAGAGACTTTATTTGGGAGCTAAAGTCTATTTGCATTATTTATCATTTTAAAACCTGGATTTAAAACAAAATGATTTAAAAAAAAACATTGTTAAGAATTAAATAGCTTTTTTTGAAAACATTATGCTAACTGAACGAAACCAGACATAAAAGGTCACATATTATAGATTCTGTTTACATGAAATGTTCAAAATATGCAAATCCATAGAGATGGGTTAAGGAGAGAATAAGGAGTGGCTGCTAATGGGTATGGGTACAGGGTTTCTTTTTGAGGTTATGAAAATGTCAGAAATTTAGTGATAACTGCACATAGTATCAAATATACTAAAAACCACTGACTTGTATACTTTAAATCAGAGATTTGTATGATATGTGAATTATATAACAATGAAAAATTACAATTTACATAGGGGAAAAACAATTGAGTGACCCTTTAAGGAAAACAAATATTAAATACTAACACTGTGCTGGGGACTTCTGGTGTCATTCTCACTATGTTTGTGACATTTCTCCCCTCCCTCAGAACAAATAGGCATATTTATTCAGAAATTATCTTTGTAATTTATAAAGGTACTCAGTGAAAATGTTTTTATTTAAATCTACGCTTTTGTTTGCTGAGTATCAAAGAATAATATCAGGAATATTTATTCTGTTAATTGGAGTTTATGAATTAAACTTGCTGATATTAACATGATTTTTTTTTTTTTTTTAAGCTTCCAGATAAGACAATTGCTAGCCTTGTAAAATATTACTATTCCTGGAAGAAAACTCGATCTAGGACAAGCTTGATGGATCGTCAGGCTCGGAAATTAGCCAATAGACATAATCAGGGTGACAGGTAGGTTGGATGCCTTTATAAAGTTACATTGATAGGGACACTGTATTGGATTTATTACAGTGTCCTAAGGCAGAAAAATAATCACAACACATTGTAAGTACTTCTTACTCTTACATTCATGTTTCTGCTCCGATATAGGAAGGGCTGAGTGATCAAAAATCTTAATAGTAAGAACTCTCTTCAACTCTTAACTGTGAATCATAACCAGCACACATTGCAACTGAGTTATATTTGAGCTGTGTTTGACTGTAATCACAAGTGCTTCCTTTTAGTATAGATATATTTAATATATATATTTAGAATCTAATAAATATATTCTCTAGAAGATGCTCTTTCCACAATTACCTGAGTAACTGAAGTCTACGTTACTGTAGCTGTATCTTTATGCCAGTATAAAATAATTTGGCTGACTGGTTTTTGTCTGTCTTTATTTTCCAAATGGAAAATTGAAATAAGTATTTTATCAAATTAGTGTATGTGTTCTCTTTCCCAAGTGATATTTCTTTCTAAATATCTTTCCTATTGGGTCTCTTTTTATTTACCTAGAATGCTTGCTAAATGCCTAAACGTTCCTAAACACTAGAAATCTAAATCATAAAAGCTCATCTTCCCAAGGACAGGCCTTGTTCTGTTGGGGAATATTTAGTGAAATTACTAGCAAGGTATGTTACTATTTGATAAGAGCACTGGAATAGAATAAAAAGAAAGGAATTAAGTTTACTAATCTCTGTCTCTTCCCAGTGATGATGATGTGGAAGAAACACACCCAATGGATGGAAACGATAGTGATTATGATCCCAAAAAAGAAGCCAAGAAAGAGGTAATGGTGATCATTAGAGTGCTGGTAATTGTTCTACAACTCCACTCAAAAAGAATGAAGGCTACTTTTAAGAAAAATGTTTTTACATAATGATTTAGGAGGTCATATATTCCAAGTAATTTTTGTGTTTATCACATCCACTCAAAAGTATCAAAAACCCTGTCATGATCCCTACTCTTTAATACAGTAAAACCTTGATTTTTCAGACCTTGATTTAACGGAATTTGGATTTAATGGACAAAATTTTCAGTCTATAGGTCATTATGTGAAAATTAACACTATGAATTAAAAAATGCTTTTAACCAAGATTTGCTTATAATTAAATTAACAGGTAATTTTTTTTGTTAGTAATTCCACTGCTATTTTTAACAAATTTTTGTGAATAGGCCATATGTTGGAAAAAAACACTATAGTAATAATATTGCCTACATAAATACTACACATCTACAAATATAGTCTTCATATTTAAATCCAGGAGTCATTGTTCGTAAAAAATGTTTGGCAAATGATTAGCACATGATTGGTTCTGTTGTCGAGTATGGTGACTTTCTGCAGTAATTTTTTTTTAAATCCTCGCCCAAGGTTATTTTTTACATTAATCTTCAGATAGAGCTGGAGGGGGAGAGGAAGGAAGAGAGAGAGAGAGAGAAACATTGATGTATTTTTACATTAATCTTCAGATAGAGCTGGGGGGAGAGAGGGAGGGAGAGAAAGAGAGAAATATTGATGTGAGAGAGATACATTTATTGGTTGCCAACAGCACAACCCCAACTGGGGCAGGGACAAGCCGCAACTGAGGTATGTGCCCTTGGCTGGAATCAAACCCGGGACTCTTAACACTAAGCCATACTGGCCCGGGCTCTGCAGCAATCTTAATAAGTTCTAGCTGATATTCCATTGTGCGCTAAGCCACGCCTCAGCTGTGTGCATTTGTTTACTTTTGGTAGCTGGCGAATGCACCCATTTACTATATCTATTCAGTATAAGTTTAAAATTACTGTAATATACATAGAAAACCTTTCTGTGAAGTTAAACTTTTCATACACACTTTTTAAAAATATGTCTTTATTGTTGAAAGTATTACAGATGTCTCTTCCTTTTTCCCCCCCATTGGCCCCCCACTACCCATTGCCCACCCCCCACTTCCAGGCTCTTAAGGCACTATTGTCTGTGTCCATGGGTTATGCTTTACATGCATATAAATTATTTTGTTAATCTCTTCTTGCCCCACCCTTCCCCCTTCCCTCTGAGATTTCTTCAGTCTGTTCCATGCTTCCATGTCTCTGGATTTGTTTTGTTCTTCAGTTTATTTTGTTCATTAAATTCCACATATAAGTGAGATCATGCGATACTTGTCTTTCTCTGACTGGCTTATTTCGCTTAGCATGATACTCTCCAGGTTCCTCCATGGGCTGTCTCAAAGGGTAAGAGATCCTTTTTTTTTTTCTTTATAGCTGCATAGGTATTCCATTGTGTACATGTACCACAGCTTTATTGTCCACTCATCGACTAATGGGCATTTGGGCTGTTTCCAGATCTTAGTTATTGTAAATAGTACTGCTGTGAACATAGGAGTGCATATATTCTTTCTGGTTGGTGTTTCAGGATTCTTAGGACGTGCTTAATTTTAATAACACAAACATGTCTACATAAGTAAAAACAGTTAACTAATTTGTCAATTTTTTTTTTTTATCCTCACCCGAGGACATTTTGTTTAGACAGAACAGGAGGGAGAGAGAGAGAGAGAGATAGAGAGAAACATCGACGTGAAAGGGACACATAGAGTGGCTGCCATCCACACGACCCAACCAAGGCCAGGGACAAGCTGCAACCGAGGTACATGCCCTTAGCGGGAACTGAACCCCAATCTCTCTGGACCGCAGGCCGACACTCTAACCACTGAGCCAAACCGGCCAGGGCTAATGTGTCAATTTTTAACATACACTTTAGGAAAATCTACTTTATTATATAATAGACTTTCAGCTTGAATGGACACCCCCTCACCCAAATTAGTCTGTTATATCAAGTTTTTCTTTTTTTTTGTTAATCCTCTCCTGAGGATATTTTTCAGTTGACTTTTAGAGAGTGGGAGGGAGGGAGAGAGAGAAAAACATGGATGTGAGAGAGACACATTGATTGCTTGCCTCCTGCATGACCCTGGCCAGGGCTGGGGATCAAACCTGCAACCCAGGTATGTGCCCTTGACCGGAATCGAACCTGCCACCCTTCCTTCCGAGGGCCAACACTCTAACCGCTGACCCAAACTGGCCAGGGTTCATGGGTTTACTGTACGTGGAAATAAAATACCTTCAGGTGTATTTGGTAAAAATTAAACTTTTAGTCATTACCCAATTTTTCTTTCTGTTTTAAAATTTTTTATTTTATTAATTTTAAGGAGAGAGAGACATTGATTTGTTATTCCACTTATTTATACATTCATTGGTCGATTCCTTTATGTGCTCTGACTGGGAATCCAACCTGTAATCTTGACATATCAGGATGATGCTCTAGCCAACTGAGCTACCTGTCCAGGACCTACCCAGTCTTTCTTGAAAACATATTTTTTGTTATATATTACACCAAATTAGAAATGAGTAGCTGGTATACTGACAGCAGTGAAAATTGAAAGCTGCCTCAAAGGAAGAGATGGAAGAATCTTTAACTACCAAAGCACACATATTTCTCAATGTGATGATAATAATGATGACTAAAAATTGTTAAGAACAGGCTCAGTTGATATACATGCTCATTTATTATGGCAAGGAGTTACATAATTGTAAAAAATAGACTAAATGTTGATGGGTAGGCAGCTGTGGAATAGTGAAAATAACATTGAAATTTGAGAGACAGAATGTGACCTCATCCAATTTAATGACTCTTACTTCTTTAAAGGAACTCAGTGTCATGGCCCATTCTAGTCATTGTCATCATTTTAAACTCTTTTATCAGTGAAATTTAAAAAATCCATTCTTATTTCAATTTGATATTTTACTAATTGTTTTAATATTGCTAAATGGTCTCATATTTATTTATTCCTTCATTTTTTTCCAAGTCTGACCTGTTTTCCTGAGCCCAGTGTTCAACTATGTAAATTGCTCTCTTTCCAGTATCTTGCACTCCTCATCCTTCTGCTATACCTTCCCTAATCCTATAAACCTACAGGCTGGGTCAGTTGCTATTCTTGGTCTGAGAAGCACATCAGGAGAAAATGGCACAGGCATGTAAATTCTTGCTACTTACAAAAAGTAGTTTCCAATCTCAGTGTAGTCCTTAGCACCTCTCAGTCTTTAACCTCTAAGGCTCAGTTTTTCCATTGGTAAAATAAAAATAGTAGGATTGTTTTGAAGATCAAAGAGGTGGTATGTGTAAAAGCATTTAGTACCCAGTACATAGTAAACCTTGAATAAATATGCTGCTGTTCTATTATCTGAGAAACTATTTTGAACATTCATTCCTTTCTACGCATCACCTACTACCTCTCACTCCCTCTAAAATCTTGGCAGATAACTTCACCTTCTACTTCACACATGAAATATCAAGCAGAAACTCCCTTAAATTCCATTTTTTCCCTAAACCTTTGTACTACCACACTATCCTTTTCAACTGAGGGTATTTATACTTTGAACATTGTATTAAAATTATTGTGTTTGCCCACTTAACTGTGAAGTCTTTGAAGGCAGAGTCTGTTACACATACCTTGTACCCCTTTCGCCCTTTACACAGCAGTCATTTTTTACTTCCTTGCCAATACTTGATATGATCAGACTTTTAAAATGTACAACTCTGGTAATATGAAATAATATTCAGTAATGTCTACTGAATGAACAGTCTGCCGGAACGCCTCTCTCTCACAGTTAGAAAAGTTCCTTCCTTGTTTTGTATCATTTCACTGCTTGTTTCAGCCTATTTATCCCTTCATTGCGCCTCTAGGACTTTTTCCATCAGTCATCCCTTCTCTGTGCCATATTTTTATCCTTTTTATTATAGTCCAAAAGGATGCACAGGTCTTCCATTCAAAAGCATCTCTCTCTTTCTCCCTCAACCAGTTAGAAAACAAATTACTCCTTAGCACTACTTCTCTCTTGAGTTAGCCTTAGTGAGGCTTCTTCTGTCCCTTCACTTCTCTGAAACTGCTGACAAGTGACCTCCTAACTGCCACATCCAGGGATTAAAACCATTCATTGTCTTCTACTTGTGCTTTCTCTGTCATTTCAAGTCATTGACCCTCCCTTCTTCCTGAAAATCTCTTTGACTTATAACATCATTCTCTGATTCCTATCTACCTTTTTAACTATTGTGTTTCCATTTAGAGGAACAAAGAGGAAGGGCAAAATTTACAATTATTTGAGAGAGAGGATTTAAAAAGTAACTAAATGAATAGATTAAAAAAGAGTTACCATCTCCTCTGGTTGACTGCCTTATTTTTAGGTTCTCAATACTTTCTTAATTATCTCATCTCCATGCCTCCAGACTCCCCACACCACACCTTCTAGTATATTCTTTACTCGGTTGCCAAAGCAATCTTTTTAAAACCAAATTTATTCCCTGTAACCCTTCCATGGCTTTGTCTATAAAACAAACACACACAAACTCTCTAGCTAGGCTTTCTTCACCCCACCCCACTTGTCTAATTACTACATTTAAGATAATTTTTAAGTTCCCTGCAGTTTGTCCTATAGTTAGTTCTTTTAGATTTAAATATCAGCCCTGGCTGGTTTGGCTCAGCTGTTGGAGCATCAGCCTGTGGACCAGAGTCCCGGGTTTGGTTCCCGCTAGGGGCATGTACCAAAAAAAAAAGAGCAAGAATTGTGCCTTATCTACAGGGCTTTGTACATAGTAAGCATTCAGTCAAATTATAATTATTACACAAATCTGAGAGATTAAGAAAGTGTATGTATATGGAATACTGTTTTGTCCAACTATGCAAGGTGGAATACATACAAATTTTATCTTTGTTTGTCTGAGATGATCCTATTAGCAAATAATAACGTGAAGGGAGAATAAATTAAAAAGTAAAAGAATACTGCAGGGTTGTGGTCCAGGGCTGACACTGCATATCAGCAGCTTTATTCATTTCTCTGCTCTTTCACAAATGATAAGGACATCAGGCAGGGAATAATACTATAATATTACCTTTAGCACATAGCTACCTTTTAAAAATTGTGAACTGCACATACCTTAGAATGTATACAGTGTAAAGTATAATAATAAAATAAACACCAATGTTTCCATCTACTAAACTTAAGAAACACAAGTCCTATGCGGGTTTTCTTAATGGCACCCTCTGTCCCTTCTCTCCAGAGGGAACCTCTACCCTAAAAAGGGAACCTTATCCTGAAATTTATCAGTTATTCACTTTTCTTATTTTAATGGTTTTATCACATATGTGTATATCTGAGCAACTCTCATTTAGCTTTGTTCATTTCAAACTTTATTTAAATGGAATCATGTTGTATATATTCTTCAGCTACCTATATTTTGTTGTTGTTATCCAATACGTTTTTGCAATTCATTTTATTGCTATATTATAGTGTTCCATTGTATGTACATGCCACATTCGTTCTCTTACTGTCGGATGTCATTTCCAGTTTTTTATTACTTTGAGCAATACTGATAAGAACATATCTGGGATACATATATATGAGTGCCCATTGGACAGTGGTTTTCAGGTAGGTTTAGTATTGCCCCCAGGGGTAAAGGGCATCTAGAAATGAGGGAGGATAATTTCTTTTTTTTAATCCTCACTCAATGACATTCTTGCATTTATCTTTAGATAGAGCAGGAGGGAGAGAAGGGGGAAGAGAGAGAAACATCAATGTGAGAGAGACACATTGACTGGTTGCCACCCATATGACCCCAACTGGGGCCGGGGACAAACTGCAACCGAGGTACGTGCCCTTAGCGGGAACTGAACCTGGGACTCTTGGGTCCACGGGCCGATGCTCTAACTGCTGAGCCAAACTGGCCAGAGCGAGGATATTTTCACTGTTACAATGATTGAAGGGTACCACTGGCATGTAGTTCTTCTGCAGTGCACAGCACAGATTGTTCCACCAAAATGCCAGTGGGATTTATTTACTAACAATACCGTATGATTGTTTGGAGTGGAATTATTCTGTTTTAGGGTACAGTAGTCTTCCCCTAAGGTACAGTGGATATGTTCCAACAGCCCAGTAGGTGCCTGAAACCATGGATAGTGCTGAACCCTGTATATAGTATGTTTTCTCCTATGCATACATACCTTTTTCCTTAATCAACTAAGTTAACTCTGTTGGAACTGTGGCAGCGGCTCTTCATCAGCGTACGCAACATCTCCAGTAATTCTTATATTTTTCAGTCCAGACCTATTCCTGAATCTGCGTAACCTTGCCTTCCTTTCAGTAAGTGGCTTAGTGTCAGTGCTTTCAGGGATCCTGCTGGAGTGTTTATGTAAGTTCAGTGTTTTCTGGCTTGACATACCATCAGTTGGAACATGTTTTCTATTTATCTTCCATCCACAAATTGAATGCCTTTCCTATCTTAACTAAATACTTATCACCCATGGTGGATGTAACTTTTGCAGTTTGAGGTGTGACAGCAAAACTAGCATGAATTTTTATTTTCAAAATTACATGGATGGAAGAGTTGTTCTTACTGTAGATCTTAACCTTTTCACTTAAAAGAAGTACTTTATAGCCAAGGGCCATTTGGTTATCTATAACACCATTCACAGTCCATACAAAATTATCAACTTAAAAATTAGCTTGCAATATTTGATCAGGCTAATTTGGTGAAGTGTGCGATGTTAGCTGATACTGATTTTGCGAGCCTTAGACAGCCCTCAGGCTAGATGTTCCCCACCCCTGTTCTTAGTGAACAATTTTAGTTCTGTCTGATTTGCTGAATAACCATCCATTGAGTTTCTAATTTATTTCTGATGTCTTATTTTTAGATGTTCTGTTTGGTTCCTTTGCATACCTGTTTTGTCAGTTTTGATAGACTCTCATTCCTTGTAAGAATATTTCATATTTTCAGTTCTTTACTTTGTTGTTGTTTTTTTGAATCCTCACATGAGGACATGTTTTCATTGATTTTTAGGGAGAAAGGGAGAGAGAGAAACATCAGTTGGTTGCCTCCTGTATGCATCCCAACCAGGGATTGAACCCACAACCTAGTTATGTGCCCTGACCAGAAATCAAACCCAGGACCTTTTGGTATATAGGCTGACACTCAAACCAACTGAGCCACCGGGCCAGGGTTCTTTATTTTTTCCCCTAATTTTATTTTTGTTTTAATTTAGTGATTTTAGAGACAGGAAGAAGGGCGGGGAACTATCCAGTTGTTGTTCCACTTATTCATGTATTCATTGGTTGCTTTTTTATATGTGCCCTGACTGGAGATTGAACCCGCAGCCTTGGTGTATCAGGACAGTGCTCTAACCAGCTGAGCCACCAGTCATGGCCTAATCCTTTTATTCCTTTGTACACGTCCCACACATTTATTGTGTTATCTTTATTTAGTAATGCTAATATCTGCAGGCGTTACAGGTATAATTCTGTTGTTTGCTTCTCTGTTTCTCACAGGACTTGTATAACAATTTGTAGTTGTGAGCTCATTTTCCTTGAAATATACATGAGAAAAATTTTGAGACCTGGGTTTAAAGTCTGTTTTTCTAGAGACAGTTTGCATTTGCTTCTGCTAAGTGTCTGAATGCCCTTCCATCTTGAGACACTTGAAATTCTTTATTTTGGGTGTTTTAGGTTAGTCAGGTCATAAAAATTTAGTCCTCAAAGCCACTTGAATGTTAGCCTGTAGTTAGGGATTCTCAGGGGAGACATGTTTTGGTTTCTTTCCATTTGGCCAACAATAAGGTAGGCATGACTCCCTTTAATCATTCTCTCCCTCTGCAGGGCAGGGGCATTTTTTTCTTTGTGCACAGTGATGAAGTCCCTTCCAGAGTGGCTTTATCTCTGTGCCCTGTACCTGCTGTCCGCTGAAGCCTGGGCTCTAGGTGAATGCCAGCTCCTGCATATTCGCTTATCCTCTGGATGCCTGCTTTCTCAGCATTTCTGGTCTCTGAGGAATTGCCTCACTTCTCTGACAGCTCTCAAATGAATTTTAAAAGATTTAAAAAAAAAAAAAAAAAAAAAACTTGATCCAGCAATTTTAGGAGTGCTGTACTAGGAGTTTCCCTGAACATCAAGTCTGCCATGTGTGGCTTTGAGTTGGATTTTAAGCAACAGAGTGGATTATGCTTTATTATATAATTGTTTTATAATATTTGCTCAGAGTTCCTTTTCTAAAAATTGGATTATTATCTATTCTGTGAAATAGCCTTTAACCTAATGGGCATAGTTTGTAATGTATTTCTGTCTCAGAAGCACAAAATAACATTATATTTTTATATCACATTCTAAGAATATTACAGGTAATGAAACCCTACTTAGTTTATTTTCATCATTAGAAATTTATTAATGTCTTCTAAAAATGCAAATTTACATTCGTTTTATTCACAGATAAATAGACTTAAAGTTTAGAAATGTCATGATTAAGGTAATTCTGTATCCTTTTAAACCTTTAGTTGGAGGCATACTTCTCTTTCAACAACTCTAAAGTGAGAATGAGTAGTTATCTCTCTCTCTCTCTTTTTTTACCAGCTATCTAATCTGCCACTTCTCAGATTCCTAGTATGTCCCTTTTCTTACTTATTAAAAAGTTTTACTTAATATTAGTAGCTTTTTTTCCCCCTATCTTGCTTAGGGAAAATATATCCCCTCTTGAAGCCAACAGGAATAGTTTAGAGTCCAACTTATGTTTTTATTTTGTTCAGAGTCCTCTGGGTATGGAAATCAAACATTTTATTGAGTGGATTAATCAAGAATACATTATGTTGTATGCTTATTTTTCTTCAATTGATGAGCTCTGTGTGTGTATACACATACATATCTAATTGGGTCGAGGTATTTTTCTAGATGTACATATTGCAGCAGATACTTCTACAAGTAATAAAGAGTTTTCAATTTATACATGTTAAAAATGAAACAATCTGGCTCTGGCTGGTTTGGCTCAGCGGTTAGAGCATCAGCCTGTGGCCCGGAGAGACCTGGGTTCGGTTCCTGCTAAGGGCACGTACCTCGGTTGTAGTTTGTCCCCGGCCCTGGTTGGGGCGTGTGGGTGGCAGCCACTCGATGTGTCTCTTTCATGTCAATATTTCCCTCTCTCTTCCTCTCTTTCCCTCCCACTCTATCTGAACAAAAAAATGGAAAAATGTCCTCGGGTGAGGATTAAAAAAAAAAAAAGTAAACAATCTGTTATTCTATCTTTATTCTTCTAGGGTAATACTGAACAACCTGTCCAAACTAGCAAGATTGGACTTGGGAGGAGAGAGTATCAGAGTTTACAACACCGCCATCATTCTCAGCGTTCTAAGTGTCGTCCACCTAAGGGCATGTATTTAACCCAGGAAGATGTGGTAGCTGTTTCCTGTAGTCCCAATGCAGCCAACACCATCCTGAGGCAACTGGACATGGAGTTGATCTCTTTAAAACGTCAGGTATTTTATAAAAATCATAGTTTTAATGATTCTGTTCAGTTTGCTTGTCCACTTTACCTTAGTAAACTCAGTTTTATCAATTTTTCTTAGTGATCCATTTACATAAGCTCATTCTTTAAAATTACCTTGTTTCAAACAAGGTGCCTCTGTCTATTCTAGATCTGAGTCCCAGCATTGTTACTCGTTAGCTCTGTGATCTTGGGAAATAATAGAATTTCTCTGTGGTTCAATTTTATATCTGTGAAATTGAGGATAATTATACTTTTCCTGCAGGCCATTGGGAATTATTTGAGATGATACAGGCAGATTATTTAGCAGTGTTTAGCACATTTAAAGGCTCAATGAGTAGTGGCTACTCTCTTCATCATCATCATTATCACCAGGAGCAGTAGCACAGTAGTACTATAAAAGTATCATCACCATAATCAGGTAGTGGTTAAGAGTCAGGATCTAGAATCAGTGAACCTACGTTCTAACCCTGGTTACACCATCTATGGTCCTTAGGGAAGCAGCTCAGCATCTCAACTTCAGTTTCCTCATCTTGAAATGTGGGTAACAATGTGATGGTTGGGAGGAATTAAGCAAGATAATATATCATAAGTACCTAAAACAGTACCTACCACATAATAAGTGTTCTCAGTGAATGATCGTTACTAGGTCTCTGGCCTTTCTCAGTCTTCTTTTCCCTTTTTTGTTTGTTTGTTTCTGTTGTTGTTTATCTTTTAGGTCTAGTTACTCTTCTAAGTCTGTACTTTCTTGGTCTATATCGACCAACCTTACACTGTATGCCAGTGACTTCTGAATCTACTCCTCAAGCTATGACTTTTCTCCCAAGCTCTGTACCTTTATTTCCAGCTACCTGCTAGATATTTCATCTAACCCCCCCAAATATTTTTTTCTCTATTTGCTGTCTGTTGAAACATCAGAATCATCTGTGGTTCATCCCTTGCCAGTGTCACTGCCCCAACACACACAAACCAAGTGGTAACCAAGTTATGTGAGTTTTATCTCTGAAATTTCTTTTAAATCAAACCCTATCTCTGCTCCCCTTGTGCAGGCCCCTATCCCTCTAGCCTGACAATAACTGTTTTGTTGATGCTCCTTGCTCAGAGTGTAACATGGAGCACCAACAATGATGTGTAACGTAAAAAACACCTAATAAATAGTATTCACTCTCATCATTGTTATTCTTAGTGGAATAATTATTATTTGATCAAAACATTATGGTAACGAAAAATATTGATGGATTTTAATTCCTATATATCAGTTATTTTTGGTTATAAGAGACATTGTTAAAAGATAGTCAAATACTATGATTTGTGAACTGTGTCTATTAATCTATTAGGTAGATTATATGTATATAAGTTGATGTATATATTAGTTGAATGAGTGGAATATTACACCCTAAGTGTGATAAAGTGTGAGAAGTGTCTATCCTCCTGAAATGAAATTTAAGAACATTTTGTTACATATTCTCTTCATTTATTGAGTACTCAGAAATTCACGTAAGTATGTGTTCTAATTTATAATCTGGGTTATTTTTATTGAAGGTTCAGAATGCTAAGCAAGTAAACAGTGCACTTAAACAGAAAATGGAAGGGGGAATTGAAGAATTCAAACCTCCTGAGGTACGTTATTGAAGACTATATGTGACTAAGTATAATGAAACCTTGTTCTTTGTTCAGCTACTATTTTGGTCACATGTATTGTTAATACTTTGAAAGTTTAATGTTTTATAATATGAATAATTTGTATGTCTTTTTTTGTCATTTAGATAGTCTTTTGAGACCTGGCTAATGATTTAAGTTAAATCATTTCTTTCCTTTCTGCCTTTAGCAATTCCTGTCAAGCAAAGTAATTAGGAAATAAAGCTATACAAGTAGGCCCACTACCTGTGAAACTAGGTCATTGATAAGCAAGCTAGTACATTTCTGAGTCTACAGCAGTGTTTGCTCAAAACCCTGTTCTGCTTGTGTGAATTGGTAACATAGCAAGAAAAAGATTACCAAATTCAGAGCTCATTGTAACGAATTTTAATTTTAATTTAAGATATTTGTCTTTTGGCTCAGATTTCCAGTTAGGATTTTAGTATGCAAACTTACATTCTTGTACTTATATCCCTGAGAATATAAAATCTAAAAAAAGCTGTAGATTGACTATTTTCTCAAATCTTACTTTTATTTCAACTGAAACTTAATAATGTTGATATTTGTGATAATTATAGGCATTAAATGCCCATAAGGTCCAATCAAGTCTTTTTGCAAAGCTTCTATTATAAAATCTTTTTCTCTTTTTTTAAGACTCTTAATGATATGCTTCATATCCTTGACTTGCCTTTCTATTTATGTAATAATCAAGTAAGTTTATTTGTTCCTAGTGGGACATTGCCCACCCCCAAACCACAGGTTGGTGGAAATAGCTACAAAGGAAGGATGTGTGAAGGGCTAGGGGCGAGGCGGAACAGCAGAGCTTCAGAGCTGATGCGCCCTGTGCCATCTTCCTCAGTCTAGTCCTTCAGAAGACAGAGTCTTGAAGAAAGTTGTTTTTGTTTGTTTTGAATAATCTCCTTCAGGATTAGGGAATGGAAAAGAATGAAATATACCTAGACTAATCATTTCAAACCCACAGGTAGACGATCATTCTGGTGATATTTATTTAAAGACAGTGTAATACCAAGAATTACACTATTATACTTTTTATATTATTGCAACAAAAATAATTTTGTATTGAAATTATGAAATTATTTTCATTTCATATTTATACATTAAAATGCATAAAAGCAAAAAACATAAAATGCCTATAATTTTAAAATACAACAATAATTAAATTTAAATATACAGCAGGTATTGAACACATTATGGGATGCCATGAAGAACTTTATGCCAATATGTTTGAAAATTTAAACAAAACTTGGAAATTTCTAGAAAAATAATGTCTTACCAAATTATCTTTAAAAGAAGGAAAACCTGAATAATTTATAATCATTAAATAAAAGGAGAGAAAAATTAACATTTTTCTCAGAGGAAAACACCAGGCCCAAACAATTTTACGGGAAAAGTCTACCAAATTTTCAAGGAAGTGATAATTCTAAGCTCAAATTTTTTAGGGAAGTTCCAGGATAGTCTCACTCATTAACATTTTATAAAGTAAGACATGGAAATGTAATAGTACTTATAACTTTCCTATATGCTACCCCATTTGATACTCACAGAAATTCAAAGTAGATGAAGCGAATACTGTTATTTTACATGAGGAAACTAGGCCTCAGGGAGGTTAACTGATTTGATCAAGGTCACATGTTTAAAAAATAGTGGACCTCTGGCTATATTTCAGATTTGTTATAGTCCAATTGGAGTCCTAGATTAATATCATGCTGCTGCTTTTGGATGTTTTCATATAACAGCAAAATCATATAATAGATTCTCCCATTTAAATACATTTATTGAACATTTATTACATTTTTTGGCTTATTATAAAAGTAAATCAAAATGAAACAACCATAATTTTAACTCTCTACAATTTATATATTGAAGTTTGAATATTACTTTGAGGTTGATTTATTGAACTGATATGACTTGAAAATACATACATGTTTGATCATCTAGGAAATGTCCAACATATATTTATCATATTATTCCTATTGTTTTTCAGAGGAGAGTGAACTGAATAGATACACATATTTCAAAATACTAGATTAACAGTCATAGTGAAGACCTTGAAAAAGCATGTAAATTATACCCTTACCTGTAGGTTAGGTAATACCTGACCTAAAGAATTTCTAACCTAAAGAATTTCACTAACTTTTGGAACAATAGGCTACTAAATGACGTAACTCAGCTGGAAGTAAACAGTTACTGAGATGTTTTACTTACTCATTTGGTTGTATTTGTTACTTTCATTTAGGGAAAATTTTGATGAAGAAAGTCCGTGCTTCGATAAATATATATTGATCGCTTATTTCATGTAAGGCACTGTATTAGGCACTGTGGGAAGTGTGTGGTTGGGAAAGGGGGAGCACATGAAAATGAGTGAGAGAGTAATTTTTCCATCTGCTTTTAAAAAAAACTTGCAGTCTAGATATTATAAGAGAAACTGATTAAAGCTATATGATAGACGTATAAGCAAAGTGTTACAGGAAAACAAGTGGGCAGTGTTCATTCTGCCTAGGGTCATCAGGGAATGCTTCCCAGAGGGGGATGTTTCAGCTGAGGTTTGAAGGATCAGTAGGATGTTTGAACATACAAAAAGGGCAGGCATAGGGAATTATATGAACAGTGGTTTGGTGTTGAGCAGTACATTCAAAATATAAATCCAGTGGAAGAAAATAAAAGCATTTTTAAAAACCAGTCAACAGAGTATTCCCTGAACACTTACTATGTGCCCATTATTGTGCTAATTACTATTGAGAGCTCAGTGGAAGAATAAATCAATCTTTTTTCAATTAGTGTATTTACTAAGGAAGGCAAACTTGGATTCAGAGGACCAATGAGCATCATGTATGAGAGAGAAGTTAACAAGTAGAGTTGAACAGGGACTTCTTTATGACAGAGATCAGTGGGCAAGGGCCAGAATATAAAAGTCTTAGTGAGACCTAGGAAGAGAACTCTGCCTTTTAAACTAAGACAAATGGAAATACCCTATAGTTTCTTCAATATAGGAAGGATGTAATGAAAATTTTAAATTTTGGGGAAGTTACCCTGTCAGGGTTATACAGGATAATTTAGAAATTTGCATCTGCATCTGAGTGATAAAGTAAATGGTCAAGGGGCACCAGGTAGGGCCAGGTTTTAATTGTAGAAATGGAGAGCAAGTGATAAATCCAAAGAACATTGCAAAGTAGAAATTAGCGTATCTCCTTGAAAGTATGTGAGAGTGTTGGGAGTGGTGGCATGTTTGGTTATGTTTTGATTTGTTTTGGGTGGAGGTAGATAGGTGGGGGCAAGGGAATTAATGAAGCAAGGAAGCAAGAAACTGATAAAGGGGTGCTTTTTGAAGGTAGAAATTTCCCCATCTCTGGATGTTTTTATGAATGGGTTGGTGACATTCTTTCATTATGGATGTTGGATGGAATTTTTGGCATTGGGTGGAAGGTTTGACTTGGTGACCTTTTCTAACTCCTCTCACTCAGAGATGTATGACAAAAGTAGGAAAGAGAAAAGGACAAATTAATTTAGCAGGAAAAGAATGCAGTGAAGATGCTGATACAAGACTAAACTGTGTTTTGCCTACTCACAACTGTAAACCTACTTCTTCCCACCCCTGTATTGGGTTGTTTTATTTTATATTAATATTTTATTAGTTTTAAAACAATGGTGTTTCAGACTGGGGTTTGCTGTAGAATGTTCTCAGTGGTACCCTCCGGCTAACCACAACTACCACACAGTTTTGGATTCCTAGATAGAGTCTACTTGTCCTTTTCTTAAGTTGAAGAAATCTCTTCCGAAGTTCTTGGGTTTAAAAGAATGTAAAAAATCAGTAACTTTAAGGAATCCTATGTATTTAAAAATTTTGACCTTTTTTCTCCTTCAGTCTGGCCCCTCTTCCACTGCTCCCATTTTGTCTCACATAGACTGTTCGCCTCAAGTGGAACCTGAACTCCACCAGGATGTCCTGTCTAATCCCTTATTTTCATTGTATTCATCATCTTAGCCTTGCCTTCCCACATCTCCCAGATCAGCATTTAAGTCCTTAAACAGCATCACCCTTCTCCCTGCTTTCTGGGGTCAGTCTTTTTCTGGTTAAAGTCCTACCCCTCTCCTGCTGCTCCCCCCTCCCAAATATTGCTTATTAAATTTAGTGTGAATTCATCAACCTTGATATTTACTGCCCTTCCAAAAGTAGCCCTTACCATATTTTAGTTGAATTAAATACCACCAACTTTCTAGGCTTACTTGTTATCACTTCTTCCTGACACAAATCCTGTTGTTCCCTTTTGTTAGCTGCCTTTCAGAAATTTCTGTTTTTAAACCCATTTCAATCTCCAGCCCTTCCAACTTTCCTTTTTTTCTATTTCCATTCATTGTGACATTTTCTCTCATCTTTGAATCCCCCAATATACTCTGTGCTTTTCTATTTTAACACATTGCGTACCGCATAGAAATCTCTTAAGACATACGCCAGGGATCACATGTTTTGGGGCAAACTGCACGTTAGGCTCTGAGCTGCACTCATTTGAACCAGCAGATATCCATTCCCTAGCTACTTCAAGAATATAGAACAGTGTGCTGTTTTTCGAACTTCGACCCTCAGGGCGAAGAGTCAAATACAATAATTCTATGTTACCCTGAGTTTCAAAAACTAAAATAGCTAATGCAAGTGCAAACCCGAGTTAACTCATGCGCGGTCCGCAATGTTTGAGCAGGAAAACACGAGTTAACTCGTGAGCGGTCAAAAATGTGTTAATAATAGTTATTTGTGTTCATCTCATCTCCTGATTTGCTTGTATGCTGGAAATAAAATTTTATAGTGCACATTATTTCTCTTTCATTTTTTGTTTCCTTTTCATTAATGATACCTTTTCCTCCAGTTTCTTTCTGCCTTTCAGGTTTAACAAACCATTGATCAGTTTCAAACTTGGTTTGCTCAGGCACTGTGCTAAATGTTTTTTTACATATATTCTAAATATATCTTTATGTATGTTTTACTTGTATTCTAAATTTAATCTTCAGAACAGTTTGCAGTGTAGTATTATTACAGGAGATCCTCAGTATCCAAACGTTCATTGATCTGCGGGATGCATGGAGAAGCAAAAGTTGCCAAACAAATAAATAGTCACTAATAAACTGTAATTATAGAATTGGGCTTTGCTCACCACCTTTTCCAGTTAACTCTAGCTGTTATCTATTCCATCCATCATATCAACATTTTGCTCCGTCATTCTCTCGCTAATACAGTGCAAATGCAGAACAGAACGAAATGAAATTGTAAATCATGCAAAAGATGCAAAACTTCATGAAGTCTATGAAATACAAGAGAATGGCTTTAATCACTTGCAACATTGTTAGATGGGTATCTAACAAAATTAACAATAGAAGAAAAAAGGATGATGACATAGATAAGCATTTCAAAAAAGAATAATTTCATTACCAAAAATTGAGAGGCTCTTGAGAAAATTGTTGAAGTGTTCAAAATAAAGATGACCCATTCTGTGCTCATGTTATGAATTTCGAAGCTGGGGGATGTTATATCATTGTATAGTCAGAGAAGATATGCCCCAGTCCCCCTCAAGTGAAACATAAAAGTAAGGTCATTATTATTGTTTTAATGAACTAATTTTTATAACTTTTAGTTTCGTATTTCACATTAAATTGCAATCAACCCTTTATTTTTTTTAACCATTTACTTTGAAATATATGGGCCTGTTTTAAATAGGTTCTAGTATGAATTATCCTTGGGTACCAAAGACCTCTTCTGTCTACCTTTCACAGCCAAAGTAACTTCAGTTTGCCTGGGTGTTAACTTAAATATTAGGTTCTACTCCATTGTTCTGGTTTTTCCTCTATCATCTTTTTCATCATTTCTTTTCACTTTTTTAGCCCTGGTTCTCCTTTTTTATATTACTGTTTCTGTATGTCCTCTTTTTCTCTTACCTTTTTACTATTGTTCTTTTGCCTCATCGCTAGTATCATAACCTTGAGGATTACCCACTGTCTGCCTGGCCTGCCTTGCTGCATGTTTTAGTCTCATCATCTGAATTCAGTGCTTTCTCTTTTAGGTTTTTCCCTTCCTTACTCTAAGTTCTGTTTTACTTTTTCTTTCCTCTCTAATAATTTTTTTTAATTTTGAATGTTTGTTTTATTCATTCTTCTGAATGCTTACCTATACCTCTTCACTCCTGGTGAGTAAGTTGATATTACTCAGAATGTCTGCTCTATAGAAACTCCTGCTACTAAGACCATAGTAAGATAAGACCTGACACCCCTTCTCAAAGGAAGCCTTTCTTTCTGTTTTGCCCATCATGCCCGTGAATCACACAAGGCCACTTTACCTGGGCATTTTCTACTGCAAACCTCTGTAGGCTGGTGTCCTTATTTCTGTTCATCCATTTACTTCCAAGGTCCTTGATTACTGTCAGTGGGTATACACTATTGAAATTTGATCAGGTGTTTAATATTGTAATATTGCCATAGGATTTAAAAAAAATAATAATTGGGAGGAATGTGGGAGGCCTTGGGGGAGAAATATTCTTATATAGGTCACTTTCTGCTTCAGAAATTTAAAGAAATATTTTAGGACTTAAGCCTGATCTATATAGTTCTGTGTTAATTTAGAGTGTTAATTTATACAACACTATTTTTGGTGGGGCAAGGATAGGTAGTATAATCTAAATGTGAAGAGAAGAAATCTTAGAGTTACAGATCCTATTTTAAAAAAAACAAAGTTTCTTAAATGTTTAAAACAAGGCTACAATTAACACGTGCAGTGGGTGATAGGAACATTGTAGTTGGAAAATGGATAATTAATAGATTTTCTCAGTTTTGGTATCTCTGACTGGAGTATAAATGTGAATGCTGTTCACTCTCCCAAATTGGTGTATTTCCCTTTCATTATCTTTTTGTATGGGTAAAAGGTAACTTGGAATATATTTTTAAATCCTTATAAAAATGGTACCTTCCAAAATCAGAGTTTTAGTAATCTGATGTCTGTGATTTGGTGAAAAGTTAAAAAAAGTAAATAAGCACTTTGGAAAAATGTCTGTCTTCATATCCTCATTAGGAAACTTTTCTTTAATTTTGTAGTCAAATCAGAAAATTAATGCCCGTTGGACCACAGAGGAGCAGCTTCTAGCAGTGCAAGGTATATTAAAGATAAGCAGTTCTTGTTGTTAATAATTATTTAACTTCTCATGAAAGGTGACTACCGTAGTTCTTCCCTGCCATTAGAAATGGATTGAAAAAGGGCTCTCTGTTCACCACAAAGGCCTGGTGACCAGGAATTCTGTTTTGTCCTTGTGGATGTGACATACTGAGCCTCTGTGCATTTCGAGTCCTGATCAGTGCATAACTCATTCTCAGAACTAAAATAGTGGTGGTGATGACAAGCTTGCACAAGTCATATGGTCTCTCTGCCTCTGCTTTGGCGTTCCTGCAGTGGGGTTCATTCCTACCATATCCGTCATTGATGACTCATGGTTAAAAGCTTGAATAAACTAGTATGTGTTTCTGTTTTCTCTGTATAATAGTGTTTCTCTATTTCATAGATGTCAGGTATTGAAAATATTAATGGTGTGCTTAACTTTCAGTGTACTGTAACTTACTCAAGAGATGTGCCACTGAATGCTTAGAAACCTGACTAAAAATATGTAGCTATTACAAAAGAGAGACTTAAGAGATACATCAAAAAATATACATTCAGCATTTTTAATACACGATAACAATGCTTTGTTGAATTATATGGCAGAACATTTTTTTGTATGAGAAATGCTTGGGCAAATTGGAAGCATTATAAACTTGCATTTTCTCATGTTTGAATTACTTCAAAAGGGCAAATTGTATATTTTTTATTCAATGTTGTAGATATTTTTCTCCCTTCAAAATAAACTATCTGCAGGACAGATTGTGTAATTTTAAGTTTGGTCTACAATTTGTTCCTTCCTGATTGAGCCCTCTTGTTGAGCACTAATAGCCCTTCTGTCCACATTAACTACTGTAAGAGAATTGGGCCCCAGCGAAACATATAAGTATGCCTTTAAAAATATTTCCAAGTATTCAAACATAGAGAACTTATTTACCAAAAAATGCTATACAAGCACCATTCAGATGTGAGAATAATGTAATTACAGATTAATTGCTAGATGGTTCTGCAGTTTGGAGTGAATGAGAATTACTCAGCAGTGTGATTTGAAAACGTCACAGGAGAACGCCCCCAGGATGGTGCCAGCCTTCTCTTTGGTCTCTAAAGCCCAGCAGTCATTTCACAAGTCAAAATACTCGATCCTGTGGCAGGACGGTACTGGCCATGCTCTGAGCACCTCTGTAATTGCAGAACTAAGTTTCTGAATGAATCAGAACAAAGTTTAATCAGTTTATACTGTTCAGTAATAGCTGTTTTAAAGTTACAAGCTGGGCAATTTAAATTTTTGATAAAAACATTAGTATTTTAATAGCTTCTTCTAATTCCTTTAACTATGACTTATAGCTCTAACACAGTTATTTGAGTAGCATTGCTTTTATTGACGGAAGGCCTGTTTCCCTCCATCACAGTCTGTAGCCTATAAAATTTAATCCTGGTTTCCAGTATTCGGTTGCTTAAAGATTAGTATATTAATCCTATACTCTAGTGTAAGAAATTATCCCAGTGAAGGGATTTTCTGAAGAGAATCATCTAGGAAAATCTAGGCTAATGTTTCTCTATACAGCACTCAGGATTTGATACCATTCTTATAACACTACTTTAAGTGGTAGAGTCCACTGAAGCTTATGGCTGGATTGGATATTATGCAAAGCTGCATTCCAGGGAAGGGACAATTGTAAGATTTACATATATAGTGTGAGCTACATATATGATAATTATCTCAGCTTATAAATATTAAAGAGTGGAACATTTATAGATAGAGTCAAATGTTTCCTCTACTGAGCTATATTCAGTATTCTTACACACATCTAAAAAATAACCTTAAATAAATTACACTAGTGCAGCAGTTTATACAGAAATATGCATGTTTTGGGGATTTCTAAAGTGCTTTCTTAAAATGTTAATGTATTTCTTTTTATTTATTTGACTTTTTGTGTGGAATTTTTGTTTTCACTTTTTTGTTGTTACATAAAATAAAACAATATAAAGCTATTGGTGTCCAAAATAGTTATTTGAGGGAGAATTAAAAAGTGTCATTTTTGCCTCATCTACCCACACATTTATATAATGCTCACAAGTATGTCTTATAAACAAAATAATTATATAGTAATGTCACCTGTATCTGAGTCTCAGTGCGGTTTAGGCACATAATTGCAGTTTTTATTTTAACATGTATGGTTTGTTATCAAGAAATACTTATCTTAGCAGGCAATTGGTTTTCTTTTTTTGTCTTTTTCTTTTTAATATTTATTGATGATAAACCTTTATATGATGTTATTCTTATGGCCATTTCAGTTTAGCAAAGTAATTATGTTTTGATAGTAACATGTTTTAATTTATGTAGCACTTTATATTTATGACATTTTACATAGATATTCTGATTTGACACTCATTTGTTAAATGCTTTATTTTATCTTGCTCATAGTTGACAATTACAGTGACCAGGAGAGAGAAATACTGACTCTAGTGCCACTAGTGAGATTTATGACTTTTTTTTTTAATCTTCACCCGAGGATATTTTTCCATTGAATTTTTTTTTTTTTTTTCACATAGAGTGGAAGGGAGGGAGGGGGGGAGAGAGAGAGAGAGAGAGAAACAGCGATGTGAGAGAGACACATCAATTGGTTGCCTCCCAACCAGGGCAAGGGATTGGACCCGCAACCCAGGTACGTGCCCTTGGCGGGGAATCAAACCTGTGACCCTTTGGTCTGAGGGCCGATGCTCCAACCAGTTAGCCAAACCGGCCAGGACAAGATTTATAACTTTTATTGTAACTCTTTTAAAGCCAAATAAATATATTAAGATAATTTTTTAGAGCCCGAATATATATTTCCCATTTTATTTGCCATCACTCATACATATTGTTGTTAATACTAACGATTTAAATAAAAAATATTTAAATAAAGAAATATTCCCTGAGCTGGTTTGGCTCAGCTGTTAGAGCGTCAGCCCTCAGATCAAAGAGTTGTGGGTTTGATTCTGGTCAAGGGTATGTACCTTGGCGGACCAGCCCTGGTCAGGGTCTTGCGGGAGGCAACCAGTGGATGTGGCTCTCTCACATCAATGTTTCTCTCTTTTTCTTCCCCACCCCCCACTCTATATGAAGATAAATGGAAAAATAGCCTTGGGTGAGGATTTAAATAAATATATATATATATATTTAATAATATTCAAATAAATAATAAATCATGTTCCCTTTTTTCTCCCTCATTTAGAAGGGGGAAAAGTCATGCTCAGACCAAATAGGAATGTCTGTTTATCCTGTGTAATCTGTCACTTTATTAAATTCAGTTTCAGTTCAAGCTATGTTATAACTTTAATAACATTTTTCAGGAGTCCCCAAGTGGGATTTCATAGATGCTGTTTAATCCTCTTAAAATACTTACTAGGAATGCTGTTTCTACAATTTCTGTAAACTGTTTCAGACTTAAGTGTCTAAATTTTCTATTATAACAAATTAGTTAACAGTGAAAGTAATTATAGTCTTCACAGGTTTGTGTTAATGGTGTAATTTGCCATATAAACATCTCTGTAGTCTGTAGTGCTTTTAGAAATTATCCTAAAATAATTTTGATATTCATATGATAAACATTTCTTATTTAGTAAGAATTAAGAAAGGAAATAGATTCTAGGTGGGTTTTTTTTCCCCCATGTAAAAGGGAACAATTGTTAGCTGTGTTAAAAATAATATATTTAAATGATAGTACAAAACATTTGCTCTTTAAAGTACATAGGGGCAGAAGCATAGTGTACAATATTTGCCAATTTTATTTTAGATCTCCTCTTAAATGTGCAACATTTATTTTGTAGTCATTAGTGCTAAAAATAAAATATGCTCCCCAACTAAAATATTTGTGCTATTTTAGGACAAACAATTTTTTCCAATTTTATAAAGATGTCAATTTTAATTTTTAGTTAGCTTTTATTTTGTGTTCTCATATAAAATAAGAAATAACAGAACTATATTCAAGGGAGTTATGCTTACAGTTAAATGTTACCTTCTTTCCCCATAGTTCATACATTTATTTTGTTTTAGAAGAAATGAAGTTGCAAATCTAGAACTTACCTTCTTTCTAATTTTATCTCATACTTTTTATTTTTTATCTTCACCCAAGGACATTTTTACATTTATCTTCAGATAGAGCAGGAAGGGGAGAGGGGGGAAGAGAAAGAGAGAGAAACATGGACTGGTTGCCACCCATACGACCCCAACTGGAGCCAAGGACAAACTGCAACCGAAGTATGTGCCCTTAGCAGGAACCAAACCCCGGACTCTCCAGTCTGTGGGCCAGTGCTCTAACCGCTGAGTGAAACCAGCCAGGGCTTATCTCATACTTTTTTAAAAAGCTAGAATTATTTCTTAAAGGGGCGGGGGGTTAAGACATAAGGATTGTAATCTAGTACATGAATGAGCAAACGGAAGTGGATATAGGAGATTCTTACCTTTCCATCTAAGAGGCAGCCATGTGCTTTAGAGCCATGTGTTTCTTCTATGATAACAGATATCATAAGAGTGGAGATCCAAAAGTATAAATGTTAGCCCTCTGATGCACTTGCTTCATATCATTAATGATTCAAAATTCTGAGCATTTTTAT
Organism: Molossus molossus; assembly: GCF_014108415.1. Classification (NCBI taxonomy): domain Eukaryota; kingdom Metazoa; phylum Chordata; class Mammalia; order Chiroptera; family Molossidae; genus Molossus; species Molossus molossus. Next base: position 36,538,480 of record NW_023425356.1, read on the forward strand.
GATGGAATTTAACTTACAACTATGGAGGAAGGGAATGGCTAGACATTGGAAGAGAGAATATGATTTTAACTTTTAACACTGGCCTAGATACACCAATCACTGCAATTGTTATTTTTTCCCCTTTTTTAACCCAGATTCTTAAAGGGATTTATAGAAGATAGAAGAAAGTAATGCATGTTGTCAAATAGTTTGAGTTTAAAAATCTCTTATTGATAGGAAAGAACCACACCTTTGCAGTTTCTAGATGTTACTGTGTTTTTATTTCAAGATAATATATTTTTAAAATTAAGATTTCCTAATTATACTAAGTACATGCTCACTTTAAGAAATTTGGCTATAAGAAGCAGGGAAAAATAATCCCCCCAAATTTTACAACTTAGAAGCAGCTTGCCACTATAATGTTTTAGCTGCTTTTTTCTTTGTAGTCCAAAATCAAATTTTAAAAATAACTTTTTTTTTTAAGTATTCCTTAGACAGGTTTATGATATCCTTTGTATATAAGAAAAAAGAGTCTATAATTCCATATCCAGAGTTGGGAAACATCATATCACAGATGCTCCTGAATCTTACTAGGCAAAGCTCGAAACATGAAATGAATTTTTTTTTCTATTGGATAATATAGAATATTAATTGGAAAACATGGGCTTTTATGAAATATAATGATATATAGTTTTATTTTTATGAGTTTTATTTTTATGTTAATTCCCAAGACAAAACTTTAAAAGTATATATTAAGGATTATAAGGTATCATCTGCCAGATACAAAGCCAAGTTGTTTCATTTTAACTTTCAAATGTAGTTTAGAAATTTGACTGGAATAATTTTTTTTTCTCTTCCTGAGAAATTTATAATTTACCTCTTCCAGGTTCTCTAAAGTTTTATTTTGCTAACTTTTGAAACCTGGCCTTTTGCCCTAAAGGTGAGAAGTTTTATTTAAAACCATGGTTCAGATGGACCCAAGCCTTTTACATCTTCAGGGAGAGAGAGAGATTTAAGCACTGTATTTAATTTCCTTGCTGATAAAACAGTCAGGTAGCCTTATTATAAACTGTGAAAAAAGAATGGATCATTTTCCCCCAGGTACAAATTGGAACTGAAGGGACTCTGATGTCATATTTGTTAAAGTTGCTTGCTCAGCATTGCTACTCATGCTAATTTGTCCTCCAGAAAACTAGCTGGGGATTTTCCTAAAGGAGCAGATCCACTAAGTCTTTAATTGGTGTTTTCCTAGAGTTTGTCAGCCCCTGTATAGAACATAAGAATTCCACCTTATAGCTAAAATATGCTGTTGAGCTGTGTTTTAGGAGTGTGAAGGTGATAAGGAAGGCAACCATGTATGACTCGTGATTTGGGGAGGAAACCAGAATGAAGCCTCACAGGGAAGAAAAGTTCATCCTATTTCCTGAGCACTTCCTGTGTACATACTCAGCATTGTAGTGATGCTGCTGCTGATGTGTATTGCATAGCATCATACTTCCCAACCTTTCATATTATGGCCAATAGAGCAAATTATGAAATTTGTCACAACATGCTGGGGCAGACAGGTGAGGAGGCTGCCAAGGAACTCTAGCTTATGCCCAGACCCCATGCAGGCGTCCTACAGACTGAGGGCATTAATATCTGGGCCCATTTGTTCTCAGGACATGATTGGGGTCCTTAGCTAGACTACAGAAGTCTGCAGTGTGGTCTGAGCCTTAAAATTTTGCAAAGCAATTTATGTAAGACTATTATCATACATGAGTTAATAATAACACACCTAGGTGACTTGGGAAAAGTTCTTGACATCCAAAGTATCTGGGAAAACTAAAGGTATAGGAAGTAGCTTTGGTTTGGTGATCTGTAATTCTGTAAATGCAACAATATTGGGAGAAGGTAAAGTCCATTGAGCAAGAGAAAATAAAGTGGAAGATGAATAGAGTCAGAAGAAGCAGGGACAGTTATATAAAGGGATCTATGTGGAAACAACTTAATGGTAGGTTTTGGAATAATTTTTGCTAAGCAAATAGGTGTTCTGAGGGTTGTAATATCTTCAGACTTGGAGTCAGAGTTTGTGTTAATGTGGTTTCTTGTTAGGAATACAGAAGACCTAGTCCCAGATTTGTTTAAGGTTTTCATTAATTGAGTAGGTTTGGTTATTTCTAGAATGTAAATTAAATACATTTTATGAAAATTAGGATACTGATAGAACACTATGTTTGATTTCTAATTTGTAGTTATTTTCAGTGCAGTGATCTCAAACGAGTTTCTGTTTTCCAAAGTATATATAGTAGAGAAGTACTTAAGTATATAGCAATAATTCCTAATATAAAATAACCTTGAATTTTTATTGCCAGATAAGCCCTTAGTGGAACCTAGTCACCATTAGAATTTATACTTAGTATGAAATCCAAACTGGAAATTAGCTTATGGATTTTAAGAGAATATAAATTAACTTACATTGCTTAAATATTATAAACAGTGAGTATCACTTATTATATTGTCACGCATATCTTGTCTGTCCGGTCCCTTTGAGAATGGAGCAAATGAGCATAGTTTACATACCCAAAACTATATTAAAAATGGGAAATGGTTATAGTTTAATAATATCAGACTTCCCTCCAAATGCTCTAAGAGTCAAGCCTAGTTAGTTGAATATGGCAAGAAATACTTATTCCCAAGTTCTCAATATAAAATAAGGGTAGAATTTAAAAACAAAAATGATGTTATCATGATGGTGCTTTAATTGAGTAATATCAATAGGTATCAGTAAGAATATATCTAGCATTTCTGCTGAGGTAGTAACATATCTTTATATTATTCTCTCATCTGTGATTGTATACGTTAAGTTTATTTCAATCCCCTTATTTCTGGCTGCTTACAGACTTGATATCATACGCATCAGTATTTTCTTCTTCGTTCTCATCTCTGTGATTTATGAGTTATTGTTTTCTGGGACTTTAAAAAGCAGTTATCAAATTGTAAAATCAAAATTTTTGACAACGTTTATATTTTGAGCTAAGTGCATCACTTTCTAGAGGTCAGTGAACTTCTTAGAATTCCTTTAAGAACAATTATTATCCTTCTGATTATATAGTCACTATTTTATTCTGTAGCAGAATTGACTATCTCAAGTTCATAAATCAAATATTATCCTTCATAATATAAGCTAATAAAATTTCCACAATGAAAAGTTAGGTTCTCAAAGAACTGAATGTGCAGTCCTTGAGTCGAAGGCAGTGATGCGAAGCACCTGTGCTCGGCACAGCCACTGCTGCACTCGAACTCTGAGGCCTCCTCATACGCGGTCTTCGGAACTGAGAGATGGGTTGAGATCCAGCTAACTGAAAAATACCTTCCCTGTTTTCGTTAATCAGATTATGATGATTCCCTTGCTTTTTAATTCTTACTGCATTTCTACTTTTTGGTACCCTGTGAGATAGCAAGTAATCATACCGAAGTTGGTGTTAAGACCAAAATTATAATGCTTTTCTTAGTGGGGGAACCCTAAGACTACTCCCTCAGTCCATTGAGGGGATAAAAGAGATGGCTCATTTCCATCCTGTTTTGTTTACAAACGGTGTTGCTCAAATTTAGGTGACTGGCTACTAGGGAAATAAATGAATGTGGAATTGAGGATGGAACAAAGAATTCAATGCTTTACAATAAATGGACTGTATTTGAGAGTTCAAGAGAGGATTGGAGAAAATAACTGAGTATGTAAAAAATGGTAAGTTTCTGATCGTTCAGTTGAAGGCAAGTAGCTGGCTCGATGAAATGACATAATTGAGTGTTTTCATCTGGGACCCTGATATCTTAGCCTCTATCTCAGAACTGAGAAATGAGCAGAGTTTATCAGAAAGGATTTTCATTGCTGGTATCTTTTGTGTGTGCATGATGTATAGTACACACAGCTCTCCTTATTGATCCTTCACCAGGTGTATTATTTACTTTGCCTTCCAGGTGTCCGCAAATATGGTAAAGATTTTCAAGCTATTGCAGATGTAATTGGCAACAAGACTGTTGGCCAAGTGAAGAACTTCTTTGTAAACTACAGGCGTCGGTTTAACTTAGAGGAGGTATTGCAGGAGTGGGAAGCAGAACAAGGAACCCAGGCTTCTAATGGTGATGCTTCTACTTTAGGGGAGGAGACAAAAAGTGCTTCTAATGTGCCATCAGGGAAGAGCACTGATGAAGAAGAGGAGGTGTGTTTGTGTATGGAATTTGAGCTAATATGAGCCGAGGAATCCCTATTTTGTGTGGTGTTCTGTAAGGTTAATTTCTCAGAGGACTAGCAAAATGAGCATGAAAGGCTGACAATACACTTACTCAGTGGTGCATCTCTCGTGACTCTTAAGTCATAATGACATGCTAAGTTCTGATCCTAGAAGAATGGAGAGTGTATTGTTCTTTCATCGTCTTATTTTTATTTCTAGTGTTAAGCTGTTTACTAATAAAGATGCCTGTTTGGTAGCTTCGTTGCTTTTTCGGGTTTTGGTTTTTTGTTTTGTTTTGTTTAAAATAAAAGAAGCTTGTGCTTCCAAAAAATACTGGTGTTATGTTTTTGTTTTGTTTTGATTTGTTTTATTTTTCCTGTGACAGCCCAAACTATATTGTATTAAGTTCCTTAGGAACTGTCATCTCATACATGTATTTTTGTTTCCTCACCTCTAGGCACAGACCCCACAGGCTCCTCGGACTCTGGGTCCATCACCTCCTGCCCCATCCTCCACTCCAACACCAACAGCCCCCATTGCCACTCTGAACCAGCCTCCACCACTTCTTCGTCCAACACTGCCGGCTGCCCCTGCTCTTCACCGGCAGCCTCCTCCACTCCAGCAGCAGGCTCGGTTCATCCAGCCCCGGCCAACGTTAAATCAGCCTCCGCCACCTCTCATTCGCCCTGCTAATTCTATGCCACCCCGTCTAAACCCGAGACCAGTGTTGTCCACGGCTGGTGGTCAGCAGCCACCATCACTTATCGGAATTCAGACAGAGTCACAGTCCTCACTGCACTAAAATTAAGTTGGACAGAGTTGCAGTAACTTTTCACCCCACCATTATACCAATGCTCATCTGACCAATGCAAAGGGGAAAGACTAATCCTTTCTACATACTGAGGCTGCAAACTAGTTCTGTGGCAATGGGCTAGCATAGTGGACGTCTAAGAAAATTTTTTAGTTCACACAACTGAGATGTTATATAAGAAAAAGCCTACAGTTAGGCTCCTTTCTAGAGTATATGTTCAGTAACATGCTCTCATAAAAGGAAAAAAAAAAAAGAGATTATAAGTATTCCGTATACCAAGGGTTTTTGTTTTGTTTTTACTGTATTTATTTTATTGAGATTTCTTTATATTCCTGCCTCTTCATAGTCAAGTCTCTTTAGTACAGGAATATTGACTTAGGAATTGTGAAAACTCCTTAAGCTTCTTAAGATAAGGATGTTTGACATTTTTCTTTAATTTAATTTTAGCATTTCCTATGTTAGGAGTGCCAGAATAAATAGCCTGCATTTCAGATTTTGGCTTATGTTCATTTAATGCATATTTAAGAAATTATAGCTGCATATCCCTTTTTAAAAAAAAAAAAAAAAAATCTTGCTTTTTTTTTTTTCTAAAGGAATGTTAATATATTCCTTTCCAAGAAAGCAATTTAATTAATTGCAAAGCAATTATATGAAACCACAAAGAATGTACTGAACCTACTAACCATTTAAAATAGAGCTTAGGGTCCTAGTGCAAAGTCCTTGCTTAAAGGTCATTGACATGTCATCTGTCAGTAATAAGAGGATCAGAATAATAATTTACATACGAATGAGGACATAATTGTTCAAGTACAATGTCTTTATTAAGTTCCTTGAAAATGAAGTTAATTTTGATTTTTTTTTTTTTTTTTTAATGTTTCTAAATGCTGTCTGCTTTTAACTAGTAGTTGCCTACATCTGGGGACTTTAGAAGAGAATTATATTTTGTCAGTTATGTGGATAGTGGAAATGGAAGCATTCATTACAATACCCTTTTTGTGTTTAGGTTCTGAACTTAAAAGTGCCCTCATACTTATTCATATGATCTGCATTTAATATAAATGATGGTTTCTTGATAAATCTCTATTGTACTATTTGGATACATTTGTGTATTTGTTACAGTCAACCTGTATGGCTGGGTTTGGTTTAGGGTTAAATCATCAACATTATTTTATAAAATAAATTGAAGAATTTGTTCTGTGTTATCTAAAGATGTATCAGTATATTGTCACAATTGTGCTGTTAAAATGCTGGGACCCCTTTTTATAAAGAAACAAAAAACATTTCAAGTCTTCTTAATTCAACACATAATCATTAAGCACCTATAAAGAATATTTTACAAGTGATAGTATTTCAACAATGTGTCACTATTTTTGATACAATGATTTCATATTGGAATCATGACTTGTGCAAAGGGACAGATTACTCAGATTGCTGTACTAGTGGAACTTAGGGCTAAATGTTTGCACATTCACATTCTTATCACATTTAGAACTACTTCACAAAATGGTCAACATCCAAGGGCCTAATTTATGTTTTGAGAGATCATATATTCCCAAATTATTGGGAAAATAGTCCCTACCATTGGCTCTAAAGCCTTGAAGAACTATAAACTTAAGTCCATTTATTAGTTTTAATTTGGGCATTTAGACCACTTCTTTCTATTAAGAATTTTAAGTCCTGGCATAATCTAAAACTTTTTCCAGGATGTGTCTGTCATTCTCATGGGATTATCTTAAATAGTTCCTGCCCCTGGATTGTAACCAGATAAAATCTAATTTAAAATACTTAATATTCAAGAATTTATACTTTTTTTTTAAGAGCCATGGGGGACAGAAAATATCTAAAGCCTAAAGTACTTAGATTGTCTTGCATATGTGCATACTCTACAGCTTTTATTGTCTTGTCTCTTGTCAGTAGGCCTTCAGTATGCAGTATGTGGCATATGTTAGTCAAGTTGGTCAGCACCAGCATCTGTCCAGCTGTTAAGTATATTGTGATTCATTTAAAATCTGTTCTGTCCCAGCCACGGGCCAAAGTGCTGTATCTGAGGGATGTGCTGTGATTTGATTTGATTTACGTACACTAGAGCACACAGTAGAAAAATCTTAGCTTCATTAGTAATATGACACATGTATATAGTGAGATGTCTTTATTGTGTGCTTTGCATATTTTGTAAATATTTTGCACGTCATTATTTTTCTTTTTTGTTTAAGCAGTGTTTGGCCTGGAAGAGTGATATGCTTGCTGCTTAATCAAAGGATTAAAGAGTTAAAGATGTCTATGTCTTCTATTTTTATATAATTTCATGTTGTATGAGGAATTTAGTACCTCTTCACTGTGAAATTCTAAATATTGATTTTTATAAAAAAAAGCAAAACCTAGAAATATTTTAATGACCATGTTATTTAAAGGTTATCATTTTTGAAAAATCACGCAAGTATTTTTTCATTACATAACTAAAAATCACACTGTTGATGCATCTGGTAATATTAATAAAAAAATATTTTTCCATAATTTAATTCCAGTGTACTGTGGATAGAGATAAAGATAAGTTATGATCAAAATTTTTTCTTAATCCTACAATTGAGTAAAATATAATGTAAAACAAAGATGAAAAAATGTAAAATTCTGTCTTAATAGGAATAGGTATAGGGAACAAGCAAAAAAAAGTTATTTTCAAAAATATTAAGAATGTTGCAAATACTTTGGTTACAGTACCAAATTTAGTTATTAAATATGTGGTATTATTTTACTATTCCTGCTATCAAAAGGATATGCTGCCCATAAATGTTAATAATTTCTGATCACTTAACCCTGGGGTCTTATCTGATCATTTAACGGGGTCTCCTCAAAGAGAATAATAATCTGACTTAGAACTCAAAACAGGATCTTTCTCTTTGTGCTTGCCCAAAATGAATGATGAATACATTCTGATTACAGGAAATGTAAGAAAAAGAAACATGTATGTTAGTTTTTGTTTTAATTTAGACATCTGTTATAGATCATCATTCATAAGGTATTGAGTGAATACAGAAAGAATCCAAGAATGAAGATGGAGGAACCATGTATATTATAAAAAGTTTGTAAGAAACTACCTCATTTTCTGACAGCATTATGGGAATACATAAACAGCTTTCTCAGGAAAAATAGGTCACATGTAACTCCTCCCAACTTAAATCTTTTTTTTTTTTTTTATCTTCACTCGAGGACATTTTTCCATTTTTTGTACAGATAGAGTGGGAGGGAGAGATAGGAAGAGAGAGAGAGAGGGAAACATCAATGTGAAAGGGACACATGGAGTGGCTGCCACCCACAGGCCCCAACCAGGGCCGGGGACAAACTGCAACCAAGGTACATGCCCTTAGTGGGAACCGAACCCGGGTTTCTCTGGACCGCAGGCGGACGCTCTAACCGCTGAGCCAAACCGGCCAGGGCCCAACTTAAATCTTTACCACAACTTGAACTGCCTTAGTGAAGGAATATTTTGCAGCAATAAATTTTAGTAACAATTGAGTTTGGGAGTAAAACATTAAAAATGATGCTGGATGCATGAGTTTGTGTCTAAAAGGCTGTATGGCCTTATTTGTCTTTTTTTTTTCTTTCTCAGAAGTCCTGTATACTTAAGGGAGAAACAAGATCAGAAATTAGTGTTGGAGTAAGATATTTGCAAATTATTACCAGATTTAAAGCAAACTATTGTCAGTAGATAAGGGAATGAGAATCCTGAAGGTGGAATTGGAGTGAGCAGAGTCTCTAACAAAAAGATGTAACAAAGTGGAGAGGTCTAGGAGCAGTCTTCACATGTAAACAGCATCAAGGTAAATCTCCCAGAATGCTTGATATTTCTCTGTGTTTTTTCTGTTTTTGTTTTTTTTTTTGAAGAAAAGTTAAATTGTTATTCTGGGTTATTGAATCATTTAAACAGATAAGGTATCAAGAAGATCCTGATATACCACAACACAAAATGTCTCTTGAGGTGTCTAGCTTACTGCCCAGAACAGTTTTAATCGGCAGAATTTGTCTTCAAGAGTCCTTTATTCCCAAGACCATTTTGTTTACATGCTTGCCATGCCCTATTTAAAAGAGTTTGAAAATAATTAGAATTGTTGAGGGGCTCATCACTTGGCTTATATATATGAGTTCTCTCTCTACCTTGATGACTTCCAACCGCACTGAGAAAGTTACTTCTCTCTGTGCCTCAGTTTATCTTCCCTACCAAAACCTTGACTGAAATGACAAGAAATGCAAAAAAAAAAAACCCACAAAATAATCCATAGCAGTGCTGGAAAGCTGGAGGATGTTCCACCAGCAGATGGAGAGAATTATGAAAAAACCTCAGAATCAGGTAATCTAACTTCATAAAGGCAAAAGAGCAGAAAAACTGACCCTCTCATAAGGATCCCATCATCTCAAATTGGATTCCTGCTTCCTGGTATGCCTTGTGTATGGGCTGGACTTAGTTACTTGCTTCTGACCAATAGAATACAGCAAAGGTGATGGAATGTCTGCGGTTATGTTAAAAGACTGACTTCTGTCTTGTTGTTAGATTTTCTACTGCCTTCTTTGCTTGCATGCCTGATGAAGCAAGCTGCCATGCTGGAGAGGTTCATGTAGCAGGGATCTGAGACCAGCCCCTTACCAATAACCAGTGAAGAACTCAGGTCCTTAGAATAATAACCTGCCAGGAACTGAAGCCTGCCAACAACTTTGCGTGCTTAAAAGTGGATCCTTCCCCATTTGAGCCTTAAGATGACGAGAGAGCCTAGCCAACACCTTAATTGCAGCATATGAGAGAATATGAAGCAGAGAACTCAGCGAAGCAGTGCTCAGATTTCTTAACATCACAGAAACTGAAGGAATGAGTTTTTGGAGTAAGTTTGGGGGTAATTTGTTATGCAGCAATAGAAAACTAAAATACTGTTGCCCTGGCTGGGTAGCTCAGTTGGTTGGAGTGTTGTTCCAATATGCTAAGGTGGTGGGTTTGATCCCTGGTCAGAGCACATACAAGAATCAAGCAATGAATAAGTGGACCAACAAATCGTTCTCTCTCCCCCCTCCTCTCTAAAAATCAATAAACATCCTAGGATGAGGATTAAAAGAAAAAGTGGAGTGACTATTAATATTGGACAAAGATTTCAAAGCAAAGAACATTATCAAACACAGAGATGGTCATTTAATAGTGATAAAGGTGCCAACTCACAAGAGGATCCCTGATAGAAATGCAAGACAAAATAGGCATATCTTCCATTAAAGTCTGATTTCAATAATCCATCTCTCAACAGCTGCCCTGGCCAGTGTGTCTCAGTTGGCGTTTTATCTCGTACACCAAAAGATCATGGGTTCAATAATAACTTTAAATGTAAGTGACCTAAATGTTCCAATCAAAAGACATAGGATAGCTGAACAGATAAAAAAAACAAGACCCATATAAATGCTGTCCACAAGAGACCCACCCCAGAATGAAAGATACACACAGCCTGAAAGTGAAGGAATGGAAAAAGATATTTCATGCAAATGGAAACTTTAAAAAGCTGGGATAGCAATACTTATATCTGACAAAATAGACTTTAAAACAAAGACTATATAGTAAGAGACAAAGAAGGACACTACATGATGATAAAAGGAACAATCCAAGAACAGGATATAACCTTGTAAACATTTATGCACCCAACATAGAAGCACCTAAATATGTAAAGCAATTCTCGATGGACGTAAAGGGAGAGATTGACAGTAATACAGTCATAGTAGGGGACTTCAACACCTCCTTGGCATCAATGGACAGATCTTCCAGACAGAAAATCAACAAGGAAACGGTGGCCTAAATGACACTAGATCAGATGGATTTAATTGATATCTTCAGAGCATTTCACCCCAATGCAGCAGAATATACATCCTTTTTAAGTGCACATGGAACATTCTCTAGGAGAGACCAAATGTTAAAGCACAAAACAAGTCTCAGTAAATTTAAGAAGACTGAAATCATAGCAAGCATATTTTCTGACCATAATGCCATGAAACTAGAAATCAATCACAAGAAAAAAAACCTGAAAAATACAAAAATATATGGAGGCTAAATAAGATGTTATTAAACAATGAATGGGTTAACAAAGAGATTAAGGAAGAAGTAAACAGATACCTTGAAACAACCCAAAATCTATGGGACACAGCAAAAGCAGACCTAAGAGCAAAATTTATAGCATTACAGACATCTCAATAGAGAAGAAAAATCTCAAACAAACAATCTAATTTTACACTTAAAGTAACTTGAGAAATAATGAACAAAGCCCAAAGTGAGTAGAAGGAAGGAAATAATGGAAACATCAGAGCAGAAATAAATGAGGTAAAGTCTAGAATAAAACAATACAAAAGATCAATGAAACCAAGAGCTGGTTCTTTGAAAAGATAAAAAAGATTGACAAACCTTTAACTAGACTCATCAAAAAAAAAAAAAAAAAAAAGAGGACCCAAATAAATAAAATCAGAATTGAGAGAGGAGGAGTAAAAACAAACACCAAAAATATACAAAGGTTTGTAAGAAAATATTATGAACAGCTGTATGCCAATAAATTGGACAATCTGGAAAATGGATAAATTTCTAGAAACACACTCTTCCAAAATCAAATCTGGAAGAATCAAAGAATCTGAATAGACAGACTATACCTAGTGAAATTGAAGCAGTAATAGAAAGACCCCCAACAAACAACAGTCCTAGACTAGATGGCTTCACAGGTGAATTTTATCAAACATTTAAAGAACTCGCCCTGGCCGGTTTGGCTCAGCGGTTAGAGCGTCGGCCTGCGGTCCTGAGAGACCCGGGTTCGGTTCCCGCTAGGGGCGCGTACCTCGGTTGCAGTTTGTCCCCGGCCCTGGTCGGTTGTGCGGGTGGCAGCCACTCGATGTGTTCCTTTCACATCGATGTTTCTCTCTCTGTGTTCCTCTCTCTCCCTCCCACTCTACCTGAACAAAAAATGGAAAAATGTCCTCGGGTGAGGATAAAAAAAATAAATAAAGAACTGACACCTATTCTTCTCAAATGATTCCAAGAAATTCAAAAGGAGGGAAGACTCCCAAGCTAATTTTATGAGACCAGCATTATCCTAATTCCAAACCAGGTAAAGACATTACAAAGAAAGAAAATTATAGGCCAATATCCCTGATGAACATAGATGCTAAAACTCTCAACAAAATATTAGCAAACCAGATCCGGCAATACATTAAAAAGATCATATACCATGATCAAGTGGAAATTATTCTGGGGATGCAAGTTTGGTACAATATCTGCAAATCAATAAAAGAGTTATACCACATAAACAAAAAAGACAAAAACCACATGATCATGTCAATAAATACAGAAAAAGCATTTGATAAAATTCAGCACTCATTAGTAATAAAAACTCTCACCAAAGTAGGAATAGAGGGAACACACCTCAATTTAATGAAGTTCACATATGCCCTGGCCAGTTTGGTTCAGCAGTTGGAGCGTCGGCCCGTGGACCAGAGAATCCCGAGTTCGGTTCCCACTAAGGGCACATACGTACCTCAGTTGCAGTTTGTCCCTGGCCCCAGTTGGGGTTGTGTGGGTGACAGCCCCTCGATGTGTCTCTCTTGCATCAATGTTTCTCTTCCTCCTTCTCTCCCTCCCACTCTGTCTGAAGATAAATGCAAAAATATCCTCAGGTGAGGATAAAAAAAACAAAAACAAAATAAATCCACATATGACAAACCCACAGCCAACATCACACTCAATGGGCAAATATTACAAGTGTTTTCCTTAAGATTGGGAACAAGACAGGGATGTCCACTTTCACCACTTTTATTCAACATAGTCTTGGAAGTTTTAGCCATAGCAATCGAACAAGAAGAAATAAAAGGCATTAAAATTGGAAAGGAAGAAGTAAGACTGTCATTATTTGCAGATGACATGATACTACTGTATATAGAAAACCCTAAAGATTCCACAAAAATCCTACTAGAACTGATATATTAATTCAGAAAAGTGGCAGGATACAAAATAAATATCCAGACATTAGTTACATTTTTATACACCAATAATGAACTATCAGAAAGGGAAACTAAGAAAACAATCCTATTCATAATTACTTCAAAGACAATAAAATGCCTAGGAATCAATTTAAGGGAATAAAAGACCTGTACTGGGAAAATTATAAGATACTGAAGAAAGAAATTAGAGAAGATGCAAGTAAGTGGAAGCATACATCGTGTTCATGGATAGGAAGAATTCACATCATTAAAATGTTCATACTTCCCAAAGCAATAAATAGATTCGATGCAATTTCTGATAAGATATACCAATGGCATATTTCACAGAACTAGAACAAGTATTTCAAAAATTTATATGGAACCAAAAAAGACCCCAAATAGCAACAGCAATCTTGAGAACAAAGAACAAAGTTGGAGGAATCATGCCACCTGATATCAAACTATACTACAAGGCCATAGAAGTCAAGATAGCATGGTACTGGCATAAAAACAGACATATAGATCAATGGAACAGAACAGAGAGCCCAGAAATAAACCCACACCTTTATAGTCAATATTTGACAAAGGAGGCAAAACATACAATGGGGTAAAGCTAGTCTATTCAATAAATGGTGTTGGGAATATTGGACAGTTATGTATAAAAAATAAAACTAAACCACTTTCTTACACCATACATAAGAATTAACTCAAAATGAATTAAAGGCTTAAATGTTAGACTAGAAACCATAAAAATCCTAGAAGAAAACATAGGCAGTAAAATGTCAAACATTTCTCATTAGCAATATTTTTTTCTGGTACACCGCCTTGAGCAAAGAAAACAAAAGAAAAAATAAACAAGTGGGACTACATCAGACTAAAAAGTTTTTGCACAGCAAAGGAAACCATCAACAAAATTTTAAAAAATCAACTCACTGAATGGGAGAACATATTTGCTGATACATCTGATAAGGGGTTAATATCCAAAAAACAAACAATTCAATTGAAAAATGGGCAAAGGATCTGAATAGACACTCTCCAAAAAGAATATATAGATGGCCAATATACATATGAAAAGATGCTCAATGTCACTAATCGTCAGAGAAATGCAAAGTAAATGAGATACCACCTCACACCTTTCAGAACGGCTATCATCAACAGACAACAAGAGTTGGTGAGGATGTGGAGAACAGAGAACTCTTGTGCACTGCTGGTGAGAATGCAGACCGGTGCAGCCACTGTGGAAAGCAGTATGTAGTTACTCCAAAAAACTAAAGATGGAACTTACTCATGACCCAGTGATTCCACTTCTGGGAATTTATCTGAAGAAACACAAAACACTAATTTGAAAGAATTTGTGTTCCCTATGTTCATTGCAGCATTATTTACAATGCCCAAGATTTGGAAGCAGCCCAAGTGTCCATAAGCAGATGAGTGAGTAAAAATGTTGTGGTACATTTACACAATGGAATACTACTTGGCCATAAAAAAAAAAGGAAGTCTTACCTTTTGCAACAGCATGGATGGATCTGGAGAGCATCATGCTAAGTGAAATAAGCTAATCAGAAAGATAAGTACTATATGATTTCACTCATGTGGAATCTAATGAGCAAAATGAACTAACAAGCAAAATAGAGACAGACTCATAGCTCATAGCAGGCTGACAGCTCTCTGAGTGGGGGAGTGGAGGAGGGTATAGGAGGTTAAATGGCAATGGACGGAAACTTGATCTAGGTATGGGTGGTGAATACACAATATAGTGTACAGATGATGTGTTGTAGAATTGTACACCTGAAACCTGCATAATTTTGTGAACCACTGTCACCCCAATACATTTTTTTAAAAAGATTTTAAAAACTGTACTTCATACCATGCACAAAAAATCACTTGAAATGGAGCACAGGCCTAGATATTAGAACTAAAACTGTAAATTTATAGAAAAAAAAAACATGGAAAAATATGCCACCAAAAGCATAACCCATAACAGAAAAAAAAATGATACATTGGATTTCATCAAAATTTTAAAAAATATTTTCAAAAGATTCAACTAAAAATATGAAAAGGCAAGTCATTGACCTGGAGAAAATATTTGCAACACCTATATCTGATACACAATTTGTCCAGAACATATAATGAACTCTTAAAACTCAAGAACTCTTACAAGTCAATAATAAGAGGACAAAAAAATTAATAGGCAGAAGATTTGGATAGACATTTGCTAAAGAAGATATGCAAATGGAAAAATGTCACAACATTAGTCATGAGGGAAATGCAAAGTAAAACCACGATGAAGTACTTATAACACCCACTAGAATGACTAACATTTTAAAAGACTAACAATACCAACTGTTGTCAAGGTTTTGAAGAAACTGGAACCCTCTCATAAAGCTGGTAGAAATGTAATATGATACAGTGATACAGCCACTTTGGAAAACTGACAATTTCTAACAGATTAAATGTACATGTACAAGAAGACCCAGTAATTTTACTCCTAGGTATCTACCTAAAGAGAAATGAAAATGTATGTCCACACAAAACTTGTTTTCAGATGTTCATAGCAGCATTATTTATAATAGCTCCAAACTGGAAATAATCCAAATGTCTATTAGCTGGTGAATGGATAAACAAAATGTGGTGTATTCATACAATGGCATACTATGCAACAATGAAGAGGAAGAAAGTACTGATATATGCAACAAAATGGATGAACCTCAAAAACGTTATGCTAATTGACACAAAATACTACTTATTTATTTATATGATTTCTCAGAAGATGCAAAACTATAGAAACAGAAAGTAGAACCTCTCTTGACTGAGTCCAGGACTAGGAGTAGGGGTTTACTGCAAAAGGACACAAAGGGTGATGAATTTGTTCTAACATTTCATTGTGGTTATGGTTGCATAACCGTATACATTTACTAAAATTCATTGATTGGGTAGGTCTTGTGGTATTGAAGTTGTTTAAAAAGGAAAAAGAAAAAATACGAAACAAAAGTCTGTGCCATGGATGCAGCAGCCCCATATGGTGGATCACATGAGAGGCCCTCATTGTACCTGCAGAAGACTGAATGGGAATTTCCAGGATAGAGAGGCAAG
Organism: Molossus molossus; assembly: GCF_014108415.1. Taxonomy (NCBI): domain Eukaryota; kingdom Metazoa; phylum Chordata; class Mammalia; order Chiroptera; family Molossidae; genus Molossus; species Molossus molossus. The sequence continues at coordinate 36,554,557 of NW_023425356.1, forward strand.
ATTGCCCTGGCCAGTTTGGCTCAGCGGTGAGAGGGTCAGCCCACGGACCAGAGAGTCCCGGGTTCAGTTCCCGCTAAGGGCATGTACCTCGGTTGCAGTTTGTCCCCAGCCCCGGTTGGGGTCATGTGGGTGGCGACCACTCGATGTGTCTCTCACATCGATGTTTCTCTCTCTTTCTTCCCCCCTTTCTCCCTCCAGCTCTATCTGAAGATAAATGCAAAAATGTCCTCGAGTGAGGATTAAAAAAAAAGAAATAACAAATAAATGGTCTTTCTTGTTACCAACCTGTTACAAACTCTAACAAAACCAACTGTGCCCAACAAATCTTAGTTCATGGTTCCTAAGGCTAAATAATGACCTTAAAATCTATATTTTAGTCCTGAGTCCTGGGTTCGGTTCCCGCCAGGGGCATGTACCACACAAAAAAATCTATATTTTAATGCCTTCCAGTGATTATGCAGAATTAATATGTTAAAATGTTTTCCAAGCGCTCATGGGAATTGCATGGGTGAAACGTAATAAAGAAACTATCAAAATGGACAGACCACATTCCGCCAAGTGGTGCAAATGAAGACAGTAGGTCTAATTTTAAAACAATAAAAATATCATTTGTCCAACAAAAGAAGCTACCAGACAGTTAAACCACGAACAGAGAATGGGAGGGGTGAGTGTATGTATTGTGTGAGGAATTCCCTAGAACAAATGCAGAATATATAGCCTCAGGTACAGCGTAAATCTGATTTTTTCAAATAGGTGCTGAGCCTACACATAAAAATAGATAAGAATAGAGGGAAACAACTAGGACAGAAATAAAAAAAAAAAAGCACAGTCTTTCTTGAGCTCCTGAGCTAAAAGGGCGGCTGCTGGGATGTATATCCACACCAACACCTGCGCACTAATGTTCGTAGCAGCTTTATTTATAACTGTCAAAAGGTGGAAGCATCCAAGATGTCCTTCAGTAGGTGAATGGATGAATAAACTGTGGTACATTCACAGATGTATCCTTGGAAAAGAGTCTTCGAAAAAGAGTCTTTTTTTTTTTTTTTAATCCTCACCCAAGGATATTTTCTCAAATATCTTCAGATAGAGTGGGAGAAAGAGAGAGAGAACCATCGAGGTGAGAGGGACACATCGATTGGTGGCCTCCTGAATGACCCCGACCAGGGCTGGAGACAAACTGCAACCGAGGTATGTGCCCTTGGCCACAATCAAATAGCGACTCTTTGGTCCACAGACCAACGCTCTAACCGCTGAGCCAAACTGGCTATGGCTGAAAAGGAGTCTTTAAAAAAAAAAAAAATTACATCAGTTTTGGGAGAAACACCTGCACCCCACCCCGCACTCCCTGCCTCTCTTCTTGTGTGATCAGCACACTGATGGGCAAAGCTGGGGTAAAAGTTATTTGGTGAAACTAAGGGACCGCCTATCACTGGGTCAAGAAATTAAATACAGAAAATTCACAGACATTCATTCATTTATTGCTCAATATAGAACCTAGTTAGTGAGCAAGTGAGCATTCTATGTGCTCAAGACCTTGAGGTTTTGCTTTTTGCCTGAGAGTGGTTTCTGCTCTATCACATTTTCCATTACGTGCAAAGACTTTCCATTCTAACTTGCAATGGAAGTTAGAGGTGCAATCTAAGACCCAAGGAGAGGATTTTTCCTCCTTGTGTGATCTCACTGATCTCTAAATGATGGAAGATAAGAACTTTTACCCTGCTTCAGCTAACCCACTACATTGATGTCTTGTCACAGAAGGGCAGACTGAGGAAGATAATGTATCCATCTACTATTCCAGTAGGTGGCACCCTGCTCTCTCCATCAGCACCATCTCTTCTTTGACAGCCAGTTGGGGCTGCAATCTCTTACCCCTTTCAATTTATCCAGCCAAATAGCTGGAAGCTATATCTTTCTGAAGTCAGGATAAGCTTAGGGTGTTTAGAAGAAACATATAAAAATTTGGCCCTTTTCTTCTGTGTAAAAATTTAGTGTATAGTTCAATCCTGCCCTTAATTTTATATATCAGTTTAGATTCTGTTTATCTCAGTTTAGATTCTGTTTTATTGCAAATATTGTGAGAACACAAAAACTGCTGAAATACATTTTTCTTCTTAAAGTTGTTTTATTTTAATTCAGACCAACTATTTCCCTGAGGGGCAGGGTGGTATAGTGGCTAAGAGCACCAGAATCAGACTTCTCAGTTTCAAATCCCACCTCTCCAAACTAAGGATTTGACCATTTTGGGCAAATGGTTCCAGAAATGAGTTTTCTCGTCTATAAAACAGAGGTGATGATTAAGTGGGTTAATATGTATAAAGCACTGAGCACATTACCTGGTGAGTAATAAGATGATAAATCATAGCTATAATTGCAAGTATTTAATGTTTGTATTATATGTTCTATTCTTCCCATCTGTCTTCAAGATCCTTGAGGAAAGTGATCGTATCTTTCAACAGACTGGGCTTAGGTACTAGGATTTGTCTTCTCTGTTCTTCCAGAGACCTAGGATTCTGTGATTTACAAGGGGACCTGAGAAAATGTTCTTGACTTCCAACTAGCAGCCATTTAAAATTCCTCTACCTTTCTCCCTGGCGGGTTTGGCTCAGCGGTTAGAGCGTCCACACATGGACCAGAAAGTTCCAGGTTCGGTTCCCGCTAAGGGCACGTACCTTGATTGCAGTTTGTCCCCCACCCTGGTTGGGGTCGTATGGGTGGCAACCAATCCATGTGTCTCTCTCACATTGATGTTTCTCTCTCTCTCTTCCTTCCTCTCTCCCTCCTGCCCTATCTAAAGATAAATGCAAAAATTAATAAAAAAAATAAAAATAAATAAAATTCCTCTACTTTTCTACTTAGACCCCTAGCCCTAGAGTCATGGAGGTCCCTACTTGCCACCACTGTGACTCACTATTTACCCCAGAACTGATTCCATCACATTTAAAGCTTGGATATTATTCTTGAAACAAAGTGACTGCTTTATTCAGTTGATGGAGAAGAGGGGCGGGGAGAGACAAGTGAATCACAGTCAGTGCCAGTGTCAAGAGCACTGAGCATACCTGTGTGTATGCATACTGGACATTCCTGTTTCTAGACAGTAAAAGGAGATATACTTTACAAAACACATATATAGTGTGTGGGCTCGGGGTGGGTAATGAGAAGGGAGGAAGAAGTAGGTAACCATAAGAGAGGTATACTGTGTGGGGAACAGAGAGAGATACGGAGGTTCAGTACAGGAATGTCATCTCATTTAATTCTCACAAGGTAGTGAGGTCCCAAAGCAATGCCAGCAGGGCCCTATTTCCACATGGAGTGGTTAATCGGGCTCACCAACCAAAAGGTTTGAATCTGAATTTCTGGCTCTTGTTGAAAAATAAGAGACCAGGTGAGGACAGGCTGGCCCTGAGTCTGGCGCTCCCTGAGACTTCACAAGTGCTCTTAAGTGCACCAGTGTCCCTCCCCTTCCCCATGACTACAACCTCCACCTCCCTGCTGTGTTTCCTGCCTGGCTCCTGTTCACGTCTGAGTTGGCTATATCATCATTTCCCCCTTTTTCTGATGGGTAATTGAAGTTCAAGACAGTTTCCCACAGCTTGCCAAACTGAAACGGAAGAAGCTAGAATCGAAATTTTGGTCCGTTTCTGTCCAAAGTCCATGCTCTTTAGGCGCCATCCATTTTCACAGAGGAGATTTACATGGAATGCAGACATCATTCAGAACCGAGGTCACGGAGAGGAGAGGTGTAAGGAGTCGGGAGGCCTGCCCTCAAGTCGGAGCGATAGCACTTGCGGAGCGTCTAGCTCTCAGCACATCACTTCATGTCCCTTCCCTGGGCCTCAGAGAGCTCATCTGTAAGAAGGGACGACCAGGTCGGCTCCACAGGGTTTTTTTGGAGGATCGAAAGAGATGTCTGGGAAGCCCTTGGTGATCGCAAGTTCTACAACTCTGAGGGATCGCGGGGCCAGCAGCAAGGAGGTGGGCTGGCAAATCTGTACTAACTGTGAAGGTGCAGTGCTTGTAGTGCTGCGTGTAGTACTATTGTCACTGCCGCGAAGGAAGGTGGGAAGGGCGATTTGAGCCAGACCTCAGACCTTGGCTAAGGTGATTGGATTGACTGAGCTGGTAATAAGGATAAAATGTGTGCGGTTCAAACCCACTCCAGAGAAATCAGAGATGATTTTTATTTGTAGGTCTTAATGATTCTAGCAAGGGTTGGTTCAAGTTCTTTCTGCCGGGGCAACTCTCTGGGCCTCCTGCCCAACACTTTCCAGCGCGTCCGCGGGTCCCGGGGCCCTGCGCCCCTCTTTGGGACCGCTCCCCCGGGCCCCGCCCCGGGCCCCGCCCCCGGGTTGCGGGCCCGCCCCTCCTCCTCCGCGGGCGTGGCTCTGCGCTGGCCTCGGGGGCTGGGAGCCTCGCCCCCGCCGCGCCGCGGCCCGCTGCTGCCTAGCGTAGCCCAGCGCCTGCGGACCGGTCCCCGCGGAGACCCGCGCGCCCAGCCACACGTGAGTCCCGGCGGGTCCCTGCCCCGGGCTGGAGCCCCCTCGGCTGTAGGGCTGGACGAGGGAACTCAGGAGCGCTTTCGGCTCGTCCTGTATACTCTGAAAACGAAAGTGCTGCGACAGCGTGAGTCCCCCAGTACCCCCTCGGCGCCCCGCGCCCCGCACCTCGCGCCGGGCTGCTGGGGCCCCGGCGAGTCTCCAACTGGTGCGGGGAGGGAGCGAGGCGACTGCCGGGCCGTGCCCGGGTCGGGGCAGGCCGGCGGCGCAGTGGCCACTGATGCGTGCCAGCGGGCGCAGTGTGGGGGGCAGCTGCGCTCCGGGGGCGCGGAGCGGGCTTGCTTAGCAGAGGAGGGGTGTGGCGAGGACGGAGGCTGGGGTCCCGGGCTGGGGAGCTGTTCCAGAGCGCGCTTGTGGACCGGAGAGACCAGGTTCAAGTTGGGGTGCACACGCGGGGAAGGACTTTCTGGCGTGCCCCGCACACCCGCACTCCAACGCCCTGGATCCTCCTCCATACCCTTAGACACCCTCTCCACTTTTGCAAGATTTTCCGACCAGAGCACTTCAGAGTGAAACTTTAGTATTTTGATAAGTGGAAACCTCTTGGAACTGTGCGGTTAAGCGTGCTCGTTTAGATACGCCACACACACACACACACACACACACACACACACACGCACACACACAGTGAGCTCAAAGGGGTCTTGGAGGAAACCAAGACTCAGAGGTAAAATGAGAATTGGTGCTATTTGGGTTCTGCACACCACATTGCCTCCCCCTTGTTTACTGCTCTGCAGGGTTTTGGCAGTTCTGAGAACGTTCAATGCGTACTGGGGCCACGTTCTTGACTGCTAACCCCACTGGCGACTTTCTCAGCTGGTTCTGCCCCCTCCTGCAGAGTTTCCGTATTTGGCTATTTCAGATTTGCTTTCATCGGAACTCAGTGATCTCGCTGTGACAGGCAGGCTTGCTCTAGGCCAGCCTGAGATGGGTGAAATGTGACCTGGCTCCCTGTCTAGACTGCCCCTCTGCACACTCCACCCTCCACAGTCCTGGGCTCTGACCCGTGCCCTGTGAGGACAGATATCTAGCAACAGATTTAATTAAGTAAATGTTTGGGCACAGGTGCTGTGTGGGAACTGGGCCAGGGCCGGTGGAATATGGTTCCTTCCTTCAGAGATATTTGCATTTTAAAAGAGCTGTAGAAGACAAAACACACAAAGAAATGGCTTGAAATACTCCTGGGAATAGAATAGTTCTGGGTGTGTGTGAAATAATTTTAGGCAGGGAAAGACTGGGTAGGACGACTCAAATCCAGACTGCAGCTGCTGGCTCTGCCTAGACACACAACTGAAGACGGGTGTTAGCCCAGTTGCCAGTTTGGTTGAAAACCTTATCAACCAAACATTCCCACCCCCAACTCCACTCTAAATTGAATGCAAGAAATAGAAGTTGCTGTAGGAAGGATGACTGTGAGATGGAAGCAGAAAATGTCTAGCCTCTCTGAAGACTGTTTTGTTACTTTTGTTATTGTTTTGAACTCTGTGGAATGGTTTGGTCTCAGATCCTGGAATCCTCTCTCCGGGTTTTGGGCATAGGCAGGAGAGTCTCCTGTCTGAGCCAGCTTCTGGAAGTCCTGTTGCAGAGGAGGTGATGGAGGAGTTCTCAGGTTCTCTGGGCCGAGGTCTGGGGCAGTGGGGATAGGATGGTCAGTGTTCAGTCTGTCAGCAAGCATCACCTGAGAACCCTGGCTGTGGGTGGCAGGGTATATGGAGATGGGGCCCCGTCCACTGGAAGGACTAACTGTAGCGACTTGGATATTCCAGTGGAGATGATTTGTAGAGTGATGGAGCTGGAATAGAAGCCTCCGGGTCAGTCCTGTTAGGCTAGCCGTGGGAGAGGCTCATGGGCATTTAGACAGACCTTTGGCAATGATCTCAGCTTTACAGGGGAGGACCCTGAAGGAAAAAAAAAAAAAGGTAATTCCTTGCTTGTAAAGCATTTTCCTTTTTAAAGCATTTTTCTCATTGCTCTTGTCATTTTGTTCTCGTTTTGTCTTCCATGATATTCTTGTGAGTCAGGCCAAAGCAAGACTGTTTTCCACATCTTCCAGGCGGTGAGCGTGCAGCACAGACAGTGGAATAAGCCTTTAGGCTCCATTGCTGGGCCAGGCCTGGCTCTGCAAGGTGTCTGTTTCCTCTGCTCCCGGCCACTTACCCTGGTTTCTCAGAGAGCTAAATCTGCCCACCTCTCCTCAACCCCAGGGGTCAGCAAGGGGACCCAGACCCTGGTAGTGCCTGTGTGGTCTGTTCCTTCAACATGGAGCAGATTGTCCTGTAAATGCCCTGGCCAGCACATGAACAGACTCCCTCTCTGTTAGCTCCACCAGCTGAGTGCACTGGGAGGCGAGTTCCATGTCTGTTCGGGTTTGTGTTCTGGAATCCGGCACAGAGTAGGCCTAAACCAATGTTTGCACTGAATTCATTTGGGAGATGTCTCCCAAGGGCTCTGAGCTGCCAGGGGCTGATGGCCAGGAGCATGTGCTGGGTGGGGCTCTGTGGGGAGAGGTTGAGCTGCCAGCAGGGCTGACTTAGATCTCAGAGATCAGAATAGCACCGCAGTTTCCAAGTAGCCCGTCTCACCTGAACTCGCTGCCTTCCTAGGAGAAGGGGGATGCACACCCTTTCACTTTACCTGCTTGCAAGCTGGGGCTCAGAAGTGATTTAAAAGATCTCGTAGCGTGCAGGGACCAGCCAGGACCCCAGCCCGAGTCTGCTGATTCCTATTCCTGTGCTTTTCTCATAGTACATTGGCTGAAGAAAGATGGGATTTGGGGTAGGAGGAGGGTCAGGGAACCAGAAAGGCATTTGTCAAAGGCTGCTGACACCTATGTCACTGAGGGGTTCTTTAAGAGCTGATAGACCAGGGGAAGGAGACCCAGTCTCTGAGGGGCTTTTCCTGCCCAGATGGTAACGGACGTTTTCTGCTGTTTCTCTGGGGCAGGAGCTGCCACCCCAGCAGAGTGCAGTAGGGGTGTCTGTGTGTGTGTTGGGTGGGGGTGGAGGGGAACGTGCCACAGGGTTGGTGGCTGAGGCCGGGGTTGGACCCCAGGGAGTTTGTCGCTTTGCCCAGAGAACAGATTTATTTGGAGGCTCAGACAGCATTTGACTCACACAGCCCCTGGAAAGCCCTCTTGTGAGGAAGTGGGCTACAGGGGCAGGGAGGAAACAGAAGTGAAAATACTCTTCGCTCCTGACAGAAAACTTCAAAGTCCAGTTGCAGCAACAGTGACGAGCACACTCTGTGTCCCGTTGTCTGGAGGCAGGTGTTTAGATGGCGCTGGAGTGAGAGCAGGTACACCCGAATGTACGTGTAGGGTCTGTGGGCCCGGTGGTTTTTACAGTGTATTTTTTTTTTATCCTCACCCGAGCACATTTTTCCATTTTTTGTTCAGATAGAGTGGGAGGGAGAGAAAGGAAGAGAGAGAGAGAAACATGGATGTGAAAGGGACACAGCGAGTGGCTGCCACCCACACGACCCAACCAGGGCCGGGGACAAACTGCAACCGAGGTACATGCCCTTAGCGGGAACTGAACCCGGGTCTCTCCGGACTGCAGGCCAACGCTCTAACCACTGAGCCAAACCGGCCAGGGCTACAATGTATTTATTGAATGTATTGGAGTGGCTGGTTTGGCTAAGCAGTTAGAGCATCGGCCCACAGACCAGAGTGTCCTGGGTTCGGTTCCTGCTGAAAGCACGTACCTCAGTTGCAGTTTGTCCCAGGCCCCGGTTGGGGTCGTGTGGGTGGCAGCCACTACATGTGTCTCTCTCACATGGATGTTTCTCTCTCTCTCTTCCTCCCTCTCTCCCTCCCTCTGTATCTGAAGATAAAGGTAAAAATATCCTTGGGTGAGGATTAAAAAAAAAAGTATATAGGTTTCAGGAATACGATTCTATAATACATCATCTGTATATTGTACTGTGTGTTCACCACCCTAAGTCAAGTCTCCTTTCATCACTTTTATCCCCCCTTTACCCTCTTCTACCTCCCCCACCCACTTTTGGGCCCAGGGTTAAATGACAGCCAGTGGGCATCCTTCTTGGGGTGTGTGGGGGGAGGGAACCCATCTTTCTTACTTTCTGCAGATCCCCAGGCCTCCATTTTTGTCATGTGCTCCATCAGCTCCACTCACACTAGTTTAGAGCATCCCTGAGTGTCCCCCACAGCTGTTTTCTCTCCTGTCCTGACCGCCCATGGGGGACCTTCTCCACCTGCACTCCAGATTCAGCGCTCTCCTCCCTCCGACACAAGCCGGTTCCCTCCATTGCTCTCTTAAGACTGACTCCTTCCCTGCCATATGCTCGTCTCCCTTAAACAGTAAAGCCCATGTTTTCCCAGCCCCATCCTCTCCCTTCACCCATGGCTCCTGGAAGTGCAGCTGGCACGTGCACCTGTGCCCTCCTCCTCACACAGTGAGTGTGTACACCTGCTGCGCTGCTGGGGGGGGGGGATTCGTTTTGAAGACCCCAGGGCCTGGTAATCCTCTGTCACCAGCTTGCTCTGTGGCGACTGCCCTCCTCCCTGGAGGGCATCACACAGTCCCCGCTGACATTCCCTTCCCTGACCTTGAGCTCCTCATCCTCCTCCTGCCCTGCAAGTGCCCATAGGGGACTGGGTCCTATGTGCCTCTCAGTCGAGCCCCCCTCTGCTCCCAAGGTTACCCACCACTCTGAAGGAAAGGCTGAGCTCTCTTCTTGGCCACTTTGATTTGCGATACACAAAATCTTCCCCGTGAAGGTCAGGAGCCCCTTAGATACATGCCCCATGCCACCTCTTCCTCTGTGTTCTCCCTGACCCGTCAGAGGCCAATGCTGCTCTCGGTCACCCCCATCCTGTCTCCCCGAGTCGGTCCTGATTACTGTCTATCTCCAGGGCTACTCCCTGAGTTCACGTCTGCCTGACTTGCCTGTGCTGCCTTAATTGTGCATCACTTCCCTCCCGCCCTTCTAAATTCTCCCCCACGCTGCTGCACAGGGGGGTGTCTAAGCAGGGCCTGCCGCCTTCACTAATAGCATCATAGAAATGTGCGGACTTCAGAATCTGGCAGGCCTGGGTTTGATTTTGGGTTTGTGACTTGCTGGTTGTTCAGGAAGTTGCCCAACTTCGATGAGCCTCTGTATTCGCTGATAAGCAGATAGTGATGTCACCCACTTGGGGTTGCTGGAAGGATTAAATGAGCCGGTGTCTGTACAGAGCCTAGTGTCTGGTGGGTATTCAGTAAAGCTGGTTTTCTTCTTCCATGTTTTTGATAGCAATAGAGAGTTGAGGGACCTCTGGAGAGGAGGCAGATACGTTACTAGCCCAACGGCATTCAAATTTAAATTAGAAACAGACAAGCAAAAGAACTGCCCCCTGCCAGGGTAGCCCATCATTTAACTAGCTCATTGTGGCCACTTTGCAATCTCTAGAGCAGGCCGACCTCAGGGTGAGCTGGGATGGGGCAGGGCATGCTGGGGATGCGCCGGGACAGGCCCTCAGCTGGCAGAGGACAGAGAGAAGGAAGGCAGCATCAGACATGGAGGCCCATCCTCAGAGGTCAGGTTTCAGGGGCAGGATTCCAGTCTTTCCAAGGACTTGTGGGCCGAGCAGGTGTTGCCTTGAAGGAAGAACAGCAGTGGGCAAGGAGACCACACTGGGACCTGCCGGGACCAGCAGGAGAAATAAAATGCACGTGGATGCAACATACAGGCACTGGCTTGATCCCCAGGAGAACCAACTCTGAAGTTAGAGCAGGATGAGGAGTGAGGCTTACTTGGTGCAAAGCTGCCAGCCAGAGCCCTTTCTGTCCCCCCTTACCAAGGGGGGTGGCTTGGAATAGCAGGCTGTGCTCTGAGCCTTTTGTCAGCCGGGCCCTTGATGCTGGAGGACAGAGGCAGGTCATGAAAGTCCCTCTTCTGCCTTTATGACATTAGGAATCTGCGGAAGAGGGTGGGCCGATGCCTATGATGCAACCTAGGAAAACTTACCAGGTTCCCCCAGGTTAAAGGCAAAATCACTTAATATAAAGTGAAAGCTTAGGTGCTAAGTAGCCGCAGAATAAAAGAAGTGATTAAACACGTGTGGGGGGTTATTCCAGGAAGCCTTTCTGGGGGTGAAGAGGGGTGGACAGGAAGGATGGGAGGAATGTTAGACTGTGGACAAAGGCATTTCAGAGGGATAAAGGAAGGAGCCAGTAATTGCCCTTAATAAATGGAAAGTAGATCCTTTTGGAGCAGATTGGTTTCCTGATGTTGAGGTAGTTTATTTCAAAAACCAGGAATTGAGGATGTTGCGTCAACCTCTCAAGCACTCCCAGACTTTCTTAGAAGGGTGCATTGCCACATGCTGGCAGTGGACAGCAGACACCACGTTCTTGCAGTCCTTCCGTGGGACTTGCGGTTCCCCATGTGTGGCTTCAGGTGGGCCACTTCCCCGACGCTGGATCTTTCAAACAAGTGTGACTGCTCCAGCTCCCTCTCTTCCAGGTCATAACCGTCATGCTCAGTCTCCAGGCATCAACTCTGCCTCGGTCATGTCAAAGACCCGTGGGGCCTTCTACCCCTGGCTTCTCTGCTCTGAACTTTCTCTACATCATTTCTTCTGCCTGGAATGCCTCCTGTTTTAACCTACAAAGTCATGCCTATCTCACCCTTTTCAAAAATACTCCAAAATTCATTTCTTCTTAGGAAGGTGTCTGTGTTGGGGGTCCCCAGGGCCATGCCCCAGTTCGATGATTTGCTGGGAGGACTCACAGGATTCAGCGTATAATCACACAGCAATGGCTTGTTATAGTGCAAAGATTCAAAGCCAAGTTGGCAGAGGGAAAAGGCACATGAGGCGAAGTCTAGAGGAAACCAGGTAGAAACTTCCGAGAGTGAAGTCACATAAGCCGTGCTTGACTCCTCCAGCTCTGGATTGTGACCGCGTGTATGAGAATGTGGCCCACCAGGGACACTCCTTAGAGACGCAGTGCCCAGGGTTTTTATCAAGAACTGATCATGTAGGCACCCTGTGCCTAGCATATACCAAAAGTCCAGAGTTCCAGAAGGAAAACAGTTGCGCAGCATAAATCAGGTTGTTTGCAGACAGTTTAGGTCCAGTGAGCCCGCTGTCCGTTGAGGGGACCTGCCCCAAATCCACCTTCTCAGACATCAGCCAGGGGCCCGTCATGTAAGCAGACATCTCCAAGGCTAGCAGTCCCGGGCCTGCACAGCTTCCCTGTATAATCCCACCCCTCAGCGCCTAATTGTGCGTGTGTTGTAGAGAAAAGCACCCCAGAGAAGGAGCCTACTGTTAGGTGACCCTTTGAACCCCTTACACTCCAGTTTCCTCCCTCACCGAGAAAAGAAGAATTGTAATTCCTGTTGGTAGTCCTCAGGGTGTCTGTGAAGACCAAACGAGACGACATAGTGCCCATCCTCTTGGTTGGGCACCCACTGAGCCTAAGGCAGTGAGTTAGTGAGCACCGTGGGGACCACAGGGGGCTGCAGTATAGAGGCTTTGATGGGACACAAGCCTGAGATTGAATCCTTACCCAGCACTTAGCAGCTCCGTTGCCTCGAACACATTGTATAGTTCCCCTGAGCTTCAGGACCCGATCCGTAAAGGCTGAACGGGAATAACAACATTGGTGCCCATACCTCACTGGGTTGCTGTGCAGATTGAATGGAACAACCCACGGAAAGCTCCGAGTCACAGTATCTAGCACACTGTAGGCAGTTACTAATTCACTTGAGAGCTCTGAGCACTTGCTCTGTGCCAGCGCCTTGAAAAAGAGCCACAGCCCCCTTCTACTGGCTGGTACAGACTACTATTGAAAAGATCATTACGTACAAAAGGAATTGCATGCCATGACTCGGCCCCAGGAGGCCCGGGTGATGCCAAAATAAATAAATAAACACGAGTTGTAGTCATAGTGCTCCAAAGGAGTACAGTGACAAAGGGCGTGTGGTGAGGAAGGGGCCCCGAGCTGGCCGAGGAGGCACTGAGGCTTAGCTGCGGGTGTGATGCTTCAGCTGGGCTCGGCTGAGTGGAGCTCAGTGAGAAGTGGGGAGATGGAGGAAGTTTGCAGCAGCGACAGCTTGAGCAAAGGGAGACCAGCCTGGGGGTGAAGGCTGTAAAGGGGGAAGTGTCTGCACTCATATGAGGAACGGCACAAAGACCAGAGAGGCTGGAGAATTCGGGTGGGAGGGAGAGACTCACAGATGACGCTGGAGATGTGGGCAGGTTAGGGATTGGGGACTGGAAGAGCCATGGGGAGCTCTGTGAGTGACAACGGCTTGGCATTTTCAAAGGCTAAATCAGGCCGCTGGGTGGAGAATGCCTTGGAGGAGCAAGTGGGGAGGGGAGCCAGCTATTGGAGGGGGGATGAGGGGGCATCAACTGTAGGAGGAGAAGTCAGTTACAGAAAGCTGTTGCCGAGGCCCAGGTGTGGGGATGGTGGCTTGAAAGGAGTAGGGTGGGTGGGTGGAGAAGTAGGTGGGATGTGTGTGTGAGGTCCCTTCAGGGGAGCTCAGTGACGGCATTGCCAGGAATGACGCCGTGGTCCGGTGACAGCAGCAAGGTAAGGAGTGGGTCTTCGAGAGCCTGCTGTGGAGAGAGAGCACTCAGGAGAGGGCACATCGGTTCATTTTGGGTATGTTGGGTTTGGAGTCAGGGGGAGACACTAGCAAGTGTGGGTCCAGGGGCAGAGGGGAGAGAAATGGGAGTCGTTAGTTCACGCATGGCCTTTCCTGCCAGTTCAGTGTGGTTGCAGGTAGCTAGAGGGAGAGAGTATGTTAAAGTGTGTTTTCTGGGGGTGGGCCAGCAATGTCAGCTGTAGCACAGAACCCGGGGCAGGTGAAGACTGAGCGTTGACCTTTGGCTTGGCGGGTGTAAGCCAGGCCAGCGTGGGCCAGCGGACAGAGTCACTCCACTGTGTGAGGGTGAGGATAAGGCGAGAAGTGTGGTTGTGAGAGGGAGGAATGAGTGAGAATGTTTTGTGTTGCTTTGATCTTAGGAGAGACTCCGGTTGTTTGCGTGCCGGTGGAAGGAGCCAGCTGAAGGGGAGAGCTTGGAGATGAAGCATGGGGGGCTGGTGATAATCGACATCGAACGGCCCCTGGGGTGGTCTCTCTGGCCTCATTCGGAGGTGACCTCTGCTGTGGCCCTGGGAGGGAAGGGGTAGAGCAGGGCTCTCTGCAGGTAGACACGGAGACCTAGTGGCAGGAAGTGGAGATAATTCTGAAGACTTCTGTTTTCTTCTGTGCAGTAGGAAGTGAAGTTTGCTGGTAAGACTGGGGGGAGTGGCCAAGATCTGTGGAGACCAGACAGGTTTGAAATAGATACTAAAAACAAGCGAGTGAGCAGACAGGGGAACCCGGCCCTGCCTTCTCTTACCCATTGACATGACAAAGTCTCCAGAAAAGGATCCCAGCAAATATGATTTGAGACATCTAGCACCTTGTGAGCACATGCATGCTTACAGGGTTGAGCTCTTGGCCTGTCTACCTTTGAGCCCTTGTCAGCATTTCCCCCCTTCTCGGGTACCTGGCTCCCCGCTGTGGCACCTCACAGAGCAGGGACCCTACTCTTCCAGCCCCAGAGGGCTGTGCCCTCCCCAAGTCAGCCAGCATTACCAGCTTTGCCGTCTCTACCGTAACTGGTAGAATTTCAGGACTTCACAAAGACCTGCGATGAAAAGTTGGGGCACTGGGAAGCACGCTTAGTGGGGGAGAGGCTGCCCTGCTTTCTGCAGAACCCCACTAGGCAGCCATTCAGCCTCTCCATGTGAACATATTTATGAACACCTCTCAGGCGCGCTGGTCTGTGTTGGTAGCTCAGTACACAAAGGAGCCACCCCTGCCCTCCTGAGCTGGGGCTTGGCAGGGGAAGACAGGCAGGGGCCGAGGAAGCATACAAGACGCTAGATGGTATGCAGTGCTCTAGAGGAAAACGCAGCAGGCAACAGGGCTGCTAGGGATGCGGCGTTTCCCTGTGGGTCAGCGAGGGCCTCTCTCGTGCGGGAACATTTGTGCAGGTAACTGAAGTGAGGGAACCAGCCATCGGGTGTCAGGGAGGAGAGCGGGGACCGCGAGCGGAAGGTTCTTCTGCTAGTCAAGAAAGAGCAAGGCGGCTGTGTCTGGAGCCTGGGAACAGGGGGCAAGTACTAGGAAATGAGGACAGAGAGGGCGGAGGCCAGACACCATGTGACTCTGAGGACACTGGCATTTACCCTGAGTGAGATGGGCCAGAGGAGGCACCGCTTGTCTGACTTCCGAGTTTGAAAGGGTCACGCTGGCCGCTGGAATAAACTAGACGGGGCAGAGGCAGAGACAGGAGACTAACGCTGTAACCAGGGGGGAGAGGACGGCACTTGGACCAGGGAGGTCATGCTGGAGGTGGTGAGCAGTGCTTAGCCCTGCGTGGAGAAAGCCCATAGGACTTGGTGGTGTGTGATGGGGAGTAAGCCAAAAAGGACCCCAGAATTTTGGGTCCAAGCAACAGGGTGCTCGGTGGCACCATTTCACCGAGGGAGAGGAAGGCTGTGGGCGGGGCAGGTTGGGTGGGGTCAGGTGCCTAGTACACAAACGTGGCCTGTGGGCTAGGCGGTTGGAACGACTCGCGTTCAGGGTAGACGTCCCGACTGCAGGTAGAAATTGGGGTACTGTCAGCCTTAGGTGGCATTCGAGGCAGGCACTGAGGTGAGCTCACCAGGAGAAAGAGCGTGGATAGAAGAGGAAAGAGGCCCAGCACCAGCCTGGGCACTCAGAGGGATAGGGAAGCAGGAGAGGCCGGTGAGGAGGAGAAGGTGACCGGGACGTTGGCACAATGGTCTAGTTCAGTGCATGGTAGCAGGCCACAGAAACTAGCCGGGGAACTTGTTGGAACGCAGACATCCAGCCGCTACTGAGAGCCCTGATTCTGAAATCTATTGACTGGGGAAGGCTAAGCATTGTTAACAGAGAGGCTCCCAAAACAGAGGTGTGTTTTTCTGGGGTAAGGGGCCCAAGGCATATTTCTGTCATGCTCCCGGGCACACTCTTAGTACCCAGCCACTCTGGAAACAGTTGCTGTCCTTTGTGCCCAGGCATGAACCCCTTGGGAAGGGCACTTGACTGGTCGTTGGGGGTCCTGTCCCACTTCACCCCCCTCCCGCAATAGAATGAGACAGGCCTCTGCGTGCAGCAGGCACTGAATAAATGCTGGCTAGTCCTGCAGGACAGACATGCATGGGTAGTAAGTGCTTAGTTATATGTCAGGTGCTGTGTGCCAGTCATCTGCATGGATTAACACATTCAATCTGAACTCCAAGCCTGAGGGGCAGGTACTAGTATTGTCGCATTTTCTAGATGAGGAAAAGATGACACAGGTAAATGAATGCAGAAGGGGCTGAACCCCAGAGGTCGGGCTCCTGAGCTGGTCTCTAGGCTGTTCTGCCCCTCACGAAGACCCCCTTTTGGTACTGGCTGGGACGTGGTAGGTTTCCCCTAGCCATGACACAGACCCATGAGCACTGGACCGGGAGTCGGAAAGCCTAGATTCAAGTTCCTGCCCGACCACGTGCCAGCTCTGTGAGGGGGCAAGTATCATTATCATCGTCCTCCTCGTCTTCGTCCTGGGAAATCAAACTGTGGAACCCCTAAAATGACCCAGAAGAGCTGCCCAAGGGGTGTAGATCTGAGGACCAGTTCCTCTGGACACTCTTCTTTGTCTTCATGTTTCTGCATGAGATCTTGTTTGATGAGTTTCACTGTTTAAACAGAACTGTGAGCCCAGGCCGGTTTGGCTCAGCGGTTAGAGTGTCAGACTGTGGACCGAAAGGTCGCGGGTTTGATTCCAGTCGGGGTCGCTTATCTGGGTTGCAGGTTCGATCCCCAGCCTGGGTCGGGGTTGTGCAGGAGGCAGCCAATCGATGTGTCTCTCTCACATCTCTCTCTCTCTCTCTCTCTCTCTCTCTCTCTCTCTCTCTCTCTCCTTCCTTCCTTCCTTCTTTCCCTCCCTCCCTTTCACTCCCTCTGAAAAGTAATGGAAAAATTATCCTTAGGTGAGGATAAAAAACAAAACAAAACAAAACTGTGAAACTCACTGGGCCGGGTGAGTGGTTGAGCTCAGTGGTTGAGCATCAACCCCTGCACCAAGAGGTCACCAGTTTGATTCCCAGTCAGAGCACATGCCCAGGTTATGGGCCAAATCCCCAGTGAGGGGCATGCAGGAGGCGGCCAGTCAGTGTTCTCTCTCATCCATGTTTCTCTCTCTCTCTCTCTCCCCTCTCTCCCTTCCTCTCTCTCTCTGAAATCAATAAAGAAAAAACAAACAAACAAAACCGGTGAAACTCTTGGCTAGCTGACCCTTAGTCGTTCCCTGATTGACTGTCTCCGTTGTGAGTGGAAGTCGCTCTTCCACGCCGTTTCTGCTTCTCTTGGGTCCCCTCTCTGGGCCCCTCCAGCTCTCCCTCTTCCATTGTCCCTGTCAAGCCCTCAGTCCCAAGCGCCGAGCGCCCAGCGTTGTCATGAGACCCTGCAGCGTCCTGTGAGCTGGACTGTAGGATGGCTGCCCGTGTGTGGCCGGGCATTTGGGGTGTGCCCGGGGTGACAGAGTTCAGGAAGCCTCTCTGCTCAGGCCTGGGTGAGAGGGCTGCCTCTGTCCCTGCCTGCTTCCTCCCTGGCCACTGGTCAGGAGGGGATTGCCCGTCAGTTTCCCACAAAATACCTACTCATGCCCCCGCCACGGACTCTGCCAGCTCGGGCCGCTGGCGCAGACGCCTGTCACGTGTCTGTGGGTAGCCATGCGTGAGCATTTGTGGGAAGATGGAGCACAGCGGGAATGATGTTGGCCTTAGGGAGCTAAAGGTCACTGAAAGGTCAAGCCAAGGTTTCTGAGTCCTCCTTGACATGTCTGTTCTGTAGACATGACACCTACCTAGGGTGGCCTCAGGTAGCTCCCCGTCCTCAGAGCACCCGAAGGCCGTGGAGGCTGGAGCCGGGCAAAGGCCCTGCCTAGTCCTCCGTAGAAGGGCTTTCGAATTGCAGCCCGTGCTGTTGGCTGAGTATCCAAGCTCCCAAGTCCCCCTGCTTGTGGGACCACTGGACTCTCCATCACCTTCTGCGATGTCTGTCTTTGTGAGAATAGTGGGTGGTTGGACAGGGAGCGGGGAGGGAACGGTGAGTCTGAGATGATGGTGATGAAGTGGGGTCACCAAGGAGGGCGCCTTGGACATGCGGAGAGGTGGGCTTGTGGCAAGAATGAAGGGCAGAGGGCTGACCGCGCCTCAGAGGAGCCCCACAGAGAGCCCCCTAGAGGTGTGGTCAGGAGAACCAAGAAGTACTGTGACCCCAGGGCCAAAGGATCAGGGAGTTTCAAGAAGGAAGTGCCAAATGCCACACAAAGGGCACGGGGGCAACAATTCAAGAGAGACTAATTGGCAGGGCTGACTGCGATTACAGTTAAGATCATCCAACTCACGCAACATGCTTTTCCAGATCATGAGGGGCCTCACACACAAACCCCAACACTCGGATGATTCAGGCACCCGCTTGTTCAAGGGCAGAGTACTATGAACTTGGGGACGGAGGGGAGGCTGCAGGGAGGTGTCAGGGGTCTGATAGGGGATGCAGGTCTGCAGGCCCCACTCTGGAGCCAGGAGGGGGTGGGGGAGAAAGTGGCTGGTGGGGATGTTGCTGGGCCGAGGATGGTGAGGAACCCAGCCCACTGGGCCGGATCTCTGCTTCCCTACGTGTCTGCATGTGGCAGGTTCTCAGCAAAGGAATCAGTGAGTAACTGCAGGGACAAGTGTTTACTGGGAGATGGTCCAGCATAACCATGAACTCAAAAGAATGCACTGGGTGAAGTGACGAAGGAAATGCATTTACAGGATGAAACAGAGGAATGAGAAAAATGGCCTCGGAAAGGCAGCCTGGGCAGAGGAAGAGCAGTTAGCTCAGTGAAGGATCGCAGATGAGGGTGAGCAGCACCTCATGCGGGGGGGTGGTATCTGGAAAGCCATGGAAAAGACGTGCAGCTTGTGCATCCAAGTGCAGGTAAGTCAGTACTGTGTTGTGCCCACCCACAGGTTACAGCTGTGCCCTGAGCCTTCACAGGAGACCTGACTGCAGGGGAGGGGGCAGTGGGGCTTTGGGGGGCTCACAGGACTCTGCTCTGTGATCAGACCTCATTTGGTCATCACTTTCACTTCCGGGGGAAGGGGGTAGGAATATGGGGATAAGGAAAAAGCACAGTCACTTGAAGGAGTGTCGTCAGGAAAAGAGATTTGATTTTCTCCATTCCTCCCCACGGTCAAGCCTCAGATTCCGTCACAGAGTCTGCTTGATTCTACTGTGAAATGTATTCTAAATCCCCCTGGTTGGCTTGCTCCATGTCCGCCAACACCACAGTCCAGGCCTGTGCCATCTTTCCCCGACGACTGCAGCCTCTTTGTCAGGATGGCATCAGCCTCCTAACTGCTCTGCCCGCCACACTGACCCGCCACAGCCCATTCTCCACTCAGCATCCGGAAAGGGCTGTTTAGATCTCAAGCAGAAGGTGCCGCTGGCTCCTTAGAACTGTGTGCTGCTTCCCATTGCTCGGAGCTTAGGATAAGCCCAGGCCCCTCCCCGTGGGCCCGGGCCCCTATGCTCTGGCTCCTGCCCTGTCTCCCACTGCCCCGCTCTTGTCCCTGACACCTCGGCAACACTAGCCTCCTCTGTGTTGCCCAAGCATGGCAAGCCCTTCTCCAGCACTGATGGTTGCCCTTGCTGTCCCCTCTGCCTGGAGGCTCCTTCCTGCCACTCCTCGCACTTGCTCCTTCTCATCCTTCTGGTAGCTGTTCAAGTGTCACCTCCACCATGAGGCCTTCCAGTCTACAGTGGCTGCCCTTGTTTCTCTGTCTGAACATCCTGTTTAGTTTCTTCAAAGAACTTACCCCAGTCCATGATGACGTCCTTTATTTGTTGCTCTTTTGTCTCCTCCATTAGGTTGTGAGCCTGACAGGAGCATGCTTGAACCACTGTCTTGTTCCTCCCTGGCCCCTAGAGCCTAACACAGTGCCTGGCATGTCCTCGGGGCTCTGGGGCAAATGCTTATTCATGACAATAGCCCTCGCAGCACTTACTGTGTACCATCATTATAAGCTCTTCATGCGTGGGGGGTGGGGCATCAGTGATCTTTTTCTGTAGTGAGTCATATAATAAATAGTTGATGCTTTATGGGCCATGTGGTCTGTGGTGGAACCGCTCATCTCTGCCATGATGGTGCAAAAACAACCATAGACGATTTACAAATGAATGAGAATGGCTATGTTCTAATAAAACTTTATTTACAAAAACAAGCAGTGGGCCAGCCAACTTCTGATGTATAGTACAGTGATACCTCGGTTCTCGACCGTCCTCCTGGAACGAATTATGTTCGAGAACCGAGGTATCACTGTATTAACTTATTTCATCTCCAAAATTCTGTAAGGTAACTACTGCTATCATTGTCACCACTTTGGAGGTGAAGAAATGGAGAAGCATCGAGAGTAAGCATTGAGGTCACATGGTTACTCGGCAGTAGGACCGGGATCTGAGCCCAGGCAGATCCACTCCAGAGTCCACAGTGGTAGCTACCATCCCATGCGGCTCGGCTCTTGGCAGCCCCTGAGGGCCTCCACGCCTTCCTGGCCGTAGGACCTCTCCAACATCATATGGTTGCTGTCGGGAGGAAAACGAGACAATGACTGAAAATAACTGGTATCGAGCCCGGACACAGGCTCAGTCACTGGAATCCTGACCCATATCCTACTCCAGCCTTTAGGTTTCATTCACGTCTTTTCATATCACACCCTTGCCCTCTGCCTCAGTCAGATGTGTCCTAAGGTGGGTACATGGTCCTGTTTCCAACAGCCTTTTTCCATTGAGACCTCACATTAATTCTGATTTCCCTTCTTATTTACCAAACACTGATTGAGCCCTCGGTGCCAGGCAGAGGGCTGGCTCTGAGGGTCTGGGGATTAGTAAGGACAGCCCCTCCCTCAAGGGTCTCACGGAGCTGGCCCTAAAGGCAGTGGGGACTGGGAGAGAGTTGGAGCTGAGGGCAGGGCTGAGAGTTCTGGATTCTTCCTAAAGGGGAAGAGGTTCTTGTGTGGGAAGACCAGTAGTGTTTTATTTTTTTCCCTTGGTCTAAGTTCTGAAAACAAATCTAAAAGGTCTCCTGCAACCTTACTTGGAGCTGGGGGGACTCTGGACGGCTCTGAGCAAGAGAGGGTTCCATTCAGGCCGCTTTCTACTCGTGAGACTGACATTAGGGCAGAGCCCAGGAGGGAAGTGGGGAAGCCCGTCAGCCCTTGAGCCCCCCGCCCCCCAACAGTGTTTTGCTGCAGTCTCCCTAAAATGAGGAACCAGAGGTTTCTTGACAACCCAGAGAGAAATCATAGTTCTCTCTAAGGGAATTAAGATCACACCCACATCATTTTTGTCCTGTGTCCAAGAAAACTCCTGTGAGAGTATCAGGGGAAGAAAAGAGACCACAGCCAGTTCCTGCCTTGGAGACACCAGAGCCAGCTGTTCTGTAGGCAGGACAGTGGGCTGTGGGCTGTGGTCACAGGTTGGCTGGCTGTTGCAGTGTCCCTCAGTCCCTGCTTGGTCACCTCACCACGTTAGGCCTGATGGAAAATGGCCTTGTTACATCTGCGTTTGTCCAAGGCCCTTTGTCCTGGTCTCACCTGCATGGCTAAAGGTTAATGGAAATAAAACCAGTGCTGTCCAGTTCTGGGGTCCGCGGAGAGGAGGAGGAGGGCAGGGGTCGGAGCAGAGGCCCAGCTGTTGCTGAGGGGTTTCTTCCTCAGAGGACGGATCTTTCGGGCCGGTGCAGAGAGAGGCTTTGGTGACAACTCGGGCACATCTCAGCTCGCCCTTGGCCACCTGCTGCACCTCTTCGTCGTCTTCTTTCCTGGTTGAACATACTCTCCTGGAAGGGCCAGAGCAACCTGGAGGGAGCGCACCGCCTGTCCTGGCCTCCTTGGGTCCCCGCATCTCAGGACTGGACATTTGAACTCGTCCTCATCGCTAACCACCGTCTCGCCCAGGCTCCTTCATGGGTCTCGGCTGGCTTTGCGAATAATGTATTCATACCCTGCCCTCGTTGTCACATGTGGCCATTAGGGAGCTGGCTTCATATGCCCCTGGCAAGGCCTGAGCAGAGCTGGGAGAGGGCAGCTGACTTCTGGCGGCCTGTCGTCTGACTGGCAGCTTCACGGCCCAGTGTGCTGGTGCCCGCCAGTCGCCCGGGGGCCGAGGGCCGTCCTGGAGCACCTGGTCAGCTTCTGTGCCCCACCTGTCACCAGGGCCAGTAAGCTTTCCCTCCTAAAGCAGGCGGTCTCCCTGGAGGGCCAGCTGCCAGTGCCCCCCTGAGGAGCCTGGGGCAGGTGGAGGCCTCGGCTCAGCCCTCACTCCCCCCGGGCAGAGCGTACACCCCACCGCAGCCCCTGCACCCCGGAGGTGGTGTCTAGTCCAGTCATTAGCGGTAGGGGTCTCAGGCCTGGGGAGTCACTCCAGGCTAAATGGGGGGATTGCTTTGGAGAAGCAGCACCGCACCCATAAAATCCCAAGCAGGGAGTCACACCAGGGCTGCGCTGGAGCAACCAGTGCGGGTGAAGGGACAACCAGTGGCTCCAGTACTGGCTTCAGAGGGTTTTCCGCTGCTTCTCTCTGGGGTGTCTTCTCTCTCCAGACCTTGTTTTCCTGTCATAGATCTAAGTCAGTTATGCCATCACTAAAACAACCACCAAGTGATTTGTAAAGTAGAAAAAAAAAAACTTAATGCCCTAGACAGTTTTAAAATAATCATTAATACCACAAAGCAAACGTGGCCATTCCTGAATTGTATAATTTGTTCTGGAAGAGATGGTAGATGTCCGCTGATCTGACTCAACCCCTCTCCCCGAGACTGTCCCCAAGGCATCCCACAAGGATATGTCTCCTTCCGCGTCCTTTGCTTCCTCGGTTTCTCTCCCTTACCCCCGCCCCATGGTCTCTTCCTGGACACAGCCTTCCAGACCGGAACCTGGGGGTCATCCTCCACCGTCCCCTCCCTCAGCCCTGCCATCAAAGCCATGTCTAAATCTATGCATTGTACCTCAGAAGTGCCCCACAAGCGTGGCTTCCCCTGGCCGCTGCCTTCCACCAGGCCACTGTCATCCTCTGTTGTAGCCTCTTCCCCGAAACTCCCTGCATGGTCCTCTCCATTTGTCATCCCTAAAAAGATCAAACCCACGGGGAAACGGAGTTCCCCACTGTGGCATCCATGCAGGTCTCCTGTGCCACCGTGCTGCGCCCTCACCCCCCAGAGGCCCGTAAGGGTGTCGCCCAGGAGGACGCAGTTGCTCAGGAAATAGCTGCGTGGCTGCAGGCCCAGCCGGGAGGCAGACAGGAGACGGGGAGGCAGACAGGAGACGGGGAGGCAGCCAGGATGTGTCACAGCGGGAAGCTACACACACCCCCCAACCAGTGCTTGCAGAGCTCGGGAGCTGGGGACCATCCTGGGACTGGTCCACAGAGGGACCCCCTAGTGGAGGTTACAGCCCCGGAGGAGACCCAGTCGCTGCTGAGATGCTGCCCAGCACCAAGGGGTGGGAGAGAAGAGCTCTGGCTTCTCCCTTCCTCCCACCCTTCAGCCTCCTGACAGCAAGCTCATTGGCTGAACCCAGCCAGGAGCCGGGGAGCCCGGGAAGTCGAGTTTATGGGGGTCAACCCTCACTGCACCTCATGGCACAGACCAGCGAGAGGAAGACCACAGACCTGAGAGCAGACTGGCGAACGACTGGCATGTTCCCTTAACTCCACTCCGGCCACAGTTAGTTATTAACTGTCCCAGAACTTTATGATACCCTCTGGGAAATTCTTTCATCACTGTCGTCTAGAAAACGCCTCCCCCTTTCCTAGAGCAGCTGAAATGTTTTCCTCTCTGTGAAATCAGCCGACACCTCAGCAAGTGTTAGCTGCGCCTCATCTGGGCTTCCAGCAGTTCTTTTGTGGGCTTTTTGTTTTTTTGGTTAATCCTCACCTGAGGATATTTTTCTCCATTGATTTTTTTTTTTTTTAGAGACATGGAAGGGAGGGAGAAAGGAGGAGAGAGAAAGAGAGAGCGAGAGAGAGAATCATCAATGTTAAAAAGATACATTGATTGGTTGCTTCCTGACTGGGGCCAGGGATCAACCTACAACCCAGGTATGTGCCCTTGACCAGGAATCAAACGTGACCCTTCAGTGTGAGGGCTGATGCTCTAACCACTGAGCACACTGGCCAGGGCCAGCAGTTCTCTGTGGACTCTCTCTGTGTGGTACCTGTCATCGGGGTATTATAATGTATTGTTCCACGTCCAAGGAGACCCTCAAGGACAGACGGGGTGTCACTGGTCTCTGCTGTCGTGGGACCTAACTCAGGATATGTCTACACTGTGGGGTATCTTGCCCAAGGTTTCATAGTTGGTGAGAGACAGAGCAGGGATGAAGCCCAGGTCTCTGGCCCTGTGCCCTTTCCACTCTGGGATTTGACCCATAGTCACCAGAACTCCCAAGAATTAGAACTTGAAAACCCTGGAGACCTAGTTCCTAGGCTTATGTCTTGTGAAGTATAATGTCATATCTAAAAATATTCCCGAGTTTTCCAGACCATTATTAATCTAAACGATGTTGAGGGCTGTGGAAGGGGTTTGGACACACCAACAAAGACCTACCTTCCTGTGTTAAATCCGAGACTGAATTCTGCTATGATATGTGTTTTTTTTTATTGTAACCAAATGCCAAATTCACACTGCTTCAGAATGTTAGACTGTTTATGACGTGTTCCTCAAAAATGAATCAAAAGAAATATTTATGTAAAGAATTTAAACCAGCCACAGCTTTTCTTTCAAGCTCCTAGAAAATGCTAAGGGAAAAGATGCAGCTAAAAAATGGTATTTAAAAAAATCCTCAACCTTTTGATCCAGTGATTCCACTTCTGGGAATATATCCGAAGAAACCTGAAACACTAATCAGAAAGAACATAGGCACCCCTATGTTTATTGCAGCACTATTTACAATAGCAAGATCTGGAAACAGCCCAAGTGCCCATCAGCAGATGAGAGGATAAAGAAGCTGGGGTGCATTTCCACGATGGAATACTGCTTGGCCATCAAAAAGAAGGAAATCTTACCTTTTGCAACAGCATGGATAGAACTGGAGAGTATTATGCTAAGTGAAATAAGCCAGTCAGAGAAAGACTAATACCATATGGTCTCACTAATGTGTGGAATCTAATGAACAAAATAATTTAACAAGCAAAATAGAAACAGAAGCATGGATACATAGAATAAACCGACAGCTGTCAGAAGGGGTTGTGGGGCAGGGGGGAAAAGGTGAAGAGGTTAAGCAAAGTAACACACACACACACACGTCACTCCAATAAATTCAGTAAAAATAAAATTAACTCAAGAAGAGATATCTTGTCTGTTTTGGTTTGAGTTATTAACTCTTCAGCCGGAGGACCACACTGTACGTTCCATCGGTGGCAATAATAGGCAATGTTAACTGCAGTAAGAAGACATACAAGCTCTATTGGTAATTATAATGGCTTTGTTTTCTTATTTGCAAAACCTGAACTCTTACTGTTCCTGTTACACAAGCTATTACACCCAAAGGAGAAATATTTTAATAAAATGGAACTCATTCATTTCTACTAAATAAAAGGCCGGGAATGACAGTGTACTCGCTTGGAATGTTGAATTAATTAGAGAAATGTGTTTGTTAGGCCCAGAAATGTCACCCTTTATAGGGCTCTCGCACATCAGCGAGCACAGTGAATTGATTCCATTTTTGGAGCTGGGTTTTGGGCCTGAAGAACCTCAGAGGAAGGAGACAGACCCTGCACAGCTGGGTTCACGTTAAAGAACAGCACCCTGACGCTCCTAACGTCCATGCTGGGCAGCAGAACAAAAGTGCTTTTTTTAAATGATGAGATAAAAACTGTTTCATAAAAGCAAACACTGAACAAGGCAACAGCTCAGATCACGAACAAGGTTAGTGGCTGACTCAGGCATGCGACGAGGGCCCGGCAAGGCCCGCCGCGGAAGGCAGAGCGGGGGCGGCCGTCCGTCCTCAGGCCTCTGCGGGTCCTTGACCGGGAGCAGGAGTCTGTCTGTGCAGGTCACGTGTGCTGCGCCCTGCGCCCGGCCAGTACAAGGACTGAGAAGACAGGGCCCGCCAGCAGCCTGATAGAGCAATGGTTCCCGAAGTGTGCTTCGGGGCCCCCGGGGGTGCTGGAGCGGGTCTGACCAGGGAAGCAGCTCTTAGTTCAGATACCTTCAGGCAGGGAAATGGGCAAACTTTGCAAACTGTTGCTTTCCCCCAGCAGAGCAGATTGTTAAACATGTACCACCCCACTTCCGGGGGCTCCCTGAGACCCTTTCGGGGGTCTGCCTGGGCAAAACTATCTTCTAACAATTCTGTGCTATCATTTGCCATGCTTACCCTCCTTTCATGAACATACAGTTGCATTATTATTATTATTTTTTATCCTCACATGAGGACATTTTTCGATATTTTGTTCAGATAGAGTGGGAGGAGGAGGAGGAGGAGAGAGAGAGAGAGAGAGAGAGAGAGAGAGAAACATCCATGTGAAAGGGACACATTGAGTGGTTGCCACCCACACGAGCCAACCAGGGCTGGGGACAAACTGCAACCGAAGTACATGCCCTTAGCGGGAACTGAACCTGGGTCTCTCTGGACCGCAGGCCGACTCTCTAACCGCTGAGCCAAACCGGCCAGGGCCATAAAATACTTCTTAAATTGCTAAATTTTAATCTCAAATTTGATAAATATTGATAGATATAACCCACATAAAAACTCTTTGGGGTTTTCAGTTATTTTAGAGTGGTTTTAGGTTCACAGCAAGATTGAGTGGCAGGTGCAGAGATTTCCCATACACTCCTTGCCCCCACACATGCACAGCCCCCTCCATTGTCAACATCCCTAACAGAGTGGTACATTTGTCACAGCTGATGAACCTACATTGTGTAAAGGAGGAAAATAATTTGCCGTCTAACCTTCTGAGTTCTTAGCTGAGACCGGGTAATAAAGGACAGATTAACAAGGGAAAACCAAACAGAAGTTTATGTACTTCACATATACATGGGAGACACCCAGGGAAAGAAGAGGAACTCTCCAAGGTTGCTTAGAACTCAGGCTTGAACACCATTTTAATAAGGAAAGGGGGTGTATGTGTGTAGGCCTTTAGGGGAGAGTAAATAATTTTTAAGAAAGATGAATGGGCCCTTAGAAGAATAGATGGGAGTGTGTAAAAGTTTGTCTGGGTGTCAACTTCTAGTTTCTTCTTCTGTGATGAGTCATTGCTTCCTCATTGACGAAACTCCCAAAATGAGAATAGCCATCCAGTGTGGATGAATCAAAATCACACCTTTTTTTTTGTCAGATCAACAACAACAAAATTTTTTTTGGTGTGCCACAGAATTTTAGTAATTAATTTATGTGTGCCATGAAATGAAAATGGTTGAAAATCACTGTTCTCTGGGTTTGGACAATTGTATAAGACATGTATCCACCATTATAGTATCATACAGAGTAATTTCATTGCCCTAAAAATCCTCAGTGATCCACCTACTCATTGTTTCCTTCCTCCATCCTAACCCCTGACAACCGCTGATCTTTTTACTGCCTCCACAGTTTTGCCTTTTCCAGAATGTCCTATAGTTGGAGTCCTACAGTCTGGAGCCTTTTCAGATTGACTTCTTTCACTTAGTAATATGCATTGAAAATTCCTCCATGTCTCTTCATGGTTTGATAGCTCATTTCTTTTTAGTGCTGAATAACATTGTATTGTCTGGATGTACCACACTTTATCCATTCACCTACTAACGGACATCTTGATTACTTGTAGTTTGGGTAATTTGAGATGAAGCTCCTATAAAACATTTGTGTGCAGGGGTTTATGTGGACAAGGGTTTCCAGTTCTCTTGAGTAAATACCAAGCAGTATGATTGCTGGATCAGATGTTAAGAGTATGTTAGTTTTGTAAGAAACTGAAACTGTCTTCCAAAGTGTTACATGCCTACCAGCAATGTATAAGAATACCTGTTGCTACACGTTCTCACCAGAGTTCTGGGTTCTGGTTGTTCTAATTGGTGTATAGTGGTACCTCATTGTTGTTTTAATTTGCATTTCCCTGATGACAGAGGATGTAGAACACCTTTTTGTATACTTATTTGCCATCTGTATATCTTCTTTGGTGAAGTATATTTTGGATAACATTTGTTTATCAGATATATATTTTGCACATATTTTCTACCAATCTCTGGCATATCTTCTCATTTTCTTGACAGTATCTTTCACAGAGCAAAAATTTTTTAATTTTAATGAAGCCCAGTGTATCAATTCTTTCTTTCATGGATTGTGCCTTTGGTGTGGCCATTGTCAAACCAATGTTCATCTAGATTTTTCTCCTGTGTTATTTTCTAGGAGTTCAATAGTTGTGCATTTTACATTTAGGTCTATGATCCATTTTGAGTTAATTTTTGTGAATGGTGTAAAGTTTGTGTCTGGATTCGTATTATTTGTTATTGTTGTTGCTTTGTGGATTTATAGTTGTTCCAGCACCATTTGCGAAAAGACTATCTTTGCTTATTGTGTTGTCTTGGCCCCTTTGTCAGAGACCAGCTAACTGTATTTGCACAGGTCTACTCCTGAGCTCTCTATTCTGTTCCACTATCTTTTGCCAGTAGCACACTGTCCTGATTACTGTAGCTTTATGGAAAGTCTTGAAGTTGGGTAGTGTCAGTCCTCCTATTTTGTTCCACTTCTTTTCTACTGAGCTGGCTATTCTGGGTCTTTGGGTCCTCAATTATTAAGAGCCTAAAGGGAGGGGGAGGGGGACTGAGAACAAAAAGTTTGAGAACTGCTGTTATAGAGAAAGATGGACAGACACACAGATGAGTGCATTCAATTCTTGTGGTAGGAAAGAGGGTAGAGTATAGTGGAGGGGAACTCGAATTGAGTTTTGTACATCCTACTGCCTTGTTCTGGAGGCTAAACCAGCCTGCTGCTTTAGGGTACATCTCGGCGTCCAAAGTTAGACGCTGTGTGACACAGACATGAGCCTGGTCTCAGGAGAGAATCCCAGAGAGGTATAGGAAATGAACTGTCAACCTCGCTTGGGACTAGAGAACACAGGGCAGATGAGGGCCGTTTGGAATTGGCCTTTTACTGCTCTGAGAGAAAGGGGAGTCTCCACTATTAGGATTGTGTCTGTAACTCAAGGGCGATGCCTGTTGATCTTCATACTATAAAATGTTAAATCTCGAGAGTAAACCGTGTTAAAAAGGGGGACAATCATTCTTGGACTGATCACCTGTCCTCTACATTTGGCAGGAAACAGGCAGAGAAGAAAAGGTGGGGCTTTGGTCTCAAACTCCTGGACAAAACAAGTATGTCCCATGGTGTGCTGGACTCCTCCAGAGAGAAAGCTTTGTTTGCTGAAAGAGGCCAGTTGCTTTGTCTGCTCCCTTCACCCAAGCACACCCCAGACTCATATCTCTCCAGCAGTGAGAGAGGCCAGCAGCGGACTTGAGTACAGCTGAGGGTTGAATGGGGCCGCCTACGTGATCAGGTTGTGCAGCTGCACCCGGGCCCGGTTGACCTCAGCAGCTGCAAGGGAATCATGAGGGAGCCCAAGAGCAAGCCAGGGCAAGCAAGCAGGAGGCCAAGGCTTCCTGTCCCTCAGCCTTGTGGAAGTACATCACTCCCAGGGACCACCCCAGATGGCTTCCTATCCATTAACCATTGTCCAGACACATCCCCAGGCACAACTCCTGGCTCTGTGCCAGAAGTAACAGCCTTCCTGCTGGGGAGACAGGGCCGTTGTTAACCTGGGAGGTACCGGTGGGACTGGAGGGGCCCTAAGGTCCAGACTTCAGGAGTGTGTGCTATTGTACAGGGAGAAGGTCTAGAGTTTTCATCAAATTTTCAAAGGGGAAGTTCTTTCTCAAAAAAAGGTTAAGAAGTACTGTGTTAGAGGTCAACAGTCATAGCTGCTCTGTTGAGGGTTTTCAAAATGTTCATTTAATAACATCAAGTCAACAAATAGCTGAGTTGTTCTCCATGCCTGGCTTAGCTGAGTTGTTCTCCACGCCTGGCTTGGTGCTAAGGGCCAGAGATGCAACAGTGAGGAGATGCAACAGTGAGCAAGACCAGATGCCATCTGTGTGTTACTGAGGAGCACAGTATAAATCAGAAAATCATGCAAACACAGGCCAAATTTCAAATCAAGTCTTGCTATGAAGGAAAAGAACCTGGTTTTATTATGGGTATAACAGTGAATGTTTAGTTTTTGTTTTTATATGTTTATCTATTTTTGAATAGGTAATATATGTATGTTAAAGAATTCAAAAGGATTATACAGAGAAACCCCCTCCCCCACCCACTCTATTCCATAGCCCTTCTCTGGAAACCATGTATGTTCTCCAGACTGGTGAGTGGGCCCCCTGCTGTTAGACCAGGGAGAAAACGGCAAGCTTACCTGAGAACATAAAGCTTGAAATCAAATTTGAAGCATAATGAGAGTTAACTAAGTGAAGGAGACTGGAAAGGAATAAGGTAAGCACTCTAGACAGAGGCAAAAGCTTGTGCAAAGGCCCTGTGGCAGGAGACAGCATAGTGTATTAGAAGAACTAAAAAAGAAAGCCTGTGGCTGGAATGCAGAAAGCAAGGGAGGGAGAAGTCCAGGATGCTGTTGAGTGAGGAGGATGCAGTCTTGTAGCCTGCTCAGCAGTATGGCTTTTCCCCTGGGATACCACTGACTGATGAAGGGAGATAACCAGCAATCACTCTTGCATTTAAAAAATATCTCCCTGGCTATTGCATGGAGAAGAGATTGGAGGGGAAAGCAGTTAACGGGGTCTTATTTAGTTCAGGTGAAAAATGATGTGGGTTGGTGGTAGTCCTTTACATACATCTTTTGTTCAACGTCATTTTGTTAAAATGTTGATGAGATGCCATAAGAACTTAACTCTTCTTTACATCCACTAGTCTTTGGTAAAATTGGTTTTGTTATGCGTTACTTTGCGGCAGTTCCAAGAACCTTTCAGTGATGTTAAATGGAGCTCCCTGTATACTGCAAGAAATGTATTGGTGTGCGCGTGGTTCTTGCTTCTGAAAAATGTTAGAACATTTGTTTCAAGTCTCTCAACTGAATGGAAGAAAATTCCTAAGAGTTTGCTTAGAATGTAGTTAACACCTGGCTAAATCTTGTCCCAGCATGTGGCCAAACTGAAGAATAACTTAGCATCCTGTAAAAGGGCTGAACTCTCTTAGAATCTTGCTTGAAGACCCCTGGTCCAGCCTCCCACCTGAGCACGCGGGATGTCTCCCCTCTGCGGGAGCCCTCCAGTGGCAGGAGGTTGTCACTGTTACTGGGTCAGAACAGAGTGACCATGTGGGTGATGTCCAGTAATGAAAACCACCTCTTCGTAGTTGCTTTGGTGTGTGCACACTGAATTTTCCTTCTGTTCTCCCGACGGCCCAGAATGGCTTGTCCTGAGGACCACGGAGGCCTCCCCTGCGGCTTCATCCGCCAGAATTCCGGCAACTCCATCTCCTTGGACTTCGAGCCCGACACCGAGTACCAGTTTGTGGAGCAGTTGGAAGAGCGATACAAGTGTGCCTTCTGCCGCTCGGTGCTCCACAACCCCCACCAGACAGGCTGCGGGCACCGTTTCTGCCAGGACTGCATCCTGTGCCTGAGGTGAGTGGGTGGGAGCGCAGCCCTGGCCGCAGCAGGCCGCAGCCAGGAGGGTGTCCTGGGATCTACCTGTCAGCCGTGGCCACTCAGCGGCATCAAGGCTTTGGAATCGCTGTGGTTGGTGGTGCAGCCACGAATCCCAGGGCAGGCTCTCCCAGGGCCCTTCTGCGAGGCCCGAGGAGCAGTCTCCAGTGTGCGCCCCTCGCTTACTGATTTCACCTGTTGTTAACATTCAGCTCACACCTGTTTTGCACCTGAGGGCAAACCTAGAAGCACAGTCCGTGGGGGAACGACCCACTTTCCCCAGCAGCCTGTCGTCACCCTGACCTTCCCTTGCCTAAGGCAGTGGTGGTGGCAGTGGTGGTGTCGCAGCCAGAAGGAGTCTCGTGTTGCTCCTGGGCCTGCCTTGTGGAGGGAGTAGACCAGGGGAGGCAGCAAAGCAGCCATCTGGGCTCTTTCCGGGGCGGTGAGGAAGCTGTATGCTGCCCAGCTTAGAAAGGGGGTTATTAGAGCACATTCCCGTTCACGCGTGGGCTCATTCCTTCAGTGCCTGTGTGGTCCAGGCACCTTGCTGAACTAACCCTAGTGTCCAGAGTTGAAGAGCCAGAGGTCCCATGTGGAACAGAACCCAGTCTCTGCCTTCTAGAACATTCCAATCCAGTGAAGCAGACAGGCTATGGTACAGTGTGATAAGCAAAGGACTGCCGAGGGAGCCCTGGAGAGGACATCTAACTCTGTCCGGGGGACTCACCGACAGACTGGAGAGGTGCTGACACTGGGCTGTGGGGCCTTCTGGGAGAAGGGACTGGCATGGGTGAAGACAGGGCCTGGCCCGCTCGGGGGAAGCTTCAGGGGTCGAGCATGGCTGGAGTGCGGGGGCTGCTCCTGGAAGAGCTGTTGAGCTCAACTCTCAATTCTGACTCTGTTTTCACTTTTCTCTCCAGAGAATTCAATGCAGTGCCACTCTGCCCTGTAGATAAGGAGGTCATCAAATCTCAGGAGGTAAGAAAATCACTGCTTTGGTTTAGCAGCTCTCTAGTTGATAGAGAAGCCAGTGTCCTGGTCGGACATCGAGGCTGAAGCTGGAGAGCGGGAGGGGGACTTGGAGTCCATATCCTCTGCTGAGGGGTCAGGTCAGACCCCACTCCTGCCGCTGTTTGAGAGAGGCCTGTTTGGGTCTTTATTGACCCTAAGTTTCTTTTCCTGCTGCTTCTTTACCCCCTTCCTAGACTAGCTCCAGCTACATTGAGTCACTTGGAGAAATGAAACATCCAGCTTCCTGGAATTCACTTTTTCATGTGGATAATCTCTAACACTTCCTTTTGTTGTTAGGTCTAATATTAGCTTTATCTAGATATAATTCCTGTGTCGTAATATTTACTTTTAAAGCATACATGTTTCTTGGTTATATACCCACGGGTGGAATTACTGGATCATTTGGTCACTCTATGTTTAGCCTTCAGAGGAAATGCCAGACTGTTTTCCAAAGCAGCTGCACCATTTTGCGTTCCTACCAACAATGTATGAGAGTTCTCATTTCTCCTGGTCCTTGTCAGAATTTGTGATTGTCCACCTTTTTCTCTTTTTATTATTATAGCCTTCCTTGGGGGTACGAAGAGGTATTTTGTGGTTTCGACTTGCATTTCTCTAATGATTAATGATGTTGAGTGTCTTTTCATGTGCTTGGCCACTTGTGTATGTTCTTTTTGTTTTGTTTTGTTTCTCCAATTTTTATTAATTTATTTTTGTTACAGATCTTCCTCCTTTTTCTGTATATGTTCTTTGTAAAAATGCCTATCCAGCCCTGGCTGGTTTGGCTCAGGGTTAGAGCGTTGGCCGGTGGACCAGAGAGGCTGGGGTTTGGTTCCTGCTAAGGGCATGTACCTCAGTTGCAGTTTGTCCCCGGCCCTGGCTGGGGTCGTGTGGGTGGTGACCAGTCGATGTGTCTCTCTCATGTCGATGTCTCTCTCTCTCTCTCTCTTCCTTCCTCTCTCCCACCTGCTCTGTCTCAAGATAAATGCAAAAAAAATGTCCTCAGACATTTTTTAAATGGATTTAAAAAGGATTAAAAAAAATGCCTATTCAATTCCCTTGCCTATTTTTTCAGTGGATTATTTGTCTTTTATTATTGAGTTCTAAGAGTTCTTTATATTTCCTGGATACAGGTCTCATCAGATAGGTATGACTTACAAATGTTTTTCTCCCATTTTGTGGGTTGTCTTTTCACTTTTTTTTTAATTCTCACCCGAGGACATTTTTCCATTTTTTTATTTTTTTGTTGTTGTTGTTCAGATAGAGCGGGAGGGAGAGAGAGGAAGAGAGAGAGAAAGAAACATCGATGTGAAAGGGACACATCGAGTGGCTGCCACCCGCACGACCAACCAGGGCCGGGGACAAACTGCAACTGAGGTACATGCCCTTAGCGGGAACCGAACCTGGGTCTCTCTGGACTGCAGACCGACGTTCTAACCGCTGAGCCAAACTGGCCAGGGCTCTTTTCACTTTCTTGATGGTTGCCTTTGAAGCACAAAAGTTTGTCATTTTGACAAAGCCTTCCTTGTATTTTATTTGGTCGCTTGTTCTTTGAGTATTGTACCTGAGAAACCCTTAACCTAAGCCATGGTCATGAAGATTTTTTCTGTGAAAACATCCTTTTCAGCTCAGTTTTCTTCCTTTGAAATTCTGTGACAGGGCATTCCAGCATCACCCCCCCCCCCCCGCCCCAGGGAAGCTCCTTGAACACCTGTGGGACACACACACCCCTTTTCTGTGCTCTCGCGATGTGTTCTGAAGAGCCTAGCAGAGGGCAGCGCTGCACTGTGTCGCCCACCCGGCCAGGGGTCGGCGTGCTGCAACGTGGCATCTGCTGGGACAGATCCAGCCTGCCACCTGTTTGTGTATGGCCTGTGAGCTAAGAACCGATTTTATATTTTTAAATCATTGGAAACCACCAGAAGAAGGGCACACAGGAACTCTGTACTATTTTTGCAACTTCTTGTGAGTTGTAAACTATTTCAAAGTAAAAATATTTTAAATAAAAATAAGAATAATGTTTGTGACATGTGAAAATTATATTTCAGTGTTCATAAATAACATGTTATTGGAACACAGCCACACCCATTCATTTAAGTATTGTGTACGGCAGAGTCGAATAGTTGGAGCAGAGACCGTTGCAGTGTGGCCTGCAAAGCTGAAAATATTTACTATCTGACGCTTTATGGAGAAAGTTTGCCAAACCCTGACTTGTGCTGAAATAGCAAGTCAGCACAGCTCCGTGAGACCACCTGATGACTAATACAAACCTTTCTGCTGGGACAGGAAGCCTAAAGCATCACCTCAGCCACAGTCCCACCTCCTGACCTTTGAGCATGTGGGGTCAAATTCACTATCAGATTCTCCTAGCTGCAGAGTACTGCGCTGGACATTGAATTACCTGGCTTGTATGTATAGTGACTTGTCAGAAGTATGTATCTGAGTCAGCTTTTCCTTTTATGGTGGTGAACCTTGTATTTCCATTCCAACCACTGCCTGGAAGTTTCCACCCAACTTCTGAGACATACCTGAAGACCAAATTAATAATAATTCATGTTGCTTTAAAGTTCAGTGTGAGACCTGTCATGTTTATCTTTTAGGTGTTTAAAGACAATTGCTGCAAAAGGGAAGTCCTCAATTTATATGTGTATTGCAAAAATGCTCCTGGATGTAATGCCAAGATTATTCTGGGACGATATCAGGTTGGTATTACTCACAAACAGCATTTGCCTTTGCCAATTTCCAGCGATGTGCATTGAGCACCTTTCTGTGATAGTTACTGGGCTAAGCATAGCGGGAAGGGGGAGGGGGATCATTGGGTTGCCCTCAGAGAATTCCTATCTAGAAATTCTGCAGCACAGCATGCCAGGGGCTAAGGTGTGAGTGAAGAGGTTTGTTGTATCTGGAAGGCATGGAGGACATGCTCCTTGTACTAGACCTTCAGTTGTGGGTTAGGGGCATTGATCCAAAAGCGAAGATGTGAGACATGGTGGGCCAAAGGAATGCTTAAGCAAGGACATGTCATTCGGAGGGAACTGTGAAGGATTTGAGGTCCCTAGGTTGGGAGCCAGGGTATGACTGCCCAAAAGCATTAGCAGATGCCGGGGTGAGTGTTTCCCAGTAGTTGTGGACCCTGGCCTCTTAGAGCTTATGATCTAAGGCAGAAAACAGATTGGAACAGAGGCAGGATGGAGTTTAAAGGTGAAGCATTGTGCCCTGGCCGGTTTGGCTCAGTGGCTACAGAGTCCCGGGTTCAGTTCCTGCTGAGGGTGCGTGCCTCTGTTGCAGTTTGTCCCCAGCCCCGGTTGGGGTTGTGTGGGTGGCAACCACTCGATATGTCTGTCTCTCTCGGTCAGTGTTTCTCTCTCTCCCTTCCTCTCTCCCTACCGCTGTATCTGAGGATAAATGCAAAGATGTCCTCGGGTGAGGATAAAAAAAAAAAAAAAAAGGTGAAGCATTGTGATAAGATGCAAACAAAAAGATATGAGGGAAGCAAAGGGGAGTCAACTTCCTCTCCAACAAAACTGTCCCACGGGCTCTTCCATCCGGCAGGAAGCTTGTTAAATTTGAGACTGGAAGCGGGGCCCTGCCATGGCAGGCCCGTGTCAGGTCTGATCACACTGCGAATGAATGAGGCGCAGGCATCTCAGGCTTCCAGGGAATTGCTTGGAGGCTGCTGAGATTTTCCACTCCCACCCACGCATTTTGGAATATATTTCAGGTGATTATTTTCTCCATCACGCCTCCAAATCCCTCAGGCACTGAGCTTATAAATAAATGTGCAAATGATTTCCTTGCTAACCCAGGGAGTTCTTTGGAGGTTCACGGAACTTGGCTGTGTTTTCCCGTGACAGTCCCTGGCCACTTGTTCGGAGAGTTGGGTCCTAGAGCAGCGCCTCTTTACCGACTTTGCTGTGTTGTCGCTAAGCCTGAATAGGAAAAGAGGCTCTGTGGACCACTGATCAGCTTCAGTGACCAGATCGGCAGCTTCCAGAGAACAGTGGCTGTTTCTTTCCACCTTTGTTTGGTATTTCCCCTCCTTCACTGTTCTCCCCACCTTGCGTGGCTAGGTGTGGGATCTCGCAGGGAGCTGAGTCTGGACGAATGCCGACTGTTGTGGTGAGCTGAGGGTAACATCGGTGAATGTGGGATGTGGATTTCACTTGCCATCGCCATTTGTTTCTTACTGGCAGAGGCAAAGGAAAACGGGTAAATTTACTTCCCTCCTATAGAAAAGCTCTTTGCTCTTTTCCTCCAGAGGAGGGGTCAGCAAACCGCTTCCATCAAGAGCCGGACAGTAAATGTTTGAGGCTTGGTGGCCACACCATCTGTCACAGCTGCTCAGCTTTCCTGTTTAGAGGGAAAGCAGCCACAGACCATGAGACCGAATAGGTATGTGGCTGTTCTCCAATGACTCGATTTACTGTCTGCCCGGTGTGGCTCAGTGGCTGAGCATCAGCCCATGAATCAAGAGGTTGCTGGTTCGATTCCTGGTCAGGACACATGCCCAGGTTGTGGGCCTGATCTCCAGTGGGGGCGGCCATTCAATGTTCTCTCTCATCGATGTTTCTCTCTCTCTCTCCCTCTCCCTTCCTCTCTCTCTAAAAGCAATAA
Organism: Molossus molossus; assembly: GCF_014108415.1. NCBI lineage: Eukaryota > Metazoa > Chordata > Mammalia > Chiroptera > Molossidae > Molossus > Molossus molossus. The sequence goes on from NW_023425356.1 coordinate 36,591,474, forward strand.
AGAAAAAAAACATGAAAAACGTTTAGAAAAGCAACAACAACTCTATTTACAAAAACAGGTAGCAGGCCAAGTTGGCCTAAGGGCTGTAGCTTGCCAACTCTGTTTTAAAGGATTTTTCAGGGAGGCAAGCTCCTTAGGATTTTGATAACTTGTCAGAATCACAGTAATTTACAGTCATCCAAAGGTTCTGTTAAAATATGTCTGTTTTCGTAACTTTTGAAAGTGAAGACAACTGGGATGGACACTATTTATGTCATTTTTCTCATATATTGCAGTTAAAGACATTTTCTGACTGTACAAGACTGGCCATGCCCAGCTCCTTGGGCCCGTGATCCTGTATCGCCTCTCCCTCCTTTTCTTGACCCCTTCGGGACCAGCTTCCTCTCCCTCCCTTTTCTTCCTTTAATCCCTTCTTCTCTTCTCTCCTTCCCTTCTGTCCTGGCTTTTACCACCTGCAGATTACTTCTTGGTGCTGGGGGGTGGGGATAAAGAGTGCGCAAAAGAAATACAAAATGTCCTTGAAGATCTGGTAAATTCATTGGCAAGCCTAAGGAAACATTCAAGAACTAACCTGAGCCCTGGCCGGTTTGGCTCAGCAGTTGGAGCATCGGCCTGCAGTCCAGAGAGACCTGGGTTTGGTTCCCGATAAGGGCACGTACCTCGGTTGCAGTTTGTCTCCAGCCCTGGTTGGGTCATGTGGGTGGCAACCACTCAATGTGTCCCTTTCACGTTGATCTTTGTCTCTCTCTTTCTCCTTCCCACTCTATCTGAACAAAAAATGGGGAAATGTCCTTGAGTGAGGATAAAAAAAAAAGAACTAACCTGAGAATATGAGCACATTCCTAGATAATCTAAAATAAACTCTTCATACCTCTTTCTTCACCCACCTCCCCCATCCTCCTAATTACCACCAAGAGGGCTGGCCTTCACAGCCTGGGTCCAAGCAGCCCCTGCCCAGCAGAGGCGGGTGCCCTCCCAGGCCTTCCGCCCTTCCTCGCAGCGCCTCCTAGCGCTCGCACTGGGCCTTGCAGCCGCCTCCCTTCCGCGGCCCTCTTGTGTGTTGCAGGACCACCTTCAACAGTGCTTATTTCAAGCGGTGCAGTGTTCCAATGAGAAGTGTCAGCAGCCAGTCCTTCGGAAAGATCTGAAAGAGCATTTGAGCGCAGACTGCCAGTTTCGAGAGGAAAAATGCCTTTATTGCAAAAAGGATGTGGCAGTAATCAATCTACAGGTAAAAAAAAAAAAAAGATTCGTCCTTGTCAACTTTATGGGGTTAAATTCTGCCTGAATGATCACGGTGAATCAGATGGCTGACTGGAAGCACCTTTCTGGATTTATTGTTTTGTACAGAAATACATAGGTCTAAAGAATAAGTTCATGTGAGGGAAGTTCTGTAGGGGGGAAAAAACATCTTGTTGGTAGGACTGTATTCGTATATCATTGGCAAAAATATTGTTTGAGCACCTGCTGAGGGTGGGTGTGCTAGAAGTGATGCTAGTGCTGGGTCCCAAGGAGGTGGCGATACTGTCTGTCCTCAAGAGGTTGTGATCTAACTGGAGGGGTAGGGTGTAGACATAAAACAAGAGCATGGGTACCTTTTACCTGTGCCAAAGGAGCCATACTGATGACTCCCACAGTCTGCCTGGGAGTCCTGTGCCTTCCGATTTCCTTTTGGCGTCACTGGAAAATTGAATTCCTTTATACCGAGAAAGCAGCCTTCTATATATAACTCTTTCTGGAACTAGGCCATACCTTCCTGTAGATGGTCAGCCACACAAGTAGATCCCCAAAGACACATGTGTATAAACACTCCGAGGGCATGAAAGGGACCTATTGAAAGCAAGGGGGGCTTTGTTTCATCACACTTTTCCTGTTTCAGAATCATGAGGAAAACCTGTGTCCTGAGTACCCAGTATCTTGTCCCAATAAGTGCCTGCAAATTATTCCCAGAACTGAGGTAACTGTAAATAATTCTCTCGGTCGATTTTATGTAAGGTAAAGTTTTAGTAATCATGATGATGTGTGTCTGATAAAATCGCCTAGGCAAAGGCCTGAGGCTTCAATGACACCCATGATAACTAGGTCTCTGTCTTCCCTGTCCTTTTCCCGATAATTCTCCTCTATTTTCACCATAGCATCCCTCTGCCGGGCCTTACCATGGCCTTCTCCTTCTCCTGTTCCTGCCGCCCTGTTCCCTGCTTGCTAGTTACACCAGACAGTTGAATTGCTAATGAATTTCTGTAGTGTGAACCTGTCCCTTTTGTAGGTGGACGAACACCTTGCTGTGTGTCCTGAAATGGAACAAGACTGTCCTTTTAAGCACTATGGCTGTCCTGTAAAGGTATGGAGTGCCTTTTTGTTTCTGCCTCTGTAGTCTACTGTATAGTTCATTGGGTGAGTTCCTTGTACCCTTTGATTCCATCTGGGATGCAAAAGGACATTCACTTATGAGAACTTTAAGACTGTCAATTGTATTCATCAGAGTTCTCCAGAGAAACAGAACCAAGAGGAGATACATAACATACAAAAAAATACATATACTTATATATTTATATTTGTACATATATATATATGTACATGTGTACATATATGTGCTGTGTATCTGTCTTTGCTATGAAAAGGTTTACCTTTCTAGTGCATGATATACAGAATTGCTTTCTAGCTCTGAAAGGAATCTTCTTTATAGTTAGGCCCAAACTTCCAGTTGGGTTGTATTCTAGAACTTACACCAGTACCAGAGCTGGAGATGGGAGTTGTTCTCTGGACAAGGGGCCAACCCTAAACAGAAGGGAAATTGATGATGAATGTTTGCTTAGAATCCATGGATCACCCAGAACCCCTAAGATTTGCTTTTATTGGTAATATAGGCACTTTGGAATGATTATGAAGGCAACAGATTTGCTTAGGCTGGGATTACAATTAGGTTGCACACTTTCGGCCTGTGATAGCAGGATGGTGATAGCAGAATGGAAATGGTAGGAGGGAGAACAAACCTAGGCTTAGACCTGATCAGGAGCTAACTCACCTAGGAGATAGGTTTCATATGGGAATAACTGAAAGATGATAATAACTACACTTAACTCAGTCATATACAGGCGGGGCAAGAGTAGGTTTATAGTTGTTCATATGGAAAAGAATACAATAATTAATAAATAATAATGTAAGAATAGCAGCTCACTCTCTCTATGGAGCACAACTATGCCTTCCCCACCCCCACCCTCCAGGCATGTTTTCCTTGCCTCTCCTTCTCCTAAGCTCTAAGGGGCTTTCTTTGGCCTCTGTAACTTGTTTCCTGAGCCCATTTATTCTACCTCTATGACTTTCTAAATAATTTTTCTTATAGTTTGAGTCTTGCCTGTGAATTCTTTCTTAGCCATAACTCAAGTATTGAGGTTGCTCACCTGAGGCCCAATCTTTGGTAACATTCTGGTGCTATTTTAACCACCACCATTATGATGCCATGACTCAGATATTCTTACTGAGACTCAGATTGTGTATTGTGTATAGTGTGGCAGGATTCTGGAGAATTCTGCCCCAGGCCACCTAGCAGACTGTGCTAGGCACAAGCAGGGGCCCATCGTGCCCCACCAGCTCCTCACTTTTGCAATGGTGGACTTCGGTGCGTTTTCCTTGGAATTCTGGACTTCTCTGTTTTAAGATAAGAGGCTGAGATTTTTTTTTTAATCCTTGAGGTGGAGTTAACGCTTAAGGGTGAAGAGAACCTAATCTAACGGAAAGGGTGAAGAGAACCAAGGACAGGAGGGGAAAAAAGGTGGTTGGCTTTTGAATTGGAATTGCTTTCTGAAGGTCTGTACAAAACCTTTTGCCCTGGCCAGCTTGGTTCAGCGGTTAGAGCATCAGCCCGCGGACCAGAGAGACCCAAGTTCGGTTCCCACTAAGGGCATGTACCTCGGTTGAGGTTCATCCCCAGCCCTGGTTGGGGTCATGTTGGTGGCGACCAGTCAATCTGTCTCTCTCACATTGATGTTTCTCTCTCTCTCTCTTCCTTCCTCTCTCTCTCCCTCCTGCTCTGTCTGAAGATAAATACAAAAATGTCCTCAGGTGAGGATTGAAAAAAAAAAAAAGCCTTTTGCTGGATAAATGAGAACCTGGATTTGTTTGGCTCCAAAGATAAGGGGCATTTCCTCCTCCAGCTCAAATCTGGGGTATTCCTAGGTGACTAGGAATCTCTGTAGAGGTGTCAGAGGTATCCCTCATGATGTGCAGGAATCCCATAGGGAATTCCAACTCAACTATAATTAAATAATTGACTCCTGTGGGGATGTCACATAAAAGTTGGTTACCTAGTGCTCCAAGACCTCATGGCTGTATTAGACAGCCAGGGACATAAACTGAGACATGTGAGAAGGTTTGAGATGACTTGGGAGGTGGCAGCCCCTTGGAGCTCAACCCACAAGCAGCACACAGACTTCCACCCACTATACAATATCCGTAGAAACTCTGTTCCGACTCTACAAATCTCAAAGTAAAACTAAAATTAATATGGAAAATTGTGCTTTTAATGCCAGAAACTCCCAGCCCCTAGTCCTCATTAATCCTCCTGTAGGTATACAATAAATAGGAAGTCTTTACAAAAACAATAATAATGCAAGAATAAAGCCTGTGTTTTGTGTACTCACAACTGGAAACCTACTTTTGCCCCTCCCTGCATTCTCAGGGCAAGGAAGGAAATCTACATTGAGAATTTTGATAGTGGCCTGATTCTCTGTCTCTGTCAGTTTAAAATGATCTCATGGGTACTGGAGAATCTTAATGCTGGAAAAGGGAACTGGAGGGGCCATTTTTTCTGCAACCCACCCTGGGACACATACGCAAAGTTGTTGAAGTTCCGCTGTAGCAGAGTATCCCACCACCATCCTCGTTTTGGAAGACTTCCAACAACCTGACTTATTTTTCTCTTCATGTTGAAGGATAAACGGAGGAACCTGCAACAGCATGAGCACTCAGCCTTGCGGGACCACATGCTGCTCGTTTTAGAAAAGAACTTCCAATTAGAAGAACGGGTAAATAAATATTCAAGGGTTCCAATACAAATGGAGACAGGGCAATTGTTGGGATTTGCAACTCTTGGTATTCATATATGCTGTTTCAGTGTAAGTCAACTGGAGGTAGGTGTTTTTCTACTAAGTAGCCAGAGTCACAGGATTATAGAATATTAAAAGTAGAAGATGCCTTTGAGATCCTCAGTCAACAGAGGAAGTAGCTAAACTCAAAGAAATTTTGATGTGTTTGTAACTTGTGTCAGGATTCAGTCTCAAACCCATGTCCCCCGATTCTCAGCCCAGTGCTCTCCATGAGATACTATTCTGCTTGTCTGTACACACCTTTTGGTTAATAATACCTGGCACCTAGGAGGTGCCTAGTTGGTGTCTGATGTTTTAAAATTAAATCTATATCACCATGAAACAGCAGTTGACCATCTATTCTAGGCACTATGAGTTTTATATATTTTGTAGTAAGTCCCAACACCTGCCTTTGGGAAGCTTTTCAACCTGATAAATGAATACATACATATTTATTTCACTGAGTTGCAGTGATCAAGTGAAAGTATGTGTGTAAATGCTGATTTTATTGAGTGATTATCATAAAAGTTAATTCTTTTGTTAGAACATCTCAGAGGATCAGACTTTTCAAGCCCCATGTGAGGAAGAAAACCACCCATCTGCAGAGAGGAAGCTGAATTTTCTACCACAGATTATTTTATAATGTCTGATTTCAGATTACAGTAGGTGTGTGAGTTCTAGGGTCAGATCCTGGAGAAAATTAGAAAGACTGATTAAACTGTAACTTTGAAATGAGATGTAGCCTCAACAATTTAGTGAAGAAAAAAAGACCTAAATAACAACAACAACAACAAGCAGTAAGCGTAACGAGGGTAAATGATATACTAGATGATGGTCAGGGTGTCATGGAACTTGAGAGGTGGCCTGGGTAGGTGGTCCTAGTAAGGAAATATAGTTCTGAGAAAGTGTGCTCTTTAGTGGAGGCTTAGAGAGCAGTGCTTTCTGGATGGAGGAGGAAGTGTCTGAGAGAGCAAGGCTTCATGGGACATAGAAGTTGTATGGGCTGGGCGCATGTGAAAGTGAATGGGCATGAGGCTGAGAAGGCAGCCAGGGGCAGACCCTGTAGGGTCTCTTCATATTATCGTGGACACCATATAGAGGATGCATGGGAGAAAAAGAAGACTGTAGATAGGGAGAACATTCAGTCATTCATTCAACAAATATTTATCAAGCGCCTACAGGTGCCAGAGCAGTTGCTGGGGTGCCAGTCCTGGCTTCTGAAGAGCTTCCCTTCTGGCGTGGGTGTGAGGGAGAGTGTAGGACCAGTTAGGCCGCTGTTGTATCATCCAGGCCAGGAGTTACAAAGGCTGAAACAAGATGAGATGAAATGAGAAGTGCACGTATGAGTTGTCGTTTGTTTCGTTGCACGGTAGGAGTTCAAGTTGGCAAGTATTGCTGAATGAGAGTGGATGTGAGGATGAGAGAAGAGTTGTCTAGGGTCACTCTTAGACTTTTGGTTATTTCTTTCAAATAGATTATAAATTCTAAGAGAGTAGTGTGTTTTGCCTACCACTGGATAGCTCTGCGCTGAGCAGATAAACTCTCTGCCTGTTTTGTCGTCTGTGAAAAGGAACTGATGTTCATACCCAACTTACAGGGTTCTTTGAGGATAGAAGAACTAATGAATTATAAGGGTATAACAGACATTCAGCAAATTTCAGTGATTACTATTGGTACTGTACACATGGCACCTAATGTTGTATGGTGATCAGTACTCTGTGGTTGTTTAATAAGTACACACCGAGTGAATGAAGAGAACCAGTTCAGTAAATTCAGCCAACTGACGTCACTATCATTAGATGAACAATTATAGTTGGTTAGGTGTAGAAAAGGCTGCTGAGAAACCTATGGATCAGGTTTTTTCAAAGCATCTGCAAATATTTTCCTAGAATTATATAGGAATCTACCTGTAAATATTTCCTTAGAAATACGTAAATATGTGCGTGTGTGTTTTCCCAGAAACACTTTCCCAGAAACACTTTCTTATCTGCGTATTTTCTTAGAACTACATTTATTTTAATTTGTATGTATGCATTTAAATGACCTCATTCACATTCTGTTATTAGATTTCTGACTTATATAAGAGCCTAGAACGGAAAGAAAGTAAAATTCAGCAGCTAGCAGAAACTGTAACAAAATTCGAAAAGGAGTTCAAGCAGTTTACACAGCTATTTGGCAAAAATGGAAACTTCCTCTCAAATATCCAGGTGAGAAATGACCTTTCTATGCACAGCCAAGATTTAGCCTTTAATTAATTGGCAGTGAGGGTTTCTGTTATATCTTTTGAAATGGAAATAATTTCAAATGTACTGAAAAGCTACAATAATAACATAGTGCAAAATATACTTGTATGTTCTCCATCCAGACTCCTCACCCATTGTCAGTATATTGTCCTGTTTGCTTCATCATTCACATTCATTCATTCATTCCCTCTCCCTTTGTTGTTGTTTTTTTAATATCACCTGAGGACATTTTTGCATTTATCTTCAGATAGAGCGAGAAGGAGAGAGGGAGGAAGAGAGAGAGAAACATCAATGTGAAAGGGACACATCGACTGGCTGCCACCCACACAACCCCATGGGGCCAGGGACAAACTGCAACCGAGGTACATGCCCTTAGCGGGAACCGAACCCGGGACTCTCTGTTCTGCAGTCCGATGCTCTAACCACTGAGCAAAACCAGCCAGGGCTCCCTTTGTTCTTTTTGAAACATTTGAGAATAAGCTGCATATACTATGGTATTTTACCCCTACGTACTTCAGTATGTATTTCATGAGAATAAAGATCTTTTACATAACCCCAGTACATTTAGCTATGTCAGTAAATTTAACATTGATATAGTACTTTTATATAATTTATGGCAGTTAGGGTTTTAATTAGTGCTGGTCCAGTATTAGTCACTTGAGTTCAGATTCACTAAGAACATCTATAGTTCTGCATTTTGTAGTCAACAAAGTGAAACTATTAATTCCCTTGGGAAGAAATGCTCTAAACACCGCTCAAATATAGCAAAAATGATTTGTAAATCGTTGACTGTGAAATAACCATAAACAAATTCCTAATGAATAATTTCTTTATTGTGATCATAAAATGTACAGTGAAAACGATTTCAAGATAATGAATATGGGCAATATTTTTGAAATGTGGATCCAAGAAGATGCAGGCCATATAGTTTCCATACTTTGTCAGCACACTGTGTGTGTGTGCACGTGCGCGTGTGTGTGTCTAGGAAAAGGAAATGCATTATATGTTAGTATCTCAATTCTGATCTTTTTCTAACACCATGAGCAGTCAGAGTTATGGTAGCGAGGGTGAGGGTGGAGGGGAACTACAGTTGTAGCTTTATTTAATATCTTCCATCTAGAGAGCAGCCGGAAGTTCAGGCCTCATCTCAAGTGTGTTTGTGCACCACCTGTAGTTCTTAGGCCAGAAAAGGTGGACTGACTTCCAGCTCATTCTCTACCTTCCAGTAGAGCTGAAATGAATCAGGAGTCGCTTCTAAAAAGAGAAGGCAGTGAAACAGTAAGAAGAGAGACAACATGAGAATAGAGATCTAAAGATAGGTTAGAGAACAGGTGAAGAGAAATCAAGGGAGGAGTAAAAATCAGATGATGAGAAGTTCAAAGATTTGGGACAGGACCAGGGAGAGAGGAGGGGGAGGAAGATATAGGTCATTAAACTCTCTGCATCCTCATTGAATTTTCTATTCTGGACTGTGTAGTTTTCATTTCATTAATTGAGTAATTAAATGTGAAATGTTTGAGTTGAAAAAATGTAATCTCAGTGAATTACTATGATATTAATTTATTATGATATTAATATCCATTTTGTACTGAAAGGTTCTTGCCAGTCACATTGACAAGTCGGCTTGGCTAGAAGCTCAAGTGCGTCAGTTATTACAAATGGCAAACCAGCAACAAAATAAATTTGATCTGAGGCCTTTGGTGGAAGCAATTGATACAGTGAAACAGAAAATTACCTTGCTTGAAAGCAATGATCACAGATTAGGTATGTCTCATATTTTATATTCCCTTTTGGTGACTCGTTTGTCTGCATGTGTTCATGGTAACGAAACTATAACCCAGATATGTACCCTTGACTGGGAATCAAACCCAAGACCCTTTGGTCCGCAGGATGATGCTCTAACTGTTGAGCCAAACCAGCCAGGGTGGGAATGACGGTTTTTAATTGAGAGTGGAGATAATGAGAAAGCTAAGAAAGAGATGTGGTGGGAACATTGTTTGAAGAGAAAGCATACGTCAGAGATGTCATGGGTTTGGTTCCAGACCACTGCAACAAAGCAAACATCGCAATAAAGTAAATCACAAGATTTTTTTGGTTTCCTTGTGCATATAAAAGTTATATTTACACTAGACTGCAATAGAATTGCCTGAAAGAACAATGGGCATGCCTTAAATAAAGGATACTTTATCACCAAGAAATGCGAACCATCATCTGAGCCTTCAGTGAGTTGTAATCTTTTTGCTGGTGAAGAGTCTTGCCCTAGTAACCTCCATCACCACTGATCACAGATCACCGTAAAAAATATAATTAAAAAGTTTGAAATATTGCGAGAATTCCCAAAATGTGACACAGACAGGAAGTGAACAAATGCTGCTGAGAAAATGGTACCCATAGACTTGTTCGAGGCAGAGTTGCCACAAAACCTTCAATCTGTAAAAAACACAGATTGTCTTGCAAAGCACAACAAAGTGCCATCAAACAAGGTATGCCTGTGCAGAGACACGTGGAAGGGTCTGGCTGTTTAAACGCATCCCAGTTTGAAAACTGTGGGGCTCTCCATGCTAACATGTTAGTTGACTGCTGAGTGTGTCTTCTTTACACGTGGGTGAGCTTTTAGTTCAAGAGGACGCATTCGAGTTTGCTTGATGCCACTCTGGCTAAGACATGAGATTCACTAAGCTGATATTAATACAAATGGTCCATTGGTGGACACTGAATTCACTGCGTCTTTAGGATGTCAGAATTTTATTGGTTCTTTTCAGATAACAATATCCCACTTTGGGCAAAGTCTAAAAACAACTCAGGCCTACACATCTGTTTTGATGTTGTTTTTCTTCTTTGCAGTTGTTTTAGAAGGGGAGACGAACAAACATGATGCCCACATTAATACTCACAAAGCACAGCTGAATAAAAATGAAGAGCGATTTAAACTGCTGGAAGGTGCCTGCTATAATGGAAAGCTCATCTGGAAGGTGACTGACTACAAGATGAAGAAGAAGGAGGCGGTGGACGGGTACACAGTGTCCATCTTCAGCCAGCCCTTCTACACCAGCCGCTGTGGCTACCGACTCTGTGCCAGAGCATACCTGAACGGGGACGGGTCCGGGAAGGGGACGCACCTGTCGCTGTACTTTGTGGTGATGCGAGGGGAGTTTGACTCACTGTTGCAGTGGCCATTCAGGCAGAGGGTAACCCTGATGCTTTTGGACCAGAGTGGCAAAAAGAACCATATTATAGAGACCTTCAAGGCAGACCCCAATAGCAGCAGCTTTAAAAGACCTGATGGGGAGATGAACATTGCCTCTGGCTGTCCTCGCTTCGTGGCTCACTCCACTTTAGAGAATGCCAAGAACACCTACATTAAAGATGACACCATATTCTTGAAAGTGGCTGTGGATTTAACTGACCTGGAGGATCTCTAGCCACTATTTCTGGGGTGATAAAAGGACTTCTTGGGTCCAGAATGTTAGCGGAAACCTTTGGTTTAAGCTGGAGACACGTTTGTATTTGGCTTTTTGCCCTCAGTGTTTGAAGTCAATTTAAAACCTCCTAAGTGCTGTCTTCTTTTTACAATTTCCTCTGTCCCAGTTTGAAACGTAAAACACTTAGGCTATCCTCTTGTTATTTATATTTTTCTATGTCTTGAACAATGGTAAGTTTCATGAAAGCAAGGTCTGGGCATCTCTCTTTTACTGGTGCTTAGCATGGGGTCTCAGGGTGGCCACTGCATGTTAAATGGTATTGAAGACACAGATGTAGAATTCCCAATTGAAAATGCTTTGGTCTTTAGTCTGCTGGTTCTAGACTTGACCCTATCTATGCCTTCAAAAGCCATCTTTTGTGGTAGGTTGTTCCAGAGCAGATGGGTGGTGTACTTACAAAGACAGTATGTCCAGTTGGAACAGATGATTTTGGCCGGATACTGAACTACTGCACCTCTAGCTATTTTCATGAACTTCACCAGTAGTCAGCAGACAGTTTTGCAAGGCTGTGTAAGAACTGGTGACGAGTGAGCATCTTCATGCTCCGCACCGAAGTAAAGATGAAAGTTCCACATAGCATACATACAAAGAAATAGAAACATCCAACTAAAGTCAAGATTTTATTAGATTCAACCATGTGAAAAACTGTTTTCATAGATCAAAAACAGTCAAATATTAAGTTATTTAGTAAGGTTCAACTTAATATATATCTATATAGATATATATATATATATAGATATAGAGATATATAGAGATATATACAAATAATTTGAAGTTATTTTGGTAATAATAGTAAATTAATGTGAGAATTGGTAGAATTTAGTATATGATGGAAAAAATGTCATAAATTGGTAAGAGGAGTTTAAACCAAGGGAAGAAACTATTACAATTTCCTGTGTCAAAGTATTCCTATCCAAAATTAATTGCAGAAGACAGTATCTCCTATTCTTTTTGAGAAAAATTTGAATTCATAAATGGGTATGAAAATGGGCATTTATATAAACCTGTGACTTGTCGAAGTCCTGAGTACTCTGTGAAGAACAGACATTATTATGTTCTTACACATCTCTCTGGATGGGTCTGAGGGTGTATATGCAAATGGAGATGAGTCCTCTAACTCTTGATAAGCCTGAGGTTAAAAAATATACCCAGTTTACCTGAGCCCGAATTCATTGTTATGCAACTGAGCATTCCTCACACTTGGCCTGGCGCCCTTTACCCTGCAAGGACAGTGCTGTGGGCTGAGGGCCACTCAGTGCAGCTCGTTTGGGCGCTGACCATGTTGACCATGCACCTTTCTGAACAGTTAACCTGATAGAAGAAGGATGATTTATACCAGTGGCTTCCGGAATAACGGAAACTTTCTTAATCACTTCTGTGAAATTTTCAAGATGCTAAAGACTCATAGCGCAGAAATCATCCCAAAGGGTTAAATGGAAAGAAATCGGTTCACAATAGAAATATACTGAAGAATTACACTGAAGCCGCTGGTGAACTTGGGTACGGTTGGTGGTCATCACCTCACGTGAGACCAACTCTCAGGAAGCCTTTCTCTAGTGTGTTTGTTTTCAATGCATCTAATCGAGTCCAAGATCACCCCTGTACTCCTTGGGGGTGGAAGACCATATTGTAACTAGTTTTAAGTAATTGATGTGAAAAACATTTTGAAATGAATTTATCAAAATACTGGTTTTGTGTTCTAACCAACTTCTCGACATAAAAAGTGTAAGTCGTGGCATGGTTTGCTTGCGGGTTCAGAGTCTCATCACTGAAACAGTGATCACAGAACGAGGTGATCTAGAGTAAAAAACACTCCTTTCCCACCAAATAGGAGTTCTCATTTTTGTTCTAAAAAAGCAGATCCATGTAAACTGGTTTTCCTCATTTATAATACGAAATCATTTTTATTCTACATCAATAAGATTTACATTTTATTTCCACGTTGCTTTGCTACCGATTCCTGGCTGAAAGAAAACAATACACTAGGCAGCCATGAAGGGGGAGTTAGCCTTGAGAAGGAGTGTGCAGGGTTAAAGCAGGGTGGGGAGGTGGGGTACAGATGAATGCATATTAACAAACCTGAATTCTAACCTGATCTCCAACTTCGGTGTTTTCGGAGAAACAAGAAATAGTCACAGCCGAGTTCAGTTCAGAGTGCCCAGTCTTGGATGCAAGGAAACAGGGCAGAGAGCCACCAGCCCTTTGCCGTCTCCCTCTTTTCTCTTAGAGAGTGGATGGACACATGGGTCTCACCTTACATAAGAATCCTGGGCTGGAGATAAGGCTTCGATAGATGCACTAGGGGACTCAGGCGGTGAAATCACCTGAGGCCCCCACATTTTAGGGGAGGAGTGAGAAGAGCCTGCAAAGCATTCGGAGAAGGAGTGGTCAGAGGTCAGAGGTTCATTTAGTGAGATCACTGTGTGGCAGTGTCAGGTTGGCAGTCAGAGGTCAGGGAGGTGGGAAAAGAATGTCCACAGGACCAGATGCCACCCTGAGAACAGCAGCTGTTCCCAGTGCACCCCCATGCTGCTCCCTCCTCAGTCTGTATCTCTGACCCTGGCCTTTGCTTCAGCTGCAGACTCATTGATCCAAGGGCCAGCTGACCAAGAAGTCCTACAGGCACTTTGAAGTCAACCTCACCATCCTGAACTGGGAATCTGCCCCTCTCCCCACTACTGCCAACCTCTGACTCCACCTGTTTATTCTTCCCCAGTTAAGGACATTATCATCCAACCGAGAAGTCTGGACACTATTCTAGATTCCTCCCTCACTGTCCTCATCCAGTCAGCCACCCAGTTCTGCCAATACGACCCCCAGATAACTTTTCTGTTGCTAACTACGTATCCCTACTGCGTACTGCTGCCCTAGTACAGCCTGCAGTTTGTTTGCTCTGCAATTACTCTTTTTTTCTTTCACCTCTTTCAGATCCAGCCTCACACTGCCACACAGTGATCTCACCAAATAAAAATCTGAGGGCTCCTCACCCTGCCCGCTGGGTCCATCGTCCCTAGGACAAAGCCCACCCTCCTTGGTGTGGCGCCCCGGGCCTTGCACGCCCGCCTCTGGCCCTGCAGCCTCGCCTCCCAACAGTTCTGCTACTTCTCATTTAGCAGTAGCACACCACACCGTTCGCCATTTGTCTGGGCTTGGGCCACACTTCGACCTGGAATACAGTTCTCTGCCTTCACCTCCTTTGTCTGGTGAATGCTTGTCCTTCAAGAGTCTGCTTTGGCCACACCTCCTCCAAGAGGCCCTCCCAAATCAGCCCTACAGGCGGCACCCCCCCCCCCCGCCCCCGACCCTCACTAGGCCAGGTGTCCCTGCTCTGGGCTGTGTATTTCCTCGTCTTTACCTCCGTTGGTGGACTTTTTTTTTCCTCCAGAAAACGTGTTAATTGACTATTTGTCAGAGTTTGTGTTAGGTGCAAACAGAATAGACATTGACCCTGTCCTCATAAAACTTACGATCTGGAGTTCACCACAAGTGGTGAACCAAAATGATCAATGCGTCAATGTTCCCCGTCTCCTCTGTCTGGTAACAACTTTGCCTCTCAACTCCCCACTCCTCCCCGGCAAAATAATGTATCTTTCAGACCAGTTCTGAATGTTTGTGATGCAAAATAAGAGAACAGGCAGAAAAGATTTCAAGGCAGAGCCCTAGGAGCAAAATGTACGAAGAAAATGCTACACCACCACACCAGGACTCGGGAGAATGAAAGAGAAAGGAAAGGGACTATGAACCTATGGGAACTGTTGGGAATTGTGACTCAGAGCCTCTTGGATGCTTTTTCTTCTTCTAGGAGATCATTAAAGACTAAAGTACATTTAAAAAATATTTTTGAATGACACTTGTTTGAATGAAACTCCACGTGGAGACTGGGCTCTGGCTTCAGGACTTCAAGGCACTTGAACAAATGAGTATGTAAGTTGTGATAAATGCCTGGAAGAAAATAACAGACTGCAGCGAATGAATAATAGGGCGTTGGTGGTGAGAATGTGTATGATGTACTTAGGGTTGTCAGAGGCCTTTCTGCCGAGGTAATGTGATATCGCGTTCGTGTGACATGTGTTCTGAACACCCCACACTTTTGAACGCCTGAGAAATTTCCCATGACACACTCGCCTCCTTGACCCCCTGTGCAGCACGGGCATGTGACCAGGCCCCTCCCATCAGGCGCAGCCAAACTTCAAACTGGAAGATGAAGTTGGAAAGATTCGATGTTTCTTGCAAGAAAGATTTGCAAGATGAAAGAAGGGAATGGGCCAAACTCTGGCTCCGCGGTGGTGAGGGTGTGAGGGTACCAGAGGCAGCACTTCTGACACCCAGGCCTTACTGCAGAGCCTGTGTTTGTGGAAGTCACAGTTGGTGTGACAAGTGGCAGTAGTGGATTTTCCCTAGAACCCTGGCTGGCTGCACCCACATCTCGCCTCTGGTCTTCTTGGAGACTCGGGAGCCTCCATGAATGCATCAAGTCCTTTCCCAGGCAGAGCAAACTCTGTTGTTTGTAACTAAGAACCCAAATGAATCAAGCTGAGACCTGAAAGATGAGTCAGCCATGGGAAGAGTGGGCGGGATGGGAATTTGGGGCAGAGGGTACTGAGGAATACAGTGACGCACCACATACATTTCATCAGCCACAGACCACATGTATGACGGTGGAACTAGAAGACTACAACGGAACTGAAAGATGCCTGTCACCTAGCGATGTCATAAAGTCAGAGCACAATACATTACTCATGTGTCTGTGGCGATGCTGGTGTATACAAACCCACTGCACCGCTAGTCATATCCAAGTATAGCACACATGATTACATCCAGTACATAATACTTGATAATAATGATTGTTACTGGTTTATGTACTTACTATTACATACTTTTTGCCTTTATTTTAGAGTGTCCTCTTTCTACTTATATAAGAAAAGTTTGCTGTGTAACTAACTATGCCATGTTACACTGGCAGCAGCCTCATACATCTCGATGCAGTCTCTGTGTCTTCATTGCATCATTTTCCCCCGTGTTTGATTTAATCTCATGTTGTGTTGTGCAGTAACATGCAGCACAGGCTTGTAGCCAAGGAGCACCAGGCTCTACCATATAGCCTAGGTGAGCAGTAGGCGACACCATCTCGGTTCATGTAAGTGCACGCTGATGTTTGCACAGTGATGGCATTGCCTAGCGGTGCATTTCTCAGAATGTGTCCTGGTCATTAAGCAGTGCGTGACCGTGAAAGAACTGGTTTGGGGACTGGGAAGAGGCCGGTGTAGCGAGAGTCCGTGAGAAGAAAGGAGAACAGTGCTTGATGAGATTAGAGAAGAAGGCAGGGCCCAGAATCAGTGCTGAAGTCATGGTGAGGAACTTGTGGTTTATGCAAAGTGCAATGAAAGTTAGCATGATTTTGGCAGGGCGATGCATGACCTGATTAATGTGTCCTAAACAACTGCTCTGCATGGAGCACAGATAGGAAGGAGACAAAAGAGGACATGGGGAGAATATTAAAGCTTACATCACACTGCAACTGTGTTTACATAAACTCCTCAAAGCCAAAACCCATGTCTCCTTCAAGTGCACAGAAGGTGCTCAGTGTGTTAAACGGAATTGTTTACATATATCCAATAATGCAATGAGCTTAACAAATCTGCTAGGCAGGGACTGTGCCATTTCAGATTTTTAAAAAACTGGTTACTAGAGAAATCTATGTGCTATGTGCTAGGCACATAGAAGTCCTAAGAAGTTTACATACTAATTATGTGTAGTAATAATACAACAATCTTATGTGTTATATGCTATTTTATTCCCATTATACAGATGAGGTAACTGAAGCACAGAGAGGTTATGTAATAAGCTGTAGGTTACATAGCTAATAAGTGGTAAAGCTAGAATCTGAATCCAGGCGGTCTGGCTTCAGAGGTTCCACACTTTTTTTTTTAAATCCTCACCCAAGGATATTTTCCCATTTATCTTCAGATAGAGTGGGAGGGAGAGAGGAAGACAGAGAGAGAAACATCGATGTGAGAAAGACACATCATTTGGCTGTCTCCCACACAACCCCAACCAGGACCGGGGAACGAACTGCAACCAAGATACGTGACCGGAATGAACCCCACAACTCTTTGGTCCAAGGGCCAAACCACTGAGCCAAACCCTGGCTGGGCAGAGGCTCCACTCCTTTTTTTTTTCCTCACCCGAGGACATTTTTCCATTTTTTGTTCAGATAGAGTGAGAGGAAGAAAGAGAGAGAAACATCGACGTGAAAGGGACACATTGAGTGGCTGCCACCGCACGACCAACCAGGGCCGGGGACAAACTGCAACTGAGGTACATGCCCTTAGCAGGAACTGAACCCAGGTCTCTCTGGACCGCAGGCCGACGCTCTAACCACTGAGCCAAACTGGCCAGGGCTCTTGTTTTTAAATTGCCTTTTATGTTGAAACAGGTATTAGGGTTTTTTTTGTTGCAGTGTTTGTTATTGTTATCTTCACTGAAGGATATTTTTCCATTGATTTTTTTTTTAATCCTCACCTGAGGACATTTTTGCATTTATCTTCAGATAGAGCAGGAGGGAGAGAGGGAGGAAGAGAGAGAGAGAAACATTGATGTGAGAGAGACACATAGAGTGGTTGCCACCCACACGACCCCAGCTGAGGCCGGGGACAAACTGCACCCGAGGTACGTGCCCTTAGTGGGAGCCGAACCCGGATTTCTCTGGTCCGCAGGTTGATGCTCTAACCGCTGAGCCAAACCAGCCAGGGCAAGAGAGAGAGGCTTCACTCTTAACCACTATTTGAGAATGCATCATTTGGTACTGATTTACTCTACATGTTTATATAAAAATATAAATTTAGGTGAGTTAAAATATAATAAGAGTAACCACTAGAATAAAAACTGAATATATGATTTTCAAACTACTAGAGAAAAAAAGAACTAGAAAAAGAAACTTTATCACACCAAATAAAACAACAGGAAGCATGATACACACAGAAAAAACAATTACTATTAAAAAATATTTCCAATGTAATGGGTACATGTATATGCTTTTAAAATACATATCTAGCCCTGGCCGGTTTGGCTCAGCAGTACAGCATCGGCCTGTGGTCCAATGAGTCGCAGGTTCAATTCCGGTCAAGTGCAGGTACCTCGGTTGCGGTCTGTCCCCGGCCCTCGTTGGCGTCGTGCGGGAGGCAATCAGTCAACGCATCCCTCTTAACGTCGATGTTTCTCTCTCTCTCCGTTTCTCTCCCTCTCTCCCTCCCACTCTATCTGAAGATAAATAGAAAAATATCCTCAGGTGAGGATTAAAAAAATTAAAATAAAATACTTATCTAAAACAAAACAGAGCTGACAACTCCATTCCTGGGTATATATTCAGAGATACTGTTGCATATGTGTACCAGAAGACACATATAAGAGCTTACCACCATCATTACCATAAATCAAACAAATGTGGCATGGATGTGGAGCAACAGAAACTCCTACCCCGCTGGTGGAAGGGTATTCTGGTACAGCACTGGAGAACAATTCTGCAATATCAAATAAAGTTGAAATGTGAAAACCCTTAACCTTTGCGATTCCATTTGTAGACATGTACCTAAAATTTCTTGCCTGTGCCCAATAAGATGTGTAAAAGAATGCCCATTAATTCATGTTGAAATGGTAAAAGTCAAAAATTGTTAAATTACTAGCAAGAGGAGAATAGATAAATTGCAGTATAGTCATGCAATGGGATACTATCCAGCAGTTAACAATGAAAATGCTAGAACTACATGAATCAACATGGATGACTTGCACAAACATAATTCTGAATGACAAAATCACACAATGGAATCATTTATATTAGGGATCAAATATACCAAACAATACCATACATTACCTATATAGCTATATATATCTATATATATCACATATAAAAGCTTTCATGGGAATGACAGAAACCACATTCAGGGGAGGAGTTAACTTTGGGGAAGGATAAAGGAGAGGGAGACTGCAGAAGGGTTCGCAAGGGTTCTAACTGAATAGGTAATATTAAAATCCGAGCAAATATGGAAAAATGTTAAAAATGTGATAAAGTTAGGTAGTTGGTATATAGGTGTTCATTATATTATTCTCTGTAACTTTACATGTTTGTAATATTTCATATTAAATATTTTAAAGAAAATAAGTTTCAACTTAAGAATCTATAAAAATTACAAAGAAATAAGAAGATATTAATAAAGGCATAAATTAAAGAAAAACTTCTAAGATAGAGGTTATCAATAAAATCAAAAGCTGGTTCAATAAATCTGATCAAGAAAAGGAAAAAGCGACTTCAATAGAAATTAATTAGAACAATGTAAGATCAAAAATGTCACCCTGGCCAGTTCGCTAAGTGGTTAGAGCATCAGCCCATGGACCAATGAGTCTCAGGTTCAATTCCGGTCAAGGGGACGAATTGAACTGAGATACATACCTCGGTTGTGGTTTGTGCTTGACCCTGATTGGGGGTCATGTGGGAGGCAGTGGGCAGCTGGTTGATGTGTCCCTCTCACATAAATGTTTCTCCTCTCTCTCTCTCTCTCTCCTCCTCCTTCTTCCCTCACTCCCTCCCACTCTATCTGAAAATAAATGAAAAAATATCCTCTGGCCGAGGATTAAAAGAAAAAATGTCAATAATATGTGGACAATTTCATAACAATCAATTTGAAAATGCAGATGAAATGAATACTTTTCTAGAAAAACATATTTATCCCTTGAAAAGTCACCAAATGACTTTTTTTTTAATCCTCATCCAAAAATATTTTTCCATTTTTGTTCAGATAGAGTGGGAGGGAGGCAGAGAGAGAGAGAGAGAGAGAAACATTGATGTGAGAGAGACACATCACTTGCCTCCTGCATGATCTGGACCAGGGCCAGGGACAAATGGTAACGGAGGTACATGCCCTTGACTCCACCCCAAGACTCACTGGTCCACGGACAGATGTTCTAACTGCTGAGCCAAACCAGCCAGGGCACCACACCCAGATGACTTTAATGATGAATTCTTCAAAACCAAAGGAACAGATCATTCACATGCTATATTTATTTCAGTTCATATAAAAGGAAGTTAATTTGCCTAATCCACTTTGAGACCTAGAATAAACTGATATCAAAAATGGACAAGTTCTTTACACAACTAAAAAACCCAAAAACCACTCTCACAAACAGAGGCACAAAAATCCTAAATTAAATATACAGCAAATTGCATCCAGCAATGTTTTGGAAGAATACATACCAGGATTGTAAGGCTAGTTCAACATTAGAAAACCTATTATTACAGTTCTATTACTGTAGGATAATGGAGAAAAACTATATGATCATCTCTAATCTATCAGACTAATACTGAAGGTGTTTAGTAATACTAGATACACATACCTGATTTTAAAAAACTATAAAACCACTTGGCAAACTAGGAAAAGAATGAAGTGCCTCTAATTTTTAAAAAAGGTTATCTACCAGAAACCTTCAGGAAACATCATGAATGAAACATAATACGCAATCCAAAAAACTTCTGGAAAGAACTATCCAAGACTAGTATACAATGTTGTACTGGATTCTTGGGGAAAGCCAAAATTGCTATTTACAGATGAATTCTTACCTACAAAATCCAAAAAAATATTAGAATACAAAGGTTCAGGAGAGTGACCAGATAGATCAACATACCCAAAACCAAATAATCCTAGGGTCCATTTGGGAAGAGTAAACTAAAACAGCAACAAAAAACTGGCAGGGAAAAACCTCGTAAGAAATGTGCAAAACAGCAAGAACATTGCGAGACCACACGAATAACAAAAGATTTGCTTTCATGATCAGATAACCACATTGCCGGATGGTCTTCATATTGTACTGGTATCAAATCTGGGCAAATTAATCTACGAAATCAGAAATCCCGGGAAAACTGTGCCACATGGCGACAATCTATAACAGAATCTGAAATGCAATCCCACACAAATTCCGGCAAAACGCGGCCATTTGTTGACAATCTGTTACAGAATTTGGTGCACGAGTTGAGGTTCCAGACGATGTACGTGGAAACGCTCTTGGAAGAGTCAAACCCCGGGCCTTGGACGCCCCCACTCAGGTGCAGAGCCAGGGCCATAGCGCACGCAGCCGAAAGTCATGTAGGCTCCGCCCCTATCTGTGTCGTGGGCGGGCATTTCCGGTAGCTGACGTGCGCGCATGCGCGGAGGTCCCTCCCACCGCACAGCGCGCGCAGCACGTCGTGGTTGGCGTGGGGCTTCGCGGCGGTGGCCGCCCTGGTTCTTCGGCACCTTGGGGACCGGGCTTGAGCCCGCCCAGAAAGGTCGTTTCTCCAGCAGTTTCCAGTAAGTACTGGTCTAAGTCAGAGCTGTGGCTAGAAAGAGGCCGCGCCGGCATTTTCTTTCTACCCTTCCCTTCCCCGAAGCCCTTCCCCAGACTCTCGGTCACCCCAGGACTGTCAGCCGCTCACCCCCAGACCCGGCCAGGTTTCCCCGGAAGAGGAGCCCTTTCTGATCCTCGTGTCTTAATTACAAATAGTCACTGGCTTCTCATTGGTACAGTAAATCCTCAGTGTCGTGGATAGTTTCTGCGACTTCAAGCGAAAGTAATTTTATCATAGGCTAATTGATAGAAACAAGCCAAAAAAATGGGTAGGAGATCCCAGGCCATTTCATCAGCCAAACCAGGCTGAACAAAAGCACGTCGAGGACCTACTGTACTCCGCAAGGTGTGTTTTGGGTCCGACCCAGTTCTCAGCTCTTCCGGATCCTCCCCGCAACCTCACGCCCTGGAAATGTTCATTCCCCGACTCCCTCTGGGAATATGTCCTTTGTGGGTGCTTCAGAGGCTTCCTCTTTGGGTTAAAGTGTCTCCTAGGGACCACCCACTCGGCGCAGCGCCCCTTCCTAAACCCTCCTCTCAATAAATAACAGGAACAAGGAAGGGAACGAAGCCCTAAGGGTGGGACGCAGACCGAAGCGTTTTACACGCTTTGTTTTATTTAATCATCCCATTGCTCCGAAGGTAGAACCAAGGAGAACATCAAGGCAGAGAAGTTAAATCATGTGCCCCAGGTAACAGCTGGGGTGGGATGAAACTGGAATTTGAATCTACTGTGTAGCTTACCCCAAAGCTGCTGCTGTTACCACGTTCTCTTTAGAAAATACCTGGGCCCCTCCGCCTTTTAGTTGCTTCTCCAGAGGATTTTTTTTTCCCCCTGAATGCTCTCTATTATGTCCCAGTTTCTGGAAATTTGACCTTTGTCTAAGAACTTTCTCAGAGCTCTCCACACAGACCCTTGAGCGTTCCATTTTATCAGGTATCTGGGATGTGAGTTTGGCAGTATTTCATTCACATCCTCAAAATGTACTTATGCCTCCTTAAAAAGGTGCTTCTAAACCAGTACTCATTAATCAGTCTTCTTCCCCTGTGTCAGTAAGACTGCCATTATCATTATCACTGTACTCGGAAACATTGGAGCAGTTTATATGAGACAATGAAGATAATTGCCACTTCAAAGAAGTCTGGTTTAATTCCTGACCTCAAGAAGAAATAAGACATTTATTTATAAAAAGCCAAAAAAGGGGGGGGGCATTAACTCCATTGCACAGAAAATAAAGTCTACAAGAGTGACTTTGGACAAAACAGTTAAGTGCTGCACTTGTTTCCTCTGTAAAATGTTACGATTAGGTGAGATCTTTAAAATTTTGTGTATCTAATTTCGGAGAAAGGAGTGGTTACTCTGTGCTGCGGTTGTGGACTATTGGAGAGGCCATATGGTATATTGATACATTGAAGAGACAGAATTAGGTTTAAGGCTTCTCTTAGCACTTTGAATATATGATGACTGTAGACCTTGCTCTGGAAATAAAATCCACATTTATACAACATTTTATATTCAATTTTAGGAGACTCTTGACCCACCTCTCTCCTCCAAAGCCTACATGTTTAAAACCTAGAGAAATAAAATGAATTGCAGTTCAAACGATAAGACTAAGCCAGATGTGGAGGGTCTTTATCCTGTACGCAGTGTGGAACCATTGGATGTTGAAGATCAGTCTGACAGCAGTATGAAGGATGTGGGGAAAGGCAGTGGGACTCATTAGGTGATAGGTGGAATAGTTTAGGTAGATAGTTCAGGAGATATTAAAGGGCTGTGCCAAGCAGTATTGGAAATGGGGAAACTGCAAGAAATATTGGCAAAGACAAATCAAAAGGACTTGGTAGCCGTCTGGCTATGGAATTGAAAAACAGGAGAGAGTTGGTGATAACAAGTTTTGAGGTTTGTACAGCTGCAGTTATGTCCTTTCTGTACTTTGTCTTGTGTTTAATTATACTAGGTCATTTCTAGAATATACTTACTGTAAGAGGAGATATTTTTACTGATGATGACGGACATTTAAAAACATGGTAAGGGAATTCTACAAACAACTCTATACTTACAAATTTAACATCTTAGATGAAATGGATCACTATCAAAACTACCAAAATCCACTCAAGAAGAAACAGATAAACTGAATAGTTCTATAGCAAAAAAGAAAACTCTAGTGCCATGCAGTTTCACTGGTGAATTTTACCAAACATTTAAGGACAAAATAATAGTCATTCTATATAAGCTCTTCCATATAATAGAAGAGGAAGGAAAACTTCCCAACTCATTTTATGAAGCCATCATTTCCTGATACCAAAACCAGATTTAAAAAAAAATACAAAAATGAAAACCAAATCAATGTGCCTCATAAAGATGCAAACATCCTCAAAAAATATTAGCAAATTGAATTCAGCAATGTGTAAAAGAAAAATATTTTGTGATTGAGTGTCATTTATCCCAGGAATTCAAGGCTGGTTCAACATTTGAAAATCAATTAGTATAACTTGCCATATTAATAGACTACAAAAGAAAAAACTACATGTTCCTATCAGTGGATGCAAAAAAACCAAACACTTGGCAAAATTCAACATTCGTGATTTTTAAAACTCAGCACCATAAACCCAACAGGTTTCAACTGTGTTCTTAAAACAAAACAAAACAAAACAAAAAACAGGCTCAACCAAGATAAGGAAAATCATATTTTGAGCCCCAGAAAGAGTAATATATCTAGAGATCATGGTTCTGTAATAGCTGTAGAAATGACCACTCTCTGTGATCCAGAGGACTGGCAGTATGGCTTGCTTCACAAGAAGACTCAGTGGCTGGAGCTACTGGCCAGCTGAGCTGCCTGGCCTAACTTGGGCTTCTCAAACAAGACTGTTTACTCCTGCAGTTCAGCAACCCCAGCCTCATCCCGATACCCATCAAAGAAGCTATATTGCTGACATGGCAGAGAGGTGGTGAAGAGTGAGGAGGGGTGGTAGCATTTGACATGGTAGTCTCTCAAAGAGATAGCATTCACTAATTCTCTGTATCTTAAAATTTTTGTATATATATGTATTTTTTTTATCCTCACCTGAGGACATTTTTCCATTTTTTGTTTAGATAGAGTGGGAGGGAGAGAGAGGAAGAGATGGAGAGAGAGAAACATCAATGTGAAAGGAACACATCTAGTGGCTGCCATCAGCACAACCCAACCAGGGCCGGGGACAAACTGCAACCGAGGTACGTGCCCTTAGCGGGAACCGAACCCGGTCTCTCTGGACCGCAGGCCAACACTCTAACCGCTGAGCCAAAACGGCCAGGGCAAATAAATTTTTGTATATTTATAGAGTGCAAACAAATAGAATGTGTACATAAGGTACCTAACTTATGTAGCTGTCTTCATATCAGTGTTTCAAAAACAAATGAATAAATAACAAACTAGGAATAGAAGGGACTTTGATAAAAGGCATCTATAAAACTTAAAGCTAACATCATACTTAATGGTGAAAGACTGAATGTTCCCGCCCTGGCCTGTTTTGTTCAGTGGTTAGAGCATCGGCCTGAGGTCCAGAGAGACCTGGGTTCAGTTCCCGCTAAGGGCATGTACCTTGGTTGCAGTCTATCCCCAGCCCTGATTGCATCCACTCCATGTGTCACTTTCACATTGATGTTTCTCTCTCTCTCTCCCTCCCACTCTATTTGAACAAAAAAATGAAAAAATGTCCTCAGGTAAGGATAAAAAAAAAAAAATAGGGATGAATGTCCCCTACCCCAATATAATATAATAGTATGTCTACTATAATTCAGTTAAAAATTGTTTTTAAAAGATTATACAGCCATGCTCTGTAGGAAAAAGATTGTATAAAGGTTAAAAGTAAAAGCAGGAAACCCAGTTAGTTGGCTGTTACAGTACTTCAAGTAAGAGATTTTGATGGTTTGGACTAGGACAGACTTTTTCAATCTTGTCCTTTGTCATTTGGAGCTGGATTCTTTGTTGTGAAGAGCTTTCCTGTGCATTGTAGGATATTTAGCTACATCCCTGGTTTCTACTTGCTTGATTCCAAGTAGCAACCAAATCGTGACAAGATTCCAAGTTGTGATAACCAAAAATTGCTCCAGACATTAAAAAAAGACATATAGGCCAATAAAACAGAATAGAGTGCCCAGAAATAAACTCATACATATATGGTCAACTCATCCTTGACAAGGGCACCAAAAACACAATGGGGAAAGAATCACTTCTTCAATAAATGGTATTGGAAAAACTGGACAGACACATGCGAAGAATGAAACTGGACCACTGTCTTAACACTACACAGAAAAGTCAACTCAAAATGGATTACAGGATTGAATGTAAGATCTGAAACTGTAAAACACCTTTAAGAAAACATAGGAGATAAACTCCTTAAAATCAGTTTTGGTGATGATTTTTTAAATTTGATTTGTATTTTTAAAGATCATATAACTGTTTTGTCACAAATGAGATCTTGACTCTCATCTGCTTAAAACTCTCCAGTTGCTTCCCACTAAGGATGAAATCCCAACTCCTTAACATAAAGCTGCTTTTATGCTTTTAGATTGCCTGGTCCTTGCTTACCTATTACCTCATTTCATACCATTCCTCTTTGATTACTGTGCTTGAGATTTACCTACCATCTTTCTGAATATCAAAAAATGTTAAACTTGTTCCTGCCTCAAAGCCTTTGAACTTATCTTCTATCTGATTGAAAGTTCTTTCCTACAAGTTATTTTCTTTGACGTGGCTGGATGATTCTCATCTTTCAAATCTCAGCTCATGTCATCTTTTTAGAGGCAGACATTCCTATCCACTAGGGCATTATCAATTACATCACATGTTTATTTTCTTCATAACAATTATCCTTAGAAATTACTTTGTTTTTTTTCTTCCCCCAAAACTAGAATATAAGCTCTGTGAATGTAGAAGTCTTGTCTGTTTTGTTCACCACTACATTTCCAGTAATAGATCGAGGACTTAGTAAATAAATTAGGTGTATGAATGCATGTACTAGGAGAAATGGTTTTACCCACAGAAAAGACTAAGTCTCCAAAAGAGCTTAGTTTTACTTTAAAGTGCAGGGTGATAATAGATGCTCCAAGGAAAATGTTTACTAGAGATGAGGGGTTGGAGATCTGGATGAATAAAAGGGCTGGAGGAGTAATATATTAATTGAAATTGTGTGACTACAGGAGATTTCTGAAAGCAGTGTTTCTCAAAGTGTGGTGTCATAGCTTCTTGAATTGCTAGAGGTTTTCCTCCAGATCTTCTAATGAAGATCTCTGCGTGTGGAACAAAGGAATCTGCCTTTTAAAAGCTTCTTTGGATTTCTGGTCAAGATGGCAACATAGGTAGACGTGATACTTGCCTCCTCCCACAACCACATCAGAATTATAACTAAACTACAGAACAGCCATCATTTAGAACCGCCTGAAACCAAGCTGAATGGAAGTCCTACAACTACAAAATTAAAGAATAAGCCACATGGCGACTGGTAGGAGGTGCAGACGGACTGGTCCACATCCACGTGTGATGGATAAAAATCAGGAGGGCTACCTCAGCTGTGAAAGTACTCCCTGAGGAGTGAGGGGTCCCTGTCCCACACCAGGCCCCCCAGCTCAGGGTTCCAGTACCAGGAAGAGAAGTCCCCATAACTTCTGACTGTAAAAAACAGCGGAATTGAGGCTGAGGCTGCTGGAGTCCCAGACAGTTCTTCTTAAAGGACTCGGGCACAAACTTACTTGGACCCACATCATACTGTTTGCTTCACCCTGGTGATTCCCTGAGGACGTGCCCCACCCAACTTTCAGGCTCACCCAAGCTGTTTCCAATGGCTTTACCATAAGTTTGGCATGTCTTCTTGGCTCTTGCTTCAGATTTTCCTAAATTCTCTCAAACAAACAGCACCTAGCCTCAGCAAGCCCCATACTTCTAGCTAACTGGCTCCAGGCCTGGCACTAGAAGCAGCCAGCTTTGGTTCACAGCTTGGCTTTGCCTGGGCACCTCCAAGACCAACACAAGAAGCAGCCATCTATAGATCACTTTGTAGCTTATGCCTGGTGGTCCCTGGTAGAACACAGGCAGAGGCTGACCTTGCCCCAGAGCCAGCACGCCCAGTGGACAGCTTCAGACCACATCAAAGCACCACCACCCAACCACCTCCACAAGCAACACACTCAGGGAGTGGATTCAGTGGGTACCAGAGCCCTTCTGAAGTAGGTCTTGTGCTATGTGGTGGGCCCCTGCACAGCTGATCCCCCAAGGTAGTCAGAGGGCAGTGGGCAGTGGGCACAGCCAGTCCTTGCAGCTGATGAGCCTGATGTGCCAACAGCAATCAAGACTCAATTACAACAGAAGGGTGTAAAGTCAACTCAAGGGGTGCACCTGAAGGGCCCACCAGGGACCCTACAGGACACCTACTATAATAGGCCATCCTAGGAAGCCTAGGAGACATAGAAACTCTACCTAATACATAGAAATAAATACAAGGAGGCAGCCAAAATGAGACAAATCTGTCCCAAATGAAAGAAAAGAACAAAACTCCAGGAAAAGAACTAAACAAAATGGAGATTAGCAATCTAGTAGATGCAGAGTTCAAAACACTGGTTAGAAGGATGCTCAATGAACTTAGAATTTCAAGGAACTTAGTGAAAATGTCAAGGAACTTAGAACCTCAAGAGCATAAAAAGGGACCAGTCAGAAATGAAGGATGCACTAACTGAAATAAAGAATAATTTTTAAAAAAATCAATAGAGTAGGTGAAGCTAAGAAGCAAACCATCAATTTGGAATATAAGGAAGTAAAAAACACCCCATCAGAACAAAGAATCCAAAAAAATGAAGATAGTGTAAGAAGCCTCTGGGACAACTTCAAGCATACCAACATTCACATCATAGGGGTGCCAGGAGGAGAAGAGAGAGAGCAAGAAATTGAAAACCTATTTGAAATAATAATTACAGAAAACTTCCCTAATTTGGTGAAGGAAACAGACATACAAGAGCAGGAAGCACAGAGAGTCCCAAAACAAGATGAACCCAAAGAGGCCTACACCAAGACATGTCACAGTCAAAATGCAAAAGGTTAAAGACAAACAGAATTTTAAAAGCAGCAAGAGAAAAGCAGTTGGTTACTTATAGTGGAGCTCCCATAAGACTGTCAGCTGATCTCTCAAAAAGAAACTTTGCAGGCCAGAAAGAAGTGACAAGATATTCAAAGTGATGAAAAGTAACAACCTACAACCAAGATTACTCTATCCCCCAAAGCTATCATTTAGAATCAATGAACATATAAAGAGGTTCCCAGATTAAAAAAAAAAAAAAAAAGCTGAAGGAGTTCACCACCACCAAACCAGTATTATCTGAAATGTTGATGGGTCTTCTTGAAGAAGAACAAAAATGTGAACAATAAAATGGCAATAAATATATACCTATCAACAATTGAATCTACAAAAAAAAAAAAAATAAGCAAGCAGAACAAAAACAGACTCATAGATTCAGAGAACTTTTTGTTGCTTGCCAGATGGGAGGGGGCTGTGGGCATGGGTGAAAGGTGGAGGAATTTAGAAGTACAAATTGGTTGTTAGACTGATGAACCTCAAAGGGAAGGGGGGAGGGAGGGCAAAAAGTGATAAACCATATATGCTTCTATGCATATATGCATAACCAATGGACATAGACAATAGTGTGAAGAAGGCAGAAGGGGGTGGGAGTGGGGAGGAGGGAGTAAATGAGGGGAGGGGAATGGGGGAACATCTGTAATATATTCAACAATAAAGATAAGTTTAAAAAGAAAAAAAAGTTTATTTGTGTTTCTTATGTGTGCTAAAGTTTAGGAACCAGTGGAATAGGGATAGAGAGGAGCAAACAAAAGATGCAGGACTGAGCACTAAGATAGCCTATCTTTAAATGTGGGAAGAAAAACATGGAGCCCAAGAAGGAGGTAGGAATGATGTGCAGCAGGTACTGGGGAGAACATCTCAGCTCTGCAGGGGAGCCACAATCGGAGCCATCCTTGATTAGTATGTTAGTCTGCTTGGGCTGCCATAATGCTGCAATACCACAGACTGCATGGCTTTTCAACAACAGGAATTTCTTTCCTCCCAGTTCTGGAGGCTGGAAAGTCCAAGAGCAAGTTCCAGCAGTGTTTGGTTTCTAGTGAGAACTCTTCTTGGCTTTCAGATAGCCTCCTTGTTCCATCCTCACATGGCCCTTTCTGCTTGTGGTGCTCTTGTGTGTGTGGTGGGGTCTGGGGGAGAGGGCAGATAATCTCTTTCCTCTTATAAGTCACCAGCCTATCAGTTTAAGGCTGCATCTTTTATGACTTTATTTAACTTTACCTCCTAAAGACACTCTAAATACAGTCATATTGGGGATTAGAGCTTCAATAGTAAGTGACTTTTGCAAGGATACAATTCAGTCTATAGCAGTTAGTGTTTTCCTTTATCAATGATGAAAATCAGTTTGACATAATGTAACCTAAGAGTATCACCACATCAATACTAAATTCTTGTTCTTTTAGGCTATAAAGCAAAGTTCAACTACAACAGGGTCCTTACTTTGATCAAATCTGTATGAGATTTTTACCAAGGTTATGGAAATACATATTTGATATTTGTTTTGATGACAGATAACTCCAAGTATGTGTATGAATGGTTAACATTTAATAGAAACATAAAACTATGAATAACTAATACCTGACCCTCTTTTCATTGAGAATTTAAAATGTGGTTTCCCTTTCCCTTGTCCCAAAAAAACATCGTTTTGCTTTTCAAATTCTCTAACCAATATTTTGGTTTTGCAGACATGGCCAGCAGGTTTTGTAGACATGAATAAGAAGCCCACACACATAAGTCCTGAAGATGTCTGCATCGGCAGAAACAAAGGTGGGAGCTTTTCTTGATTTAAGACCTTTAAAGTAATTTCAAAAACTTTTTAAATGTTTATTTATTTATTTAATGTTTTAATTGATTTTTAGAGAGAAAGGGAGAGGGAGAGAGATAGAAACATTGATGAGAGAGAATCATTGATAGGCTGCCTCCAGCACACTCCCCACTGGGGATTGAGCCCACAACCTGGGCATGTGCCCTGACTGGGAATTGAACCAGCAACCTCTTGGTGCATGAGTCGAAGCTCAACCACTGAGCCATACCAGCTGGGCTTACATATGTTTTATAAATTACTTTATTTGTTTCTCTTTCATTTGTTGCTAATATTTGATAGAATAATTGTGTCATATTTTATATAAATCTAAGGTAAACACAAACAAAAGAAAAAAAAAGTGCAAAACCAAAACCACCACCAATCCAAACAAAGATCAACATGTTATTCTTCAGATGACTGTGTTTTTCCCTCTTCGGCATCCTCTGGAAGCCAGACAGATTCAAACAATGAAGGTATATATATATTTTTAATTAATTTATTTTTGGTACAGATGTTTTTCCTTTTCCCCCGTTGACACCCTCCTCCCGTTCCCACTACCCTCCTGGCATTGTTGTCTATGTCCATTGGTTATGCCTATATTCATAAGTTCTTTGGCTTATTCCACCCCCCCCCCCGAAGTTTGTCAGTCTGAACCATACTTCTGTGTCTCTGCATCTATTTTGTTCATCATATTCCACAAATAAGTGAGATCATGTGATACTTGTCTTTCTCTGACTGGCTTATTTCGCTTAGCATAATACTCTCCAGGTCCCTCCATGTCATCTCAAAGGATAAGAGATCTTTCTTTCTTACAGCTGCATAGTTTATCACCCTGTTAGGGCTTTTTTTGTTTATAAGTTAGATTATTTAGAAAAAAACTGTTAAAATCCTTTATAACTCCTGTTTGTTCAACAGATGTTTATTAATAATACTCACTGTGCACCAGGCATAATGGCAAACATGCCATAATCCCATCAGCCAAGGAACTTTTATTATGTTGGGTAATAAAGACAAATAGTCCATTACAATGCAGATTAGCGCTATGACTTGTGTTAAGGAGACTGGGAGAAGCATTGAAGAGGAAATGATATCTAAATTGAGAATTGGAGGATGAGTAGGCGTTTTCCAGACAAAGCCAGGGGAGTGGAATTCAGGAAGGTTTATTATAAGCTAAAGGAATTACATATGCTAACTAATCACTATTGACATTTGGGTTTCTGATTCTTTTTCAAGTAATATGCCTACACTTCTATTTCTTGATTTATCAGTGGACTAATAAGAGTTCTTGGTTGTAAGCAAAGGAAACCGACTGTGATTGATATAAATGGGGAAGGAATTTTTGAAAGGATATCAAGTAACCCGCAGAACTGTCAAGAAGCTAGAGAGTTAATCTCTGAATATGGATAGAAACAAAGTGAAACTTTGCAGCTAGAACCACAGCCAGAGTCATGCCTCAGAGCTCAGTCTGGTAAGGGCACACTACCACTACTAAACTTGGATGCCTCAACTTGCATTGCCGTGGTCACTCAATGCCACCACTGTCATCACTGCCACAGCAGCCACTAGACACTGGGTATTTCTGCTACCACTACAAAAGGGATTCTTCAGTATCCCTGCTTCTTTGTGTCACTAGCTCCTAGGCAGTGATTGACTGAGCCTAAATCACATGTCCATGTCCCAGCGGCAGAGGAAACTGGGAAAGCAAGTATTGGCCCTTTCAGCATTGATGGTGGGAGGCATCCAGAAGAATGGATGTTCACCAAATAGGAAGGAGAATCAGATACTGGGCAATCAGATCATGGCAATGTTCTCCACATTCAACTCTAGACACTATCCATTGATTAGCTCACTTTAAATTACTCCTTTGTATCACCTACCCTTTCCTCTCAGTGTTTGCTAGTTGTATTATAATTAGTTTTTCCATTAATTTGACATCAATAAATATTATACTGATAATCCTACTTTTTGTTCTATCAACTTTAGTCAGTTACTTTACTCTCTTTTATATAGGCATTTGCACCCTTTTCTCCCTACTGTATTTTTTTTGTTTTCAGTAGTTAACGTTTATAGTCTGATCTACAACCAAAACTACCTTATTTTTTGTTCAAAGATTCACACTAAAGATTCAAAACCAGTAATCATCATTTAAAATGGTTTTAACTATAAATGTTGTTATTGCAGTGCCAAATCATGTGCTAGGATTATATGTTTCATGGATCTAACATCATGGTTACTCTCAAAGGAGAATGTTTCTAGTCACGACATCAGGTGTATTTATATTCTATCAGTTGCTTAAAACCATGCTGTGTCTTACTATTGCTTCATATTTGAAACATGACTTTCTTGTACAGTTTTTGTTTTTCTTAGAGTTTCTAGTTCTAATATTTGTTTTTTATTGTTGACAGAGAGTTAATGTAACTTCACCATAATAAAAAGATTTTTCATCCTTTCAATCATAGAGTTTATTTCTTTTCCTGGAGATGTTCTTGCCTGCCTATTATAAACTAGACCACTTCTAATTCTTTTAAAATCTAATTCTTTTAGCATCTACCAAGGGAAAAATTAAGAGAAAAAGAGGACAGAAAAGGAATAACAGGACAAAAGAAAGAAAGGTGGGTAATTGTGAATAATATAATGTAAAATTTGGTTACAGGATTCTGTACCTTATTAATTAAGGAAAAAATCTACAGGGGATTTTGATAGATATAAGGGAGGGAGTGTTTAACATGGTACTTAACATGGAGCTAACTTAATAGTGTCCTTTTTCTTTTAAAAAAAAATACTCAGAAAACTATACAGACAGATAAAAACTTACTTCCCAACTTTGAGTCCAATTTCAGGGATGAAGTGGCAGAGGAATGAGGAGATGGGGAGTGGTCTTTATGTTTCCAAGGCATGGATGGGGGGAAGATACTCACCTAGATCTGTTTATGCAGGTATGTTCTGAGATGTCCATCATTGTGTGTGGCCACTGAGGTGTCTTCACTCCTGTCTGCCTGTCCCTTCAGGTATAGTGGTTCTCTCTTTCTCTGTTACTTCCATGTCACATATAGGGGCATGGGCATAATTCTGCTTCTTCACTGCCATGCAGAGGTACTAAATGCAAGGCTATTTAACCCCCTCTCCCAGTCATCGTTGCTATCCCAAGGCTCAGAGTACAGCCTCCATTTCTCCCACCTTAGATTCCATATATTTCTGTGGAATTTTTCTGCTTCCCTGGTGGTCTGTGAATCAGGATACAGGGCCCTTCATTTTAGAATCTATCGATATCGATACTCTTATCACTTCCACACAGTATATTCTTCTTCCTTGGTCTGGAGGAATTTCAGTTTTTATTACAACTTGGGGTTGGGTTATAGGGATGTGAGACTCATTCTCATTCTTTCTAGTTGTATTTCTGCCTAATATTTTGTCTATCTACAGAAGCTTCTCCAGTCCCCCTAATGGCTTACATTTTTAGAAATCAAGCTCTTTTTTTTTTCTGTTTACTACCTGCTTTATTTTTTCCTAAATCAATGAGCTCACAGCTGCCTAGCTACTTAAAAGGAATTTGGGAGGAGGAATAAGAAAAAGATTAATTAATAGGAGAGAAAAAGTTAGTATTTCAAAACTATTATCCTGTGTTATGAAAACTTGTTGAAATGACAAATTTAGGGAATAATATTTGCTAATACTTATCAAACACTATGTACCAGACATGTTCTAAGAACTTTACATGTATCAACTAATCTAATCACCACAATAATTAAAGAGGTACCATTACTGTTCTTATTTTATGTATGAGGAAACTGAGAATACAGAGGAATAGTGATTTAACTAAGTTTTGTTGTTGTTGTTTGTTTTTGTTGTTGTTGTTTTTCTGTCGCCTCAAAGCTTGCATTCAAACCCAAGAAGTCTGGCTCTGTAGTTCACCTTCTTAACTACTATGTCATTGATCCTCAGATGACCCCTCCCCTTCCAAGGGATATTTGGAAATGCATAGAGGGTATAGATCTGGTTTTCATAAAGACTAGGAAGAGTTACTGGCATTTAGTGGATAGGAGTCTAGAATGTTAAATGTCCTATAATGTGAGGGATGGTTCTGAACAATAAAGAATTGATCTCTCCAGAATTTAAATATAACTCCTATTGAGAAACAGTACATTATACTATACTGGCTCTAAATTGCCAAGATTAACTCAAAAAGGTTTTTTTTTTAAAACTTAAATAGACTACTCTTTATGGAAAACATTGCAAATGTTATCCAAAAATAAACTGATAGGCAGATTTTCTACTTAGTTCTTTTAAGGTTTTTTAGGTAATACGTAAGTCCCATATTATATATAATATTCTCTTCCAGATTATGAAAGGATATAGGATGCTTTTTAATTCATTTTATGAAACTAATGAAACAGGAAAATTAGATTTTGTGAAATATTACTAGAGACAATGAGGAAATTTCATTATGATAAAATGGTCACTATATCAGGAAGATATAACAATTATAAATGTATTACTATATTAATGCTGCTGTGAGTTGAATAGGATCCTCCCTCAAATTAATTCACCAGAACCTCAGAATGTGACCTTATTTGGAAATAGAGTCTTTGCAGATGTAATTAGTTAATATAAGATCATATTGGAATGGGGAACTTGGGTGCTCTAAATCCAGTGACTGGCATTGTTATAAGAAGAGGAGAGGGCACACAGAAATGAACTAGGGAAAAACCGCATGACTACCAAGGGAGCAGTTGGAGTTGTGCAGTGCCACAAGCCAAGGAATGCCTGGGGGCACAAGAAGCTGGAAGAACAGAAAAGGATCCGATTCCCAATAGTAATCGGAAGGAATACATATATAGGAATAAATTTAACAAAAGAGTGCAAGACATTACATTTCTGAAAGAAATTAGAGAAGATCGGAATTGAGATACTCCGTGTCCATAGATTAGAAGACTCAATATTAAGTCAGCCATTCTTCCCAATTTAATGTATAGATTCAATATAACTCCTACTAAAATTCCAGCAAAGTTTTTGTATAAATTAACAAGCTGATTGTAACGTTAGTATGGAATTTCAGAGGACCTAGAATAGTCAAAATAACTGAAAAAGAACAAAGATTAAGGGCAATCCAATTTTAAAACTTATAAAGCAAGATAATCAACAGTGTGGTATTAACATAGGGATAGATATATAGATCAATGAAACAGAGTTGAGAATCTAAGAATAAACCCGCACATTTATGGTCAGTTGACAAAAGTGCCAAAGTAATTCAATGGAGAAATGATAGTCCTTGCAACAGATGGTGCTGGGGGACAATAAAATATCCATATGAAAAAAAATCTTAAATCTACCTCATGCCATATGCAAAATTTAACTCAAAATTGATTATTGGTTTAAAGGTAAGATCTAAAACTATAAAGCTTCTAAACAATGACAAGGAGAAAATTTTTGTGACTTTGGATAAATATTTCTTGCATATGATAACAAAAACATACATAAAAGAAAAATTAATAAGTTGGACTTCATAAAAAGTGAAAATTATTGTTCTTCAAAAGATACCATTAAGATAATGAAAAACCACAGACTGAGGGAAAATATTTACAAATCATAATACCTGATAGAGGAGTTATATCTGAATACATAAAGAATTCTTACAATTTGATAATAAGAAAACAAATAATCAGTTTTTTAAATGAGTAAAATAATTTGAATCGACATTTAACCAAAGAAAACAAGCAATGGCTAATATAGACATGAAAAGATGCTCCATAACATTGACTTTTAGGAAAATGCAAATTAAAACCACAATGAGCCCTGGCCAGTTGGGCTCAGCGGTTAGAGCGTCGGCCTGCGGTCCGGAGAGACCCGGGTTCGGTTCCCGCTAAGGGCACGTACTTCGGTTGCAGTTTGTCCCCGGCCCTGGTTGGTCGTGCGGGTGGCAGCCACTCGATGTGTCCCTTTCACATCGATGTTTCTCTCTCTCTCTTCCTCTCTCTCCCTCCCACTCTATCTGTACAAAAAATGGAAAAATATCCTCGGGTGAGGATTAAAAAAAAAAAAAAAGAAAAGATCAGTGGAACTAAGCTGGTATATTGAAAAGCAAAGCAAAACTGACAAACTTTCAGCTAGACTAATAAAAAAGAGGGGAGTCTTAAGTAATATCAGGAATTAAAGAGGAGACACTACAACTGATAACAGAAATACTAAGGATCACAATAAAACTGTGAATAATGATACACCAGAAATTAGAAATCCCAGAAGACATGGGTAAATTCCTAGAAATGTACAACCCAGAAGACTGAATTATGAAGAAATAGAAAATCTGAGCAGATCAATTACTAGTAAGGAGATTAAATTAGTAATCAAAAACCTCTCAAGAAAGCAAGTCCAGGACCAGATGGCTTGATTGGTGAATTCTGTAAAACATTTAAAGAAGGATTAGTACTGATCCCTCTCAAACTCTTTAAAAAATAGGAAAGGAGGGAACACTTCCAAACTTACTTAAGCAGCCATCATTATGCTAATATCAAATCCAGACAACGAGAAAGGCACTACAAGAAAAGAAAATTATAGCCTAATATTCCTGATGAATATAGATGTAAAAATCCTCAACAAAATATTTAAAAAACCAAATTCAATAGGATGTTAAAGGGATCATACACCCTAATGTACTGGATTTATTCCTAGGATGCAGGGTTATTCAGTAATCCAAAAAATCAGTAAATATGATACACCACATTAGCAAAACGAATGATAAAAACATCATATAATTGTCTCAACAGATACAGAAAAAAACATTTGACAAAATTCAACATCCTCTCATGATAAAAATTCTCAACAAATTGGATATAGAAGTAATATAACTCAAAATAATAAGACCATCTCTGAAAAGCCCACAGCTAACATCATCTCAGTGAAGTGCTGAAAGCTTTTCCTGTAAGATCAAGGACAAGACAAGGATGCTCTCACTCTTGCCACTTTTATTCAACATATAACTGGAAGTCCTGTTCAGAGCAGTCAGATAAGAAAAAGAAATAAAAGGCATCTGCATTAGAAAAGAATAATTAAAACTGTCTCTATTTGCAGATAACATGCCATTACATACATGGTGGGGAATGCAAATCAAAACCACAATGAGATACCACCTGTCAGGATATCTATTATCAAAAAGATAAGAGATGACAAGTGCTGGTGAGGATGTGGAGACAGGGAACCCTAGTACACTGTCAGTGGGAAAATAAATTGGTACAGCTACTATGGAAAACAGTATGGAAGTTCCTCAAGAAATCACAAATAGAATTACCATATGATCCAGCATTTCCACTTCTGGGTATATATCCAAAGGAAATAAAATCAGTATTTCAAAGATATATCTGTATGCCTCTGTTCATTGTAGCACTATTCACAATTACGAAGATGGGGAAACAACCTAAGTGTTTGTCAACAGATCCAAAGATGAATGGATAAGTATGGTATATACATATATGCAATGAAATATTATTCAGCCTTAAAAAAGGAAATCCTGGCCCTAGCCAGTTTGGCTCAGCGGTTAGAGCATTGGCCTGCGGATGTGGGAGACCTGGGTTCGGCCCCCACTGAGGGCATGTACCTCGGTTGCAGTTTGTCCCCGGCCCCAGTTGGGGTTGTGTAGGTGGCAACCAGTCAATGTGGTTCTATCACGTTGATGTCTCTCTCTCTCTCTCTCCCTCTCTCCCTCCCGCTCTATCTGAAGATAAATGCAGAAATGTCCTCGGGTGAAGATAAAAAAAAAAAAAAAAAAGGAAATCCTGACTTTTGTGTCAATATGTGTGAACCTGGAGAGCATTATGCTAAGTGAAATAGACCAGACAGAAAAAGACATACACTATATGGTATCGCTTATATGCACAACCTAAATCTAAAATGTCAAACTTCTGGAAACGGAGAATAGAAAAAAAGTTGCCAGGGGCTGGGGGACATAGGGAGAGGTCGTTAAAGGGTACAAACTTTCAGTTACAATATGAATAAGGTCAGAGGATCTAATGTATTACAGGGTAACTATAGTTAATGATACTGTATTCTGTAATTGAAGTTTGCTAAGAGAATAGCACTTAAATCCGGCTGGTGTGGCTCAATGGACTAAGCGTCATCCCATGGACAGAGGTCCCGGTTCGATTCCCTGTCAGGGCACATGCCCAGGTTGCAGGCTCGATTCCCAGTAGGGGACATGCAGGATGCAGCCAATCTCTCTCACATTGATGTTTCTATCTCTCCCTTCCTCTCTCTCTAAAATATTAATAAAAACATTTAAAAAGAGAGAAAGAATAGCACTTAAATGTTCTCACACAAAAAAGTAAAGAGGAAAATAAAGTAAATCTGAGAGGTAATGGATGTGTTAATTAACTCTATGGTGGGAATCTTTTCACAATAGCATATAGTCATTAGGTTGTACACATTAAATATTTTACAGTTTTGTTAATTATACCTCTAAAATGCTGAAAAAAATATTGGGACATAGCTAGGCGGACAGATCAGTTAAATAGCACAGGAAAAATACATACAGATGTAATAACCTCAAATCGGGGAAAAGTTGGCTTATTTAAGAAAGAATATTGATATAACTAGCTATTTGGAGAAAAGTGAAAGCTGGATTCATACTTCAACCTTGTATTGTGATAGATCCCAGATGGATCAAATATTTAAGTGCAAAAAAATTAAACCATAAAAGAATTGCAAGAAACCATTGGAGAGTTAATTTTTACTTAAGGATAGAGTGGAAGGCCTTTTTACATATGTCACAAAATCCAAAAGGCATGAAATAGACATTGATAAATTATTTCAGATACATATGTGAAATGAGCCCAAAGACCTCGCAGTCCCACTCCTAGATATATTCTCTGGAGAAACTCATGCACTTTTACCCCACTATACTTGTACAAGAATGTTCATGGCAGTGTTAGTCACAATAGAAAAAAAAAATAGAACCCCAGTATCAATCAGCAATAAAATAGATAAATAAGTTATAGTATGAGTGTGTAGTAAAGAATTTAACCTTGACCAGAGAGAGGTCTAGTCCTTGCCCTTGACTTCTGGGAGATCATCTGCAAACCCTTGGAATCTCTATGCCTAATAGTGTCTTTGTTTTCTTGTGGGCCTAGGATCGTGTGATTTAGGATGAGTCTAACCATATCAGATAATCTAACAATGTGATTCAGGGTGGGGGCTTTGGGTTGTTCAATGTCAGCTGGACTTCAAGGGTGAGTGGAGATTGAGCTCAGCCGTGTGAGAAATCAGTTATGCCTATGTGACAGTCCTAATAAAAACTCCGGATACCAAGGCTTGGGTGAGCTTCCCTGATTGGCAATATTCTATGCATATCGTTACACATTATTGCTTGGAATCCCTGAATTTGCAATCGATGTCACAAGTGAGAGTGGTCTTTGGAATCCTGGAATATCTTTATAATGGAATATATTGCAGTCAAAAAATATTAAGGAATTGTTTGCTCACTGATTAGGAATGGCCTCTGAGTTATGTACACACAAAATAGTGTGTAAAATATGTTACTATTTATGGAAATGGTGGTGGTGGAGGAAAGAACATATATGTTTATTAGCCAGTAAATGCATACAAATAGTTTTGGAAAGATACACAAGAAATCTGTAATGTTTGTTGTTGCTTTTGGGAAGAATTAGGTGGCTGGTTGACCAAAGTGAAAAAGGGGACTTTTTATCTTTTGAATTTCAAACCATGTGGATATAATCACTACTAAAAATAAATTTAAATAAAGAAAGTCTGTCTCTATCTTATTGAAGCAATCATTAATATGTTTTTGTTTGTTTGTTTGTTTTAAGGACAAAAGCTGAAACAAAAGGAAAAAGAGAAAAAAAAAAGGAGGAAACAACCACGTGCCATCACCTTTCCAAGGTATTATGAACCTCCTGCTGAAGGAGTTTACTTTATGATACTTTTAGTTTTGGTTTACATTTTTACTGGTTTGTCAAAACCACAGCAAGTACAGTGTCCAATATGTTAAAGAAAAAAAATATGTATATAGTTGTGTTTGTTGGTTATGCACAATGTAAATATACTTTAAAATTTAGATTTAGTTTTGTCATCTCTTTTTTTTTTATCCTCACCCGAGGACATTTTTCCATCCTTTGTTCAGATAGAGTGGGAGGGAGAGAGAGGAAGAGAGAGAGAGAGAGAGAGAGAGAAACATCAATGTGAAAGGGACACATCGAGTGGCCTCCACCCTCATGACCCAACCAGGGCCGGGGACAAACTGCAACCGAGGTACGTGCCCCCAGCAGGAACCGAACCCGGGTCTCTCTGGACCGCAGGCCGATGCTCTAACCGCCGAGCCAAACCGGCCAGGGCAGTTTTGTCATCTCTTAAATATCTGTCAAGATTAGTAAGGCAGACCCACATACTTCAGAACATCAAAAAAATGCCAGTTAGATTCTTTTAGATCTCTGTATCCTGGGAGAAATGACATATAGTAAGTTATCTTACAAATTTTATTTTTAAAAATACATATTAACATATTTTATATAATGTTATTACAGTCATTTAGTATAATTAAAATACAGAATCGCAAATCCTTAGAAAAGGGATCTGTTAAAAATAAAATATCCAATGATTTTCAAAATAATGACAAAGTTGGTTTCATCTTGTCTTCTGTCTTGTGTGGGAATAGTTGGGGTACTATCTGCTCTTCTAAATCAGGTACTCGGGTTTTTATAGCTGTACTTTATTTTTCTCCCACGTGTTAGCCACAGGAAATGGAGTTGCTGAAAGAACGCCACTGTATATGAAACATTTATTTAATCTGATGATAAGCCTTCATGATTAATAGTATTATTAAAGTTTTAATAACTATATATTGTGAATTTGAAGTAAAGCTCCAGTGTAATTTAACTTAGTTTTCAAGGTTTAATGTATTCTCATCTTAACACAGTGTTTTCCAAAGTTTGTTTTCAACTCTTAAGTATAAAGAAAAGTGTATGTACAATTCTAATCAATTTTAATTTTTGTCTGCAGAGTGTCTGAAACCAGACTCAACTTCTTGATTTCCAGAACTCAGCCTTTTGGTTTAAGGTGGCAGCTGAGGATGTGAGCCCAGCACTGTGAAACTACAAGGACATCAGCGAGCTGGGGGATGGGATGTCTTTCATGCCACATCTAGACTCCTAAGGACATCTTCACATCCTCTGTGACCACACAATAAAGAGTTGGGAAATCACATTTATTTATGAAGGTCCTCACCCAACACTTGAGAGCCTGAAGTGCAAGCAGTTGTAGCAATGTTAGGGTGTTTATCCTATATTCAAATATTTGGTAAGGAAGGAGACTGAGTCTGCTCTTGTGAATA
Source organism: Molossus molossus (assembly GCF_014108415.1). Classification (NCBI taxonomy): domain Eukaryota; kingdom Metazoa; phylum Chordata; class Mammalia; order Chiroptera; family Molossidae; genus Molossus; species Molossus molossus. The sequence goes on from NW_023425356.1 coordinate 36,632,897, forward strand.
TTATGCCTAATAATTGCATCTAAAGTACTTATACCAAAGTCCTGCACAAAGCAGAAGACTTGCAGATGGCATGAAAAAGGTAAAGGTTTATCCATGTGCTTCCTTATTTAGCCTTTCTTCCCGGGTTTTATGTTTCTATTTTTTAGGTATGTCCCCTTCTTTCAACAAATATTATCAACAAGTACTCTGTGTTTGTTGTGGAGTATGATATAGTGCTCTAGTACTCCTGTTACTCTAGGTATCCTGGTTATAGGGTTCCAACCAAGAGTTTTCATCTCCAAGGATGATCACATTGTTTTATAAAATAAGAGAGGAGGAAGCAATTCCCCAGGTCAGCTTTTCATGTTGCCCTTTATGGTTTTACACATTGCTGGGCTTTTCGTTGGTTTGGTTTATGGGTGAAAATGTATCCGATCTAACCGTGTAATTGATCGTTGCCTTGAAAAGATCTGGTTAGAAGCCAATGAGGGAAGAGAGGGCTAGGTTTATTTTTTAAATTGGAAGTTGAGGTGTTATGTTGTTAGTCAGGCAAAACACCTTAAAATAATCTTGAATACCATTCTGTGCTGAGTTTAAGATTTTATGCATACTGCTATAATGTAGGGTTGAATTCTTTAAAGGGTTTTTCCCCAGTAATATTAACTCAAAACAAAATTATAATAGGATTGTGCTTAATTATATTTATCTTTGTTTACAGACTTAATTATCTTTATCTTTGTTTACAGAGAAATTTAACACATAACTACATCATTTCCCTCCGTATTGTCTTGGGCTCACAGTATTTATGAATCAAGAAAGTTATTGCCTTATATTTGAAATGGTGACTTTCTGAAATGTACTAGCAGAGGACTCGAGTGTTTTTTTGTTTTTGTTAATTCCCATTTAAGGATATTTTTTCCTTTGTCTTTTTTAGTGAGAGTGGAAGGGGGGTGGTAGAAACCTCAATATGAGAGCCACATCAGTTGGTTGCCTCCTACATGAGGGATCAAACCTGCAGCCCAGATACATGCCTTTGACCGGGAATCGAACCCACGACTGTTCAGGTGTACATGGGTTGATGCTGTAACCACTGAGCCATACTAGCCAGGGCTCAGGTGTTTTTTTATTATTATTTACTAAAGAAATAAAGGCATTTTTGTTTATGAATAGATTTTTTTTTTTTTCAGGAAAACTAATATTCATAATTATGGGATAACCATGACCACTTAAAAAGAGCAAAATAAAATATCTAAAAGCATTAGACATTAAAACTATTTTAACCCTGGCTGGTTTGGCTCAGCAGTCAGAGCGATGGCCCACGGACCAAGGGTCACGGGTTCGATTCTCGGTCAAAGGCACGTACCTGGGTTGCAGATTCAATCCCCAGTGCTGATTGGGGTCGTGCAAGAGGCAACCAATTGATGTGTCTCTGTCAAAAAAAATTATTTCAAAAATGTATTTTAGTATGTCGGTTAATTAAAATAGAACTCATGCTTTCTGGAGGTGAGACAGAGAGCAGCGGGGTGGCCAGGCGCAGCCTGGAGCAGTGTCACCTCCCCGCACCTCTCCCAGCGCCGAGCCTGTGCCGCCCACAGGAACAGGGTTTACGAGTCAGATTGTTTTCAGAACCTCACTTCAGAGAACCATAATGCTTTCTAGGATGAAAGTTAAATTTACTGAATTATAAAAAAGCAAGAGGTAGCTTTTTAAAACTTTTTTTATTTTTCAATTACAGTTGCCACGTAGTATTTTTTTTAGTTGCAGGTGTACAACAGAGTGATTCAACACTGACCTAACTCACAAAGTGACCACCCTGGTAAATCTAGCACCCGTCTGCTAGTAAGAGTGTTTCAGTGAAGAAAATCTAAACAGAGTCTTTTAAAATGTGTTCTAGTAGGAAAAACTGTGGACTCAGTAGGAAAAACCTGAGTGTCCATGCTGATTTGTCCCTACCGAACGTTTTCCTCTCCATTTCCTCATCAGCAGAGGCTGAGGACCAGGAAGCTGATGAAGCTTAAACTTTGGTCCCCTGCCAGGGCCCAGGGAGGGTCCTTAGCACTGTGCTCACATGGTCCTAGGCTTTTGTGACACCAGGGTGCAGGGCCAGAGGTCTCCCTACAATATACATGTGTCCTGAGGGCCTGGTGCCAGAAGCTGAGTATTAGAAGAGAAACAAGGTTTGAAGTGTGTGGAGCCAGAGAGTAGGTTATGGAAAATGTCCAATAATTAGATATATAAAATTGTTAGCAGAGGGTTCGTTTTTATCAATATTTAACAAATAATTCTGTCCACAAACTTGATATACTTAATAATGCAGCATATACAGTTACAAATGTACTATAACTAGTTTGTTTGTTTGTGTATGGGAATCATACAAGATAGAATTTATCTGAATTCCTTTTTATGTAGGACACAAACTTACACTGTGCTACAGCTAGTGAACCTGTGTGTGAAGGCACATTCATGTATTTTGCATCCTTTCATTTATTATTTCTTTAACCCTCACCTGAGGACATACTTAGTGATTTTAGAGAGGGGAAGAGAGAGAGAGAGAAACATCGATCAGTTGCCTCTTGTACATGCCCCAAACCTGAAACCTAGGTATGTGCCCTGACTGGCGATTGAACCTGCAATCTTTCAGTGTACCAGGTGATGCTCCAGCCAACTGAGCCACGCCAGCTAGGGCAGCATTCTTTCATTTAAAAAAAATGAACAGCCCTGAGCGGTTTGGCTCAGCGGTTAGAGCGTTGGCCTGCGGACCAGAGAGGCCTGGGTTCGGTTCTCGCTAAGGGCACCTACCTCAATTGCATTTTGTTCCCAGCCCCGATTGGGGTCGTGTGGGTGGTGACCACTCAATGTCTCTCTCTCACATCGATGTTTCTCTCTCTCTTCCTCCCTCTCTCCCTCCTGCTGTATCTCAAGATAAATGATAAAAAAAAAAAATGTCTTCGGGTGAGGATAAAAGAAATAAATTTTGATCAACTGTGAAAGAGGAAAAACTGGATTATCTTTCAATTCTCTACGTACAAAAAAGATATTACAAAACTATTATCCTATGAAGTGACAAAGAAATTACATTCCCCTCCCCCAAAGAAGTAAAAAATAGTAATGATATAAAGATATGTCAAGCAGTTAATAAAACTAGAATGTTACTTTTCTGGATTTTGTAATATTTGTGCTATTTGTGCAGTTCTGTTTCTCCTATCCCTTTTGTACTTTGGAACAGCTTCTTTGCCTATGGCTTGGTTTCTCTTTCACTAAGGAGAGGCTCACCCACCAGTCCCTGCCCCATGTTCCGGAGCCTGGACTCCTAGAGCCGAGCAGAGAGGCCCACTGCCCCAAGGAGCCACCGGAGTAGCTTCTAAGCTGTTAGCCTCAGGACTCAGCTCATAATGGAAGGAAGAGCTCGTTCCGGAATGGAATTCTCCGGACCACGTCCCAGCTGGGAGGGGAGAGTGGGTTGGAGAACGTCAGGTTGGCCGCAGGCTTTGGGAATGCTGCGTGTTTGCCTGTCTGGAATGCAGCACACGCAAATGTGCCAGAAAATGCTGCAGCCTCTGTTGGCTCGTGAATGCCTTTCTCAGTAATGAAAAACTTGGGGATTCTTAGAAACTTGAAAAAAACTGTTTTGTTATTTTTCCCTTGACTATGATAAAGTCACAATTTTTAGTCAGTGTTTTTACTTTTAGATTACCACCTTGCTAAATAGAATATGCTAATTTAATACAATGTGTAATAATATTCACACAAAGAAACAGCTGCCAATTTCCCCCATTTAATAAGTGATGCAAAGTGTTTATTTAAAATAGCTGTCTAAAACTGAGTTGTCGATTAATAAATTTTGAAATAATATATCGTGTTTCATTGGAGAGCCATGTGAATATTAAGACACTGAAATTTCACTTCTCTCTCTCCCCCCCTTCTTTCCTCCTTGCCACTCTTTCTCTCAAAAAAAAAAAAAAAATTAAATTGCCCTGGCTGGTTTGGCTCAGAGGTTGGAGCATCATCCCGCGGTCCAGAGAGACCCAGCTTCGGTTCCCACTAAGGACACATACCTCAGTTGCAATTTGTCCTCTGTCCCGGTTGGGGTTGTGTGGGTGGTGACCAGTTGATGTATCTCTCTTATATCGATGTTTCTCTCTCTCTCTCTTCATCCCTCTCTCTCTCCCGCTCTATCTGAAGATAAATGCAAAAATGTCCTCGGGTGAGGATAAAAAAATATAAAAATTTAAAAAAATCAATGGAAAAAATATCTTTGGGAGGAGATGAACCAAAAAGAAGAAAGAAAGAAACTGCAAGAATTATTTGCTGGGAACAGGGAAATTTGAATGCAGACTGAGTATTAGATGATTTTTAAGGAATTACTGTTAATTCTGTTGGGAGTGATGGTGTTGCAGTGACACGAGGAAATGTCCTTACTCCTGTGCAGTGCACACTAAAGTATTCAGCAGTGCACTGTCATGGTGTTGGGATTTATTTGACAATACTTCACACAAAAATAAATAAAGCAAATATGGCAAAACGTTAATAACTATTAAACCCTTATGATGGGAATATGGAGGCTCCTTACACTTTCCCTCTACTTTTCTGTTTGAAAATGTTCATCATAGCAACAACAAAACCAAAGGGAAATAAAATGTAACCACTGAGTGGGCTAACCCCACTGGTTCTTTCTAGTAGTGTTGAGCTGTGTGCAGATGGACCCTCCTGGGAGTCTTGAGCATCCCCAACCCCAACCCCTTCAACAGCCAATAGCTGCTATCACACACACACAAGGAGCTTCTCAAACGGTTTTATATATTCTTTTATATGTTACTGAATTTTTAAACTAGAAGCCGAGGCAGACATCTTACTCCCTTTAGCGACCTGATTCTCACAGGTTTGAGTCCCAGTTGGGATCCGCTGCAGTAGAACAACCATCGTCTGAGGCTGGCGGGTTCGGTCTGTCTTGACTGAGGTGGGCAGGGAAGGCGTTCACGGATGGCCAGTTACTTCAACTTAACACACCAACACCACACTGAGCGCTTCGGCTCTCCCTTTCCCTTGGAGAGAATGGGAGCATGGAGGGTGGTGGGGAAGGAAGAAAACATCAGACATTCTCTTAACTGACCTCCCTGAACCCTCCGCCAGGTTGACCCTGACACTCCATTTCCTCCTGCTGCCCAAATCCAGGGCACGCAGAAAGCTCACAGCCAGTAGATCCTTTCTCATTCTTTCCCAAACTTCTGCCCCTACCAACGGAGTTGTCTGCTTACCAAGGGTTTCTACTGTTTTTTGGTGTTTTATTTTTGTCCAGAACTTATTTGTAGCAGTTCCTATTGTTATGATTAAAAGACGCACAACCCAATACAGCTGAAGTGTAGCACTCCCATCAGACAACCCACACATATCACACACATACAAAATGAACACAACTTGGACCTACAGTTTGACAGTTAGATGAGATTTTTTTTTTTTATCCTCACCCGAGGACATTTTTTCATTTTGTTCATATAGAGCGGGAGGGAGAGAGAGGAAGAGAGACAGAGAGAGAAACATTGACGTGAAAGGGACACGTCGAGTGGCTGCCACCCGCACGACCAACCAGGGCCGGGGACAAACTGCAACCGAGGTACATGCCCTTAGCGGGAACCGAACCCGAGTCTCTCTGTACCGCAGGCCGATGCTCTAACCGCTGAGCCAAACCGGCCAGGGCGAGATTTTTAATGTCTTAACATAAGATGTATATTTTTATTGAAATGATTGTCAACTTTTACTAATTATGTGAATGAGCCGATCAATCCCATCTTGAGTGTTGGATGAGAGGTTTTTTCACCATCTTATGATTCTAGATTTGAGTGAAAATAATTCAAAATGAGATCATTAAAAAAAAAAAATTGTTTTCCACTGAGCTTGGCAAGGGAATATATGGGTTTTTCCCTGCTGATTTATCTTCTCCTGGCATTTTATTTCATTAATATTAAGATCCACTTGCATTTTCTGAGTGTGTTTGTATAACTGGGGACAGACACTCTCCCCACCCATCCCCCACAGCCCACCTCAGCCCAGTGTTTGGGGAGACCACCTGGTCTTCCAGATTCACTATGGGTGATGCCCACATTGGAGACTCCACCTGCCCATCATCAAGATCTAACCTGTAGGGAGGCTCTTCTAAAGCATTTCCGGGGCCTGGAGGTCAGGGGTTTGGGCACTACTTTCCCTGGGGAAAGCCAAAGAGCAGGCATGACCGCATTCAGAAGGGGCCCTGGAATCAGACACCTGGACTCTCCAAAGCAGCGAGTGGGACGGCTTTGAAGCTTAGCTTCTGGAAGGAGCTGCTGGGGGCTGGCCACTGCCCAAGTGATGGCAACACCATGGGGTGGGGTGATGGCCACCTACCTCCACCCCAGCTACCTTTCTTGGAGAGCAGCTTAGACCCCCATGCCAAAGCCCAGGTGAGCTATAAGTGAGACCACAGGCAGGTACAGACCTAGTCTTTGGACCCGTCCCATCCTAGCCCAGGACTCAAGGACTCAGGGACAGAGACTGTGTATATAGGAACAAGCTCACCACCCACAGGGATCAGGGTGCAGTTTAAGGTGAAAGAAGCCTGGCTTCTCTCAGCCTCAGTTTCCTCATTTCACGAGTCAGGAGTGGCCCTCGTGACCTCTGTGGCACCTTCGAGCTCTGCTGACCCATCAGCAGTGGTCAGACCAGCCAGTCACCAGCAGAGAGCGGGCACCACCCAACAGGCCCCCTCACGGTTACCCAGGGAGATGGGGCAAATGGGACAACCCCTAAGTTGGAGTGAGGACTCAGGTCTTGACAAAAAGGCAGGGCAACTCCTCTTCCAGGCAGAGCAGAAGATGGGATGGAACCATACATAGTCTCCCTGCCAAGACCCAGGGAAGGGAGGGGCCCTGTCGCGCCCCAAACCCTGACCCTGGGCCCTGTGACCAGCGGGAGAGGGTGGGCAGGGGTTTGCTCCATCCCACAGGAGTGTCGGGATGGGGCCGCCTCTAGTCCCTGGTCAGGGGCGGGTGGGGAGGTTCCAGGACCCGGGATGGTCACAGGCCTTTCATGCTCCCCCCCCCCCCCCCCTGTTCCTGGGCAGAAGCAGGCCGGTCAGTGTTCCTTGGCCGCCCGGAACTCCGGCATGCTCCAGGTCCGGGGCGGCGGCCGCGCGTCCCGCTCCACGTCCTCCGAAATGGTCCGGATGTCGCTGGCGAAGGGACAGATGCGCGCGCGGGTCTTGAAGGCGCCCAGCGCCGGGCTGCTGCGGGGCCGCAGGCTCCACTGGCGAGTCAGCCTGCGGGCCTCCTCCTCCTGCTTCATCCGGTCCAGGACCTCCTGCAGCACCGAGCGGAAGAGCCGGGACACCTCCTGCACCTCGGGCTCCAGCTCCGCCATCAGCTGCCGGAACCTGCACGGGTGGGGCGGTCACCTGCTGGTGGCACATGGCTCGTGCCCCAGGGGCTTCCGTGTGCACCCCGAGGTCGAGTCCCAAGTCCCCCACTTCCCCACTTCTCCTGAAGTGAATCAGGAATCACCCCACCTCCTTATTGCTCCAGCCCATCCCCAGTGCAAATCCAGGTTCTGCCACTTCTGGCCTCCAGGAGCCTCAGCTTCCTCATCTGTAAACCGGGGTCACAGCCACACTTCTGTGAGATTTAATGAGCTAACGTGAATCCCAGCACTCAGCTCGGGCTCTCCATGTCTGCAGTAAGGGGAGCCCACTGCTCTCCCCTCCTAGGATGTGAGGCTTGCTAGCTAACCCTCTCCCTCCGCTCTGCCCACGGGCACTGCCCTGAGATTTTCCTCCCACAGCTCCCAGTGCTGTGTGGCCTGCACACCGGGTCCCCTCCGTGTCCCCTGTCTGTGCTCCAGCGAGGAAGGTCACGTGTGTCCCCAGCCCCAGGGCCTCCCTGCGGTTTCCCAAGCTACTTCCTCTGCCTGAAATGCCTCTGCTGGAGCTCAGGACTGAGTGCTAGCTACCAAGTCCAGGACCGACATAGGTCCCCCAGCACTGAGTCAGGACTGAGTGCTAGCTACCAAATCCAGGGCCGACATAGGTCCCCCAGCACTGAGTCAGGGCTGAGTACTAGCTACCAAGTCCAGGACCGACATAGGTCCCCCAGCACTGAGTCAGGACTGAGAGCTAGCTACCAAGTCCAGGACCGACATAGGTCCCCCAGCACTGAGTCAGGACTGAGTGCTAGCTACCAAGTCCAGGACCGACATAAGTCCCCCAGCACTGAGTCAGGGCTGAGAACTAGCTACCAAGTCCAGGACCGACATAGGTCCCCCAGCACTGAGTCAGGGCTGAGTGCTAGCTACCAAGTCCAGGACCGACATAGGTCCCCCAGCACTGAGTCAGGGCTGAGTGCTAGCTACCAAGTCCAGGACCGACATAGGTCCCCCAGCACTGAGTCAGGACTGAGTGCTAGCTACCAAGTCCAGGACCGACATAGGTCCCCCAGCACTGAGTCAGGACTGAGTGCTAGCTACCAAGTCCAGGACCGACATAGGTCCCCCAGCACTGAGTCAGGACTGAGTGCTAGCTACCAAGTCCAGGACCGACATAGGTCCCCCACCACTGAGTCAGGACTGAGTGCTAGCTACCAAGTCCAGGACCGACATAGGTCCCCAGCACTGAGTCAGGACTGAGTGCTAGCTGCCAAGTCCAGGACCGACATAGGTCCCCCAGCACTGAGTCAGGACTGAGAACTAGCTGCCAAGTCCGGGACCGACATAGGTCCCCTACCACTGAGTCAGGACTGAGTGCTAGCTACCAAGTCCAGGACCGACATAGGTCCCCCACCACTGAGTCAGGACTGCTCTAACTTTCCAGTGGTGACATGAGGCAGCATGTGTGTTGAGACAATCATTACCACATGTGTGTCCCCAGCCTCCCGGTCATTGGTGAGGTGTGGTTTGCCAGCTTAGACTCTCTCATCAGCACCAGCCCCTGTGACTCAGCCCTGCCCCTGTCCCCTGGGTACTTGGCGGGGAGGGGGGGGTGGTCCAAGATACAGAAAAGTGGAGAGGGTAAGAGTCTCAGCCCAGAGGAAGAAGTGGGAGGGAAATGAAAAGATGACAAAATCCAAAAAGTGCAGACAGAACTGGAGAAGGGGTTTTTAAGGGCGTTTCAAAGGAAAGGTTAAAGATGGGTGAGAGAAGATTCCGGGAGACTAAGGGGAGTTTTAAGATGTTATTGTGGACCTTTATTTATTTACTAATGCTTAAGAAATGTAGATAAAGAACCTGAATTACTTTTTTTAAAAATCCTCCCCCAAGGATATTTTTTTCATTGATTTTTAGAGAGAGAGAGAAACATCGATGAAAGAGAGAGATATCAATTGGTAGCCTTCTGCACATGCTCAGACCAGGGCTGGGGATCGAACCTACAACCCAGGTACGTGCCCTTGACTGGGAATCAAACCTGTAACCCTGTGACCTAACCACTGAGCAACACCAGCCAGGGCCTGAGTTCCTTTTGAAATTAGTTTTGGTTGTTGGACTGTGCTTCAGTGACTTCAATAGGAATCCATTTGATACTAAACTATGTAGGCCACGTATATTCAGGAATATTAATGTACCCACGCTCTTCATGTTCAGTGTCCTAGGACTCTGCACCCTTCACACACACATAAACACACGCACATACCCCTTAGGCAAGCTAGTTTGAAATAGGATCAATGTTATTTGGGAAAATCTCTCTAAGAAGGTATTAAGGAAGATGAACTAAAGGGAAAGGAGCCAGCTTGTTAAAATCCAGGATAACAACAACCAGGACAGGGAGATCAGAAAATTCAAATGTCTGGGGTTCTCTCTTATCAAAACTCATGAGCCTGGCCAGGCCCATGTGGCTCAGTGGATTTAGAGGTCCCGCTGGATTCTGGATTCCGTCAGGGCCGAGCCCGGGTCGTGGGCTCCATTGCCAGTAGGGGGCGTGCAGGAGACAGCCTATTGTATCTCTCACATTGCTCTTTCTCTCTCTCTCTAAAAACTCAATAAAAACATAGTTTAAAAAACAACTCATGAGCCTGGATCCAGGAACCGCCCGCCCCCTCTGAGCCCCCATCTCGGCCTGATGTCCCACAGCCTCTTTCAGATTCCTCCCTCGCCTTGCCCCTTCAAGCAGGCGCCTGGGTCATCCAGGCCCCCTGGCTCCAGTCTTGGTAGCCTCGGGTCCGGCCCCCGCAGCCACCCTCCCCGGAGCCTGCCGCCCACGGCTGGGCCCCGTGCCGGGCCAGGGGTTACCTGAGGATGGCGGGCCCACAGTAGGCCGGCTGGATCTTGGCGCAGACATCCTCCAGCTGCAGCCGCTCGCGGGCGCTCAGGTCGTAGGTGGCCCGCGGCGTGCGGGCCAGCCAGCTGTAGTCCACGCCCGTGCAGACCTTCCTGAGCGCGTTGCTGCGCTCCCGCTGCTGCCTCTCCGCCTGTCGCATCTGCCCCGCCAGCTCCAGCATGAGCGTCTCCAGCACCGTCTCGGCCGGGCTCCGGGCCGACAGCCGTGGCAAGGCCTCGCTCCACCGGAGCCACGGGATGAGGGGCATGGCCCCCACACCCTGCGGGGACAAGGCAGAGGGCGCGTGTCTTCCTTGGCCCCTTTGTCAGTGAGGGTGGGGAGAACAGGAGGAGGGGGGAGAGCTGGGGCCTGAGTGAGAAGACCTGCTCCAGCCTCACGGCTGGGTGAGCTCGAGTAAGTCACTGACCTCCCTGAGCGACCATCCCTAATTCCCTAAGACAAGCAGGGGCTGTTGTGAGAAACAGTTGCGAATGAACTTGGGATGCTTTAAGCACCACATGAAAGTAAGATAGACTCATGGTTGTAACAGTCCCTAAAACATCCAGATGATCCAGAGAAATTGCCTCCTGAATCCCTGCCAACTCCACACAAAGAAGGAAACCTACTGGGGATGGCTGAGCACAATCGTAGCTCTATAACTGAAGGGCAAAATCACAGAGCATGACTATCTAACTCCCTGACACTGGGTGTCATATCGCAGACAGGGACCATGCCTTATTCACCTCCACATCCCGGGCTGGGTACCTAGTGCGGTAGTAGGTGCTTAATAAATGTCAAGCAAATGAATGAGTGAATGAATGCACACACAAAGGAATGAATAAGTGATGCCTAAGTCATTATGGATGCATCAAGGAGCAAGCCCCACAGGTCTGACCTACACCGGGGAAGAGGGTCATGCGAAAGACAATCTCTCCTCTGGCCCCCATGCTTTGCACTCTCCCTGTCCCTCTTCTCCCCACTGAGCCTCCCCTTAAGGTGCCTCCAAACCTGGCCTCGGCCCTCAGTCCCAGAATGCTTCTTTGGTTGTCTTCTCTTAACTCCTCCACCTCAGTGTGCCCCCTATGCCACCAGGACCCACTGCTGCTGGCACCTGCATGTTTCACCAGCCTGGAAGATGACTGAATGAGGAGACTAGTGAAGCTCAAAGCACAAAGATGCTCTTGAATGGTCTCTTGCTACAACCTGCCGCATCCCAGTAGACAGGAGCGCCGCAGCCACCAGCCACACCCTCCCTAACTGGTTAGCCTAGTCCCCACCTCTGAGCTTCCCAGCGCAACTCACTGACCACTCTTCCCTGTGAAAATGCTGTCTTCATGGTTTCCACTAGACCATACTCCTTGGTCTGTCTTCTGCCTTGGTTTCCCCCCTGGGGACTCCCTCTCAGCATCCTTGTAGGCCCTCTTGCCCTGGCCTTCTGTGGATTGTGGCTCACTTTAATCATTCTCATCCTTTCATACATTTCCAATTACAACCTCAATGTTGATAGTGACCAAATTGAAATCTCTAATGCAGATGCCTCCTGAGCCCCAGAGGCCTCCTGAAATCTCCCTTCAGGTTCTACTTGCTCCTTCAACCCAAAGCTCCCCATCCTCCCCTGTTTCTCCTGGGTCCCCAGCTTGGTGGTGGGCACAGCCTAGTTGCCCAAACTGATGCACCACCCTTGTCTTGTCCCTTTGCCTCACTGTCAAATTCTATACCCAATTCCCATTGATTCTCAGATTTAAATATTATGAGTTTCCCAGATCTGTTCACTCTCTCTCCTTCCATTAATTCAAGTCTTGACCATCCACCAAAAATATTATAGCTGCTGCCTCCTAACTGGCTACTCGGGACGGATCTTCTGATACAATCTTTATTTGTTATTGTAGTAAAAAAACAAAAAAAAAAACAACCAAATACCATAAAATTGACCATCTTCAGCTTATTAAGTGCACAGCACAAGAGTGTTAACTGTGAGCACCCTGCTGTGCAACAAATCTCCAGAGCTTCTTTGTCTCAAAGCCGAACCCCGCTGAGCAGTGACTGCCACTCGACTCCCGCGGTCTCTCTAAGGAGAACATCCGACCATGTCACTGCTTTGCTTTTGTTAGACACCAGAGCACAATGCGCGGGGTTTGGGAGCCATATAAGAGCCTATGGGGAGCCGTATAAGAGCCTTTGCTTTCAAAATAGAAATACTGTCGAAATCTGCAAATATAAAATAAATAACAATTCCAAATCAGAGTTATAAATGCCTTTCCAGTTTTTTCATTTAAAAATCACTGTAAGCCCTGGCCGGTTTTCTCAGTGGTTAGAGCGGTAGGCCTGTGGTCCCGAGAGACCCAGGTTCGGTTCCCGCTAAGGGCGCGTGCCTCGGTTGCAGTTTGTCCCCGGCCCTGGTTGGTCATGCGGGTGGCAGCCACTCCATGTGTCCCTTTCACGTTGATGTTTCTCTCTCCTTCCCACTCTGTCTGACAAAAAATGGAAAAATGTCCTTGGGTGAGGATAAAAAAAAATCACTGTAATGTGGCTTCGTTTTATGATGGTTGATGTGATGTGGGATGGGGCCACCACAGCTGACCGGGGCCTGTGAGCCCTGAGAAGCTCAGACTTCCATTGGCTCCTGATTGTCCTCGAGATTAAACTAGGGCCCTTCATATGGATTCAAGGCCATTTCTCATGTGGCTCTTGTTTAAGCTTCAGCCTCATCACTCACCAAATGTCCCCGTTGTCCCAGTCTTCCCCCAATGACTTCTCCCAAGCCCCCAACTCCATTCCCCCAATGAGCTCTGCCTTCTCTTACTTGTCGGCCTTTGCATATCCCTAGAACACTTTCAATCTCCTCAATTCCTCAGCAAATCCTACCTCAGCCTTTAGTTCATACTCTGCCCCTTTAGCAGGCTTTCTGATGCTCCCTGACCAGGTTCTGGGGCCTCACCTCTCTGTCCCCAGGCTGCTCGGGGCTCACCCCACCATGGCACAGTCACAGCGAACTGTGATTGTGTCCTTCCCACCCTCCAGACGGGGTGAGAAATCCCCTCTTGTGCATCATTCTACCCAGGACCCAGCACCCAGCACCCAGCACCCAGCAGGGGGTCTGGCCTTCAGGAAGTGCTTGGTGTGCATGTCCGTGTGTGTGTGTGTGTGTGTGTGTGTGTGTGTGTAGCTGGGCTAGAGGTTTACCCGGAGAATCCCTTCACACTCCAACATTTCCCACCTTTTCTAAGATCCATTTTGAGGGACTCATATTTGGGTCAAGCATTATCCCTTGAGGCCTTTTTTCTCCTTAGTCTAGATTTGCATTTGAGCTGAGGAGGCCTCACAGGAATGACCTGCAGCAGAGCGCCCTCTGGTGGCTGGGAGAAATACAGACGAGAGGGAGGTGGATGCCACCGAGGACACGCTTGTGCTGGCATCCACGTAGTCACCTCAGCCACTCCAGGCCTGGGCGGGGCACGTCACTCAGCCCACACCACACGTTTGCAGGGGACTAGGCAGGGCGCACGCCGTACGTCTAATTATTTGTTAGTTTCAAATTCAGCTAAAAACTATGAAATAAAATGTTCCTTCCTTCCTTATCAGTAGAACTTTATAACAACTTGGAGGGTCGGGTGTAAACTGAGGAGTCTTGGCCTCCTCAGAGTTCTTCGCTGGCACGTGGCGACATGGGTTGAGCCAGCTCCTGGCCCTCAGCCTGCCCCTCCTCTTCCCACACCATGAGAGGCCTGGCACCTGCAGGGGACACCCCAGCCTTCACGTCCAAGCCTCGTCCATGACCCTACCAACAGCTGCCTCTTTGATCCCCTCAGGCTTGTCCACACTGGTGATGCTGGGCCCGTGGAGGACACCTGCTCAGGCTCTGGAAGTGGGCAGGTGACGGTCTGAAAAGGGATTTCCGGAGCTCAGTGCCTAAGGCCTGGTCTAGAGGGGAACTAGCCTCAGGACGGACACATCTCCATCCCCCGGGCTCCTCGCTGCAGGTGCGGCTCAGCCAGAAGAGAGCCGGTGTGTGGCCCGGGGCGGGGCCCTCTTCCCAGGGGCAAGGCTTGTGCCCCTGACCTGAGCTGGCCTCCAGAGACAGGTGCTCAGCCCAGGTCAGGTGGCAGGGACTGGGGGGGGGGACCTCACATGGGTCCTGTGTTTGGTGGGCTCTTAGCTTCTCTGGCCCACGTGGTGGGTCTCACGGGCACAGGGGCATGCTCTGAATTTTTCCTCCCAACCCCCATTCTCTCCACCTCCAACCCTGGCCAGAGCCAGAGGCTTTGACAGAGCCGGAGTTTTTGCCCGGCTATTTCTGTCTCTGGTGCCACCTGTTCTCCCAGGAGGCTCTTCAGCAGGTCCGATTAAGTTCTTAAGGGCAAAGGAGGGAGCGGGGCAGGCGGGAGGGAGAGCGGGGCAGAGGGGCGGGGCCGGCCAGACCGATCACAGAGGTGGCTGGTTTATCCCAGGGCCCCCCAGGACCTGACCCACAGCTGAGACCCCATGGGTGACTGAGTGTCTGGGAAGAAGGTGACGGCAGGTGTGGTCTGGTAAAGACAACCAGGTTTGTCAGAACAGCAAGGGTGGTCTCCGCTGGGTGCTGGGCATTCCAGTTGGGATTCTGCCCTCCCTTGCTCTGGATGAACCCCAGGACAGAGCCAGACTCCCCCATGCAGCCCTCCCTCCTGCTCACGGCTGGCCAAGGCGACTCGAACCTTCCCAGGACGAATGCCTGCTTCCTGTTCAGTCAACCGCACCTACAATCTGCCTCTGATGCGTGAACATTGATTGAATCCCGGCTCAAGAAAAAATTAGGACACTTGGGGAAATTTTGATTTGAGCTGGAGGTCAGGGAAGGAGTGTTGACTTTCTTAGGTGTGAAAATGGTTTCATGGTTCTAGGGGAATACAGGCAAATAGTCCGACCTCAGGAGGCGGTGCTGCGGTGTTCATGGCCGGGGAGTCTTCATGTCCACCGAGTCCTACATTCACATCGTTCAGAAAATGTTCCATGTATGTGCACACACACAGGGCGATGGGCAGAAAGGCTGACAATCATTTTACCTAGGGGGGATTCATGGGTGTTTATTGCACGATTTTTCAACTTTTCTGCATGTTTGAGCACATTCACAGTTTAAAAGTTGGAACAAGTCCAGCTCAAAACACTCTTTGCAGGAAGCCTCCTCACTTCGCTCTGTCCAGCGGGTTTGACTTGTTTCTCAGCGCCCCTGCCATGGGGCGTGTGACCTCCACGCAGGACGCCGTGGCATTTCTCACAGAGGGGTGGGGTGTCGAGGGAACAGTGGTGTGTGCTGGGCAGGTCAGGGGTCTGGAGCCTAAGCCCAGGCCTGAGTTCTGACCCACTCGCGACTCAGCGAACACAGGTGGGATGTGCTGTGTGCCTGGCACTGTGCTCAGTGCTGCGCTCCCCCAGGAGCGGGCATTCAAGAGAGCGACGGACACAGCAGCGGGCACGTGATCCGCTCTGCTGAGGGCATGGCCAGCGGTGCATCCCGTCTGGGGGGGCACCGCTGTGAACCCTCCAGCAATGAAGGGTGTGCCCTCTGCCCATGTTAGCAGAGAAAACCTATGTTCAGCGCCCACCGCCTCCCTCCGTGCCATATGCTGCCTGTGTGCAAGTCACCTTCGTTGCTCCAAGCCTCAGTTTCCCCATCTGTAGGCAGAGGTGATAAAGGTAGTAGTAATGTCCGTGTCAGTGCTAAATAAACTAACCAGGTCTGTGACTGTCCCTCCATGTAGGAAAGCTTGTCCTGGGGCCCATAGGGATAATTCAGAGGGTTATGAGCTCAGATTGGGGAAAAAACCCATCTTTATTTCCACTAACTGGAACTGAAATGCAGTATTTCTGTCCGTTGTGACTGTGGCCCCCAGACCACAGCAGTCTCATCACCCTGTGACTATCTCCACCAGGGATCACAGCCTTTTCACAACACTTTGGTGCTGCTATTCTCGAAATATCACATAAGCTCATCACTACTGTGAAATCCTGCTATTTGTCAGACGACACTTGCCACTAATTTTATTTTACACACTGATGGAAAGGCACATATGTGACTATATCGCAAATTGGTTTTTAAAAAGATAGGTCCATTGCTGCATGTCAATGTAGCTGGTTTCTTCTGTAATCCTACCAACTTAACGTTATGCCTTTAGAAACATTTTGCTGAAAACGTGTCCATGGGCTTCCAAAGGGGTCTAAGGCATAACAAGGAAGGGACCCCCAGGCTTGGCGCAAGTTTGACCCAGTCCTGTGCCTGGCCTTGCTCCCATGAAGGAAGGGCTCGGGGTGAAGCCTCAGTTTACCCAGCACCAGTAGGAAAGCCCTCACTGCTTGGGTCTCTGCCCCTTGGTGTCACTCACCCAAGTCTTCCCTCTTTCATCCTCTGCTCTCCCCTCCTCCTTCCTCTCCCTCTCATTACCCCTCCTCTCCCACCCCCTCCAAGCCTTCCCTTCGGCCTATTTCTGAACACCCCTGAGGACAATGCCTTTCTGTGGCTCCCTGGGCGACACCGCCGCCAGCTGCGGCTCATTAGGTGCTTAGACACACTCGGAAAACCGCCTCTGCCACTCGGAGCAAAAAGAGCCTGGTTCCGGGCAGGGAGCAGCGGGAAGGGGGCCAGGGAGCAGGGACTTTGCAGGGTGGGAACAGTGTGGGTTGTACCCTCAGAGTTGGAGGCAAGACTCTGACTCCCTCGCAGGAAGAGGACTCCAGTGAGTACCGAGGCCACCAGCCCGGCCAGTCGAGGAAGGACAGTGCCGTCCCTGCCAGGGAGCTGTTTTGTCCATCCTAAGGGAGCCCCACCCAGGCTCCACCCTGCCGCTGCAGGCCTGCGAGGGGCGGCCCTGCACAGCCCCCAGGACCTGGACCACCTGCGCCAGGCTGTCCCCGGGAGCCCGCTGCCGCACTGAGCAGGAGGGCGGCGCTGCCGAAGCTGGGCCCTGGGTCTGGACAGAGGCCTCGGAGCAGGTGCCGGGACGAGGTGCTCCCCCGACTGACTTTCCTCCCAGCCCGCTTCTGCCAAGGTCCAAGGCCGGCTTCGCAGACTGCAAATTGACCTTATTTTTCTTTGGCATCACGGCAAAGTGCTACATGTCATTCACCAAGCCAGGTGAGACTCGGCCTCACCCGTGGGTCTCTGCCCACCTGACAAACACCCGCTCGTCTTTTACGACACACCTGAAAGGTCAGCAGCAACTCCCCGCAGCCTGCCCCTCGCTGCCCCCCACTGAGCTGGAACCGGTGCCTCCTGCTGCCTGGCACCCGCCTGTCATCCTGGCACTGGAAACAGACACGGGCCTCACTTTCTCATGTTTCCCCCTCTCCCCGCCTGGCCAGGAGCTCTGTGAGGGCAAGAGCTCGTCTGCTGAATCTGCAGCACGCGGTAGGCGCTTGGTAAGCGGTTCCTCCTCATTCTGGGGCAGGGTGTGCCCAGGAGGGGCAAGGGCTCAGGCCCTACAGACCACAGCAGGAGGGGCTGACGCCCAAGACACTCCCCTGGTCCCATAGTCGCAGCCCAGACTTTCCTTCCCCAGCTTGATCCTCCCCGTGGGGCCCGTGGCTCTGTCCAGGCCCGCTCCTCGGGCGTGCCCCTGGGGACTCACACACAGCTTTGTGGCCGGGGGACTGAGACCCCCGCATCATCCATGCGTCCTGGCCCCCCGACTCTGCACCATGTGCTTTGTAGGTGCTCAAGTCACAGCTCTCAAATGGATGAGAGAATCTCTGATTTGGGGTTCACCTTTCTTCCCGGCCTGCATCCCCCCACCCCGAGTGAAACAGAGAAAGTGCTGGGTCCCCCAGACAGACGTGCTGGTTCCATGGCCGGCAAAAGCCGCGGCTTCCCCGGGCTTATAGAGCAAGGCCAGCTGAGGGCAGACAGGGCCTCGCTGTGGCCATCCAGGCCCTGGACCCGGACTCCTCAACAGGCGGTCCCAGCCTGCCACCGCCCTGAAGGCCCCTCCCAGCTCGGGGCTGGCCGGGCTCAGAGCAGGGCTGCTCTGAGTGCAGAGGCCACTGTGTCCTGGGGCGAGGACCCTCGTACCTGGCTTCCTGAGGCGGCAGGCCCAGCGGAGGTCCTGCTTTCTGCTTCCCAGTCTGGGAGGAGACCGTGTCCAGGTCTCTTCAGGGAAAAGCAGAAAGTTCAGCAGCGGAGGGAGAGCAGGTAGAGAGAAGCCATGTCCCAGGCGTCTCCCTCCTGTTTCTTTCGTGGCTGGCTGCGGCCTCGCGCTCTTCCCTCTCTCTGCCTCCCAGGCGCTGTGCCCAGAGAACACTGACCGGAGCAGGACACAGCCTGGCGTTGGCGGAGCGTGTGTCCCAGGAGGCTGGCACCAGAGCGGGCGGGCGGGGCCAGCGCGGATGTGCGTTGCCATGGAGACCCACCAAGCCTCTTTCCCCTGAGCCCTGTAATCTGCAGAGGGAGCTGCCTGACCTGCAGACACTGAGAAGACCCAGGAGGTGAGAGAGGCCCGGTGCAGGTGCCATTCTCAGCCCCTTCCTTCCCTGGCTGTGCTCACAGGGCACAAACTGGGGAGCAAACTCACTGCCCCCTCTGCAGAGCCTTCGGGGCCCTGCTGTGGGCAGAAGTTTCCAGCCACTTGGTGGATGGTTCCTGGCTGGAGGTCGCCTCTTTTCACCTCCTGCCTCCACCAGGAAAGAGGGGTGACTCTGGGTGCCGAGGGCAATGGCCTCGCCTCACACAACCTCACCTGTCCTCTTGCGAATCAAGTCTCCGCTTCCCTTAAGACAAGCGCAAGTGCAGAAGACTGACTCTGGAGGGGGCAAGGCAAGGAAGCAGTCTCGGGGCAGAGGGAGCACGGATGGAGATTGTTGAGGAGGTGTTCGAGGTGACCCATGGAACTGGCAGGAGCCTCCTGTTGCTGTCAGGCACCCCACACTCATGCCCGTCTCTGGGCTCTGGACACTAGTCACTTGCGGACTATTCTGGCCACGGCCACCAGCGAGCCAGCCTGTGCTTAACAGACGTTCGGTGGCACTGAGCCGGGTGCCCGCTGCCCTGTGGGAGTCACTGGGCCACTGTACTGGCCACTAAGCTGCATTAAAATAGATCTCAGGTGATGCTGTACCAGCTACCGGATGATGGGGTGACTTCTGGGCACGTCCAGTCCCGACTGTGTGGAAAATAAAGCCGAAAGCATAGCCAAGAAGGAATGAAACTGTCCGATGAGCTGACTCGGCCAGCCTGCCTGTCCGCTTTGATCTCCCCGCCGGAACATGCCAGTCGGAGCTTGCTCCGTGGCTGGTCGCATTAAGCCGGCTGCCTTCCCTCCTCAGCCATCTTCTCGGGCAGGGTTCTTGAGTCAGGAGCCGGGCCCTACACGTCTCTTGACCATTTCACAGCACAACAAAGATTGGGAGGGTCACTTGGGGACGGGTGACTCCCACATTTTGAGGAGCTGAAGCTGACATAGTTCCCCGGTGGTCCCCACCCCAGGGCCAACTAAGGCGGAGCAGCTTGGGGCAGGCGCCCGTGCGTCCTCACCTCTGAGCGTCCCACCCCATCCCGGAACCTCCCAAGGGCCGAAGTTCCGAGGCCTTTCCTTGCTGGTGGGAAGGGGGCAGCAGGACTGGAGGGCTCTGCCCTTCCTTTGGGAAAGTTGCTCGAAGTGACAAGGGGAGGGGCCAGTGACCACGTCACACACTCCTGCATGCAACGTGTATGTCTGGAGCACTTTCCTGTGCGGGCACAATGCTGGGAGCGGGCTGGGGAGGGTGGTGTCCTTCTCCCCTCTCCACACTTCCCTGCCAAAATTGCAGGGGAGCGGAGAGCAGGGGCAGTGTTAGAGTTCAGAGCTAAGGGCTGGACGATCTTGGGTCTACTACTGACCTTTCTGTTTGAATGAAAAACTTCATCCCTTTTCTACAGCCATAAATTAGTCTTAACACCTCACCCTCACACACACACACAGTTATGTAAATGAGGTCTTCTGAGCCAGCAACCAGATTCCACAGCAAAAACGTGCCAAGGCAAGATGTGAGCTCAGACCGTGACCGTGACTCTGGGGAACACGCACACAGATGAGCAGGTTTGTGCTCCCACACAGTCGGCTGCCTCCCTGCACTTTTCAGTGATGCCTTCGACCAGGGGAAGGGTCACCCCACCCTCCCTCCCTCCCCAGCCTGCTGCCCTGAAACAATACTTCCAAGAGGGCTGGCTGTTTGTGTTGATTGCTAATTTACTTTGACTCCTTGGCCTGGGGAAGCTCTGTGATTGTCCGTGCTGGGTGTGCTACAGAGAGAAGGTGGTGGTGATTCCCTCCCACTTGGCATCAATGGAAGCTGCTGAAGAATAGTTAAATAGGCAGCAACCATTCAAATGGAGAAACACCAGTGGGGCCCGTGACACTGCCTGACAGATGGTGTTTGATTGATAAATCGGAGATGTGGAATTATGAAACTACTGGGTACAAGGCTGGATTAAAAACTGTGGGGAGATTGGAGAGGAGCCCCAACCCCAGGTGCCAGGTTACACATATGGGGGCTCTCCTCCTGTTTCCTCCTCCCTAGCTTCCTTCCAGGCTGTGGGGACCATTCAGACAACCCATCGGTCACGCGTGGGGTTTTTGGAGTCCTACAGAAACTCTCTGCTGCCCAAATCCTGAATGAGATTGAATTAAGCGGACATGATATTCCCGGGTAGACCAGAATTGCATTTCTCCATACCTGCTCTCTCCAAGCATCCCTCCTTCCGCTCCTGTGGCACATCTCCTTCTCCAGGCAAAGGGAGCATTGCACCCGAATACAGGACAAATGAGAACCCCCACATTCCTCCCCCCGGCTTAACCCCCACCCCTCGCTCTCTCTTCTTTCACCTCTTTTCCATTTAGCCTTATTTTGTTTAAAATATATGTACATTAAACTAAAGAGAACCAAGGAACAAGACATAATGCACTTCTCGTGCATTCATTTACGAAGTGTTTATGGACCATCTGCTCTGGGCTAGACATCATCCTGATGCCCCATTTCCATCGAATTCACTCACCACACTGACTTCTTTAGGTTCTGCCCAGGAGTTTGACAGACGGATCTGATGGCCTATGGCAAAAACAGCTACCTATCTGCCAAAGATTCATGTCCCCCTTCCAGAGTGCAGACATGTTTCTGGGAAGCAGCTGTCCAACCAGGGACTTCATTGCCCAGCCTCCCTCGCTTCCAGGCAGAGCCATGTGACAGTGGAACATGGGGGGAGGGGGCGGTCACTGCAATGCTCAGCTTATAAAAATCTCCCTGCAACTCTGTTGGTCAGCAAGGACTCTGAGGCTCTCGAGGATGGTGGAGCCACAGTTCTGAAGAAGCAGGTCTCTAAATTATCACGTGGAATGCTGCCCACCAATCACCCATGTTGAACTCTAATAGGTGTAAGAAATGTGTTGGATGGAGCCACTACAATTTGGGGTTTCTCTGTTAGAGCAATTGACACTACCCTAACCAGTGAGAAGGGATGGACGTGGAACCTCTCTCCCTTCCCTTGGTCCCTGGAGATCAGAGCTCTTCCTGACATGTCCCCTCCCAGGTTTTCATCTTCATCCCAGAGAAAGGCACTACTTCACCCCACATTGTCCCATGACTTTACACAGAATGCACACTCTGTCCCAAATGCCCTCCCACCAGGGAAGTCTTACTTATCCATTAAAGCTTAGCACCGATGGTGAACCTCTGTGACCTTCTCTGTCTCCCAGGGCTCCCGCCTCTCCCCTCCTGAAACTTCATTCTTACTCCTGCACATACAGTCCATCCTCATCACTCCCGGATCCCATACTTCCAAAATTGCCCTCTTGCTAAAATTTATTTGTAATCTCAAAATCAATAGTCATGGCACACCCGGCTGGTGTGGCTCAGTGGTTGGGTGTGGACCCATTCACCAAGAGGTCGCCGGTTCGATTCCCGGTCAGGACACACGCTCAGGTTGTGGGCCCGATCCCCAGTGGGGGACATGCAGCAGGCGGCCAGTTGATGTTCTCTCTCATCAATGTTTCTATCTCTCTCTCCCTCTCCCTTCCTCTCTCTTTAAAATCAATAAGGAAAAAAAAATTTTTTTTTAAGTCATGGCACTTCTATGGTCATTCCAGACAAGTGAAAAGCACTGGAAATGTACTTGCTCAGGAAGCCCATTGGCAGCACAGGCCGCACGAGGTGACCCTCTGCCTTGGGCTCTCACACTGTCAACAAGGGTTCTTGACGTGATCTGGCCAGTGTCACGCGTTTCACAGTGTGTGCTGTTTGCTGGTGATGTCACTGTCTAGAACGCCCCCACGTGTGGTGCTGGCAGGCTGTCTCGTGTTCCTGAGCACAGGGAGGCTGTGATACCTTACAGAGAAAACACGTGTGTTAGCGTGGGCTTGGGTCGAGTTACAGAGCTGTGGGCTGTGAGCTCAATGCTAATGAATCGCCAAGATATATAAATAAGGTGTCTTGAAACAGAAACACACAAGAAACAAGGTTAGGTATTGATCGGCTGACAAAAATGACATCACCAGAGGCTGAGAGGAACCTAAGGCTGTATTCCCCTAGAAGCAATGGTTCGGCATTCGCTCATTCCATGCTCGTACACCTTTTAGAACATTGCTGCAGATCAGGAGAATCAGCTGTGCTTCCTACTGCTTCCTGAGCATTTGGTTCAACATCTTTGCAGAAGACAGCTCCTCAAGGGCAAGGAGCCCCCGCCCCGGCAGGTGCTCAAATGCAGATGCTCCTGCACCTGCCTTGGGTTATGTCCCAACAAACCCATGTAAATGGAAACTACTGCTAAGTCAAAAATGCATTTAATGCACCTAACCTTCTGATCACCAGAGCTTAGCCTAGCCTACCTTAAACATGCTCAGGTAACATATTATCCTCCCATGGGGCAAACTCATCTAACACGATGACTGCACAGTGGGATATAGGTAGTTTATCCCGGCGATCGCGTGGCTGAGTGGGAGCTGCGGCTGGCTCCCACGGCCACGAGAGAGCATTGCACTGCATGTTGCTAACCCAGGCAAAGACCAAAATTTTAAAAAGCATGGTTTCTACTAAATGCATAGTGCTTTCTCACCATCAGAAAGTTGAACAATCTGTCCGTCGAATCACCATAAATCAGGAACGTGTTTGCCATGCACGTGATTTAAGGAAAGTGACGGTTTCGGCACCCTGAGCCGGCCGCTGTGTCAAGTGCCACAGACCTGCCCCCACTCACCTGAACCTGAACAGCCCGGAGAGATGGATTGTCACAGGGTCAAGGACCCACAAACAGACATAAGCCAGGCCGGAGTGGACTGTGAGTGCTGAGGTCACCCACACATCAGAGGATGCACCTGCCAGGAAAGGTAAATTGGGGGCGGTTAAAGGGCACCCCAGGAGCCTGGCATTCTACATCATTGCCCCAACAAAGGTTTACTAGGCACGTACTTTGTGCCAACCCCAGAGGTGGGTGACAAGGGTGGAGGTGGAGAAGGCAGGCTCACCTGTGCCCCCGGGGGCTCCCAGCCAGAGCAGGGGACAGGGCTGTACGCTGCTGGGCTGGGGCAGGGGCGTTGAAGAGGTCTGGAGATGCCTGAGAGCAGCCCCTGGCCTCCCAGCTCCCACGCCCTCCCCCACACCATGAGCCACTCTACTGAGAACCCCAGAATGCCGGGGTGGCGAGGAGCTTGGATGCCCTTCATGCCCATCCCTGCTGAGACAGTGAGTTCAGAGAGGGCAAGCAGTGCTCACGCAGTGCAGCAAGTGGGACCAAAGCAGGATGATAACCCCGGCTCCTGTCTTCCAAACCCCTGCCCTGACCACCGCTGCCCCCGGGACACCACATATCAGAGAAGCCGCTGGGTACTCCCTCGGCCTTAGTCATGAAGCACATCTTCTGTGCGTGACAAGCACTGCTATCTGGAGGGGATGACGAGGTGGGGTGTGTGTGTGTGTGTGTGTGTGTGTGTGTGTTGAGTGGAATTCCATGGTACTTACTCTCCTCCTAATCCTGGAGGCTGTTTGTAAGAGGAGGCATTTCAGCAGTCTTCCCAATAATAGATGTATGTGGTGGGCTGATCCAAGAGAGACCCCAGGGACAGAAGAGGGGAAGATTGGATCTGAAAGCGGGGCTGATGAGGGGGTGAGGAGGGGTGGCATTGCTGCGAGCCAAGGCTGGGCACCTGTGGTGCCTCTGGAGACGGCCAGAGGGCAGCAGCAGGCTGTTCGGAGCTGTGTTCACCAGTACCCTTGGCTCTTTCCCCAGAAGATAAAGCAAAGGCACTTTGACCTTCCCCTGCCAAAAAAAACAGTCGAGGAAGAAGAGCAGAGCCCACGGGCCAACCACAGAGATGCAGAGGGCAGGACCAATAGCCTGTCCTGGGCCTGAGCCCCTGCCCCTTCTGGGTGGCAGCGCAGTGCCTTGGGGACGCTGCTGGATGCCTGGGGTCTCTGGGGAGCGTGCAGAGAGGTCATTGGAAGCAGGAATTGAAAAACTGCGGTTCAGAAACTTGCTCGGACATGTACTGGGAGCCATCTAGCCGTCCCGCAATAGCACAGCCACTTACAGATTATGGCACGTTAATACCAGACGTGATCCAGCTGGGAGACGGCAACTGCGATGACACTGCCCCCAGCCTCCCGTCCAGGAGAAGCGGCAGCACCCCCACGGTGGGCGGGCGAGGGGCCACCGCAGGAAGGTCGCAGGCACAGAAAATGGTCATGCCCTGGCGGAATTCCTACCCTCGGTGAAGACAGGGATTGCTGTGTACTGGATCCTTTCCAGAGTGTTCAAGTTGCTATTATGTTGCCTTTTACTTATTTTATAAATTTTTTTCTTTATTGATTTTAGAAAGAGAGGAAGGGAGAGGGAGAGAGAGATAGAAACATAGATGAGAGAGAACATTGATTGTCCGCCTCCTGCATGCCCCCCTCTGGAGATCGATCGGGCCCACAACCTGGGCATGTGCCCTGACCGGGAATCGAACCAGCGACCTCTTGGTGCATGGGTCAACACTCAACCACTGAGCCACATCGGCCGGGCTGTTATGCTGCCTTTTAAAATCAGAGCATAACACAAAAAAGGACTCCCTAAGGAAAGGAGTTTATGTTTACTTTCTAGCCGACATCTGAATTTCCATTGAGATCATGCACACTCTGGAAAAATGTGACGCTCAGAACAGAGGAGTGCTTCTTTTGAGCATGCGCATTTCTTCAAAGGGTGGTGGAAACCGATCTTGGTTTTCTTTTCTTTTTTTTTTTTATCTCACCCCAGGACATTTTTCCATTTTTTGTTGTTGTTGTTGTTCAGATAGAGTGGGAGGGAGAGAGAAAGAGAGAGAGAGAGAGAAAAACATCAATGTGAAAGTGACACATCGAGTGGCTGCCACCCGCACGACCAACCAGGGCCAGGGACAAACTGCAACCGAGGTACGTGCCCTTAGCGGGAACCGAACCCGGGTCTCTCTGGACCGCAGGCCGACGCTCTAACTGCTGAGCCAAACCGGCCAGGGCCGATCTTGGTTTTCTTAATGGGTTACACAACAAAAGGGGGGGTGGTATGCACAAATAGTTCAATCTGGAAGAACAAAACCCTCTCCTTGGAGCTAAGATTGGGAAACATCCTTAGAGAATGTAGAACTACAGAGGACTCAGTCTACACCGCACTGGGTGGAATCAAGTTGTGTAAGACCAGGGTTATGAAATTTAACCAATCTGTCTGATGACTTCACCAAAGAAGTGCTAAACACAGACTCAGTCTCATAATTCATTAGTAGAGTCTTATGCCCACCAGGAAACTAAGTTACAATCATCTTGCATTTGCTTAGCACCTGACAAGTTACCAAGCACTTTTCGTCCTTTGTTTCTTTGTATTAAGACCAACCCTCTCTCTCCAGAGCCCAGTGACGTGGGGAGGTCTATTCCTGCCTGCCGGGCAGTGAAGAAATCCTAGGTTCATCCTCTGAGTTCAAGGAGCCTCAGTGGCCCTTCTCCCTGGTGTCTGGGAGGAGCTGCACAGACCCGTTCTCACCCCCGTGGGGCTCGGCCCGGAGGCAGAGGGCCTTCCCGATGAAGAGCGGGGGCTCTTCAAGCACCCATCTCTCTAGCGTCAAATCTAGACTTAACACTCGTTTGCTGTGTGATCCTAGCTTTGTGTCCTAACTTCTCTGAACCTCAGCTATAATTTGGAGCTAATAATACATTCCTGGTAGAGTTGTGCAGATTAAAGGAGACATGTTTGCCTAGCATTTTGTCCGGTGTCCTGCTCAGAATAGCCCCTCCATAAATAGCAGCTCATCTCAGATTTGGGTGTCCCCAGAGTCAGTTTCTCTGTGTCGCTGCCTTGCACATTCAGAGGCGGGGTGCATGACCCCAATCTCCTTAGCTCTCTCTAAGGAGAGACGCCCCCAAAAGACACACAACACACAGCCCTCCCCTCCAGCATAGGCAGCAGGGAACAGGCTCCCCCTTCTTCCAATCCCCCCGCCCCATGAGACACTGCTGGAGTCTTCAGGGCACGGTGCCGGAGCAGACCCAGACCTGTCCCCAGGGGCAGGCTTCTGGATATGGAGAGGGGCTCAGCGAGGGTCCTTCCTGTCCGGCCAGGAGTCCTGGCCTCCACTGAACACTCCCAGACCACAGCTGAGGCCCTGGGCAGCATCTGGAGAGAGGCTTTGCTTCCCGGCTGGAGAGATGCTGTTTAAGGGCCTAACCTGGGTGCTCTGTGAGACACGGGGCAGGGGAGGCCCGGACTCACCCTCGGGGTCTTCCTGAAACTTGGGGAGACCCTCACTCGGGCCCTGGTTTGCTTGTGCAAACCCCGTGTAGACATGCTGACGTAGGGCAAAGCTGGCAGCCACATCACACGTGCCCTGGGCACGCTCCTCCCGCTTGTCC
The DNA here is from genome assembly GCF_014108415.1 of Molossus molossus. Taxonomy (NCBI): domain Eukaryota; kingdom Metazoa; phylum Chordata; class Mammalia; order Chiroptera; family Molossidae; genus Molossus; species Molossus molossus. The sequence continues at coordinate 36,659,997 of NW_023425356.1, forward strand.
CCTCCCTGCCTTGTCAAAGCGGCTGCTCCACACACGGGAAGTACCTGCCAGGCTCTGGAGCGTCTGAGTTGACAAGCCCGCTCAGAGACGCGCCGGTCACGCAAGTGCCCTGTTTCTCTGTGACAGCAGCAGGAGGGGAGTCCTCTGTGGGCCTCGGCAAGGTCGCTGACCCATTGACCCTTCTCATTCTCAGTCCCCCACGGTGTTCTTGGTACCCCCATTTTGCCAATGAGAGGACTGAGCCTCCGGGAGTAATCGCTGAACGTCCCAGAGCTCAAAGTGGCAGACTAAGGCCAGGCCCTTCGCCTGGCACCAGGGCCAGAGCTACGGCCGCGGTGCTGGTGATGGCTGAACAGAGTCCGAGGCCGATGGGGCAGGGAAGGAGGCTGGTTCTGATGGAGCCTGGGCCTGTGGTTGGGGCAGCCTTCTCATGGCTTCTGAGAAATGGAACCAACCCTGGGCACCTATCCCACCCCATGCACCCCGACCTGGAGCCCTGTGGTCCATAGACCTGCCCAGGGAGCTGTCCCCAGTGCCCCACTGGTGCTCAGCCTCTCCCTCAGTCCTCGTTCACGGGGGAAACTCAACAACCCCCAGCTCCCTTGTCTGCTGGGCTGGGGGCAGAGTAGGGACAATTGCAGTGCCCAGAATTCTCGGTTGGTCCCTGAGACTCCTACCTGTTTATGCAGAAGCCAGGTGCCACACCTGAGAGGGCACCTAAGAGGCTGCTCAGATAGCTCAGCTGTGTTCCTCCTGCCTGCCCTCAGTCCCCAGGGCCACCCGAGCTGGTAAACATGGCAACATGAGTCGTTTCCTGGCACTGTCCTGAACTCAAACATCTCTCCCTCATCAGCTACACTGAGACATTCAGGCTTTGGGCAGCAGCGGGGAGACCAGGTCATCCCACCTGTCACTGGCAGAGCCACTTTGTCCGAAGGATTCGCTGAGGCCTCGCTGCACAGGGGCCCTAGCGTGGCTTCATCCACTCCTGTAGGTCCTGAAATTTGGTGGTGTCAAGTACGCTTGTGCAGAATGCCCCTTTCCCCAGAAACCGCCTGATGAATGGTAGGTACTACAATATGTTGGTTAATAAAGTTATTCATACATATTTTTAAAATACACACAATAAAACATCAAATTAAATTTTTTAAAAAGATGCTAAGGGCCTGGCGATGTTGCTCAGTTGGTTTGAGCATCATCCTGATATGCCAAAGTTGCAGGCTCGATCCCCAGTCAGGGCACATACAAGAATCAACCAATGAATGCATAGATATGTGGAACAACAAATCTCTCCCTCTCTCTCTCAAATCAATTTTTTAATGGATGCTAAGGACCAGAATGTGGTCTTAAAATGTCATTTATCCTCAGAATTAACGAGGGCTTCTTGGAGGAGTGCTGATTTCAGGTCTGGGCATGTGCAAGATGAACTTAGAGCTTCTTATATATTTCATAACAAGGAAACCAGCGAAGATGGCTAGGGCCTACAGACTGACTGGCAATGTTGAATCAGTGCTGGCTTGATGAGGTGCTCAGCCAGGTTGGGGGGTGCAGGTAGCAAGGACCTTTGGGCAGCCCCTCAGTCATGCGGGCAACCTCCAGGAGCTGATGGGGCATCCAGCCAGCGAGAGGCCAGGGCTCTCAGTCCCTCAACCTCGAAGAAATGCATCCTGCCAGCAATGTGAGTGAGCCTGCAGTCTTCCCTACGTCGAGCTCCCAGATGACAACAGTTCACAGCTGGCACCCGGATGCAGCCTTGGAATCCTAGGCAGAGGGCCCAGCTAAGCTCTGTGCAGACTCCTGACCTGCAGAAACTGTGGGATAATCAACGGGCATTGTTTGAAGCTGCTAAGTTTGTGGTACTGTTGTTACACAGCAATAGGACACTAATACAGTTGGGGACTTCGATGTCAGCCACAGGCCACGGGGTCGGGAAGGCACGATGCATCTCCCCTCACCCCACTCTCATTGCAACATACACATTGCCAGCTGAGCAGACACTGAGGGCCAGAGCCCAGATCCAGCGACTGTGAGAGCAGAGAAGTGTCTCCTCAAGTCCCCCCTTCCCAGGAGGCTGCTCCACCTGCCCCACAGCCTTTCCAGACAAAGAGGCAGAAAGCAGAAGTGTTCCACACTGGACGGGAGGAAGCCAGGGGCTGCCTGGAGGTCAGCGGTCAGGCCAGACCAGGGAAACATTCTCTGTGACATTCTCCAAGGTGAACGGAGGTCCTGCCCAAGTTAGGTAGCAGGGTGGGGAATGTCAAGGGGGTGACAGTGAGTCACTCTGACCAACACCTTGGGGCAGCAGGGCCTGCTGGATGACCTTATCAGTGGTTCTCCGGCTTGAGAAAGCATCAGAATTCCCTGGAGGGCTTGTTGAAGTCACAGATCTCTGGGCCCAGCCCCAGTTTGTGTTTCTCTAAGTGTGATGGGGGGTTGGTCCAGCCCAGTGCTCTCTAATTGTGAGCAACAGTGACATCTCGTGGTGAGAAGGGAAACAAATCTTGGGCTGCCTGTGAACCTTGGCCTGAGCGGTGCCCCCTTCCAGAATGATGCCAGGGTAGCACGCCCAGATAGGATCCAATGGGCCCTGTCCTTGACCCAGAGTGCACAGGCACCTCCGTGCCTCGTTTTACCTAGAAACACAGGAACCTAATCTTGTTTCCTAGAACTTACAGCTTCTTTTCAGAATACTTTAATCTTCATTTTTGTATGTTGCTGACCTGGTCTCTTCATCCCCAAAAGGCGAAGGCCTGGGAACCAACGCCTGGAAGTCTCAGCAACAGGTGGGACTCTCCCAAGTCAGGAGACTGGCTTCTTGAAGGGGGTGCCTCACTTAATTGCTTTCGGCCCAAAGGAGCATTTGGCAGCATGAACTATTACCCCTGGAAGCTTGACATCAGTCCTTGGCAGGGTTTCTGGCTACTGTAGTAATGATTTGTGAATCTGGGCCGTGCCAACTCTTCTTGCCTCACCTTAGCTTGCTAGACGTAGCCGGGCAGCTGCGGAGAGGTTGAGCGATGCTGGGCGTATGTCTGAAGGCCCCAGTTAGACTCCCTGCTCTGCTTCCGAGCTGGGAGATCTTGGGAATCTCATCTCAGCTCTCTGAGTTTGTTCATCTGGAAAACAGGAAATCTGAAATCAGTCATTTATGTGAAAGTGACCACCAGGTTAACGCGGATGGATTCCGGGTGACTCGGAAGGGAACAATAACAGAAGTATAGGGGTACAGGGGTACAGGCCATCCTCTGCAGGGCTCCCTCGCTCTGCATTGTACTCGCTGGGGGACTTCCCCCAGCCCCAACCTCCCCCAGGACCAGCTCACCCTGCTCACCTACCAGCATCCTTTGCACCCACCCAGCCTCCCACACATGCTGCTGCTCAGCGCCCTGCCGCTCGCAGGCAGCAGGGGGCGTCGGCGAGGCCGGGGCCTGGGGCCGGGAGTGGTGTGGCGGTGAGGAGGTGGCACCTTCCCACAAACCCTCTCGGCTGAGACGACCAGGCCGGCTTAGCTTTATCCCCCAACACCCTGCCCTGAACATGCCCGATTTTAAAAAGTGACCTGTGAGGTTATCCAGGGAGCCAGGGTCAGAAGGCAGGGAAGGTCAGCCTCTTGCCCAGCCTTGTCCGTTGGAACTTTCTGGAATGATGGAAATATCCTATATCTGTGCTGTTCAATACGGTAGCTATTGAGCACTCTAGATGTAAATGGGGAATTTTTATTTCCTTTTTATGAATTTAAATCTCTAAATAGCCACATGCGGTTAGTAGCGATGGTCTTGCCCATCACTCCTTCACCGGCACCCCACCCCCAATTTGTTCTGGAAAAGATCAGATAATTAGCTGACAATGAAAGCATATAACCAGCCCTGGCTGGTTTGGCTCAGCGGTTGGAGCGTCGGCCTGCGGTACAGAGAGACCCGGGTTCGGTTCCCGCTAACGTACCTCGGTTGCAGTTTGTCCCCGGCCCTGGTTGGTCGTGCGGGTGGCAGCCACTCAATGTGTCCCTTCACATCGATGTTTCTCTCTCTCTTCCTCTCTCTCCCTCCCGCTCTATCTGAACAAAAAATGGAAAAATGTCCTCGGTTGAGGATTAAAAAAAAAAAAAAAGCATATAACCAATACCATGTAAAACATTGATTCCCTTTCTCCATCAGGTTCAGGACCTCAAGCCAAAGGAACTGGGAGTAGGTTTTAGAGGGGCCACTTTTGAGGTTAATTCCTTCTTGGGTGCCAGGAGAGCCCCGATTCTGCTGTGGGGGTCCAGTGGAGATGCTCAAGAATTTCAGTGCCTCCCACCTCCAAATCCCAGGGATTTTACTTTCTCTGATTCCCCAAAGTCATGAGGTCGAGGAGATCACGGAACATTTAACCCATCACCTATCTGCAGGTCAAAGGCCACTGCCCATGTGCAGCCGGGTTTCTCTTTAACTGCAGTGGAGGATCTGAAGTGACTACACTGAGCAGGAGGATGCCAGGTGCTGTTCCGGTTGTGAGTGGAGTGGAGTGAGCAGGAGAGGACCCTTAGGTGCTGAGGCCATAACAGCGACCAGAGAGAGCAGGCCAGATTGACCATCCCCACAGCCCAGAGCCAGTGTGGTGCAGATCTGCCCCCATGACTCCTGTACCTTTCCCCAGCCTGACCCTCTGAACCCCGAGGACTAGCTGAGATGGTGCAGGTGGGTGAAAGGGACAGACAATGGGCATCAGTGCAGGAAGTGGGGTCAGGGGTGCCAGGAGCACAGGGTTCTGACCCCAGCTGGTCACTGCACACCCATGTGATGGCAGTGAGTACTGGGTCTCACCTCAGCTCCCCTAGCTGTAAATGACACTACCAGTAACTGTCTGAGCCGCCTCAGTGTGGCTTTAGAGTGCAAACCAGGTAACCTGTCCATTCACTAACCCATTCATTCATTCAATGTTTATTGAGAACTTGCCTAAACAGGACCATCCAGCTTCTCAGAGGCAACCTGAAGATCAAGGAGGACCCCGGGGAGCCCTGCCCTGGCATCTTAAACGCCCAGCTCTGGCCATTTGCATACAGGCTTTGCACAAGCCCTTCTTAAACTGTGCAAGGCAGCCTACCTGGGGAGGGGGGGGAGGAGGAATGGGACTGGAGAGAGCGAGGGAGAGGTGTACAGCTGGGGAGGAGGAAGAAGGAAGAGGCTGAGAGGGAGGAGGAGGCTGGCTCGCCCAGGTGGCCTCACTGCCCTGTGAGATCCCTGCCAGCTGCTGGTCCAGAAAGTGCCCGGCCGGTTTCTCCCGGAAGCTCGTGGGGAATTGCTGAGCTGGGTGTGACTTGATAGCCCCGCATCTGCCCAGCCGGCTCCTGGGCCTCAGCACTGGCTTCTCAGGTTCCTGCCTCCATCTCCGCCCCTTCCTTTCTCCTGGCCTCGCTGACTTTCTCCCTTACACCCTTCCCAGCCTCGTTGACGAGGATTTGGAGATGGAGACGCCTGCAGAAAGCCTGCCGACGAGGCTCCCGTAGGAACCAGCCTTACTCATTTGGGGCCCAGGCTTCCTGGGGCCTTTCCCTCCGAGAGATTTGGCCAAGAGGGCCTGCACCAGCCTGGCCCGGCGGTACTTTCCAGGCAGCTGAGGGCTGAGCCAGGTGACAAGGCATTGCGCGGGGACTCCAGGCTGTGTGGTCCAAGCAAGTTGGGACCGCAGAAGGCAGAGGTAACAGAATAGTGGAGGGGAGCAAAGGCGGTGTGGGCCAAGCCGAGGCCCTGGTACGGAGGTGGTTAGCAGGCCGTCCCGACGGGAGCTGGCACTTCGGGCCGAGGCTCCGAAGTAGACTCAGTCTTGGCTGGGTAGTTTCTCCCGCCGGGCTGGGCGCTTCCCGTACACACAGCCGTATTTCCTCTCCATCTTACACCCTCAGCCTGCCTGGGAAGAGGTTTGATCCCTCGGAGCTTCATTAGCGCTCCCTGAGCACCTGCGGCGAGGGCCAGGCCCTGAGGGGGGCGCAGGTGTTCCCGGCACCGAAGCAGCTCGCTTAGCCAATCTGCGCCCAGTTCTACTGGTTATCGAGCTGGGCCTCCTGGGCAGACCGTGTTTGGAGAAGCTCAAGGGCAATTTCCATGCAACTAGGTAAACACTCTTCACTTCCCACCACCTTCTGGGACATCGTGGCCCTAGAATCCCTCTCTCTGGATGTTCGGATGAGCCTGTTGCTCCAGCTGGAGATCAACCAGTCAGCACTGTGGACTGAGAACCACTGTGGGCAGAGCTGGTGCTCAGTGTGTGGTGTCACCTTTTGTTTTGCCTGTTCGTCATTTCTTCCTCCTTGCTCTGGCCCACCTACCTGTAGTCTGTAAGATTCCTGTGGGTCCCAGCACAGGTCAGGCCAGTCAGAGGTCACCCACCCCCACCCCGCCACAGCGGTCAAGACCTTTGCCGGAACGCCTGGGGAGGTAAAGCTCTCCCTGGAAGAACACGTGAACCTGAGCCCGCTGGTGGGCATCGTGCCACCGTGGGAGGAGAGCCAAGGCAAGGACAGAGAAAGATGTCCTCAACTCCTGAGGACATCCCTCGAACGCTGAGCGCTTTGGTGCCTGGGATTGCCAGCTACGTGAGCATCTCCATTGCCTTTCTGGCCTAAGTTAATCTGAGCTGCATTTTCTGCCCCTCGAGTGCCGGCTCGATGCGGGGAGGGTGCAGGGATGAATGAAGAGAGGAAGTGAAAGGGGTTCAACCTTCACAGAGGTCCCAGGCCGAGGGGAAATACGGTTTGCATGTTGGGTGTCTGATCTTCCATTTTTTAAACATTCTGTGTGTGAGTATGTGTGTGTGTGTGATACACATTCAGAAAAGTTCTTATTCTTTTTATTTCTCTACCAAGTAATACATATTCCAAATGGAAAATTTACCCCCCAAAAATAAATACATAAAAGGAAGAAAGTTTATTTGGATCCCACCATCTACTGTTATTCTTTTTCAGTGTGTTTAAAAATGACAGTAGGGCCATGGCCAGTTTGGCTCAGCGGTAGAGCATCGGCCCATGGACCGATGAGTCTTGGGTTCGATTCCCACCAAGGGCACGTACCTTGGTTGAGGTTCATCCCTGGCCCTGGTCAGGGTCACGTGGGAGGCAACGAGTCAATGTGTTTCTCTCTCTCTCCCCTTCTCTCCCTCTCTCTCCCTTCTTCTCTACCTGAAGATAAATAGAAAAATATCCTCAGATGAGGATTTTAAAAAAATGACAGTAGGGTGACATTGTATATTCACTTTAGTCTCTTTCTCCCACGTGCGACGTCCATTAGGAACCGTTAAAGGAGGGAAGGCTCATGCCTCACCGCCCAGCTCCCCCTCTTGTTTCAGGAAGGGGCACAGGAGGCCGATTGTGGACAAAACGGGGGATCTGTCTCCATCGTGTCCCCTGCAGGGCACTCATCACCTCACTCGCTAGCGAGCAGATACCCGGGAGCCTCCGGGGCGCCAGGCACTGGACTGTGCACTCGGGATGGGGAGCAGAGCCGGACGGCCTCTCCTCGTGGAGCATGTAGGACGGCGAGCTCACCAAATCCTCGCTGGCAGATGTAGAACACGAGCCTGGCAGGGGCTGCAGGGGCACGACCCAGGAGGACTGGCCTTCCTGAGGGAGTGGGGTGGACGGGAACTTGGAGGACAGAAAGGTGCTCACCAAGCCGAGGAGGGAGGGAGCCTTGGCCGGAGAGAGCATGGCGAGGACGACGTGAAGGTCAGGGTGGCTGAAGTGGAGAGCAGAGAGCGTGTGACGTGTGACAGGAGGGCAGGGGCCGGAGAGAAGTGGGAGCCACACGGCGGGGATCCTGGAAGTCTCCTTGGTAAGTTCTGTCTTTGTCCTAAGAACAACTGGGAAGCCCCTGACGTCTCCCCAAGCAGGTGTGTGAGTTGACATGACTAGATCTGTGGGCTTTGGCGGCCACGTGACTTCGTTGTGCGGGATGGATTGGCTAGGACCAAAATAGACTCAGGTCTCGGGTTCGAATCCCAGTCAAAGCACATGCCCAGGTTGTGGGCCCAATCCCCAGTGGGGAGCATGCAGGGGGCAACCAATCGATGTTCTCTCTCATCGGTGTTTCTCTCTCTCCCTCTCCCTTTCTCTCTCTCTAAAAAAATCAATTAAGAAAAAAAAAATTAAAGATAAAATTGGCAGGACTTGGTAACCAGTTGGGTGTGGAGGGTGTGAGAGGAGCATGTGTGCGGAGGAGACCACTAGGTCTCTCCTGCTGTCTCAGGCCAGTAGCTCAGGAAATGCTGGGAGAACCAGGCTGAGGAGATGAAGTGTTCAGTCTCAGAAACATTGAGTCTGAGGAGCCTTTGAGACATCCCAAAAGAGATGTCAAGTAGACAGTTGGACAGCTCAGTCAGGAGCTCGGAGCTAATACGTGTGGGTCATTTGCAAATTGTGTGCACTGACCCACGACAAACGAGCTGGTGTGGGTTCTGATCCCAGCTCACTGCTCTTCAGGGAGCAGATCACTGTCCTTTCTGGAATTCAGGGTCCTCAAGTGTTCAATGAGGGGTGGACCATTTCCTGAATGTGTGAGCATGAGGAAGAAGCATTACCTGAATCCAGTCCCCAAAACCGGGGGGAGGGGAGTCTCCCAATTTGAGGAGTGGTCTGGCTCTGTTAGACTGGCCATGGGACGTTCTTATTGTGATCCTGGCTGTCTCTTCCCTAGGAAAGTCATAGACCATCCTAAGTGTCCAAGATTCCCCGCATCCTTGTCTAAATGGAAGAGTGAACTACATAAGCTGCTGTGGCCCAGGTGAGGCAGATTGTCGAGGAAGGTCAAGGTCAACGGTGTGAGCTGTGGAACAAGGATGTTTCTGACCACAGGCCCTCCAGGCCACTCCCCAAAGTTTTCCAGTCCTTCCTTGCCCAAGCCTGCTCACTCTCGACCTTTCTCCTCTCTGCACTCTTCCCAAACACATGTTGCTGGGTTTCCATGCCATGTTTGTTTATTTCACAAATGACCCAGCTCCTGATGGTGTCCCAGGTTCTAGCGACCTTTTCTGGCTAGAGTGACAAGCCCGCGAAATAGCATCTTCCCGGAACTGTCCCAAACTCCCTCGCCTGAATCCCGGCTAAGAACTAAGAACCATGCCTCTTATGTGCTACACACTGGACATCTAAAATGGACAAAACCCAGTCTGAACCCTGGAGAACCTTTCAATCGTTTTGAAGTGTGAGCTGGACTATTTTCCCCTAAATTCGTTACCAGCCTCTGCTCCATAGTATAGCCCCCTTCCTGCTCAGCCTCTGAGCCTTTGAGTTTGTCCCAAAGATCACTGGTACTGGTGATTATCACCTACTGAAGGCTTATTAAATACCAGTCTTGATGTCAAGCACATCATAATTTTTGTCTCATTTAATCTTGAAAACAACCTGTGAAGTAGGTTCTGTTTCTCCCACTTTACTCTTTTTTTTTTTTTCAATCCTCACCCAAGGATATGTTTTCATTGATTTTTAGAGAGAGAGTGAGAGAGAGAGAAACATCAATCGGTTGCCTCCTGTATACATCCTGATCGGGGATCGAACCCACAGCCTAGGTAGGTGCCCTGCTTGGAAATCGAGCCCACAGCCTTTTGGTGTAGGTAACAACACTCCAACTGAGCCACCCAGGGCTCTCCCAGTTTTCTCTTGGGGGCCTGAAACAGATGAAGTCACTGCCTGAATGTAAACCGCAGGGATTCAAACCCAGGTTTTGGTCTGACTTGAAAATGCCAGGCTCTACCCACTCTGCTTGGCCATTTGTCAGGATGGCTGAGTGTTTCCTGCCTGAAAACTGGGTGTTAGCCATAGGGATGCAAGAACCTCATCTTATTCATTCCTTATCCCCGAGCACCTAGAACAATGCCTGGCAAATATTTGCTGAATCAATTTGAATGAATGAAACACTTTGAAAAACCCCCTCCCCATCCACAAGCATAGCTTTGAAAACATCAACTGCAATGTTAAGTACTTAATAACATAATGGGAGTGAATCTCTAACTGGGGGCTCAGGGTACCCTCCAGGTTAAAGGCCCAAAGCAGAAGTGTATTAGTAAATAGACAGCTACTTGCATCTCTCAGTTATGTTTGATTTTTAATTTTTTCCTTTAACACCAATGAGCCTAGTTCTGTGCCAAAACTTTTATTTGCCTGTGACCTTTAATAAAGGCAAAAGGGTTTTGTTGTTGTTTTTTAGCAAACAGTGAAGCAACACTTTTGAGAAGAAAAGAGTAAATTGAAGCAAAGTTCATTGTTTTCTAAATTTGCTTTTCGGTTGAGAACGTTCTATGTTGGCGTGGCTGTATTTAAAGTCTCTTCAGCCCTTCAGGTCAAAGCCTACCCTCGTCACACACCCCAATTCATCCCTGTCTACCCTCTGCTCCCCTCCAGCCATATGGACCAGCCAGGCTTTCTCTAGCCTCTGGGTCTCTGTCTTTGCAGTTCTCTCAGCTGGAATCTCCTTTCCTTTCCATTTTGCCTGGTTACATTTATTCATCCTTCTAATTCTAGGAAGTCTCAGTGCCACCAGTGCCCCCACACACCCCAAACACACCATCTGGGTCAGTGCTTCTTGTATGTTATTCCTGCGACACTAGCAACATAACTAGGCAATGTTTTCTGATCTTATCCCACAGTCCACCTGCCCAGACACTCCATGTGTTCTCCTCTCCCCAGCAGTGAGCACAGAGCCTGGTCCATGGGAGGGATCATAAAATAGCCTTGTGGCGGATTGCTTCATCCCCTTATCAGATAGTTGTAGAATCACTTACTGAGTGACCTGCTGTGTCCCAGGCCTCTAACATGAGCCATTCCTAAGCCTGGCGACCACCTTGCCGAGTAGATGTTATCACGCCTACTTTAAGAGAAGGGAGTTGGCGCTCAGAGCGGTTCAGTAACTTGTCAAAGGACACACATTTAGAAAGAGGCAGAGCTGAATGGGAGCTCAGACCTTTAGGAAGCCTGTCTGCCCTTCCTGCTGGCTCCCTGGCGTCGAGTCACCCAAATCTCTGTCAACTCCAAATTCCAAACTCTGCAACTCAAAAGAAATGCACTTATCAGCTGTGTGAGCTTAGATAAGTCACTTGACCCCACTTGGTCTGTTCCTCCCAGTGTAAACAGGGGAGGTGTGGACTACCCGACTGCACGGTGCACTGTAGCGTGGCGGTGGCTCAGCTGCAAAGGTTAGGATGCTACGCAGCTTCGCCTAAGGGCAACCAGCTCCCGAGTGTAAGCCCAGCTAGAGTCTATCAGGGTTTTCTAATCTGTGGACGTGCAGAGCCTCCATGAGATGCCATCCCCGCCTCCCAGCTCCTGTGAGTGTGCACGCAGCAGGTGTGTGTTCCAGACCGTGCGTGTGCAAAGAGCTCCTGGGTGTGCCAAGCCTGTAGGTGTGCCAGGTAGCTAGGTTGCTTGTTTTCTGGCTCTGGAGATCGTCTCCTGCCTCTTCTAGGCTGGCCTCTCCTCGGGAGAGTGAACTCAACCTGTTCCTAGGAGTTGAATCAACAGCCCGTGGTGGGCACTCTCACCAGGCCGGCCGCGCCTGCGTCTGGGCCCCGCAGAGGCCTCACCAGTGTGCCACCCCTCCCTCAGCCCGGCAGGCTTCCTCCCGCTGCCACCCAGCTGCCCCGGGCTCCTGTCTGCGCCTCAGGCACTGGAGCTGTTTCCTGGAGCATGAAGCAGGGCAGAGCGAGCCTGTCAACAGCAGCAGTGGGAGGCTGCGATATCAGTGGGAAGTGCCCGGAAAGGCCAACAGGGGTCATAATTATATGTTTATGATTTTTAAAGTTTAAAAAATCACATAGATGACAAGAGAGTAAGCACAGAAAACGGAGAGAAAGAAAAATGCAAAGGGGAGGATCCCCACAGCCCAGGGTGAGGATGAAATCGCTCTAGGGTATCAGAGTCCTGCCCCAAGGCATTCTGGGATTAGCTACCCTTGACCAATCAGAAGCCAGCCAGGGTTCAGGCGGGGGTGGGGCCCACCCACGAGCCCACTCACGAGCCCACCCACGAGCCCACGCAGAACCCCTGCTCGTGTTCGATCGTGAGCCCAGCCAGCCACTGTGAATGCACCAGGAGGGACGGGACCCTGTCCCTGATGGCCCCCTCCCTGGTGCCCTGGGAGCCCCCGCGCCCCCCGGTTGTATAGGCTGTGCCTGAAACAGGGCCACTGGAAAGAAAGGTGTTTGATGTCAAAGCCTGCTTTGCAACAGGAAACAAAACCTCACGCGTTTTCAGGAAGAGTCACCTCATCTGGCGTCCTTCCTTCCTGCCCGGTCTAGAAAAAAGGCTAGTGCCAGAAAGCTTCTCATCTCCAGATACGCGTACCCCTCCCGCAGCCTCCTAGCGGGGGCTCCCCTTCTCCCACATGGTTTCCTTACCGTGGGGGCCCCACCTCTGCAGCCCCATCCCAGACAGGGCTGTGGTGGAGGGGAGCCCAGTCCACTTCTCTCCCCCCTGGGCTGGGGGAGGGGGGCGCAGGAGAGGAAAGAGTGGGCCTGAGGGGCCCTCCCTGGGCTGTACTCTAGACTTTACATGAAAAGCATGCAAATATCGTGCAAAAATAGCATGCAAATGAGCACATCTTTCACCTATTTATTCTCTGTATCCCGCCCTGCCAGGGTCCCGCGATCCTTAGTCCAGGACAGGGGAGGCTTTTTCATTCTCCCCACCTAACAGCCGGGGGAAGCCCTACACCACAGACCCCACCCTCCCCCCAGCCTTCCACCTCCAGACCCCTGGCTCCGTGAGGGGCCTTGACCCCAGTGGACAGCCGAGAGCTTCACCAGGACGTGCAGATCCTGGCTCCATGGCCCAGTGTTTCCATCCAATCTTGTGGGAAATGGCCAGGAAAGTCAGAGGGCATGAGGCGTCATATTCCTGACTTAAAAACACTCCAATTCTCGCCCTGGCCAGTTTGCGCAGCGGTTAGAGCGTCGGCCTGCGGTCCAGAGAGACCCGGGTTCAGTTCCCGATAAGGGCACGTACCTCGGTTGCAGTTTGTCCCGGCCCTGGTTGGGCCGTGCGGGTGGCAGCCACTCCATGTGTCCCTTTCACGTCGATGTTTCTCTCTCTCCCTCCCACTCTATCTGAACAAAATATTGAAAAATGCCCTCGGGTGAGGATAAAAACAAACAAACAAACAAAAAAAAACAAACACTCCAATCTCCCATATATTGCTGGTGGAAGTATGAACTGGTAAAACCTGGAACACTTGTTGGCAAATCTGCTAAAGCTAAACATAAGCCTACCTAGCAAGGCCAGTTCTTATGTATAATCCATAGAAATTAGTGCTTAAACTCACCAAAAGACATGTACAAGAGTGTTCATTGTCATTTCATCCACAATAGCTCCAACCTGGAAATGACCTAAACACCCGTCTACAAGAGAATGCATAAAAGAACTGAAATATTTACAGGCGACACAGTGTCGTGAAGAAGAAAAAGGAGCAACAACCCGAACCTCACAGACATACTCTTGAGTGAAAGAAGCCAGATGCACAAGAGCACTCAAATGTGATTCCATTTCTGTGAAGGTCAAGAACAGGCCATCTGAAATACAGCAGCAGCCTCTGCCCGGGGAAGGCCACTTTCTGGGCGTGCCCGAGAAAGCCTCCGGGTGCTGGTTTCCCCAGTACACACACGGTACACGTGTAAAAATCCTCCCGTTCACTTGAAATGAGTACACTTTATTATGTAAGTCATATCCAGCCCCTCCGCCCCCCAAAAAACTCCAAAAAAGAAGGCAACAAAGTATTAGATGGTTTTGTTTTGGCTTAGTTTGCTTTTTGTTTCTGATGATTTCACTGCTGGGGAAAAGTAGCTGGCTGGCTCAGCCTAGCCCAAGTCTGTATTATCAGACATAAACACTACTTCATCATATATGAAGTAGAGAATACCCGGTAGAGAATAGCTGTTCCTCAGTGTCTCGGCCAATTCAGACACTGACTTCCTGTGAGTGTGTGCATGTTAGTGTTCACACGCGTGTGTGTATTATATTCAGTATGGTGACAAACTGCCAAAGGGCAGGGATTGTGTGTGCGAAATTCCCTTTAACATTGCACGAAAAAAGAGATTTCGTTCTTTTTTTAAGATTAAAAAAAAAATGTATTTCTAGAGAGAGAAGGGAGAGAGAGAGAGAAACATCCATGTGAGAGGGAAACATTGATCAGATGCCTCCTGCACTCCCCCTCCCAGGGATCCAGCCTACAACTCGGGCATGTGCCCTGACCAGGAATCCAACCTTTAAGTGCACGGGACAGCACCCAACCAACGGAGCCACACCAGCAAAAACAAAATTTACAATGTGCCTACTATGTGCCTCGCACTATTCTGGGGGCTGGGGGATAGCAATAAAACAAACACGACTCCCAGCTCTAGTGCTCTCTATCAAGCTGTGGGCAGTGGGTACGAATGGAGGAAAGGTCTCGGGTAGACCCTACATCCTCTGCGCTTCTGTTTCAATAGAGAGCCCTGAGCGGCTCCTCTGGGGGCTGGAAAGGCCGGCAGGGTGCGCACCAGCAGGTCTGCTCCCATGGTTCTGTTGCCCGTCCATGCCTGCAAGTGGCTGAATGTGGTTTTAGCTCATCTCTTCTCCCCAGAGCAGCAGGGACAGTCCCTGAGAGGTCAGGTCCTGAGGAAGGCAAGTGAGCTGGAAGGGTCATGAGCTACAGAATGGACCATTTTGTTTGATTCCTGGTCCTGTCACCTCTTCTCTGCGTCAGTTCATCCTCTGAACCTCCTTTTTCTCATCAGTAAATGGGAAGGTCATACCTACCTCCAAGGCCCGTTTATACAGATAAAATGAGATAGATCAGTGTGCTTGCTGGGCACACGGGGATTGTGAAATAAAGAGTAGTTATTCAAAGTGATTGGGAGGCAGGCACACACCTCCGAATGGAGTCACTCACCCACCTCCCACTTCAAGTATGCTTGTTCCCACTTCCTGAGCCTTACACATGGCTCTTCAAACTCCTACACCCTCTGCCAAATCAGGACACTTCCCACCTTCAAAACGCAAGACACACCTTCTTCAGCAAGCCTGTCCCAACCAACTTGTTTCTTCATGGCAATATCTCCACTTCAGACCCCGTATGTCTGCTGCCAGTGGGCTGCTACTCTCGTGGTTGAATTGAACTCGGTTGTTTTCCCCATCAGACTAGTGGTGCTTGTAAGCAGGGACTGTGTCTCCGATCAAATTAAAATCCAGACACCAGCCACTTGGGAGCCCTTCGGGCAGGACCTGTACGCAGCAGCTACTCTCCTTTGTTTCAAGATCTTGGCCTGTGCCACTCCCTGGGCCCGGCATGCGTGTCGCTCATTCCCTCTCACTCCCGACCCACGACAAGTTGCCAAATGAATTTTTAGACCCCCTCCAGGACTCAGTTTAAATGCCACCTCCTCCAGGAAGCCTTCCTTGACTCCCAGACTAAAACTCCTTATTTTATCCTCTCATGGCATCCAGCAAGTCTCCTTCAGAACACTGACAGCCAAAAATAATTAAGTAAGAGGAAGGCTCCTTTAATATCTGTCCCCATTAAACGGAAAGTTTGCAGTGGACAGGTACATTGTCCCCAGAATAT
Organism: Molossus molossus; assembly: GCF_014108415.1. Lineage (NCBI taxonomy): Eukaryota > Metazoa > Chordata > Mammalia > Chiroptera > Molossidae > Molossus > Molossus molossus. The sequence goes on from NW_023425356.1 coordinate 36,675,557, forward strand.
TAGCACTTAGCTCAGTGCTCGGTGCCTAGTGGAAGTGGAATGAATACTTGTTGAAGGAATGAATGACTGAAGGAATGAATGACTGAAGGAATGAATGACTGAAGGAATGAATGAATGTAGCCTCTCCCCACTACTGCCAGGTTCCAGCATGAGTCTGTCCACAGAACACCCTCAGTGGCCAATGAGAAGAACAAACATAAAGCCCTTCTGCTTCCAACTGAGAGATTCCTTCCTGGAAATGTTGCTTTTCCTTGGCTGAGCTGAGTCTCCAAGTTTTCTGTTCATTGCAAACCAACACCCCCAGCCCAAGGGACACAGTCAGCAGTCAGAGGAAACCACTCCAGAGGTTTCCCCCACAGACTGGGCAGCAGGCTGCTACCACAGTAGCAACCACAGGCTAAATATACCCTGTTTTGCATTCTGTTTGCTTTGAAACACACCTGGCAGACATGCACCACAGGCTGGGAACGGCGCCTCGCTGCTCACCCTCTCCAGCTCCCAGAAGCAACCTCCTTTGAAGGAGCTGGGCTGGATCCTTGCATCCACTCCCCCACCCCCCACAGCATGCCTGTATTTTGCCTTCACCCACTTTCAACAGGTGGTGTTTCCCCCCACTCAAAAATATGGACAGCAACCAGAACCCAGGGGCTGTGCTGGGCGGATCCCCACCCCAGGGGCCGTGGCCAGGAAAGTGCTGACTCAGGAGGCCTAGGGTCCAGGTACTGTCGGCTCTTCCTGCTGTAACACATCTTCGTTTCTCTGAGCCTGTCCCCTCAGTGACTATACTTGTGCTTCCCACCGCCCAGGTTGTGGTGCAGCCGAGCAGGGAAGTGGAGAGGAGGCCCTGTCATGGGCTGGCCACCGTACAGGACACTGAGGAGACAGAGATGGAGGAGACACCCCCTGCCCTCAAAGAGATTAAGGCAGCAGTAGGGACGCAAGAAGACACTCACTGCAGGGAGACAGAAATGGGGGCTGCCACCAAGGGGACCACGCAGTGCACGAAAGGAGCAGATGCCAGGGCCGTGGACACTACAGAATGGCTGTTGTTTTTGAATCCTCGCCCAAGGATATTTTTCCATTTATCTTTAGATACAGTGGGAGGGAGGGAGAGAGAAAGAGAGAGAGTGAGAAACATTGACGTGAGAGAAACACATCGATTGGATTGGCTGCCTCCCACACGACCCTGACCAGGGCTGGGCACCGAACCGCAACGGAGGTACCTGCCCTTGACCGGAATTGAACCCATGACCCTTTGGTCTGCGGGCTGATGCTCTAACCGCTGAGCCAGACAGGCCGGGGCAGACACTGCAGTGTGTTTAAAAGATTGTCAACTGGGCCCTGGCCAGTTTGGCTCAGCGGTTAGAGAGTCAGCCTGCAGACCAGAGAGTCCCAGGTTCGGATCCCGCTAGGGGCATGTACTTTGGTGGCAGTTTGTCCCCGCCCCGGTTGGGGTTGTGTGGGTGGCAACCACTCTATCTGTTTCTCTCACGTTGATGTTTCTCTCTCTCTCCCTCCTGCTCTATGTGAAAATAAAGGCAAAAATGTCCTTGGGTGAGGATAAAAAATTTTTAAAAAGATTGTCAACTGCGGCCCTGGCCGGTTGCTCAGTGAGTGGATTGGAGCATGTTTCATACTCCAAAAGGTTGAGGGTTCGATTCCCAGTCAGGGCGCCTACCTATGTTGCCAGTTCAATCCACGATCTGAGTGTATACAGGAGAGAAATGATTGATGTTTCTCTCTCCCTTTCTCTCTAAAATCAATGGAAACATATCCTCAGGGACCAAAAAAAAAAAAGGAGAGTGGAGGATCTCAGACCAACCAGATCTAAATTATTGCCCACTAGCTATGTGATCTGGGGCAAGTTACCTACCTTCTCTGTGCCTGCTCTGAGCTTCATAGTGGTGTTGTGAGGAAGATACATAAATGAATATATGTAAAGTGCTTCGAACAGTTCCAGAGCAAAGTAGGTGCTAAATAAGTGTTAGCTGCTGTTATTCTCATTATCTTCCATTCATTCAACAAATATGTACAAGGCTCTGTTTCAGGCATGGGGAACAGGTTAATAAACAAAACAGGCTGGAAAAACCTGCTCTCGGGGAGCTCATATCCCCAGGCCCGGGAAGGGGAGGGTTTGCAGAGGCCTGAAGCAGGTAGGAACGAGACATGAAGTCAGCCGCAGGAGCCGTGGCCCCACAGAGGAGCAGCAAGGCCCGTCTCTTGTGTTGCTATGAATGTATCTTTAGCTGCAAAAGGGAAATGAGCAGTTTTTGTGAGGACTGGATTAGAGAACAAAATGCCAGGCATATACGAGGTACAGAATACATGGAGGCTTCTCACTTTCCTCTTTGCTCCCACAGGACCCCTCTCTGGTCGTTAGAGAATTCGGGCTGTACAGGCCAGAACGCGCCACCCTAACCCTCCCTGCAGCCGCTGCCCGGGGCCCTCCGGGCTGGGTGGGCTCGGATCCAGGGAGTGTGCAGCAGGCTGTGGGTGTCCTTGAGCGACTGGGCACCTGAGCCAGGCGGTTGAGGGTGAATACTGGCCCTGTTGCCTTCCAGCTGTGGGATCGCAGCCAGGGACAATAATGACCATTGTCATTTACGCCAGGTGCTTGTTCCTCTCATCTTGAGGCAGATGAGGAAAGTGAGCCTCGAAGAGAAGCTCCCAGCAGGAAGGTGGGGAGCTGGGTCTGGACCTAGTCTGTGGGACTCCGCGGCCAGCGGTCGGTAGGGTTGCCAGATTTACCAAAAGCAAGCAAATAAAAGCAAACTAAAAAACAAGACGCTAGGTTGAATTTGAATTTCGAGTCAACAGGAAGTTGTTCTGTAGTTTACGTTTGTTTCAAATATTGCATGGGACTTATTTATAGTAAAAAATGCTCCCTGACTCGTGTGAAATTCAAATGTAACTGGGCGTCCAGGCAGCCGTACCTCTCGGCCTCCCCACCATATGTCTCCCAGCATCGGAGACCACTGTGTCACGGGCATGTTGGGGAAACAGATAAGGGCACTGAGGAGGCTGTGAAGGTCCCATACGCCCCTGGCTTGAGGCGAGCTGTCACACCAAGTGGAGCTGGGGTTCATCCTGTGCCCCCAGGGAGCAGGCAGAGGGCCCCCGAGCTCTAGGGGACCCAGATCTGACCCTCCTCTCACCAGAAAAGTCTGAAAGGCCAAGATGTGCCCCTCCAGAGTTTGTGCCCCCCCCCTCCGCTGCCAAAACACATACACACACACACATTCTAGTAATTCTAGTACTAGGATCCAGAAAGTTTCTGTCCAGTGGGCCTGTGCCGGTCCCCACCCCAGGCCAACCCGATGGCTTGTAGGAGCACCCTTGGCAAGGGCTGCTGGATGAAATACAGGACACCCAGTTCCATTCAGAAGCACAAGAAATAATTTTTAGTACAAGTGTGCAACCCCTCCGTGCACCCAGCCAGCGGCCAGTTGCAGCTGGTGGTGGGCGGATGTGTAGGCTGGGGCGTCCACACAGACCCTTCCACATGCAGGACGGAGCCAGGAGTGGGAAGAGAAGGAGGGTGGGCCGTGTTTGTTCTGCCCCAAGCCAGAGCAGCCTTCTTATCTCTGCCTTCCTCACTCACCCCTAGGGTGCCACCCTGTGTCCCATCCAGAGGATGGCTCCGAGCCAGGCAGGAGGGAGCTGGCTGGTTCCGCCTCCCTCCACCTGGGGTCCTCCAGCAGCCCAGCCTTGGACACCAGCCTCACAGACTCTCCTTCTGCTGGCGAACATCACCCAAGCCTCTGCCCACCTCTAGCCCTGTGGCCTCCCCGCCTTCCCGAGGTTTACTTTCCCCAGAAGGCCCAGAGGGCATTGGCCCCAGAGAGGGGCTGGAGAGATTGGGTAATGGTTGCTCTGGTCGAGACAAGTCTGACCCAGCCAGCCCAAGCAGGGAAAGCTGGAGACCAGCCAGGAATGCAACTGGTCCAGGGGGGTGGGGGCGGGGTGGGGGGAGTGCAGGTGCCCTCCTCCACCCGTTCTAGAACCCTGCGGAAAATACTGTTCTCTCTCATGGAACCGCTTCTCCCCAGGATCGAGGTGAATGGTGAGGACAACGAACCCTCACCTTGGGCCCCAGGCTACATGAGGGTCCTCTCTGATGCCCCCATGCGCCATGCCTACCTCAGTGCCACCTGAGTTAGCCGTGTGAAGTGCTTACCACAGCGCCCGGGGCCGTGAGCACTCCAGCCGCTATCACCACGTCATCCTGACTCATGAATGACACAACCTATCTTTTCCTCCTCTTCCTCGTGGGCTGGTGAATTCCTGGGACTGAGTGAGCTTGTGTTGAGTTCACTGCAGAGGTCCCCGGGCCTAGCATGGACAGATATGTGCTCAGTAAATATTAGTCTAACGAAAACAACGAATAGTCTCGTTCCTATTTCACGCACCTGATTTTTCCCCGGGCCTCTGCGTGCTGTGGGTGCAGATGAACCACAGTAAAACGACGGATTTGTAGTGTGCCCCCTTTCACAAGGCTTCAGCCCTCGGCCAACTCTCAGCAAACTCCCAGCCCTAGACACCGCCAGGTTTTCTGTGCCCTGCCCCGGGGTGTCATCAGCCACTGCCTCTGAGTGGCAGGGGCTCTGGACTCTGAAAGAGGATGTGTCTTCCCTGAGGGCTACACTTGATTGGAGGGGACAGTCTTCGTGGAAATGGTCTCCTGATGCATTGGGAGTCTTCTTCCTGGTGGTCAGATAGCACTGGGCTGGGCTGTCCCCTCTTCGGATGGGCTATATGTCACCTCTCCCCTCTAACGTTGGGGCTTGGTTACCCACCTCCTTCCTGGGCCAGCCACTCCGTCGCAGCTCCAGGACCCTGGCGTAAAACTTCTGTAGGAGCACCACCAGCCAGACACCCCTACCCTCCCTGAGGTCCATAAGGATCCCTGCGTGATTGCTCTGATGAGTACGCACCCTCACACACTCGCACTGCACCCTCATGTGCACCCTCACACTCCCTCACCCTCACCCTCATGTGCACCCTCACCCTCTCTCACCCTCACCCTCACGTGCACCCTCACACTCTCTCACCCTCACCCTCATGTGCACCCTCACACTCTCTCACCCTCATGTGCACCCCCACACTCTCTCACCCTCACCCTCATGTGGACCCCCACACTCTCTCACCCTCACCCTCATGTGCACCCCCACACTCTCTCACCCTCGCCCTCACGTGCACCCTCACACTCCCTCACCCTCACCCTCATGTGCACCCCCACACTCTCTCACCCTCACCCTCACGTGCACCCTCACACTCTCTCACCCTCGCCCTCACGTGCATCCTCACACACTCGCACCGCACCCTCATGTGCACCCTCACACTCCCTCACCCTCACCCTCATGTGCACCCTCACACTCTCTCACCCTCACCCTCACGTGCACCCTCACACTCCCTCACCCTCATGTGCACCCTCACACTCCCTCACCCTCATGTGTACCCTCACACTCCCTCACCCTCACCCTCATGTGCACCCTCACACTCTCTCACCCTCATGTGCACCCCCACACTCTCTCACCCTCACCCTCATGTGCACCCCCACACTCTCTCACCCTCACCCTCATGTGCACCCCCACACTCTCTCACCCTCACCCTCATGTGCACCCCCACACTCTCTCACCCTCGCCCTCACGTGCACCCTCACACTCCCTCACCCTCACCCTCACGTGCACCCTCACACTCCCTCACCCTCACCCTCATGTGCACCCTCACACTCTCTCACCCTCGCCCTCACGTGCACCCTCACACTCTCTCACCCTCGCCCTCACGTGCACCCTCACACTCTCTCACCCTCGCCCTCACGTGCACCCTCACACTCCCTCACCCTCACCCTCACGTGCACCCTCACACTCACACCCTCACCCTCACGTGCACCCTCACACTCTCTCACCCTCGCCCTCACGTGCACCCTCACACTCTCTCACCCTCGCCCTCACGTGCACCCTCACACTCTCGCACCCTCGCCCTCACGTGCACCCTCACACACTCGCACCCTCGCCCTCACGTGCACCCTCACACTCTCTCACCTTCGCCCTCACGTGCACCCTCACACACTCGCACCCTCGCCCTCACGTGCACCCTCACACACTCGCACCCTCGCCCTCACGTGCACCCTCACACTCTCTCACCCTCACCCTCACGTGCACCCTCACACACTCGCACCCTCGCCCTCACGTGCACCCTCACACTCCCTCACCCTCGCCCTCACGTGCACCCTCACACTCTCTCACCCTCGCCCTCACGTGCACCCTCACACACTCGCACCCTCGCCCTCACGTGCACCCTCACACACTCGCACCCTCGCCCTCACGTGCACCCTCACACTCCCTCACCCTCGCCCTCACGTGCACCCTCACACTCTCTCACCCTCGCCCTCACGTGCACCCTCACACACTCGCACCCTCGCCCTCACGTGCACCCTCACACACTCGCACCCTCGCCCTCACGTGCACCCTCACACTCCCTCACCCTCGCCCTCACGTGCACCCTCACACTCCCTCACCCTCGCCCTCACGTGCACCCTCACACTCTCTCACCCTCGCCCTCACGTGCACCCTCACACTCTCTCACCCTCGCCCTCACGTGCACCCTCACACTCTCTCACCCTCGCCCTCACGTGCACCCTCACACACTCGCACCCTCGCCCTCACGTGCACCCTCACACACTCGCACCCTCGCCCTCACGTGCACCCTCACACACTCGCACCCTCGCCCTCACGTGCACCCTCACACTCTCTCACCCTCGCCCTCACGTGCACCCTCACACACTCGCACCCTCGCCCTCACGTGCACCCTCACACTCTCTCACCCTCACCCTCACGTGCACCCTCACACACTCGCACCCTCGCCCTCACGTGCACCCTCACACACTCGCACCCTCGCCCTCACGTGCACCCTCACACACTCGCACCCTCGCCCTCACGTGCACCCTCACACTCCCTCACCCTCACCCTCATGTGCACCCTCACACACTCGCACCCTCACCCTCATGTGCACCCTCACACACTCGCACCCTCACCCTCAGGTGCACCCTCACACTCACACCCTCATACACCCTCATGTGCACCCTCACCCTCTCTCACCCTCACCCTCACATGCACCCTCACACTCCCTCACCCTCATGTGCACCCTCACACTCACACCCTCACCCTCACGTGCACCCTCACACTCACACCCTCACCCTCACGTGCACACTCACACTCCCTCACCCTCACGTGCACCCTCACACTCACACCCTCACCCTCACGTGCACCCTCACACTCCCTCACCCTCACGTGCACCCTCACACTCACACCCTCATACACCCTCATCCACATTCACACACTCAGACCTTCAGACTCACACCTTCACTCACATCCTCACCCTCCTGGTTCACTGACTGTCAGGAGCTCACAGATTAGCTATGCTCTGACCAACCCACAAGGCACATACTGGACCAGGAGTTGCTTATGCTTCGGAGCCAAATTAGGGGGGCCGTTGAAGTTTAAAAAATCTCCAATTTCACCCTTTTTCAAAATCAGCACTGTCCCCGTACATTTCCTTCTTTTAGACCCTTGTGTTCCTCCTGTCCTCCAGCCCTGCTCAGCCCGAAATGCTGGTGTGGCACGAGGGGTCCCCCACCCCATCGACACCCGCAAACCAGAACCAGGCACTGCTGGGGACTCTGGCACTGCACCTCTCTCTTTGCCCCAGGCCTCGTGGGTTTCTCCCCATCTCTGCCAGGTGCTCCCCCGCCCTCACTCCGCCCCTCTCTGGCCTGCTCCTTCCTGCTTCTCCCCTCCGTCTCGCTGGCTCCAGCTGGGTCACTTGCTTCCTTGCTGTCCTCTCCGTGCCAGGCAGCTGGTCACCCCTCCCTGCCTCTGAAGGGCAAGGCCTTTTAGGAATCTCCTTCTGAGAGAGGCCTGGGGACGGGAGGGGCAGGTGGGGGAGGGCACGTCGCAAAAATAGCTCCGTATCTGAGCAGGGGAGGCCAGCGCAGGGAGGAACAGGAAGGGCCTGGAGGTCAGAGAAGAGGATGAAGAAACTGCCACCTGCGATGGTGCCTGTGCCCGGGGTGGGGCAGTGGGTCTCTGCAGGGAGCTCCCAGCCTTCCTGTGTCTGGATCTGAGGCTGGGCATGGGAGCGGTGCCAGGCAGTGGGTCCTCCCCAGCACCTGGACTCCGCTCCGACCAGGGGCTTCCCGAGAGCGATGATGGGCCCCAAACAGTGATGAGGGGGTCTAAGAACAGTCTGACCAGGGGTCATGTCTTCATTCCTTCTGGGTCACTGGGTGCCCTCCGGGCGCTGGGCTCTGTGCGTCAGGGGAGTCATGCATGGCTCCAGGGGACCCTCCCTCAGCCTCCATGTGCACTAAGCCGGCACAGCAAGCAGGGCCATGGCAATGCAGTGACGGGAGGCTGCGCTGGGGGGAGGGGAGGTGCTTATACAAGGGCTGGGCACTAACCCACCAGGTGATGGTGGCTTGCTGGTTTACAGAATATGGTCACTGTCTAATGTGACTACACCTTCCCTCCCTGTCCACCTCTTGCCCACGGCCCCTGTTCCTTGGACACACACCAGTAAACCCTACTCGAATCAAGCAGGTCCCCATCAGTCCCCACTCTGCACCTCTGAGACATCCTCTTCACATAGATGTCCTTCCTCTCCCACCCACCAAGTCTCCACATCCAGTACCCACGCTCTGTGAAGTCCCCGAACCATGGGGAGCCCTCCTGGCCCCCCGGCAGCTCAGTTCCAGCCTGTGCCCCTTATCCCACGTGGTCCTCCCAACTCCGCTCCACTGCCTTAGACACCTTTCCTGCGACAGGAGCATCATCATGGGTATCCTTTTACTTTATTACCGTTCTTATTTGTAGGGATTCTCTCACGGGAATTCCCATTTGGGAAAAGCTTTAAAGTGCCCTGTGCTTCCGGTATATCATTTCCTTTAATCCCATCGCACCCCCTGGGAGTGGGCACTGTTACTCCTGTAGCCAGGGAAAGGCAGCTCCGGGCACAGAGAAGCAGCAAGACTCGTGCCTGACGTTCTCCTCGCGGGGCTTCGAGGACACCAGCCCTCCAGGCTTTCTCCTACGTTCCTGGCAGCCCCCCTTCCGGGGGCGTTTCGGGCTTGGAGTCCCTGAGGCCCAGCCTTGTCCTTTCCCTGTGTGCACGCGTGCGCCGAGAGCTCACGCAGGCTCGTGGCTTTGCACCATGTGTGAGGCGACACCTCGGTCAGAGCTCTAGTCCAGATCTTCCTGTCGTCCTGCCTCACGTGCCTCACTGCCCACCTGTCATGTCCAGCTGGAGTGACCAACATGTCAGCTTCAGTAGATCCGAGATAGTGCTCCTGTCCTTCCCTGCAGAACCTGCCCTCCCATCTTCCCAGCGGGCGACGGAAGCCACTGACAGCGCAGGTCAAATACCCAAGGTGTTCTTTTCCTCCTCTTTTTTTTTTTTTTAATCCTCACCCGAGGACATTTTTCCATTTTTTGTTCAGACAGAGTGGGAGGGAGAGAGAGGGAGGGAGAGAGAGGAAGAGAGAGAGAGAAACATCGACGTGAAGGGACACATCAAGTGGCTGCCACCTACACGACCCAACCAGGGCCGGGGACAAACTGCAACCGAGGTACGTGCCCTTAGCGGGAACCGAACCTGGGTCTCTCCGGACCGCAGGCCGACGCTCTAACCGCTGAGCCAAACCGGCCAGGGCTTTCCTCCTCTTCTTATCTCACTCCCTGGATCCACTCCTCGGGAGACCCTGTGGGCTCCTCCCTCCACTGTATCCAGAATGTAGCCTCCTTCATCTCTGCATCTCCCTTGCCCCAGGACCCCTCTTTTCTCAGCCGTGTATCCCACCAGGCCCCAGCTGGTTTCCATTTCCACCTTGTTCCCATAATGGAAGGGTCTTTTACACACACAAGTCAGATCATGTCACGTCTCAGCTCAGAAAGGACCCCCATTCTCTGGCTCCTGGTCGCCCCCATCCTCATCTCTTTCTATGCCCCCTCGCCCCTCCTCCCCAGCCCCCACTCTCCTGCTATTGTTCAAACAGCAGGCTTGGGCCTCAGCCTCAGCCCTTTGACCGGTCATTCCCTCCGCCTGGAGCCTCTCTCCCTGACCCACACGGGTAACTCCTCCACCCCCCTCACAGCCCTGTTGAGACTGCGGCCCAAACGAACCCCAGCCCCAGCCACACGAGCACGTCTGGTCCCCTTTTCCACTCCTCTTTGTCTTGCTTTCACAGACCTCTGGTATCTAGTTTACGCATTTCTTCTGGTTGTTACGTATTGGTCCCCAACCCCCACGAGAAGCAACCTGAGGCAGGGGTCTCTCTCTTTTTGGTTCACTGCTGTTTCCCAGGCACCTGTGATGGTACCTAGCACATAGTAGAAGCTCAATAAGTACTGGATGACAGTCTGAACAGAGGATTCCTTTCTCTTCTCTCATTGCTCTGTGTGCTGGGACTTCACGAAGCTCTATCTGGGAAGTTGGCCAGGTGGCCATGCTGTACTTTCTTAGCCCGGTGGCTTAGGCACAAGGAAGGGAAGGCCTTGAGAAGCCAGGGAGCTGCTGGGGCAAGTCTGACTGATCTATCTAAGAAAAACAGCAACCACTCAGGTCAGACTGAGCGCTGATAGGCCCTGCTGAGACCTCTGTGCAGGGTCCCTCCCTCACCGCCCTCCTGTTCCAAACTGGAGGGGCCCAGCGGAGCTTGTCACCGGCCTGCCCCTGTCACCTGCAGGGCACACCTACTGCCCCAACCTGTTTCCTCTCGTTCACTCCTCCCCACAGCTTCTCCAGACACCTCCCTCCTGAGTTCCACTCTCACAGGAGGATCTGGGCACCCTTAGCATGGGTCCAGGCAACTTAAATACCACCCACCCTCACCCCGAACACCCCGAGGATCTGATACTACAGGAGCTGCCTTGAAGGCAGCTGATTCCACTCAAATTCCAGCTCCACTCCTGACTGGGTCTGTGAGTGTGGACGAGTCCACTGCACTCCCAACACTTGAATTTCCTCCTCTGTAAGGGGGGGAAATTCTGCTTCCTCTCAGGATGGTTGTAAGGGTTACAGAGATTATGCTCGCAAAAAATTCAGCACTGTGCCTGGCACCCAGTGGATGCTAAATAGTGGTTAACACTCTGGTACACCCTTTTCTTAACCATCCACTGTGTACCAAACTGTTAAAGGTGCAGGTGGCCGGGTGGCAGCTGACACCATGGTCCCTCCTAACAGACAGCATCGAGAAGAGGGGCCACAGTCCCGACCTGCTGCTGGACGTCTGCCTTGGGTGGCAAGCAGATTGAAAAAATGGTGTGTGTGTGACTTGGGGGAGGGGAGGACACCGGAAACTGTCCTGACTTCTTGCTGTCTGAGATATGAGTGACATTTATTTTTTATAACTGGTGTTATAAAAAAACAAGGTTAGCCCTGGCCAGTGTGGCTCAGTGGTTAGAGTGTCGGCCCAAGGATCGAAGGGCTGCAGGCTCAAAACCCAGTTCCACAGAAAAAGAACCTGATGTGCATTTCTCCGTGTGTGGCTTGCCTTCTCTCCCCAGACCTTTCATCGTCACGCTGTTGGCTATCGTGTCACCATAGGCTGCCACCTCCAGGTCCCCAGCATCTCTGACATCAGTGGGAGGTGGGAGGATGGCTGGTCACTCTGAGCAGCTGCACATTGAGGCCATCGTCCTGAGAGGTGCCTTTGTGTGTTGCCTGTGCTGACTGGCACCGCACCTCATACTGTTGTTTCCCCATAAAACTTCCGACTTCCCAGGCAGCTGAGCTAGATGAGCTCCCCCCAGAGAAGGGTGACGCTTCCAGATGTCTTTAAAGCAAAAACAGGAAAAACAGAACCGTCTCTGCTGCTATGAAACCCCAGACAAAGTTAGGGAAGCCAAGCTCCCTCCCCACCCCTGCGGGGTTGCAGAACTCCACTCCTCACTCGCCCCATCCCAAGGTTCTGCATTTAAATCACATATTCAAATAGTCGCAGTTTCACCTGAAACAGACAGGAATCATGAAGCTTGTAATGTCTCCCAAGGATTACCCAAATCCCTTAATCCCCTTCTTTCCTGTGATATCGTCTATGGAAGCTGATTTTGAGAAATGCACCTTTAAACTGCACACGCGTTTTCAAAAATGTGGCTCTGGACTATGTCTAGGAACGTCTTGTATACCCACCAAGCACCTTCTCTGGCAGGCCCCGGATATAAAGCAAACGAAACAAATGGGACTTCAGCTGGTGTGTGGCAGGGCCAGACAAGCAATTACACATCCCCCATCATTTTAAGCATTGAGAAGAAAAAGAAAGCAAAGCAGGGGCAGAGTGACCTGCCCTTTGAGCTGCTGTGCGGACCAGGATCTAGTTTCCTGGTCTCACCCCATTGTCTCCTACTGCTCCCCAACCAAGGGGTGAAAGCTCCCCACCCACCTTCCTCGATCGTGATGAGTATGAGAGGGACTCGGGGTACGTTTTCATTTCTTCCACAATTTTTTATTGAGCCTACTATGTGCCAGGCAGTTGGCTCGCAGAGCCTTTTTAATATTGGAAATGTTTTCATGAACACCCTTAGTTCTGGGCCTTTCTTGAAAAGTTGGAAGCTCTGGCAATACTGGGCATGCTCTCCCTCAGGACGACAATCAGCCAGTGCCAGGGGGCGGCTGCCCACTTCAGAGAGCGCGAGCCATCTCTGGTCGCGAGCCCTGGTGCCTCTCACCCTGGCAGCTTGGTTGCCCCTGGCTGTGGTAGGCATTTATTTGAGTTTGCAAAGCCCTGACTCAAGCTGTCACCATAGCGGACACACACAAATGGAGATAAGACTCCTGGAAAAGCAAAAGTATATTGTGAAGGAGGCTGACTTAGAAGACGGACGTCACGTTTCTGACATTGCTCCCGTAGAGAAGGAGAGCCTCTGTCCCTCCCCTTGAATCTGAGTGGCTTGTGCCTGCTTCAGCCACAGAGTCCAGTGACTTCACAGGTTAGATAATAAAAGGCCCTGCGCCTCTGCCTAGTTCACAGGGAACTCACTACGGGAGCTGAGCTACCACGTGGGAAGTCCGGCTGCCGTGGTGCCACCCTGCTGTGGGCACTCTAGTGGACAGTCCCAGCTGGGCCCAGCCTTTGAGCCATCCCAGTCCAGGCACTGCACATGTGAGTGTCCCTGCAAGAACATCCGGGCCTGTAGAGAGCTTTGTAAGCGTTTATTTGAGCCAAACTGACAACATGCCGGAAAGCAAAATTTCAAACGCTCCGGAAAATGAGTTTTGCAGCTTTTTTTACATATTTGCAGTTAAAGAGAGAAAGTAAGGAAGATAACCTGCAGGTGGGGAGAAAGGGTAGTTAACATCCTGTGCTCCCTTGAGGGTGGTTATATCTCTGAGGGGTCTGAAAAAGATTGCTTTGGCATTTCAAAGATGCACTAACCTAGATGCACGAGAATGATGGACAGGGCTTGCTGAAGGCAAAGGGAAACGTTTTACTGAAGAAGTTATGTGCCTGAGGTATGACCACCCACCCTGACCTGACAGTTAGGACCACATGATCAGATCAGTGTTGTTACAGAGCCCCTTTTTCATCCGCGTGAGTATGTCTCCAGATGATTCCAGTCCGCAACCACCCAAGTCACCTCCAGCTTTTCCAGTCTAACAGACTAAGGCCCCAAACATGTGGATGAGCATCCCATTGTTCTCTGTCCAAATTCCTGACCATACTAAAACGGTTGTTGTTTGTGTCACATTTTGCAGTAGGTTGTTATGCAACAACAGATAATTGGAACAATGTTCATTAGGAAGGATCAACTGAGCTAACTAAGCAAGAGGGTGGGGCATTGGAGCAGAGCATTTCAAACAGGGGAGCAGGTACAAAAACCCTCTGGTGGGAGGTGTTAAGAAACAAAATTCCACCAAGTAAGTTTGAAGATCTAATTGGCTTTATTAACTGATTCATGAATCAGGCAGCACCCCATCTGGCAACTAGAGGGCGCTCCAAGGGGTTGTACAAAATGGAAGGTTTTTATAGGAAGAAGGGCAGGGCAAGGGAGCTATTAATAACAACAACAAAAAAGGATAATTTTGGGGGGCTGGGATATTCCTTTGTGAAGGAAGAGAACAGGAAGGGTTTTTCATCATGCAGATTGTCACTTCTTTCTATGGGAGATGGAGAGGCCCAGGTGACAGATTAACTTTCTAGTGCTTGATCAGAAAATTCCAGACGTGTCGATTAAGATTACATTTCTGGGTCCTGGCCCATTTGGCTCAACGGTTAGAGCCTCGGCCTGTGGTCCAGAGAGATCCGGGTTCGGTTCCTGCTAAGGGAATGTACCTCGGTTGCAGTTTGTCCCTGGCCCTGGTTGGTCGTGCAGGTGGCAGCCACTGGATGTGTCCCTTTCACATCGATGTTTCTCTCTCTCTCTCCCTCCCACTCTGAACCAAAAATGGGAAAATGTCCTCGAGTGAGGATTAAAAAAAAAAAAGATTACATTTCTGGGGAGAGGTTGGACTGAAATTAGATCAGGTATAAATCTAGATGTGGTATCATGAGCTTTTAGCATGAGTGACACCATTTTGGGTCTGTGGTTTTCTCTTTAACAGAGGAATCTGGTTCATTAAGAAACAACAGACTTCTGGTCAAGGTGGAGTAGATAAAAACTGTGCCCACCTCCTCCCATGATCGCATCAAAATTACAACTAAATTATAGAGCAACCATCATTAGAACCACCTGAAGACTACCTGAACAGTATCCTATAACTATGGCCATACAGAAGAAGCCATATCAAGACTGGTAGGAGGGGCTAAGATGTAGAATGGCTGGTCCTACCCCACGGTGTGGTGGTTAAGAAATGGGAGGGATATCTGTGCTTCAGAGTTCTCTCGTGAGGAGTGAGGGGTCCCAGCACCATGCCATGTTCCCTAACCCAGGGTTCCAGTGCTGGGAACAGAGGTCCCCATAACTTTTGGCTGTGAAAACGAAGGCTTCTGGAGTCCCATGCATTCCTCTTGAAGTCCCATGCATTACCCTTGCATGGACTTATCCGCTGAGGACTCACTCACTCACTTCTGAGCTCCAGTGCTAAAACAGCAACTTGAAAAGTCCCAAGGACAGACAAGGAGGAACTGAATTGTCTTGCTTCAGGGCAAGAGCTGGAAGGGCAGCTTTCTTGCAGACGGATATATGGAAGATGTCATTGCTCCCTTGTTGAGCCTACCCCCACACCCCCACGGCCTGGAGGCACAAGTGAAAGTTCTGTCACAAGATATTATTCCTTTGTTGAGCCCTCCCCCTACCCAGCCTGCAGGCACAGGCAAGTCTGAGTCTCCAGCTACCTGGTTAACACATTTTGCCCCTTCCTGGTGATTCCCTGAGGCCCCACCCCACACAAATCGCAGACTCACCCAATCAGTTTCTAGGGGACTGTCCCTACAAACAACCTGTTTTGGTTTGAGCTCTGGACTTTCCTAAAATCTCTCAAAGGTTCACAAACCCCAAACGTGCAGCATCTGGCCTCATCATGCCCCGTACCTCTTGCTAAGTGGCCTCAAGCCCAGTACTAGTGACAGTCAGTCTTGGTTCACAGTTTAGCCTCTCCAAGGCACCTCCAAATTCAGCACAAGTGGCAACCATCTGCAGATCACTTTGTAGCTCATACCAGGTGGTCCCAGGCTGGGCACAGGCAGCAACTGACTTTGATCTTTACCAGAACCCCTCCCAAGAGGCCTCAGAACCAACACACCCAGTGGCCAGATTCAGACTACATCAGAGCAACACCCAAACACCTCCACAAACAACACACCCAAAGGGTGGACTTGGCAGGTACCAGAGCCTCATTGAAGCAAATCCTGCTTCATGGGGACAGCCTCTGCACAAAAACTCCTCTGCTCTAGTCACAGCCATTGTTCACAGTCAATCAATTAACCTGAGGGTCACAGCAATCATGGCTCAACTACAACAGGAGAGCACACACAACCCACACAAAGGACACCTCTGGAGTACCCAGCTCAGGTTGAGAAGGCAAGCCGGATACCGACAATCCCCTTACCTTTCAGTGTAAAGACCCCCACCCCCTGCCAGATACAGACATCCCCTTATCTCGCAGTGCAGAGACCCCCGCTCCTGGCCCTTGTAATCCCCTTACATCCACCAACAGCCTAAACTACAGCAGAAGTAGAAGCTCCAAAATACCTGGAAGCTTATCATGTATAAAAGGCAGCAGGAACCCGGGCGCAGGGCTCAGCCTTTGGAGGTGACTCCGCTGGGACAGCACCAGTGAGCATTAAACAGCTCTTTTCTAATCTTCCAAGTGCTTGCAGTCTGTCTCTTCCCGCAAACCGAATTTCTGCCACAACAAGGTGACCAGGGAGACTGTACCACTGGACCCGACAGAACACCGATTACATGAGGACACTCTATCAAGACTGGAAGGTGTAGCAGATCTACCCAAGACATAGAAACAAACACAGGGAGGCAGCTTAAATGAGGAGACCAAAACAACATGTTCAATTGAAAGAAAGAACAAAACTCTAGGAAAACAACTAAACAAAATGGAGCAAGCAATCTTCCAGATGCAGATTTCAAAACAATGATCACAAGGATGCTCAATGAACTTAGAAAAAGAGTACATGAACTCAGTGAGAACTTTAACAAAGAGATAGAAAACATAAAAATTGAGATAATGAAAAAAAAAAAACAGTTAGAAATGAAGACTACAATAACTGAAATAAGAATACATTAGAGCCCTGGCCAGTTTGCTAAGTGGTTAGAGCATCGGCCCATGGACCAGTGAGTCACAGGTTTGATTCTGGTCAAGGGCACATACCTCAGCTGCGTTTGTCCGCGGCCCTAGTTGGGTCATGCAGGAGGTAACCCAGTCAATGTGGCTCTATCATGTCAATTTTTTTCTCTGTCTCTCTCTCCTTTCCTCCCACTCTATCTGATAATAAGTAGAAAAATATCCTCAGGTGAGGAATTAAAAAAAAGGAAAGAGTACATTAGAGGGAGAAAACAGGTGATTAGATGAAGCAGAGGACTGAATCAGTGATTTAGAAGACAAGGTAGCAGAAAACACCCACTCAGAACAACAACAACAAAATAAATAAATAAAAAAATTAGGATTGTTTAAGGGACCTCTAGGACAACATCAAGTGTATCAACATTCACATCATAGGCGTGCTAGAAGGAGAAGAGAGAGAGCAAAGAATTGAACACTCATTTCAAGAAATAATAACAGAAAACATCCCTAATCTGGCAAAGAAAATAGACATACAAGCTCAGGAAGTGCAGAGAGTCCCAAACAAAATGAACCTAAAGAGGCTCACACTAAGACACCTCATAATTGAAATGACAAAGGTTAATGAGAAAAAGAGAATCTTAAAGGCAGCAAAAGAAAAGTAGTTAGTTACTTACAGGGGAGCTCCCATTAAACTATCAGCTAATTTTGTAACAGAAACTGATCAGGCCAGAAGGGATTCAAAGTGATGAAAAACAAGAACTTACAACCAAAATTACTCTACCCAACAAGGCTATCATTTAGAATCAAAGTAGAGATAAAGAGCTTCCCAGAAAAGATACGCTGAAGGAGTTCCTCACCATCAAACCAGTATTACAAGGAATGTTAAGAGAACTTCTTTAAGAAGAAGGAGAAGAAAAAGATAAAAAATATAAATAATAAAATGGCAATAACTACATGCCTATCAATAATTACTTTAAATGTAAATGGGTTAAATTCTCCAATTAAAAGACATAGGGTAGCCCTGGCTGGTTTGGCTCAGCAGTTAGAGTGTCAGCCTGTGGACCAAAAGTCTCCGGTTCAATTTCGGTCAAGGGCATTAGTCCCCGGCCCTGGTTGGGGTCATGAAGGAGGCAACCAATCGATGTGTCTCTCTCACATCAATGTCTCTCTCTCCCTCCCACTCTGTCTAAAAGATAAATGGAAAAATATTTTTGGGTGAGGATTTAAAAAAAAAAAAGACATAGGGTGACTGAATATGTAAGAAAACAAGACATACATATGTGTCTACAAGAGATTAACTTCAGATTGAAAGACACACAGAGACTAAAAGTAAAGGGATAAAAAAATATATTTCATGCAAATGAAATGTAAAAAAGATGAAATAACAATACTTATACTAGACAAAATAGACTTTAAAACAAAGGCTGTAACAAGACAAAAAGGACCCAACAATTCCACTTCTGGGTATTTATCCAAAGAAACCCAAAAAACTAATTTGAAAAGACATATGCATCCCTATGTTTATTGCAGCATTATTTACAATAGCCAAGATATGGAACAACCTAAGTGTCCATTAATAAACAAATAGGTACAGAAGAGGTGGTACATATATACAATGGAATATGACTCAGCCGTTAAGCAATCTTGTGACAACATGGAGGGACCTAGAGGGTGTTATGCTAAGTGAAATAAGCCAGACATAGAAAGATAAGTACCATATGATTCCCGTATATGTGGAAATCGATAAAACAAATAAATGAACAAACAAAACAGAAATAAATTCATAGAAACAAAGAACAAACTAATTGTTGCGAGATGGGAGGGGGTTTGGTGGGAATGGGTAAAAAAGAAGAGATTAAAATATGCACATTATCAGTTATAAACATAGTCACTCATGGGGATATAATGTACAGTATAGAGAACATAACCAATAATATTGTAATAACTATATATGGTGTTATATGGGTACTAGACTTACCAGGGTAATCAGTTTGTATGTTATATAAATGTCTAATCACTATGTTGTACACCTGAAAAAAATATAATATTGTATGTCAACTGTAATTAAAAAATAAAAATTATTTTTTTTAAAAGAAAGAAAGCAACCAGAAACCTTCCAGGTTTTTCAAGCATAAGGGTATTCAACACAAGGAATTAAATGTTTTTTTAAAAAATTGGAAGTGGTGAAAGAACAAATTAGGGAAGCTGCTACTAGAATTCAAATTTGGTAACAGCTTTCAGGGAGTCAGTAGTTGCATGAAAATACCCTCAGTGATCTGACTCCATTAGAAAGGCAGGTTATGCCCTGGCCGGTTTGGCTCAGCGGTTAGAGATACCCGGGTTTGGTTCCCGCTAAGGGCATGTACCTCGGTTGCAGTTTGTCCCTGGCCCTGGCTGGTCGTGCGGGTGGCAACCACTCGATGTGTCCCTTCACGTCGATGTTTCTCTCTCTCTCTCTCTTCCTCTCTCTCCCTCCCTCTCTCTCTCCCTCCCACTCTGTCTGAACAAAAATGCAAAAATGTCCTCGGGTGAGGATTAAAAAAAAGAAAGGCAGGTTATGTGACAAACAGCCCCCAAAGGCCTCTGCAGATCTATCTGTGAGGCTGAAACTCGTGTGTGTGTCCACCAGTACTCTGCTAGAGAAAGAACAATGTTATTCCTGCTTATCTTTTATTTCCAGGTTCATCATAAGTGCCTCTTGCTGTGGAAACTAATCCAGAAGCTTACTGACAGAGGATTCTTGGAAATGCAGTTCTTAGGCTTCGAGCCCCTGCAGTACTGGGGAGAGCACAGAAAGCAAGGGGGGCTAGTGCCAACATGCAACCTGGCATCTAACACACCTGGTACAGATGGCGTCTCCATCCCTTGACCTCCTCATTTCTAGTGGTCCTACCCTCCATCTCACCACAGCCACTACTCCCATGGCCATGCCGTAGGTATGCTACCATCAATAACTCCATTATCTCGCTGTCATGCCTCTTAATCTTCCCAGTTCACTCCTCTGGTATCTGAACTCCAATAATTCTCAGCCTTCTGAGATTTCCCACCATTCCCTTTCCTTCCACCTCCCGGCTTCCTTCTTACCTGTTTAAATGACCTAACTAATCATTACAATCCCTCATTTGCATACACCCTCAACTCTCTTGCCCCTCTCTTCTTTCAGTGTACCCCTCTGGATACACACCAACTTTCGTCAGCTCCAGCTCTCTGCCTATTTCGCACCTGCGCCTCAAGAACTACACATGTCTAGAGAGCATCAACCATACTAACTGACCTTTAAATTCATGACCACCGATGGTCGAAGGGAAACTCTGTGCTCTCCAGCTGTCAGACCTCTTTTCCCTCATCCAGTCACCCTCTCACTTCAAAAGGGCTATTTCAGCCCTGGCCGGTTTGGCTCAGCGGTTAGAGCATCGGCCTGCAGTCCTGAGAGACCCGGGTTCGGTTCCCGCTAAGGGCACGTACCTCGGTTGCAGTTTGTCCCTGGCCCTGGTTGGTTGTGCAGGTGGCAGCCACTCGATGTGTCCCTTTCACATCGATGTTTCTCTCTCTCTCTCTTCCTCTCTTTCCCTCCCGCTCTATCTGAACAAAAAATGGAAAAATGTCCTCGGGTGAGGATGATTGAAAAAAAAAAAAGGGGCTATTTCATATGTCCCTCCCTCTTCCCCAAACCCTAACACCTCCATTTCTACCATCAACTCTCCGCTGCCGGCTTCACCTCCCATTTCACTGATAAAGTACAAGAGAACTTTCATGTGTCCCCTCCACATCTACCAACTTAAGTCTGGACCCATATATTACGCTTTTTCTCCTGATACTACTCTCTCTCCTTCATCCTCAGTTTTTACCCTCTATCGGATCACTCCCATTGGCCTACAAATATATTGCTATTTTTCTTATCTTTCAAAAATAACCCTTTCCTAATCCCATGTCCCCTAGCAGCGACTGCTCCATTTCTCCGCTTCAATTTACCGCAAAACTCTTTTAAAAAGTTACCTGGACTCACTGTTTTCAATGTCTATCCTTCCATGTTCTCTTGATCCCCCTTCCCTTGGCCTTCTTCCCTCACCTTGTCTAGGTGACCAATTACCTGCCCAACAATCCAGTCTCAGTTCCCGTCTCGCTTGGCCCCTCAGGACTTTTTAACCCAATTAATCACTCACCCTTGGAACACTTCCCTCCCTGGCTTCCAAGACGCTGCCTTCTCCTGACTCTCCTCCTAGCTCACTGGATGCTGCTGCTTTGTGTCCTTTGCTGGCTCTTCTTTATCTTCCTGACCCCAGAACAGAGCCCCAGGGCTCTGTCTTTAGATTTCTCTCCTCTAAGAGCCCGTTGGGGTGGGTGGTCATGAGTTTAAAGCCAATTCTCAACCAGGCCTATGGCTTTAAATGCCTCCTGTAGCTGATGGCTCCTAAGTTTGAATTTCCATCCCGATCATTTCCCTGAATTCCAGACTGAACATCCAAATGCCTACTTGACGCCTTCTCTGGAATGTTTAATAGTCATCTCACATTTAATAGGTCTAACCCCAACTTCTTTTCTTGCCCCCCAGGACCTCCTTCTCCTGTAGTCTTCCCATTTCTGTAAGTGGCCGATCCATCCTTCCAGCTGTTTGAGCCAAAAGTTTGGAGTCATCTCTGACTCCTCAGTTTCTCTCATACCCACATCCAATCTGTCATGCGGTCCTGACGACTCTGCCAAGTGTGTCTGGAATCTGGCCACCTTCACCACCTTCACCACCTTCACCACTGGGGCTGTGTCCGGGCCTCCATCACCCCTCTCCTGGATTATTACAAGAGCTTTCTGACTGGTTTCCATGATCCTGCCCCTGCCTTCCTTCACTCTGTGCTCAACAAGGCAGTCAAAGGATCCATTTAAGTCAGATTGCATCATTTCTCAGCTCAAAGCCCTTCGTGTCACTCAGAATAAAAGCCAAAATGCAAACACCCTGGCATTTCTCTGATCCTCTCTTCTTCTTCTTCTTCTTTTTTTTTTAAATCCTCACCCGAGGACATTTTTGCATATATCTTCAGATAGAGCAGGAGGGAGAGAGGGGGTGAGAGAGAGAGAAACATCAATGTGAGAGGGACACATCAAGTGGTTGCCACCCACATGACCCCAACTAGGGCCAGGGACAAATTGCAACCGAGGTACATGCCCTTAGCAGGAACCGAACCCGGAACTCTCCAGTCCACAGGCTGACGCTCTAACTGCTGAGCCAAACAGGCCAGGGCTCTGATCCTCTCTTCTATCCTCCACTCTGTTTTAGCCACAATGGCCTCCCTGTGGTTCTTGAGCATGGAAAGCATGTTCCCACCTCAGGACCTTTGCACCTGCTGATCTCTCTACCTGGCATGCCCTTTCCCAGATGTCTGACTTGCCTTTTCTCTTCTTTTAGGCATTTGCTCAAATGGCACATTATTAGTGAGGCTCTCCTTATAAAATAGGATCCCCTTTTCTCTTCCCCCTTTTGCTTTTCTCCTTAACACTTATTGCCGACTGACTTGCTCTAAATTTTACCTGCCTTTTCCTACTAGAATGTAGATGCTATGAGGGCAGGGACTTTATTTGGTTTACAGGAGTATCCTCAATGCCTAGAACAATGCCCAACACATGGTAGGCACTCAGTCTGTGTGTCACATTAATTTAATGAGTAGGTGTAGAAATCACAAGTGTTAGATGAGGCTAAGAGGTGGGCAGGAGCCAGATCAACAGGCTTGTAGGTCTTGCTAAAGATCTGGAGGAGGGCTGGCATGGTCATGACTGTGTCTGGAAAAGCTCCCCGGGCTCCAGAAGGGAGAACACCTCTTAGAAAAGGTGATTCTCGCCTTTCTGCTGCTGGGTGTAGGGAGGTGAGAGGACTTGTTTTCTAGAAAGGCTGCTCCCACTTAGAAGGGGCCGGGGGCTCTAGGACGAAGGAGGGCTCTAGGCATTTTGACGATACTCAGCACCCGTGGGGCTGTCATTACGGGTAATCAGCCCTGTGCTTCTGAGTCAGCTGTTCAATCAAACCCTTTCCAGCAACAGGTTGCAGTACTGCCTCCTCCCTCCAAACCGCGCCCGGCTGAAGCCTAAACTGCTCCAGAGAGCATCGGAACAGAACGCGCCAGAGGCGGCGTTGGTCCACCATCCCGTCCCCAGTCCCAACTCTCCTTCTCCTCCTGCCGTCCTCACCCTAAAGGGATTTCAGTGGAGGTCAAGTCCAGTGGCCCGAGGCCAGCTGAGCTCGTCAGTCCCCCAGACAGTGGGTGAGGAGCCACCGAGGCACAGGAAGGCACTGGGGCTGAGTGGTGAGCAGACACTGCCCAGGGGCCGTCAGGATGGAGCCCTCAGAGCCCTGGTGCTCGGGGCCCAGGGCGCCCTCGGCCGACAGCACCCTCTTCCCCACACTCCAGCTATGCAAACAACACACTGTCTCCTTGGCCTCCAGGGCTCCTCAAACTGAACTTGACTTTTGTACATTCCTTGAGGGTTTTAATAACCTACCAAGAAGAACAAAAAGTCTATTTCTACTAACCTAATAAATCAAGCCAAGGTGGAAATACCTTTCAAGGGCCTCTCCCTTCCCAACTCAGCTGGACTTTCATTGCTGAGGGAAGCAAGCTTAACTTCCACTTCGCTGCCGAATGCACCGATTCATTTAGCTTTGCCAAGGGAGGGGGTGGGGAAATCAGCCAGTAAGGCAAAATGTTCCATCCCCTGGTGCTCAGGAGTTCAAGGTTCCTTCCTACCTTTTCACGTGCTGGGTTGCGGGATTCTTGCCAGCTGCTGACCTTCCAGACCCTTCTCTAGTGGCGCTGCCAGGCGCACACCAATTTATGAGGCTGCAGGGCCTTGTGGACAGTGCCAGGCTGAGCCAGGGGCAGCCACAGTTGCTCTGTCACAAACCCCAAGTTAAAGGCCAATCCCAGGTCAGGCTGCTGGTGACAGAGGAGCCCAGACAGGAGGGAGTCCCCCTGAAAGATCACAGCCAGACAAAAGAATCCAGAATCCAGACAGGGAGCTCTCTCTGCCCCTCTGCCTCCCAGCTCCGCAGTCATGTCCACCCACCGTCTCCACTATCTCCTGATGCAGGAAAAGTTCCTCTTTTCCCAGTTCCTACATGAAAATTTAAATAGAACCTGATTCACTGGCTGATAGATTCACTTACGGGGAGAAAAATGTCTGTCCACTCTTGGAAAAGGGAAGAAGAGAAAGACAGGACAAAAGGAAATTAACAATTAAGCGCCTTCTATCAGCTTTCATATGTTGCTTGGTATTTTGGAAAGTGCATCAGTATCTAAGCTCGAAGCAAGCAGGAGTTGGCTTTGAATCCCAGTTTGCCTCGTGTTAACTGGCTCCGGCCAAGCTACTTCTCGTCCCCAAGTCTCTATAGTTCCATCTGTAAAATAGGGACTTCTTGCCCTGGCCGGTTTGGCTCAGCGGTTAGAGCGTCGGCCTGCGGTCTAGAGAGACCCGGGTTCGGTTCCCACTAAGGGCATGTACCTCGGTTGCAGTTTGTCCCCGGCCCTGGTTGGTCGTGCGGGTGGCAGCCACTCGATGTGTCCCTTCACATCGATGTTTCTCTCTCTCTTCCTCTCTCTCTCCCTCCTGCTCTATCTGATCAAAAAATGGAAAAATGTCCTCAAGCCTTCAAGGCGTATAGCAAAGACTAAATAAGATGTTAAGAGGGGTAATAAAAATAATAGAATTTAGAATTCCTTGTCCAGCCAAATTAGACCCCTCTAAAAATAAATAGGTATTCCAATAAGGAAAAAAATGAATCCATGAGGAATAAGTGAGTTTCAAGAAGTAGTAAGCTGAAATGCACATGTGTACATGTGTGTCTTTGTGTGTACATACACAAGTGTAAGTATGTATGTATGTATATCTATTTGTATGTATATTTTTGTGTTGTCTCCATATTTAGGTGTATAAAAAGGTTTACTATGAAAACAACTAAGCAAAAAATTTTAGAACTAGATTTTTAGAGCAATTTTTTGGAACTAAACCCTCAATAAATTTGATAACCACTCTTGGTGATATGAACACGAATGACGTGGAAACCCGCACTCACAGACTGGAAGATTTCATGGTATTAAGTTTGGTTTGATTTCTCCTGAGACCTGTTTCCTTGGCCTGCATATGGCCATCATCTCACTGAGTCCTTACATGGCCTGTTCTCTAGGTATAAAAAGATACCATAAACAGCCTTGGCCGGTTTGGCTCAGCAGTTAGAGCATTGGCCTGAGGACCGAAGGGTCATGGGTTTGATTCCTGGTCAAGGGCATGTGCCTGGGTTGCAGGTTCGATCCCGGGCCCCAGTTAGGGTCATGCAGGAGGCAACCAATTGATGTGTCTCTCTCATATCAATGTTTCTCTCTCTCTCTCTCCCTCCTTCCCACTTTCTCTAAAAATCAATGGAAAAATGTCTTCAGGTAAGGATTAAAAACAAAAAAAGATATCATAAACAAAGTTAAATATAAAGCAAGAGCCTAGGAGAAACAAATAATTAGTATCAAGAATATATTTTAAAAACTCTTACAAATTTGTATGAAAGAAATAACCAACCTAAATGAGAAAGCTATAAAAAGAATTTGAATAAGAATTTAGTGAAGAGGAAATACCAGTGGCCAATAAAGACATGAAAAGATACTCCACTTTACTGCTTTTCAGATATATGTAAATCAAAACCAAATCAAAGCACCACACACTTTTGACAAAAATCTTAGTTTAACAATATAAAAAGTTTTCAAGTACTCTCAGGCACTGTTGGTGGGAATTGAAATGAGCACTTCGAAGGGCAATTCAGCAGTATCTTTTAAATTCAAATTGCACAAACCCCATGATACCTCTTAAAATCAACCTCTTAAAAAGGCAGACCCATGTGCACAAGGAAACATAGTGAAAGATGCTCATTGCAGGGTTGTCTCCAAGCGTGAGCTGCTGGACCACCATTAATGCCGGTCAGCAGGAGCCTGACCAAATAAACTCATCACTAGGGAACACGACCCATCAATTACAAATGAAAAAACAGATCTCTGTGAACTACATATCATTGAGTAAAAGAGCAAGTTGCAAAATGATTCAGTTGAGAAACCTCCCCCATAAAAAAACCTGCATAAATTAATATAGGTATTAATTATATAGTAATATATATACATATGTATATAGTTTGAATACTGATATTAATATAATACCCATATTAATTTAATACCTGAAAATGTATATATACATGTCTATAGATATTAATATAAACATACACACACACAGGAAAAGGTCTTGAATGCTACAGACCAAATTGAGGATTATAGGGGGTCGGTGATTAAAGGACAAAACTTATTACCATAACAATAGAAAAAAAAGACCTTGATGTGTTCAAAATCCATTATTTTCTTAAAAGCTAGAAAACAAATAGAGGGAAACTTCCTTGAGTCTTATCACTATTATTTCCATTGTTGTTTTTTTTTTATCCTCACCCGAGGATATTTTTCCATTTTTTGTACAGATAGAGTGGGAGGGAGAGAGAGGAAGAGATAGAGAAACATCGACGTGAAGGGACACATCAAGTGGCTGCCACCCGCACGACCAACCAGGGCCGGGGACAAACTGCAACCGAAGTACGCGCCCTTAGCGGGAACCGAACCCGGGTCTCTCCGGACTGCAGGCCGACGCTCTAACCGCTGAGCCAAACTGGCCAGGGCTATTATTTCCATTGTTTACTAGGGGAATGCATCTGGGTATAAACTGTGTAATTAAAAATTAGTTTATTTCTTAAAGCCCCAGAGCTGAGTAGATTGCTTTTGACCAGAAGTGCCTTAAATCAGAGGGGTAGGCGGCTGGAGAGTGGATTCTTGTCTCTGCAGGCCTTCGGTTGCTTATGACCAGCATGCACTCAGTGACCTCCATTGCCCCACGTAGTTTTCCTAAGAAACGCTTAGACTCTTGGCAGTGACCTTCCCTCGAACCCCTACAAATCCCATGTATATATATGGAGGAAGTAAAACTCTAGTGAAAAGCCTTTGAATCTATGACTCCATGGTAGCTACATAAGTATTTGATAGAAAATGATTCAGCAAACACAAAAATACAAGTATCAAAATATGAGAAATCTGGATAGCAACCCAAACCATTAGGAGATAGTGAATCTACATTCTTAAAACACACACAATGCAGATTTTCTTGAACTAGTGATTTCTCTTGCCACATTCAAAAGAAGTTTGCATTCACCAGAATCCATCTGCAAATGATAAGCTTAGAGAATTGCACAAGAATACCACATTCCAAGGTCAAAGAGGAAAGACATCCAACTCCTTCTCTATAAGGTAAGGGCAGGTCACCATGTTTATTGAATTTAACTAGTTTATCTGATAAGTCTCCACCCCCACTCCCAGCCTAGTTCATCCAATGCACATTTACTTTGCGTATGGGGATCACGCAGCCCATTTTCAGTTGAGATTCTGGACGTCCAGGGACCACAATTTTATCAGTATTTGGATAAGGATTAAGAATCGGACAGGGTAGTGGGATGGTTGTCCTGCTAGTATGGGAGTGCCCGGGAGGGTAAAAATAATCGCAGCAACCATCTATTGAGCTTCTACTAAGTGCTGACACTGTACTAGGCTTGCTCCCTACATCATCACACTTGAACTCCGTCTCCAAAGACATAAATACGAATGTCCTCATTTTGCAGGTCAATAATTTGTTCAAGGTTACATAACTCGTAAATGCCAGAGTGTGCACTTGAACCAATTCTCCAGTTGCAAAGTTCATGTTCTCGCCCATTGAATTCATTAGGCGCTCTTTTTTCCAGGGAAGCAAAATCAAGCTGGAAGATCTCTATTTGTGGGATAAAGCATTTTCTCAAAGCTCCAGGAGTCCAGACATCAAGATCAGGCTCAGAGAAATGACCCTTTCCCTCACCTTGTGGAGGATCCCTGGAACTGGGTGGCCTCAGGGCTAGAGCTTATCACCCACTGGATTGACATTCATGCACAGAACCCTGCTGAGTCACCAAGGCAGTCATTGCTATTACACAACAAATCAGAGCACCACTAAGCCAGCCCTACTCCTCAGGGTGGTTTCAACCCCAGATTTTGGTGATCCAACCAAAGGCTGGAGACTGATTAAAAGGAAGTCCAAACATTAGAAAAACCTGCTTTGGAGGAGAAAGCTGGTTCTCTCTCTCTCTCTCAAATTAAAATATAGTTGACATATAATAGTATATTAGTTTCAAGTGTACAACATAATGATTCAGCATTTATATTTCTTATGAAGTAATGATCGTGATAAGTCTAGTAATCATCATTCACCCACAAAGTCGTTAGGATAATATTGACTATTTTCCCTATGCTGTACATTACATTCTCATGACTTTTTTGTTTGTTTGTTTAATAACTGGAGGTTTGTACCTTTTATTTCCCTTCGCCCTTTCATCCATTTCCCCACCCCCACCCCCTCTGGCAACCTTCAGTTTGCGCTCTGTGTCTATGAATCTGTTTCTGTTTTGTTTTGTTTGTTTTAGTTTTGTTTTTTTAGATTCCACATGAGTGAAATCATATGGCATTTGTCTTTCTCTTTCTTCAGATAGAAACCCAGAAGTAGAATGCTGGGTCATACGGTAGTTCTGTTTTTACCTTTTTGAGAAATCTCTACAGGGTTTTCCATAGTGTCTGTACCAATTTATAATCCCCCCAACAGTGCACAAGGGTACCCTTTTTACCACATCCTCACCTACACTTGCTATTTGTTGTCTTTTTGATAATAGCCATTCTGATAGGTGTGAGGTAATATGTCATTGTGGTTTCGAGTTGTATCAGTTAAATGTCATTGGTCCAGCCCTGCCAGTGTGGCTCAGTGGTTGAGTGTTGACCCTTGCACCAAGAGGTTGCTGATTTGGTTCCTGGTCAGGGCACATGCCCAAGTTGTGGGCCAAATCCCCAGAGAGGGGCATGCAGGAGGTGGCCAGTTGATGTTCTCCTTCATCGATGTTTCTATCTCTCTCCCTCTCCCTTCCTCTGTGTCTAAAATCAATAAAGAAAAAAATATTTTTTTAATTCTTTGAAAAAAATATTTTTTAAATTCTTAAAAAAAAAGTTTATTGGTCCTCACTATAATCCAAGGAGGCAAATATTCTCCCTTGATCAACCACAAATTGAGGCTTAGATTAAGTATTAATTGAGATTATTTGTCTAGATTGATTATAAACTAGATTAAGCATTCATGAAGGCCAGGCCTAGATTCAAATCCAGGCCTGATGGTTTGTGATGTTGAGCATCTCTTCAAGTGCCTGTTGGCCATCTGTATGTCTTCTTTGGAGACATGTCTGTTCGGGTCCTCTGCTTGTTTGAAAATTTGGATTGTTTGGTTTTTTGATGTTGAGTTGTAGGAATTCTTTACATAGTTTAGATATTAAACCTTGATCAGATATGTTATTTGCAAATATCTTCTCCCATTCAGTAGATTGTGTTTTTGTTTTGTTGACAACACACAGACCTTCCCCCAGTGACATTCACTCCTGTCCCCCAGAGCTGGCCAGTTTCCTCCTCAGGGACCTCTGCCCTGGAAGGCTCTTGCCCCCAAACCTGAGTGTCTTGCTTTCTCACCCCCCTTTAACTCTCTCCTCAAATATCTCTTTTTCATTCATTCGGGCTTTTCTGGCCTTTCTATCTAAATATCAACACATAACAGACACTCAATGAATAAATAAATATTTATTGAATGAATAAATCAATCAATGCTTCAGAGGAGAACAGGGAAATCCTAGAAAACCCCACAAGGTTTCAGTGTGGCATTAGGGAACAAAGCAAGAGCTTCAGAGGTCTTTCCCTGGCCAGTTTTCCTCAGTGGTTAGAGCGTTGCCCTATGGACCGAAGGGTCATGGGTTCGATCCCAGTCAAGGGCATGTACCTTGGTTGCAGGTTTCATCCCCAGCCCTGGTCAGGGTCATGGAGGAGGCAATCAGTCAATGTGTCTTCTCACATCAATGTCTCTCTCTCTCTCCCTCTCTCTCAACCCCTCCTTCCTTCCTTTCCACTCTATATAAAAATCAATGGAGAAATATCCTTGGGTGAGGATTAACAAAAAAAAGAACTTCAGAAGCCTGAATTTGAATCTAGGCCTAGCCGTCATGAATGCTTAATCACGTTTATAACCACTCTAGATAAATAATCTAGATTAATACTTAATCTAAGCCCCATTTCATAGTTGCTCAAGGGAGAATATTTGCCTCCTGGGATTATAGTGAGGACCAATAACATTTTACTGAGCATTTATTTACTACCAGGCCCTATGGCACAGTGTAAATGCATTATCCCTCACGACAATCCCATGAAGAGACCAAAGTGACCAGCGTGAGGAAGACGGGAAATGGACATCTGTCTATCTCCAAAGCTCATGCCCGAATCACCACACCGGAGATAGAATGGGTTTGTGTCCAGAAGATGCTGGGCGCTGGTGGAGAAAAGGTGTCCCCAGTGTCCCTTTACTTTCCCTCCCACCCGAGCCCTCATCAGGTTGCTCCTGACCAGAATTCCAACGCACTGCACCTAGGAAGCAGCAGGGACAGCTAAGAACCCAGGGATGACCCACACCTTCCCAGCCTGGAGCCTGGCCTTGCTTTCGCCCTCAAGGATAATCTCATCACCCCAGCACCACCAGGATCTTATGTGGCACTGGGTCCTGGTACTTCGTCACTTTTGCACAGTGTATGTAATTTATAAGGAAACACTGTTTTTATTTTCAATCAGTATATCACAAAAATTGTCCTATAAGTTCCTTTTAAAGGTGAGCTCACATTTCAACTTGATGTAAGTTGTTCAACTGACATTTATTTGAGCAAGAAAAAAATAGTTCTAGAAACATGTATTTACATAGACACACACATATATATAATATAGGTTGATACATTACCATGTGTTCCAGCATCAAAAATAGACCCAAGGTGCATTCAAGACCTAACTCACACACTTAACAAAATTAGCTGGTTTCAGAAAAATACATACAAAATGCTAGTGCATTCACGTTGAAACAATGAGGTGAGAGAGAAAGTTCCAGGATGCTCTTTGCAAACTCTTCTCCACAAACCCCACATTGGGCAAGCGCAGTCTTGACTTCCAGTGAATGAGGAACCACATGGGATGGGATCCGCACCATCTTTTCTCTTTTGTACTTTGTATTTTGGAGGCGTGTAGACACTTGAATATCCTATAAAACAGTAGTTATCACATCAATGTGACAAAGTACTTGGGGAAGCAGATGTTGAAGCAACTTCTTCAATTTGCTCATTAACTTATATTACAAATAGGTGTTCCTTATGTGACTTGTCTCTAAGTTATAATTAAGAGAAGGAAAACACGATTTAAGACTCAAAGGCAACCAAAGCCTCCACGGCAGCTGGTCATGTTCAGTAAAAGTGCTGACTCAGGGCACTGCTCACCAGATCTACATGAGCTCACCGCCTGTACATGCAGAGGTTCTCAAATATTCAGTTTTTTAAAAAGAGGTAAAAATTATATTATCCATTGATTTTTTTTAAAAAGGAGAAGAAGAGGAAGAAGGATAAGGAAAACAAGAAGAGGGAGAAGAAGGAGGATAAAAAGAAGGAAGAAAAGAGCGGGGTATAGAAGAAGAGGAAGAAGCAGGGAAGAAGAAACAGGTGGATATCATTGTCTCCTTTGGATTCGCCTTCTCGGATTGCAGGTGATGAGGCCAGGCCTGTGGGGCAGCAATAGAAGGTCACGCACATCTAGGACTCTTTCCGCTGCACTATATCACTGCCCATTTAAAGGCCTTCTCAAAAATCCCTGCACCTCAGCTAGAAAGGCCTCAGAGATATCGATCCAAGCTCTGCCCTTAGCAGAAATCAGCACGAGGCTCCCTCCCCAGCAACGAGAGGGCAGACAGCACACCCAAACCCCAACGTGGGGGAAGGCGCCTCACACCCATTCCCTGCACGGCCTACACAGATGGTTGTCATTGTCTTTCTTATGTCCAGGCTCTACCACTTCTTCTCCCCCGAGCTCTTTCCTCTAGAAGTATGTCATAGAATAAATCACTAGGTAAACATCTGTTTGTAAAATACTCCTGTCTCCTGAAAGTACTGTTTGTTACAGAAGTTACTTTTTTTTTTTTTAAGTCTAACATTTTGTAAAATTGTGGTCCCATGAAAAAGAACACTATGCTCTCAGACTCAAGAATGGGATTAATCAACAATGTCTTACTAAGGGTCACTAACTGGCTTAGGAAGAGGAGGGAAAAGAAAAAAAGGGGAAAGAAATGAGAAGGAAAGAATGGGAAAGGTACAGAATAGGAAGAGAATAAAACACAGGGCTTATATTTATTGAGCACTGTTCAAAGTGTTTGACTTGTATCGACTGATTTAATCTTTACAACTATCCTGTAAGAGAAATACTATTATCCTAGTTTTTCAGATCAGGCAGCTGACGCAGAAAGCCTAGGTGTCTTACGCAAGCCGCCCTGTCAGTGCGTCTGGGATTCGAAGCCACACCGTCGGACCCCAGAGCTGACCACTTTGCGATACTGCTGAATTTGAAGGTATCCAGACTGTGCTAGATGGACACTCTGCAGATGGATGTCATAGTTAAGAGCACAGGCCCTGAATAACTATGTCGTACACCTGAAACTAATGTTGTATGTCCACTGTAATGAAAAAAATCAAATAATTCAATTTTTTTAAAAAGGGCGCAGACCCTTAGACAGAAGTGGGTTCCATTTTGGTCCCCCTATTTACTAGATTTACAGAAGTCACTCAATTCTCTCGCAGTTTCCCCCTCTTAAAATTGGAGATAATGGTAGCATTTAGTTCGTGGAGTGACTATAAGCATTACGTAGCCTAAAACATTGAGCACAGCGCCAGGACGTAGAATCCAATCAATTTTAGTTTTTGTCTCATTTAATCTTTACAAGGACCCTATAAAGAATGATTATCCCCATCTCACAGATCTGAACACTGAGACTGCAAGTGGTATCCACCGTGCCAGGGTCCTATGCCTCATAAGGGATGGGGGTGGGGTTGGGGGAGAACAGGCTAGAAAGAAAAGAGAGAGGAAGGAGGAGGAAAGACGGAGGGAGCAGGCTCTATGTGGGACAAAAGGGGGAGATGTGAGAAGAAAATGGAGCCTGTCGTGGTGAATGCCAGGCTGTGGTTACCTCAGGGGGTCTCAGAAGTTTGGGGGGTGACATCTCTAATCCATACAAGGTTGATTCACTCACCATGAGCTCTCCTTTCATTCAGATGGGGTCTCATTGAACCACATGAGGGTGTCTGGATTCCCACCAAATTCCTTAAGGAATTATTTATCCCTTCAGCTTGCTATCTCAGCATACAAACTCAGAGCACATGTATAAATAAAACCCTTCATTGTATTTCTTGTACCCAACCTTAGCATCTCCTTCCTATCTTAAAGCCACAGCTCAATGTTTCATTACCTTACTTATACAATGTAAATGATTGCATGAGCATGAAACCAAAAGTTATGCCACCATTTATGTGTCTAGTTCTTTCCTGATTACATTTTTATTTACTTTCTGTAATTTAACTCCCATGAGAGCAAAGACTTTCTAATAATAAATATAAAAATGCAGTGTGTATTACATTTATGCACGAATATGTACATATTAGTTTCTTATGGCTGCTGTAACAAGTTACCACAAACTAGTTGTTTAAAACAAGACCAGCGTGTTACCTACAGTTCTGGAGGCCGGCAGTCCAAAATGGATCTTACGGAATTAACACAGTTGTCAACACAGCTGCATTCGTATGGGGGCTGTAGGGGAGAATCCGTGTTTTTTTTTTTTGGTTTTTTTTTCACTTTTTTTCAAGTTTCCCAAGCTTTATTTATTGCCAAAAGATGGGGCAACCCTCACCTGTGGCCAAGTCACCCTGCTCTACCTCTGCCTCGGAGTTTCGCACCATCCAGTGTACTATCTGGTGATGTACCATCCAGTGGTGGAGTTCTTTGCTGTGTTTTGTGCATTCCTTTAACTTTTCCAGCTACTAGAGACTGCCTGCATTCCTTGGGTAGTGACCTCTTCCTCCATCTTCAAAAACAGCAGTATAGCACCTTCAGATCTCTTTCTCTAACCACATCCTTACTTCGGTCATCCTTACCGCTGTCACTACATCTTCTTTCTAACTCTGACCTTCCCGCCTCCTCTTATAAAGATCCTCAGGATTACATTGAGCACAGCCAGATGATCCACAATCCTTAATTATACTTGCAAAGTCCCCACGGAAGGCAACATATTTACAGGTTCTGGGGATTAGGACATGAACATCTTTAGTGTCATTATTCTACCATAAAATGCTACCTAATTTTTTCAGTTCTTTGGCTTTGAATAATATGTAGAAACTCAAGACTCCATAATTTTACCAACAAATCCTGCCTCATCACCATCACCTTCCAGAAGAAACTAAAACTTGATGCAAGAACCCAGGGCAGGTGTCACTGAATGTCACTCTTGTTCCTGACTATTCAAAGTCCTGATACATTTTGTCCAATATTGTCCTTGACATTTTCACCATTAGAAAGAAAAATTGGGGTTAATCCTTCTCAAATTTGAGTATTCAAATTTGTATTTCAACAAAAGTCACTGAGTTCTGAACCCCTTTTATATTGCCAGAAACACATTTTTACTTTATACTTCAAAAGAGATGGCCAAGGGTTTCCATGACCAATGCAGATGACCCAACCTGCATTGCTCACTTGTACAGAGCTATCTTCTTAACCAGTCAGAGGAGATCCTGTCTACCTGGTCCTGTTAATAGTTGTGTCTCAGAAATCAAACCTTCAGACTTTCTATTTGACGATGCAGATGTGGAAGCAAGGTTCCTGCACCAAGGATGGAACACTAAGAAATGTTTCCAGTCTATGTAAAAGGAGGAGACTAGATGCAGCATTTGGATCATATGAGAGAGACTGGAAGAGTACCCATGGGGTTAACATTTTATGGTTTCCCGTAAGGCCAGACTGCCTCCCTAAGGGACATTTGAAACAGCTAGGGTGTCTTGATGATGGGCAGGACAGAAGTTAGCTACAGACATTCATGTGGAAGGAGACCAGGGTTGCTAGACTTCAATGCACAGGACACTCTGTACTATGATAAATTGTCTCACCCAAATGCTAACAGCACCCTTGTTGAAAAGATGGCCCCAAATCTCCTCATCCACACTTACTTCAATCACCTCTGCTCCTCATTCCCTCAAAGACCCATTGTTTTCAGCACAAAAGGATATGTGAGCCACAGTTTTTGTGCTCCAGTAGAAACAGGTAATACCTCAAACAATACTATATTTTAGCTTATGCGAAAACACGACTAGTTTGTAAAGACTGGCACTTGTCCACAAGGCTGGATTAAAACCAAGAGAAGCCCTAAATTCTAAAAACTCAAGAGAGTCTAACCTAGGTAAGAAAGTTCAGATTTTTCATCTGGTGACTACTACACTTTTAAAAAATAAATAACAAATTATTTAAATGTTATGTTCTTCATTTCTTGTTTTCTATTGCTGCTCATTGGATGAACATTTTATTTTATTTATTTTTTCTTTATTGATTTTTAGAGAGGGGGGGAATGGAGATGGAGAGAGAGAGAGATAGATACATTAATGAGAGAGAATGTTGATTGGTCGCCTCCTGCATGTCCCCCCACTGGGGATGTGGCCCACAACCTGGGCATGTCCCCTGACCAGAAATCAAACTGGCGACCTCTTGGTGCATGGGTCGATGCTCAACCAGTGAGCCACACTGGCTGGGCTGGATGAACATTTTAAAAACTCTTCATTTAAAAAACTCTTCATTTTAAATTTACTTATGGTCCGGCCAGTGTGGTTCAGTGGTTGAGCGTCAACCCATGCACCAAGAGGTCGCCGGTTCGATTCCCAGTCAGGACATATGCCCAGGTTGGAGGCCAAATCCCCAGTTGGGGGGGGGCATGCAGGAGGTGGCCAATTGATGTTCTTTCTCATTGATGTTTCTATCTCTCTCTCCCTCTCATTTCCTCTCTCTCTAAAATCAACAAAGAAAAAAATTTTTTTTTTATTAATAAATTTACTTATGAAGTAGGTTGTTGATGGTTCAAAGTGATGGGAAAACAAGCTACTTGCTGCGTCCTGGCTCTCTTACTGAACTCCCTCCGGTCTGGCTCCATTACTTACGAGCTAGATGACTTTGGGTAAGGTCCTTAATCTTTGTTTGTCTGTAAATAGGAATTTAATCGGCCTGACAACGGTCTGTAAGGATTAGATAAAAAATGTATGTGCCTAGTATGTAAAAAGTGCTCAGTATATTTTAGCTATTAATGTCACTGTACCTCCTTCCATGCCTGCCATTCCTCAATTTTCAAACACATTTGAATGACTACAGTGTGCTAGTATCTGTGCTGGATGGAATCTGAAGAAGAGAGGTGACAGCCCTGACCTCGGTTCACGCTCTAAAAGAGAAATAAGTCTGTAAATAAGCAAATGCAACAGCGCCATCAGTTACTCAATTGAAAAGGAAAAAGCTACATGGGGGGGGGGGTGTTTGGGGGAGGGGAGCAAGATGGTTAATTCTGAAGGCTCAGAAATGTCTATGAAATTTCTTTAAAAACACTGTTGTCGCTGACTTAAGAGAATTTCCATCTAGTTCAAAAGCAACAGCCCTTATCCACATGTGTAGTGCATAGTACATGTAATTGTTTCAGGGGCTGTTGGCAAATACTTCTTGAAAGACCACATGGCCTGTGAATTCTGAACCCTTCTTAGTAAAAACACATCCAGATAAGAAAACAAGTTGGCCAACAGCAATTAGACCGCTGATTGTATCTGTGCATTCTTATTTCAGAAATGTTCAAGTATGGAAATAGAATGTGTGTGGAATCGACAGGAATGTGCTATGTATCTGTGGGGCATGCATATCTGGGAGTGCAGGCTCTTAGCACTGAATACCTAGGAACTGGTTTGCCCTCCTGTCTCACGTTGTCTACTTCCCATTCCAAATCTATCCTGTATAGTGCCTTTTCCACTTTCTCGCGTTTCCACTCAAAAATTATTGATGGCTTCCTCCATTCCTACAAAATCAAATTCAAACCAGCTGTTAACCTTCTCTTTTACTCTCCTACCTCTCAACCCTCAACCATCCATGCTTCCCCTCCCCGCACCCCCCACCTTTCAACTACACTCCGCCTTTCAATTTTTTGGTTTTTTTTAAATAATTGTATCTGAAATTTATTAATTTTTTGTTACAGATGTTTCTCCCTTTTCCCCCCTAGACACCCTCCTTCGGACCCTGCCCCCCCAACCCCCCATAGGATTGTTAATCTTTGTCCATTGGTTATGCATATATGTATGTAAGTTCTTTGGTTTATCTCATCCTTCCCCCCCACCTCCTTCTCTGAGGTTTGTCAGTCTGAACTGCACTCTTTTCTATGTCTCTGGATCTGTTTTGTTCATCAGTTTATTTTGTTCATTATATTCCACAAATAAGTGAAACCCTGTGGTATTTGTCTTTCTCTGGCTGGCTTATTTCGCTTAGCATTAATACTTTCCAGGTCCCTTCATGTCATCTCAAAGGATAAGAGATCTTTCTTTCTTACAGCTGAATAGTATTCCATTGTGTATATATATACCACAGCTTTTTTATCCACTCATCTATTGATGGATACTTGGACTATTTCTAGATCTTAGCAACTGTAAATAGTGCTGAGATGTAAATTGAAATGACTATGAGGTATCATCTCACACCTGCCAGAATGGCCGCCATCAACAAATCATCAAACAAGTGCTGGCGAGGGTGTGGAGAAAAGGAGACTCCAGTACACTGCTGGAGGGAATGCAGACTGGTGCAGCCACTATGGGAAACAATATGGTGTTTCCTCAAAAAGTTAAAAATTGAACTGCCATTTGACCCAGTGATCCCACTTCTAGAAATATATCCTAAGAAGCCTGAAACACCAATCAGAAAGAATATATGTACTGCTGTGTTCATAGCAGTGCCTTTCAGTTTTAACCTACAGAAATCTTTTCAAGACTTTTACCCCTTCTTCAGAATAGCTACTGTATTTTCCAATTCTATTATCTACTGCCATTTATTGCCAATTGATTTTTCAACTGTTTATTTCCCAGCCAGAAGTATAAGCTTTAAAAAAAAAAATCACTTTTACGAGACTACATTTATGATAGTCCTGAACTTGTATAACCAAACTAATGTACTCTTTGGTTAATAGTTCCAGATGATTGTTTAAGTGTAAAATATTTAATAATTCTTGTTAGGCCCTGGCTGGTTTGGCTCAGCGGTTAAGAGCGTCGGCCCGCAGACCAGACCTGGGTTTGGTTCCCACTAAGGGCATGTACCGCTTTTGCAGTTTGTCCCTGGCCCAAATTGGGGTCATGTGTGTGGCAACCAGTTGATATCTCTCTCTCTCCTGCTCTATCTGAAGATAAATGCAGTCCGGCTGGTGTGGCTCAGTGGTTGATCGATCCATGCACCAAGGGGTCGTTGGTTTGATTTCCAGTCAGGACACATGCCCAGGTTGTGGGCCCAATCCCAGTGGGGGGTATGCAGGAGGCGGCCAATTGATGTTCTCTCTCATTGATGTTTCTATTTCTCTCTCCCTCCCCTTTCCTCTCTAAGAATCAATAAAGGGGAAAAAAATGCAAAGAACATCCTTAGGTGAGGATAAAAATTTTTTTTTTTTTAAATAGTCCTTGTTAGTAACTAACAATGCTTACAAATAAATAATAGCGAGTACCAAAAGATTAACCTATAGGTAAAGTTATGTTTACTGAAAATTTTCACAGCCACTGAGTATTTCATGTTGGTGAGCCTTTACAGTTACCCGTTCAATTTCCATCGAAATGTCTGCCCACATTTGTTTTCCTTCACATCACTGTCCTGTAACCTAGTCATTCTGCACACCAGCAACTCATGTTAAGCTGCAACTTCCCTTTCAATACCTAAGGTCCAACTCTCTTCTACATAACTCAGTCTAGCATGCACAAAATAATCAAATAGATATTTAAAAATTAATTTATTTTTCTACTTAACTTTTAATAAATGAGAAGAAACACAGTAGTCTGTCTCATAAAGAACATTTATAATACATAACAATTCATAAAGCCTCATGATGAGGTAGGAACAGCTTTGGAAAACAATGCACAGTCATAAAACATACAGAAAGTTCGGTAAAAGGTTGCAGCACTGAAGACATTTTATGTGCATCTGTATTTAATGAGATGATAGTTGCATTTAACTGGGCCACATCTGGCCTGAAGGACAGGCTGTGGCAGACACAAAACAACACGACATTGAAGTTTGATAAAGAACCACAGAACACACTGCTATACTTCATTGTGCTGTTTCAAGGCAGAACCATAACGTGGCAATTTTTGTCTTTTTATATATAACCACATATTAATTTTTTGTTACATTCCCTTCAGCATCTTTTTGCCAAAGACACTGGACCATAAAATTTTTGGTTTGAAAGTTTAAACTGAATGACATACAAAAAGCTCTTGTGCCAGTAAAAGTGACTGCTAAATATTCCAGAGCTTAGTGAAAGAAAATAGCACTGCCACACAGAACTGGTAGTGCTACATCAAAACAGTGGTTACAATGTCCACTTCAGATGGTCAAACACTGTATTTGACAGTTTCAGTTTAGAAAACAAGAAACCCCTCCACCTTCCCAAGAGTTTTAACACTGTTTTATGACTTAACTGAAACACTATTAAAATAAATATTTCTATATTGTAGAATTATTATCCACATTTATGTATGTGAACATCTTAAGACAGCAGGTAAGTGACATATCATTCAAATGATATCTGCTTAGAAACAGTAAAAACCTTCAACCCAATACCAGTTAGCCTACTAAATACTTCACATTAGGTTCCATAGGCCTTTTCCCTCAAAACTTTCAAAAGTTCACAATTAACTGAGGCTGTTAACAAGATACAAATGTTAACATAGTCTCCTACCTAGTGTGATTTTCCAAAGGTGCTCTGGATGGAAATTTTTCCTGTTCAAATGACATACCTTAGTCAGTCACACATTGTTTTCTAAAATGTTAAAAATACGTAGAGCAAGTTCTTTGACCTTTATATTTCTTGTAGGTTCTAGTCCATACTTTTATAATGCATATGCCCTTCAAAAACAACTAAACATTCATATAAGTAAAAGGTGACAATGAAGATTTAAATCTCTCATCACTAAAGCTGCATTTGGCTTGGAAAAATTTCTGAGTTGGTTTTAATTCCGGTACATGCAGCACCTCCTTCTCACTAAACAGAGACAGTAGACAAGTTGCTAAACATATTCTAAATACACTAATCTTGCTCAAATATAAAAGAGCCAGCAGGAGAGATGCACCTCCTAAAACTGATGCAGTGTTATAAAACAGCATATTTAAATATTGGGTTTAAATCTCCTAATAATTCAGCGTATTCCCTTCATTTTCTTTCAGGAAGGAAGAAGCTATTTTGGGGGGGGGGGGAGCCTATGTCCCACAATATTTAAATATAAAAGCATTTTTAAAAGATAATGCTAATAAAGCTAAAAAATGGGTTAGAAAGTGCATTCTGTAAAGAAATAAATAATTCTCTGCTAAAACTCAAAAGGTGAGTCAGTGCCCACTGATTTTGCTATTATGACAAAGTCCTTTGAAAAAAGAGAATCCTCCTATGGTACCACTTTGTTACATATAAGCTACTTAAAAATGATGAAAAGTGAAATAACTGAAATCTAGAAGTTGTTACCTTCAAAGCACTTTTGAAAAAAACAAAAACAAAAAAACCCCTTGTCCAAAGCTTAAACATCATTTGAAAAAAAAAAGACCAAATAGAGCATTTGTAAAAAAAAAAAAAAAATTATTAAATGTAATATATTTTATCAGTTATCCTATTGTTATCATTACTGAAATGTTTCTATAACAAACTGTTTTGAGATCTTAATGTTTTGTAGTTTAAAGTGTTAAATCAGGAATGTACAGGATACAGTACAATTTGAAGCTTTCTCTTATTCATCCATACAATGAAATCCCCCAATTTCATTGTTTAAAAAAATTGTCTGCAATATTCAAAGTAACTACCAGTTTAGGAATTGAATTCCACAATATTAAGTAAGAGTATTAAAATATCAAGATGTATTGCAAATTGGCAGGTTATGGTTTTGGCCCATTATAGTAAATGTGAACTTACAAACTGTGTTCCTAAAATTACCTCATTCTAATTGGAAAAATCGGCTGTTCTTAAATAGGCCCATTGCCAGCAATAGGCTTATGCTAAAAAAACAACAACAACACACCATCTACCACAGAAGATCATTCCTTTAAAAAGTTAACTGTCACAGGCCAGCGCTTTCATCTTAAGACCCATTAAACAATGAATTATTTCAAATCCCAAAAGGTCGCCATCTCAAAAGTAGTCAGCTATAAAAGTCACTGAAGTAGTCAGGATACCTTGTTTCTAGAAAAATAGAGCTATACATGATAACTGATATTAATATTCCTCCTTTTGAGGTCGAAAATCTACAGTTTCTTCACAAAGCATAATCCCTCTCATCAAGAAAAATATAACTTAAATACCCTTAAATAACATTTGTATATGGATTTGAAATCCACAGCAACAATAAAATAGCCAAGAACAATTTCCTGTGTGGGTATTGTAGCCTCACTAAACAAGCCGCTACTAGATAGCAGTATCAAGACAGGATAACTTATAGAATCTTAATTATTAATTTTGCCCTAACTTATTTTGCTTTTTAAGAATTTAATACCCAAACTCCATTAACTTTCAGATTTCGTTCTCCTCCCAAGTCAGTGGCTCTTGGCAAAACACAAGCATTGCTGGTGGTGTTTGAAAAGCTGCATTTGAACCCATTCATGATTGGTCACGACGAAATGACTTTAACACTGGAAAGTTTTTTTAAACACCCACAGTTTAAAAGATTCCATTAGTAAGCTTGCATTTAACATGTAATTATTAGATTGAGTTTAATGTCCTTAAAAACATTTACTGTATATATGTGCTTCTGATGCCAATCTTTCAAAGCAAGTAATGCTGGTGAACATGTTCGTGTTTTAGACTAACTTTGGTAAGAGAAAACACGTTCAAACCCTCAGAATAATTTAGAAATGTAGTCTCAATGTTAATTTACAATAATCTAAATATTTAATTTGGTAAACTTCTTTCCCTGCTTTTACTCCCCATATGCCCTAGTATGTGTAAACTATAGTTCAATTTGTTAATTATATCTCACTGTTTATTATATTAGATTAATACTCAGCAATATAGAATATACAGAAGAACTGATCTTTAGTATTATAAATACCCCGTGTGGAAAAAAAGAAACCTTTCTTAATTACACCCATCAGTCACTCTTAAAATATGTTGCTACTATGCTATGTAATTATCTTAAAGAGCAAGTAAATATTACCTAAGTATCAAAGGAAAAAAGTTGTTGGTGAGTTTTAAAGTTCTAGCAATTATAATTCTAATAAACAAAATATAACACCGGGGGAAAAGAAAAGCAGAGGAATTCCAGTAACAATTTTAATTTATTTATCCCCCTAATTAATTTTTCACCATGGAAAAACTGGAAATCAAATGTCATTATGTTATATAAGGTTTATACTACTTTAAACAAAAATGTAACATAGTGTTAAAACTGGCTTTCCAAAATTGTTACAGCATAGCTGTACTCTGCACTAAGAATCACAAAGTTGTAATCTAGAACTCTGTCAAGCAGTCCCATTATGTTCTTACAAAAATAGAATTAAACTGTGTGACCAGACAAGGACTTCAATTACACTACTTGGCAAACTTAGAATTTCAATGGAGTCTTTTTCCTCTTGTAGTTTAAAGCAAAAGTCAAATATCACATCTTTTTCAAGACTCACAAAGATGATTCAGGTTGTTTGTTTGGCACCTTTTTAATTTCTATCACAACAGCAGGCATGTTTTCAACTTTAGTCCTCTTGGGCTTCTCTAGATTGTCACTAAGTTCTAAACAAGAAATGCTAACTGTTGGGGCTTTTTCTGTATCCTTTCCAAAATGGGTTTGTGGCCGAGACCCACAACATTGCTTCAAAGCAC
This sequence comes from Molossus molossus, assembly GCF_014108415.1. Lineage (NCBI taxonomy): Eukaryota > Metazoa > Chordata > Mammalia > Chiroptera > Molossidae > Molossus > Molossus molossus. The sequence continues at coordinate 36,718,355 of NW_023425356.1, forward strand.
ACTGCGTTCTGCAGGCAAGTGCACATGGGGCTACACTTGATTTAGAGTCTACACTAGCAAATTCAGGCTGAATGGTAGTAGCGTGAATTCCGTGATTATGAAAAACGTCTTTGATGATTTTAGCCACCTGCATGTATGATGTCGGATCTTCGCATCTTATGTGAGCAGTGGCAATGATTCTGCTTCCAGCAAGTTGCCAAATGTGTAATTCATGAACTTCCTCAACTCCTTCGACATTTCGAAGTTCTTTTATCAAATTTCTGATATCAACTTGTTTAGGAACAGTTTGTAGAAGAATAAGGGCAGATTCCTTAAGTAATGGACAAGTTGTGTAAATAAGTATACAAACCATTACAACACAAAGAGTTGGATCTAAATATAGCACCCAGCAAGGACTAGCCTCATAAACTGTTTCATAAGTACTATTAATTACTTCTACAAATGCTGTGCAGGGGTCAGGTATACATGGGTTCACACAGAACCTCTTCCCTTCAGGACAACCTTGCCAAGAAAAGTAAAAGACCAAGGCATTTACTACTACAATCACTGAACCCAAAGCATCTCCAAAGACATGCAGAAAAACTCCACGCATGTTAAGTTGTCCGGCCTTATCATCTTCTGCATTGTCAGTTTCTCGGATAACATTCCCATTCACTTGTAATTCCGTTGCATCACTTCTGGACTTTTCTGGATCTACAAAGAAATACAAATTCTGCATCAAATACACTTTAAGTGTTTATACAAACATCCTTGTCTAATTAATTCCATTTAAGTAAGGAGGTGAAAAATTTTCATAAAACATTATTTTGAAAACGTGCTGGGGGCGATTTACTATAGACATACTGAGACCAAGCCAGTATATAATGGCCAGGGCTAAATAAACTCATTAGGATGATAGTTTCTGCCCTGGCCGGTTTGACTCAGCGGTTGGAGCATTGGCCTGCGGACCAGAGAGTCCTGGGTTCGGTTCCCACTTCCCACTTGGGGCACATACCAAAAAAAAAAAGAAAGAAAGATGATAATTTCCCCATTCTCCTAACCACCCTACCTCCCCACTCTAAAAAAACTTCATTTTCTCTGGAGGTGGGATCCTGCGAATATTATGCTATACTTTTTGGCATATACCAAAAAGGAAACAAAACTGAATGCTAAAGGTCCAAATTATATGCAACTGTGGATAAGTCTAATACAAAGGCTTGATCTGACTTAGAGCTCATCACCTTTTTGTCTTTAAGGTGTTAAGGTTAACTCTTAAACGTTTATTATGAATATAAATGATAAGGGTTTCTTGGTAGAGAGGATTTAGAAACTGACAAATCAACATAGAGTAACCTCAGTAAAAATTGCAACTAAATGATCACTATGTGCCCTGCTTTTTTTAGACTAGTTTCAAAGTGTACATACACCAGTTGACTTGTTATTTCTATACATTATGAAAGAATCCTCCCTGCCCCCCCGATCTGTTGAATTAACAGATCCATCACCTCACAATTTATCATTGTTCTTGTTTATTTTGGTGAGAACATTTAAGTTCTACTCTCATAGCAAATTTCAATTATACAATACAGTGTTGTCAACTACAGTCACCATGTGTTATACAGCTTCTCAGACCTTATTATCTTATAGCTAAAAGTCTGTACCTTTTTACCAACCTCTCCCTGTTTCCTCCATGCCTTACAATTCTTAAACCAAATGTACTAACCTGTAAAACAAACAAACAAACAAACAAACAAAACCCATAACAGAGCAGCTTAATTTTGTTTGGAATAACACCTTGTAGAACGGGAGTGAGGATATTCAATACACAACCTTTTCAATATACAACCTGAACTTCATTCACCAAATATCCTGCATCCTAAAAACAAGGAAAACGGTCTATGTAGTATCACACAATAAGGTAAATAAATATAAGTGGAGAAAAATGGGAAGGAAATACAAATTGTTAACATCATTGAGCTTGGGTAGTAGGGCATTCATTGGTTGACTCTTTTTTCCGTCTCCTTTCTTTCAACATTTATTTTTCCAAATTTCCTTCAAAAGTACTTATGTTTAGAATGTACAGCATCCATTAAAAACATAAGATTAATAAATTACCATCACTCTTATTTTAGTGTGATTGAAAAGTCCTAACTGAAATGTTAAACATCCCTAAACAGGTCCTAAGTCTAGGATTTTCAGGATTCGGGTTTAGATTTTAGACAATTAACTGAAACCGACACTGCTGTTCATAAAAGAAACCTTTTTGAGCTCAGGAAAGTCAATGGCTAGATAGCCCTGAATATAATATTAAGCAACTTGTTCAAAGGACGTAATAATCACCTGGATTTCAAACAGCCAAAAACTAAGAACGAATTGCTGATTCTCTCCATTTCCCAACAGGGCCAAGAAATTGAATTAGGAAGCATTTTTGATCTTTAAAATACCCAAATCAGACAGTCTCTTGAAAAGACAGCCTGTTAGGTCAGCCAAGTGCGGTAGTGCACGCCAGAGGGCTGTCACCTCCCGACCCTTTTCCCACTCCCAGCAGCACAGTCCCCAGCTACACCTCCAGACCCGCTCCCTGGCTGCCAACACCTAGGCTGAAAGGGGTCCTATTTGCTCGCCTTCCCCGGAGGAGGCGGGACCTGGAGGGAGCGGGAAGGCGGCGGCGCAGCGCAGACCGACTCCGGCACCAGGGGGCGTGCGGGCCATCCCGCCCGGGGCCCCGCTAAGGTCTGGGCTCCCCAAACCCAACCACCTGAGGCGGGGACTCTCTCCTCACCTGTCCCGTCCAGTTTCAGCCCGTTGGAGTTGCTATTACTGGTCACTAGGGTGTTGGTCTCCTCCTGATCAGATCTCTGGTCAGCCGATTTCATGTTGTCGCTGTCCCCGGGGCGGTTACTCTTGCCGCGGACCCCCTTGGGGAGGCTGTGGCTGTGGCTGGAGTTCTTGCCGAACCCGCTGTGATGGTGGAAGAGGCAGAGCCCCAGCACGTTGACCAGCAGCCCCGCCACGCCAACCCCGAGGATCACCAGCGGCTGCTGCATCTCCTGCGGCTCGATGAAGCGCTCGATGGCCTCCAGCAGGATGGCGAAGCAGAGGCCGGTCAGGAAGATGGCGTTCACCAGAGCCCCCATCACTTCGGCCCGGATCCAGCCGAACGTGTTCTTTTGGGTGGCATGGGTCCGCTGGGCGAAGCGCTCGGCCACCAGGGCCACCACTAGCGCCAGCACGTCCGACAGCATGTGGAAGGAGTCAGAGAGCATCGCCAGCGACGAGGTCACCCGGCTAATCACCACCTCCAGCACCATGAACATGAAGGTCAGTAACAGCATGCACAGAAGCCGGACCCGGTTCCGACGCCAGCACCCCATGGCTGCGGCTCAGGGGCCCGCCGAGCGCGGCCCGGACACTTGGGGGGTGGCGGCTGCGAGGCGCCGAGGGTCGGTCTGCGACCCGGTGACGGAAGGAGGACGGCGTCGGGCTCCCACCGCCCGAGCCGGGCCACTAGGGAGACCGCTGAGGAGCCTCGGGGGTAGGAAGGGGGTGAGCCCCGGCTGAGCCGCCAAGCCTCCGCGCCTGTGGGCGTCCCCGGCAGGCTGCCGCGCGTAGCTCCTCAGGCGTCCGTCCTCGGAGCCGAGGCGGAGGCCCGGCTCAGCCCCAGCAGCCCCACACCCGCAGCGGGGCGGCGGAAGCGGCGACGGCGTTGGGAGCTGGGGTTCCCGGAGCCCGGGACCAAGAGCCGGACCAGAAGCGAGAGCTGGCTGGCGGGCGGCGGCGGCGGGGGCGGGGGCGGGGGAAGGCTCCGAGCATCTGCAGGCTTTCCGCACAGGTCTTCCCTCCGCAGGTCACCACCGCTGGGGCTCGGATCGAGGAGTCGACGCCGAGGAAGCTAAAAAGGCGGCAGCCACAGCAGCTGCACTCGGCCCGGTGTCGGGCGCCTTCTTCTCCCCCCAGCCTTTGCAGACGGTTTACAAAAAAACTTTGCTTTGCACTCGGAACCCCCGTTTTCACACGGACCGGAGTGTGACAAGGCTTCGACGCCCCGCCCACCAGGCCCGGCACGCTTACCGATTGGCTAGGAACCCCTCACGACAGCCGCCACGTCCCGCCCATCCACGCTCACTATTGGATGGAGTCTCGGCGGGGCGGGAGGGGGTGGTGTCGCGGCTCCGACAGATGTGGGCGGAGCCTTTCCCTCTAGGAGCCGGGCGTGGGCTGGGGGGCCGCGGCCGGGTGCAGCAGCGGGCGTCGTGGGGGAGGGTAGGGGGCGCGGGGCGCGGGCCGCGTGCAGCGGGGGGGAGGGGCAGGCGGGTTCCCGGTATTGGGCGAGGCCTCTGCTCCAGCGCTGCGGGTCCCCGCAGCCTACCGCACACCTGCGGAGGCCCGGTAGCAAACAGACTTTGATCCTGGGAGCCGAGTCCACGTGGGGCGCGCCGCGCGGCCGCTGTGTGACAGACGGCTGCCAGGGAGGGAGCCCCCTGTGCGCCGGTCCCTAGTGTGCGCCTTCCTGTCAGGAGAACCTACATTAGGCGACAGACTCATAAACAAGTGCTGCACGTAACTTGTGACTGCCCAACACCGAGCTGAGCAGTTAGTACTTCAGGGCGGTCCTGCGACCGAATCTTTGTCAACGTTTCAGTCAAGTAAATCACCCCTATCACCACCATCCCTAGGAGAGCTTGTGAAAGATCAGATTATTTCTGTTACTGACTATCTACGGACAATTTAGGGTAGGGACTTAAAAGCAGGAGAAACCTGGCTTCTGGTCCTTTCCCGCTAGCTAGCTGTGTGAATTTGGGCAAGTTAACTAATCTCTCTAGACTCGCTTCTTCGTCTGTAAAGGCTTGGACAAGAGGAATTCCTGAAATTCCTTCTGACTCTAAAATTCTAAGGCTCTGTGATTTAACAAACATTTTATTTATGGACTACAAACAGCGGAACCCTGTGTGGGTTGCTATGGGGAGGGGGGACAGTAAGAATACAGAAGAATGAGCTGCTGTCCAGGTGGGGGTAAAATGTAAACATCCAGAATTTTTTAAATTACCATGAAATACTCTTAGTAAATTATGCTAACATTAATTTAGATTAGATATATATGCGCCATGCTCTGAGTGGAGATTGGTTAACCTGGAAAGGAACGCTTCCTGATCCTGACTGGGGGGAGGGGTGGCTGGAATCAGAGTGGCCTGAGCTGGACCCCCAAAGGCCTGACACTCCTCTGAACCGCAGGAAGGACCCCCAACTGCTCTGGATTTCACAAGATGCAGTGCTACTGCCCCAGGAGCGGTCTATAAGCATGTTTAAAGCTATGTTATTTTGAACTTTTTTATATTTATATTTCTGCAATTTTTTTTTTTTTTCACTTGCATGTGGTGTTTCTCCACCCAGACTGGAGAGCTGGAGTCCCATCTTCTACTTCCGTCCTGCTGGAATAGAAAAGAATGGAGGAGAGTTTCCAAAACATTATCAGGAAAGAATAGCTAAAATTGGCTGATTAATTGGGTAGTGGAAGGGTAGACGCTAAGGAGGAGAATTTAACAAAGATAGTTAACAATGTTTTTAATCTGACAAGGAAAATACTGCCTTAAAACAGCTGAGGATCTTGGAGAAGGAAAAGGCAGCAAGAAGTTGATTTTAAGGGAAACTAGCCCTCCTTACTGAGCCTGTTTTTAATGTACTGAATTTGAAGTCAACCTTTCAACCAGCCCTCCTATACAGAAATTGGTGATCCACTTATGGTCAAGATATTTTATGGAAATAGCCAGAAGGCAGTTGGAAGACCATTTTTGCCTCCTATTGGGAGCTGCTGTGTCTCTTTACTTAAAAAAAAAAAAAAAAAAAAAAAAGATTCCTCAAAATGTGAGAATTTAATGCCCAAAGAGAAACCAATAGAGAAACGTAGAATGCCAGGATACTCAGCAAACAGGGTAGCTATCACTTCAATAACTAAGCAGCCTGAATTGGGAGATGTTTGGCCCGTATAAAAATAGCTCTTAGCCCTGGCCAGTGTGGCTCAGTTGGATGGAGCCGCGACACCACCGCTGGGGCTCGGATCAAGGAGTCGACGCCGAGGAAGCTAAAAAGGCGGCAAAAGGTGCACCAAAAGGTGGCGTGTGGGAAGCAACCCATCTATGTCCCTCACATCCCTCCCTCTCTCACACATCAATATTTCTCTCTTCCTTCCTCTCTCTAAAATAAAAACAAACACAAAAAAACAGGCTCTTAGGTTCAATTCAACTCAACAATCACTTACGAGAAACTACTTTTTAAAAATTATTAGTTTTTTAACCTTCACCCAAGGATATGTTTTTACTGAGCTTAGAGAGAGAGGAAGTGGGGGAGAGAGAGAGAAAGGGAGAGAAACAGCGATCTGTTGCCTCCTTTACTCACACCCACCAGGGATCAAACCCATGTGTGTCCTGACCAGGAATCGAACCCAAAGCCTTTTGGTGTTCGAGATGATGCTCCAACCAGCTGAGCTACCCAGCCAGGACTATGAGAAACTACTTTGTGCAGGCAATTTTTCTTTTGTAATTAATTACCCAGACAATGTGCTTCATTCTCATAACCAGGGGGATGGATAGTGATGGAAGGTACATTTTCCAGGTTATAAAAAGTTACAGTAGCCCTGGCTAGTGTTGCTCAGTGGTTAGAGCCTCGGGCCTCAGATTGAAGGGTCTCAGGTTTGATTCCCAGTCAAGGGCACATACCTGGGTTGCAGGTTCGATCCCTGGCCCTGGTCAGTTTCGTGCTGGAGGCAACCAATTGAAGTGTCTCTCTCTCTCATCAATGTTTTTCTCTCTCTCCCTCCCTTCCAATCTATCTATAAAGATAAAAAGTTACAGTTATATGATTCATAAAGAGTAATATCACTCTAGCAAAACATTCAGTCAAGTAAAATTTTCTCCCCCCTAGCATTATGTAAAAAAATATATTTTGGTAGCTTGATTCAAATTTGTCCTTTTTCAGTCATTTGTCCTAGCACAGTGTTAACACAGGCAAGGAATGGATTACAATGAAGGGAAAACATACTGTCATCCACTAGCACCCCTGGAGATTGTGGCCCCAGTTTGAGTAAAATGGCTTGCCTTTTTCTTCCTTATTCCTGAGAACTCTCCTGATAATTTGCTTACTATCCAAACTGACGAAACTCAGCATACTTTAAAGATGAGAGAATAATGCTCCTTTTGGAAAAAGACTGCCAATTTGAGAGAAAGTCAAATGTTTAACACAAACTCTGCAATCTCAGAACCCTCTAAGTAGGACCTCTCCCAGCTCTCTCTGCCAGGCTCCTCCAACCTGGAGCTTCCAGGCTCGAGCAAGCCTGCAGACCACCAATCCAAAATGTCAGTTTAAGAGGATTATTGTTTAAAAAGCTGCTGAACACAGATACACCTCTGAATCTTGGTTATCAAAAATTAGGAGTGTATGAATCTGTACCATGGAAAGACACGAAAGAAAACCATGTGAAAACCAGATTGCATTTGACTTTGACAGTAAATCACTTCTACTGTTCCATTTTAAAGCAAAAAAGACGGAGAAATCAGATCTGTTTTGTTTTGGAATGTCCTTGAAAAATTATTGCAAATATAAACTAAAAATTCTAGCAACAACATGAGGGCCAAGGTTTGAATGTTAGCTGCTTCCTGAGGGAATGGGCAGTAGAACAAAGAATAAACAAGTAACAATGCAGTAATAAAACCCAGAAACATTACAAAAGGGCTCAGAGGTATAAGGGGAATCATATAAAAGGGTCAGAGCAGGAAACCCTAGGAGGAAGCAAAGGGGAAACAGAATGTATACTGAGAGGCCCGGGACAATCACTGGGCTTTTGTTTTTGATGGTTAAGCTAAAGAATTGCAGGTGAGAGTGGATTGCAAAAGAAAACTCATTTTTCTCTGAGACTGCAAATGGGATCTAAGTTCTCCAAGTCATCTAGCAAAAAAGGCACTGACACCTATACAGAAAGGCTCAATAACAGCATTGGTGGATTTCTTGGGTACAGCGTAACATAATACTAGAAATTGTTGACGGCTCAGGCAGTCAGTTGTAAGGGTTAGACTGGATGCCCATACCTCAGCCCTTCTACTCTAGGGGCTGGAGATTGTTATTAATGAACAAAGTACAGAAGCTATAAAAAATAAAATTTAATTTTCAAGCATGTTTCTATGACTCTATCCATTATATGTATATAAAGATGATGCTGACCAGTTGATCATTTTGAAGGTATCACACACCTAATGAGTTTTAGAAAGTTCAGGAAACTGGTCCTGTGTGACTTTGGACAAGTTATTAAATCTCCCTAGGCCTCACTTTCCATATCTTTTCAGTGAGGAGTATAAGAGATGGTGTCCTAACTGGAGTTGCGATGTGAGTCAAGGAGAGGATGCTGCCTGGGGGATGCTCGCAGGTGGGCCTTTCAGGCAACCTGTACTTGGCGTCAAACTGAATCCAGTGCTGAGTTTTCAACTTGCAAATTCAAAAACTGCATGTTTCATCGTTTCACCTGGGAAGACTTGATTCACGTGGATTCAAAATGGACTAATTTGCTAGCTGGATACTCAGTTTTTTCACTTTCTCTGTCTAGAGGGGAGAGCTCATTGCATAGAGCCTGCCTCCCTCTTGGTGGGCAGGGCTGCTGAAAGCAACCTGCAGGGAGAGATGAGAACTAGACCTGAGGAGCTGGATATTGGGGGAGGGGGGGTTCCTCTCTCTCTCTCTCTCTCTCTCTCTCTCTCTCTCTCTCTCTCTCTCTCTTTCCTAGACTGTAAAAGTCTCCTGCCTGTCTCCACACATACACTCTGCCCTTCTGAGTTATACTCCATTTTGCTGCCAGAGTGATCTTTTCAAAACCCAGATCTGCTCATTGCAAAATACACATCCTCCACCACCACCACCGTCACAGATGCAGTCCTTCAGTGGCCTCCCAGTGCTCTGAGAAGAACCAAACACAAGTGCACACAACTCAGCCTGGTCCCCAGCCTCACCTCCTCACTCCACCTGACAGCATGGCCTTTCTGACCGCCATGCACCCGTATACTTCCTCCTGCCAAAAGGCCTGTGCATGCACTGTTCCCTCTGCCTGGGACGCTCTTCCCTCCCCTTTTCTCTACCTTAGTTCTCGCTCATTCTTCAGCTCTCGGCTCAAGGGCCACTTCCACAGGGAAGTCTTTTCTAACCCCTCTGACCAGGTTAATCCTCTATAGTACAGGTTTTCTTGGCTCCTTGTCCTTATTTTTTATGGCACAGAGCAATGATGCAATTTACATTTATCCATGTGAGTATGAGTAGATAGTAAGCTCCATGTGGGCAAGGGCAGTGTGTGCTTTTGCTCACCATTGTATCTCTAGACAGCCTGGCTCAGTAAATATTTCTTGAATAAATGAATATTCATTACCTTTTTCAAGATTAACCATTCACGCATTCATTCAACAGATCCTTGATGAACACTCATGGTTCCCTATCTGTATTGGAATATGAGAAGCCTCTGATTTTCATGAGGACCTTTTCTTCCAGACTGCATAGAAAACACATGACACCTTCTTATTAATAAGCTCACCTTTTCTTTACTTTAAGCAGGCTACCACCCTTTTGCTTGATATTATCTCATACAAGATGCAATTAATTGGATGAAACTGGGACCCACCCTTGAAATCTGCCATGATAACATTCTTGGTTCTCACATAGTTCTCAAAGTCCTTCCACATCCCTTACTTAAGGTGCAGGGTGATCCAATGAAGTTTGCAAGGTGGATTCTACACATTATGGACTGAGACCCTAAGAAATGAAAACAATTACTCAAGGTCCCATGGCTTGTGAGGCCCTAATCACACTAGCAACATGTTTATTTTTAACTTCATACCCAAATTTGGGGGGAACAAACTCAGTCTGAGGCTCAAGACCTCACATGCACTAACTACTATAAATTCTATTGTTCGCCTCAGTTGTAAAGTTTCTGGTTCTGTGATTTTCTTATTAATATGTAATTACTATAAGGACTAAGGGGAAGTGGCCTACTTGTGAGTGACACCTCTTTAACAGGTCACTCCAACATCTGATTCTCTAGTGGTGTGTTCCAAAATTGGGTTCTGTTCACACGTAGCACTGTAGGATGAATTGGATAATTTTTCTGCCTACCGCTTTTATTCATTTCTTTCTTTCAGTTTCTTCAACAACCGGGGTGCCTTCCAAAGGACTAACATTAGTAAAACTACTGACCTCTCACCTGGGCTGCCTTGTTAAAATGCAGATTCTGATTCAATAAGGTCTGCAGGGAAGCCTGAGGTTCTGCATTTCCAATAAGCTTCTGGAAAATGCCAAGGTTGGTGGCCACCAGACCACACTTCAAGGACCAAGGTATTAGACACTTATTTTTTTAACCCTAAAAGGATATTATATGGGATTAAGATATTCCCATCAAAAAAACTATCCTCAAACTTTAAAGTGTTTTCATTTTACTTTTTATTTTATATTCAGCTGTCATATTTGAACTTTGTTTTATAATGAACAACATCACTTCTATATTAAAATTTTAAAATGAAATCAAATATTTTATTCTTGTAGGAAAGCACTCCTTAAAATTAATCAAGCTCCAGGAGTATATAAGCATTTCTGTTTTTGCTTGCATTGTGTCAGATAAAAATAATTACTTTACAGCTTTTGGAAACATTTGGTTACTCTGACTAGCATTAACGGCTTCTGAAATGGGAATAATAGGTTAGGCTAAGGCTTTGGAATATGACTGGGGGTCTCTTACATTCAAACCTTTCATATCCAACAGGAAATGCCTTTCCCATCAGGCATTACTGATCAAATCCTCACAAAAAGCCTGAAAGACTAAAAATGAATGAGGGGTGTTTAATATTCAGGTCACACCAGGAGCAACAAGAAGAGTAGGTGGGCCTGGCCGGTTTGGCTCAGCGGTTGGAGCAGTCAGCCTGCGGTACAGAGAGACCCGGGTTCGGTTCCCGCTAAGGGCACGTACCTCGGTTGCAGTTTGTCCCCGGCCCTGGTTGGTTGTGCGGGTGGCAACCACTCGATGTGTCCCTTCACGTCGATGTTTCTCTCTCTCTCTCTTCCTCTCTCTCCCTCCCGCTCTATCTGAACAAAAAATGGAAAAATGTCCTCGGGTGAGGATAAAAAAAATAATAATAATAAAAAGTAAAAAAAAAAGAAGAGTAGGTGGGAGGTGAGAACAGAGATGCTTCCTCCCTCTGCCTGCTGATGCTAGAGGAAGCGAGCAAAGATCTGGCTTCCTGGTGGCTGCATCCCATGAGTCCTTGTTATTCACTGTATGCTTTCATTGGCTTCTAGGTTTAGTCCATTATAGGTCAGAGTTGACCATCTCTTAATTTCAATGGGATGTCATTCAGTACCATTGTCTTAAAAGTGACCACAATCAAAGCTATGAGGATTGCATTTCCAGGCGATGTTCAGGTGCCTTCAAACTTGAGAGCAATGATTGAATGGAAAAACCAGTGTATACTAAATTGGGGCAAATGGAAATTCTTAACTCTCGACTGCCTCCTTGTATGAAACGTAGGAAGATAGAAGAGCTAACTCTAATGGAAGAGGGAGTCTGGCTTCACACATTGGGATGAAAAGGAGGATGAGCTATTAAGTCTTCCTCTGTTTCTGTGGCCAGACCTCCAGTCTCTCAGAGCAATTATGTGAGCACTTCTAATATGTCTCCCATCCCTGCCCTTCTCCAGTCTATTCAACACAGTGCTTTCTGACCAATAATCTTATACATCAATGTTCATATGATGTTCTTGTTCACAATCCTCAGTGGATGCCGATTACCCATGGTATAAGGCACATTTTATTTAGGTATTTAAGGCATCGTGCATGTGACCTTACCTTGTTTGTCCAAGCTTCTCTCTCCATCCTCGTCAACACAAGCTCTCCAGTCAAGCCAAATGATCCCAAGTAATGGTTCCGCGTTACCCGATGGCTCTGTGCCTTCATTTCCTCAATATGGAACAAACTAACATCTTATTGGGTGTTGTAAATTAGATGAGTTAATACATATAAGATGCTTAGGACAATGCCTGGCACATGGAAAGGGCTTGTGATGGGTTGAATGGTGCCTCTCCCCCCGTATGCCCATGTCCTAATTCCTGGAAACTATGCATAGTACCTTACTTAGAAAAAGGGTCCTGGGGGATGGGGCAACCTGGGGCAATGGGTTCCTGGGGGGAGGGGGGTATGGCTGCGTGGAGCCCAGCCCCTGGCAGTGCTTCTGCTCCACTGGATCTTCAGGCTTCCTCTTCTCCACTATGCCCAGCAAAAAGGGGGTTCAAAGTAACCCAGATTCTCAAAGAGAACTTTCCTCGATCTACAGCTATCAAAGTCACTGATATTTCAGGAGGCTGGGGGGTAATGTATGAAATCCAAATCAAGTCAGAAGAATTTAAGGAGAAGAGAACTGTCCAGCAGCACCAGGCTGTAAATCAGGCACTAAGAGAAGAAATCGAAGGAATGCATGGATTGCAGATATTTACCTCTGTCCTCAAACAGCGACCATGCCCCAGCTGCACAGATCCTGCTGTTAAAACCTTGGATGAACTGGACCATTCTTTTCTAGGTATTTGCCAAAAAATGGATCTATTTTGTTCATAGACATTTCCATATTATAATTATAGAAGAAAATGTTATCTATTTAAATGTTAATTAAAGGCAACAGACAACTGGGGGGGGAAAAGAGGGAAAAAAGGTCTTTTGCAGATATAATTATGGACCTTGAAATTGAAAAGATCATCCTGGAATATCTAGGTGAGCCCTGAATCCAATGACAAGTGTACTGATAAGAGATACACAATGATGACTAGACAGACAGAAGGAAAGACCATGTAAAGATGGAGATAAAGATTGTCATGAAATGCCAACAGCCACCAGAAGCTGAAAGAGGCAAGGAAAGGAATCTCCCCTAGAGCCTCTGGAGGGAGCACAGCCTGGCCAACACCTAGATTTTAGACTTCTGCCTCGGGATCTGGGAGAAAATAAATTTCTGTTGTTTTATTTTATTTTATTTTGGTATGTGCCCCTAGCCGCTAGGGCCTAGCAGGAACTGAACCTGGGACTCTTTGGTCCGCAGGCCGACGCTTCAACCGCTGAGCCAAACCAGCCAGGGCAATTTCTGTTGTTTTAAGCCATTAAGTTTGTAGTAATTTGTTATGGTAGCCACAAGACACTAATACAGGGTTTGTTACATTTTTGTTGTTATTATTAGTTAATCCCCAAATGTGCCTTTTCCTCTTCCTCTCAGCATCATTTTTTATCTCACTGTTCTCCTTAAGTGTCTAACACAGTACCTTGCAATTAGAAAATGCAATAAACATTTCTTGGAAGGAAGGAAGGAAGGAAGGAAGGAAGGAAGGAAGGAAGGAAGGAAGGAAGGAAGGAAGGACAAAAGGAAGGGGAAATGTCTATCTTTACCACTTAGTTGGTGCTACATGCCCACAGTGGCTTTTCCTACTGTCCTGTCCCATAAACTCTAGCATACAGTGGCAAGAACATTTATGTGGTACTTCCACCTGCTGCCCTGTAATGTACCTTTGTGTGTCCCTCTCCCCACAAAACTTCTTGGGGACAAGGATCATTCTTTTACCTTTCTGTATCCCCAGGTCCTAGCACAGAGTAAGTAACTCAACTCTGTGGCAATAATAATAATTCCATTGTGAAAATGTGTCCACTAATTTGTTGATCATTCTAGAATTTCCCCAGGCCCTTGCATGGGTTGTATCTTAGTCAATGCTAGCCACTTGCTCTTTGGGTCAACTGCCTTTCTCTACCGACACAGAACCTCCCAATCCCAACGCATGTTAAGGAGTGGCAAATGAAAGATGAGCTTGAGCAGGCTAATTCTTCTGCAGGCAGACTGTACTGAGATGAGTAGGCTATAGGCCCAGGCCTGAAAATCTTTTCCTTACACACAAGAGATGTTGGTTTGCCCATTGTTTCTCACAGTTGAATTACTCTGACACTTGTTCCCGTGTGTGCCTGTTTTCTGTGTGACCCACATAACTCCTCGTGCTGGTGGGGGAACCCCTACACTACAGGGAATCAGTTCAGCCTTGAGCTTCTCCCAACAATTATTCTCATAGGAGATCTTTTTTTTTTTCCTTTACACAATTCAAGTACTCAGAGATTGACCACCACCTGCTAATGTGATACTAGATTGACTTAAAAAATAAAAGTCCTGTTATTTGGACATATTTTCAAACTTAGATAAAGTTTCAAGGAATCCCATATACCCTTGACCAAGATTCACCTATTCTTAATGTTTTATCCCATTTGCTTTAGCATTGCACTCTCTCTCTCTCTCTCTCTCTTTCTTTTTTTTTCAGAGAAAATAATTAATATTTATTGAGCCTATACTATGTGCCAGGGTCAACCATACATTATCATATTTATTTTTATTTTTTAATTTATTTAATTTATTTTATTTTCCATCCCTTCCCCTCCATCCCCAGCTTTATTGTCCGTGTCCATTGGTTATGCGTACATGCATATAAGTTCTGTGGCTTATCTGTTCCCTCCCCCAACCAACCCCTCTTCTGAGGGTTGTCAGTCTGTACCTACTCCCGGTCTACCCTATTCCTCAGACTGTTATGTTCATTATATTCCACAAATATGTGAGATCATGTGGTATTTGTCTTTTTCTGCTTGACTTGTTTCACCTAGGATAATACTTTCCAGGTCCTTCCATGTCATCTCAAAGGATAAGAGATCTTTCTTTCTTACAGCTGCATAGTACTCCATTGTGTATGTGTACCACTGCTTTTTTATCCATTCGTCTACTGGTGGACACTTGGGCTGTTTCCAGATCTTAGCTATTGTAAATAGTGCTGCTATGAACATGGGGGTACATATATTCTTTCTGATTGGTTTTTCAGGCTTCTTAGGGTATATTCCTAGAAGTGGGATCACTGGGTCAAATGGCAGTTCAATTTTTAATTTTTTGAGGTAACACCATAGTGTTTTCCATAGTGGCTGCACCAGTCTGCATTCCCACCAGCAGTGTACTGGAGTCTCCTTTTCTCCACACCCTCCCCAACACTTGTTGTTTGTCTCTCTTTATTTCTTTTAAACCACATGAGGGTATGTTACATACATGCATCAGAATTCTATTTTTTATTTATTTATTGATTTTTAGAGAGAGAGGAAGGGAGAGGGAGAGAGACAGAAACATCGATGACAGAGAACATCAATTGGCCACTTCCTGCATGCCCCACACTGGGGATTTGGCCCACAACCTGGGCATGTGCCCTGACCAGGAATCAAACTGGTGACCTCTTGGGTCAACCACTGAGCCACACCGGCTGGGCAGGATTCTTCACCCCTAAATACTTTGTATATTTCCTGAAAGTAGGAATATTCTCAACATAACCACGGTACATTTACCAACTTTATAAATTTACATTGTTACTATCTATATTCCAATTTTGTCAGTTGATCTAATAGTGTCTTTTATAGCATTGTCCACACTCGCTGCTCCTGTACAACGTGAAGTTTAGGGTCAGGCTTGCATTTAGTTGTCTTTGAATCTGAAACATTTCCATAGCCTTTTTTTAAATTTTATGATGTTGACATTAACAAAAAGCAAAAAAGAATACAGTTCCCCTTGCCTTAAAAAAATACAACATTCCCATATTGCATTTATCTGATGTTTTGTTTATGGATTCTTGGCTGGAATATTGCAAAATTAACATTTTGTCCTTTTAAGGGTATCACAGCTGGAGGCACACAATATCCATCTGCCTGTTATTGATAATGTACATTTTTCTCCCCATCAAGGTATTGCTTAATTTCTCCACTGTGTAATTACTTTCTTTTCCCCTCCTTTGAACTAATATGCAGTCTCTGGGGAGATGCTTTAAGACCTGCAAACATCTTGCTCATTAACATTTCTCCCTTGGAATTGCATCCATTGATGGTTCCTGCCTAGTCCCCTCTTTACTCTGATGGCTGCCAAATGCTGACTTTCTAGTTCTAGCAGTCCCTCCACCTTTATCAGTCACCCCTCAGTATTTTATTATCTATTATAAATACAAAACTCATTCATCTTATTTTTTCAGTGGTTTATAATTCATCACTGTACTTAATTTGGGTGCTGAATTTGTACCAGATTTAACCAGTGGCAACCCCTTCAAGCTGTTCCTATGTCAGATATTTACCAAATGCTTCTGGATTTTGGTTGAAAGATAAAATACAAGACTTTCATAGTTAATCTGTGCATCCTGGCATAATAGGAGAGCATGCTGTGCAGGGGCTAAGGGTTTGGAATTGAGATAGATCTAGGGTCGATTTTGTATTTATTGGCAATGTTTCTTGGGTAGGTTACTCTTTCTGTGCCCATTTCCTCGTGATATTTGATAATATTAGAACCTATGGGGACATAGTGAGAATTAAATGAGATCATATATATAAACTGCTTGGTAGAGTAACTGATACATAAATACGTGATACATGTGGGCACATGCCATCATTTTATTTCCTCCTATAACAGCTTGTGCGTAGTCTGGGTTGTCTCAGTTGCTACCACTACTCCCTACTGCTCACATCTGCCATTCAGAAGTCACCCCAAATTCATATCTCTCTGCCCTTTTACAATATATTTCAATTAACTGAGTTGTTGAATAGTGTGGGTTTCCAGGGATCCACAGATAATCATAGCCCTGCTTTCCTTCTGTGGAAGATGAGAAGTCTGAGACCCTGAGGGGTTAGAAGGCCTGCCCCAGGTCACCCAGGAAGAGTGGAAGAGCTAGGAAGGGTGCCCCGCCGTCAACTACACGCTCCGTATGACAGATCCTATGTCTACTATGATCCAGAGCAACATTCATTTCATTTCTTCTCCCAGCCAAGGGGCATTATTCAGAGTATCAGTGGGAAAGCATCTCATTTTCTGCATGACTCATCCTCATTCCAAGATTAACATGCTCCACTTTTTCATTCTTTGCCTCCCACTCAGTTTCACATCCAGCAGGAGCCCCGTAAGTGTCTTCGCTCTATCCACCCCCCACCCCATCCTCCTCTCACTCCTCCCAAGCTGCGCTTTTACTCCTGGCCCCAGACTGTCCCACCATCCTCAGATTCCAGTGGCCGCTTTTGTTGGACTCTGGTTTAAGAAAGGCATGTCTTCCTGAAATACCCCTCTGATCTATGTTGAAAATAGAAGAAAGAAATATACTTAAGTCACAGCAGATGTACAGGAACAAGTGTTTGTCCATATGCTTCCGACACTCCCTTAACATCCAAGTATTAGAGCAACATGTATGTATTTCTGAACATATACATTTTATTTCAACCTCGTCACAAAAAGGAGGGGGGATTCTTCTGATGTGCTGGGATTTTGTTGAACAAAATACAACTGGAAATAAATGTGCCATTGGCTGCAACTTGGGGGATCTTTTTATTGTGCCAAGAGCTTAGGTTTTGAGTTATTTTTTGAAACACGCTCTGACCTGTATAATTTGAGCCTGCTAACATCAAAATGCTAGTAAAATACTGAAATATTTGCAGAAGGGATGATATGATGAGTAGGATTTGGTTCAAAATAATCCAAGATGTGGGGGAAAGTGGGGTGGGGGGGAGGTTGGGAGCGTTGGCTAGAGATAGCTGAAGCAAGACTGGCCATGAATTGATCAAGTCTGAAGGAGAGTGATGAATACATGGGGCTTCTGTACCTTTTTATATGATTACAAGTTTTTAAATGCTAGTTTCAATTTTCATAATTTGCTTTCTACCCCCTCTACTCCACCTATTTGTTTCTCTTTTACTCTTTTTCTCCTAAATCTGCCCTTTCTAAAAAGCCAGTTCAGGTTCTGCACCCTTTAATAAAAGTTTCCTGATTACTTGAGTCCACTAAAGTACTAACGCTTAACACCTAAATGAGCATTTTCTTGCATTAGCCTGAATTAGTCTTGTAGCTCCACTAGTCTGGACACTTGTTAAGGGCAGAGACTAGAACTTATACTTTGGGGTTAAACCCCACACTGGCTGGCCTAGAGCTAGGCTCAGTCCATGCTTCCTAATTGATGGACATGTTTGTTGGTAAATTGGGAGAGATTGGTAAAAAGTGTTCTGAAAATGTCAATGTAAAGAATAGGCTAGCCCTGGCTGGTTTGGTTCAGCTATTAGAGCATTGGCCCACGGACCAGAGAGTCCTGGGTTCAGTTCTCACTAGGGGCACATACCTCGGTTGCAGTTTGTCCCGGTGGGTGGCAGCCACTCGATGTGTCTCTCTCACACCGATGTTTCTCTCTCTCTCTTCCTCCCTCTCTCCCTCCTGCTCTATCTGAAGATAAATGCAAAAATGTCCTAAGGTGAGGATTAAAAAAAAAATAGGCTAGCCCTAGCCGGTTTGGCTCAGCAGTTAGAGTGTCAACCCATGGATCAAAGAGTCGTGGGTTCGATTCTGGTCAAGGGCACACACCTCTGTTGCGGTTCGTCCCGGGCTCTGGTTGGGGTATGAGGGAGGCAGCCAATCAATGTGTCTCTCTCACGTCAATGTTTCTCTCCCACTCCACCTGAAGATAAATGGAAATGTATCCTCGAGTGAGGATTTAAAAAAAAAAAAGCCCTGGCCGGTTTGCTCAGCGGTTAGAGCGTCGGCCTGGGGACCAGAGAGTCCTGGGTTTGGTTCCCACTAAGCGCATGTACCTTCGTTGTGGTTTGTCCCCTGCCCCGGTTGGGGTCATGTGGGTGGCAACCATTCTATGTGTGTCTCTTTCACATCGATGTTTCTCTCTCTCTCTTCCTCCCTCTCTCCCTCCTGCTCTATCTGAAGATAAATGCAAAAAAAATGTCCTTGAGTGAGGATAAAAAAATAAAAAAAAGATTTGGCTATAGATTTATCATATATCTTTCTTTAAGGCTCTTCTGCATAGAATTTGCAATATCTTCGTCTTATTTCACCTGAAGGAAGAGCTGGCTTAGACAACGTTTTCGTCCCGTTGAAGCATGTGGCGTTAGATAGCGATTCAAGAGCAACTGGTGCAAATGCCGGTGGATAGTTTGCCCCAAAGGAGACTTAATGAAATAAAATCCTAAGCATGGGGATAATCTTAGAACTCCGCACCTCCTCCCAGTGCACAGTCTAATTAAAGGAGGCGGTAGGGTGGGAATGTATCAAGAAGAAAATGTCAGTTGTTAGCTTTCAAAATTTTGCCCGGGGAGCCATATAAGAACTGTCTCATTTTGGGCTTGTCCGTGCTGGTTTAATGCAGAGTGAGAGCCAAATTCAAAGGGAATCTCATTGAGTTGCAGTTTGCTTATGAGTTTCCTCATACACACTCATCTTTCAAATGCTTAGAATTGGTGTTTTCTTCAGACCAGGGGAAGAGCCACTGCAAAGTTGGGAAGAGTCCAAAAAAAGTTTCTCCATCTTTCTTCTCCTACTGGGGAGCACAGGGGAGTCCCTGTTCTAAGACCGTTTCTCATCCATAAATCCTCATGGGAAAGAATACATAACCTTCCTCTGAATCAGATTTCACTTCGGTAATAGCCCCCAGAATCAGAAAAATCCCTCCCATCAGCCTAACCTCAGAGCCTTCACCCTGAAGGTCCCCACGGTCATGGATACTATTGCTCCATGTCTTCGGTACAGGCATGCCTTGCTTTATCACACTTCGCTTATTGCGCTTTACAGATATTGCATTTTTTTTTGCAAGTTGAAGGTTTGTGGCAACCCTGCTTCGAGCCAATCTATAGGCACCATTTTTCCAACAGGATCAGTGGATGGTTAGCCTTTTTTTTTTTAACAACAAAGTATTTTTACATGAAAGTGTGTACATTGTAATTTTTTTTTAACATTTTTTTTATCCTCACCCGAGGACACCTTTGCATTTATCTTCAGACAGAGCAGGAGGGAGAGAGGGAGGAAGCGAGAGAGAGAAATGTCAATGTGAGAGAGACACATCGAGTGGTTGCCACCCACACGACCCCAACCGGGGCTGGGGACAAACTGTAACCGAGGTACGTGCCCTTAGCGGGAACCGAACCAGGGACTCCCTGGTCCGCAGGCCGACGCTCCATTCACTGAGCCAAACTGGCCAGGGCAGTACATTGTATTTTAAACATAATGCTATTGCAGACATAATAGACTACAGTGTAAACATAACTTTTCTAGGAACTGGGAAACCAAAACATTCACGTGACTTGCTTCATTGTGATACTCGCTTTGTTGCAGTGGTCTGGACCGAAATCTCTTCGGGATGCCTGTGTTTGCATTCCATTGATTTGTCGGTCAGTCTTCCCCAGGAAAACAGTCCCTGGAGACCGTGGCTGAGGGAAGTACACTTGGCTGACATTCAGGCAGTGCCGAAAATACAGAATAGTCTGCCTTTGCTTACAGAAGCTCCCCACAGAGCCCCTCTGAGTGGGTCTTTCAAGACTTCCCTGGAGCTGACTCTTCAATAGAACAAGTGAGACCTCACAATAGACACTGTTCTCTCCGTTAAGCACTACATGGGAAGGTAGAAAGAGTACCAGGACAAGAGAGTTTGATTAGACACGAGGAAGCACTGTAAGTAAGTATGAACTTGAACCAAGAAGTTGGAGGCATTACGAAGCCCTTGCCCCGCGACAATCATTAGTCTTGGACAGTTTCATTGTTTACCTGCAAGGAAGCAAGCGAACCAAACAACCGCTTGAAATCTCTTCCAGCTAGTGTCCTTCGATTCTAGAAACCCAGCAAGTTTGCCTTCTGTTCTGGTTGTCCTCTGAACTCCGGGCGAGTCGCCCTCGCCTGAGCTTTAATCACTCAGGTTGTAATGGGTGACAAGTCCACGTGTCCACATTCAAACTCAGTGACTTCAAGAGAAAGGACCAGGAAAGGACAGCAATAGCATAAGTGGTGAGTTCTTCTTCAACAAAGGCCTTGAGCTGACCATGACTTCGAGAGGCGGGTTTTGTAAGCAAGCGACCACAGACACAAACCACAGGGCATTAAGAGAGCACGCGCAGGAAACGGGAGACACGCGTCACACACTTCCCTACCCCATCTATGACGGTGGAATATGAAGGGCAGTGGCCCTGTCTTTGAAAATGAAGGACAGATGTGTCTGACAACTGTTACCCAATGTTTGTTTGGCCATGATATAAATCACCGAGCTGTGCTCCCCAGCACAGACTGGAGCCACACTCCGTTCTTCAAGGTGGGCACTTCGGTGATTGAGGATGACTAGGCAGTTTAGGTAAGAATACCTGTTTACAGTTACATACAGTTGTACTTTTGTAAAAAGAACACTAGGTCAGAGTCAGGAGACCTGGGTGATAGTCCTGGCTCTTTGACAAAGGGTCACTGTCACCTTAGGCGAATTGCTCTCTCTTTCTGGGCCTCAGTTCCCCATCTGCTAATTTAGAGGTTAATCAGCGATTATTCAGATGCTGAGGGCCCCTCCCAGACCCACCGAGTCAGTGTCTCCCAAGGTGGGCTGGGCAGGTGAGGTTTACAAAGCTCCCAAGGAGATTCGGATCAAGAGGTCGCAAATTCTCTGATTCTCCAGGACTGAGCAGAAAGAAAACGATTCGGTAGGTAGTTTGTCACAGTTTATCAGCTCGGGGCACTCCAGCTCAAAGCATGGTCCAGGGCTCACTGCTCGCTTGTACGGCTTCTCCAGGGAGTGTTTGGGTTTGGTTTTGAAAGTTCACACTGTATCATGAAAACACCCAGTGTTCTCAAGCCTTGCATACATTAATAAATAATTAAGATAATTCTGTAATTATCAGGCATGACTTCATTGGTTACCATTATTCTAATGGAATCTGCTGAGGATGCTTATTTTCCCCTTCTGGAGATGTGATGTACAACCTCAGAATTTCTCTAAGAGGGCCTTGGAGAGAACCATCTGGCTGAGCTGGAGATGTTAAGAAGTGTTACATTCACAACTCTTTTCTCCTTCTCAGCACTTTCCCTAGAAGGTCTCCCACACATATGTGCATTGAGAATGGTGGAGACCATAAGGTGGCATTTGGCCAGGGAGCCCAGGAGGCCCAGACCCTGTCCTCTGGTCAGCAACCCCTCACCATGAGATCCTTGAAGTAATCTCATGTTCAGAGGACAATGGGTGACAGCAAAGGCTGTGATTCTGAGACATAGCCCCAACCTCCAACGTGAAGCCCAAGGTCTGGGCTGGATGGAGCTCATGCAGAACCCCTTTGGCTTAGGCACGAGGCAGCTTTTTTCCTTTATCTTTTTTCCACTATGGAAAGTCCTGGATCTCACTACATCCTGTGGAGAGGAAAGTCCAGGCAACATGACGAGCACAAGAAGCAGGGCACTGGGGCAAAGGGCATTTGTGTCTCTACCAGGAACAGAACTGGTCCTTACTCCCCACCCCGGGTCTCTTAGGCGGGGGCAGTGGCAGCTTTTTGACTTGACAGGCAAATGGAAATGTCCAAAGAAAGAAAGCTGGAGAGAGCCAAAGAGAAGTGTGATGCAACTTCTCCCACAGGATTGTCCAGAGAAAGAGAAAAATGATGGACCACCTTCTACTTACAGGCATCTGAGAAGGTTCGTGGGAAGCGAGTCTGGCACCCACAAGGACCACGCTCTGGAGCTGAGTTCCCAGCAAGTATACCCTTTCGATTTAGTGTGTTTACCCCCTGTATTTCTAGAACTAGTGTAACTGCTGACATACAGTGGGTACTGGGTGCTTGTTATGGACTGAATGTCTGTGTTTCCCCAAAATCTCTGTGTTAAAGCCTTAACCCTCACAATGATGGTATTTAGAGATGGGCCTCTGGGAGGTCGTTGGGTTAAATGAAGCCATGAGGGTGGGGCTTTTATGATGGGATTAATGCCTGTGCAAAAGAGCCACCAAGGAGCTTGCTCTCTGTCTCAGCACGCACAAGGAAGAGGTCGCGTGAACATACTACAGAATGGCAGCCAACCTAAAAGCCAAGAGAAGATCCCTCAGAATAAACCTATTTGCCAGCTCCTTGATTTCGGACTTCCCAGCTTCCAGAACTGTGAACAATACATGTGTGTAGTTTAAGCCATTCAGTCTACGGTATTTTGTTATGGCAGCCTGAACTAAGACAGTGCTCAGTACATTTTAATGGAATGACTGAATGAATGAAACGTTTTTGCCTTCCATGGAGATATACTAGGATGTGTACAATACCACATCCTTGGAGATGCGAAGGATGCCCAACTCAGACGTGCTTAAGCAAAAGCAGAGCCTTCGTTGGTTCATATAAATGAAAAGTCCAGGAATTAATCTTTGGCCACAACCTGATTGAAAGGCACCAACAGTGTCTTCAGGATTATTTCTCTCTCCATCTCTCTTCTCTGCTTTGTTCTATGTTGACTGGTTTTTTTTCTTTTATCCTCACCCGAAGCCTTTTTTTTTTTTTTTTTTGCATTCATCTTCAGATAGAGAGGGAGGGAAAGAAGGAGGAAGAGAGAGAGAGAGAGAAACATTGATGTGAGAGAGACAGATTGATTGGCTGTCACCCGCACCACCCCAACTGGGGCCAGGGACAAATTGCAACAGAGGTACACGCCCTTAGCGGGAACAGAACCTAGGACTCTCTGGTCCACGGGCCGACGCTCTACTGCTGAGCCAAACAAGCCAGGGCCTGTGTTGACTTTTTATACTCAGCAGTATTTCTCCAAGCTTATTTTTGACCAGCTTAGCAACCCACGTAGAAAGAGAGCATTGCTTTCCCAAGAGCTGCAGTAAAAGTCCTGTGGTGACCCTCATTGGATTGACTTGAGACATGTGCACCTTCTGAATGCCATTGTAGCAGAGAGATGGGAGGTGTGGATGGATCATGTCCTCTTCCACAGCAGTTGTAGGGTGAGCCTCACAGGACCCTTATAGCCCCAGGAGGAGGGATGGTTCCCCAAAGGCAAATTAGGACCCTTTATCTGAAGAAGGAGACTAGTTACTACACAGGCAAATCAAACACAGAAACAGGTGTCTCATACAGGTGGTTTGTGGCTTTCATGGGTTAATATGAATAGCAAAGCCATAAATTAAGATTTTGTTTATATATTGCTGCAAAGGTTAATCTTCAAGTTAATTATTTTGCTTTAATTGAAATAATTGGAAATAAGAAAATAAAAATAGGTTTGCATTTCATTCAGTATGTTTGAATTTCATACTAAAACCTTATCCAGCCCTGGCCAGTTTGACTCAACAGTTAGAGCATCAGCCTGCGGTCCAGAGAGACCCGGGTTTGGTTCCCGCTAAGGGCACGTACCTCGGTTGCAGTTTGTCCCTGGCCCTAGTTGGGTCGTGCTGGGTGGCAGCCACTCAATTGTCCCTTTCACATCGATGTTTCTCTCTTTCTCTCTTCCTCTCTCTCTCCCTCCCTCCCACTCTATCTGAACAAAAAAATGTAAAAATCTCCTCCGGTGAGGATAAAAAAAAATTTTTTTTTTAAGAAAAAAAAAAAAACCTTATTCAATAAAATCCTTGAAAAAAAATAACTTAATTTTCTTCTGGCAATATAAGTCATACTCGTTATAAAAATATTTCAGAAAACACAGCGAAGTATGAAAAAGAAAACAGCCGTCCCTTATAACCCTAAAAAATATTAACTACTAAAATTTTTATAATCTTTCGGGCCGTTTTTCTATTTTCTGTATTATGTATTGTGCAACCTCTTTTACAGAATGTGTTTTAAGGAATATATTTGAATGTTGGACATTGTTTCATGTTTATAAACATCTAAATTGTTTTGAATAACTACATAATATCATGCTTATTTAACCAATCGGGGAACATTAAGATTGTTTTCAATTTTTCATTCTTATAAAGAATGCTCCCATGAGCAGCCTTGACCATATAGCTTTACACACTTATGAGATTATTTCTTTATGATAAGTTTCTAGACGTGAACTAGCTATAACAAAAGGTATGGATCATTTTAATTATGGCGCATATAAAAACTTGCTGTTTATGTCTTTTGCCCATTAGTCTATTTGCCTGTTCATTCTATATGAAGGATATTAGGTTGAGTTCCCCAAAAGCAGACTCTGAGACAGATTCCCATGCAGGAGTCTATTGGGTGAATGCCCTTGGGATCAACACCGAAGGGAAAATGAAAACAGCAGGACTGGGCAGAGGCCTCACGCAGCTGACCCAATGGGGAGCTCTAAAGCTGGGTGACCCTTCACAGTTCCGCACTGAGGCAAGAGGACCAAGTCTTTAAACCCCTTTATTGACCACTCATTGGCTGCCGCTAGGGAGGGGGATGACCTCAGGCAAAATGGCTCTCTTCAGCTGTGGACAGTTGCAGGAAAAGCACCCAGCTGTGACACCGCCATTGCAGACAGCTGAGGGACTAACACCCCACTCCTGATGTGGGATCTGGGCGGCACACCCCAGAATTCATTGCAGAGATCTCTGACTACCACACGTGTTGTGGATACTTTTCCCACTTTGTCATCTGTCTGTTGACTTGTTAACAGTTATTCTTTATTTTACCGAGTTTCTAAATGTTTTATACAGTCAAATCAGTTCTTCTTTTCTTTATGGTTTCTGACTTTTATATCATCCTCCCCATCTCTAAGATTATTTAAACATCTGTATATTCCTCTGTATATAAAAATGAGTATTCTCATTTTTATTCCCATGTAAATCTTTAATAAACCCTTCTGGCATTTATTTTGATTTAAGGTATAAAGTAGGTATCTTTTTAATGATTAGGACCAGTTTTCCTAGCACTATTTTAAAATGTATCTTTCCCCCGTGAATTTGAAATGACATCTTTAGCAAAACTAATTAACCACTTATACTTCCTTCCATTTCTAGCTCTCTATAATGTTCTGTTGATCCGTCTCCACCTGTACTAGTGCAATACTGGTTTATCTTATTTTATGTTTTTTTGGTTTACATACAGTAAAATTCACTGTGTGGGGTGTACAGTTCTGAGTTTTGACAACTGCATAAAGTGTGTAAGATAGGGAACCGTTCCATATTCTCCGAAGCCCCCTCATGCTGCCCCACCTCCCCTCTCCTGTAGCCCCTGGCAACCACTGATCTGTTTTCTGACCCCACTGTTTTGCCTTTTCCAGAATGTCATGTACATGGAATCGTATAGCGTGTTGCCTCTGGAGCCTGGCTTCCTTTGCTCTGTGTAATGTTCTTATGATCCATCCAAGCTGTCCCATGTCGTAGTTCCTTCCTTTCTATTGCTGAGTAGTATTCCCTGTATGAATATACCACAGTCTGTTTATCCATTCCCTGAGGGATATTTGAGTTGTGATGATGAATAAAGCTGCTATAAATATGGGGGTTTTGTGTGAATATGTGTTTCATTTAATGTGGATAAATACATAAGAGTGGAATTTCTGGGTCATTCTTTTAATTACCACACATATACCTGAACATTTGTAATATGTATTCATATATGGGGAGAAAAGTAACTGCCTCGTTACCTTAGCCCTCTTCACATTCTTTTCTTTCTCTTTCTCTTCTTCCTCCTCCTTTTTATCCCATGAGGATGTCGACTGGAGGTGCTGGTTGATTTGTGTAGAAAACCACCTATTTTAAGTCACGATACCTCTTACCAAGGCAACAAGTTCCCAGAACTAAACCACGAGCAGCCTCAATATCTGACAAACATACGATTTGTGGTTTTTGTTCATTAGTCCACGGTTACTGACAAGAGCAAGTGCCTTTAGCCTTAATTTATGTAATACCAAGTCATTTCTTTTGTACACAGGGCTTCAAAATCCAGATGGGACAAATTCCTATGAGTCAGGTGAGCACACCTGCATGAAATTCATGGGCAGAGGACCCTGGAGTCCTCTTTTCAGGTCACCAAAAAAGCATAGGTGACCCAGGGAACCACCACAGATTGTTATCAACAGTAGTCCACTCTTTTTAGAATCTCCTCATTCTGACACATAGTTCAACGTAAATCATGGGGGAAATGCATCCCATTAGGATGCTGGAACCTCCAGCTTGGAAGAGACCTCCAAAACGCCCCAGGTTCCTCGCTTCGAGACAAGATTACACTTTAAGCATAAGGAATACACACTTTCCAACTCCCTTCACTAGCTACTTCCAATATGTATCAATCCTCACCATCTGTGTGTCTAACAAAAACTCTTGTTTTAAACACATTTCCTCCTAGCCTTTCCCTGAAATGACACTAGCAAACTCTTGCAAAACTAGAACTACTTGTTCAAAGCCAGCCCTCAAAACGATGCCTTCATCAGGGTAGGTGATTCAATTATGTTGTTTATCCACTTAGGCACACTGAGTCTCAGCCACCTCAGGGACTTCCTCTTAATTTGTTTGTCTTCCTCTGTTAATTGGATACGCTAAGTGAAATGAGGCGTCCCTTATGGAGTGCCTGCAAAGAGGAAGTCTGCAAATGCACCAGTGTGGCTTTTTCCAGTAGTAAGGGGATACAGAGAGGATCGACCCTTCCTGTCTGCTCTTTCACACTGGCAAAGCCCCTCGGCTGTGCTGAGCCCTATATCAAGAAAGAAGCAGTTTCTTTTAAGGGCTCACGGGACACTCTGGCTTCCCAGCTTTGTCATCCATCCATGGTTTTCAACCTTCAGTAATGATCCGTCCACAACATGGTGTTCAGGTAGGAAATTTATTCAGTCATCTGTGCTTTCATTCGATCTTTGTGTTGAGTTGTGCAGCTGCTTTGTGTTGGAAATAAGACAGTCCTTGACATTCTGGTCATTCATAATTGGTTAAAACTGTGGTTTGGAGATCGAGAAGGAAGCCTCTGAAGTCAAGCGAGGGATGGCTTCAGCTTTTATGGGCACTACCGCTAAGACAGTTGGGGGTCTCTTTAAGAAACACACACACACACACACACACACACACACACACAATTACAAATGCAAAATTAGGCAGAAGGCTTTGCACCAGGGCATGTAAGTCAAGGGCCCTAAAACCTCAGCTTGTTCGTTTCTCAGATCTCCTTCTGAGCGGGAACACTTGGGTTTAAACCTCAACTTCATGATCGTGGGCAAGTGACTGGAGGGCTCTGTGCTCCGTCCTCATCTGCAACACGAGAAAAATGACAAGATGATAAAACAGACTTCGTAGTGGTGTTGGGAGGACTCTGACGGTGAGGATGCAGGGCCTTTAGCCGGGCCGCTGGCCTATGACAGGTGCACAGTAAATGTTAGCAATTATTAGGAGTGTAATTATCATTATGAGCTTTCACCCAGTAGGAGTGTTGCAGCTGAAGACACTGAGCAAGAGCCCTTCGGTCACTTGTCCACGATCATCAAGTTGAGGTTTAAACCCAAGTGTTCCCGCTCAGAAGGAGATCTGAGAAACGAACGAGCTGAGGTTTTAGGGCCCTTGACTTACATGCCCCGGTGCCATTAAACAAGAAAGACTATTTGGTAGCGATTAAATTATATCCTTTGTATTTGCACAGCACATTCCTCTGATTTTGATGCCTTGACGTCCCTGTAATATGCTTCCATGTTGCTAGTTTACAGGTTTTTAATTTGGCATTCTAACTACACTGTCCTCTTCGTTTCAAGACCAATACCCACCCCATCCCCCCCAAAGAAAAAAAAGAAGAATTAAATATTCTCTATCTCATAGCCTCTCATGGACATCAGCCCTGAGAGTCAGGTCCTCACCCATGTCTCTCCCTCTGAGAGAAGGAAAGGCAATTGGAAAATATATTGATAAGCAAGTTATCAGAGCAGACCATGGCTGCATCCTCCCTTTGAAATTTTCATTTTAAAATCTTTGTGGATTTTGAAGCCTGAGATATCTGAAGTCTGATAAACAAAATAGAATTATGCTTCAATTAACTAGGATCAGTGGTAGCTCTGAGGGGTGGTGGGAGAAGACAATGATTTAATTATCCCATAATTTCCAACAGCCACCTCTAGCCACGCCAAATAGCCATACAATCTGAGCAGACACAGTGTGCTTGCTGTGTAAACATGATTTCAAAACAAGCTTCCAGCCTCCCTTCCTAACAGATTGCTGGCACTTAATCCCCTCCTGTGTAAAAACTCTGACTAGCAAAACAGACTAGATGTTCTGGTAATCGAAGTTAATTGAATAATCTAAAGGTTAACCAGGAAAGCTTATTTGTTTCGATCTTTGTACTAGAAAACCATTCTTAAGATGCATTCATTCAGCTCTTGCTAGTAGACAGAGTGTCAGTAATGTAAGCGTTCTTGAAACAGGGCCACATCTTATAGCCCGGCCCAACGGCTGATGCCCAGGAGGTATTCAATAAATGTTTGATAATACAATCAACTAATGAGGTAGGCTGAAGAACAAAGACAGTGTCTAACTAGTTCACGAATTTTCCCTAGTCTTGTCTTTGTCTGTGTAGCTGACATGAAGAATAAATTACTTGAACATCATAAAGACCCATGATGAAGAAAACTCCCATTGCTTGGATTCTATAAGCTTTCAAAGCATTCCTTATTATTTAGGTTCATTTAAAGTCATCATTCTTCTGGAAGAGATATTATTTTGTAGGAATATTTATATTCAAGTAACTTCAAAAGATGTTTCAGGTGCTTAAAATAGACAATAGATACCTGTTAGAAAAAGAAGTAGGTGAACTATTTAATTCACCCATTCATCAAATATTTCTTGAGCATCTGCTGTATGCCAGCCTCTGAGGATTCCTTGGTGGGAAGAATAAGCATGGCCTCCGCCCCACAGAGCTACAAAGGAACGTAATAAGCCTAATTACAACTTGAAATTAGATTCTCATAGGGATACAAGTCGGGGGGTGGTGGGAGCTAATTTAGTGTAGGATTGGAAAGTTCTCTTTAAGGAATGACATTTAAGTGAGACTTGATGTAAGAACAGGAATTAATCAGGCAAATATCATGGAGACGACTACCCACAGAGGGATCCGCGTAGGAGAAGATCACGAGGGAGAAAGAAGCCTGGTACAGACAGTCTGGGGACTTTACAAGCACAGACAGCAAGAACAAGGTGAGGTAAGCCCAGCTCATGCAGGCCTTGTGATCCACGTGAAAACTGTTCATTGCCTCCGCCGCTTCCATTTCCCTTTCTTCCGCCCCAGCAGAACGCTGAGCACGTTCCCTGGAGCCACCACCCTCCACACTGCTGAGTGCTTCAGGAGACACTGATCCCACCCCCAGCTTAAGGAGTGGCTCCTGATTGGTCTAAGCCGATCCATGAACGGCATTTCTTTGGTGACTCTTACTGGGCTAGGAGGGTGCATATGCTCCAAAGTGACTCCATCAAATCGCAGAAAGAAGCTTAGCTTCCGGGGCTAGGAAGGGTCACTGACTCGTTCCACTGCTCATTTACTCAGCCAAGAGAGGAATCCACTCTTAATGCAACAGAGCAGAGAGGCAGACCGAACCTGGGTTCTGAGTAACATTTTTGAGCTGTTGAATCAACCAACCCCAGAGACGGCAGGGAGTCATCCTTGTTCCCTTGTTGGTTAGGACCCTTGAATTTGCTCCTCCTTACATTCTTCGGACGGTACCATTGAGCCCTGCCCTCCTCCAACTCTCTGGTAAATCCTTGATCTCTTTGCTGGGTCCCCTTCCACCTTCCAATCTCTAAATGTGGTTGTTCTGCAAGGTTCCTTTGAACCTCCCTCCATACTCTCTCTCTGGGAGATCTCAGCCACTCCCAACGCTTCCTCCTTTACTTGGGGTCTGCTCACCAAGTGTTGGCATCCCCTTATGACATCTCCTCGAAGTAATGGTCCAAGTTGTATATCTCTGGTAAACTCATCAGTAATACAAATAAGTCCCAAATTGATGTACAGTTGACCCTTGAACAACACAGGTTTGAACTGCACTGATCTACTTATACATGAATTTTTTTTCAATAAATATACTGTCATTCGTTCATATCCCCAGGGTTTGCATCGTGGAGTCAACCAAATGAGGATGGAAAACAGTATTTTCCATCCACGACTGGGAACCCCAGAGGCAGATGCTGACTGTGTGCATTGTTCTGCACCATTTAACATAAGGCACTTGAGCATCTGGGAATTTTAGTATCCACAGGATTCCTATCACCAATGCTTCGCAGATATCAAGGGACAACTGCAGATGAGTTTTGGGTGAGTCAAAAGTTATATGCAGATTTTCAACTGCAGGAAGGTTGGTGTTGTTCAAGGGTCAACTGTAGCTTCTTTTGAGAATCACACCTACTCCCGATTTCCCGACCAAAAATAGCTGCTTCAAATGTATATGAAGAAGCCAAAGAGAGTCTTCCAGACCTAAGAATGGGAAGTACAGGCACAGAGATCCAGGCAGCTGCGCCCAGGCTTGCTCGCAGGATCACATCTGCATCATTCTTCCCCAGACTGCAGGCTGGTGTTCCTCTGCTCCCCGGCTACGTGGAAGAACGAGGTCAGTAGCAGGTCACCAGCTGAGCCAGGCCCATCTCCAGCTCCCAGAGACAGACAGGCGTCAGTTTCTCAGTTCTACTGCCAGGTTCAGGAAGAGTTCGGATTCACCCACCTCAGGCCAGGAGTCCCTGGACAGGGCTTGTGCATTAGCACAGTGGCTTCCACAATAAGCATGGAGGGAGGGGGGAGAGGAGGCAGTTTCCAGAAGGAGGGAAGAGTCCACTCGTGCTTGGCCACCGAAACAGTGGGGTTCCAGGACAAGGACCCTTCCCTGTGAGTGAGAGGAGAGCTCTCAGAGAACAGGGGTAAGGATGTGGGGCAGGTTCTCCAAAATGTCATCCGGTTAGAGACCTTGGGGTCATTTTTTACTCCCCCTGCACTCTGCCACCATCACCCACTTCCCTATGTCTAATAAGGCACTAATTTCTAGTTTTGTTTTGTTTTTATTCCTCATCTAAGGATATTTTTCTACTTATTATCAGATAGAGTGGGAGGGAGGGAGAGAGAGAGACAGAGAGAAACATCAATGTGATAGAGCCACATCGACTGGTTGCCTCCAGTATGACCCAACCAAGGGCTGGGGACAAACTGCAACCAAGGTATGTGCGCTTGACCAGAATGGAACCCATGACTCATTGGTCCACGGGCCAATGCTCTACCCGCTGAACCAAACCGGCCAGGGCTACTACTTCTTTCGACATACTTCCTGGCCGCCTCTCTCTTTCCTTTCTCACTCTAGTTCCTCAGTTTCAGTCCTTGTTGCCTAACCTCCTGTGGTCCTTAGTAACTCCACTAGTTTGCCACTTTCCCCTTCCCCACCCATTCTACAGTCAGACTAGTCTTCTTGACATCCCACCCAGAACAGGTTGCATCACAGATCTAAAAACCTCCAGGGTCAGATCACCTGGCTGCTGTAGAGTGAAGTCCAAACACTTTGGTTGGCTATTCAAGACTGTCCCCAGCTGGAATCAGGATCACTAATTGCCTCTTCTGTACCTGTGACCTCCAAGATCTTCCCATGGAGTCTCCCAGCCATGTGCTCAGGGTGTGATTCCACCTACCCCCAGCCTCAGGAGTAGGATTTGAATAACTTAAGCTCACCAACATTGTCCCATCACCCTAACCTTGGTTCAGAAAAAGGCACTGAACTAGGTCCACTCCAGCCAGGACCTTCTCCAGGCCAGTGTCATTGGCTCAGTGGATGGCATGTGAGCCCAGATGACCCCCCCAGAGTGAACCTCGGGACTTCTGGTCAGGCTGGGACATGGAGGCCCTTTCTCCTCCTGTACATGATAAAGAAGCTTATATTCCTAGGGGCTGCTACCAGCCATCTTTGTCCTCAGGGAGAGCTAGAACAGGGCTTTTTGCCTAAAAACAATTTTCTGAAAGCCAATTCTTGAAAGCCAGTTTCTGAATCAAATTAAAAAATATGCATTGTCATTGACTGTTTTGAAAAAGAATATTCCTTAAATTATGTTTTTGGCAAACTGGTCATTCAGCAGATTGACTTTAGAGCCAGGCTGGAATTTCCTTGGGAGGAAGAGGGGAAAGGCATTAGTGCCAGGTCTTTGCTGTGGTCTTTGAACTCTGAATTGGACCCTGACTAAAGCCTGCCACACCTGCCAACTTTTCCCAGACATGAGCCAGTCCACTCCAGTTTCCTGTTAGGTACAACTGAATGCATCCAAACCGATGCAACATTGTGTCTTCCTGAATATTTGCAAAATCTGATCTGATCCTCAGTTCCAACCCACAGACTACTTATGTTTTCCTCGAGACTCTTGGTGCTTTTCCATCTTCGTGGTTGTTCTCTTAGCATGCCTCCGTCCAGCCCCTCTGCCCCGCCCATGTCCTCCCAGCCTCCCGGGCCTCTCCTCCCCTCGGGTATCACAGCCCTCCATGCTCCATGCACCCTGGCTTTCTCCCTCCCAAGAATCAAAAACTCACTTCAGTCCCTTCAGAAGGAACCCAGGCAGCTCCTGGAGTCACACCTTCCTGTCTGTCCTCAAGAGCCACCTGGTCCCCTTCTTCCACTGGTTTCTGCGCTCTCTGTGTGACTGCTCTGGTCCCATCTCTGTGGACGGGCAGCCTCCTTGTCAGAGTTGTTGTTCCCTTGTAATGTCGGTGTACATCTACCCCCTCCCAATCCTGATTCTACCTCAGGGGGTTCTTTCAGCTTCTGCTCCCTCCACATATCTCATTTTCGCCATGGATCCAACCCAGATTTCCTAGAGAGAATCTGATTGGAATAACAAATCTTTTCCCACCAGGCCCTGTTGGGTCCCTGTAGCCTACAGTTGGCCAGTTACCAGGTCAAGGTTCATCCTTGGTCCAGGTACTTGTGAGCAGGTGATGGGCTGCCCCTTCCATAGGGTTGAGAGAGGGGTGGCCTGGCCATTTAGACATGGACTGTGGGCACAGCAGGGCCGACAGCAGGACCAGCACGGCCTTTAAGGGTGCTGCACCACCCATTTGGCAATCAATCACACACTCCCGTGGTGTGCTGCTACACTGAGTGACTTAAAGTATTGTTTATTTCCTAAATTTGCACATGTTTGTTGCTTGTCCCTTAAACCAGATTATAAATGTCCTTAACAATAGAGATGATGCCCCTAAATGTCTGTAATAAAGTGATAACTATAAGTAATAGTTACTGAGCACTTACCATGTACCAGGTATAGTTCTAACTGCTTTATTAAAAAAACCTCAGTCTGAGCCACACTTATTACCATCCCCACTTTATTTTTTTTATTTGTTATTATTTTTAATCCTCACCCAAGGATATCTTTTCCATTTATGTCCAGACAGAGTGGAAGGGAGGGAGGGGGTGGGGGGAGAGAGACAGAGAGAGAGAAATCGATGCTAGAGAGACACATTGACTGGTTGCCTCCCGCACGACCCCAACCAGGACCAGGGATGAACCTCAACTGAGGAGCATGCCCTTGGTCAGAATCGAACCGGAGACTCTTTGGTCCGCGGGCCAACGCTCTAACCGCTGAGCCAAACTGGCCAGGGCCCATCCACTTTATAGACAAGGAAGTTGAGGCCAGGTCGCACAACCAGTCAGAAGGTCTGAACTGAACCCAGCTAATTTGATTCTAGAATCTGTGCTCTTAGCCCATGGCCTCCTCCGGCTGGTGCGCTTTGCTTGTTTATTGCGACTGCAGATCCCGTGCAGAAGAGGAAAAATACCCTCTCTCTTTGTGCTGGGTTCTTTCTCACTGGCCTGTTTGTTCCAGGAAGACTTACTTTTTGGCCAAAAGCCTCTTTCACAGTCGGCACACTAATGCCAGGGAAATATCAACAGAGCAAAAGACAATCCATTTTCAAACCAAAAACTCTCAGTGCGAGTTCATCAGCCAGAGCCCCTCCCGTGCCCACGTTTTCCTGGCACCGCTCTGCAGAAATCTGGATCCAGGGGCTGCGTGCGCAGTGGCTTCTGGTGGCACGAGCGATTGCTAGACAGACGTGCGAGCTGGGGCGCCAGCCAGGAAATCGCTTCAGCTGCATCCATCTCCCGCTCATGCCAAGTTCAGGGGCAGAGGAGGGGTGTCTTCGCCAGATTCCCCCGGGATGATGTCCCAGCGTCCTGAAGCTGGAAGTTGGGGTATTCCCACCCCAGCAGTTAACCCATTAACCCCTAGCACCCCCAGGTCCCAGTGACACTGCCCTGACAGAGGTGACTATGCCTCCCTGCCCCCCCCGCAATCTCTGCCAGGGTTGGGGAGCAACAGGCCGTGTGAACCCTCCCAACCTCCTCCGGAGACAGAAAGGGCGGGTTGGTCCACTTTAAAGATGGAGAAGTGAAGGCAGAATGTGGGAGCCAGGTAGGTCTTGCTGGCTGTTGGGAGTCCGGCAGCACCCATGTTCTCTGCCAAGGTCTCCTCTGCTGCCTCCCCCCCCCCCACCCCATCCCAATAGGCCAAGCTTCCTGTTTATGACCCAGACCCCTTCACGTCACTTCCGTTTCTGCACACAGTCCTCGCACCCTGGGGAGTCTTCTGAATCCTGGTGAACCCCGAGGTGTTGGAGGAAAAGGGAAGATGTGGCCAGAGGGCGGTGGAGGAGGGAGCAGAGATTCAGCGGACTGTGCCGAGGTGCAAGGGCTGCCTCAGGCCCAGAAACCCCGCACACCAGACCGCTTTCCAGTGGGCCATGGATCTCCGCTGGCCTGGGAGGAGCCCCGGGGAGCCTTTTACGACGGGGAGAGACTCCGAGGGAGAGAGAGAGAGAGTCCCCAACCCTCCCCGTCTTTGTCCCTTGCTTACCCCCACCAGTCTAGCAAATGACCCCCTCGCTGTTCCTGTCTCCTGGACAGAGGCAGGTTTTCTGAAGAGGCACATTGTAGTAACTAGGGACATCCCATCGGGAAGAGACCTTAGCACTCACCTTGTCCAGTACTATCTTTTTATAGTTGAGGGAACTGAGGCCCACAGAGGGGTACTGTCTTGACCAAGGTCACACAGCTAATAAGAGGTAAAGCTGACACGAGAAAACAGTGCTTGGACAGCAGGAGGCTGCCTCTGACCCATCCGCCCACACGAAGCCCGCACCCCACAGAGAATGTGCTGGCCAGTTCCCCAGTACAGTGTGCGAGAACCTGGACCACTTACCTCTTCAGCAGGGGACCCCAATCTATTCTAGCACAGATTCTGGGCCACCCCATCACCAGGGAAGTGGCCAGAGGACAGGGCCCATCACCATTCTTCATGGAAGTGGGTGACGCTCCCAAAGTAAGAGCTGTGGGGCTGTGGCCAGACAGGCGGCAGCTGGCACCGAGGCCCCCACACCACACACAGTCCAGGTGCTCTCCGTGACCTAGCTGTGCCCGGGAGGGCAGACACTGGGGGCCCCAGCCGCTTCCCCACAGGCCTAGTCAGCGAGCGGCAGACACTGGGGGCCCCAACCGCTTCCCACAGACCTAACCAGCGAGCGGCAGACACTGGGGGCCCCAGCCGCTTCCCCACAGGCCTAGTCAGCGAGCGGCAGACACTGGGGGCCCCAACCGCTTCCCACAGACCTAGCCAGCGAGCAGCAGACACTGGGGGCCCCAGCCGCTTCCCCACAGGCCTAGTCAGCGAGCGGCAGACACTGGGGGCCCCAGCCGCTTCCCCACAGGCCTAGTCAGCGAGCAGCAGACACTGGGGGCCCCAGCCGCTTCCCCACAGACCTAGCCATGTTGGCTGGTGCTGCTGCTTTCTGCCCTCTGCTGGGCCTTGGGACACTTTCAAGGGTTTGTTCCGTATCCCCCACCTCACCTGCCAGAGCCTCACATTTCATAGCAGTGTGGGGGATTGCAGCCCATCTAGGAATGACAGGATGGAAGGTCCAGCGCCTTCCAGGCTCCAGTGCCCAGGATTGTCACTTCTCAGTCCCTAGGAGGAGGATGCGGGGGGATGGGAGTGGAATGAGGGGTAGGGCACCAGGGCTGGCTTCAAACGATCTTAGGAAAAGTCAGGATGAGTGTCCCAGGCAAAGGTTATTAATAAGCCTCCTTCCACATGCTCCGCTTTCCGGAGCTGAAGCTGTGTGCTGATGAGTCAGCAGACAGCAGGGCCAGTGGTGACCCCGGAGAAGCAGAACTGGGTCCCCAGCAGGGGAAGTGGAGGCTATGAGACTGCACTTTTCCCAGCCTCTGGCCTCAGCCCACCCCACCCTCTGTCCAGTACGCAGTGTGCTCAGCTGGTACATGAGCAGTGTTGTCAGTTCTGATTCTGAAACCAGAATTGAAACCAGCTAAAACACCCAGAAAGTCCTTCCTCCCTCTCCCCCTCCTTTCTCTTCATTGACTAAGCCAGTGGCCAGGGAAGAGGGCCCAGCCCTGCAGTGTGGGTGGCTGCTTGAGCAATGTTTAGGCCCCGCTGTCTACCTGCTGGCTCACTCTGGGGTGAGCTCCTGAGGTAGACTGGACACACACTGTGGAACCCCAGGCCCTGTGACAAGCGATTTTACATATCTCATCCTCACAACAACCCCATGAGACCAATATATTGATATCTTGCTTTCACAGATGAAAAATCAAAACCATGAGAGATTAAGCTATTTGCCCAAGAAGCCAATGCCATTTATCAA
This sequence comes from Molossus molossus, assembly GCF_014108415.1. Lineage (NCBI taxonomy): Eukaryota > Metazoa > Chordata > Mammalia > Chiroptera > Molossidae > Molossus > Molossus molossus. The sequence continues at coordinate 36,755,726 of NW_023425356.1, forward strand.
GTGTCTAACATATGCCAGGGATTTGCATAGTTTTTTAAAGACAAATAAAGATCCTTAGTTACAGATGAGGAAACGGAGGCTCAGAGAGACAGAGGCAACCCAGAAAGAGCAGTGTCCTGCCTTGGTTCTGAGTCTCCCTGACCTCCAAGTGAGTGCTCCCTCCAGGCCACAGGGCAGCAGGGACTCCAACCATGTCTCTGCCTCTAAACCCACCACACCCATTGCCTCTCCAGAAGAGGACTTGTCCGCATGCTCTGATTGATACCTGTCAGTCTGGGAGACTGGTATCAGTACCAGCTGGCCTCCAGGCAGACTTCCCTTATCACAAATTACAGCTTTGCACCTCCATCTTCTTGAAGGAGAGGACCTGGCAAGGCGGAGCCCGAGGTATCCAGCTCAGGGGAGCAACAGTTAAGAGAGGGGCCTAAAGGGAACTTTCCTGAAGTCAAGCCCAAGGTGATGTGAGCAGAACTTAGTGTCAGCCCCAGGTTTAAATGAAGTGGCCTGAAGAATAGCAGATATAACATCAACCTGACCATTTTTATCACATCATAAAAGTTTGGTGGTTCATGGTTAACTTTAGATGTAGGAATATTTGATTCCCAGGAAAGTTGTGTATGGAGGAAATATACAAGGGCTCTCAAGGGGCATTTTAACCTCTGATTTCTAAGACACGGCAAATGGGGGGGGGGGGGGGCAATGAGTCAGGATGTTTTAACACCGGGGAAAAGGTACCATAAGTCAATGCTTCTTGAGCCTATTTTCCCAACACCCTATCAGAAACAGCCTTCTCGCCCTGGCCGGTTTGGCTCAGCGGCTAGAGAGTTGGCTAGCAGTGCAAAGAGACCCAGGTTCAGTTCCCGCTAAGGGCATGTACCTCGGGTACAGTGTGTCCCTGTCCCCAGTTGGGGTCATGTGGGTGGCAACCACTCAATGTGTCTCTCTCACATAGATGTTGCTCTGTCTCTCTTCCTCCCTCTCTCCCTCCCACTCTATCTGAAGATAAATGCAAAAGAGTCCTCGAGTGAGGATTAAAAAAAAAAAAATAGCTTTCTCTAACTCACATTACATTAGGTACTAACTTGTTTATTTCTTTTTTCTCTCCCCTCTCCCCCATTAAAAGTGTTAGTTCCCCAAGAACAAAGGTTCTGTCTCTTGTTTGCTACTGTTTCCCAGAGGCTAGAACACGTAAGAGGCCCTCAGTAAAGGTGTGTTGAATGAACGAGTGAATGAATACCTGAGTGGATGTATCTTGAGGGGTCATTTAACCACATGTGGGTGTCCTCCATGTCAGTTTCTCTGGGGGGTAGGTGTCCAAACCCCCTGAACCCGGCCTCCCCCTCCACAGTCAGCCAGATGGAGAATCTCCTTGGGCCCTGCTCTTTGGGGGAAGGAACAGGGGGCTGATGATGAGATGGAACCCCTGTCGTGACCTATGAAGCCCTGAACAGAGGATGTAGGAGCTACGGTTCCCACCCCGTTCCAAGGGGATCCCCGTTCTTGAGAGCTTCCCCACTGGCACGTGGTAGTGTCTGGAGCCAATTGTGGAGAGCAGGCACACTCTTTGGGAAGCACCACCCCAGGTGGCTGACTATGCGCCGTCCAGTTGCACACCCCAGCCCGAGCCCCCCCACCCCAGCTAACCTGCACACACACGGGGCAGACACCGGCAAGTATTATCTCTATGCCCCAGCCATACAGATAGCAAGACACTTGGTGCGCTCAGATAAAAGGGGGCTCTCCTTGCACAGGGCCGGGTTGCACAATCCCACTGAGCTCCCTGGAATGGGAAGCTGGTCCCTCTCAACTCCTGATGACCACTGTGGAGATTAAAGGCTTCCTGTCGGAGAGAGCAGTCCCCTGAGCCAAACAACAGCGAAGGCTGGCCAGCATCCTCCTGGCTCCCTCCCCGGCCAACAGGCCTGAGGCAAAGCCAAGGTGCCCAGGCCAAGAAGTCCCTCCGTGAGCTCAGTGCTGCATTCCGAGTGCTTTCTCAGGCCCTCCTTGGCTCCAGCCTCAGCCCCTCAGTGAGAGCAGCTGCCTCTCCCAACGTACCCGAGGGTTCTGATGTGTGTCAAAGGGAAGAAGGGCACTCTGGGGAAATGGGCTCAGGAGAAAAGGGGTGGCTATGCTCCCTGAGCTTCCCATCATATTCAAGCCACCATATTGGAGCCCGTCAGACCCTGGTCTCCTGGCCTAGTGCCCCTAAACTGGCTAAAGAGCAAAAGCATCTGGAGGTCCAGGTAAGAAAGCAGATCCCGCCCTGGCCAGTTCGGCTCAGCGGTTAGAGCGTTGGTCCACAGACCAGAGAGTCCCGGGTTCGGTTCCTGCTAAGGGCACGTAACTTGGTTACAGTTTGTCCCTGGCCCCGGGTGGGGTCGTGTGGGTGGCAACCAGTCGATGTGTCTCTCTAGCATCGATGTTTCTCTCTCTTCCTCCCTCTCTCCCTCCCGCTCTATCTGAAGATAAATACAAAAATATCCTCTGGTGAGGATAAAAAATAAAAATTAAAAAAAAATAAAGCAGATCCCAGGTCCCACCCTGTGAGTGCTGGCTCAGTACACCTGAGGCGAGGCCTAGAAAGCTGGGTTTACGCGAAGTCCCCAGGTTCACTGCTGCAGCCCGTTCTGGGTGCACCTGACTGGGGGGGCTCATTGGTGAAGGGGTCAGGAACAGCACTCTGGCCTCAGCTCTGTCAGGTGACTGTGGGGACGTCACTTCACTTCTCTGGGCCTCAGTTTCCTCATCAGTGAAATGCAGAGCTTGAACAATTTGTCCCCTTCCCAGAGTGTGACTCGAGGGATGTATAGCTGGTCACTTCTCCATCCCCAGGTCCTGTAGTATTTTCAGACCACAGCCATGTCCACAGTCTCAAGAAATGTCTTGGCCTTTAGTAAGGCCACCCCGAACTGGGAGGAAGACGTCTCAGGAGGCTCTGATAATAACAGTGACAGCTGTCATCTTTCATTCAAAACCAGGCTCTGAGCTGAGCACTCTGTCCTCATGGCCTCTTGTATTCTTCACAACAACCCTGCGCGGCAGAACTTCCCGCGGTGATGGACATAGTCTGTCTGCTCTGCCCAACACAGTGGCCACGAGCCACACGTGACTAGTGAACTTCTGAAGTGTGGCTGGTGCAGCTGAGAAACACATTGTATTTATTTTAATTAAATTTCAACAGCCATCCCTGGCAGGCGGCCGCGGTACTGGCCAGCACTGCTCCAAGGCGTGGCCGAGTGCTACCGTCCTGCCGGGGACGAAAGAACAGGATCAGCGAGCTGACTGAGTCTAGAGCTGGGATTCACACCAGAGGGACTCAGGTCTGAGGCTGTGCTCTAATCACAGGAGTATTTGCCAGAATGAGTCCCATCCAGTCAGGAGGACAGGACTCCATTCCCAAACTGGCCTCCGAGAAGCCAGCTGACCCCTCTCTCAGCCTCCTGTGGTCTCCGAGGCCCTGCCAGCTCCGACATCCCAGGCCTGTGTGTTTGGGGTGGGGGCATGGAGAGAAAATGGGAACCACTCTGCTAGCTATAACCTACCAGACACAGAGGCATCAATGTCCACCCGTCCAGAGCCCTCCTGCCACAGTTCTCACAACTCACTGGTCTTCCCCATGACGCACCGTTAGATTCTTCTGAAGACAGACCACTCCTCCCTACATTTCTGTGATGCAAGTGGCGTTATAGCCATTTTACAGATGAAGAAACGGAGGCCCAGAGGCATGAAGCAACTTGTCCAAGGTCTCACAGCATGGTAGGTGGTAGAGCCATGCACGGAACTCAGATCTGAGTTCCAGGGGCTGGGCTCTTAACTTCTGCCACATGTGGTCACTGGGGTCGCGCAGAGGCTAAAAGTTTGTTTTGACACCAAAGCACACCCGCTCCCAGCAGGATCTGTCCACTCTACCCGAATCCAGCAGGAATTCCATTCTCCTGCCACAGGCTCACCTCTTGGGTCCATCAGGGCTCACAACCTTCCTGGGCCATGGTGGCCCATTAAGATTCTGGTGTGTGGGAGCCTCTGGCTTGAAAACAAAGACGAGAAAGGCCAGCTGGTGGGGCTCTGGGCAGCCCTCCTACCCCTACACATACTCCAGGCGAGGCTGAGAGAAGCAGAGGCCTTGTGACCAGGGCAGTGGGCTCGATTCCCAAAGGGGGTCCCAGTGTCCTCTGGCTCCCATTGGCCAGTGTCCCTTTTGGAGCCAAGCTCCTGACAAAGGCTCAAAGGCCACGTCCAGCATCCTCAGTGGATGAGACTGTCTCCTTAGTCCACAGAGGCAGAAACTGCCCGCACCACAGTGAGACGTGTGCTCCTGGGGTTGGCTCTGGGAAGTCCCCAGAGTCCCTGGTGCAGTGACCACGCGCTGTGCTGTGTACACGTGCAGGCTCACGCACACTCATGGGTGGTGCTCGAGGAGGAAGACAAAGGCTGGACTCTGTGGAAACATGATCTGTCCATGCCACCAACCGTTGCTCCAGGACAGCATGGAGATCAACTCCAGGTGTCCCCACGGGGAGTGCGGGGCCCAGCAGGCTAGGGGGCCTCCGGACACACTCATATACACACCCCGTTCACAGCCACCAGACATGCACACATATTCACAGGCTCACACCCTCACGCTCGTTCACATGCTGTGATGATCACGTGCCCACACACATCTACTCGCACACAGACTCATACACTCGCACTCACTCTCACACACACCACACAACACACACACACACACACACGCGCCCTCCCCCACACATGCAGCCTGAGCACAGGGCGGGGGTGGGGGGTCCAGAGCCAGGCACGACCTGGTCGGTCCTTGTTCCTGAGAGCACGGAGGAAGTAGGCTCTGCCTTCCTGCCCTTGGAGACCGCTGGAGACAAAGGCAGAGAGCTGTCCAGGGCTTTCCCACCTGGCCAGGGACGTGCCACCTGGGCAGGCTGGCCTGGGCCACCGCCAGGGAGACCCGAGCTGCTCCTTCTCCCCCTGGCCTCTCCTGCCGTCTGGGAGTGCTGGGCAGGGACAGGGGAGCCGGGGAAGGGACAAGCTGACTTCTTGGGGGATTAGGCAAAGCACACGGAAAGGACTCCAATCCACCGCTCTTGCCCTGAAGCTGATTCTCTCCTCACCACAAGGACAGAGGGTGTGGGCGTCAGGAGAGCAATATGCGAGTCTGCACCGTGGTCAGTGCTGCCCACACCCCTGACCACGGGCCAGGTGGAGCGCTTTTCAGCCTGATTAGCCAGAGACCTTGGCGTTTTGCAAACAGAGCCCTCCAGGCTTCTCAACCAGCCCCAAGAAATCTACCGACCCGCCCTCCTGGGGCCTCCCGAGAAGTTCCCATAAACAGTGCTTTGTAACCTTTGTTACAGCTGGGTCTCCTGCCCCAGTCCAGTCGCCCACCCTAGGACTGGGCCTTCCTCCTGGCACGCCCCATGGCCCAGGCCTCGCTGTGCGCAGGCCCCGCAGCCTTGGCCCTACAAAAAGAGCCCCTGTGTCTTAAGTGGTCCCTGGATGCCCACAGGTTGGAGTCCTGGCCTTGGACTCCCCCACCTCTGGCCCTGCACATTTTCTGTTCCTCCCATTGTTCCTGCCTGCCTGTGATCTCGCCAGGAGCCGCCTGGGGGTGGAGGGGAGGCTTCTGCTCAGCAGGCTCATTTGGCCCTCAGGGTCAGCCCTCCGTTCCCACAGCCCCCTGCAGTCCTTGATTTCCTGCATCCTTTTTACACATCCTGGATGAAGAATCCCCTTCTGAATTCCTGGCCTGAGCTCCCAGTCTGCACCACGAGCGCCTCAAGCACTCAGAGTCTGCAAAGTGCATGGACGTTAGAAGCCTGGAGACTGTTCAGAGCGAAGGGAAGACCTCTCCTCTGACGGGAGGGGCAGACTAGCCGCTTCGGACCAGTGAAGCCAGGTGAATAGGGAATGGCAGTGTCCCTCAGATGGGCCAGTCGCTATAGCTCATTTTGGCTCTGTGACCAGACCTGGCAGAACGCCCTGAAGAAGCCCGGGGCGCCTCCTCCGTGCTTACCACAGCCCCAGCTTCAGAACAGGCGTCCCGGAGCCTGGGCCCAGACACTGATGTTAACACATGCTTTGCTTTCTTTAAACTTATTAGCAGCAACGTCTTGTACCCCAGAGCCTCTCTTCACCCCTCCCCCCTTACCACCCTCACTCCCTGGACCTGGCTGGCTGGACTCTGTGTTAATGAGACCCTGCATTTCTCAAGCTCGCTTTGATCCAGATTTTAATGAGCTCAGCCCTCCCCAGCCAGGCGCCTGGGCCAGGAGAGTCAGCTCCTTCCCAAGGTGGGTGCTGCTAGGAAGCAGGAGGCTGCAGAGAGTGTTGGTCTTTACTTGTCATGGGTCTCAGAGCAGTTTGGGAGTTGGCAGTGGGTCCCTCAGGGTGAGGAAGCTGGGCATATCCCCACTATGCTAGGCAGTGCTGCTCATTTATTCATCCCACCAGCACACATCTATTGAGTACCTACTTAAGGAGGCAGTAGCCTAGCAGGGAGGCCCTGGAGCGGAGGTCAAACTCATTGGGAGCACAGGGTTGGGGGAGGCAAGGAAAGTAAAGTGGGGTCTGCTGCACCCCTTGGGAAAATGTCACGTGCTTTAGTCTCCTGAACTGTAATCTCCTGAAACATGAAAGGAGGACACCATATATATCTTTTTAAGTTTATAGAGCCTGGCACTAAGTCTAATATGTGCATAAGTTTCCTTAATAAAGGGTTAATGGCTGAATGAATGAATGAATGAATGAATGAAGAAATGAATGAATTGAGGCTCTGGACCCAGGGCCCACTGTCCTCCGGAAGGGGCCTGCAGCTCTGGGAGAGCAGGCAGAGGAAGAGGGGCACCAGGAAGCGCCTGGTAAGTGCATCCGTGCCCCCTTTCTTTTTAATGATTGCAATTACAGAACTAAGGAGGAAGGTTGGATGTTGAGCCACTGCAGGCAAAAGTGACGGTTTGCAGCCACCAGAGAGAAGCGGCAGTGGTGGCCTTGGCGTTTGTTTAGGACGTGAGTGGACGGGTGAGTGGGAATGGCAGTAGCCTTGCGGTTTCTCTGATTCTCGAGCCTCTGCAAAACCTCCCAGAGGGATGCCATTTGGGTCTGGTCTCTCCCATTCTTCCAGAAGCCCCTGGGACAACTCTACAGCATCGGTGTGTGTGTGTGTGTGTGTGTGTGTGTGTGTGAGAGAGAGAGAGAGAGAGAGAGAGAGAGAGAGAGAGAGAGAGAGACTATATCAACAATCACAAATTTAATTCAATTCCATTCAACAAAGACATATCAAACTTCACCAAGGGCCTCCTTGAAATAAATACATAAAACGTGAGCCCCTGCTCACGGTCCAGCGCTTGGGCATCTGACCCAGCACAACAGAGCCTACTGTAACCTGGAAAGCTCCATGAGGACAGCTCTCCATTTGAAGATTTTGCTCCCCTTAAGTCTCTTAAGTTTTCAGTGAGAGGTAGCAAAGAGTTAAAAGTGACCCTTCTGCTCATCGGGGTGTTTCTGTTCTGCCTGAGACCCTGAGGATCCAAGGTATATCCCAGGGACAGTCCCCTCCTGCATGGTAACAGCAATGGGCAACCTGGGAGCCAGATGTTCATTTATCCAAAATACACGCATCGTGCATCTATCACATGCCAGGCATGGGCCAGGGAGCCCCCGGCCCAGGACAATCCTGTGATGCAGGACTGCAGACTTCACAGAGTTAAGCACAGTGCCGAAGATCTGGTGTGAGGTCTGCAGTCTTGCAGCCCCGGCCTCAGACCTGGTGTGACCACTTGCCAGCTATCGGACCCTGGGGCTAATGACAGTATCAGCATCACAGGACTGTTCTGGGGCACGTGCTAAATGGAACGGAGCTCGAAGTGCACAGTACATGCCTAACACTTGGAGGACATTATTGGCCTTGACACAAATAAAAGTACCCCCGTTACCAATTTGTGTTTCTAACTAAATATTTGTATTAGAGGCAGCTGGGAATGGGGAGTGGGAGTGTTTGTTTTTAGCGTGTCCTGCGTGTCCCTCATCAGACTAGCATGGGGGGTCTGGGACAGTCCCCTTCCTCCTGTATCTTCTAACAGGGTTCCGCTCCAGGGCTGGCCAATTCGGGGCACCGGTGGAATGCCCGACAGAACGCGAAGGCTGTTGCTCCAGCTCCATGCTGGAAGGAGGAGCTGCGTATTCTAGGGGAGGCCTCTGGCTCAGAAATTTCCTTTCTCTGAAATAGCTGTTAAAAAAAGAGGCCGAGAGGACAGGAGAAATTCGTTCGTATATGTTTATGTGTTCACCTTTCCCTACCTGCTCCCACCCACCCCATGCTGTCCAAGAGGTTTTTAAAGCTAAATGCTAAAATTCCACGTGGCCAAGGGCTATGGTGCTCCATGTGCCGCAGTAACCCCAGTGCCAAGCACAGTGCCTGGCACAATGGCCGTTCGGTAAATGGACGCTGAGTAGCTTCAGTGAACACTGACCCAAGGGAGAGGGCCAGATGCCGAAGCTGGGGAAAGACAGCGGAACAGTGAATCCTGAAACTCGATTCCTGCAGGCGAGGATGGGGCGGTCCTGGAAGAAGGGACTGGCGCAGCAGCTAGCAGCCACGGCCTGAGTGCTGGCATTTGCTGACAGGTGGCCTGTGATCCTAAGTCTGCACCTGCCCAGTGAAACCCATCGTGGCTGCTGGCAGCCCCAAGGTCTGTGACCCTTACTGCCCTGACCCCTCCTCCTTCCCACCGACACTGCTTCTGTCTCTCCTCCCGCTGGTCCCTGGACCTAGGGTTACCATACTCGGCAAATCAAAACTCCGGATGGCCAGTTCAGTCTAAGTCTCAGATAAGTAACAAGCATCTTTCTAGTATGAGTATGTCTCAGCAATACTGGGGACATGGACTAAAATGGTTTTGCTATTTATCTGAAGTTCACATTTAACTGGATGCTCTGTATTTTATCTGGCAACCCTGCCTGGGCCCAGAGTGCCTCCTTCAGCTTGTCCACGTGGGGAATTTGTCCTTCAGGGCCCCGTCCAGACGTCCCCTCTCTGAAGCTTCTCTGATCTCCCCTCTACCCCAGGTAGATTTCATTGTTCCAGCCACGTGGTCCCCTCTCACACCAGACCGTCTCGGACAGGTTGGCCATCTCCCTCCTCTGCCCCCTACGGTGTCCCCGGCTGGGGGGTCACCTGTCACCTAACACCCCCAGCACCAGGTGGTGCTCAGAACACAGAGGGATGAGTGTTGAGAAGACAGATGGGGAAAGTCAGAAACAGACCTAGGACTTGGGAAGAGAACAAGGCTTGGACTGCGCAGCTGTGTCCCAGCCCCGACCGGCTGCACATCAGAACTGTGGTCCTTATCGGTCCTTTCCGAATGCTGAAAAGGAGAAGATGGTTGACTGAAGACCAGCAACAACTTTCTTTCCTCGCAACTCAGGCCATTTTTCAAAGTTCTCCCTATGAGCCATCTCTACCCTACGATGATCTGAATCCCCCGCATGACTGGATTGAACATAAATGCACCCAGAAAGGAGGGCCAAGGACATAGATCTCAAGTGATTTTGTCATAAGAGAATTGGGCCAATAGTGGGGCACCTGAAGGCTGTCCCCATCTTCACGTCTCAGAAGGTCGGTGGGAGTCCGGTTGCCCTGTCTGTGGTTGCCCTGCTCCCCAGGCCTCACAGGCCTTTCCTAGGTGTTGGGGTTCCTGGGATGTGTTCCTACAGACAGATGGGGCTGCAGTGCCCTCCCCACCTTGCTTCTCTCATGAGTCATCACCCCCAGAAGAACAGGGCAACTGGTATCTCTACAGTGGGGCCCCTGGGCGGGGAGGCTGCCGCCTTATCTCCACAGCCCTGGTGGAAAGCAGAACCTTCCCAGCCTTCCCAGCCACAGCAGGCCACAGGGCCCGTCGGTGCCTGGCCAACTTCCCTGAGCTCGTCCTCCTCGGTCCTGGGAGGATGCAAGGGCCAGAGGGAGTCTCCAGAAAGGAGGCCCAGTCAGAGTACTGGCCGCAAGGCCCCCGCACAGCCAGGTCCCTGTACCTTCTCCACCCCATGCCGCACTAACTCCGGCCTGTGGCTGGGACTCTGCAAACGCCCCACTCAGCCTGAGAGTCCAGAGCAAAGCCAAGCCCTCCAGGCCAGTGATCTCAGCTCGGGGGCTCCAACCACAGGGGTTACTGAGTGTGGACCCAATGGAGGATACAGCTGAAGGGGGGCCTTCCAGAGGCACTGGGGAGTGGGGAGGGAGACAGATGATCTCACTGGCCCAGAGCCAGACAAGTCCCACCGAAATCCGGGGGCAGGGAGGAGGGCACGCTGGCCTGGATGAGCTGGAGAGGAGAGAGAACCGAGGGAGGGAGGTGGGATGACTCCATGATGTAATTACATGCCTAATTTGCCCAGCAGTGCCAAGGGTGTGAGGCTTTGCTTTGAGAGCTGCTATAATTATATCTCAAATGGAAATAATAATAATAATAATTCTCTTCTACATGTTGCCACTAGAATAGGGCTGTTGAAAGGGTGGGAAGAGAGAAAGCAGAGCCCTTTCTTCCCCACCAGCCTGTCATGCTCCCAGATAGTTACTCCCAGGCCCAGTCAGGCCCAGCTTCTTTCATGTTGCCTCCCCCGCTCCCACAGAGGAGACTCTGGGGGGGAGAGGCCATTCCCTGACTGTGAGCTGTCAGCACAGTGGCCGGGGCACTCGCTGTCGGGAGCAGGGGGAGAGGAGGCGGGCTCTCCGGCCCATTGGTAAAGGGGACTGTGAGCCTTGAGCTCTCCACAGTCTGGATCCTCCTCAGCACCCAGGGCTGGTGGGGCTCATGGCTACTGTCTGTGGCTCCGAATCAGAGGAGTGGTAACTACTGCACATGCGCCTGGAGACCGCAGCCTCCCCAGGATGGCCTCATGACTCCTAACCCCTGATTGTGCCCCCTAAGCCCCGACCGACCGTTGGCAAGAAGAGAGCAGAGGAGGCTAAGGAGAGGAGGGGACAGAGAGGGCAGTCAGACACGTGTCCTAACGCACCGGTAACCATCCTTACTCCTGGGCAGGGATGGGGACAGCAGTGGGGCCTGTACCTTGGTGCCACTCATGAGATCAGGTGACTCTCATTTGTCAGCTGGAAGTCAGTGTCAACCCCTTGAGGTTGGACCCATCTCTTGTGGCCAAGGCTCCTTGTAACTGACATGTCACCACAAGGGAAGGAGCAGGATGGATTCATCGGAGCGGGCTGATGCCTGGGCTTGGGTCTTGGGATGACAACACCAAGAGTGTCTCCCACACGGAGAGCAGGAAAGCTGTGCCCACACCTAGCCCTTCCCTACGTGATCTCATCCATCTTTACAACCTATAACGCCACTACTAATACTAGACCCACTTTAAAGACAAGACAGTGGGGCTGAGGGCAGTAAATAAGTTGCCCAAGGTCCCACAGCCAGCGGTGAACCAACCCAGAGTGGCCTGGCTCCCGTCCACCCTCTGATGTCTGGGCTCCATCCCCTCTGGGAACAGCAGCCTCGGCCAAGGGCTCTGTGGTCCAGGCGCTGTGTGGCTCCTGGGCCCTCAGGACGCACGTTCATTCTCCTGCACTTGGATGATGGCCCCAGGGCTGGCGAGAGGAGGGGTCACCAATGGGCAGAGGTAGACTCCATGTTACCCCTTTCGTGCTGTGTGACTCTAGGCAATAGCCTAAACCTCAGAGCCTGTTTCCTCACTTGTGAGACTGGCAGGATTGAGGCATGGGCCTTAGTGATGTGAAAATCCGGGAGCTGGGGTGTATGACCCAGCACAATAAAGGCTTTCAACCTAACTCTTCAGCAAGGCATGCTACTGCTCAGCCTCGATTTCCCGGTTTGCGTATGAGAAGACCGGTTCCTGCACCCTTCATTGCTTCTCCCCTTCCAGCTCAGCCTCACCCCGTCCCAGCTGGGAGAGAGGAAAGAGAGCTGGGTGCAGACCCAGCTTCCTCTGCGGAGCTCCGTGCGATTTCCAGCCTCAGCTTGGAGAGACATGCCCAGTGGGGGCAGCGGGGCCTTCCGAGGCGTGCGGAACCGGTTTATAACTTGGTTTTATGGGAGGAAGCAGCATTGTCCAGGTGCTGGAAACTATCCAGTGACCTCACAGCCGGGAACATTTCAGGGGGAAAACACAAAGGGAGGTTTCTGTGAGGACCCACCGCAGAAAGAAATGGGGGTGCACAAATGTAAGCCTCTCGGACCAGACCCTCTCCCAAAGCCCATTCATCCCAACCCCCAGGGCCTCAGTTAGTAGGACCATTGCCAAGCCATACCCCCATCCCCTATATACTATTTTTAATTCTATTTTTCAGTTACAGTTTGTATCCAAAATTATTTTGTGTTTCAGGTATACAACGTAATGGTTAGGCAATTGTATATTTGGACTGCTTCCATGTCTTGGCTACTATAACTAACGCTGCAGTGAACATAGGGGTGCATATATTCTTTTGAATTAGTGTTTTGGTTTTGTCAGATATAGTCCCAGAAGTGGGATCACTGGGTCATAAGGCAGTTGCGTCCTTAATTTTTTGAGGAACCGCCACATTGTTTTCCACAGTGGCTGCACCAGTCTGCATTCCCACCAACAGGGCACCAGGGTTCCCTTTCCTCCACACCTTCGCCAGCACTTGTTTGTTGATTTATTGGTGATAGCCATTCTGATAGGTATGAGGTGACATCTCATTGTGGTTTTAATTTGATGATTATTGATGTTGAGCTTCTTTTCATATGTCTATTGGCCATTTTTTTTTATGTCTTCTTTGGAGAAGTGTCTATTCAGGCCCTCTGTCCACTTTTTTTAATTGAGTTGTTTGTTGTTGGTTTTTTTTTGGTGCCGAGTTGTCTGTGTTTGTAAACTTTAGATATTAACCCCTTATCATTGTCAAATATTTTCTCCTATTCAGTAGGTTGTCTTTTAATTTTGTTGATGGTGTTTCCTTTGCTGTGCAGAGACTCTTTAGTTTGATGTAGTTCCATTTGCTTATTTTTTCTTTTGTTTCCCTGGCCAAGGAGATACATCAGAAAAAATGTTGCTGTGACAAATATCAGAGAGTTTACTGCCTATGTTTTCTTCTAGGAGTTTTATGGTTTTGAGTCTTACATTTGTCTTTAATCCATTTGAGCTTATTCTTGTATATGGTGTAAGAAAGTGGTCTAGTTTAATCTCTTTGCATCTGTCTGTCCAATTTTCCCAACACCATTTATTGAATAGATTGTCCTTACCCATTGTAAGTTCTTTCCTCTTTTGTCATAAATTAATTGACCATATAGATGTAGGTTTACTTCTGGGCTCTCGATTCTGTTCCATAGATCTATGTATCTGTTTTTATGCCAGCACCACACTGTTTGACTACTATGGCCTTGTAGTATAGTTTGACATCAGGTAGTATGATGCCTCCAACTTTGTTCTTCTTTCTTAAGATTGCTGTAGCTAATCAGGATCATTTGTGTTTCCATACACATTTTTTTATTATTCTAGTTCTGTGAGAAATGCCATTGGTATTTTGATAGGAACTGCATTGAATCTGTACATTGCTTTGGGTAGTAAGGACATCTTAATGATGTTAATTCTTCCTATCCATTAGCATGGTATAGCCTTCCACTTATTTGTATCTTCTTTCATTTCTTTCTTCAATGCCTTATCATTTTCTCAGTATAGGTCTTTACCTCCCTGGTTAAATTTATTCCTAGGTATTCTTTTTTTATGTAGTTGTAAATGTGATTGTTTTATTAGTTTCTCTTTCTGGTAGTTCATTATTGATGTATAAAAACGCAACCAATTTCTGAATATTTATTTTGTATCCTGCTACTTTTTCTTTTTTTTTTTTTTTGCTCAGTTAGAGTGGGAGGGAGAGAGAGAAACATCGATGTGAAGGGACACATCGACTGGTTGCCACCCACACGACCCAACCAGGGCCAGGGACAAACTGCAACCGAGGTACATGCCCTTAGCGGGAACCGAACCCGGGTCTCTCCAGGCCAACGCTCTAACCGCTGAGCCAAACCAGCCAGAGCGTATCCTACTACTTTTTAAAATTCATTTATCAGTTCTAGTAGTTTTTAGGTGAAATCTTTAGGATTTTCTATATATCATATCTTGTCATCTACAAATAATGACAGTTTTACCTCTTCCTTTCCAATTTGAATACATTTTATTTCTCCTCCCTGTCTGAATGCGTGGCTAGGACTTCCAGTGCTGTGTTGGATAGGAGTAGTAAAAGTGGACATCCTGATGTTAAGGGAAATGCTTCTGGTTTTTCTTCATTGAGTATGTTAACTGCGGGTTTGTCATATATGGCCTTCATTATGTTGAAGTATGTTCCCTCTATTCCCACTTTGCTGAGTTTTTATTCTAAGTGCAACCTCCATATACTTTTTCTGTGGTTGTTAATCAAAGATATTTTTCCATTGATTTTTAGAGAGAGTGGAAGGTAGGGAGAGAGGGAGCGAGAGAGAGAGAAACATCAATGTGAGAAAGACACATCAATTGGTTGCCTCCCACACGTGCTCCAACCAGGGCTGGGTATCAAACCTGCAACCCAGATACATGCCCTTGACTGGAAATCAAACCCGAGACCCGTCAGTCTGCGGTCCGAAGCTTTAGCCCTTGAGCTGCACGAGCCAGGGCAACCCCTACATACTTTTGAGGGACGGATGTGGGAACTACTCATGGCCACAGCTCTGCCACCCCAGCCAGTCCTGGGCTGCCGAGCCTGTGGAATGGGCAGGTCCCCCCGACTGGTGTGAGAAGGCTGCAAGTAGAGAACACTGGGAGGTGACGGCTGGAGAAGTTACCCCAGGCTGCCTCGGGATCAAAGCTGCCAGAGCCCCCTTCCCGCCTGGCCGCTGGTCAGTAGAAGGAAGAGCAAGCTGCCTGCCATGACTTGCTTTTCCTCCCCCCATGGAACTTCCCTCAGCGAGAGCCGAACCAGGTGCCCCCATGTGCCTTTTGGCTTAGGGTCCTTGCCCACAACCCTGCACAGGAGGCAAGTGGCCAAGAGGAGGGGCTGGAAGCCAGGGGAAGGAGCTGACCACAACAGCCTGGCACGATGCAGCCTCTGCCAGAACAAGGCTGGGGGCTGCTGGCCTTACTCATGGTTCCCATGGCTAGACACCCACATGTTGGCACAGGGTACAGCCTGGTGCCAACTAGAGAAGACGAGAGACTGTGGCAGCTTTCCAGGACATCCATCCTGGGGGTGAGGCCTCCTCCTCGCTCCCCGAAGGTCCTGAAGCTGGGTAGCCTGGGCATGAAGCAAACAGAGGTCTCAGCATGCGATGAGAAGGAAGCTCCGCCCCCCACTGTTTAGCACGATCACACAGTCTCAGACCTTCACACACCATCTCTGCACTGATGGCTTGTAACTTTGGCCCCGTCTCTCCCTGAACTCCACACTGGGTTGACATCACCAGCTGGCCACACCATAGGCAGCTCAAGTGACATGTGCAAGGACGTGGAGAAATCAGAACCCTCCTCCCCTGCCGGTGGCGGTGTGAAATGGTGCCGCGGGGACAACCCTGCGGCAGCTCCTGAAACAGCTGGATGCGGGCGTCCACGTGGCCCCGCATTCCACTCCTCCGTGCGTACCCAGGAGAAACGAAAACTCGTGTCCACAGAAACTCGAACATGAAGTTATTACCAAAGGTATAGCATTAGAATTCATGAATTATTTACTTTTTAAAATCAAAGTTATGCATACCATTGCAGCACCTGCCTTGCATTCGCTATGCATGAAGACGAGGCCTTGTTCCTCACCCTGGGCTGGGCTGGGCATTTTTTATGGTCCTGTGTTTGCTAGGGTGGGGGTGGGGGGTGTAAGACCCACTGATCAAAATAGCAAAGGAAGTGGGGGCCTGAGAAAGGATTCCTGTATTTGCTCTAAATGTTGCTTCTCCCTGGCTGTACCCTGCCCCCCGCATTAGATCAGAATTTGCTCTAGGAGTTTTCTCAAAGACTGTGAGCCCTGAAGGAAGGGGCTATGCCTCTCCCATCAGATTGGGAGCTTCTCTGGGGTAAAATATTGTGTCCCTGCATCGATCTGGGAACTTGCTGATGGCAGAGCTAGAATCCTTCTTCCTCAGTGTCCAGTCCCTTCAGTGTCCCCTCACCGGGTTGCCAACAACAGAGCCACCTTTCCAGGGGTTACCACTGGACAGGGCAACTAATGGCCACAAGAAGCTGCTGCCAGTGGTGTCTTGTGCCAACGGAGGTCTTGGCAGCTGAGGTGCTCCCGGGCCAGGCCTTGCGTGGTGGGGATTGTGGGTTCTGCCATCCCAAGCTGAGTCTTCTGTGGTTTTCCCCAAGAAACCACAGGCCGTGTTACTGGTTTGAGATTTTCCTTTCCTGCTGCCTGGTCTTGGGTCGGGGGTTCCCCTGAATCCCCTCTGTTTTATTCCCCCAGGTGGAACCGTGTGTCCTGGTCTCCGAGGAAGGCAGTGAGGGGTGGCTGCTGTCGCAGGGCTGGGGTCCGCCGAGCAGGCTGTCTGGCAGCGGGGCAGGCAGGGCGATCCCTGCTGGCACTACTCAACTCCAGACCTCACCCCTCCCCACCTGGGAACGCAGCCAAGGCCACGGGCCTGCACCCGGCAGAGCAGGCTCAGGGCTCACAGCATGTGGCTAAGTCCACCTCCATCTCGGGGAATTTCTGAGGGAGCCTCATTCTGCAGGCCAAGTTCCCCAAACTGTGTAGCCATTGCACAAAAAAATGGCTTCTTTTTTTCAGCCATTTGGAAGTTCATGTCCCAGCTGCCACTTCCTGTGTGTGACCTTGGGCAGGCCAACCTGGCTTTGCCAGGTCTCAGCTTGTCATCTGTGAATTGGGGATTTTACTTGCAAGGATTAACTAAGATGACGTCTGTGAAGCAGCCCTTAGCAGTGCCTGGTAAACAGTAGGCACTCCCTAAATGTTATTTTATTACTGTTGTTATCGCCTTCCTACAGTGCTTCTGGAAGCTTCTGGTGGGCTGGTTACAGGACAAAATCACATGGCACCTGTGTGAGCACAAGGTGTGTTTGAGGCCAGCTCGATCAGACGGGAGGAAAATGAGGCCCACGCCACCCTCGCAGGCCCCAAAGGGAGACAGCTGGCAGCTGGCAGGGGCCTCACTGTGACCCAGGCACCAGCCCTGCCCATGGGCAGCACCGCGGTCATCAGATCGATTCAGGGGAGGGGAGACTGGCCCCACCCCTCTGAGAGCCTGGAGATACCGCTTTGCTGGGAACCCACACGCCTGCTTGGGGGAGGTAAACAGCTGGGTCTGCTTTTATTTTTTTTCAAGGCAATCAAGTATTAGAAATGACATGTTTTATTTAGTATCATTATAGTCTACATCTCAGTGGTTGGGAACGATGTGCGATAGATCGTTTCGTGATGGCGAAACATTCTATGTGTGCGCTGCCCACTATGGTCACCACTGGCCATGTGTGGCTGCCGGGCAACTGAGATGTGGCTAGTGTGACCAAGGCACTGAATTTTTTTTTTTATCCTCACCCGAGGACATTTTTGCATTTATCTTCAGATAAAGCGGGAGAGAGAGAGGAAAAGAGGAGGAGAGGAAGAGAGAGAGAAACATTGATGCGAGAGAGACACATCAAGTAGTTGCCACCCACACGACCCATCCAAGGCTGGGAGAAACTGCAACCAAGGTACGTGCTCTTAGTGGGAACCGAACCTGAGACTCTCTGGTCCACGGGCCAATGTTCTAACCGCTGAGCCAAACAGGCCAGGGCAGGAACTGAATTTTTTATTTTAATTTATCTTAATTAATTTAGATGTAAGTAGCTACGCCGTGGTATTGGACAGCACGGATCTGGAGAACAGGCCCTGAGCTGGGCTGGGTATGGTATTTACCTTCCCCAAGCTTTCTCTTTCTCTTCTGTGTAGTAAAGATCCTATGACACCAGGTTCATAGGATTGGCTTGAAGGTTAAATAAGGAAATGAATATAAAGCACTTAGCACAGTGAGAACTCAATAAAGACCAGCTATTATCATTCTTTACAACATCTAAGCTTCAGAGACCTTCATCATTCAGTCACCAAATAGCTGAACACTTACAATCTGCCAGGCACAATTCTAAGCACTGGGAATGCAAAAATGAGTTGTCGATGTTTTGCCCTCTCTAGGAATCTCTGTCTGAATGAGAAACTGGCAGGTAATCAAGGGCTGCAGTGCAGTAGTGGTGGGAAATGGTGTTGTAAGATCCCAGAGGAGACCTCCAAAATAATTTAAGGTGGGGAAAGGAAGGAAGTCAGGGAAGGCTTCCTGGAGGAGACAGTGTTGCTTCCTCCATATTTACTGGCTCAACTTGACCTCATAGTGTCAAAACCTATCACCACTTGACCTCTCTGTAACATCTTATATTAGTTTTCTTTGCTAGTATGACATATTACCACAAACTTAGTGGCTTAAAACAATAGATTATTATCTTACAGCTCTGAAGATTAGAAGTCTGAAATGACTTTCACCAAGCTAAAATCAAGATGTCAGCAGAGCTGCATTCCTTCCAGAGGGCCCAGGGGATCATTCCTTGACTTTCCCAGCTTCTAGAGCCTTCATTCCTTGCTCACAGTCCCTTATTCCATCTTCAAAGTGGTAGGATCTTCAAATCTCTTCTCTCTCTCTCTCTCTCTCTCTCTCTCTCTCTCTCTCTCTCTCTCTCGCCTCTCTCCTAGAAGGACCCGTGTGATTACATTAAATTCACCCAGATAATCCAAGATAAACTCCCCTTCCTGAATTTAATCCTGCAAAATTTTTTTTGCCATGTAATGTAACACATCCACCGGTTTTGGAGATTAGGATGTGGACATCTTATTTGTTTCTTCTTTTAAAAGCTTTAGTGAGCCCTGGCTGGTTTGGCTCAGTAGTTGGAGCATCGGCCCTGGACCGGAGAGTCCTGGGTTCGGTTCCCACTGGGGGCATGTGCTTGGGTTGCAGTTTGTCCCCGGCCCTGGTTGGGGTTGTGTGGGTGGTGACCACTTGATGTGTCTCTCTCACGTCGAGTTTCTCTCTCTTTCTTCCTCCCTTTCTCCCTCCTGCTCTACCTGAAGATAAATGCAGGAATGTCCTCCGGTGAGGATAAAAATAAATAAATAAATAAATAAATAAATAAATAAATAAATAAATACTTTAGTGACATATAATTTATACCATATAATTCACCCATTTAAATTGCACAATTCAATGATATTTCTAGTATATTCACAGATATGTGCAACCATTACAATTTTAGAACATTCTCATCACCTTGATTAGAAGCCCTATACTCTTTAACTCTTTCCCATCTACCTTCCCCCACCCCTGCCCCCACCACTAATCTAAGTAACCACTAATCTACTTTCTGTCTATAGATTTCCTCATTCTGGATTTTCATATGGATGGAATTATACACTGGTATTTTGTGTCTAACTTTTACTTAGCATAATGGTTTCAAGATTTATCTATGTCAATATCCCATTGCATGGATATACTAGATTTTGTTTATCCACTCATCAGTTGGTGGGTATTTAGGTTTCCATCTTCTGGCTATTATGAGTAATGCTGCTATAAACATTTGTATACAAGTTTTTGTGTAAACATCTGTTTCCATTTCTCTTAGATATATATCAAGGAGTGGAATTTTGGGGTAGGATGTGGACATCTTTGGCGTGCGTATGGGGGACATTATCCTGTCTACCGCACACTTACTTCAAAGTCTTGAAAGACTCTAATAACTAAGGCCGACCTATGTGGCAAATTCATTCACTTGGGACAGGAGTGCAGCTATTGATGCATGAAAAGGCAAATTCATAGGCACAGAGAGGCAGCAAGTTGGATGGGGCAGTGCTACTGCTGAGCACAGCAGAAATCAGTTATTTCAATCCTGTTCACATCTCCCTTCTAAAATGTTCCCAAGCCATCTAGCTGCACTTCATTTTACCCTTGGAGTCTGAGATGAATCCTTTCTAATGGATTCATCCTCCTACTGGAGATAATCTGAGTCGGTTCCTGTATCTTCCATAGACACCGATAATGCCACAAGGTGGTTTTGAGGATTTAATGAAGGCTCGATGAAAAAACTCATATGGAAGTGGTCAAAGTATTTCAGAAATGAAGGTGGGAGGGAGACCCAGGCTGAGCCCAAGCTCTGTTTGAGCTGAATCCAAGCATGGAGAGCCTGAAAGGCCTCTGGTGATATTAGGTCCAGTAGGAATGAAAGCAGGAAGTGGTGGGCCCCTTAATAGGTGACAGAAACCATTCAGGGAAGAGTCCTAGAAAGGGGCAGCAGTGGGAAGAGGGGCTGGCGGCCAACTGTGTAGATAGGATTTGTTGGGGACACAGGTGAGGCACCTCTGGCACTTTCAAGGATGGTCATGGGAACTTTACACAGAGCCAGGGGTCTAACCAGGCAAGCGGGTAGGAGCCAGAGTGCAAGATTATAGTACAGTACTTAGAGTACGGTTACTTATTCACAGTCCAAGAAGTAATTTTGCACCCTCTCTGTCAGATTTCCTACCAGAGAACAGAGTATCTGACCAGCTGCCTCATGGAGACCCCAAAATGGGGGGACACATAGAATCTTCTTGCCTGGGCAAGGCTCATGGGTCACTGCATGGACAGTGACTTTTACTCCTACTTCCTCTGGACAGCTTACAACCAAAGTTTCGTTCCAGAAGCCACTTTGAATTAAGGGCTTAAATTCAAAAGAGTTAATTTTTTTTTTTTTTTTTTGCAAGGAGGACAAAGGTTGAGTCAAACTGGCCAGCCTGGTCAAGTCACAGGGCAGGGCAACTCAGCAGAAGCAGGGGCCAGCAAGGAGAATTATCTAGACAGGTAGCTAAACAACTCTTATCATGGAGAGGCCCGCAGGGGGAAGGAAGAGAGCCTAGGGCAGGGCAGGAGGAGGGAGATGAACTCAAACAGGTCAGGAGGGCAGTGGGTGAGAGACCAGAAGGAGATGTAGGAGGAGAGAGTAAGAGCTGGGAGGTATAGAAGGCACAGGAAGGGAAGCAGGGTGGGGCCATCACTCACAGAAGTCATCATTCATTCATTCACTCACTCGTAGCAAACACGTACAGAGAACCTGCTGTGTCCAGATCCTCTGGCGGGCTCTGGACACCAAGGTGACGGAGGTAGCGTCTCTCCCCTTAGATCCAGGGCTCTGTATGTCCATTGGTGGGCAGCTCGAACTTCTGGCTCCCTTTCCCCACCAACACACGCATTCCCACCTCCAGGGGAATCTTCTTCCTTCGAGACCAATAAACGAAGAATTATTTTACTAAAAGACTATCATAATCTTAACCCCTGCACTGTTAATGCTCATTCCTGCAGACAGCTCCCAAGGCAGAGCAAGAGCGAGGAACATGAGCACTGATCACAGAGCCACAGCCTGGTGCGCTCACGCGTGATCCCGGAACCCCTTGCCTCTACTCATGAGGATCTGCTCTCCTCCTGGTCACCCCCCTGCTCTCCCCCAAAAAGCCCAGGACCGCAGACTGGCGAGAAGAGAGAGGGTACCCTTCAAGACCCAGGGACAAGGCAGGAGAAGGCGTCCAGGGTTTGGAGACAAAGGCAGCTGGAATAGCAGGGAGAAATCCAGAGCCCAAGACTGGCTCTCGGTTCAGATCTGGGCTTAAATGTAAACCCTCTGGGCCTCGGTTACTTCTTCTCCGGATGAGGGGGCAGTTGTAGAAGCTTAAACTGGACAATGCATGTGAATGTGACTGTCCCTGGTGTCACATTGTTGAGGAGGGGAATGTAGGGAAGGTGCCCCGTCTCCCTGGGATACACGCTTATAATCAGCCACTGCCACAGGCATGCAGGCGGCTGGGCCTCCAGACTGTCGTCTAAAGGGCAGGCCTGGCTGTTTGTCAAAGGGACTGCCACCCACCCTCAGGCTGCTGGACTTTGAGCAGAAGATGGGTTAATATTTTCCCCCGGGAGCCTTCAATCTGCACAGTGGTTCTCAGTTTCACTACCAGCCCTGTGGAGTGAATAGGAAAGATATTAAGAAACCCTGCCCTGGCCAGTTTGGCTCAGCAATTGAGCGTTGGCCTGCGAACCAGAGAGTCCTGGGTTCGGTTCCTGCTAGGGGCACGTACCACACACACACAAAAAGGAACCCATTTCATGGCCAGTTTGGCTTAGTGGTTAAAGCGTCGGTCTGCAGACCAGAGTCCCGGTTCAGTTCCCGCTAAGGGCACATACCTTGGTTGCGGTTTGTCCCCAGCCCCGGTTGGGGACGTGTGGGTGGCAACCAGTCGATGTGTCCCTCTCACATCAATGTTTCTCTCTCTCTCTCTTCCTCCCTCTCTCCCTCCTGCTCTATGTGGAGATAAATGCAAAAATGTCCTCGGGTGAGGATAAAAAAAAGAAGCCCATTTCACAGATGACGAAACAGAGGCCCAAAGAAGTTATACTTTCCCAGGGTGACAGCTGGGAAAGATCTCTGGGCTGCCAGTGAGTTCAGAGCACTTTCCACCAAAAGGTGTCACTGTTCAGAGGGGACCTCCCAGCCCCAGCTCTCCAGCTTCGTTCACAGTTGACAGACGGGTCCTGTGAGGGCTGTGGGCTGGCTCAGAATCTGGTTCCCCTTCTCCAGCCACAGGCGTGTGTTCAGCCAAAGATTTAAAACACCCAGTTTTTCTTTCTCTCTCTTTTTTTATACTCGCCCGAGGATATTTTTACATTTATCTCCAGATAGAGCAGGAGGGAAAGAGGGAGGACGGGAGAGAGAGAGAGACAGAGAGACAGAGAGACAGAGACATGGATTGGTTGCAACTGAGGCACATGCCCTGGGCTGGAATTGAACCCGGGACTCTTTGATCTGCAGGCTGACGCTCTAACCACTGAGCAAAACTGGCCAGGGCCAGTTTTTCTTTTTAATACAAGTATATCTTTAAAGGTTAAAATAGGTTTTTATAGCATATACTGCACTTAACCAAAAACACTTGAACCTAATCAAAGTTGTCTTTCTTTTCCGTTTTTCCATCACTCATAGCATTAGTCACTCCTACTCATCAGAAGTAACTAGCATAGATATAGTTACAAAGCCTTCTTCAATGTGTGCTTCTAAATATTTTTTCCAGCATTCGTGTCAGCAAAAGATTTCCCACTTTTCTGTGGTTCTGCTCATTTTTGTTTTTTTCCTGCTGTTATGAAACCAGGCAACTTTTTCAGAGATGTGTCAGTGAGGTGGCTTAGAAGAAACCTAAAACTCAGTCCAACAATGAAGAATTCTGTTTCGAAGATCTGCTAATCTAGAGGTAGGGCAGGCTTCAGGATCGGCTGGGTCCAGCAGCTAGGGTCTATTCTCGGGCTGTATTTTCCTCCAAGCCCGGCTTTGCGGACAAGCCGTTCCTCTCATAGGAGCACCACGGCTGCAGTGACCAGCCAAAGGTGGGAGCAAGGCAAGTGCTCATCGCCAGATGAACGGATAAATAAAATACAGTGTATACATGCAGTGGGATATTAGTCAACCTTATAAAAGAAGGAACTTCTGCCACATGCTACAACATGGATGAACCTGAAAGACATGCTAAGTGAAACAAGCTGGTCACAGAAAGGCAAATTCTCCACGATCCCACTTACCTAAATAGTTGAATTCCTAGAGACAGACAGTAAAGTGGTGGTTGCCAGGGGCTGAGGAAGGAGGGAATGGGGCGTTAGTGTTTAATGGGTTCAGAGTTTCAGTTTGGAGAGATGAAAAAAGTTGTGAAGATCGGGGGTGGTGAGGGTTGCGTAACAATGTGAACGTAGTTAATGTCACTGGACTGTATACTTAAAAATGGTTAAAATGGTAAATTTTATGTTATGTATATTTTACCACAATTTTTACAAATGGGCTACAATGGCCTCAGGATTCCCACCACTCTGAAGAGGACTGTTTTCTAAGGGAAAGAATGTTTCTTCTCCAGACATCCCTAAGAAAGGGAACCACCTCATTCGGGTCATTCCTAAATCATCCCTGTGGCCAGGAATAATATGCCCACTGATTGTCTTAGATTGTCTAGATCCCTGACCCAATATCACTGTGACAAAAGGCTTGGGATTGCCTGGCTGGTGTGGCTCAGTGGTTGAGCATCGACCCATGCACCAAGAGGTCACCAGTTTGATTCCCGGTCAGGGCACATGCCCAGGTTATGGGCCCGATCCCCAGTGGGGGGCATGCAGGAGGTGGCCAGTTGATGTTCTCTTTCATCGATGTCTCTCTTTCCCTCTGTTTTCCTCTCTCTCTAAAAGCAATAAAAATATATATATATATATTTTTTTAAAGGCTTGAGGTTATCCTTAGACAAGTCAGGCCAACCTCCACAGTCATGGTGAAGTCAATTTCCCCCGAACTATATAGGGGAGGGGTTTTGGGGAGAGGGAAGAGGATGGTGGGAGACTGGGGGAGGGTGGACACATGAGCAACACAATAGAGGTATCTAGAACAATGGGGAGGGAAAGTGGAGGCCAGTGGGTGTGGCAGAGACTAAGAACCACCCTCCAGTGTCCATTCTCCCCTCTTCCTGGACACACAACCAGACTCCATTTCTCAGCCTCCTTTGCAGCTGTGTGTGGCCAGGGGACTACTGGCCAGTGGAATGTGAGGAGGTCTATGTGAAACCCCTAGGCCTAAGCCTTAAGGCAGTGGGCCTGTCTCCTCGATGCTCTTTTTACCTTTCCTCACAGCTCACCCATGCACAGGATGACATGGCCTCTGGGACACAGCAGAGCAAGTAAATGGATGGGACCTGGTTCCCCGGACAACTGCCCCCAACACTAAGATCACTCACTTCACCGCTTTTACACGCAAGAGAAGGAAGCATGTGTTATCTTTAAGCTGCAGCAGGGCTGGGCAAACTGTGGTCTATTGTCTGTGTTTATAAATAAAGTTTTATTGTAAATAGCACCTGTCATTTGGCACCACTCATTTCAGATGACTGTCAGTCTTGGGGCTGGCAATCCAGATGTGGATGAAAACGGGGTGCTGTAATAAATCATTAATTCCTAACTGGGCCCTGGCTGGTTTGGCTCAGTGGTTGAAGCGTCAGCCTGCGGACCAAAGAGTCCCGGGTTTGATTCTGGCCAAGGGCACGTACCTTAGTTGCAGTTTGTCCCTGGCCCCAGTTGGGATCGTGCTGGTGGCAACCATTCGATGTGTCTCTCTCACATGGATGTTTTTCTCTCTCCCTCCCACTCTGAAGATAAATGTAAAAATGTTCTCGGGTGAGGATTAAAAAAAAAATTCCTAACTGGGCAGATCATGGTGGGCAGCACACCCAGGCTGTAATTTCTATAGTGAAAGGTCTTTAAGCCAGCCCGGCCCATTGTTCTGTGCAGCTAAGTTAACACACCTTTGACAGGGCAGAAGTAATTCCCCTCAAAGTCTAATCCCCCGCAAGAGAGCACATAGTCTTGTTCACTCTCCTGAAATTGAATCCTCACCTTGCTTTCTCTATGTCATGTCATCTTCCTTGCCTTCCCTCCTTCCTCTGAAATGCATGAAGTGGTACAACTCTTATTCTGTAAAGCACTGGAGATCATGTTTCCCAGCAACTGTCATCAGTTTCGGCACCAATAAACTCATAAAACTTTTCTTCAGGTTTGGACGTTTCTTACATCAGCACAGGCAACATGGTACAAGGTCACCTGTGGAAAACCTCACAATAGAAATCAGTAGACCTGGAACAACATATATTTCACTCCTATTCAACAGCTTTGTTTTCTTCGGCAGAAACCTGAGTTAAGTGGCCCCACACTTAGTTCAAGGAGGTTTTGAGTCCTTTGTAGATTGGCCCTCACCTCTTGCTATGCCTTTGGCCTCTGTTTTGGATGCTTCTCTCAGCTTGGTGTCTGCCGGCCCCAGCCCTGGCTATGGCCGGCCCGGGTCTGCAGCTCCAGAGCAAAGACACCTGCTGGTCCTCGGGGTCCCACAAACACGGCTCTACACCCTCCTTTGGGGAAGATGCTCACCCATCATACCCTGTGAGACCCCTGAGCCCTGACTTGCCTCTGCAGGGAATGTTGGTGGTGATGGAGACCTGAAAGGTTGGTTTGGATACAGGCTCAGAGGTGAAGGAGAGAAATTCCTCGAGACAACTTTAGGCCACAGACCAAACGGTTGGGGAGTCAAATGTGTGGGCTGGAATCTCAACCTCACTGTTTGCTAATGATATGATCTTAGGCAAATTACTTGTCTGTGCTTCCAATTGGGCTGATAACTGTAGTATCTCTCTTTCTGCGTAGTTAGGAAATTTACAGCAGATTTGGCTCAACGAATGTTAGCTCTTGGCCCCGGAGTTTTGCACCTCTGGTGGCTACTAGCTTTCAGGATTCACATAAAGTCGTTTGGACATGTAAGTGCCAAGGGCCTTTGTGAAAAGCAAGCCTCCTGGGAGACAGTGCCTGACTGCTCCTGACTGTGTCAGGATCCTTGGTGTGAGCCTGCGCTTGGAGCAGGGGAGGGGACAGCAGGAAGGGAGGAGAGTGCTGCCCTGCAGCTTCCTTCCACTGAAAGTCACTGGCGAGAGAATGAAGTTCCTGGCCGGGGTGAACCTGTCGTCTCTGGGGCTGATCTGCACTTGCACCTTGAGCTCTTAAAATGGTTTACTCTCCTAACCAAGAGTTAAGCTGTAGCCTGACAAAGCTCTTGGAAAATGCCCATTCAAAGTCACCTAGAAGGACCTGGCCAGACCTTTCTTATCCTTGAAACTCCACTTGATCACCATCTCCCCAGGAAGGCCTGGGCTAGGGGAGGCCCCCAAGCCTGCCCCCTCTGCACCTTGCATGCCCCCATCACACATGTACGTTTGTAATTTGTTCAACAAATATTTATTGAGTGTCCACCCTGCTCAGACCTTGCTAACCTAGGCTCCCTGGTGCCTGCACCATGCATGGTCCATGGAGCTTCTGAACAGTCATGAATATTGCTCAGTCAATGAATAGGCCCCCAAAGCTTTGCGATTCTAAAATATGTCATAGGTGACATGAACTCAACACTGTCTGTAATCCAGAACTGTGTAAGTGCTGTCTATTTATTCACCCAACAACTCTGGGAAACGGAGATGCTCATCCCACTTGTGCAGAGGAGGAAATGGAAGTCACGAAGTCTCGCCCTGCCCGATCTCACCCGGCCGTGCGTGAGATCCGTGCGGTCCAGCATCTGTTCACTCGCCATCACACCGCTGACCAGCTCTGCGCTGGCCACACTGCCCTCGCTGGGTAGAACATACCATCTCAAATCTTCAGTGTGCCTTAGAAAATGAAAACAGCAGACTCCAATATTCTATGTTTATGGTATGGTCATGCAGGTAGACCCTGGGACAGCACCCCTCCAGGGTCAAGTAAAATCAGGGCATTGTTCACACTAAGATAAAAGACTATGGACCAGGGCAAACCCAGCCAAAACTTTGTGCCTTAGGAATCTCCATGGGGAAGACTGTATGGCTGGGCTGGGGGGACTCCGTGAAGCCTCCTTCAGATGACAACCTCCCTCCTTTGGGATCCCACAAGATGGGCCTCTGGGGATTCACTCACCTTCCTGCTGAGAGGTCAGAGGTGAGCTTAGCCTACAGACATCTGCAGCATTTGTGGGCTCACATGTTTGAGTGCCAGCCCAGGGCCTGTGGTAATGCATTTTGCTATGACTGTCTGGGAAAAGAAATGCAAAGAACACCAAACTGATCTCCGTTTTCTGCAGGTCAGAAGTTAGCCTGAAAAGAAAATGCCCCAATTTTGGCCTCTGAGAAAGGGGGTGGGGAGCAGGATGGAATGGAAAGTCCCAGAGAAACAAGCAGCCTAGGGGGGCCTCCCTCCTGCAGACTTCACCCCCTCGGGTGCCTGGAGGGCAGGAACAGGCCTGGGGGAAAGGACAGGGGCAGGAGCAGGGGGAGGGTTTTAATCAACTTAACTCTCAGAAATAAAAGCAGAGCTGAGGATCCACCTGGGTCTCCAATCACTTGGCGAAGGGAGCCAGGGACCACCTGCCAGGCGGGGGTGCGAGAGGTCAGTCTGCTCTAGAACCTTCAGAACTTCATGCTTGCTATTTAGATGGTTGCTCGCCTGATTTCCTGAGGGGAAGCCAGCCCAAGGAAGGAGGTCTGGGAGCCTGTGTTGGAAGCAGAAGGTGAGGAAGTCAGCAGTCCACTCCCGGCTATGTCTGGGGCAGAGACGGGAGTGACCGCTTTCCCCAGGAGAGGACGTTCAGCAGGGTCCCTGGGACTGGACCGAGGAAGGAAGGCAGGGGTCGCAGGGGGAGTCTGTAGGCCTGAGAAGAGGCCTCGGCGGTGGATTTCATAATAACATAGAGCGAGGACAGCGGAAACAGCCGGCTCAGGAAACAGGTCTGTGTGTGAATCCCTGTGTCTCCAGCTGGAGATTCACGAGCTGTGTGACCTTCCTGTCTCTCCTGATCACATCCGAGCCTCAGTCTCCTCATCTGTGGAATGGAGATAATCCAGTAATTGTCATGAGAAACGTGAGCTGCTAAGGGTATACAGCTAATATAGGGGCTGATGGAGAGGAAAAGCTCAGTAAATAAATGCTAGTTGTCCTGTCCCCCCCCCAACTACCCCCCGGCTGGAAGGCTGCCCTCCCTCCAGGCCTCTCTAAACCAGGGGTACGGCTGCAGCCCACAGTGAGAGCCGGGCTGTGAGAAGTCCGCTGGGCCACATGCCCCTGGGAGCCCTTGGGGTGGGCTGCTGTCCGGGGCCCAGAAAGTGTGGGATGCGCCAAGGTTCGACACCCAGGTCCGCTCCCCAGCACCCCCAGGCAGCCTGAGACCCAGGTTGCCCTGGTAAGATGCCCTCACAGTCATGGCCCTGGGCCTGGCGTTGTGCAGGCAGATGAAGTGAGCCCAGCTTCCCGCCTGCTGGCCCAGCCGGCCCCCTACCCCCGCCCACCCCAACCCCAGCCAAGTTTCACCTGGCCAGGCTGTGTTCCCATTTGCTGTGCCCCTCCCGCCCAGTGGGGACAGCTGCTGAGGGGGAAGGGATGCTGCTGCCTGCCAGCTTCTTGAGTCTCGTTTGTTTATCGGTATTTGTTCTGGAGGCTTCTGGGAAGTGAGAGTCTCCACCTGAGGGAAATCTTTAACTCTGGGGACTTGTGACACCTGAGACTTTGAACTTTCAAGAAAGCCCAGCACACAGTTGGCCACCTCAGGCCTGGGGGTGGGGACAAGCCTCTCCTAGACGCCGGGCCCTGCAGCTGACCCCTCCACGGCATCCACCTGCCGAAGGAGACAGTCTCCCGAGACAGGCCTGCCCAAGCTGCCCCACCCAGGGTCAGTGCTGCGTAGGACTCCTGCTCCATCTGCAAAGAGAAAGTAAAAGCACTCTCTATTTCTCCCATAATCCATTTGGAGCTGTTTCACTATAAAAGTAACACCCTTCCAAGTAAACTGTGCACGTGTTCCTGTGATGACCTATTAGCAGAAATCCCGAATGTCTCCCAGTTTGAGAAACAAGGATGGAGATCTTTTGTGAAGATCTTTGCTCAGTAAGTAATTTTTCAAAGCACACATTATCTCACAAGGCCCAATGTTTTCAAATTGTAAAATAGATGTTAAAAGCCCCTAAGAATCACAAAAGAAACAGGTTTAATATGGTGAATTTGCAAAGATTAAAGGAAAAACAAATTAAATTATTCCCACCACACAGAGATGACCATTTTAGTATACATCTTGGTATATCCAAGATATTATATTATATATGCTACTTTGGGTCATGGTTAGCATTCTAACTTTAGCATCTCCCTTACAATAATCAATTAGCATTCACTGATGATTTTTAATTTTTAATGATTGTCTAATAGTCCATCATATGGTGGAACAGAAGTGTGTGTGTGTTTTTTAACTATTTCCCTTTTGACATTTAAATTGTTCCTACTTTATGCTCCTATAAAAAATGTTTAAGCCCTGGGTGGGGCGGCTCAGTTGGTTGGGCATTGTCCTGTGCACCAAAAGTTGCGGGTTTGATTCCTGGTCAGGGCATACGCCCAGACTGTGGACTCTATCCCGGTAGAAGGCATGCAGGAGGCAGCCAACTGATGTTTCTCTCTCCCTCTCCTTTCTTCCCTCTCTAGAACAATCAATAAAAAAATTTGTTTAAAAAGTAAAAAATAAAGCCCGGCCGGTGTGGCTCAGTGGTTGAGCATTGACCCATGCACCGAGAAGTCACCGATTTGATTCCCGGTCAGGGCACATGCCCAGGTTATGGGCCTGATCCCCATTGGGGTGCATGCAGGAGGCAGGCAATCGATGTTCTCTCTCATCGATGTTTCTATCTCTCTCTCCCTCTCCCTTCCTCTATAAAATCAATTTTAAAAAATGTTTTTTAAGTAAGAAATAAATGCTGCCACACTGGTCTTCAACTCCTACTTAAAAATAAAAAGTTTAATACCCATGTTTGCACATCTATCTGAGAACGTGCTTAGAATCAACCTCCCAAAGTGGACTTGCTGGGTCACAGGTAAGAATGTTCTAAGGCCCTGGCACGTCCTGCCTTTGCTGGTTTCTTCCTTTGCTTCCTTGAGATCAGGGACATATGTGCCTGAACTTTCACTAATGTCACAACTTTGTTATTATATGTTTGAATCATAATCCATGTGGGCTGGTCATAACACTAATAATGCCCGCTAATATTTAGCAGGTGGCTACTGTGAGCTGAACATGGGGCTAGAAAATTCACACACGTGATCTCACATGGCCCCTCCATGTGTGCTCTGAGGCAGGAGCTACGGTCCCTCTTACTACACAGAAATGGAGACTTTGAATGTCATGTGATGCACGGGATGAGTAGGGATCTAGCTTTATGTTCCCATATTTTTCCGACATCATTTACTAAACAAACCTTTCCGCTGCTGATTTGAACGTCACATTCATCATCATTTCCTGCCATACGCAGACTCTGGGCTTTCTCGTCTTCTCCACTGAGCGGCTGTTCTTTCATCCTCTCTGCTCCGTAACTGAAGCTCTCAATGTGTTTTCGTATCTGGGAGTGCGGATCCACCCCATTCTTTTCTTCCCTGAAATGTCACGACTATCTGTACACTGATTTGTCCAGATGCAGTGCTCCATGTAAATTCATTGTGTCAGGTTAAAAAACGAAAAACACCTTAGATATGTTTATTAGGATTGCGTAAAACATACGTTTGGGCCAATGGTGTTTTACAGTTTTAAGGTTTCTCGACGTGGCGTGTTTTAGCATTGACTTAATGTCCCTCGGTGTGGTTTGGCAGCTTTTTTCTTATGAACAATGCGCATTTCCGGTAAGCTTTATTCCTGGGTGTTGCTATTAAAAGTGGGGCCTTCTGTATTTCAGTCTCGTGGCCGGGTGTCTGTTGCCTAGACAGTCCCAGATCCAAGGGCAGCCAAACACCTGAGCTCAAAGGTCCCTGGCCAGCCCCGCTCCTGGCCACAGCTGTGCCCAGCAAACCCCAGAACCCAGCAAGAGGAAGCCCCACAGGTGGGCACAGCTGCAGGCAGCGGCACAGACGGGTTTGGGCTGTTTTAAAGCTCTTACTGTTTGGGGTCAGAGAGAGTCTGGAAAACTACGGACTCTCAGAAAAATGCCCCAAATGCTGCCTGTACTTCCAAAGCATCCTCGGGCAGCCCCCCAAACACATCCAAGGACTGCAGTTCCCCTCCCTGAACTACAAAGACGATCCAGCGATGGATTCCTCCAGGCGGGCAATGCCGAGGACACAGTCCTTGGGCTTCCGTGAGCTCAGATGCGTCACCTCCCTCTGAATCTGTATTTGCTCCTGGAGAACAGTTATCTACCCGGTCCAGTCACAGCACCCTTTGGAGATCAACTGGGATTGTGTTGGTGAAAGTGCTTTGAAAACTGGAGCTAAGTAACCCAGAGGTAAGAGACAGTTAATGCCAGGAAGGGGACTGTAATGAGGCCCAGCCCTGATACGTGATGAAGGCATCTGAGTTTCTTCGAGAGCATTATCAACCCCCGTGCTACCACTGCCTGCTGTGAACTCGGCCTTTGCCCCAAGAACGGCTGATAAAGGCCTTCAGGCCTCTCCACTTGTGAGGCTACGAGACTTATGCTGACCCAGCTGCAACCACGATTAAGTGGTTGGATGTTGGAAAAGAAGTGTTGGGGCTTGTGGTTCACAGATATCAGTTTCTGGGTTGTTATAAATATTAATAATTAATTCTTTCCTGCGTGTCGGAAAACGGCCAGGAGCCAAGACAGGCCTTGCAGAGTGAGTGAGGGCGGGTCTGGCTGTCAGGTGACCGCTGAAAGCTGAGTGACCGCAGGCTGACCCTCCTCTCCGACCCTCCGGGGTCCACCCTGTACAGTGAGGGGCTATGCTCCATGAGAGTGAATTTGCAGGTGGAAGATTCTGCAAAATAATGAATCAAATGCCTGATGAGGAAAACTTAAAGGCCTTCCAAGTGGTCCTCCTGCTCCCAGCATGCCCTAGCTTGAACTGGGCTCTAGACACATCAGCATGTGTGTGTGTGTGTGTGTGTTAGCAGGGGAGTCGGGGAGAAAGGCAACAGAGCATGTCACTGGGAATCTCTTTCTAAACACAAATGTTGCTCCCTTCTCCCCGGGATAAATCTGAATGAGGAAAGGGTTATATGGTATTGGTCTTCCATCCAGCCACATTCAGAAGCCCAGACTCTCCAGGGCAGAGGGCAGGGCAGCAAGGGGATTGCTTTGAACACCCTGCTCCCCACCACCTCCCCACCAGGGCTCTCGTATGGAGGGTGGGGGGGAAGTGCTGTCCTTTCAGCTTCTCCTTCTACAGTGACCCACACGAGGCATGGAATGTCCTTGGGACGTCCCAGGTCCTGGCTCAGCGGCAGGCGTATAACAGGAGCTTAGTAAAGGACACTTGGACAAATGAATGGGGGTTTCTCCCATGCTTTGCTTAAATCTTCTCATCTCTTTGCTCTCTGTCTGCCCAGCCAGGTGTCTCCCCTCCTACCCCTGTGCTCATGTTGTGCCCCCCAGGATCCCTCCAACCGAATTCTCTCCTGTCCCCAGATTTGTTGCCCCCGCCCTGTGTCCTGTGTCTCTGCTGATCCCACCAAGAAGCTGCCCACATATGCACAGTAAGGACTATTCACAGGCAACTTTTTGAAAAGAATGAAGAGAACTGATATGTACCAATAAGAAAAGATTATTGTTAATCCTCACCCGACGATATTTTTCCATTGATTTCTTTTTTTTAAGACAGAGTGGAAGAGCCTGGCCAGTGTGGCTTAGTGGATTGAATGTTGTCCCATGAAGTGAGAGGTCCCGGTTCGATTCCTGGTCGGGGTTGCAGGCTCCATCCCCAGTAGGGGGCGTGCAGGATTGATGTTTCTCATATCGATATTTCCATCTCTCTCTCCCTTGGTCTTTCTCTAAAACATCAATTTAAAAAATTAAAAATAAAAATAAATAAATAAAAATAAATAAAAAATTAAAAATAAACTTCTAGACAGAGTGGAAGGGAGAGAGGGAGGGGAGACAGAGAAATGTTGATGTGAGAAAGACACATAGCTTGGATGCCTCCCACATGACCCTGATCAGGGCTGGGGATGGAACTTGCAACCCAGGTACGTGCCCTTGACCAGAACTGAACCCACAACCCGTTGGTGCACAGCCTGACGCTCTAACTGCTGAGCCAAACCAGCCAGGGCAGGTTACTGTTCATTTTAAAAAGCAAATTAAGAACAGTATATGAATTATCCTATTTGTGAGTGTGCTTTAAATACACATAGTCAGACTCATATATGTAGACACACACACCACAGACCCCATATACAGAGACACCCCACCCAATGCCCCTCCCCACTCCCCCTCCCTCCCCACCCCCTCTGAATAGGTGTTGAACCCATCCTGGAAGGAGACACCAAAGACTAAATGGTTAACAGCTTCTTCTGGAAAGAGAGCTAGAAAGTGAACTTGTGGGTAAGGAAACTTACTTTTGAATGTTTACTGTAAGTATATATTTCCATATTATTAGAATTTTCTACATTGATGTTATCACTTCATAACTTAAGGAAAAACTGATTTTAAAAAATGTAATGAATCAAATCATGCCCCGTGGATGTGTGGCTAGGATTATAGAACACCCTGCTAGATCAGTAGGGCCGCGGTGTCCTCCCAGAGAAAGTCAGACAGGAGCAGGGCATCTGCTCCCTGCGGGGTGATCCTAGGGAGTCACAGATGCAGCCTTAGCTGTCCTGGGGAGCCCCAGAGCCCTTGTGGTGGTTGTGGGCAGGAGTGTAGGAGCTGAGCCTTGGTGGAGGTAAGCAAGTGCGCCCCCCACTGGCCTCTTGCAATGTGGTGTCGAACCCAGCTCTCAGGTGTAGGAGGCTCTTGGGCAGCTGACCTCTGCACTCAGGGGCGTGGGGGAGGGGCAGAGCCAGCCAGGTAAGAGGAAGGCAGGCCCTCACACCCACAGCTTGCGGCAGCCTAGCCATAGCCATCCACAGCAGTCCCTCGGGAAGGTGCTGACATCCTCCTCGCCCTGAACTCCATCCGTGCAACATGGATCCCTGTTCTCCAGCCACCGAGTTACAGCGGACAGTGATCCTTTCTTGTGGGTGCAGATGAATTCCCTCCCTTCCTTTTAAAACCGCTGCCCGAGTCAAGTTTGCTTTCATCCTCAGTTTATTCGAGGACAGCCTTGAGTGTCTGAGGGAACTAGCATGCCTGGAGGAATGGGTTTCGTCCCGCAAGGAGGAGGTCACCTGGGAACGTACCTCAGGGGAGGACCAGTGAGGTGGTCCCTGGGAAGGAAGCTGGGCAGCCCACGGGTGCTGGGCATCTGGGCTGGGCTTGGGAGGGAATGGAGAGCCATAGGTGGAATTATAGAGGATGCTGAGGAAGGGGGGGAAAGGCCTGGCGTCATTTGAAGACCACCTCTTCCCCCTGCCTCTGCTAACCCATCCAGCCACAGGTGTGGAAGGTCACTGGACCCTAACCATGCCACCTCCGTGTCCACCTTCCCTTAGTCATTCAAATGTCTTGGGTAAAGCCATGGATTATCACCCTTAACCCATCAATCATTATGGGACATTAGATGGTTTGGGAGCAAAGTTAACCTTTGCTGTTTTGTGGAGGGTGATATAGTTAAGGGCCAGGGCTTTGGAGTTAAAAAAATGTCAGTTCAGAGACCAGCCTCCTCTTCCTAGCTGTGATCTCTGAGCTTCGGTTTCTCCATGAAAAATGTGGCACTCATGATGCCTACTTATCAAGGGGCGTTCTGGGGTTCGAATGAAATCATGGGAGCAAGGCATTTGACCAATGCCTGGCAGGTAATCTCTCATTAGCCACCAATTGCACAGGCTCCGTGTAGTGTGACTTCCGGTCGAACAGAGCCATGGCGCCACCTTGTGGTTGCTGTCTCTCAGAACAACTGGGTAATCTTAACTCCAATGACGCTTTTTCAAATGCCTATGAGCAAGGTGGTGCTTAGTAAAACTCGTTCTGGAAAGTCTATAACGGTAACTATATGTTGGAGTCCAGCAGAGCATCTTGATAAATCTTATAAAAAGATGCTGGAGAAGCATAATTTGGGAGGACTCTCCCATCAAAGAGATCCCCTTCTAATCTACCATCATTGCCCACGTACCCCAGATGTTCCCAGCTTTAGGGGTGAACAGGGCACAAGGTTTTGTTGGCTTTAGAGCAAGAAGAGGGGGAGAATAATCAGATTAAAACTTGTTTCCAAGCCTCTGCCTTCTTAGTTTCCTGTTGCACCCCTAATCACCACCTCTTCCAAAATGCCCCCCACCCCCACCCCACCTCCCACCCCCGCAATTGTCTGTCCCCTTTCCTGCTTCATTCTGCTCCTAACATTATCAATCTCTGTGTGGCTAACTTTCTGCCTTATTTGAATGAAATCTCCGTGAGGGCAGGGATTTCAATGTTTCTTTATTGCTTTATCTTCAGCACAGTACACCGTGCTG
This sequence comes from Molossus molossus, assembly GCF_014108415.1. Classification (NCBI taxonomy): domain Eukaryota; kingdom Metazoa; phylum Chordata; class Mammalia; order Chiroptera; family Molossidae; genus Molossus; species Molossus molossus. The sequence goes on from NW_023425356.1 coordinate 36,791,627, forward strand.
GCTGGCTCACAGTAGCTGCTCAATTGTTTGTTGACTGAATGAAGGGAAGATTGAAAAATGAAGGTGGAGTCTAAGATGGAAAAACTAGAGAAGCTCTCTCAGCATGCCACAGATTTAAAAATGAAAGCTTATCTCCCAAGGTAGAAAAGCAGTTTCCTGAAGAAAGGGCTGGATTCAGGAGTGTGCGACCAGCGCAGACACACAGGCAGGCCCCACGTGTAGAAGGACCTGGCGTTCAGTGGGGCCGGGCACTTGGGATCGATGTTCTATGGTTGCAGCCTGGAAATTCTCAATAACTGTATCTTTGAATTTGTGGTTTGTAAGTGAGGGCTTAAGACCCCCACCTCATGCATGGCCCTGCCTCCTGCCACCAGCTCTCAGCCTCCTCCTCGGTGCACCAGCCTCCTCTTCCGTCTGTACCCCATGACCACTGCCACACTCTGCTCCCAGCAGGGGCCTGGGCATGGGCAACAGACAGGTTGAGCACTCATGCCCCAAAGCTTCTCAGGGCAAGGCAGGCAGCAGCTGCTCCCCAATGCCTTTCCCCACACCTAGGCAGACAGCCCCCTGGTATGGCTGGTAGGTGGCTAGCGGGAGGCCCTATCCTGGCAGGGTCGATCCAGGTGCCCTGATACAGGAATAAAGTACCAGCTTGAAGGCGTAAAGATTCTCGTGGGTGACTTATCTGCTGTGGGTGGGGGCAGTGGGCCTGAGGGAAAGGGAGATGTCTGGCTCCCCTTCTCCAGCTTGGCAGTGGAGGGAGGGAGAACCAAGTAAGCACCACAGTCAGGGGTCCCCAGATGCCTGTCACGGGGATCTGTCTCTTTTTCCAGCCAGCTTGAGGCAACCTCCCTGATGAGCCCCAAAATACGAATTATATCATTTCGGTGACTCCACACATAAGCTAAATGTGCTTTTACCATTTAAAACTGGCACTGCACATGAAAGAGGAATAGTAAAATTCATGCTAATGATTCAAAATTTTACTTTTTCTTTACTGAGAACATTAGAGAGCAAACACCATCTCAAGAAACAGGGACCTTGGAAGACAGGACCAGGCTTTCTATGCACCTTTAGTGCTACTTGTCCTCTGCGTTTGAACAGGAAGCCCCACGTTTTATTTTGCACTGGGCCCTGCAAATGACACTCAACATTTGTATCAAAGGGGCCATTAGGATTAATCTGTGGGTAACATCATAAAGGCATGGTGATCAGTTTCTGATCGGTTTTGTACAACATCAGCTGTCTTTATGGAACTACACTACAAAATGGGTAGTAAATCTGTAATAAAATAACTAATAAAAGAGCTGTTTCTTCCCCTTTATTATTAACCCTTCATAACTTGGTCTTATTTATCAAGCTAAAGGATTAGCACTGCTAGGAAAGCATCCCATGAAAACTGTGGTAAGCACATTAAAGACTGCTAATTCATATTAAAAGTCAGACTTCAAAAATAGTCCATCAAAACCCAAGGCCCTGGCTGGTATGGTTCAGTTGGTTGGGCTTTGTCCTGTGCACCGGAAGGTTGCCAGTTCCACTGCCGGTCAGGGCACATGTGCCCAGGTTGCAGGATCAATATCTGGTAGGGGGCCTGCAGGAGGCAGCTAAATGATGTTTCACTCTCGAATCAATGTTTCTCTCTCTCTCCATTCTTCTCTAAAAATCAATTTTTTTAAATCTTTTTTTTTTTTTATCCTCACCCGAGGACATTCTTGCATTTATCTTCAGATAGAGTGGGAGGGAGAGAGAGAGAGAAACATTGATGTGAGAGAGACACATCGAAGAGAGAAAAAGTGGCGGCGGAGTGAATGGAGCTACACAGACCATCTCCCAGGACCAAACTGGAATTACAACGAAAATAAAGACAAATCGTCAGGAAGGGGCAACCGAAAGGCAGCCTGGAGGACCACATAACCAGGGACACTGACTCAATCCTGGTAGGCTTGTGAGGACGCGAGAGGGGGCCAGGAGCCCACAGTCCGTAGTGGCCTGGGCTGGGTCCAGCGGACTCGGCTAGGACCAGGGGACTCGGCTGGGGCCTGCAACCTCGGCTGGGGCCTGTGACCTCAGCTGGGAGCTGCTGCAGCCTCGGCCACCCTTGGCTGGGAGCAGCGCCCTCGGGTTAAAGTCCCAGGCAGCTCCACGACACAGAGTCCGGACAGAGGCTAAATTGGCAGCAGCCACTCACGTTGGGCTCCGGCAGAGGGAAGGCAGACTGGACTGGAACTGTGTGGGGACACTCGGGATTTGGAGGGTGCTCAGAGCTTTTGCTGAGCGCAGCCGCGCAGGACTGTGGTCATCTTACTCCTTCCCAGGGCCCTGGGAGAGGGGGCGGCCCCTCCCTCGAAGATTCAACCCCACCTGGTAGCCATTGAAATGCTAATTGAGACCCATTAACAACCAGCATCTGCCCCACCCTCGGGAAATCCTCTTACACTGAGCACCTGAGGGAGTTTTTCAGGCAACTCAGAAACCAAGGTTCTTCAGGTGACCTCTACTAATAACCTCCAGGCATAAAAGCTAGAGGATAACTACCATTCCCTGGGCAAGCAACTCTAACCAGGAAAGTTAAGACTTGACAGTGGTGTTTAAAGTGGGTCCTCCCTGCCTCATCCAAACCCAGGAGAGGGAGCCACAAACAGCAGAACACCAACATCCACAGGGAAAATTTGGCAGACTCCAAAGCCCACTGTGATAGCCAAAATGGTCAAAAACAGAAACAAAAGCCAAATGAAAGAACAAGAGACCTCTACCAAAGATGAAATAAATGAGGTGCAGTTAAGCAAGTTAACAGAACTAGAATTCAGAGCCATGATCTTGAGGAAGCTCAACAGCATGTGTAAGGACATGAGCACCATGAGTAAAGACATAGAAATGTTGAAAATCAACCAGTTGGAAATTAAAAACCACCAAGAAGAAATGAAGAATGACATAGCAGAAATAAAAAACACATTGGAAAGTCTAAATAGCAGAGTAGAGGAACCTGAGGACCGGATCAGTGAATTAGAAGACAGGGTATAAAAAATCAATCAGAAAACCAAAAGGAAAAAATAATTAAAAAACAGGAAAACAGCTTAAGAGAACTGTGGGACAAAGGGAAACGTAGTAACATTCACATCATAGGAGTCCCCGAAGAAGAAGAAAATGAGCAAGGGTTAGAGAATATATTTGAAGAAATAGTGACAGAAAACTTCCCTAATTTGGTGAAGGAAGAAGATATTCAAGTTCAAGAAGCACAGACAGCCCCAAGTAAGAAGAATCCAAACAGGCCCACACCAAGACACATAGTAATCAAAGTGCCAAAAATTCAAGACAAAGAGAGAATCCTAAAAGCAGCAAAAGAGAAGCAACAGGTTACCTACAAAGGAAACCCCATAAGGCTCTCAGCTGACTTCTCAACAGAAACACTACAGGCCAGAAGGGAATGGCAAGAGGTAATAAAGGTCATGAAAAACAAGAATCTGAATCCAAGACTGCTCTACCCAGCAAGGCTGTCATTCAAAATAGAAGGTCAAATAACGAGCTTCTCAGACAAAAAAAAGGCTAAGGGAATACATTAGCACCAAACCAACACTGCAAGAAATGTTAAAAGGGCTGCTGTAATTAGCAGGAGAAATAGGAAGAAAAGTAGAACCACACTAAACAAAAATGGCAATGAATAAGTACATATCAATAATCACCTTAAATGTAAATGGATTGAATGCTCCCATAAAAAGACACAGAGTAGCTGATTGGATAAGAAAGCATGACTCACATATATGTTGTTTACAAGAGACCCACCTCACAACAAAAGACTCATGTAGGTTTAAAGTGAAGGGATGGAAAAAAATCTTCCAAACGGAAAGGGAAAAAAAGCTGGGGTAGAGAGACACATCGACTGGTTGCCACCCACACGACCCCAGCCAGGGCCGGGGACAAACCGCAATCGAGGTACGTGCCCTTAGCGGGAACCAAACCCGGGACTCTCTGGTCCACAGGTCGAGGCTCTAACCACTGAGCAAAACCAGCCAGGGCCAATTTTTAAAATCTTTAAAAAAAAACAACAACCCTGGCCAGTTTGGCTCAGCAGTTAAGAGGGTCGGCCTGCAGACCAGAGAGGCCCGGGTTCGGTTCCCGCTAAGGGCACGTACCTCGGTTGCTATTTGTCCCCACCCAGTTGGGGTCATGTGGGTGGCAACCAGTCGATGTGTCTCTCTCACATCAATGTTTCTCTCTCTCTTCCCCCTCCCTCCTGCTCTGTCTGAAGATAAATGCAAAATATGTATATATACACACAAAGTAATTTCCTCCAAGGGTAGGGTCTATTCCAACAAATGTTAGCTTAGACCAGGTTTCTCAGGTGTGGCACGATGACGTTTTGCTCTGGGGGACTGTCCTGTGCATTGTAGTATGTTTAGCAGCATCCTGGCCTCTACCAACTATATTCAATAGTGCCCTCCCCACAATCATTACAATTGAAAATGTCTCCAGACATTGCAAATGTTCCCGGGGACAAAACAGTCCCCAGCGAAGAACCACTGGCGCAGCCGGACGTACGGGTGGTAGGAGGGTGCCAGGACGGCTCCTGCGAGCATCAGAGGCGGCTCTCCTCCCGCCCTCGGTGCCAACGAGTCACGGACACCACAAATACAGGAACACCAAAGAATTCTTTTATTTAGCGAGACCGAGATGAGTGAATGACAGCCAGCGTACACACAGTTAGATAGAATAAAAAGGGAGAGAGAACAGGCATCAGTGATGATTTCCACAGAAGGTGGCAGATGAGCACTGCAGAGCGGCGCGACATTTGTAAGCGACATCTACAAACAATGTGTCAGGGTACCAGTGACCATTTTGTATCCAATTAGGTTTTCTAAGCTCTAGAATATTTAAAACCTCAGACTTAAAATTTTAAATCTAGACGTGACCATTGCAAGCACACCACTCAGTCATTTAAAACTCCTCCGTAAGCGCTATTCCTGGGTAAATGTATTTTTTTCTGACATTATTTTTCTCCAACATTTAGAATGTAATATTTCATGTTCCAGTAGTAACCAACACACAGGATTAAAAAGCCCAACCAAGAAAGTGTCATTCTTTCTCTAAAGTGTTTTTTTAAAAAAGAAAAAAAAATTAAAGGTGTGGACATTTTGTACAATCATCGCTGAAGAACAGCAAAGGCGATTCCAAAACATCGTGCTTACTGTACAAAAAGGCATGGCTCACAGAACCAAGTATGTCAAGCTACAGCAGTTGAATATCAATCTGAAGGGACTGGCAATATTAAACACCATGCACAGCTCTGTGTCGCTCGCTCAGCTAGCGCATGCCCAGAATCTGTCTGCTTTTCAGATGGTAGTTTTTCTCCATGTCTGACAGGGCTTGGGCACGCAGCTGGGCAGCATGAAGCCTTTTCTTCAGGTCTTTGCACTTGGCTTTGGAGGTGAGCTGACTCTCAGAATTCTCACTCCTCATGACATTCTCCTTAGTCTCTCCACTGAAATGAACTTTCTTCTTAATTATCGAGGATGGAAGATCAACAAGTTCTTTAGGAAGAAAAAGAAAAAAGGTTTTGAGTTATGTGAACAGGAGTTCAACCCCTCCATGTTTCTCACACTTAGCTAAACATTCACTCCTTCAATTCACATTCGAAATCTGGAAGGTTAGGCGCCTACAGGAGGTAAGAAATCAGCCCTTTAAGCCACAGCACTGAAAAGAGAATCCTGGAATGTGCCAAATATCAAGGAACATATGTTTTATTCCCTTAACAATCCACTTTTCCCTTGAGGTTAAATACACTGGAGATTATGGGCCACAATAAGAAACTTCTGGAAATCAGTGTCATTGTCTCTACTATTGAAAACACGTGCCATTCGCCCTGGCCAGTTTGGCTCAGCGGTTAGAGCGTTGGCCTGCGGTCCGGAGAGACCCGGGTTCGGTTCCCGCTAAGGGCACGTACTTCGGTTGCAGTTTGTCCCCAGCCCTGGCTGGTCGTGCGGGTGGCAGCCACTTGATGTGTCCCTTCACGTCGATGTTTCTCTCTCTCTCTCCCTTCCTCTCTCTCCCTCCCACTCTATCTGTACAAAAAATGGAAAAATATCCTCAGGTGAGGATAAAAAAATTTAAAAAAAGAAAACACGTGCCATTCTACCCAGAACACATTGCTTGCAGAAAAGTATGGATGCAAGAAGCTCTTTCGTGTAAAGCACTACAGTTGTGATTAAATATTCAGGAACACTTACTTGAAAGATGATTTACTGGAAACCTGCTTCAGAAAGAAACTAAGCAAACCCAGCATGGAAACGGTAAATCGAGTAACAGTATAGCAAAAAAGGTGAATTGTGCTTTTTACAGGGGAAAAATAATTACTTGAAGTGGTAACACTATTAGCTACCAACAGACTATTTGGAGGCTGGGGACCTGCAGGTTTGAATTCCCGAACCTTTTTACTTTTCCTTTACATTCACGGAAAGGAAACACGTTCAAATATTTACGAGCTCATTGTGTGGGCCATTGTGGACCAAACAAAGGCCCTATTCTAGGAGGAGGAGATAGACCCTAACCCAGTAGACAAGTACACATGAGACATATTTGAGGGCATGCGCTGTGGAGGAAAACAATACCGAGAAAGGGAAACAGAAGCGCTGGGGGTGGTCACAGGGAGGGAAGCCTTATAACAAGGGGACTTCTGAGCAGAGACACCCGTGAGGAACTAAGAAGCCTCCGGCTATCTAGAGGAACAGACTCCAGGCCAAAGAAGCAGAAAGGCCAAACCAGACAGGCACAGCCTGCAACAAACACTGGCCTCCAATTGTCCCAGACTTCCTATCTCCAACATTGTTTCTGCTTCAAAGCTCGCTGATTGCTTTCAGCCTCAACTCCATTGTTTCAAACACACCCACCCTTATTACCACACATTCCTATATAAATTCCTATGTAAATGATAAAGCTCACTAATGGCATAACTTTACAAGAAAGAAAAATGTTTAGAAAAAGAATTAGTATTGAGAAAAAAAAAATTGTATTTCATTAAATAGATTAACAAAAGCTTTCAAAAAGAGGATGCTGTTGATTACTGTGATGATCTCGCTACAGTTATGACTCTTTCCTCTTGTCTGAATTTTGTAGCCCAAGGACTGGGAGAGGCTATTTCCAACTGTTCTGATTTCACAATGGCATCCACTCCCACTACTTTGTTGCTTATTTTAGGGCTCTAAATACTCAGTACTTTAAAATTTTAATTTCCTGGCCCCAGTGGATACTCCATTGCTATAGCTCATTTCAAGAATTTGTCATGATTCGCATACAGATAGGTCCTATAACCTAACTATGTATCCTATAAAGTGAAACACTCATCCTTCTCTAGTTCTTTTCATCCTTGCCCAAAGTCTCTCAAAGCAAGAGGTAAATAAAGGCTTTAACTGGGAGAGCCATCCCCTGCAGGACCTTCAATAATTCTCAGCGATGGGTTTCATGCATGAAACTCATCTACATGATTCAGGTCTATTTTATCTTTATGGCTGGCAGTGTGGAATCTAAGAAAAGCTGAAACAAATATTACAAAAATACTGAAATGGTAGATGGCAATACTGAGAAAAAAGAAAGAAAATATTTTAATAGAGATGAAGCCCAAGTTTTATATAATCTGTTTCATTTACTTCCATTGCTAATTTCATTGATTCCCATCACTTATCACTATAAAGTTATTGTAATCCTCACACTAACTTAAGAAGTCTGTATCTGTTCTATTTACAAAATGCTGCCATCCTCACTGAAGGGACCAGATTCTCTCTCAACTTATTCAAGATGGAAATGGGAACCTTCACACATGTGACATGAGGGAGTCATAATTTTCAATGGAAAATTCAGATACTCAATTTTGAAAAACAACAAAAAACTGTTTAAAATAATCTGTGTCACCCTGGCCAGTGTGGCTCAGTTGGCTGAGTGTGGTCCCATGCACCAGGAGGTTGCTGGTTCCATTCCTGGTCAGGGCACATGCCCAGGTTTTAGGCTCAATCCCCAGTGGGGCATAAGTGGGGAGCAGCCAATTAATGTTTCTCGCTCTCCCTCTCCCTTCCTCTCTCTCTGAAATCAACAAAAACATATTTAATAATAATAATAGTGTCATAAAGAAATCAAGAGGAAAGACTGAATGCTTTGCATTTTCCATAATCTTAACGAGTAGATTAGTTTTAGGGTTTCTGTGAAATGCAGAAAAGCTGTTAGAGCTGGTCTGCCTGTATATATACTAACCATGTGTCACTAGAGCAGAGTGCTTGGGACAACACCCACACAAGGCAGGGCCCTGGGAAGGTTGACTGTCTCTGTATGAGACCCTGTCTATATACAAACAAAGCATATGTAGATACTGAACAGAATTTTCACAAACACATATTTCAATTTGAACAGGTCTTAGCAAAGATCAAAGTGAGAGGCTATTCTACAGTTGGCTTATCAAGTGTCAAAAGCCCTACTTCCTAGGAAGGGTGTGCCATGTATTATTCGGGCATGTGGCAATAATCAAATGCTATTAATTATTGCTTGAAAATGGAGAGATATGTCGAGTTTTGGTAGCATACCCAGCATTTTTTTTTTAAATGCCCTAATTTTAAAAAATAAACATCAAATACTAAACACGTAGTTTGATAAGGTAAATACATTTGAAGCTGAAATCATTATGACTCATTGCTTGATCCCAGTTAAGCAAATCATTGCTATAACAGTATTCTTATGTCCATTGAAATGCATCTATGCAGTGAACTCCGTCTTAAAACTGGAGACTTCGTAAGTTAAAAGGCCTAGCAAAGCCCTTGGAAAGCAACCCTGCCATTTCCTCCCAGGGGCGGCTTCTGCCTACTGAGCTGACTCGCATACCTGGTCCGCTGGCCAGAGACAGGAGCCGCTGCTCCTTCAGCAGGCTGTAGTTCTTCAGCAGACTCTCTGCTCTCGCTACTTTGTCCTCCGCCAGCCTCTCACGAACACAGAGCTCACGTTCCTTCTCTTTAGAAAAGGAATGAAACAAGGGAAAAAAATTAAGTGGCACTGAGTAAAAAACAATTTACATTTGGTAATCTTACCATGTTCCCAGTCACTGAGGCTGGCCTGCATGAGCAGCGATTAGCGATGCTCTGAGAAAGGTTCCTCACCCTGTTCCCAGGTCACCCTGGCTGTGCTGGTCTGCAATCCAGCATTTCAGTATGTTGTATGTAATCTTAGCTTTTTGGTAAGGACTGGTGTAAGCACCAGCACAAAGTCAGCTTCCACATTTGGTCAGGCTGTGTGCAAGTAACTCATTTGGGAAAACAAAAAATTATTGCCACCTCTGCTCTTCACTGAAAAGGGGCAGCAGTTCATTTCCTGGGCATTGCCTGGCCTCACAGTACAATCCCTCCTTCTTCTGGGTGAATGAAAGCCCTCAGAGAGGAGAAAACCACAACTCAATTAGGAGGTACTTCTTTAGATCAGTAACAAAGGCTATTATTTATTCGTGACTCAGAATTCAGAAAGTTCAGCTTTCAATTGCTATATGAAATTACAAACGTTACGAAAAATCTCAATACAAAGTTTGTGTCTCTCTCTTTTATTTTTAACAGACAAGTCAAAAAAGGTTTCCGGGTAAGCATCAGTGGTACCTCTACAGAAAGCATACCTTGCAGCACCACACAGTCATCACTAGGAGGTAAAGTATTCACGGATGTATTGGGCACTTTTAAGTACATTTAAACGCAAAACACATGTAGTCTGCATTGGGCTTAAAGCTGCAAAATCAAAATCAGGTGAGCCAGGAGGGTGGTAGGAGACAGTCCCTCAGTGCTATGCTACCTAGCATAATTCTAAAACCTGGTAGCACCTGTCACTTCAGTGGAGTAGACAGACTTTCACCATCGAAAACTAACTGGCACTTAATCAGTTAATAGCCACCAGAGTATTTATAAACCTAGCTTAGCTTGTATCCACACTATTGAATTGCCTGAGCATATTTAGTCCTACACATTGTAGGATTTTAGACCTGGATTGTGTTGGATCGGCCATATCAGAAGGTAGAAGTAATGGTTATTATAGTAGCAAATTCTACAATCTGCTTTTAAGTGGAAAACCTATACGGTATATATATTAAGAAACAGAGAGAAAAAAGTAACAGTAAAGTGTGACGTATACATTGAAGTCTAACAAGTCTACAGTAAAGTATAAAGTTAGAGCCCAGCAATACAAACAGCAGCTGAACTCACAGAAAGAGGCAGCTCAACAGGAAGGTGCCAGGAAGCTGGATTTACATATTTTACAAAGCATATTTTGGTTGCTCATGTATTTATAAGAATGTTCTTTTTTAAAAAATTTTTTTCTTTATTGATTTTTAGAGAGAGAGGAAGAGAGAGGGAGAGAGACAGAAACATCGATGAGAGAACATCGATTGGCCACCTCTTGCCTGCCCCCACTAGGGACTGGGCCCCCAACCTGAGCATGTGCCCTGACCAGGAATCGAACCGGCAACCTCTTGATGCATGGGTTGATGCTCAGTCACTGAGCCACACCAGCTGGGCAAGAATGTTCTTTTATTAAAATATTTTTATTGGCCCTGGCCAGTATGGATCAGTGGTTGAACATCGGCCTGCGGACCAGAGAGTCCCGGGTTCGGTTGGGCACATACCACAAAAAAATAAATAAATAAAAAATCTTATCTAAAATAAATAAATAAATAAAATATTTTTATTGGCCCTGGCCGGTTGCTCAGTGGTTAGAACGTCGGCCCGCAGACCAAAGAGTCGTGGGTTTGATTCCAGTCAAGGGCACGCACCGCAGTTGCGATTTGTCCCCGGCCCTGGTTGGGGTAGTGAGGGAGGTAGCCACTGGATGTGCCCCTTTCACGTCGATGTTTCTCTCTCTCCCTCTCACTCTATCTGAACAAAAATGGAAAAGTATCCTCAGGTGAGGATAAAAAAAAAATTATTGGTTTTAGAGAAAGAGGAGGAATGAGGGGGAGAGAGAGAGACACAGACATTGATTTTTTTGTTCCACTTACTTATGCATTCATTGGTTATGCCCTGACCAGGGATCAAACCCGCAACCTTGGTGCATCGGGACAACGCTCTAACCAACTGAGGTATCTGGCCAGGGCAAGAATGTTCTCATAGACTCATTTAAACAGACTTTCACACTCATCACCAGCACCCTCCCGTGGCTCTCCTGTGCTTCCCCGTCACTCAGACTTACGCTCCAGTCGCTCCTCTCTGGCTCGGAGGGCTCGCTCCCGCTCCTGCAGCTGCATTTCCTTTAGTTTCAGCTCGCTTAACACAGGGCTGGACTCCTGCAACTTCTCTGGTTCTCCTAGTTGTCGCCCCCTTCTCTCAGGATTTCTTCTTTGCTCCTCTGCAACAAAGTCTGCTATCAAATGGTTCTCCAGGATTTCTTCGACAGAAGGTCGATGGTAATCCTGGGGAAAAAATGTTCAGTGCCACAGTCAGAGGTCATAACAGAATATTCATCCTAAAAGAGCGGTGACATTAAACGGGCATATCTGCCAAAAAATAGACTTGTTTATGGATGGGCCTTGACCACCTGGAAAAATAAGTTCACTGGTGGCTTAACTCATGAGATTCTGGGTCCAAACAGCAATGCACATGTTTCCTTACCTTTGTTCCCCCTTCAACTAGAAGGCTCCACCCCTGTGCTGGTGCTCAGTGGCACTGCTAGAGTCACTGTTAGGGCATCTCTACACTGAGTAAGCAGGATACTCGCTCACAGCCCTTAAATCCCATTAACTCGTCTGAATTCTTCTTTGTAATCCCATAGCATTTAAATTTTACATCAGCCTGATCAGATTTTTCCCACATAATCTCTTAGTTATTTTCTCTCTGCTCTTTTTAGCCCCATCTACACCCCTTACCCCCCTACACACACACACTTATTTGTGGTCTCTAACTCTCAACTGGAGCTAGAGGCTATTTATTTGTGGCCCCTTCTTACCATCTGCCACGTTGAGGTAGGCAAGGACACAGGGAACTAAGGATTTGGATGCTTTCTGCAATCTTTTCTTGCTACCAGCCATCTGTTAGCATGGCAGCGAGTGGGAGAAGACATAGAGAAAGCACACAGGGTAGGCCAGCAAGGACAGACGACTTATGTATGTTTTCACTTGTGTTAACAGAGCAGATTTAGCTAAGGAAATATGTTTAATGTTTCTTCAGTCTCATTGCTCTACGACACAGAACACATACCCCAAAATTTAACTGAGAGACAGACACAGACAAAATAATTTTATAATCTTTACCTTTAAATTTAACATCCTTGTAATGATGTCATTTAATTCATCAGAGTAACGATATGGAATTCGCCTGAATTTGCCTTCTCGGATCTTCCCAGCTAATTCCTTCTGGTTGAAAGCTGTAAATGGAGGCCTGGAAGAAGAAGAATAATAATGTAAAAATAAAAAAGGTATTAGGAAGCAAATCAAAACAGTTTAAGCTCCAGTTTGTAATGTTTCTACTTCTGGGATTTTCTTCTATAGCTAAGTTGCCCAACCTTGGCGTCATATAATTCTTTGCTGTAGGGGCTGTCCTGTGCATAATAGTATGACTTGCAGCATCGCTGGCCTCCATCCACTAGATGCCAGTAGCTATCCCTAGTTGTCACAACCAAAATTGTCTTTAGACACTGTCAAATGTCCCATGGGGGTCAAAACTGCTTCACCCACCCTGGTTGAGAATCACTGCTCTACAGAATAGCACGGAAGAGGAAAAACATAAAAGAAAAAAAAGAATTAGAGCTCTTTATTAGTCTCCAAATCTCCACACCTGCCCCCAGATCTTTGTTTCATCTCTCGCATAGGCCTGACCTATTTGTTCTCCCCTTGAGCTGAGCATCAGTCTAACAAGGAAGCATTTAACCAGGTTAGGAGCTTGAACAAGTCAAGATCCAGCCTCGGGGGTCTATTATTAATTTAAAAAAAATTTTTTTTTTTATCCTCACCTGAGGACAGTTTTCCACTTCTTGTTCAGATAGAGTGGGAGGGGGAGAGAGAGAGAAACATCAACATGAAAGGGACACATCCAGTGGCTGCCACTGGCACGACCCAACCAGGGCCGGGGACAATCTGCAACTGAGGTATGTGCCCTTAGCGGGAACTGAACCGGGTCTCTCTGGACCGCAGGCAGACGCTCTAACCGCTGAGCCAAACCGGCCAGGGCTTTTTAAAAATATTTTTTTTAACCTGTTCACCTACCTTAATTTTAACCCAAGGTATGATTCTTTCAGATTTGAATATGCATGAAGGTCAAACAGCTGAATCCAGTGAATGGTGACAACCCCCTGAGTATAAACCTCAGCCTGGAAATCTGCCTTCATCATACTTACATTAATGCACACAGTTCATACAGCAAACAACCCAGCGACCAGATGTCTGATTTCTCATTGTAGGACATGCGACTCACCTGTTCCTTAAGGGGAAAAAAGGTAAGAAAGTACAAGGAATTAAAAGTTTATTTTGTTTTAAAATGTATACTTTACACTTTACCTTCAAATGTATAATGGAAAAAGGCAATGATCTTATCCTAATATACTCTGTCATAAATAATTCATTTATTTATTTTTCCTTCACAAACATTTATTATTACTAGAGGCGAGGCACTAACAATTCAAAGGTGAATATGAGAGACCTCTACCCTCATGACATTCATAATCTAGAAACTCCATTTTAAAAGAACAAGAGATACATGTATGTGTAACCAACGGACATAAACAACAACACTGGGAACAGGTTGGGGGTGGCGACTGGGAGGAGGGTGTCAATGGGGGGAAAAGACGACAAATCTGTAACAAAAATAAATTAATTTTAAAAAGTAAAAATAAAAGAACAAGAAAAAATTCCAGAATAACCAATATATACATCTAGCCCACATTTAAATGGGTGTAGACATAAATGGCTAATTGAATTATTCATTTATATTTTTCCTTAGTCTACTCAATAAACCACACTAACTGATATTCTCATTTCCTATTCTAGTTGTCTTTCTTCCTTACTCGCAGGAACAGTCTGCCATCGCTCTTATTCTCAACAGAGGGCACAGAGGCAAGTACCAAACTCGTCAGGAGGCTTCTCAGTGTTTTCAAGTCCAACAGGTGAGTCTGATACCACTTCCTGGCAACGCCTTAGGGAAGGCTGAACAGATCTAAATATAAGGGCAGGAGGGAAAAGGAACAAAGAACTGCACAGGTTTCCGTTTTTCCAAGAACCACTTCTGGATAATTTTCCTTTATGTTAAAGGCTTTCTATTTGAAACTTGATACAGTGAGAAAATGACACTGTTCTGGCCATGTCTAATCTTCATGAAAAACAAAATCATTAATACAAAGTTTTATACTGCAGTCAGGTTGGTTAATGTAACTAACAAAGATTTAGAAAAGCCTGGAAATGTTTGTGAACTGCTGAAAAACGTTAGCCTCTCTGCACCTCTATCTGCTCAGATTTACAACCAACTGGTGGTGTCACTTATTGCTTCAAGCTCTTCAAAAGCCATCAGGCAAAATCTAGGAGCCATAAACTGTTCAGAGTCTTTGACCCAACCCAGCAATTTCATTTTGAGAGTTATCTGATGAGGAAATAACCAAAAAGGAAGAAAGACTAATTCATATGCATAGCAGTGCTCCTTAGAATGATGAGAAATTTTGGAAACAAAATATTATCCAGCAATAAAGGAAATATATAAGTATGTTTACTCAGCAGCTCCCTTGTAGGAAAAAGCAACAACAAAAAAAACGACAACAAATACCAAAAGTTAGCACTGTAAAAACATGTTACCTGAAATGAGCAAGCCTCCTGAGCCCTGAATCTCCATGTACAAGAATCATCTAAAACATTTGCTAGAATGCAGAGTCCAAATGGAAAAGCAGAAGCCCAGCCGGTGCGGATCAGTAGACTGAGCCTTGTTCTGTGCACTAAGAGGTCCCAGTTTGACTCCCGGTCAGGGCACCTGCCCAGGTTTCAGGCTTATCCCCAGTGGGAGGTGTGTAGGAGGCAGCAGATCAATGTTTCTCTCTCAAATCGAGGTTTCTATCTCTCTCTCTCTTTTCTCTCTAAAAGTCAATTAAAAAAATATTTTTTAAAAAAAGAAAAACAGAGCACAAGGGCCTGTCCAGGGATCCGAATTCACTGGATTGCGGCTGGGGGCCCAGGACTATACTATCTACATTTTGAACAAATACTGCAAATGAGTCCAAGCTGGTGTACAGGACCTATGGCATTTTGGAAACATAGCTCTTGAGACCAGAGACAAAACCTATTTTGTCTTTGTAATCCCAGAATTTAGCACATGGTAGTCATTTAATAAAAGCCTGACTTGAATTGCTGATGTAGAGTTCAATGGTCTGGTGGTCCATTTGGAAAAAATATAAATTTAAAATGACACAGTGTTATTAATTCTTGGCTATTGGCTATTACTAAACACACAAAAAACTCACTTTGCCTGCAAGTGAATGCTTAGCATTAAGAGGTTTAAAAAGTATCTAAATTCTGAAATACTTACAGGAGACATGTAGTAAGGGGTGCCAACAAATGTTTTTGCAAAACTTGTATCATGGTTTAATATTCTAGCCAGCCCAAAGTCTCCAAGCTTCACGTTTTGCTTGCCATCCAGGAAGACATTGGCTGGTTTCAGATCCCGATGGAGCACAGTATGACCACCATCACTTCGTCTGTGACATTCCTTTAGGGCCAGAGTCAACTGAGTCATCACTCGAAGAACAAACTCTTCATCTAAGTATTGTCTGAAATCAAAGCAGTCATACAGCATATAACTTCTAAATAGATCCATTACAAAGATGGGACAATGAATTATCCAGTTTTCAAAGTGTACAAATAGGTAAATAAATATATTTTGATATAAAACATGGGTGTTGATTCACAAGGGATTTCCTAAAGTTCTGTCTGTGGACCCACCAAATACAAGAACATTCTTCCACATTACTAAGTGCTTCATCCCTGATCCTAAAAGATGTTTAACAAAAGCGAAACCAGGCCCATTTTCAGCTTACGTTTAGAAGATTAACTTACCTTTCCTTGGTTCCCTTTGTAATCATACTAGCTAGGTCTCCTCCTTCGCAATATTCCATTACAATGTACAGTGTTGTGTTGGTTCGGTCAATAATTCGATCATAGTAACGGACGATGTTCGGATGTTTCAGTTCACGAAGCAAATTCACTTCAGAAACAAGCATTTGCTTCTCAGCTTCTGTCATGGAGCCATAGTCAAGTTCTTTCCAAACTAGTATCTGTAATAAGAATTTCTAAGGTATGAATGAACTCACACTCAAAAACAAAGAATGAGAGCTCCAAAATTTGAAAATTACTCCTTTATTACATAGATCATACAGTCATTATCATCTAATTTAGTTCAATGAATTTAGGGCCCCTGAGTTTATTCCCATAATCGTCCACTAATCTTTTTTTTTTTTTTTATCTCACCTGAGGATATTTTTCTATTTATCTTCAGAAAGAGTGGGAAGGAGAGAGGGGGAGAGATAGAGAAACATCGAAGTGAGAGGGATACATCGACTGGTTGCCTCCCCCACGACCCCGACCAGGGCAGGGGACAAACGAAACCGAGGTACATGCTCTTGGCCAGAATGGAACCCACTACTCATTGCCCGGGGGCCGAATCTCTACCGCTGAGCCAAACCAGCAACAGTACATCCTCTAATTTTTAAGCAAATTCAATAGGAGAGAGGGAGATGAGGCACAACAGGCACAATTGGCCTCTCCCAACCCCCTGCCCTCAGTTGCTTGGTGCTCTGGTCAAAGGTGGGGCAGATACAGTCCATGTCCCTGACCATTCCAACCAGCCGAGATTCTCCTGGGTGGAAGACCTGACTAAAGATCCCTCCATCAGCAACCGGGCAGTTTCCTCTCCACTGCTTCTCTCTGAATAAAGTTTACCCACAAACAAGGGAAATATGAAACCAATAATCCGAATAAAGGGTGTCTTAAGTGAGCTGACTGCGAGACATAAAGCTCCAGGTTCTCGCGGTGCGGCCCTTTTCTCCTGTCCCAGAGAGCTACTCCTCTCTAAAAATAGCTCAGGAGCCCAGGCCCTGTAGCTCGCTGGGCTGGCGTGACCTCCCCACACACCAGGGTTCAAGGTCGCAGGTGATCACCGGTCAGGGCACACACAAGAAGCAACCAATGAATGCATAAATTAGTGGAACAACAAATCAATGTTTGTCTCTCTTTCTCTCTCAAATCAATCAATAATTTTAAATTTAAAAAAATAATAAAAATAGTTCCGGGGTCAGCTACCTGTCAACAATGGAAGGCCCCTAGCAGGTCAAAGCAGGAAAAACAGGAAGGAATTAGAAGACAAAGAGAAAAAGACAGAAGTATCTATATAAAGACGCAGTTCCCATCCCCTGAGAGGCCCAGTACAGACACAGATGCCACCGGCTGGCGAAACCGCAGCGGGGACGGGGACGGGGACGGGGACCGGGACCAGGACGGGGACAGGGACGGGGACCGGGACCCGGACGGGGACCGGGAAGGGGCCCGCGCTCACCTTGCCGTCGCTCTTCCTCCGGATCTTCTGGCAGCGGCCGTAGGAGCCGGTGCCAATGGTGTGCAGCACCTCGTAGTCCTCCACCCGGGTCGGCATGGCAGGGGCCGCCGCAGGACTCGAGCAGATCGCGCCGCAGCCGGCGAACCGCAGCCGCCCGCTCGCAGAGCCCTCCAAGGCACACTGCTGCCGCCCAGGCTCCAGCCTCGTTCAACCGTCGCGGGCCCTGGCCTCACAGCCTATTGGCCCACAGTGAGGAGGCGTCACCTCTCGGATTGGCTAAGAGGAACACAGCACCCTAGGCATCGTGGGAAGGCGTATCCATAGGCAACCGCGTCGCGTCCGTGTGGGCCACCGCTTTGGACCACTAGGGAGAAAGAGGCGGGGCTAAAGCAGAGGGAGGGGGGAGGATGGAAGGCGGCCTCAGGCGGGTCTGTGCAACTCGCTGTGGCTGAAGTCGTCCAGGTAACGGAAGTCCAGAGGTCTCTCTTTGCACACTGCCTCAACCAACTGCCTTCTGACCTTTGCACTGTGACCTCTCTCTCAGGTTTCTGTACTCTGAGCCTAGGTGGGGTCACGCCGAAAATAGTGACAACTGAGTACAGAGATGAAAAGTGCAGTCCCTCGCGGAAGGGTGCACGGAGGAGTTGCTGACTGTGGTGCGGAACTGTGCCAAGCACTTGACATGTTTTGTATGGTTTATTCCTCAACACAGACCTATAAAGCAGGGATTAGGATAATGAGGAACGGAAGCACAGAAAGGTTAACTTATTTGTTTTAGGTCTAACAGCCAGAAATAGAAGAATCCATGCAAAAACAGTAGATACTCATAGTAACGATTTAAAGTATACATGTGACTTCATTAAGGGTGCTGTTATCATAGAGAGAATATATTTTGAACACCAAATTTAGGGGCCTCTTCAACATGCAGAGGATGTGTGCAAACCTTCAGGACAGAATACAGAAGTCTCTGCTGTTTTTCAATACCCAGGAGAATATGGTGGCTCTAACGCAGAGACAGTCAGGTTCACCTGTAAGACACCTGCAGGATCAAACCACCAAAACCTACCAAGTAGGTTATCTGGAGTGCTGAACACGTAATTAACTGATAATACTTCATTGAATGTAGCCTCTTTTGGAGGCATACAGAAACCAACATTTTCAGCTCACCCAGCCAGTTGAGACAGTCCCACTTTTACCTGGGAGAGAGGACCTGGAGGCTGAAAGGCTAATAATTTGGCAGTGCATAAATAGGTCAATTTTCTTTAAATATCTGTTCAACGTGGGATTGAAAGGAACTTGATTTTCTATTAATAAGAATTACAAACCTCTTTATGTTAAAAATAAGATATTTATTACATGCACTGACTATAACATAATTGGAATTGCCAGCCAGGAGAATTTTTGAAGTAACATTCAAGGGCACTGTCTTCCCTCAAAGGAATAGGACCAATTTAGGGTTTAAAAGTTACATAAGGAGCCACTAGTGGCTGTGTTAATTGGCATTATATATTTTTATTTTAGTACCTCTTAAAAATTGACATCCACAGAGCTCTCTGGCTGGCCTGCCCCAAATCCAGTCTACACCTTCTCTCTGACCACTCTTCTGCTCCTGTACTCTGCCCCAATTCCTCTGGCACACTTTCTGAGGCCCCATCCTTACCATCACCTTTGCACCTGTTATTTCATTTGCCTGGAATCCTGTCCATCCGACACCTTTATCCACTCTCCACGCAGGATCATATCTGTTTAGAGGACACAACTTATCTTTCGGGATTCAATGCCAACTTGTACTCTGGGAAGCCTCTTCTAGCTAGCACACTAAAACAAGCAATTTTTTTTTTTTAAATCTACATTGTTCACAGGCTGCTTTGTACATAAATCCACCCTCAACTTGTTATTTATCATTATTTGTTTACAAGGGTCTCACAGTAGCTCAATTCTAAGCTTCTTATAGCCAGCCTAAGTCCGTAATAAAGAAGACAGGCAATAACTATTTGCTAAATGAAAATATGAGAAAGCAGCTTATTAATTATGCAAGGATTTAGAGGAAGTCCCAAAGTACTCATGTTTTAAATGTCCCCAGCAGTATGGTAGAGACTAAATATTGGGGAAAGGGCCATCCCAGGAGTATGGAAAGTGGCTCATTGGATCACATATTCATTTAACAAATGTTTATTGAACACTTACTATATGCCAGGAGTCATGATAGGCATTGATATGCAGGGTGTTTATTAAAAAAGAGACAGTGGGGCCACAGTGACAATGATAAAGAAAAGAGTGACATAGGCATGGCATGACAAACCCTAATGACTGGCCAGAATTAGCCCATATCATTGGAGGGAGTGAGGGGCAGGACAGCCCAGCAGAGACTACTAGACACCAGAGCAGAAAGAGACATTGGTGGCTGAGGAGCATACAGGGGTTAATCAGAAATGATTCTACAGGAAACACCCCTTCCCCATCACTTACACCCTCCTTTCCTCACATTCTACCTATTCTTTAACATTTAGCTCACTTCCAGTCTCATTCCTAAAATTTTTCTTGACTGCCTTCAACCTGCTGTGATCGAAGAGAGGAATTAACTGTGTTCTTTACTCATTTAGAATGTGCCATATACTAGTCTATATTACCAGCTTCTCTTGTGTGTCTCTCTTATCCGACCTATTAATTTGAAAACTCATCCTTCAACAAATAAAAATTGAGGGCCTGCCAGATGCTGAAGGTACCCAGTGAATAGAACTGACAGATTGTCCTGGAGGCGGAAGAGCTAGATTTATACAAGGTCACAGAGAAATCCAACCATTACAAATTGTGGCTAAAATTAAGAAAACAAACAAGGAACCGAGACAGAAACTGAGAAGTTTACATTTAAAGAGAACAGAGGAATGATTAGCTCCATGAAGGTAGGGCCAAGGCTTGAACTTCTCCATAACCACCCTCCCACACCCAGGGTCTAATTCACCGTCTTCACAATTGTCTTGCTAAATGTACTCATGTTGTCATGAGTTAAATTTGATGAGATCTCAAATAAAGAGATTATTTGCACATTGTCTGTGCTTTCTGCTCACGAGTGCTCTATAGGTGTTCCCAGAGAAACCAACTCATTTTTAAAAGAGGCTGCCTGAGAGACTAGTGGGCAGCTCCAACTTAGCATGTCCAAAATCAAACTCCTGGTCTTTGCTCAAATTTTGTTCTACTACCTTCTTCATCTTAAGTAACTAATGCATATAATTTTGTTGTTGTTTGTTTGATTCACTGAAGTATCTCCAAAGCCTAAAACATGCCTGGAACATAGTAGGCACTCAATTAGCATTTGTACATGGAATGAATGAACAGACAAATGAAGGAATGAGCAAACGAAGCCATATCTCATTGCTCTCAATGTCCCTTCTTATGTTACATTAGAGACCCACTAGAGGGCTGTAAATAACTTCATACTCAATGAGGAGTCAGTCCACCGGCAGAGGCTGTGAGACTTTGAGATTTTCATATCGAGCATTTCAGATCTCAGAGAAGACATTTTGCGCATCTTAGAGCAATTTGAAGTCAGGAATTGTGAACATTCTTTAAAGTGTTTAAACAGATTTCTAGAAAGGAAAAAAAGACAGAGATTCTTTGTTATAGCAATCAGATGCATGACATAGTATGTGCTCAATTAATAACCAAATTCTAGCCCTGGCCGGTTTGGCTCAGCGGTTAGGGTGTCAGCCCATGGACCAATGAGTCACAGGCTTGATTCTGGTCAAGGGCATGTACCTCAGTTGCAGTTTGTCCCCGGCCCTGGTCGGGTTGTGTGGGAGGCATCCAGTCGATGTAGCTCTATCACATTGATCTCTCTCTCTCTCTCTCTCTCTCTCTCTCTCTCTCTCTCCCTCTCTCCCTCCCACCATCCCTCCTTCCCATTCTATCTGATAATAAATAGAAAAATATCCTCAGGTGAGGAAAAAAATTTAAAAAATAACCAAATTCTAGAAGAATGACGTGTTGTGGAGACTGGCCTTAATAGTGACATATCACTTGATGTAAACAGAAAGTTAAGGTATAAACTAAAAGACAGCTTTGGATGTAATGGCAGGAAGCTGATGGGATAAAATATGAGAAGAAATTTTTCTGTGAAACCAAATAGTGTTTAGTTCTGAGCTCCACCACATTTTAAAGAGGAATAGTGTAAAATTTGCCACCCAAGGGTACAAATTAGGGGAAGGCTGACTTCTGCTCAATACAAGGATAAACATTCAGAGAAAGAGAACCATTCACAAACGTGGTATGGTTTTTCATGATGTTTATAAATTCAGGATATTTGTTATCTCTAAGAATATAGGTAATATAAATTGGCTCCCTCTCACATCGATGTTTCTATCTTTCTCCCGTCTTTCTCTCTCTAAAAAAAAAATCAATAAAAACATATATTTTTTTAAAAAACCTTTATTCTCGAAAATGGCGGCACAGTGAATGGAAGCTACACAGATCATTTCCCAGGACCAAACTGGAATTACAACTAAAACACAGACAAATCGATGGGAAAAACCAACAGAAAAGCAGCTTGCGAGGACCATATAGCCAGGGACACTGACTCCATCCCGGTAGGCTTGCGAAGGCGCAAGAGGGGGGCTGGGAGCCCACGGTCGGGGCATCGGCCTTAGCTGGGAGCAGCGCCCTCGGGTTACACTCCCAGGAGGCTCCACAGTGCAGAGCCGGGACAGAGGCTAAAACAGCCACAGCCACTCACCTTGGGCTCCAGCAGAGGGAGGGCAGACTGGACTGGAACTGTGTCGGGACACTCAGGATTTGGAGGGCGCTCAGAGCTTTTGCTGAGCTGCAGCCACACAGGACAGTGGCCATCTTGCTCCTTCCCAGGGCTCTGGGGAGAGGCAGTGGCCCGTCCCTCAGAGATTCAACCTCACCCTGTGGGGCCATTGAAGTGCTAATTGAGGCTCATTAACAACCAGCATCTGCCCCACCCTCGGGAAATCCCCTTACACTGAGCACCTGAGGGAGTTTTTCATTCAACTGAGAAGCCAAGGCTCTTCAGGTAACTGCTACTGATGGCAAAAAGCTAGAGGATGACAGTACCATTCCTGGGCTAGCAACTCTAACCAGGAAAGTAAGACTTGACAGTGGTGTTTAACGTGGGTCCTCCCTCGCTCATCTAAACCCAGGAGAGGGAGCCACAAACAGCAGAACACCAACACCCACAGGGAAAACTTGGCAGACTCCAAAGCCCACTGTGATGGCCAAAATGGTGAAACACAGAAACAAAAGCCAAATGAAAGAACAAGGGACCTCCACCGAAGATGAGATCAATGTGGAGCAGTTAGGCAAGTTAACAGAGCTAGAATTCAGAATTGAGATCTTGAGGAAGCTCAACAGCATGTGTAAGGACATAGAGATGCTGAAAATCAATCAATTGGAAATTAAAAACCACCAAAAAGAGATCAAGAATGACATATCAGAAATAAAGAACACATTGGAAGGTCTAAACAGCAGAGTAGAGGAAGCTGAGGACCAGATCAGTGAATTAGAAGACAAGGTAGAAAACATCAACCAATCAGAAAA
The DNA here is from genome assembly GCF_014108415.1 of Molossus molossus. NCBI lineage: Eukaryota > Metazoa > Chordata > Mammalia > Chiroptera > Molossidae > Molossus > Molossus molossus. The sequence continues at coordinate 36,814,705 of NW_023425356.1, forward strand.
CCAAAAGGAAAAAATGATTAAAAAAAAAAAAAGAAGACAGCTTAAGAGAACTGTGGGACAACTGGAAACGTAATAATATTCGCATCATAGGAGTCTCCGAAGGAGAAGAAAATGAGCAAGGGTTTGAGAATATATACAAAGAAATAGTGACAGAAAAACTTCCCTAATTTGGTGAAGGAAGAAGGCATTCAAGTTCAAGAAGCACAGAGAGCCCCAAGTAAGAAGAACCCAAACAGGCCCACACCAAGACACATAGTAATCAAAATGCCAAAAATTAAAGACAAAGAGAGAATTCTAAAAGCAGCAAGAGATAAGCAACAGGTTACCTACAAAGGAAACCCCATAAGGCTCTCAACTGACTTCTCAACAGAAACAATGCAGGCCAGAAGGGAATGACATGAGGTAATCAAGGTCATGAAAAACAAGAATCTGAATCCAAGACTACTCTACCCAGCAAGACTATCATTCAAAATAGAAGGTCAAATAAAGAGCTTCCCAGACTAAAAAAGGCTAAGGGAATACATTAGCACCAAACCAGCACTGCAAGAAATGTTAAAAGGACTGCTGTAATTAGTAGAAGAAATAGGAAGAAAAATATAACCAAACTAAACAAAAAATAAGTACATATCAATAATCACCTTAATTGTAAATGGACTAAATGCTCCAATAAAAAGACACAGAGTAGCTGATTGGATAAAGAAAGCATGACTCATCTATATGTTGTTTACAAGAGACCCACCTCACAACAAAAGACTCACATAGGTTGAAAGTGAAAGGATGGAAAAAAATTTTCCAAGCAAATGGAAAGCAAAGAAAAGCTCGGTAGCAATACTCATACCTGATAAAATAGATTTCAAAATGAAGACCATAACTAGAGACAAAGAAGGCCACTACATAATATTGAAAGGATCTATCCAACAGGAAGATATAACTTTGGTAAACATATATGCACCAAATATAGGACTTAATAGATATCTACAGAGAATTACACCCCAAAACTACAGAATTCACATTCTTCTCAAGTGCACATGGGACATTCTCAAAGATAGACCACATGATAGGACAGAAACTAAACCTCTACAAGTTCAAGAAGATTGAAATCATATCAAGCATCTTCTCAGATCACAATGGCATGAAACTAGAAATCAATTGCAACAAAAACATGCAAAGACATTTGAATACATGGAGGCTAAATAGCATGTTATTAAACAATGAATGGGTTGCCAAGGAGATCAAGGAAGAAATTAAAAACTTCCTGGAAACCAATGAAAATGAAGACAACAGCAACACAAAATCTATGGGATGCAGCAAAAGCACTTCTGAGAGGGAAGTTCATAGCTCTACAGGTCTACCTCAAGAAACAAGAAAAATTTCTAATTGACTGTCTAACCTCACAACTTAAAGAATTAGAAAGCAAACAAAAACAAAACCCCAGAGCAAGTAGAAGGAAGGAAATAGTAAAGATCAGAGCAGAAATAAATGACATAGAGACCTAAAAACAAATTCAAAGGATCAATGAAACAAAGAGCTGATTTTTCAAAAAGATAAACAAGATTGATGGACCATTAGCTAGACTCACCAAGAAACAAAGAGAGAACCCAAATACTCAAAATCAGAAATGAAAGAGGAGAAGTAACAACTGACACCACAGAAATACAAAAGATCGTTAACAGCTACTATGAACAATTATATGGCAACAAATTAAACAATCTAAGTGAAATGGACAAATTTCTAGAAACACACAGTCTCCCAAAACTGGACCGGGAAGAGATAGAGAACTTGAACAGACCAATAACAACTAAGAAAATTGAAGAGATAATCAAGACTCTCCCAGCAAACAAAAGCCCAGGCCCAGATGGCTTCACGGGGGAGTTTTACCGAACATTCAAAAAAGAACTAACACCCATTCTCCTCAAACTATTTCAAAAAATTTAAGAAGAAGGAAGACTTCCAAACTCGTTCTATGAGGCCAGCATAATTCTAATTCCAAACCAGAAAAAGACACTACAAAGAAAGAAAACTACAGGCCAATATCTCTGATGAACATAGACTCCAAAATACTGAACAAAATACTAGCAAATTGGATCCAGCATTACATCAAAAAAATTATTCACCATGACCAAGTGGGATTCATCCCAGGGATGCAAGGCTGGTACAATATTCTCAAATCAATAAATGTGATACACCACATAAACAAAATGAAGACTAAAAATTACATGATCATATCAATAGACGCTGAAAAAACTTTCGACAAAATCCAGCATCCATTTCTGATAAAAACACTCAGCAATGTGGGAATAGAGGGATCATATCTCGACATAATAAAGGCCATGTATGAAAGACCTACAGCCAACATCATACTCAATGGGAAGAAACTAAAAACATTTCTCTTAAGAACAGGAACAAGACAGGGATGTCCACTTTCACCACTCTTATTTAATATAGTACTGGAAGTCTTAGCCACAGCAATCAGACAGGAGGAAAAAATAAAAGGGATCCAAATGGGATAGGAGGAAGTGAAATTGTCATTATTCGCAGATGACATGATATTATACATAAAAAAACACTAAAGACTCCATCAAAAATCTACTGTACTTAATAAATGAATTTGGCAAAGTAGCAGGACACAAAATTAACGTCAAGAAATCAACAGCATTCTTATACACCAATGATGAACTCACAGAAAGAGAAACTGAAAAAACAATCCCATTTACCATCGCGGCAAAAAAATTAAGATACCTAGGAATAAACTTAACCAAAGAAGTAAAGGACCTATTTGCAGAAAACTACAGGACATTGAAAAAAGAAATAGAGGAAGATATAAAAAAGTAGAAGCACATACCTTGTTCATGGATTGGAAGAATTAACATCATTAAAATGTCCATATTACCCAAAGCAATCTATAGATTCAATACAATCCCCATCAAAATATCAACGACATATTTCACAGAACTAGAACAAATACTTCAAAAGTTCATATGGAACCAAAAAAGATCCCAAATAGCCACAGCAATTTTAAAGAAGAAGGACAAAGTAGGTGGGATCATAATACCAGATATCAGGTTATACACAAAGCGACTGTAATCAAAACAGCCTGGTACTGGCACAAGAACAGGTATATGGACCAGTGGAACAGAATAGAGAACCCAAAAATGGACCGAAGGCAATATGCTCAATTAATATTTGACAAAGGTGGCAAGAGCACACAGTGGAGTAAAGACAGCCTCTTTAATAAATGGTGTTGGGAAAATTGGACAGCTACATGCAAAAAATGAAACTAGACCATCAACTTACACCATACACAAGAATAAACTCAAAGTGGATAAAATACTTAAATGTGACCCATGAATCCATAAAAATTCTAGAAGAAAATGTAGACAACAAAATTTCAGACATCATACACAGCAGAATTTTCACTGATACATCACCTAAGGCAACAGAAACAAAGGAAAAAATGAACACATGGGACTACATCAAACTCAAAAGCTTCTGCAAAGCAAAAGAAACAACCATCAAAATGGAAAGGCAACCCACTGTATGGGAGAACATCATTGCCAATGATATATCAGATAAGGAGTTAATTTCCAAAATATATACAGTACTCATACAACTCAACAAAAGGAAGACAAAGAACCCAATGAAAAAATGGGCAGAGGAGCTAAATAGACACCTCTCCAAACAGGACATACAAATGGCCAAGAGACATAAGAAGAAATGCTCAACATCACTAATCATCAGAGAGATGCAAATTAAAACAACAATGAGGTATCACCTCACACCTGTCAGAATGGCTGCCATCAACAAATCATCAAACGACAAGTGTTGGCGAGGGTGTGGAGAAAAGGGGACTCTAGTACACTGCTGGTGGGAATGCAGAGTGGTACAGCCACTATGGAAAACACTATGGTGTTACCTCAAAAAATTAAAAATTGAACTTCCATTTGACCCAGTGATCCCACTTCTAGGAATATATCCTAAGAAGCCTGAAAAACCAATCAGAAAGAATATATGTACCCCCATGTTCATAGCAGCACTATTTACAATAGCTAAGATCTGGAAACAGCCCAAGTGTCCATCAGTAGACGAATGGATAAAAAAGCAGTGGTACATATACACAATGGAGTACTATGCAGCTGTAGGAAAGAAAGATCTGTTATCTTTTGAGACGACATGGAGGGACCTGGAAAGTATTATCCTAAGTGAAACAAGCCAAACAGAAAAAGACAAATACCACATGATCTCACTTATATGTGGAATATAATGAATATAACAGACTGAGGAATAGGGTAGACCCAGAAACATGGAAGAAGGGTACAGACTTACAACCCTCAGAAGAGGGGTGGTGGGGGGTGGGAAGAGATAAACCACAGAACTTATATGCATGTATGCATAATCATTGGACATGGACAACAAAGCCAGGGACGGGGTGGGGGGGGATGGGGAGGAGGGTGTCAATGGGGTAAAAAAGGAGAAACATCTGTAACAAAAATAAAATTAAAAGATAAATAAATAAAGGGATAAAAAAGAATATAGGTAATATAAATTGGTTAAGAAGAATGTTAAATAAGCATGGATGCTGAGTCCATAATGTGTTTCTAAGGGGCTACAGAAGCTTTAAGAACAGTCCCAGCCCTGGCTGTTTTGGCTCAGCTGTGAGAGCATCAGCCCGCTGACCAGAGAGGCCCGGGTTTGGTTCCTGCTAAGGGCATGTACCTCAGTTGCAGTTTGTCCCTGGCCCCGGTTGGGGTCGTGTGGGTGGCAGCCAGTCAATGTGTCTCTCTCACATTGATGTTTCTCTCTCTCTTCCTCCTTCTCTCCCTCCCCCTCTGTCTGAAGATAAATGCAAGAATGTCCTCAGGTGAGGATTAAAAAAAAAGAACAGTCCCAATTTTCCCTATGAGGGCAGCACAGTTACATTGTAGGAGCAGTTGGTGCGAGGTCTAGGAACCCAGGTTCATTTAGCTTTGTTTTGATGAGCTGTGTGGCCTAGGAAATCTACTCAACCTCTCTGGGCCCTATAAAATAAGAGTGTTAAATTAGATGACCTTAAAGGACCCTTCCAGTTTTACATGTTATGATTCTGTTCCCTCTTCCCGAAAATTCACAAGAACTGCGGTCAGAGCCAGATACTGCTCTTGCTTGACCCTTAGTTTGACCCCAGGTATCAGTTTTTATTAAGTAGTTAAGTCTGCATCAGCTTTCTCAACATCCCTTCTGTTCATTCCTTACTTTTACCAGCAGCATACATTTATTGAATGACAGACAGTGATAGGTGCTAGAGACAGAAAGATGAAAGATTTGCCCTTGACCTCAAAGAGGCCCCCCTGGAAAGATGAGACAGGTATAACCCAGCTCTTCCTATGCACTGTGCTCATCACTGAAGAAGCTTTGTCTGAACATCAAGGGAGCCCAGAGTGAGGAACCAGGCTCTGATGAGGATGGCAGGGAGTGCAGGTAGGGGCAAATGTCCCTCCAGGGGGCAGGGTGACATTGAACTACATGTAAAGGATGAGTTGAAATTAAGAGCAAGAGAACTGTGGGTAAAAGTATGGAGGCCATCAGAGGCCTGCAGGTTGATGGGCCAAAGGGTGCATTTCAACTTGTTAAAAAGGTGAATGGACAAGTGAGTGGGACAACCGGACAGTTGAGGCGATCTTCCAAAGGGGTTGAAATCTCAGTGGAAGCTCTGATCAGACAAGCATTACCAGACTGTGTTCTGGGAAGATCACTCTGGTGACAGTGTAGAGGGTGAATGTGGAGACAGGAAGGTGGGGGCGTAGGTTACAGTAGCAGCCCCGGGGGAAGTGAGACCGACTGAAAGAAGGGATGGCCAGGGAATGGAGAAGAGGAAGGCCGTCCAGAATTGTTCGGGAGGTCGATTAGATGAGAAGCAGCAATCGGCAGTGTGAAGGGGAAGTGGGAGGACAGCCCCTGCTTGAGTGACCAGACAGATGGTGGTGTCCTTCTCTGCAGGAGGAAATGCTGGAGGAGGAGCAGGTGTGTGTGTGTGTGGGGGGGGGTGTCCTTCTCTGCAGGAGGAAATGCTGGAGGAGGAGCAGGTGTGTGTGTGTGTGTGTGTGGGGGGGTGTCCTTCTCTGCAGGAGGAAATGCTGGAGGAGGAGCAGGTGTGTGTGTGTGGGGGGGGTGTCCTTCTCTGCAGGAGGAAATGCTGGAGGAGGAGCAGGGGTGTGTGTGTGGGGGTGGGTGGGGGGTGTCCTTCTCTGCAGGAGAAAATGCTGGAGGAGGAGCAGGGGTGTGTGTGTGGGGGGGGGGGTGTCCTTCTCTGCAGGAGAAAATGCTGGAGGAGGAGCAGGTGTGTGTGTGTGGGGTGGGGGGTGTCCTTCTCTGCAGGAGAAAATGCTGGAGGAGGAGCAGGTGTGTGTGTGTGTGGGGGGTGTCCTTCTCTGCAGGAGGAAATGCTGGAGGAGGAGCAGGTGTGGGGGGGCGGGGGGGACACTGCATTGAGCTCATCGGGGAGCTAGCTAGTCAATGAGCAGCTGAAAAAAAGTTCTCAAGAGCAGTCAGGGCTGGGGACAGACAGAGAGCCCGGTGTGGGGATGAATATGCCCCAAGAGTGGCAGAGTGGAAAGGGAGGTGGGAAGGGAGCCTGGAGGTTATACGGGGCAGGATGGGGGAGGGGAGGGTGAGGATAAAATGTCAGCAAAGACCAAGGAGAGCGCCCAGTGAGGTCAGGAGCAGGGGAAATCATTGTAACCCAGAATCCAGCAGAGCAGATGGTCTGAAGAACGTGGGAGTGTCCACGGCGCCAGATGTTGCAGACCGAACAGGTAAGGTGAGGGCAGAAATGGGAACACTGGCTTTGGTCACTCAGAGAGTCTAGGTGACCTGCCTAACAGCATTTTCAAGTCAAGTGGGGCAGAAGCCAGCACACAGAGGCTGCAGCAGGACCAGATGGTGAGGGAGGGTAGACAGAGTGTGTGTGTGTGGGGGGGGGGGGGCGTCCCGGGCAGCCTTCCACGGTGGCTGCAGGCCCTGCCTTTCTGCCTGCCTGCACCTTCGTCCTTTCCCCCAGGAGGATGGGTGGCCTATCTCAGAGGCTTTCCCAGCCTCATTGTCACCACTCTTGTCACATCAGCCTGCCCCTGATTTCACCTTACACGCTCAAAATATGTCATCACATAGGAGTATGAAGGTCATGACCCCGGTGACTGAATGCAACCCACAGAGACCTGGGGAAAGGCTACATTGACCGGCATTGGCTCAGTGTGGAGGGCTCAGAGAAGTCAGAAGAGGAACTTCGTCTTGACTTCCGGGGACAACTGAAAGGCTGAGGCACCAGCACAGACCCGTTCCCCAGCCAAGGTGCCTTACGAGCTCCCAGGTGCCTCGGATCAGCAACCTGTTTGAGTCTGAATTCAGTCCAGAGGAAGAGCCCCACACTCTTTCTGGTTTTTTCAGCGCCAAACCTTTGACAAAGCCTGGCAGGGGAGCAACCCCAGGGCTGCTGCCTAGGGCAGGGGGGACACACAGGGCAGAGACAAGAAGGAAGCCTACAGTGTAGCCGCTCCGCAGGTGACTGGTCACTGAGGTCAGGCCAGATGCTGGGGAAGCATCATCTCGCCCATTTCACCACTGCCGGTGGGGAACTTACAAATGAGGAACTTGAGCCCTGGCCAGTTTGGCTCAGCGGTTAGAGCGTCGGCCTGCGGTCCCGAGAGACCCGGGTTCGGTTCCCGCTAAGGGCATGTACCTCGGTTGCAGTTTGTCCCCGGCTCTGGTCAGTCGTGCGGGTGGCAGCCACTCGATGTGTCCCTTCACGTCGATGTTTCTCTCTCTCTCTGTTCCTCTCTCCCCCTCCTACTCTACCTGAACAAAAAATGGAAAAAATGTCCTCGGGTGAGGATAAAAAAAAAAAAATGAGGAACTTGAGGCACAAGATGTTAAATGACTGACTCATGGTGGTGAATGGCAGAGACCACAGGACCCAGGGTCTTGGCAGCTAGTGTGGGTGGCTTCCCCTAGCTTCATTTATGGTGGGGGAAATTTTTAAAAATCAATAGCAGCAACCCAATGTCTTGGGGTTCTGTTTTATCTTATTTTTTTTAATCCTCACCCGAGGATATTTTTTCATTTTATCATCAGACAGAGTGGGAGGGAGGGAGACAGAGAGAGAGAAACATGGATGTGAGAGAGAGAAAGCAACTGGTTGCCTCCCACACGACCTGCCCAGGGCCGGGGATGAACTGCAACCAAGGTACGTGCCCTTGACTGGAATCGAACTCATGACTCATTTGTCCGTGGGCCGACGCTCTAACCACTGAGCCAAACCGGCCAGGGCTGGGGTTCTGTTTTAACAGCTGCACCATGAGGCCTGGGACCTGCCCACTGACCAGACTTCACCACCCTGGGGGGAGCCCGAAGAGCTAGCCTACTGTAACAGCGTGACATGGCAAGTTCAAGTGGTGACAGAGAGGCTCTGAGCCTCTGCTCCCGGATCACACAAACCTGAGGCTGAGGCCGCCCTGCATGCACAAGCTGTTACCCCGTCCAGGCACCTGCCCTGTGGAGCGGGGGGGGATGACAGTGCCTAGCTCACAGGGTTTCACCGCGGGTTGAGTGCAGTGTGTGCTGTATCTGAGCCGCTGCAGATGCCCCAGACACGATAGCTGTTATGGTTTTTAGTATAATTCTTTCACTGGTGGAGCCATGAAGGGAAAACAGCACCCTAGACTTCCTGCTGACTGTTGAGGCTCCCTGGGGGGCACCCTGCACAGCCTCCGACCTGGTCAGCCTGGCCGGCGTTTCTGAGGTCCAACGCTTCCCCGCCAGCCTGGCTCCTGCTTTGCCTGCCCCCATGTGGCATCCTGCCCTCAGTGGGTTCTCAAACCTGCATTCTCGGGCATCCAAGGGGATAGCTCTCAAGGGGACAAGGGGAGCCAGGTCGTGGCACGGCTGTTCTCGGGGTGGTTCCAGATCCACTGCCCCATTGCTGAGCAGGTGCAAAGGGCTCCCGAGTGCCCGCTGCCCCTCTTGTGAAGCTCTGACCTCCTCTCTCCTTCTCTCTCTCTCTCTCTCTCTCCAGTGCAGGTAAACGCCCGAGGGGAGCTGAGGGGAGGACAGGCCCTGGTCCATGGCCCTTCAGACCTAATTCTATCCTCACCGGCCTCAAGGTCCAGAACTGACCTCACTCTGACCTGAGACACGAGGCAGAGACCTCACTCTGCCCCTCCTTTTAAAGAAACATCTCAGGGGAGATTTGCCACTGATATTCTTTTTTTTTTATCCTTACCTGAGGATATTTTTTCATTTATCTTCAGAGAGTGGGAGGGAGGGAGAGAGAGAGAGAAAAAGATAGAGAGAGAAACACTGACGTGAGAGGCACATCAACTGGCTGCCTCCCGCATGACTGCAGGGCCGGGACTGAATCACAACCCAGGTACGTGCCCTTGACCGGAATTGAACCTGTGACCCTTTGGTCTGCGGGCCGACGCTCTAACTGCTGAGCCAAACTGGCCAGGGCTCCTGCGTATTCTTTCCAAGTTCTTTGTTTGTTGCATATTATAAGAAATAACATATGTATCTTATCTCAAATACACAACTTGAACTCAAAACACAATGTTCTTATTTAAACCCCTGCTTTTCAGAACCCACCACAAAGAATAATTTGGGGAAGAGGAGTACAGATGCTCCTTGACTTACAATGGGGTAACATCCCAATAAACCCATCATAAGTTGAAAATGTCATAATTCAAAATGCATTTAATACACCTAACCTTCCGAACATCATAGCTAAGCCTAGCTGAACTTAGTGATCAAAACACATGTTAGCCTACAGTTGGGCAAAATTCTCTAATTGTGTAATAAAGTATTGAATATCTCATGTGTTTACTATGCATATTGCTTTCACACCATTGTTAAGTCCAGAAATCATGTCAAAACTTTATTAGTCTGGGACTGTTTGTATTTTTCTTTTTTTAATCCTCACCCTAGGATATGTTTCTATTGGTTTCAGAGAGAGAGGAAGGGAGAGAGAGAAACATCAATCGGTTGCCCCTGATATGTGCCCCTACCTGGGATCAAACCAGTAACCTGGGTATGTGCCCTGACCTGTCAGGGACTCAAACCCACAACCTTTGGTGTACAGGACAGTGCTCCAGCCAACTGGGCCACCCAGCCAGGGCTGGGACTGTCTGTATTTTTAACACAAATAAATAATCATTTTATAAAAGCATTTGCTAGTCATTATTTTAAATACCAGTCTTCCAGAGTGCTCTTAAAGCATGATTCACATCGAAAGCTATTCTTCGTCCTATTTTTTTTTTTCTGGACCAATTTTATGATACACAGAGAGAAGACCTAATTTGAGGAGGTAGTGGTAACACTCAAACATGTAACTCCTCAGGCTTGTGCCAGGCGGGTGCTCGTCACAGTGGCACCTTCACTTTGTCCTCCACCCTGGGCAGCAGCGCAGGGCTGTCCTGGAGCGCCTGGTGACCCGAGGCCACACTTACACCTGGCCTGGGCTGGGGACTGACAGGAGCAGGTGGGCAGGAAGGGTGGCACTGAGAAGTGCAGCAGGGTGCCTAGAAGGCCTGAGGGACCCAGGGCATCAGGCAAGACCCAGGGAGTCCCCAGCGTCACACACGAACGCAGAACCTGGGCCATGTCAGTGCCGAGCAGAATTTCACCTCCACGCTAACCTGAGGCAATGGTTGCTGTGCACATCACCAGAGCAAGGAGATTGTGGAGAAGAGAGTTCTGTAATTCCCTTAGCTGCTCTGCCATCTTGGGCCTGTGTTTCCTCGCCTGTATAAAGAGGGTCCGCAGTACTCAAAACGGTCAAGGGAACCAAACACAAGCCACATCTGAGAAACTGCCGATCTAGAGGATCCTAAGGAGCCATGGCGATGACAACTGAGTGTCCTGTGACATCCATTCTGGCACAGAAAAAGAACCCTTTAGGGCAACATTAAGGAAATCGGAATTGAGTATAGGCTTTCATTAATAATGCAATAATATCGATTGGCTCACTGTGATGGATGCACCACACTATGCAAGATGTTCCCACTGGGGAAACGGTGTGGGGTGCATGGGAACTCTTGTGTTAGCTTCGTGACTTTTCTGCACATCAGAACTCTTCAAAAATAAGACAGTTATGTTTTGAAAAACAGTTAGTCTGCTGTCTGAGTTTTGTGAATGAAGAATTTTGTTCTTCTCTGCCAAGTATGGACTTGTAACCTCTTTTTAATGACTAACAATGTGCTGATGAGCAGTTCCCTTTAAAAAGGTCCAGCAGCCCTGGCCGGTTTGGCTCAGCGGTTAGAGCGTCGGCCTGCGGTCCAGAGAGACCCGGGTTCGGGTCCTGCTAAGGGCACGTACCTCGGTTGCAGTTTGTCCCCGGCCCTGGTTGGTCGTGCGGGTGGCAGCCACTCGGTGTGTCCCTTTCACATCGATGTTTCTCTCTCCCTCCCACTCTGTCTGAACAAAAAATGAAAAAATGTCCTCGGGTGAGGATAAAACTGAAAAGGTACAGCAGGGAGGGTGTTGCCAGGTGCCCTCCCCAGCAGTCTGTGACACTGAGGCAGCAACAGCGACCCTGATGTAGCTGCCCTCTGGGGGCGCTGACTTTGTGCCCTGAAGACCAGGAACTATTATTATATCTGCCCCACATGAGGAAACCGAGGCTTCAGAGGTTAAGTAATTTGCCAGGGCCAGAATGTGCCAGAGCGATCCTTGCCTTCCGCCTCGAAAGCTCATAGCCTAATTGCTGCTAAAGAAATAAAACTGCACTTACTTTAATATCTGTTATAAGTAAGAACCTCCTTGTATTCCAGCCCAGAGGCCACTGCATTCCAAACCCACATGCTCTGAATTCTAGGAATTAAAACCCACGGGCCAGAGCGTGGCTGTGTTCCCACAGCTCTGCGCAGTCTTCGCAGCCACGGGCCTCCCCACAGCAGCCTGCGGCCTCCCAGACTCCGAACTGCTGGCCCGGTCCTGGTCTCCAGGGTGTTCCAGGGCCTCCTGCCCCAGCCATCCCTCTGCGGGGAAGAACAGTATGGTTAGACAGATGCTGACCCCTTTCTGCCCAATTTCCAGGGCACATGGCAGGTAGAGACAGGACCAAATCCAGACCTGGGCTGCAGGACCGAGGTGAGGCCACAGACCACTGCACTGTGTGGCATTGTCTAAAAGCTACCTGGGCAGGGAGGCCATGCAACTTATGTGCAGGGCCAGGTCAAGGGTCACGGGCATGAGGGAAAGAATTTGAGATAGGCATTTAATACAAATACACCAGTTCACACTGGAACACGATTTTTAATGGTCTTGTAGCTTCTGACAACCAAGGTGGCATGGCATCATGTGAAATCAACGCCAAGCAAAGCTGGCCTGTGCAGGAATAGATCATTTTCTCATCCCTTGTCCTCCCAACCCTGACTCAAGCTGTCTTTTCTGATCAACCCCACCTCACCGTGACCGTGAGCTGAAGCTACCTCCCCGCGGTGATTTAAGAGGTTTTTTTCCTGCACTGAAATCAGTGTAGAACATCTTGTTCGTTGCTTTGTAAGCCTCCTTCAGCCTTTCCCCAGATGTCTATTCCGAGGCGTCACCTAAACTAATTGTACTGGGACACAGGCTGTGGATAGGGTGACCACGCGTGCAGGTTTTCCTGGGACTGCCCCAGGTGTTAGCACTGAAGGTTTCACATCCTGGGAAACCCCTCAGTCCCAGGAGAACCAGGATGGTTGGTCACCGTGCCTACGGAGCCTCCTCTTTGCAAGCACCCCAACCCACTCATAGCTAGAGCAGTGTTGTTTATGAGAGGGACAGACTGTTGACTTGGTCCTTGGACAGCGACAATGCCATCCCCGAGGAGCTAGTTCGAAGTGCAGACTCTGGGGCTGAACCCAGACCTGCTGAATCAGCACCTGCTCTTTCTCACAGTCCAGGTGATTCCGTGCAGGCTGGTCAAGAACAGCTGCTCCGGGGTGGTGACTTCAGCCTTTCTCTGGGGAGAAACGCAATGTGGGCATTGCTTTGGAGAAACACTTGCATCCGAGTCCCAGATTGGAACTGAGCCCATAGCTTTGAGGAGACCAGCAAGGCACTAGCCCAATCTGAAACCCTCCCGGCTGTGACAGCAACAGTGACAGTCTCTCAGGAAGGCTGCTGCTGGCCAGGAGGGCTGCGGGTTTGCACGGTCCCGACAGAGCCCCGCACCGGCTTTTCCTCTCTGAGAATACGAGAGACAGGACTGCCTCCGACCTACTCCAACTTATTTATTTAAAAAGACGTAACAGTCACAACTGTTGGCAGCTTAACTATAATTAGCAGGATATTATTTTGTAACACCTAGTATCTGATTTTAGTACCATAAGCTCTCAACTTGGGTGTTAATGAGATGCCCTGTGGGATTTGTTTCTCAAAAAACAAAATGCCACCCTGGCTGGTGTGGCTCAATTGGATAGAACGTCGGCCCTCCCACCAAAGGGTCACAGGTTCGATTCCTGGGTTGCAGGTTCGATCCCTGCCCCGGTCAGGGCGCATGCAAGAGGCAACCTATCAATGTGTCTCACATTGATGTTTCTCTCTCTCTCTCCCCGTCCTTCACTCCCTCCCTCCCTCCCATTCACTCTCTCCAAAAATCAAATGGAAAAAAATATCCTCAGGTGAGGATTAAAAACAAACAAACAAACAAAAAATGCCAGGGTCACATCTTGGACTTCCTGAATCAGGGTCTCTGAAGGGCCAGGCTTCTATATTTTGGGGAAGTCTCCTAGACCAGAACCACCAGGAGAAGAGCCCGCACCCGCTCAGCCCTGCCCTCACTCTGCCATCCAGCCTGTCACCAGATCAGGGTGCTCTTTTCCCCTGGCACTGAAGGAAGACAACAGGGACCCCCCACCCCCATGGGCCAGCACACTCTTTTCTGGGGGGTGGGGTGAGTGAATTGTGAGAGACAGGACCCTAGAGAACTCAAACCCCTAGGATGCTTACGGACTGCACAGTGTCCGATTATAGAAATATTGACCCTGTGACCGACACAGTAATAGCCAACTACTGCTTTTCAGGGACAGACATGTTCCTGAAGGTGTCTCGGGCCTGGTTGCCCAAGCCTGGGGGTGGTTTGCTCTGAGCCCTTCAATCTTCTCACTTCCAAGTTTCTTCCCACCTACCATGACTTGACTTTGAGAAGAACCCAGTCCATGGCTGTGAGGCATTTTTCTCTTGAAGTACCATGAAAGTTCCTCCCAGAAGCCTTTGCAGACGCGGCCTCCCCGGCTGCACCCTCGGCTTTTGAGGTGACCTTCCGGGGCTGGACCATGAGCCATACACCTCCCGTCCTTAGGCAGATCCTGGAGGAGGGCACTGCATCGGGGGAGATAGCCTCACAGCCCCGGGAGGGGACGTGATCGAGGAGAGAGGAGATGAAGATGTGGGGAGGCCACCGGTGGGCAGGCAGAGCGTGGCAAGGTCCCAAACAGGTGATGTGCATGGCTGCGGGCCACTCCTCTGTCTGGATCTCAGATCCCTTCTCCATGTCACATGAGAGGGTCCAGTGGGTCTCTGAGTTCTGCTGTAGCTTTACGGAACCACGATACTGTCAGTGCTTTTATGGACGACGGTCCCTGTCTCCAAATGGACCAGCAGAGCACACATGCAGGACCCATTCAGGCAGGCATACTCTTATGATGTGAGTTCTGAGGAGTACATCTGGGAGGGCTCATTTCACCTTCTTCCCTGCTGGAGATGCAGGCCACCTCCCGCTCCAGCCATGTCCCCAGCACTGGGGAACCAGGAGTCCACCACCAGTGTCCCCCACGTGCCTGCTTTCAACCCTCCCACAACTCATGGAGGAAGTATCATTATTCCCTTTTGGTTTGGAAGGAGACAAGTTTTATGTATGTTTAAACTGAATCTAATGTACCACGGTTGCTGAACTATATAATTGTTGGTCTTTTCCCTGTCGAATTAGAAATAGACCGATTGTGTCATCATTTGGTTCATAAAGCACCAAGTATCTGTCCACTGACAATCAAGATGAAACAAAGTTGAGACTGGCTTTCAAATCCTCACACAGTCTTCAATGCCTCTTTATCACATAACTAATTAATTTCCTTGAGAGCGGGTTGAACTCTTCTAGAACACCGGGGACAGGCATGATTCAGTATCATCTAGTGCATTGCCACAACAATGAAGTCCTGGACTTTTGCGTGTATGTGGGGGTGGTAGTGTTGGTTTTGTTTTCTCAAAAATTCTGGAGCATAATCAGCACAGGATTTTACCTAAGGCTGCGGGAGTGCCATTAACATGTATTCCAAACCCCATCCCCACCCATCTACCCATTTATTCTCTTTTTACACATTAGGCAACTGAAGCTCAGAGGAGTTAAGACATTTGCCCAGGGTCACACAGCTGGTGAGTGGTAGAGCCAAAATTTGGACCCGAGTCGGCTAATCTCACAGCCCAGCACCACCATCCTAGTGATGAGGTCAGTATGTGAACACCTCTTCTCACCTCACCCAGAGCCCAGGGCCGGTTCTATTCCACAGAGTCTTAGAGTCTGGTTGGGCCGAGAAAAGAAAAAAATTGATCATGGCTGCATGGTATGCTAAGTACTTTGCTAGGGGTAAGTACACATGCTCAGGGAACGTGTAAGGATGTCACCTACCACCCACGTTGGGAGTCAGGGAAGACTCCCCAGGAGGTGATCTTTGAGTTGTGGTTTGCAGGTCGAGGAGGAGCTAGCCAGGGAGATGGGGGCTGGGTGGGACCGTGTCGCCGGCGGAGAGAACGGGCAGCCCTGGATGTGTGTGAAGATGCTGCTGGAGCAAGAGGTTGAACCAAGCCTCCGAAGTCCTTGAACCTTCACTGAAGAGGTTCTGCTTCATCCTGACAGCACCTGGAAGTCACGGACAGCTCAGCAGGAGGCTGGGGAAATAATCAGACACACATTTACAAAGACCACATCTGAGTCGGCGCGCGGAAGAGATGTTATGCCTGGAGGCAGGGCATCCAGACAAGGGGTTACTGTGAGATCCCTAAACCAAGGCAGTAATGGGCGTAGAGAGGAGAGGGTGACCTCTAGTCATGTTTAATTTTTTTTATCCTCACCCGAGGATATTTTTCCATTTTTTGTACAGATAGAGTGGGAGGGAGAGAAAGGAAGGGAGAGAGAGAGAGAAACATCGATGTGAAGGGACACATCGAGTGGCTGCCACCTGCACGACCAACCAGGGCCGGGGACAAACTGCAACCGAGGTACGTGCCCTTAGCGGGAACCAAACCCGGGTCTCTCCGGACCGCAGGCCGACGCTCTAACCGCTGAGCCAAACTGGCCAGGGCACCTCTAGTCATGTTTAGAAGGTAGACCGAGCCTGGCCCGTTTGGCTCCATGAGTCTCGACCCATGCACTAAGAGGTCGCCGGTTCAATTCCCGGTCAGGGCACACGCCCAGGTTGTGGGCCCGATCCCCGGTGGGAGCATGCAGGAGGCAGCCAATCAATGTCCTCTCTCATCAATGTTTCTATCTCTCCCTCTCCCTTCCTCTCTAATATCAATAAAGAAAAATTTATTTTAAATTATATATAAAAAAAGAAGGTAGACTGACTGGGAAGAGGTGACTGAACTAGACAGTAAACAGGACGGAGGAGTTGAGGCAGACACCCAGGTCTGCAGGTATGCGACCTGGGGGGTGATGACGCCATCCAGAGATAAGGAGGGAGGAGGAACAGGTCTGTTCCTGGCACGGAGCCTTGGAAGTCCTGTGGCCCTCCCACTGGATGCCTCCACGCGGTGGCCAGATGATCTGGAAGGAGATACAGAGAGAGCCTCCGTCATCGGCAGGTAAGTGACAGTGGAAGGCACAGAGGTGGGTGTGAGTGCGGGGCCCAGGGTGGAGGGAAGGGCACCTGCAGGGGAGGTGAGCAGAAGGGCACAGGCAGACACACACCAGCTACACAGGGTGTGAGGGGAGAGGGCTCTCCGTGTCTAGGATTCTGCCAAGCTCCTGCTCTGATGCATCCAAAACCAGGAAATTATTATTTTTTTAATCCTCACCCGAGGACATTTTTCCATATTTTGTTCAGATAGAGTTGGGGGGAGAGAGAGGGAGGGAGAGAGAGGAAGAGAGAGAGAGAGAAACATCGACGTGAAAGGGACACATCGAGTGTTTGCCACCCGCATAACCCAACCAGGGCCAGGGACAAACTGCAACCGAGGTACGTGCCCTTAGCAGGAACTGAACCCGGGTCTCTCCGGACTACAGGCCGACACTCTAACTGCTGAGCCAAACTGTCCAGGGCCAAAACCAGGAAATTCTACCTACAATCACTAAATTAAGAATAGCCCTGGCCGGTTTGGCTCAGCAATTGGAGCGTCGGCCTGCGGTACAGAGACACCCGGGTTCGGTTCCCGCTAAGGGCATGTACCTCGGTTGCAGTTTGTCCCCGGCCCTGGTTGGTCGTGCGGGTGGCAACCACTCGGTGTCCCTTCGCGTCGATGTTTCTCTCTCTCTCTCTCCCTACCGCTCTATCTGAACAGAAAATGGAAAAATGTCCTCGGGTGAGGATAAAAAAAAAAAAAGAATAGTGCTTGGGATCGAAAGTAGCTCTCCAATAAATTCACTGTCTTATGTGATTATTGGCAGCTGCCTTCATTAGGGGCTGTTAGCAAAAGTGCTAAAACTGAGTTTATTGAACCCAACTGAATGAAAAAAAAAATTAGGATATAGAAGCAGGTTAGAGGTGTGCCCCCTCCCCCAGTAGAAACATCACGCAAATGCAGTGATGAGCTCGGAAAAAGTGAAGCAAGAGGTTGCGGTGGGAGGTGGGGGCGGGGAGAGGGTGGACTGTGCCACAGAAAAGATGTGGCGGTGTTGTAATTTGCACCCACAGCAGAAAGCACCAGAAAGGGAAGTTTGCAATGTGAGCATGGACCATGTTTTCCTCTGGCCACTTATGTGGCAGCCAGGCTCACTGAGGCAGCCTCCTGGAGAGGAGAGGTCCATCTGGGACCCAGGGCACCCGGCACCCTCCGCTCTCAGCCGTCCACTTTTTTTTTTTTTAATTTATTTATAATTAAAAAAATTTTTTTCTTTATTGATTTTAAAGAGAAAGGAAGGGAGAGGGAGAGAGAGATAGAAACATCGATGAGAGAGAACATCGATTAGCTGCCTCCAGCTTACCCCCATTGGTGATTTGGCTCACAACCTGGGCATGTGTCCTGACCGGGAATCGAACTGGTGACCTCTTGGTGCATGGGTCGATGCTCAACCACTGAGCCACACTAGCTGGGCTTAGCCCTCCGCTGTTATCTCCCAGTCCCAGGGAGCGGGCACAGTGGCACAGGAATGCCTGGGTGTGGTCTTCAGTCCACCCCTGGGGGCACGCACCCTGGACCACCTTCTCAGCAGGTCTTACTTTCACACTGCTGCAAACATCTTTTCCTCATAGACTTAAAAGCCATGTCGTCAGATTACCTCTGGAAACGAATGAAAAGGACCTACTTTTGGAAACTGTGCCTGGAAATACAACTGCTACCGATATGTTGTTAGGGGTTGAATGGTGTCCCCGAGCAAAGACACGTTGGAGACCTAACCCCAGGACTTCAGAATGTGACCTGAGTTGGAAATAGGGTCATTGCAGATGAAATGGGTGAGCCCTAATCCAATATAACTGGTGTCCTTACACAAAGGGGAAATTTGGACAGAGAGACACACGAGGAGAATGCCTTGTAAAGACAAGGCAGAGGTCAGGGTTTGACTTCTGTAAGTCAAGATTGCCAGGCAAGCACCAGAAGCTAGGGGAGAGGTGTGGACAGATTCTCTCTCATAGAAACCAACCTTGCCAACACCTGGATCTCAGACTCCTGGCCTCCAAACTGTGGGACAGTACCTTTCTGTCGTCTAAGCCACCCACTAGTGGCGATTTGTAATGGCGGCCCAGCAAACAAATACATCTCTGTGCAGACTGCTGTGCAGGCGAGACGACGCAGGCCACACCTTTCATACCTGGGAAAAGGTGAGGAGGGAAGAGGGGAAGCCGAATGTCCCAGAACAGTCTTTCTTCTGGTTTCTCTATCCCGCCAAGTTCATATTCCAGCTTCTCATGACTTTCCATGACTATTTCTGCGTGTGTTTATTCACTAATTCATCTGTTTATTCACTGGCCATTTATTTTTTCATTCCACGCACTTTTCTTGTCCACCTCTTGTGTGCCAGCCACTGTTCTCGGTACTGGGCAAATAGTGGGGAATGAGACAAACAAGAGGCCTGTCCCAGTGGCACTGTCATTAGGGTGTGGGAAGACAGGACATCAACGAAACAACTCAAATCAGTGTAGACTGCAGTGGTAGTAAGTGCTGCACAAGACAGAAACTGGGTCCAAGAGCAAGTATCTTGGGATCTTATCTCCCGGTTAACCCTGACCCCGACTACCTCCTGCTACCATGTGAGGGCAAGGTCAGCTCAGTTAGGAATAGAACGGCCTTGTTGTGCTGTGTTGTTTTGCGAGTGATGAAAAGGTGTGCATCTTTTCTTTTCAATAATTTTTCACTTTGCAATTACATACACTATTATATTAGTTTCAGGTGTACAAAATAGTGATTAGACAGTTATATAACTTACACAGTGATCATCCCGAAAAACCTAGTACCCATCTGACACCACACATAGTTATTACAATACTGTTGACTATATTCCCTGTGCTGTACTTTGTATCCCCATGACTATTGTGTACTTAATTCCTTCCCCTCTTTTACCCATTTTCTAAACCCCCTCTCCTCTGGCAACCATCAAAGTGTTCTCTGCATCTATGAGTTTGTTTCTGTTTTGTTTGTTCATTTATTTTGTTTTTTTAGATTCCACAAATAAGTGAAATCATATGGCATTTCTTTGTCCGACTTATTTCACTCAGCACAATACCCTCTAGGACCTAGAATCTAGGTCCATCCATGTTGTTACAGATGGCAGGATTTCTTTTCTGTTTGTTTTTTTTTCATGACTGAGTCACGTTCCATTGTATATATGCACCACTTCCTTATCCAGTCATCTGTTAATGGGCACATAGGTTATTTCCATATCTTGGCTATTATAAATAATGCTGCAATGAACATAGGCTACATATGTCTTTTTGAATTAGCATTTTGGGTTTCTTCGGATAAATACCCAGAAGTGGAATTGCTGGGTCCTTCTTGGTCTCTTATCATATCCTTTCTTAAAAAAAAGTCTATTTGGTCTGGTATAAGTCTTGATATCCCACCATTTTTTTGTTTGTTTGTTTTCAGTTGCATGAAATATTATTTTCCATCCCTTTACTTTCAGTCTGTGTGTGTCTTTTGATTTGAACTGAATTGCTTGTAGACAGGGTCTTATATTCTTATCCATTCGGCTACCCTATTTATTTTGATTGGAGCATTTAACCCACTTACATTTGAAATAATTGTTGATAGATATGTAGTTGTTGCCATTTTATTATTCATATTTTTATCCCTCCTCCTCCTCCTCCTCCTCCTCCTCCTCCTCCTCCTCCTCCTCCTCCTCCTCCTCTTCTTCTTCTTCTTCTTCTTCTTCTTCTTCTTCTTCTTCTTCTTCTTCTTCTTCCTCTAGAAGAACCTTTAAGCAGTGGCCAGTATTGCTCAGTGGTAAGAGCGTCAGCCTGAACACCAAAGGGTCATGGGTTCGGTTCCTGGTCAAAGGCATGTATTTAGGTTGCAGGTTCGATCCTGGCCCCGGTCAGGGCATGCAGGAGGCAATCAATGGGTCTCTCTCACATTGATGTTTCTTTCTTTCTCTCTCTCTCTCTTTCTCTCTCTCTCTCTCACCTCTTCTTCCTCCCTCCTTCCCTTCCACTTTCTCTAAAAAAAAAAAAAAATCCTTGGGTGAGGATTGATAAAAAAAACAAAAACCCTTTTTAACATTTCATATAATACTGGTTTACTGATTGATGAACTCCTTTAGCTTTTCCTTGCCTATATCTGTCCTTCTACTGTAAATGATAGTTTTGCTAGGTAGAGTTATCTTGGGTGTAGGTCCTTGCTTTTCATCACTTTGAATATTTCTTGCTCTGGCCTGAACAGTGTTTGTTAAAAAATCAACCTACCGTCCATCCATGTGGCTCAGTGGTTGAGCATCGACCCATGCACCAAGAGGTCACTAGTTTGATTCCTGGTCAGGGCACATGCCCAGGTTGTGGGCCCAATCTCCAGTGGGGGGCATGCAGGAGGTGGCCAATCAATGTTCCCTCTCATCGATGTTTCTATATCTCTCTCCCTCTCCCTTCCTCTCTCTTTCAAATCAATAAAGAAAAAAATAAATCAACTGACAGTCTTCAGAAATTCCCTTGTAGGTAACTGCTTTTATCTTGCTGTTTTTAAGATTCTCTCCTTATCTTTAACCTTTGCCATTTTAATTATGATGTATATTGATGTGGGCCTTTTTGAATTCTTCGGGTTTGGGACTTTCTGTTCTTCCTGGACTTGTGTATCTTTTTCCTTTGCCAGGTTAGGAAACGTTTCCATCATTGTTTTTTCTTTTCTTTTTTTTATTTTTTAATCCTCACCCGAGGATATTTTTCCATTTTTTGTACAGATAGAGTGGGAGGGAGAGAGAGAAACATCGATGTGAAAGGGACACATCGAGTGGCTGCCACCCGCATGACCAACCAGGGCCAGGGACAAACTGCAACCGAGGTACATGCCCTTAGCAGGAACTGAACCCGGGGCTCTCCGGACCGCAGGCCGACGCTCTAACCGCTGAGCCAAACTGGCCAGGGCTCCATCATTGTTTTTTCAAATGGGTTTTCAGTGCCTTATTCTCTGTCTTCTCCTTCTGGTACCCCTATGATGTGAATGTTGGTTTGCCTGATTGGCTCACAGGCCCTTAAACTATTTTAATTTTTTTTTGCTGTTCTGATTGGGTGTTTTCTGCTACCTTATCTCCCAAATCACTGATTCCATCCTCTGCTTCATCTAATCTACTATTGATTCCCTATAATGTATTCTTCATTTCAGTTATTGTATTCTTCATTTCTGACTGGCCCTTCTTATGTTCTCATTTTTATGTTTCCTATCTTTTTGCTTAAGTTCTCACTGAGATCATTGAGCATCCTTATAACCAGGATTTTGAATTCTGCATCTGGTAGAGTTCTTGTTTCCATTTTATTTAGTTCTTTTTCTGAGCTTTTGGTCTGTTCTTTCACTTGGGACCTGTTTCTTTGTCTCCTCATTTTGGCAGCCCCCCTGTGTTTGTTTCTATGTATTAGGTAGAGCTGCTATATCTCCCGGTGATGGTGGGTGGCCTTATGGAGTAGGTGTCCTCTGGGCCCAGTGGTGCAGTGTCCCTGGTCACCTGAGTCAGATACTCCAGGTGTGTCCCTTGTGTAAATTGTGTGCGCCTTCCTGTTGTAGTTGAGCTTTTATCACTGTTGGCACATCAGTGGGAGGGACTGACCCTCAGGCTGATTGGTTGTGATGACTGGCTGTGACTACAGTGGAAAAGGTGTTGCACAGGGGCTGATTCTATAGAGCAGGATTGCTTCAACGGGGGCTCTGGTGCCTGTGGAGTCTTCCCTTTGAGTGTTTTCTCTGTGGAGGTGGTTGGATGGTGCTCTGGTATGGCCTGAAGCTGGCCACTGGGTGTGTTGGTTCTGGAGCCTCTTATGCAGGCCAAGGTCAGCCTCATACCCAAGGCCACGTGGTATGAGCTACAAAATGATCTGCAGATGGTTGCCACTTGTGCTGGGTTTAGAGATGCCTGGGAGAAGCTACGTTTTTAACTAGGCTGGCTGCTGCTAGTGTCGGGCTTGAGCTTGCTTAGCAAGAGGCATGGGGCATGCTGAGGCCAGATGCTGCTTATTGGGGGTTTATGAACGTTTGAGAAATTTTAGGAAAGTTGACAGCTTGAACCAAGACAGGCTGTTTGTAGGGAAAGGGCCCTGGAAGCTGCTTGGGTGAGCCCACAAGTTGGGTGGGATGGGGTCTCAGGGAATCCCCTGGGTGGGGTGAACAGTGTTGGTTAGGTTCATGGAGACTCAGATATGGTGCCCACCTGTGCCTGTAGGGGAGGGCTCAGTCAAGGAACAACGGCCTCTGCCAGGACTTCTGTCTGGGAGAAAGCAGCCCCTCCAGCCCTTGCTCTGAAGCTATGTCCCTGGCACCTTTTGAGCAGCTGCCCCAGTGCTGCAGCTCAGAGAGAATGAGCCTGTGCACAGCAGCCTCCATCTCACTCAGCTACAATATCTGCTGGTTTTCACAGCCAGAAGTTACGGAGACTTTTCTTCCTGGCCCTGGAACCCTGGGCTGGGGCTTCTGATGTGGGGCTGAGACCTCTTGCTCCACCGGGGGACTCTGAAGCCAAGATATTCCTCCTGATTTCTGATCACCACATGTGGGTGTGGGACCAGCTCGTTCCGTGTCTCTGCCCCTCCTTCCAGTCTTGAAGTGGCTTCTTCTTGATATCCTTAGTTGTAGGACTTCTGTTCAGCTGGGTTTCAGGAGGTTCTCAATGGTGGTCGTCCGGTAGTTCAGTTGTAATTTTGATGTGGTTGTAGGAGGAGGCGAGTACCTTGTCTACCTACATGCCATCTTGACCTGAAACCAAAACGTGCATCCTGAGCACAGATGAGGACGTCACTTTGTGTCAGTCTCCCCTGCGGCGCTGATTCTGGGAGAGAACCAAGCGGCTTTCTGGCTGAGGTGGCAGGGACGTGCGACATGCACAGTGGCTGGATTTCCTAGAGAAGCCCATGGGTGACGACACCAGAGGTGTTTGAGAGCCCCAGGTGGTCTCTGCAGGAGTCTGGGGGCCACAGGTATAGTTCAGGGTAGTGCGACAGAAAGGGTGACTCCCGGGACCACCAGTGCCGCCGCTGTGCTTTAGAGAAACATGAATTCAGGCAGACTCCACCCCAAACCAGTGAATCAGGAACTTTGGGGTGGGCCCCCCAGGAGTTGCTGATGCTCCCGGAAGTTGAGAAACACTGGTATTAGGTACAAGCACAGCTTTGGACACAAAGTTCAATTTGAGAACTGGCTTTCTGCTTACTGAAATTTAGTTATCTTATCTTTTATAAGGGCATAAACACATCACCTAACTTCCAGTTCTAACTTCTGAAGATGTGAAGAGATATCAGATACTGCCTGGGGCCCAGTACCAGTACAACAAACATTAGCTAGTTCTTTTATTAAGCACTGGAGCATTAGGAGGTTGTCAAAAAACCTTAGTGTGACCCGAGCCCTCTCTCCAACTGGCTGCCTAGCAGAGCAAGTGAGGCCACCAGGCTCAGTGCCTGTAGCCCTGGGGATCTATAGGCCAAGAGTTATCAGGAATCTGGGCCTCAACTTGCTCCAGGAAGTAGGCCTAATATAAGGTTACACGTGTACACATCATTGCAACACCAGGCAATGCAAATTCAGTGTCTGCTGCAGGATCTAAACAAGGTTGTTGGCACCGGAGGGAGGAGAAGGGGTGGGAGGTGGAGGCGGTAAGTAGGTGTGCGCGAACAGGAAGAAGCGGTGAAGATTTCTGAGAAGCCAGCACTGCAGGGCTCCAGATACCAGAGAGAGGAAAGTAGAGTAATAGTATTCATGATGATGACTCCTTGACTTCTGGATCAGGTTGTCCCTTTGAGCGCCTCTGTTTGCCTACCTGGGGAGCAGGAGGTGGCTGAGAGCTGTGATAAAGCCCTGTAGGTGAACTGGCTCTTCCACGGCCGGAGGCCGCCCTGCACGTGCCCGAGCTGATTCCCAGGCTGTGCACTTCCTGCCCTGCCCCCGCCCCCCGCCCCCCGCCCCCGCCAGGAACTCCCAGCTGGGCGATGCGGGAGGGGCCCCGTGGCTTCAGACTCCCAGCCTGGCTGCACAGGCCAGCCTCCTCCACAGGGCTCTCCCTCGGCTCCTTCCAGGGAGTCCCTGGGAGGTGCTTCAGCGGCTGAGCCAACACGGCGGGGGAATCCTGTCCCAGAGGAAGAGTCCCAACCTAGCCTGAAGCCCCTGCTTGTTAGAATGCAGCCCTGGAGAGGCTGGGGTGTGGTGACCTCACCAGAGGCTGAAGGGCGCTGGCCCTGTGCGCACCTTCCTCCTGGGTTCCTGACTCAGGTTTCCCTCTACGGTGGTCTCTCAGCCCTTCCCCCAGCCCCAGCCCACCCACTCCTGCCCAGGTAACCAGCAACACTCCGACACAGTCCTGGCTGCGGTCCCCTGGCTTCCCTGCTAGGGCTCACAGAACAGGATGAGCGCTAACACCCGAACGAGAGAGATGCTAGGCCAGGGACAGAGGAGAGAGAGAGAGGGAGAGAGAGAGAGAGAGAGAGAGAGAGAGAGGTGGTGTGTCCCTGCTGACCTTGCACTCAGTTATGTATTTTCTCTGATCATTCCGATTTTTATTTTATAATCCAGATTTTGTTGTTGTTGTTATCTGGATTCTTGAAAACCTACCCAAATAGTTTATAAAGAAGACTTTTATTATTTTTGCTAAAAAAAAATTTTTTTTTCCTTTATTGATTTTAGAGAGAGAGGAAGGGCGAGATAGAATCATCTATGAGAGAAAACATCAATTGGCCGCCTCCTGCATGCTCCCCACTGGGGATCGGGCCCACAACCTGGGCATGTGCCCTGACTGGGAATCGAACCAGTGACCTCTTGGTGCATGGGTCGATGCTCAACCACTGAGCCACATCAGCCAGACTAAAGAAGACTTTTTAGTGGGAGCCTACTCCTTATCTCCAAGGGGGATGAAATAAAATTATTCCACAGTCAGGACACAGTCATGTCTAAAACACACGAAAAGGGATTAGGGGGAGGAATCATGGTGAGTTGACCGTGTGCCCATCCAGCTTCTCATCCCTCCCCCTTCTCTGTCCCTGTCACCCTCTTCCCCTATTCCCTGCCCACAGAAGAGGGTCAGAAGCCACTCAGGGAGGGACAGTTCTCTCCCCTGCTCCTTTGCTCCTCTGGGAGCCTCCACGGAGGTCAGAGAAGCAGGTGTCCTTCCTGTTGGCCCTACCCAGGCCTCTCGTTAAATGTGGCTTCTTGGCAGACCCACCCTCACACAACCTTCTGGCACCCGTTCTCCTTAGCTCATCCCAGCCTCACTGCCCCCAGGCCCTCGGCTCTCCTCTGACCCAAGCACCCCAGCATCCTGTTGGATCTGACACTGTCTCCCACTGGGAGCCCTGTGTGAGGCCCTGCTGGTCATAAAGCGCAAACCCGAATCCACAGCCACGCACACAGAAGGACTCGGCTTCAGGCTTTATCTGTGTGACTTCCGTTCCCAGTGGCAGTATAGTACCATGCTGAAGAGCCTGGACACAGAAGCCCGCCCACTGGGGTTGGGATCTGTCACTTACTGAGTGCCCGTGGGCAAAACTCCGGACCACAGGCCGACGCTCTAACCGCTGAGCCAAACTGGCCAGGGCTCGTGGGCAAAACTGACCTGTTCTCGTTGTTGTTGTTGTTGTTGTTTTAATTGTGGTAAGATACATATAGCATGAAATTCACCATTTTAACCATTAAGTGTGCTGTTTGGGGGCACAAAGTACACGCCTGTCATTTGGCAAATCACAACCACTCATCTCCAGAATTCCTTTCATTTTGCAAAACTGAAACTCTAGGAAATTGTGATGCATGTTACAACATGGATGAACCTTGAGGACACTGTGCTGGGTGGAATAAGCCAGTCACGGAAGGACGTATACCGTATGGTTCCACTCACATGAAGCACCCAGCGTTGTCAAGTTCAGAGACAGGCGGAATGGTCGCCAGAGGCAGGGCAGAGAGGGACGTGAGGAGTTGTTTAATGGGTACAGAAGCTCACTTTTGTCAGAAGGAGAGAATCTTGGAGACTGGACATACAACAGTATGAGTATATTTACGTTGCTGAACAGAACTTAAAATGGCTAAGAGGGTCATTTTTGTTATGTGTCATTTTCCACAATTAAAAAATTTAAAAACCCCACCCCTGAAAACTAAAAACTGTGTACCCTCACCTCATTGCTCTTTGCCTCAGTTTCCTCATTTGTAAAATAGTAATAATCATCCTACCCATCTCATAGGCTTGTTGCAAGGATTTGCTGAGTAATACATACAGCATAAATGTTCACGTAGCCCTGGCCGGTTTGGCTCAGCGGTTAGAGAGTCAGCTCGCAGACCAAAGAGTCGCGGGTTTGATTCCGGTCAAGGGTAGGTACCTCGGTTGTAGTTCATCCTCGGCCCTGGTCGCGGTTGTGCAAGAGGCAACCAGTTGATGTATCCCTCTCATGTCAGTGTTTCTCCCTTTCCCTCCCTACCACTCTATCTGAAGATAAATAGAAAAATATCCTCAGGTGAAGATTAAAAAAAACAAATGTTCCCGTCAGTGCTTGGCCATCGCCTCACGTCAGCTGTTATTAGCTTTTCACATTGAGCATGGCAGAAGGGGGTGGACCAGTAGATCCACTTTTCAGAGAAAGGGGACAGGGAAGCAGGATGACATGATGACTCGGTGAGGGTGTGGGGGAAGGGAGTTTATTCTGGGACTTGGGGACTCTAACTCACACTATGGAAGAATTCCTTAAGACTAGTGACCTAAACATCCGGGTCCCAGCAGAAGTGCCAAGGCCTCCCAATTACATAGACTCTAAGCATTTTGGAGTTGTGATCATTTCTACACAGGAGGCTGGACTTCTGAGTCTTTCACCAGCAAAAGGGTGAGCTGAACTCTGTCAGCACAAACCAGATAGGCCGAGTACAGGAGAGATTTCCGAATTTCTTTCCAGAAGAAGCTATCTCAAAGTCCTTCAGATGGGTTTCCGGGAATGTGGTTGTAAATCCTCTCTCTTCCAGTGGAGTAACTCTCATAGGAATTGTTTTAAATGTCTTCATTAAAAAGCCTTATGAAACTATAAAATGCAATTACATTTAATAAGCAATTGTATTAAAAGGGAAAAAATTACACCCTTGAAAATCTGGGAAATCTATCCCATTTATTGGGGTCTTACCACAGTGAAGCGGCCCTGGACTCTGCCATCCCCCAGGAGCCCGTCCTTGACTGCAGGACAGCAGCTGGGCAGAACCCCCCAGTTCTGGGGAGCCATCTGCGGGCGGCAGCCAAGACTAATGAAGCAAAGAGAGCGGTTTCTCCAAGGGGATCACAGCATCTGCTGGACCAAATGATTTTTGACATGTGTACTAGCTCTCTTGGGATCTTGCTCCAAGGACTCTAATGACCTCGTTTCCCCCTAACATTGTCCTCTGGCCAGCCGGCAGGCAAGCACCGGGTGGTCTCCTGATGCAAGGCTGAGGTGCGGGGATCCTGGCCTGCTGTCACTGGCTCCAGTCCTCAGGGTGTGTGTGAGGACTGCGTGCGGGTGGGCTTGCGTAGCTGCCTGGAAGGAAGGGCTGCGAGACCCCTCTGTGCCGGCGACCCTCCCTACACCCTCCATCGTTAGGCATTGGCTGCAGCATCAATGCTGAGAACATCAGGTTTTAATACGAGGGACACCAATTTTTCTTCTTTTTTGTTTTATAACTTTAGTGAAGTTTAAGTGACATACAATAAACTGCACATATTTCAAGTATGCACTTTGATAAGCTTTGACACGTATACACCATGAAACCATCACCATGAGACAGTGAACATAGTCTTCCTCCCCAAAAGTGTTCTCCCTCCCCTCTACATCCCCATAACCCACACCTCGCCGGGCAACCACTGATCTGCTTTTCATTACTATAGATTCATTTCCTTTTATAACAGTTTCAATAAATGAAACATACATTATGCACCTTTTTTGGTCCAGATTGTTTCACCCAGCATCATTATCTAGAGATTCATCCATTGTTGCATATATTGCTAGTTTATTCCTTTTTGTAGCTAAGTAGTAAGTATTGTATAAATACTGTCATTTGTTTGATCCATTCAACTGCTGTTGGGCATTTGTGTCCAAGTCTTTGTGTAGACGTATGCTTTCATTTCTTTTGGGTGAACATCTAGGAGTGGAATAGCTGGATCATAAGAGAGGAACATGTTTATTTAAGAAAGTACTTCATTGTCTCCCAAAATGCTTGTACCATCAGTTGTTCCTACCAGTGGTGCATAAAAATTTCAGTTGTGCCCTGGCTGGTTTGGCTCAGCAGTTAGAGTGTTGGCCGGCGGACCAATGAGTCGCGGGTTCGATTCCTGGTCAAGGGCATGTACCTCTGTTATGTCTCATCCTCAGCCCTGGTCAGGTCCTGCGGGAGGCAACCAGTCAAGGTGGCTCTATTGTGTCGATGTTTCTCTCTGTCTCTCTGTCTCTCTCTCCCTCCCTCCCACTCTATCTAATGATTTTTTAAAAAAAATTTCAGTTGCTCTGTATTCGGTACTGAAGGTCTTTAAGATGTTCTAATAGGTGTACAGTAGGGTCTGGTAGTTTTGATTTGCATTTCCCTAAAAAATAATTTTGAGCCTCTTCTCATGTGCTTATTTGCCATCTGGATATCTTCTTTGGTGGAGTGTCTATTTGAATCTTTGCCTATTTTTAAAATTGGGTTGTTTCTCTATTATTGAGTTTTGAGAGTTTTAAAAATAAAATCTAAATGTGAGTCCTTTATTAGATATATGCACTGCAGTCTGTGACTTGTCTTTTCATTCTCTTAACAGCGTCTTATGAAGAGCACAAGCTTTTGATTTTTAAGAAGTCTAATTTATCACTTTTCTATTTTAGGGAGCATGCTTTGGTGTCCTGTCTAAAAAAAAAATCTTTGCTTAACAGAAGGTTACAAAGGTTTTCTCTTCTGAGTTCTTCCAGACATTTTATAGATTTGGTTTTACATTTAGGTTTACGATCCATTTTGAGTTCATTCTTATATATGCTAAAAGGTAGGAATCCACGTTTGTTTGTTTGCATATGTGTATCCCATTATTCCAGCACCGTTTGTTGAAAAGACTATTTTTGCTCTGCTGAATTACCTTTGCAACTTTGTAGAAGATCAGCTGTGCATTGGATTCGTTTCCTAGGACTGCCTAACAAGCACCACCAACTTGGTGGCTTCAGACAACAGAAATGTCTCCTCTTGCAGTTCAGGAGGCCCGGAGTCTGACATCACCGCATGTTCCATTGCCTGCTCCTGCCCCGTACATGTTCTTTGAACCCGACCTTAGTTCATTCAGTCCTGTTTGGAACAGGTTTAATGTAACATGAGGAAGGCTGGGGCATGGACTGATAAGAACACAGGTGAAGAAGGGTGGGACCACAGCATCGCACAACGTCAGGGGCACCTTGTATTCTGTGTCACAGATCCGCCTCCGGAGCCAAGCACCACACCAGCCCTAGGGAGGGGTTGCAAGAAGACCCTTCAGGGGCCCTCTCATGCCTGGCTCTCCAGTGGCACTGTCGCTTTGCTTGGAATGCTCTTCTGCACATTCTTTTGTTAAAACTCTACTCAAGAACCAAATGTGGCCTCCATGAAACCACCTCGGCTTCCTCAGGGGCATTATAATGCATCTTCTTTCTCGGTGCTGCCACATTTTCATCAGAGCTGCTTCCAAAGTCAGGTCTTTCTCCCTGACCAGAGTGCACATGTCAAGAAGACAGGGATTGCCCTGGCCGGTTTGGCTCAGCGGTTAGAGCATCGGCCTGTGGTCCGGAGAGACCCAGGTTCAGTTCCCGCTAAGGGCATGTACCTCGGTTGCAGTTTGTCCCCGGCCCTGGTTGGTTGTGCGGGTGGCGACCACTCGATGTGTCCCTTGCACATCGACGTTTCTCTCTCTCTCTTCCTCTCTCTCCCTCCCACTCTACCTAAACAAAAAATGGAAAAAAAAATGTCCTTGGGTGAGGATGATAAAAAAAGAAGACAGGGATTATGTCTTACTCACCTCTGTATCCCTGACTCTTTTTTTTTTTAATCCTCACCTGAGGACATTTTTCCATTTTTTGTACAGATAGAGTGGGAGGGAGAGAGAGGAAGAGAAAGAGAGAGAAACATCGACGTGAAAGGGACACATCGAGTGGCTGTCACCCGCACGACCAACCAGGGCCGGGGACAAACTGCAACCGAAGTACATGCCCTTAGTGGGAACTGAACCCGGGTCTCTCGGGACCGCAGGCCGATGCTCTAACCGCTGAGCCAAACCAGCCAGGGCTGTATACCTGACTCTTAACACCAGCCCTGGCCTGGCAGAAGCCCAGTGATTGTTTGAGGAGTAAGTGAACAAATGAACTGAGATCCAGTAGAAGCTCCAAAGATCAGACATCCTCAGCCCTTCTCGGGAAGTCTTGGGCATAGAATACAAGAGTTCTTCAGGGACTCATGGCAAACTGAGAAGGAAGAAGGGGTGTTTGGAACATTAGGGTCCATATGTCAGCTCTGGACAAAGCCGGGGAAGTGATGAGACTCAGTTCAACGTTCAGCCTGCTGTGTGGATGTCATCATGCTGGTGAACATTAAAACCTGGTGGATGAACACACAGTGTGTTTGCAGAAGAGGACCCCCAGTGCACACACCTGCACACACTTGTGTGTAGGGGACAGCTCAGGAAAACAAGGAATTATCATACAAAGATCACAACACATGTAGATATGCACACGTGCATTTGGATGGCTGGGTATGTACCTGAACACACACACAGCACAGGCTCAGCAATCTTTGAGGGCCCAAGAAACATAGTGAGTGTGATAACACGTGTTAATGGGCAGGAAGTTAGAGCCCTGAGCAAACCAGGGCCTGTCTCTTGATAACCAAAGTCAAAGGAGGCTGAACACTGAACCTTCCCCGCCTTCCCTCGCTCTTTTCCAGAAAGCAGTCTGGCACTTAGTGCAACAGGCAAGTAAGATCCTTGCAGCACTGTGCCTGGAAGGAACCACAGTGTCTGGATGCTCTGCAGCTGAAACCAGCAAGCACCTCACTGGTTTGGACCCTTCTTGGCACAGCTCAGCACTGGATGGAGGGAGGCCTCTGGGAAGGGAGCCACTTCCTGCTAATCCCCTGCTCTGGGCCTTGCTCCTGGTCTGGCTAGTTCTGGCCTCCTGCGCAGTGCTTATACCATGCCCATGTCTGGTTCTGGTTTCTATCAGTTACAGTCATGGTGTAAGTGTGTGTCCTCTGTCTGGCCAGGAGCTCCCCAAGGACAGGGATTCTGCCTCCATAACGAGGCTGAGCCTCTCTTCAGAGGGGACCATGCCTCACCTGAGCTCCTGCAGAGGGAGCAGGCACCGATTTTGCTTCATCACCTTCGCACATGCCAGGGGCCCCTGAACAAGGAGTCTCTGAGTTGGGTTCCTATCATTGGGCTACTCTCTTCTCCCCTACAGATAGATCTTTGGGTGCCGAGGGCCTTTAACACGTGGCCCTGGAGAGCCCCAGCCTTCGGGTTTCAATTGCTGGCAGGCTCAGCAAGTGATCAGCTGCTCAATCCCAGCTGCTGCCGCCTCCTCTCAGGTTTCTTGGCATCTCTGAATCACGAGGGAGTTGTTGAGAACCTGAGGTTTCCTTAATAATTTACATTCATGCTCCTCCCTTGACAGGATCACATGGCCCCAGACAAAGTAGTGAGCTACTACCCTGGGGTAACCGGATCTTCTGGGTCAGGTAACAACCAGGAAACAATGTGAGGATTACCCTGAGTTCTGGCCAGCATTACCCGAGATCCAGACCCAGCTGGAGGCCAGGGACCCAGAGGGCCCTGAAGCTCAGCCGTGGCCTTCCACACGCTGGGGGTGAAAGGGTCATGAGAAAAGGAACGCTCTGGGAACCAACAGGAACAGCCTTGCTAGCCTGGGGCAGCCGACTGAGGTTTCTTTGGCATGGATGCTCCATTCCCACCCCGTCTCCGTCGCTGTCTAAACTGGAGTGTCTGCGGATCGTCCTTGTTCCTTGACCCTCCACCTGTGCTCCAGGCCCATCCCCTGCCCCCGTCCCGTGCCTTGGTTCTCCTGAGTCTCACCATCTCTGTCCATTTATCCACTCCCTCAATGTATAAATATACTCAGCTCTTGGGATCTTAACCCCCACCTTTGCCCCTGCAGTCATCACCCTACTTCTCTCCTTTTTTTTTTAAATCCTCACACCAGGATATTTTTCTTCAGATAGAGTAGGAGGGGGAGAGAGAGAGAGAGAGAGAGAGAGAGAGAGAGAGAGAGAGAGAGAGAAACACCCACATGAGAGACACACATCGACTGGCTGCCTCCCGCATGACCCGACCAGGGCTGGGGTCAAATTGCAACTGAGATACGTGCCCTTCACCGGAATCAAACCCGAGACTCTTCGGTCCGCAGGCCGACAGTCTAACCGCTGAGTCAAACTGGCCAGGGCTCTCCTTCCTCTTGAGTAAGCCCCTGGGAAGAAACTGAGGCAGTATGTCCTCCCTCAGCACCCACGCCCACGCTAACTGCACCACTGAAACAGACTCCCACCCCCGGGACTTAGACACCCACAAGCCCTCCTGGGCACCTGAACGTTCCCGAGGCAAACTCTATACTTGATATTCATCCATCAAAAAATTGCAAAATACTTTCTCTGTGCCAGGCCAGTTATATAAAGTGAGTAAAATGAGGGGCAAGGAGCTGACGATTTGACCAGTGCAGATCTAAAGGGGTACACTTGAAAGAAGCCCAGAACATATGGAAAGCTAAGGGGAGTGCATACCACCTGATCTTGGGGTTGCAAATAAGTTCTAGCAAATAGGTGAGTTCGCAAATGTGAAATCTGAGG
This sequence comes from Molossus molossus, assembly GCF_014108415.1. Lineage (NCBI taxonomy): Eukaryota > Metazoa > Chordata > Mammalia > Chiroptera > Molossidae > Molossus > Molossus molossus. Next base: position 36,848,329 of record NW_023425356.1, read on the forward strand.
ATAAGGACACTTTGGCTGCATTTTACTTAGGTCTGGGAGACCTGGTCTTCCCGTTGCTGTGTCCCAGTACTTGGCACAGTGCGTAGCCCGTGGTAAGCACTCTCTACATATTTGCTGATTGAAAGAAAAAGTGGAAGGAGGAAAGGAAAAAGGGAGGACAAAAGAATCAAGTCCATGTTCCTCTCCACCCGATTACTGGGGATGCCCGTGCAGGAAGCTTGTGCTCCAGAGAGACCACAGAGCCACAACCCTCCTTGTCCCTTCCTGGTCCTCTCCAAGGTTCTTGGGCTCCTTCCTCTGGTCAGACCTCGCCTCTTCTGGAGAGCTGCTCAGACTGAGCCTGCCCCCACACTCGAGTCCCCAGCCACCCGCACGGCGTCTCTCTACTGCCAGATCCACAGTGCCGGCCTCTGGGAAGCCAGCTGGCCTCGTGCTTTGGAAAGACTGCTGGTCCTTGTTTTATACGTGACACTTCCCCCTCCTCCATTTGGGAGCTTCCTGGGGGTGGGGGGTGGGGGGTGGAGGAACATGCCGCCTTCATAGTCTGCCCACCTCTATGTCTGGTTCCCAGTTCCCCAACCTAATGGCTGACCAATAGTTGATGATTGGATGCTCTCTTATTTTCCCCTGACCATCTTCCGGGAGCTGAGGGTAGGAAGCTGTCTGACCCTTCATTTTAGCTGCCCGGGGCATCTGCAACACCTTGACTTTGGTCTCTCCCAGGTGGTGTAGGAAGTGAACTGGGCTGACTCAGAAAACCTGACATATCAGCCTCCCACCAATTAACCTGTGACCTTGGGAGTGAGTAACCCTCCCTGGCCTCAGTTTCCTCATTTGTTTTAAAAAGAAGATAAGATCCCTTACCCTCTTGTCTTCTGTGACAAATATTTATAAAAGGGTGTGCAAACTTGTCCTGACCAGCAAGCTGTCCTGCACTTGTCAGCAGTTAGAGCTTCGGCCCGCGGGCCAGAGTCGGGGATTCAATTCCGGTCAAGGGCACGTACCTCGGTTGCGTGTGGTTCCTGGCCCTGGTCGGGGTCCTGCGGGAAGCGGCCAGTCAATGTGTCCTTCTTATGTCGATGTTTCCCTCTCTCCCTTCCTCTCTCTCCCTCCCTCCCACTCTATCTGATGATAATGAAAAAAAAAATATCCTTGGGCAAGGATTAGAAAACAAAAAAAGAACAAAAAGTGTGTGCAAACCCTTCAATGGTGCCTATTATTGGGGATAGTTCATCCCTGGCTCTGTCAGTGGAATACTGGATGAAAAGTAACTTAAACCAGGAGAACATTCCTTCTCTCACATCGAGAAGCCTGCAGGGAATTCCAAGATTCAGCACAATGTCCAGGTCTTGGCTAACTTCTCTGCAACACCCACTGGGAGCTGCAGCTGCTCCAAGCCTCAGCCTCTCAGACAGGCAGTGAAACAGGAAGGTGTGGGCCCTGGGGGTGGGGAGCTGGTTAGAAACTTGAACCAGCAATTATCCAGCCCAGCTACTTAATGTCAGGTGGGAGGGGACAAGGCACTGGAGGAGTGTGGATGGGGAAGAGGGAAGAGGCTCCTTCATCTCTCGTTTTCTTACCATGGAGGAGGAAAATCTTTCCCAGAAGCCTCCAGTAGACTATCCTTCAGATTCTATTGACTAAGACTTGGCCACACTGATAAGTCGATCACTGGCATAGAAGGAGACGCTAAATCAATCATGGCTCATCCATGGTTCACAGGCAGCGGGGAGGCCCCTCTGACACATGAGAAAAACTGGGGTTCTACCAGCATGACAGGCAAGGGGAGTCAACATCACCTGCCACAGGGCCTTGTTCCAGGCTCTGCACTTTGGTCTTGCCTTGCTCCTGCCTCCTGGTTCCTGCCCTCCTTCCCAAGACATGCCCTTTCCTTCCTTTCCTGGGACTCAAATTCCACTCCCTCCCCCGTCTTTTTTTCTGACACACCACCACCACCACAATGATGATGATGACCTGTACCCCTGGCTCGAAAGAGAATGAGTCTTCTCTTCATTCACTGACTTTCTCAGAAGATCCAGAAAATATTTCAGGGTCTGTCCCTGCCTCCAAGTCCACTCTAGGCCTGATGGGTGCGTGCTGTGGGATCAAGTCAGAAGCCTGTTCTTGGTAGTATCCATACATTCACTTAGCACCTGAGCACCTAGCTCACCCGGTGTAGACCCATGTAATCTAGCTTGACCCTCAAGAGAACCCAGGAGGCAGACAGGGCAGGTATAATAACCCTTCTGTCTCATGAATCACACGAGGCTCTAGGAAATCAAGGTGTTTGCCAAAGGCCACGGAGCCTCTAGCAGTTGGATCTGGAGGAAGGCTCCTTGGCTCTGGCCCCTGATTGAGTGCCCCTTCCACTGGACACAACCTGAGGCAACTCACCAGTGGCCTGCTGGAGCATCCAGTTGAGATTCCAGATAAGCAGGCATCTGCCAGGCTAACAAAGGCCTGTGTGTGTGAGGATGACAGCGAAACGTGTGCAGTGCCAGGCACACGCAGCATACAATGGCTATTGTGTCCCATTTGCATTAAACTACACTGGTTTGAACATTCCCCTCGCAGACCTGTTTCATCTGCTCTCACACCAACACTGAGCTGGACGCGGCAGGGCGGGTTACTGTCCGCAGGTGTGGAAACCTCGGAAGTGCGACCTAGCTGGGACCTTAGCCAGGCTCCTAGTTCCCAGGCCCGGATTCCTGCCCTCTCTGATTCATACCAGACTCAAACTTGTGCTTCTGCTCGCAGGTTCAGGGCTTCTGGGCTGGTCAACTTGTCGACCAGGTTCTCAAAACAATGAGGGAAGCAGTTAGGACCTGGAAAGTGGATTCAAGGAAATGTGGCGTCGGGGAGGGAAGGACGTGTCTGAGAGGCCGGGAGAAGGCCTGCTGAGCCCAGAACCCTGGCTGAGTCCAGGGCAGCCTCAGGCCAGCAGCCAGGTGGAGGCCTTGCAGAGCCCACCTGCAGGGCGGCAGGGTCCCAGTGTTCTGCCAGCGGCCAAGCTTCCCTCTGAAGCCTTCCCCGGCCTTCTTGGCTCCTTCTCTAGGAAGGCTCTGGTGACTAGCCCCTCCCCTGAAGCCCTCTGGCAAGGCCCCAGCTAATCTCTGAGATGCCATCTGGGGTATGTCACCATGCTGCTGTAAGGGTGAGAGAGCTGGTGTCCTTTCTCCTCTTCCTCATTCCCTTCCCAGCCCACTCAGTACACACACTCAGCGAACAACAGCGACTGACTTACGGACGGACCCCAGCCCTCCCTCTGTCTCCTGTGCTTTGGTCTTTCTTCTGTGGACAGGGGCTAGGGCAGTGGTTCTCAATTCTCCTGATGCCGCGACCCTTTAATACAGTTCCTCATGTTGTGGTGATCCCCAACCATAAAATTATTATTATTATTATTTTTATCCTCACCCGAGGACATTTTTTTCCATTTTTTATTCAGATAGAGTGGGAGGGGGAGAGAGAGAGAGAAACATCGACGTGAAAGGGACACAGTGAGTGGCTGCCACCCGCATGACCCAACCAGGGCTGGGGACAAACTGCAACCGAGGTACGTGCCCTTAGCGGGAACCAAACCCGGGTCTCTCAGGACTGCAGGTCGACGCTCTAACCGCTGAGCCAAACCGGCCAGGGCAACCATAAAATTATTTTTGTTGCTACTTCATAACTGTAATTTTGCTACTGTTATGAATCGTAATGTAAATACCTGATATGCAGGATGTATTTTCATTGTTACAAACTGAACAGAATTAAAGCATAGTGATTAGTCACAAAAACTATGTAATTATATATTGTGAAATATTTATTTCTAATTACTAATAAATGAAATTTTGTATTGAAGCATGGTGTAGTATGGGTAACAGCCTTAATAACAGTGAACTACATTGCTACATTTTGTGACAGTATGTGTGAAAAGCCAGTCAGTGCCAAGGTTGAGATCGCTTCTTTCTCACCAGACCAGTGATTCTCGGGGCAGTCTTTGTAAGAGCACAACAAAGATCATCTTCCACAACCAGTCTACTTCGTATTTAGACTTGATACCCAACAAGCTGGAAAACCCTGTTTCACAAAGATATATTGTTGGAAATGGAAGGAGGAACAACACAGTGTCAGACAGAACAGGATATGACTGCAAACACTTGATCCAGAATTTTATCACTGGTATTGCAGAGAATCAGTTCTCGCTGCATTGCTGTTAATAAGTTCAATGAACTCCTCTTGGGCTGTCTCAGGAACATCTTCAACTTTGATTGTGAATGGGCTTCTGACAAGTGCAAATGGGGTGCCGGTAGATTTGGAAAGTATGATGAAGTTTCATCTGCAAGCATGTGCAAGTGTTTGTTCACAGATATTATTATCGTAATCCTTGTCTGGTTCAATGTCATGTTCCTCAAAGAAAGCAGATAAGGTAGGCAACATGTAAATTTTATTTTCATCCAATTTTTTTTGCCAAAGCTGAAGTTTCATTTGGAGTTATCGGATCTTTTCAGACAAATCGAGGCATGCTGCATTTGGTCCTTGCAGTGATAAATTTAACTCATTCAAGATGGCAAAGATGTCAATCAAGCAAGCTATTTTCTGCAGTTCACTTTTATCGCTGAAAGTGCTTCGAACTAGGTCTTGCTGTCTGATTAAAAAATGTTCTGAGTTCATCATGAAGCTCAAAAACACGTTTTAAAACTTTTCCTGTCAACAACAATCTCACTTCAGTGTGAAATAGCAGAGCATTGTTCGGCGCATCCAACTCATTGCACAGTTGCAAAAACAGTCGACTGTTTAAAGTGCTCACCTTTACAAAATTGACAGTACTTACGATGCTTTTCATTACTTCTTGTAACTCTTGTGGCAGCGTCTCTGTTGCTAATATCTGCTGATGAATCATACAGTGAGTTACAGCGGTGACTCTTTCAGTACCAAACATTGAAATCCACATCGACTTCCTAGCATAACGGGAGTACCATCCGCGCAAACACCACAAACCTTCTCCCAAGAGATCTTATGCTCTTTCAGAAATGAGCCAACGGTGTCAAATACATCACATGCAGTAGTTGTCGTTTCAAGAGATTTGCAAAAAAGAAACTCATCTTTAAAGTCACCATCATTAATATACCTCGTGTGAACCAGTAACTGTGAACAGTTTGCAATGTCTGCAGATTCATCAAGCTGGATGCTAAATATTGGAAGTGGAGCAGATTTAATTTCCTGGAATATCAGCAGACATGTCAACTATTCTTCTGCAGACACTGTTGTTAGATAAGGAGATAGCACTCAATTTCATAACAAATTCGTCTCCGATCATAACTCGAACAATGTCTTTGGCTGCTGGCAACAGTAAATCCTCAGCAGTGGTGTGAGGTTTCATAGCTCTGGCAATTCTGAGTGCCACCAAATATGAAGCTTCAACAGCTGCTACGTTTTGTTTGTGGTACTTGCCACCAGTGTCAAGTCTGGCTTTCTTGAGTCCATCAGCTTTGCTTCTAAAATAGTTGGTATCCTTGCTGGCAAAGCTCGGATGCTTGCTATCAAAATGGCATTTTAGTTTGTTCATAGATTCCGCTGATAGAACTTCACAACAAATAACACATTGCGGTTTCTCAATTCCTGCTGTAAACCAGTAACTGTGGTTTACAGTTACTGTAAAAAATCCTCACTATATTTTCTTTCCTTAACATTCTTCTCTAAACGATCCATTGTCATGGGACGGTTTGCTAATGAAAATAATATATAACGATAGCTTTAATAATACAAAAGATGATACATGGCATAGTTTAGTCAATACAGTTCATTAAAGTTTCCTATGATTTACCATTCTCTGTGTTGTTTCTTTTACATACCTGTTACTATCACAAGGGGGCAGTATTCACATCAATCACAGCTGAATATAAAAAGACCGATCAGCATCCAGATTAAGTTGCCATGGTACAAATTTTTTTTTTGTAGTAGTTCATGATTTTACATTTACCCAGTAATTATAATTCATGAAGTGTCATTTTACCTCCAATACTGCTGCTTTCAACACAGTAGCTGCTCTCTACACATGTGTGACTGGTCCGCATAAGTACATTATGGCACCAACCCTGTCACACACACCTGTATTTGTACGAGGTGTATGTGATGGAGTTGGCGCAATGATATCATCACGCCTGGTACTCGTACATGGGTGTATCTGTATGTGGGCATATCTGCATGTGGGCGGACCCACCTAGAGACTGATAGAAGAGCGGTGTCTCAGTTCCTAGAACCATTGGAAATACAGTGATACCTCGGTTCTCGAACGCCTCGGTTTTCGACCAAATCGGTATTCGACCAGGAGATTCGAGAAACTTTTGTCTCGGAATCCGAACAAATATTTGGAACTCGAACTTCCGAGATGAGCCGAGTTGAGCCGAATGGCGTTCATTCGGCCCAGCGCGCCTTGCTTGCCTCATCAGTGTGAGTACAGAGAGAGAGTCACGCTTTGTGGAGTCACGCTTTCCTATTGGGTTTCATTGCTTCGGTTCTCGAACAATTCGGTTCTCGACCGTCCTCCTGGAACGAATTATGTTCGAGAACCGAGGTATCACTGTATTTGTTTTCCGGTGGTCTTAGGCAACCCCTGTGAAAGGGTTGTGTGACCCCCAAAGGGGTCGCGACCCACAGGTTGAGAACCGCTGAACTGAGGTATCTGGCCAGGGCAAGAATGTTCTCATAGACTCATTTAAACAGACTTTCACACTCATCACCAGCACCCTCTCGTGGCTCTCCTGTGCTTCCCCGTCACTCAGACTTACGCTCCAGTCGCTCCTCTCTGGCTCGGAGGGCTCGCTCCCGCTCCTGCAGCTGCATTTCCTTTAGTTTCAGCTCGCTTAACACAGGGCTGGACTCCTGCAACTTCTCTGGTTCTCCTAGTTGTCGCCCCCTTCTCTCAGGATTTCTTCTTTGCTCCTCTGCAACAAAGTCTGCTATCAAATGGTTCTCCAGGATTTCTTCGACAGAAGGTCGATGGTAATCCTGGGGAAAAAATGTTCAGTGTCACAGTCAGAGGTCATAACAGAATATTCACCCTAAAAGAGCGGTGACATTAAATGGGCATATCTGCCAAAAAATAGACTTGTTTATGGATGGGCCTTGACCACCTGGAAAAATAAGTTCACTGATGGCTTAACTCATGAGATTCTGGGTCCAAACAGCAATGCACATGTTTCCTTACCTTTGTTCCCCCTTCAACTAGAAGGCTCCACCCCTGTGCCGGTGCTCAGTGGCACTGCTAGAGTCAGTGTTAGGGCATCTCTACACTGAGTAAGCAGGATACTCGCTCACAGCCCTTAAATCCCATTAACTCAGCTGAATCCTTCTTTGTGATCTCATAGCATTTAAAAATTTTATTCATTCATTTTTTGGTACGTGCCCCTAGCGGGAACTAAACCCGGGACTCTCTGGTCCGTAGGCCAACGCTCCAACCGCTGAGCCAAATCAGCCAGGGCTTAGCATTTAACTTTTACATCAGTCTGATCAGATTTTTTCCATATAATCTCTTAGTTATTTCCTCTCTGCTCTTTTTAGCTCCCCATCTACACCCCTTCTCCACCTCCCCCCCCCCCCACATAAATGCACTTATTTGTGGTCTCTAACTCTCAACTGGAGCTAGAGGCTATTTATTTGTGGCCCCTTCTTACCATCTGCCACGTTGAGGTAGGCAAGGACACAGGGAACTAAGGATTTGGATGCTTTCTGCAATCTTTTCTTGCTACCAGCCATCTGTTAGCATGGCAGCGAGTGGGAGAAGACATAGAGAAAGCACACAGGGTAGGCCAGCAAGGACAGACGACTTATATATGTTTTCACTTGTGTTAACAAAGAAGATTTTTTTTTTTTTTGGTACATGCCCCTAGCGGGAACCAAACCCGGAGCTCTCTGGTCCACAGCCCAATGCTCTAACTGCTGAGCCAAACCGGCCAGGACAACAGAGCAGATTTAGCTAAGGAAATATGTTTAATGTTTCTTCAGTCTCATTGCTCTACGACACAGAACACATACTCCAAAATTTAACTGAGAGATAGAAACAGACAAAGTAATCTTATAATCTTTACCTTTAAATTTAACATCCTTGTAATGATGTCATTTAATTCATCAGAATAACGATATGAAATTCTCCTGAATTTGCCTTCTCGGAGCTTCCCAGGTAATTCCTTCTGGTTGAAAGCTGTAAATGAAGGCCTGGAAGAAAAAAAATAATAATGTAAAAATAAAATGGTATTAGAAAGCAAATCAAGAGCACAATTTAAAAAATTTTAAAAATAAAAAAAAAAAAGAGAAAATTCCAGAATAACCAATACATATATCTAGCCCACATTTAAATGGGTGTAGACATAAATGACTAATTGAATTATTCATTTATATTTTTCCTTGGTCTATTCAATAAACCACACTAACTGATATTCTCATTTCCTATTCTAGTTGTCTTTCTTCCTTACTCGCAGGAACAGTCTGCCATCGCTCTTATTCTCAACAGAGGGCACAGAGGCAAGTACCAAACTCGTCAGGAGGCTTCTCAGTGTTTTCAAGTCCAACAGGTGAGTCTGATACCACTTCCTGGCAACGCCTTAGGGAAGGCTGAACAGATCTAAATATAAGGGCAGGAGGGAAAAGGAACAAAGAACTGCACAGGTTTCAGTTTTTCCAAGAAACACTTCTAGATAATTTTCCTTTATGTTAAAGGCTTTCTATTTGGAATGTGATATAGTGAGAAAATGACATTGTTCTGGCCATGTCTAATCTTCATGAAAAACAGTCATTAATACAAAGTTTTATACTACAGTCAGGTTGGTTAATGTAACTAACAAAGATTTAGAAAAACCTGGAAATGTTTGTGAACTGCTGAAAAACTTCAGTATCTCTGCACCTTTATCTGCTCAGATTTACAACCAACTGGTGCTGTCACTTATTGCTTCAAGCTCTTCAAAAGCCATCAGGCAAAATCTAGGAGCCATAAATGGTTCAGAGTCTTTGACCCAACCCCGCAATTTCATTTTGAGAGTTATCTGATGAGGAAATAACGAAAAAGGAAGAAAGACTAATTCATATGCATAGCAGTGCTCCTTAGACTGGTGAGAAATTTTGGGAGCAAAATATTATCCAGCAATAAAGGAAATATATAAGTATGTTTACTCAGCAGCTCCCTTGTAGGAAAAGGCAACAACAAAAAAAACGACAACAAATACCAAAAGTTAGCACTGTAAAAACATGTTACCTGAAATGAGCAAGCCTCCTGAGCCCTGAATCTCCATGTACAAGAATCATCTAGAGCATTTGCTAGAATGCAGAGTCCAAATGGAAAAGCAGAAGCCCAGCCGGTGTGGTTCAGTGGATTGAGCCTTGTTCCATGCACTAAAAGGTCCCGGTTCGATTCCCGGTCAGGGCACCTGCCCAGGTTTCAGGCTCATCCCCAGTGGGAGGTGTGCACGAGTCAGCAGATCGATGTTTCTCTCTCAAATCGATGTTTCTACCACTCTCTCCCCTTTCTCTCTAAAAATCAATTAAAAATATATATATTTTTAAAAAGAAAAGCAGAAGTAAAACAGAGCATAAGGGCCAGTCCAGGGATCCAAATTTACTGGATTGCGGCTGGGGGCCCTGGACTATACTATCTACATTTTGAACAATTACTGCAAATGAGTCCGAGCTGGTGTACAGGACCTATGGCACTTTGGAAACAGCTCTTGAGACCAGAGACAAACCTATTTTGTCTTTGTAATCCCAGAATTTAGCACATGGTAGTCATTTAATAAAAGCCTGACTTGAATTGCTGATGTAGAGTTCAATGGTCTGGTGGTCCATTTGGAAAAAATATAAATTTAAAATGACACAGTGTTATTAATTCTTGGCTATTGGCTATTACTAAACACACAAAAAACTCACTTTGCCTGCAAGTGAATGCTTAGCATTAAGAGGTTTAAAAAGTATCTAAATTCTGAAATACTTACAGGAGACATGTAATAAGGGGTGCCAACAAATGTTTTTGCAAAACTTGTATCATGGTTTAATATTCTAGCCAGCCCAAAGTCTCCAAGCTTCACGTTTTGCTTGCCATCCAGGAAGACATTGGCTGGTTTCAGATCCCGATGGAGCACAGTATGACCACCATCACTTCGTCTGTGACATTCCTTTAGGGCCAGAGTCAACTGAGTCATCACTCGAAGAACAAACTCTTCATCTAAGTATTGTCTGAAATCAAAGCAGTCATACAGCATATAACTTCTAAATACAAAGATGGGACAATGAATTATCTAGTTTTCAAAGTGTACAGATAGGTAAATAAATATATTTTGATATAAAACATGGGTGTTGATTCACAAGGGATTTCCTAAAGTTTTGTCTGTGGACCCACCAAGTACAAGAACATTCTTCCACATTACTAAGTGCTTTATCCCTGATCCTAAAAGATGCTTAACAAAAGCGAAACCAGGCCCATTTTCAGCTTACGTTTAGAAGATTAACTTACCTTTCCTTGGTTCCCTTTGTAATTATACTAGCTAGGTCTCCTCCTTCGCAATATTCCATTACAATGTACAGTGTTGTGTTGGTTCGGTCAATATTCGATCATAGTAACGGACGATGTTCGATGTTTCAGTTCACGAAGCAAATTCCCTTCAGAAACAAGCATTTGCTTCTCAGCTTCTGTCATGGAGCTACAGTCAAATTCTTTCCAAACTAGTATCTGAAATAAGAATTTCCAAAGTATGAATGAACTCACACTCAAAAACAAAGAATGAGAGCTCCAAAATTTGAAAATTACTCCTTTATTTATTTATTTATTTTTAATCCTCATCCGAGGACATTTTTCCATTTTTTGTACAGACAGAGTGGGAGGGAGAGAGAGGAAGAGAGAGAGAGGGAAACATCGATGTGAAAGGGACACATCGAGTGGCTGCCACCCGCACGACCAACCAGGGCCGGGGACAAACTGCAACCGAGGTACATGCCCTTAGCGGGAACCGAACCCGGGTCTCTCCGGACCGCAGGCGGACGCTCTAACCGCTGAGCCAAACCGGCCAGGGCGAAAATTACTCCTTTATTACATAGATCATACAGTCATTATAATCTAATTTAGTTCAATGAACTTAGGGCTCCTGAATTTATTCTCATAATTATCCTCTAATCTTTTTCTTAAATCCTTACCTGGGGATATTTTTCTATTTATCTCCAGATAGAGTGGTAGGAAGAGAGAGGGAGAAAAAGGGAGAGAGAGAAACCTCAAGGTCAGAGGGACACATTGACTAGTTGCCTCCTCAACCGACCCAGACCAGGGCCTGGGACAAACCGCAACAGAAGTACATGCCCTTGGCTGGAACCAAACCCGCTACTCATTGCTCCCCTGGCCGACACTCTACCCCTGAGCCAAACCGGCCAGGCTATGTCTTCCAATTTTTAAGCAAACAATAATGCAGGGGGAGAGAGGGAGATGAAGCACATTAGGCCTCCCCCAACCCCCTGTCTTCACTTGCTTGGTGGGAGGTTAGCAATGGTACTCTGGTCAAAGGTGGGGCAGAGACAGTCCAAGTCGCTGACCATTCCAACGAGTCAAGCTTCTCCTGGGTGAAAGACCTGAGTAAAGGTCCCTCTATTATAATGTGTCAGCCAGATAACCAGAGACGCACAGCCAAATTGTAAAGGAGCGCTTTATCCTCGCCGGTGGGCTGGGGAGGGCACAGTCTCCCCTCAGATCAGCTGCTGAGATTTTTCTTGCTTGTCCGATTTTAAAGACAGAAGCCCCCTCCTCCTTTCCCCACCCCACCCCCCAGAGGACCGGTACAATAGTGGGCATGACAGTGATTACAGAGTCAAAATTAGCATTATTCACTGGGCTCAGAAATACCTGCAAATGCCGCAGTTACTGGTACTCGGAAACTGCAGATGCCTCCCAACACCTGGGGCAACTATAATCTTAGGCAAAATTCCTTTACTTCTAGGGGTAATTAACCTATTATTGGAAAAATATTGATGATAAAAACGGAGTCATTTAGTCGCCTTAGCCAAGGGGCCTACATAAGAATGGAATCCAGTCGCCTTAGCCTCGGGGCCCAGGTCACTTCCATCAGCAATCGGGCAGTTTCCTCTCCACTGCTTCTCTCTGAATAAAGTTTACCCACAAGTAAGGGAAATATAAAACCAATAATCCAAATAAAGGGTGACTTAAATGAGCTGACTGCGAGACATAAAGCTCCAGGTTCTTGTGATGCCCAGGCCGGGTGGCTCGGTTGGCTGGGGCGACCTCCCCACACACCAGGGTTCAAGGTCGCAGGTGATCGCCGGTCAGGGCACACACAAGAAGCAACCAATGAATGCATAAATAAGTGGAACAACAAATCAATGTTTGTCTCTCTTTCTCTCTCAAATCAATCAATAATTTTAAATTTAAAAAAATAATAAAAATAGTTCCGGGGTCAGCTACCTGTCAACAATGGAAGGCCCCTAGCAGGTCAAGGCAGGAAAAGCAGGAAGGAAATAGAAGACAAAGAGAAAAAAAGACAGAAGTATCTATATAAAGACGCAGTTCCCATCCCCTGAGAGGCCCAGTACAGACACAGATGCCACCGGCTGGCGAAACCGCAGCGGGGACGGGGACGGGGACGGGGACGGGGACGGGGACCGGGACCGGGACGGGGACGGGGACGGGGACGGGGACCGGGAAGGGGCCCGCGCTCACCTTGCCGTCGCTCTTCCTCCGGATCTTCTGGCAGCGGCCGTAGGAGCCGGTGCCAATGGTGTGCAGCACCTCGTAGTCCTCCGCCCGGGTCGGCATGGCAGGGGCCGCCGCAGGACTCGAGCAGATCGCGCCGCAGCCGGCGAACCGCAGCCAGCGAACCGCAGCCGCCCGCAGAGCCCTCCAAGGCACACTGCCGCCGCCCAGGCTCCAGCCTCGTTCAACCGTCGCGGGCCCTGGCCTCACAGCCTATTGGCCCACAGTGAGGAGGCGTCACCTCTCGGATTGGCCAAGAGGAACACAGCACCCTAGGCATCGTGGGAAGGCGTATCCATAGGCAACCGCGTCGCGTCCTTGTGGGCCACCGCTTTGGACCACTAGGGAGAAAGAGGCGGGGCTAAAGCAGAGGGAGGGCGGGGGATGGAGGGCGGGGGATGGAGGGCGGCCTCAGGCGGGTCTGTGCAACTCGCTGTGGCTGAAGTCGTCCAGGTAACGGAAGTCCAGAGGTCTCTCTGAGACTTCTTTGCACACTGCCTCAACCGCATTCTGACCTTTGCACTGTGACACCCCCCCCCCTCAGGTTCCTGTACCCTGAGCCTAGGTGGGGTCACGCGGAAGACAGTGACAACTGAGTACAGCGATGAAAAGTGCAGTCCCTCGTTGAAGGATCTGTATGCGGGAGTATCTGCATGTGGGCGGACCCGCGTAGAGACGGATAGAAGAGCGGTGTCTCCGTTCCTAAGACCATCAGAAACAGGTATTTTCCGATGGTCTTAGGCGACCCCTGTGGAAAGGTCGTTAGACCCCCAAAGGGGTCGCGACTCACAGGTTGAGAAGTGCTGCTTTAGACTAAAACATCCCTCACCTGGAGGAGCACGTGGGCATCGCTGCCTGTTTGGGCAGCTGAGGCTCCTGGCCACCTTGCCCACCTCCCAGGTGGGTTTGGTGTGGTTTCACTGAGGGTAATAGAGGAGAAGAGGCTGCGGCTTGGTGACCCATTTACATTCCTGTAGCAGCTCCCCAGTAACCAGTCCCCTCTAAGCAATTGAGAGCCCTGAAAAAGAAGAAATCACAGTGGCTAAGAGGCAGGACTCTGAGGCCAGACTGACTGCCTCGAAATCCTGGCTCTGCCACTACCAGTTGGGTGGTCTCGGGCAAGTCACTTAACTTCGGTGTGTCATTTCTTAAATCCGTAAAATAGTGAAGCTAATGATGCCTACCTCATGGGCATCATGAATGCTGAGAGCACTGCCTGGCACACAGGACATGCATGGTGTTGGCTCTCCTTGTCCCCTCCACTCCTTGTGCAGTACCTGGGGAAGAGGTACACCAGGGTCCTTCCTAATCCTCATTTCCTCCCTGGTGGTCTTGGTGACAGGGCTGACTTCATAAAGTTTCACCTGTACTTATTTTAATGCTCTGCTGTTGCCATTGTGACATTCTTAAAATGTCTCAACTAGTCTGGCCGGCGTGGCTCAGTGGTTGAGCGTTGACCCATGCACCAAGAGGTTGTCGGTTCGATTTCTGGTCAGGACACAGGCCCAGGTTGTGGGCCCCATCCCCAGTGGGTGGGCATGCAGGAGGCAGCCAGTCGATGTTCTCTCTCATCAATGTTTCTATCTCTCTCTCCCTCTCACTTCCTCTCTCTCTAAAATCAATAAAGGGGAAAAAAAAATGTCTTAACCAGGCAGGAGCTTTGCGTTTTCATTTTGCCCTGGGTCCCACAGCCTACTGGCTGGTCCTGCTGGTGGTCTGATGCTCTGGGACAGGCCTCTCACAAGGGATGAGAGTGAAGGAGCCCTGTCCCCTGAGCTCATTGTTTCTTCCAACTCTCAGCACTGCAGCAAATGCAGGCACCCTGGGAGCTTCCATCAGCATCCCAGTGAGTGGCTCAGACGGGGACAGACCTCGGGTCAGCTGGTCCAAACCCCACCCAGAGTTGGGTTCTCCCACCCAGCACCCCGGTACAGGCTTTCCCAGATTTGTGAATTCTTTGTAACAGGAAGCGACCTGTTTCCTTGTTGATTCTCATTGTAACCGCCCCTCACTCTTGTGAAGTGCTTTGAGGTTTTTCCAACCTCTTCACGAGGATTATCCCACTGGATTCCCACTGCCTTGTGTGGCAGGCATTGCCTGAGGAGTGGGCACTGAAGGGACATCCAGATCAACTGTACTTGCTGGCTCATCTTTCCCTTTCCTTCTCTCAGCAACTGAAATCTCACCTCACCTAGGAAGTCTTTAAGCCTATCAAAAGAGAAGACATAACTCCTTAATTCTTTGTACTAAATCTTCTCCCCATGAGCTGTAGTAATGTAATAACAGCTATGAAAGTAGCATAAGCTAAGCTGCCCTTTAACAAACCGTGTTAAATATATCAGATTTTGGTTAAAGAGGGTGGAACACAGCAGGATCATAGAACTTCCCTCCCCGTTGGCCAAGGAAATAGCACAGAAATGTAAAAACAACAAAAACACAACAACCTCAAACAGCCAAAGGGACAATCACACAAGGAAAGAGGGTAGAACACACACTTTTAAAAATGCCAGTCAAGGAAAGAAATGGAAGTTTCTAGAACCACATTGTTTTGTCCCACCCTAGACTAGGGAAATATGTTCATCGAGAAAATCTCAAGCAGTTTGCCGATGCCCTTTAATTTGGAGGGCAGCCACCTGAGGGGATAGCTAAGGCAAGGAACTGTGAGTGGAGGTCCTGAGGCCTGGGACCTGAGCAGGCAGGAAGGGTTGTCCTTGGCTTGCTGTCTTCCTGGTGGGGTCCAGGGTTGACAGGAAGAGCTGGAGCCCACAGGAGGAGCCGCTAGGTGCTCATCACGTGGACTTGCTGGTAAGCACCTGGTATCACCAAGATGTCTGGGGCTAAGCATGTGGCAGGAACTCCTTGAAGGACATGCTTGTTGCGTCTCACCTGCTTACTAGGCCCAATGCTCTCCTGCTTTTTCTTTCTCTTCCTTCTTGTCTATGGTTTTCAGATTCTCTGCACCAATATTCTGTGCCTACCATCACCACTCTTCCCCAACCTCACCCCAACATAAATGAGAAGCCCGTGGGCACTCCCGCTTGGGCTGGTCTCTTGTGTCAGAATCCACCCTGTGGTTAGACAGGTCACTGCCAGGGGGGCTGGGGAGCCGACCCTCCTGTCACTCCTTTCCTTCCTCTTCCAATGAGGGGAAGCAGACTGACTCAGTGCTCCTCCTGGCACACCAGGTCTCCCCATCACTCAGACATGACTCTGGTCTATTCTGATTACTATTCCTGATCTTAAATGAAGATTGAGTAGTCAACAATTCCATGTCTCTGCTTCCGAGGAGAAACTGCTTTATAAATTCCACATTCATTAATTCATTCAGTCTCTTGTTTTAATTATCCTTTAGGAAAACAAAGCCAGGTTCTGTTCACTGTAAGCCAGCCCAGGACTGCTCTGAAGATTGCCATGCCTGGGCAGGCACAAGTGCATCTCCAGGAGTCACTGTTCATGCCAAGCTTCATGCCAGGTGATGGCTGCTAAGTATTGCCAAATCTCCTCCCAGACAATCTCTCCTTGTCCTTCATCTTCTCTGTCCTGGAATCGCCACCTTTTGGTGTCTGTACTCTGAACAAGTCCTATGGGTGGTGGGCTGGACAGACTGATAGCCATCAGGCTAGATGGTTATCAGGCTAGAAAATCAAAGGCTTTTAGGGCCAGATCAGACTTCGAAGCATCTCCTTCTTATCAGCTCCTGCTCCCACCCCCAGCAGAGCTGAGTCTCTGCTCCATGCCCGCTGTTCCAGCTCTGCCTAAAGTTCTTCTGTACTCTACCACGACACCTCAATAACCATAAGCAATATTCGACTCTAATCTGCCCATTTCTTTCTGGTATCTAAATTTCTAAGAACTGAGTACACTGCACTTACAACTTGAAAGATGAAATGTCAATTCTCGACATATAAACCTCAGAGTCTTCTGCAACTAGAAAGGAAAGGGTTTTAAAAATTACTGTGGCTTCCTAAATCTTTAGGATGCCTTCAATGCCATCAAGGCTTTTATATTTAGGATCATATAAATTATACATGGGGAACTATGGTGGATAGCTTCCAACTACCAGAAATGATATTTCCCTCCCTTTTGATAATTAGTTCAAGGTCTTCACCACAAGTGACATCATGTCTCAGAGGCAAAAATAAGTCCCTATTAAGACTATGTAATGTCTTCTGTCTAGTAGATCTTATTTCCTCTTTATGCCCTTGTCTCCTCACCTTTCTGTTTGGCTCTCCAACCTCAAAGCTTTTTCTTGCTGCTGTCTAGAGCCTTAAGATAATTAGATATAGTCTGACTAGGTGAACTTAGGAGCTTGGCTATGCTGATTGCATTTCAGATTACCTTAGAAACCCCCAAAAAACCCAGGGCTCTGGGAAATGGGATGGTGGGTACTGTAGACATTATGAACCAAACAGGTCATTTGGACCTTAGGCACAGAAAGGTGTGGGAATAATGTACATACTCTGTGAAACCTAGTTGGGGTGGGATAAGACAAGCTCCCTTACTGAGCAGTTAGTACTAAGTGCTTCACATGTATGATCTCGTTTAATACTGAAAAGAACTCTTTGAAAAAGCTGTGGTACATTTGCACAGAATACTACTCGGACATAAAGAAAAGGGTATCTGCCTGGCTGGTGTGACTCAGTGGTTGAGCATCGACCCATGCACCAAAAGGTCTCCAGTTTGATTCCTAGTCAGGGCACATGCCCAGGTTGTGGGCCAAATCCCCAACCAATCAATGTTCTCTCTCATCGATGTTTCTATCTTTATTTCCCTCTCCCTTCCTCTCTTTCTAAAGATCAATAAAGAAAAGAAATTTTTTTTTTATTAATTTTTGTTACAGATGATTCTCCTTTTTTCCCCCACTGATTCCCCCCTCCCCCTTCCCTCCCTGCCCCTTCCCCAGATTGTTGTCCATGTCCACTATTCATGCATACATGCGTATAAGTTCTGTGGTTCATCCCTCTCCCACCTCCCCACTCCTTAAGGGATTGTCAGTCTGTACCCCGCTTCTGCATCTCTGGGGCTACCCCATTCCTCAAACTGTTATGTTCATTATATTCCACAAATCAGTGAGATCATATGAAATTTGTCTTTCTCTGTTTGGCTTGTTTCACTTAGGATGATACTTTCCAGGTCCCTCCATGTAGTCTCAAAGGATAAGAGATCTTTCTTTCTTTCTTACCGCTGCGTAGTACTCCATTGTGTATATGTACCACAGCTTTTTGATCCATTCGTCTACTGATGGGCACTTGGGCTGTTTCCAGAGGAGGAATGGAGAGATTAACCACAAAAGAGAAAAAACTCATGGACAACAGTGTGGCGACTGGGGAGGAGGGGTTTGGGGAGGTGGAAAAGGGATTAGGGGGGGATAAATGGTATTGGACAGAGATTTGACTTGAAGTGGAAACACACAGTCCAGTGTACAATGTGTTATAGAATTGTGCACCTAAAGTCTGTATAATTTTGTTAACTAGCGTCACGCTACTAAATTCAAAATGAAAAAAAATTAAAAAGAAAAACAATTTCCTATTTAACACATGATCAGAGTGAGGTTGAGCAGGAAAGGGAGATGGTTTTTGAGCCAGAAGTCCCCTATTCTCCCAGGTTGCGGCACCTGAATAAAACCCCTTTCCTTTTGCACCAGCACCTGTCTCATGAGTTTGGCTTTAGTTGTGGCAGCAGCCGAACCTGCATTTTCTGTTAAACATCTACTTTTGTGCTTTTGGGGAGCCCTGAGTTGCCATTGCTCTCACTATCCCACACTAAATATACCAGCATTCAATATATCCAATGCAGGGCCAGATGCCTCATTTCCAATGCCATCCTTTGTCCTTATTCAAATGTGTACATATCGGGGAAAGATAAAAAGCCCTATTGTTGGCTCTAGATTCCTTGATTAAAAGAGGCTTCTTGTCAACAATATTTTGAATTGTTCCTTTGTTTGGCATCCTGTAGATGCCTAGTGGCTGAGAGCCATGCTCTTTTTTCTGCCAAGAAGGTAGAGTATCTGAAATAGCAGCTGGGAGCCTCTACAGGTGAACCCTCGGGGATGGCAGTTTTAGGACAGAGTTCCCATATAAATTAAGTTGATTTCCTTGAGACTTCCCCGTCTGAATACTTCCGAGGTCCTCCTGTGTCAGGGTGTTTGTGCCTGTTTGTAGATAGCAGCCATCAGCTTTCCAATGCTCCTGGGTTCCTCTTCCTAGAACGCCACGCTCCTCTGATTTCTCCACTTCTAGGAACCTGTTTTATTTTCCCGTCACTGTCTATCATACAGCTGATCCCGATACAGTGTTAACTAGTATAAAACTGAAGATAAGATCCTTTTCAGGGAGGGGGAAGTGGGATTGGGAGGAGGGAATCTAGGGGGAAATAAGGAGAAACATCTGTAACAAAAATAAATTAATTTTTAAAAAGACCCTTTTCAGGGAGTTTTTTTTCATCAAAAATGAAAAAGGAACAAAGATGTAGCACTTAATATTTGCGGGGAAGTATCCCAGCCTGGCCACTTCTCAGTGATATCACTAAGACGGCTGCTACAATCACAAGGATGGCCCATGTTCTCTCTTGCCTGAGGTAAGTAAGTAAAGAGAACTCGGCCATCACCTCTAGGGTCACATGCCTAAAAGTCAGACAGTATTCCAAGAAGAGGCAATAGAAATTCTCCAGTGAACTCAGGAATGAGCTCTGTGATATGCTCATGCCTTCTAGCAAAAAAACATCATTCCAATTTCTTCCTTTGTAAAATGGGTTTAATCCTAGCTAATTCAGAGTATTTTCTGATTATCAAAGAAGCCTGTCTCATTTCCAGTGGTTAGTCAACCCTCCTCCCATGTTCCATTTGTTATCTGGATTATTGATACTTAGTGTTTCTCAAGCCTCTAAGAGTTAAGAACAAGGTTGTCCAAGTCCTGAGAGGTAAAAATTTATTGATTTATATCATATCAGCGTGTTATGATATGGTCACACCTGCTCATACAGCTGACTTTTTCTATAGCCAAAAGAGGAATATTTTTCCTTTAAAAATACATTTTTTTTTTTCAGCAGGAAGAAACACTTTTAAAACAAACATTTTCATATTAAATGGAAATTAAAAACAATGGCTTTTTTGTTTGTTTTCCCCCAACTCATGAGTAATAGGGCTGGTCAGCAATAGATCTCTCAGTGCTTCAAACTAGCTTTCAGGCCTCTGTCCCCAGTTTATTCTTCATCTTCTACAGTAACCACTTGGGGGGGGGGGGGAGGATTACAACCTCACCAATCAGCAGCCTAAACCCAGACAGGAAACAGAAGAGGTAGAATGAACTGTAACTATTTAACCTATTTTGTATGTCATGTAAGACATTTTAATACATTTAAAATTTTTCAGTGGGCTCAAACATATTCTACAAATATAGGGGGAAAAAGTGTTTTAAATGCTCAAAACAAAATCTTAGAGATGCCTATATCACAGTTTACTTTGAGAAATAAAAACATACAACTAACTTTAGAAATATGCAAGCTTTCCATGCACTTCAGGAAAAGGTGGCTTTTGGCAAATTCTTCAAAGGTTCAAAGCCCACTCTGCAGAACTGATGTTAATGCTTTCCTACCCTTAAAAGCCCCTGCCAGGGTTAGAGATAGGAATCTCTTGAGAGTAGTGAGTAGATTAACAGTGAGATGTTTATTCAACACTAACAGTTTTTTAAAACAAAAAACATAAAACGGAATCGGGCAGTGGTGTGCTGGAGACATCTCCCGCTGTCAAGAAAGCCAACAGTTTGGCAGTTTTAGAATTTTGCCAGTAGTTGTCAAACGGCTGTTATTAAAATTAAATTATATAAGCTTCCCATTGGTGCTAGAGCTAAAAGTGGTTCACTTTAATGAGTATAATTTGTACAAGGCTAAGAAATAGTTTAACAGTAGATCGCATATCAAATTGAATGACACATTTGAGAAATGAGCGGATTAGGATGTTAGTAATTCCATTTTTCAAATCACGGTTGGATCACAGTCATAGGTTGGCCAAAGATTTCAGGAAAAATCAATTAGAGCATCCTGGGAGAATCAATTGGCTATATGGAATTTACAGTAAAGTATACTTTATTATTATGTTAATCATGTTATGAAATCCTTGCTATCAGCAGCATTTATAACTTATGTAAGCTGGTATACAAAATTTTCCCCCAGGAGAGTGGACTGTTAAACATTTAGTAGACAACTGGGTGGGGAGAACAGTGAAGGAGGAGGGAGAAATAGTTTAAAATCAAAGGAGGAAAACAGTGTTTTCCATTTGGTTTTTCGGTTTGCCTTCAGCATCCAACTGCCCTGGTGTGTTCCAAGTACATATCTACAGATGTTAATGCCAAAACAGCTCCAGGAAAATACGAACACCCCATGCCCACTACTAAGAATTAAAAGCACTTTATGTACTTGAAAAAAATCAACTTTATTTTTTCTAGATTAAAAAAAATAGAACCAGCTATTATTTTTGTTGTTGTTGAGAAAATGCTTCTTTTGGTGTTCACATCTCAATTTCTGAAAAGGTAATCTGGTTACTAAAATAATCCCAATGCATTCACAAACCAGATCCACGTGTGACCAGCCCTTTACAAAAATTAACAGTTGCCACAACCTTTACATTCATTCTTATCATACATCACAACATGCAGCTAACACAAAGAAAGACAGGTCACCAAGCTGAAGTAAACATTATGGCATCAGAAAAATGAAAACCCATCTGTATAAAATAAATACAACTTTGTGATAACTGTAAAGAAAATGAAAGCACTTAACACAACAATGGCAGTTGAATGTATAACTGTTTCATTACCCAATCATAACGTAAGTTACTGTAAAATGCACAGACTCCTTACATACAAAGAATTTGTGCATCACAGCCATGTGTTCAACAGTTTTACACAATAAAAATAAAACCATTAAAAATATGTGTGCATATTTTGCAACTAGAATACACTTAAAATATTTTTTGTTCTTTAAACTGTTTTTAAAAAAGATTAAATGTAAAAATCCTCAAATGGAAAATTTTGCAGAAAAATGCATATTTTATCTTCCATGTGGCCAGTCACCTTCCCCCAACAGTTCAGCACTCTCAGCTCATTCCCAGGGTCCAGTTCCTACTTGTTGGGGATCAATGCAAAATAAATACAATAAAGCACCAACCAGTGACCGCTCCAGAGAATGCCCGGCCCCCTTGTGATCAAGAAATGTCCAATTTAGGTGGTTTTGGTCCCAATATATTAGTCTCTGTCCCTTCAGAAAATGAACCAGTGTACCTGCTGCCCAGTGCTGCTTTTGACTTTGCCTTTCATGTTACCAGAAGCAAGGTTCATTGCACTACATGGCAAGAAATAAGACTAGTCATTTTTATCCATCCTCTGTGGACCAGCACTGGCATGCTTGTAATGGTAACTCTGGAGTGAAGTCATGTGTAACTAACTCTTCCTATGCAGCAGTGCAAATAAAATTTTCTTAAATATAAAAAGAATCCAATAAGACCATCCATGATTAAAGACTACGTCCTATGATTATAACCAGGTCCCACTAATCCAGAGGAGTCTTTGGGGAAGTGATTGTCAAAAACACTACTAAGACAAATCCACACAAAATGAATAACATGAGCAAAGAATGAAGAGGCATTCTTAACATTGATCCAAATGATGTGAACACTAGAATGATGTTCTGAGGTTGACATTTGGTGATTTAACATTTCATTTTCATAAAAACGCTTGAAAACAATTGCAATACTGCCAACTCTTGATTATTAGGGATGCCTTTTCTAGACTATGCATTATTTAGGCTTCTGTGTTTCCTCCTCCTGAAACTGCCTGTCTTTCCAAATCTTTCCACTACTCATTAATACAGTCATAAACACATAGGCAAGATAAATGAATAAGCAACTCAAATCATTTTTTTAAAATTAGTAAGCATCCAGGAAGGGGAAAAAGTTTGATGAGAATAAAATTTCAAACTCCTAAATTCAATTACATTTTTGGCTTACCATGACTTATTACTACACTAATTATCCAGTAATCTCTAGTTCCCTTATTGTGCAAAATTAAGGGCTAGTTGTGATATTAAAATATGAGAGATTTGAACTTACAGCTATCTATTTCTTTAAACCTGCTATTAAGATTCTCAACTAGATTGTATGACTAACCAAGATATCATTTCCATTCTGTAATTTTTCTTTTCCTTCCACTGGCCTCCAGGTTTCTCTACAATATCTGTATATTTGAAACCAGTAATAGTTTCTGAAGTTAAGCGTGAACTTCTGGGGTGGTCACTTCTGTAGTCACTGCACCTGCTTGAGGCCAGGCAGGTGCTCCATCCCTGTGACTCCAGGATCCAGCAGGGAGTTTGCAACCCTGTCTTGCTGTGGGAATCTAGGAAGGTAAGCTGAGACCAAGAAGTGCTGAGACTGAATCAGCTACTGGTATAAAACTGGCACAGTGTTACTTTCTTTCCCCTTGACAACATGGATATTTGCTAAACCTCCTTCCACTCACTTTGCAAGGGAAGTACAAATTAGGAATTTTTATTCAGTTCTGTACAGTGGCATATTGCTGCTTCCCTGATTGCCATATAAGAACACTTGTTTGCTCTTTATATTCCCTAGTGCAAGCAAGAGAACCCCAGTTACTAGTAAGGAAAGCACTAGCAATGCTCTCAAACAAGCATACTTTGCTAACAGAAGAGAGGGAACAGGTTGATCAAGAAACAAAAAGGGCAGAGCAAACACACATCTATTTACAACTCAGATCTATGTTCAAAAATTAACACACATCTATCGGTATTTGTCATTCTCGAGGCTGCTGAAATGACTGTGCTTGAAAAATAAAGCATCTTACAGAATCATCTGTTTAATGTGTACAGTATATCAAACAATATCATGCTCCTTTGGAGCACAGTGAATGCAAAAGTGGCCCTAAACCACATCTCTGTATGCATTTCTCTTCTGTCCTGCTGGAGAGTGGCCACTCTGCTTGTGGCTTGCTTTAGCAATGAGGACGAAGAAAAGGTCTAATAGTTAGGACTGTGTCTGCCATACTCGACAGTGAACAGCTTGTCCCCAGATGGCTGACTAACTTCTCAAATGAACAATTCCAATGCATCTTGTAATCTGGTAGCATTTGCTGCGCCTCAAACAGAGGCTTCTTTAAGCTTCCATTTGGCTTCCTGTCATCATCCGTACCTCCAAAATGAGATTGGTTTCACCTCCTCACTGTCATTGTAAAACACACAATGAAATGCTTGGATTTCAAAAAGTGGCACCTAGGACAAACATTCCCAAATCAAACACAGGAACACGGCCTTCTGTGTCCTACCAGCAGTAGTCTAATCAATGAGGTATTTCAGTTCACACACCATTCTCTTCACACATGCACTGAATGAACCTAAAGATGAAGCCGCCGTGGGCTTGTATTTGGTGTTGCTTTACCTTTCCCACCTAAGTGGGAGGAAATGCCTATCTTCTCGGTTTTTGTTTTTTGGTTTATTTAAAAACAAAAAACACCAGCCTTTACTTTTTACTTTCTGGCTACTTCTCAAAATTGTCAAATTGTATGATTAGCGACAACAGGGGATGTACGGTGCCCCCGCCACAGAACACCAGCGCTGCCGCGCCAGGATCCCGGGGCCAGTCCCGGCCAGAGGACCCGCCTCGCGCTCGGAGGGCGGCCACGGGCAGTGCCAGCGCTCCGTGCAAGAGTCTGCTCCTGCTGTGAGGTACACTGCACGGACAGAGTGACAAACAAAACAGAAAACTGTCTTCTAGAAATAGACACGACTGTATCCTCTTCAAAAGCAATGGAAGAGATTGGGAAGCCTCCTGTGCTGCTGTCTCCTATGGTCACAAGGGCAGCTCCTTGATGGGACAGGTTCTGGGGGTGCTCTGTGATCATCTGTCACCATTTTAGGCCAGTGTCTGGCTCTAGCTCTTACTTTTCTAATAAACTAGCCTATTTCACCAGATGTTGGTCATTTATATGTTTTGCATTAATTTGTTTTAACCATCCCCAAATGCATTCGGTGCTAATATACCAAAATTAAAAAAAAAAAGACCGCCAACAAGAACCAAGGCTCTGCGCCAGCCGGAAGCCTCCGGGGCGGGCGGGCCGGTGGGCTGTGGGCAGTTCAGGGAGGCGCTGGGAGCATCAGGCACAGGGAGAGCGGCGGAGAGGCCGCCCCAGAGCTCCCCTCGCTGACTATGCGAACACTTGTTTCAGGCTAGATTACTACTCCTTTGCTACAGAAGCATCTGATAAAAGTGCATTTTGTAAAAGAAAATTATCAATCTACGATATGCCTTTTATACAAAAGGAGACACCAATCCCCCCCACCACACACACACACACACACACACACACACACAGGAAAGCACTAGCGCATGTAAACACGGTGTCGGACTGAGCTAGCCTTTTTGAAAGAGCACATTCCAGGACCGGAATGTGTCCACTGGACACTGCTTTCCCCCTACAGCGTGCCTGACACTGAACCTCACTGAGCTGGTGAGGACTGGAGCGTCACTGCAAACGACAGGGCGACAGTTCTTCAGAAGGTGCCAACCAGCCCCCGCGAGGTCACTAGAAACACGGGAGGAGCTGGGGAAATGAGGGCGTCTACAGCACTGCCCTAATGGAGATACTAGCTAAGAGGACCAACACAGCTCTCTGAGCTGGAGCTAGATGATCCAGTATCTGCTGGCAACAGAATTTCTCTGTCTTCTAGGATGACTTTATGATTTCCTCTTCTCCAAATGTGACGGCGGCTTAAATGTGTGGTTGAGTGTATCTTTTTAAAACATGAAAAGTCCTTAAAACATATTAGCAGGTCATCAGATTACTGATCCTCATTTTAGGAGAGTTTTAAAATATCCCAAAGGGGGATAAATATTAATCCATCCATGGAATTTCCTTTGCTTTTTTTTAATATTCTGATTTGCACATGTAAAATAATGCACACTCATGAAAGTCTGAATTCCTATGGTGACCTTGAAAAGTCCAAGTCAACTCCTAAAACAGGCAATGGTAAAAATACTGAAAGATGTTATACCACATATAGCCTGACAAAAATGCAAAAGACTGTATGAGAAAGATCCACGTATTGCTGAGGGTCATTTCCCTGGAAACGGCTTCCTTGTGGCCTTTGGGAGGTGGAAAAGCCCCTGAAAAACAAGATGGAAATATTACTTTGTTTTACTGTAGTGGTATATCTCCTGGAATAAAAGGTGAATATTAGTTTTAACTAGGATTTTTGTTTTTTTATGCATCTCTGTGACTTCCCATTGCTCTTGATGAGAGATCTCATTTCAAATACAATTTTCAACCTGCTGATCCTTTTCCTGCCTCTGAGACTCTGCCTCTATTCTCTGCCTGGAGTGCTCCTCCTCTACCTCAGTGATGGCTGGGGCATCTGCACTCTGCCAGTATCAGAAAAAAATGCCACCTGTTCCTGTCCAGCCCCTCACCCCCCAGTAAGTCACTCTCATCTCCATGATTATTTCCTTCTTGGCACTTTCCACAGTCTGTAACGATCCCCACCTATCTCTTCCTTTTCCTACAGACTGTCTCCTATGGGAGTATAAAGTGTGAGAACAGGCACTCTGCTAACTTGTTTCCCACTGTATGCTAGAGATTTCCAGTGGCCAGGACACAAGATGTGTGACATCAATACAGAATACCTTCCGAAATAGCATTAACTTATACTAATTCCTCTATTTACAAGTTAAACGTCTTTACCACAAAAAAAGTGGTTGTAAATCACTGATATTTTCAAAAGCCAATACAATTTATGAAAGATATCTTAATAACAAAAAGGAGAAACACAAAGTAAACAAATTTCTGGAAAGAAAAGCTAGACCATTCCAGGGCAATATTACCTAAGGTCATCCTGGTAACACTCTTCAGAATTTCAAATAGTCTTTGACCTTGTGGATAATCCCCCAGCTAAGCTGATTCATGAGGGGATTTGCTGTTCACAAGCAATGTACAGAGAACACTTTCAAGTTTTAAGGTCTTTTATGCAAATAGCTTTCTTAAATAAAGGCTTCCATTATTGTTGCTACAATTTAGGCCAAATACCATAAAGCAAGAGACAGATGGAAAAAAAAAAGAGATCTTGGTGGCCTCTTAATTGGGTCATGCCTTCTTACACACCCATTGTCTTATCTTTAAGGAAAATATGAGACTAAGACCAAGGACTGCACACAGAGAGGGACATCGTATTAGTCTCATTAGGAGTTCTAAGGACATACAGTGTTCAACTCCTGTCATATTAATATGCACTACTCCACAGCTCCAGAATCAGAAAGTTAAGATCAGGAAGGAATCTTCTGGAGGGCAAAATGAAATAATCCTGAATCCCAAGTCAAAGGCACTAAAGGTAATTAATGGTATCAGCCTTTGTTCAACATTAGGCCTTGCAGTCTGAATTAGCATAAACTTTCATCTTGTACCCCCCTAAAAACCCATCTAAGTGGGAAGAAAATAGTGTCTTCTATTCATCGAAAATTCCATGGCCATCCTCAGACCTGTGACAACTCTCTCTTCACCTTTTCCCCCCTATGGCAGCCTCTAGAAAACAGGCCCACAAATAGCTATTTGTGAGAGCACTCCGATAGCGCCTGGAGTTCTAGCAATGTTCACTTCCTTCTTTCATAACTTCCTTTCTCCCTCCCTCTCTCCTCCTCCCCTGCTATGTCTTTTTCACTGCACTGTAGTTTTCATAGAATGTAGAGAATATTAAGTATAGAAAAGGGATGTTAGGGTAAACAGACTTTTTCTCCCAAGGAGAAAAGTACAAGGTTGTATCCATGAAAACTAAAAAGTGAATGTTATCCCTGTATGTTAAAAAAAAAAAAAAAAAAAAGCATATTAAAAAGTTGTTACAAATGAGCCCTGGCCAATTTGGCTCAGCGGTTAGAGCGTCGGCCTGCGGTCCGGAGAGACCCGGGTTCGGTTCCCGCTAAGGGCACGTACTTCGGTTGCAGTTTGTCCCCGGCCCTGGTTGGTCGTGCGGGTGGCAGCCACTCGATGTGTCCCTTCACATCGATGTTTCTCTCTCTCTCCCCCTTCCCCTCTCTCCCTCCCTTCCTCTCTCTCCCTCCCACTCTATCTGTACAAAAAATGGAAAAATCCTCCTCAGGTGAGGATAAAAAAAAAAAAAAAGTTGTTACAAATGAGATCACATGACTGCTAGATGATGGTATTATTTAATCAAGTACAACGCCAAAAATGAATGTCATTTGCTATTTCATAAAATAGCCATATAATTACATATGTATGATTACAGTCTTCCACAGACTGTACTCTCTTGAATTAGAACCATTTGTACACTGGCTGATGAGTAAGTGCCTGAATACATTTACTATACATTTGTTTTTATGAAAATTCTAAGCTGAAATTCTTCAGTATAGAATACAGAAATATGTTGATTCCTTTAAGGTATCTGAACAATAAAAAAAGAGGTTATTTCCCTTAAATTACATCTTTGGAACTACCTGTAACTTCAGGGTGGTGTATTAATAGGTTACTGTATACCTGTTTCATAAAAATGTGATAAGAGGTCCTCTTTTTCAATAAAACGTTGATAGAGCCAATCAGAAAGTTCATCTGTCTCCAGGGGTACATCTTTAATTGGAAAGATCCTAGTTAAGAAAAAAAAAAGGCAAAAACTACTTTAATTCAAAAGTCAAAATCATTCAGAACCACAATTTAGGTTTGGTGACTGAAAAGCTGAAGAAAGTTATGGAATCCTCTTTTGCAAGGGTGGGTTTCTGCAGCCTCTCAAGTTATCTTGATCTTTATAAAAAATGTTGATAGCAGCACTATTTACAATAGCTAAGATCTGGAAACAGTCCAAGTGTCCATCAGTAGACGGATGGATAAAAAAGCTGTGGTACATATACACAATGGAGTACTATGCAGCTATAAGAAAAAAGATCTCTTATCCTTTGAGACAACATGGAGAGACCTGGAAAGTATTATCCTAAGTGAAACAAGCCAAACAGAAAAAGACAAATACCACATGATCTCACTTATATATGGAATATAATGAATATAATAGTCTGAGGAATAGGGTAGACCCAGAAACATGGAAGTAGGGTACAGACTGACAACCCTCAGAAGAGGGGGTGGTGGGGGGTGGGGAGAGATAAACCACAGAACTTATATGCATGTATGCATAACCAATGGACATGGACAACAAAGCCGGGGATGGGGCGGGAGGGATGGTGTCAATGGGTAAAAAAGGAGAAACATCTGTAACAAAAATAAAATAAAAAAATAAAAAATAAAATTAAAAAAAAACTGTGAATGAATAAATGAATGTTGATTATGCAACTGAGTTCATTTACCCATTCATTCAAACATTTACTAGCCTATTATATGTTAGGTCTAGTGCTAGATGGTAAAAACATATTATTAGATTATCCTATATCTACGAATAATAATTACTGTCTTCCCATGCCTGTGTGTTAAGTAGCAGTGGTACTGAGAAAAGATAAAATTTTATTTAAAAAAATTTTTTTTTCTTTATTGATTTTAGAGAGAAAGGAAGGGAGAGGAAGAAAGAAACATCGATGAGAGAGAACATCGATTGGCCGCCTCCTACATGCCCCTACTGGGGATTTGGCCCACAACCTGGGCATGTGCTCTGACTGGGAATTGAACCAACGACCTTTAGGTGCATGGGTTGACGCTCAACCACTGAGCAACACTGGCCGGGCGAAAAGATGAAATTTTAAAAGACAACTACTTTAGGACACTACAGTAGTCAAATGTTAGGCCAAATAATGCAGCTTAGCAATGTTCTTTTGCTGGGAATGTCTGTGAACTAGATAGAATCCCCCTAATTGGTGCCTTTTTGCTAATTATATCAGAGATATCAGTTTCATGAGCCAAGCCAACTCTTACTGTTTGGGAGTGGTTGCTGGAACACAATTCTGAAGGTTCTGCAAGCCTATCCTGACTCAACAGCAAGCAGATAGGGATGATAAGTGATAAATATCCCCTGGAGGTGAGAACAGAGAGGGACAGCGTAAGTAGGTGCTAGGTATTTGCTGACCTTGAGGAAGAATTTCTTTTCTTGTTTGGTTTCCAAATTGGAGAGTGTTCTTTATTTTTTTCCCTTTACCAAAGGTATTAAGGTACAGTTAAAAAGTCTACCAAAGGTTTGTTTGTATGAAAAAACAGCAGGCCTGTCCTTCTGCCCTTCGTTTCTCCCTCTCAAGAAGAATAAATTTTTACCTCTTTTAGTCAATTATCTTGATTTTTTTAGATGGGAGGTGGGAAACATTGACGTGAGAAAGACACATTGACCAATTGCCTCCTGCACAACCTGGACCAGGGCTGAGGACCAAACTGCAACCAAGGTACGTGCCCTTGACCAGAATCGAATCAGGCGACTCTTTGGTCCACAGGCCAACGTTCTAACCGCTGAGTCAAAAGGGCCAGGGCCAATTATCTTGATGTTTATTACCATGTTTCTTCTTTAGTTTTGGGGCTTATCTACTGACTTCCTACTATGAAAGATGAGGATTAATCTCCTTCTTCTTCCTATTCCCACTACACATGCACATCCTATCTTCCCAATGCAGTTGTATGGTAATTCTAACTAGCAAAATATTAGCCATTTACATTATTATAATCATGTAAATATACACAAAGCTAAACCATGTAGTAAATCATGGCTACTTTTCTTTTCCTGATCAATCTTTGTTCTCCCCAAATCGAGCATCATAGTTTCCTCTGTACACACAACTGACTCAACCACAAGCTCTTGGCCAACTGTCTAGAATCAATTCTCTAGATCCAGTCTGCAAACTTTCTCTTAAAGGGCCAGATGAAAAACATTTAGCTCTGCAGGCCACATGGACTCTGTTGCAACAATTCAACTCTGCTTGCAGTGCGAAAGCCACCAGAGACAATGTGTAAATTAAAGCCTGTAGTTGTGTTCGAATAAAATTGTATTTAAAAGACCTAAAAGTCCTGTGGTCTAGAGCTTCCCCAAGGCACTCACATGCATCAGACACTCATTCAACTTCATCTTCCTGAAGGATTCCACCCAGAGTCTGGATCTGCCACCTGTAGTTTTCCTCTTACAAAGGCCCTTCACTATTGTCCTGGAGGTTCTCTGCACTCCAAAATGGAGGTAATGTTTGTTACACCTATGCCTTCCTCTCTCTCTCTTCACTCCACATTTCAGGAAGCACATCCTCGAGCACTTTCTTGACAAAGGTACTTCAAACCTTGCATTTCTGCCAGTGTCTTCTTTCTACCCACACACCGGTGGTTGATCATTTGACTGGACATAAGATTCAGGGTTGGGATGCATTTTCTTCCATCTCTGTCTTTTCTGGGAGATTTCTTATTTAATTTCTAAACTTTTTACTGAGTTTTTGCTTCTTTTATCTTATTTTTAACATCTAAGAGCTGAGTGTTCCTTTTCTTAGTATGCTATTATGGTTGAATCTAATCTCTGAGAATTACAATGGAAAATTTAAAACATGCACAAAAGCAGAGAAAAGAGTTAATGAGCTCCCATGTATTATTAGGATTTTTGGAAGCTGTTCTTTCCCTGTACAGTCTCTGTTCTTCCAAGTTACCATCCTATGCTTGTTTTAGTCTCCATCTTTCACATTAGAGGCCGATTAGCTTACCAGTTACTTGGTAATTCTTTATTGTTCACTCACATTTACAGATGTGAGACCTAACAGCTCACTGATGCTCTCAGCATGTGAGTAGAGTTTGTTGACTGTGAACTTGACTGAGGATTGTCTGGCTGGGCTAGTTAAGTTGGGTTCTCCTCTTGAACTCACCATTTCTCTTAAGAAAGATCATCTAATGTCTGCCTACTGAGTAAAGGCCTGATTGCTAGTTTTCTGGCAGCAGAGTGAGGTACCAGGGCTGGGAGTCTGAGCACTTGGCACACTTACTTCACTTGACCATGCTATTTTCATTAGGGGGCCTCTGACTGGTGTTCCTGAGTCCAGAGAGCCACATTTCTCTCTCCAGAGTAAACCTCCAGTATTTGCCAGGAGAGGGAAAGAATAATCACCCCGCTGTGGGATGTAGGGTAGAGGTTCTGGGGGTCTGAGTTCTCCCTAAACAGATTTCAACCAGTCTTCTCAAGCTTAGCAACCCTTTTACTCTCATGTCCACAGGTACTGATGCTGCTGGTTTTCCAGTCTTTTGGAGGTTCCGTGGTATAAATAGGTTGGCTCTCGGCTTTCCCCTCAGCTGGTTTAGGGTTCTGTTATGTATCTACTGCTCCATGTTTTTCAACTTCCCAAGTATTGTTGCTACTGTCTTTCCTACTGTTCTCCCATTCTTTGATGGTCTACACCTTTAAAACCTCCTCAGTGTTCTTTTACTGGGGTTTGGAAAGGCATGAAAGTAGACATGAAGCCACCATTTCTTGTGAGAAGCTATTTTATTATTTCTGAAAAGTCTGCAATGATTTTCTGTCTATGGCCATTACCTACCACCTGCCATTCTACAAAGGGGTCTATATTGCTGTTTCAAGCTTAGGCAAAATGTATGTAAGTTACTTAGTAAGGATTTAAAAAATATAATGACGGTGATGCATACCATCATAAAAACACTAAATGACTTCTACAATTTATCAGCAGTGTCCAGACCAGTCAAATACCACCAGCGATTTCAAATGACCAACTGTGCTCAGACTCCTTCAAAGGCTTTTCAAAAAATTAATCATGTAATGTGACCATCTGCACACAACTTGGAAAAAAATCAGAAGGAAAATTATTTTTGAGTCAGATTCCTTTCTCTTATTATTTAAACATTTAAATATCAGATTGGGGGTATTTTAAGAACCAAGAAAAAGAAGAGAAAAAAAAGAAGAAAGGAATGTGGTATAAAAAAATCTATTAAAAATCAATTTCAAGAAATCACACAATTTTGATAAAAATTTTGCTTTTAAAAATTTTTAAAAGAAATGTAAACAAAATATAGTTTTATTCATAGTTTCCCATTCTTAGTCATCTTTTGATTCCCCAAAGTATAATACTATATTGCTATAAAGCAGGAATATAGGTGTTCTGGCCTATCAAATATTTTAATGGGGTAGGAGATGCTAAGGTCCTGAAACTTCAAGGTTTAGCTTCCCTGATCAGAATTTGATTTTCCATTGCTCTGAAAGAGCTAACAAAGAGATGGATTAAAGAATGTCATCACTTTTAAAAACAGAAAAAAAATACTGGAAATGCTTACACTACATAAAATCATCCCATAGGCTAGTATTTCTTAACCCTTTCATGCCTATTCTCCTAAGTAATTGAAAGATCTCTTTCATACTAAACATTTTACCTCTGCATGCTCTCACGTTCCCATATGCCTCCGCAAATGAGTAAGTGGGACTTCCTGGCTGAGATTCCCTTCCACAAACAGTGGGGTTTTTGTTTTTTGTTACATGTGGAGTCTGCTTTTTAGGCACAATTTAAACAATCCCAAAAGGTAGTGTGGCATAATGTTTATGAGTGCTGACTCTGGAACAGACTGCCTGGGGTTGAATTCTGGCTCTGCCACTTGCCAGCTGTGTGACCTTGGGAAAAATGTTTAACCTTCCAGTACCAGGAAGAGAAGTCCCCATACCTTCAGGCTGGAAAACTGAGAGGGAACTGAGGCAGAGGAGGTCCGAGGCTGCTGGAGCCCCAGGCAGTTCCTCTTAAAGGGCTCGTGTATGGACTTACTCAGACACCTGTGGGTTGCAACCCCTTTTGGGGTCGAAAGACCCTTTCACAGGGGTTGCCTAAGACCATTGGAAAACATATTTCCGATGGTCTTAGGAACCGAGACACCTCGGGTCCTCCCATGTACAACATGAGGAACTGTATTAAAGGTCCCAGCATCAGGAAAGTTGAGAACCACCGCTCTTAGCTCTCGGAAAGGCACCAGAGACACAGAGGGAAGAACTGAGCTGTTTCGCCTCTGGACGAGAGCTGGAAAGGCAGCTTTCTCTCAGAAAGACCTGTTGGCGGAGGTTCCTTTGGTGAGCCCTTGCCCAGGGCGGCAGACTCCACCATATCTGGGACTCCAGCAACATGGCTCACACTGTTTGCTCCACCCTGGTGATTCCCTGAGGCACTGCCCCACCCAACTTTCCGGCCCACCCAAGCTGTTTCCAATGGCTTTACCATAGGATTGGCCTGTCTTGGATCTTGCTTCAGGGTTTCCTAATCTCTCTCAAACAAGCAGCATCTGGTCTCAGCGAGCCCCATACCTCTCATTAAGTGGCCCCAGGCCTGGGACTAGAAGCAGCCAGCCTTGGTTCACAACTTGGCTTATCCTGGGTACCTCCAAGCCCAGCACAAGAAACAGCCATCGGCAGATCACTTTGTAGCTTATGCTTGGTGACCCCGGATAGAACACAGGCAGTGGCTGACCTTGCCCCAGAGCTAGCACACCCAGTGGACAGCTTCAGACCACATCAAAACACTTCCACCCAACCACCTCCCCAAGTGACACACAATGAGCAGACTCAGTGGGTACCAGAGCTCTGCTGAAGTAAGTCTTGCTCTGTGTGATGGACCCTACACAGCTGATCCTCCAAGGTAGTCAGAGGCCAGTGGTCAGTGGGCACAGCCAGTCCTTGCAGCTGATCAGCCTGAGTAAATCCCTCCCACTGACGTGCCACCAGCAATCAAGACTCAATTACAACAGAAGGGTGTACAGTCCACACTAGAGGTGCACCTCAAGAACCCAGCTAGGGTGATCAGGGAGGCTGTGCCACTGGATCCTATAGAACACCTACAACAATAGGCCACCCTACGAAGCCTAGGAGACATAGCAACTCTACCTAATACATAGAAACAATTACAGGGAAGCAGCCAAAATGAGGAGACAAAGAAACATGTCCCAAATGAAAGAAAAGAACAGAACTCCAGGAAAAGAACTAAACAAAATGGAGAGAAGCAATCTAACAGATGCAGAGTTCCAAACACTGGTTATAAGGTTGCTCAAGGAACTTAGTGAGACCTCCAAGGAACTCAGTGAGAACATCAACAATATAAAAAATAAAAAATTAAAAAACAAAACAAAACAAAACCCCCCCCCAGAAATGAAGGATGTACTAACTGAAATAAAAAATAATTTACAGGGAATAAATAGCAGAGTAAATAAAGCCAAGAAGCAAGCCCTCAATTTGAAATATAAGGAAGCAAAAAACACCCAATCAGAACAGCAAAAAGAAAAAAGAATCCAAAAAAAATGAGGAGAGTGTAAGGAGCCTCTGGGACAACTTCAAGCATGCCAACATTCACATCATAGGGGTGCCTGAAGGAGAAGAGAGACAGCAAGAGATTGAACACCTATTTGAAAAAATAATGACAGGAAACTTCCCTAGGTGAAGGAAACAAACATACAAGTCCAGGAAGCACAGAGAGTCCCAAACAAGATGAACCCAAAGAGGTCCACACCAAGACACACCATCATCAAAATACCAAAGGTTAAAGACAAAGAGAGTATCTTAAAAGCAGTTTGCTACCTACAACAGAGCTCCCATAAGACTGTCAGCTGATTTCCCAAAAGAAACTTTGCAGGCCAAAAAGGAGTGGCAAGAGATATTCAAGGTGATGAAAAGCAACAACCTATAACCAAGATTACTTTATCCTGCAAAGCTATCATTTAGCATCACCACCAAACCAGTATTATATGAAATGTAATCATGTCAATGTTTTTCTCTATCTTTCTCTCTCTCCCTCCCTCCCATTCTATCTGATAATAAGTAGAAAAATATCCTCAGGTGAGGAATTTAAAAAAAAAAGTATAAGGCAGAAAAGTAAACTATTGTTTCACCTATTAAAATTTGAGACTTAGCTATAACTTTCCCTGTGACTTTTACTATTCATTAAAATAAAACAGGAGGGGTTCTGCTTCTTATAAATGCAGAACAGTTTGCAGGTAACAGTTATAAATTCTGGACAAAACACAAAAAAGTAATTAGTGGAAGGTACCAGAGTGACTAAAAGCAGGCAGATATTAGAGGAGAGTCAACACTTGATAGGCAGGAATAGCACTTGGTTAGATTTCCATTTTTTACAGCCTTTTTTTTTTTTAATCCTCACCTGAGGACACTTTTGCATTTATCTTCAGATAGAGCGGGACGGAGAGAGAAAGGAAGGGAGATAGAGAGAAACATTGATGTGAGAGAGAGTGGTTGCCACCCACACAAGCCCAACCTGGGCAAAGGACAAACTGCAACCGAGTACACGCCCTTAGCGGGAACTGAGCCTGGGACTCTCTGGTCCACAGGCCGACGCTCTAACCGCTGAGCCAAACTGGCCAGGGCATTTTTTTTTTTTTTTTTTACAGCTTTTTATCAAAGAATTATTCCCAGTTAGCAAGGAAGCTAAAGATTATATTTTAAAAAGTCATCTTACTGGTTGAAGAATCAGAGGGCAGAAATGGGCGACCACAGCAGTTGGAAAATGAGGAATCCCAGAAAGAAGTAAACAGAGTGGGAGCCAAGACTTTATGTCTAAACCCCACTCAAATCTCTGGATGGCCCCTGAACAATGTACATGTAGGGCAGAGTCCAAACAGAATAAAGCCCTGCAATTCTTAGTTTTGGCACAAGGGGGGTGCCCAGAAATACACAGGAAATTTAATTACTCAGGAAATTTAGTCATTTGTTTTATTTTCTCCAAATTAAATGCCCTTAAATATTTAGATTTTTAGGAAAATAGAAATGTTTTAAAATTAAAAATTTTAATTTAAAAATCAGATTTTATTTTTTAAGTAAATGGAATTACACATTAATTTTTTACTTTTAGATCATCTGTCTTTTTTTTAAATTCTCACCCGAGGACATTTCTCCATTTTTTGTTCAGATAGAGTGGAAGGGAGAGAGAGGAAGAGAGAGAGAGAGAAACATCAACGTGAAAGGGACACATCGAGTGGCTGCCACCCGCACGACCATCCAGGGTTGGGGACAAACTGCAACCAAGGTACGCACGCACCCCTAGAGGGAACCAAACCTGGGTCTCTCTGGACTGCAGGCTGACGCTCTAACCACTGAAACAAACCAGCCAGGGCCATTTAATATGTCTTAACACAGTTCTGTCATATAAGTAGCACTTTTTAGGCTATTCACCACTACCACACTGAGTAGCAGCCAAATGGTTCAGGGAATTACTTGCATTCCTTTCTTGATCTCTAAAAGTATACTATTTCTGTAAATATAAAATGAGACCTTATCAACCTAAGGATAATTTAGCAAGAGCTGTAGGGCTAAAGAACATCTTAAAATACTATTTAAAACATCTTTATAAGGAGAAAAGTAAGACTGAATTAAACAGAGGAAGTCTGTTTGGGTTTACCAAGTGAACTCTTGAATATAAAATTGCAGAAGTATCTATGACTTTAAATGGGGGAGAATGTGGAAGTGGGGCTGTGTTTTAACAGAAATCCTACCCCACCAAATGCCTAGAATAGTTTGGACATTCTCTTGCCTTAGGAAACAGCCAGCAGGGCAGACCAAATGCTTCCTTCAAAGCAATCTACTGATTTTTTGGTCACCGTGGGATTAAAATATTAAAATGACTAATCATCCCCTAATATGGCAAAGTATCAAATGCACTGAATACCGGTCCTCTTAGAATTAAATAAAAGGAGTTCTCTGGGCTATAAAAAAACACAATAAACAACATAAATAAATCGTTCCAATTTCAATAGCTATCCAAATGAGAAACTAGCTCCTAATTTTCAAGAAATAAAAATTCTTATTATTTGTAATCCAGAATGAACTCTTAAATACAGAGTATTCTACCAAAATCCACTGAATCTGATTTCAAAGCACTAGATATATTACATTTTCACAAATATATATATAATAATGCTTAGCAGCTGGCACCTCTATAAATTCAAGTAAGAACATTTGACTTTCCAAACTACAAAGACTCCAAAATGTGATTTAACTAACAACACGGCTAACCCCTCAATTGAATTCTGCTAATAAACACTGAAGGTTTTAAGGTAAATTGTTCCTACTTTCAAAAACATCATAATCTAGCAGTGGGACACAAAAAGTAAACAAATAATCTAAAACTGGAATATGGTAATGTAGCGTAAGAAGTTGAAAGAATTTCTGTTTAATTAAATGAAGGGGTGTGCATGCCTATGTATGGCACAGGACACATGAAAAAGGTATCACTTGAAACGGCCTAAGAGTAAATAGAATTTAACACCAAAAAAAAATTTTTTAAACCAAGTAACAACATGCACATAGTTTTCAAAACTATAAGGTTCACAGTGAAAAATATAATAGCCCTATTTTTTTTCCCTCCTCAGATACCTGTTTCCCAGAAAACGTTTTTTTTGTTTTTGTTTTTTTGTTGCTATTCACCTCCATATTGCATATAAATAAACATGCTAATACCACTATTCTGGATGTGGCTTTTACTTCTTAGTCCTAGTCTCCTTTGGCCTTCTCTTCCTTCTTTTTTTTATCCTCACCTGAGGACATTTTTCCATTTTTGTTCAGACAGAATGGGAGGGAGAGAGAGAGAAAGAGAGAGAGAGAAACACTGATGTGAAAGGGACCCATCGAGTGGCTGCCTCCCGCACAACCCCAACCAGGGTGGGGGATGAACTGCAACCAAGGTATGTGCCCTCGACCAGAATCGAACCTGCAACTCATTGGTCCCTGGGCCCACGCTCTAACCGCTGAGCCAAACCAGCCAGGGCTTTCTCTTCCTTTTTACACGGTTAATAATTCCTTCTCAGTGCCAACTCTATTCTTTGTATTTATGTTTACTCCTATGTGTTCTATTTACTTTCTTACATGTCGGTTTCCTCTATCGGACCTTGCTATACTCATCTTTGCATACCCAATGTGTAAATCAGTGCCTGGCTCCTTCATGGGAACTCAAGTTTGATGAACTGAATTAAACTTTGAAAGTAACTTGCCAACATAAACCTTTATGAGGTGCCATCTATTGACAGCCATCAATACCATGGGCATTGTTAACTGACACCACCAGCGTTAGTGTAACAAGAATAACTCAGAAACACAGAAACTGCTTGCCACCAAAAATAGATGTACAGACAAGAACAGATACAGTCCAATTTAACATGTGAGAATTTCTCCCAGCATTCAGTTCCCAGAAAATTTGCTTTGAGCCATTGTCCTGAAATAAGATGTTCAGGCCCTATCCTCAACATACTAACATAATATTTATAGCTTCCCCTGGATTCACTAGAAAGGTTTGAAAAAATCTCCACTCAGTTATCTGAAAATAGAATTCAGCAACTCAGAGACAAACTTAGCCGCTTTAATACAGGGATGTACCAAGGCTCTGACAAAGGTAGCAGCTGTAGGATCACCCAGGAGAGAACTCTGAGTGACTAGCGTGTGCATAGAAAGGGAGATGCCAAGGACTCAGCACCCAAGCCACTGCTTCCCTTCACAGTCAGGGTAACTGAACCCGGTTCCCTTTCCTCTCAAGCCTTCTCCCTGTGATAGTCAAAGCTACAGCAAACCAACATGACACTTGAGGATATAAACAACGAGATAGTATTGTTCAGACATTAAATGTTTTATATCTTTATTCCTATTACATCCTTTGAGATACAAATTCTTGCTGAATGAACTGAAGTAAACTGTCCAGTAGGCAAGACATGACAATGACAATGGTATATTTGCTTAAGATAGTCCCTCTGATGCTTTCCATGAGTCTAATGACCTTTTCTTAATTGTCTTGTATTTTTTTAAATCAGTTTAAGGTTCACAGCAAAATTGTGGGAAGGTGCAGAGAACTCCCCTGTCTAAGGACTTAAAACTTTTTATTTTGAAATAATTTCAGACTCAGAGAAAAGTTACAGATTCTCCAAATATGAGTATTTCCCATATATGCTTTATCTTCTTCTTTTTCTCTGTACATATATTTTTTTCCTGTTTTATATATATTTACATATATATGATTATCCTCCACTTTTGAGAGAAAGATATTGTGTCCCTTAAATACTTACATTTTTATTTTCTAAATACAAGAACAATCTCTTATATAACCATAGGGCAATGTTCAAAATCAGGAAATTAACACTGATATAATACTGTTATCTAATCTACAATCTAACTACTTCACTAAAATTTTGCCAACTGTCCCACTAATGTTTATAAACAAAAGAAAGAGAGAAAAAGAAAAACAAAAGCAGTTAAAGGAAAAAGGAAGGTACCATGCTTTAGAAAGAGAAATATAGCAGTAAAATAAATGATAGTGGGAAAATAAAGGGAATAATTAATAAGCAATTATACTCCAGGTAAGAAGTAATAAAGCCTGAGACAGGCTATGGAATTTAGATTTTTTTTAAAAAAAGAACTAGACACAAACATTGCAGATGTACCTTTCATAGGCACTGGCAGGTGAATTTGAGAGGTAGGATAAAATTAAAAAGTGGAAGTAAAAAAAACTCCAAAATTTTTCATTCTGGGTGTGCACAGAATGATGTCAACATAAACCCCAACTGGAAAGCCAGGAGAAGCAAATCTGGATGAAGAAAAATGAGTTCCGTTTTAGAAATGATAGGTTTGAAGAAGCAACAGGGTATCCGGGTGGGAAAAGAAGTTAAATAAGGAGTTGGAACTCAGGAGAAAAACTGAGAGCTTAGGACCATTTATAAAAAGCCATTTCTATAAGCTGTGCTACAATGAACTCAACCTCCAAAGGAAAAAAAGGACTGAACAGGATCCTGCCGAAGGTCTATATTTATATAATGTCAATCTCTCAGAGAGTTTCTGTGTGTATACATATATACACATACACACACATGTGTATATATGATCTTATATTAAATGAAAGATTAGACCAAAGCTTGCCCTTATGCATCTCAGATTCAATTAAATTCTTAATAGTGATCATCAGTGAATTATTCTTAACTATTATTCAATTAAAATATAAACTCTAAGAATTCTGACATAATATTTCTAACAAAATGAAATTAAATTAGAAAACAAAAAGTTAATTTT
This sequence comes from Molossus molossus, assembly GCF_014108415.1. Lineage (NCBI taxonomy): Eukaryota > Metazoa > Chordata > Mammalia > Chiroptera > Molossidae > Molossus > Molossus molossus. The sequence goes on from NW_023425356.1 coordinate 36,889,034, forward strand.
GAGGACCAAAGGTAGTCACTATATTAGGCTTGACCTTAAAGAGACCTGTAAGTGAAAAAGACAGAATGAACCCCCAGAAGGCCAATGAGGTGGGGAGAGCTCTTCATTTCCAAGCTTATTCTAGTTCTCCAAGTCATATTATGTCCAGGTTCATATATTGGAAACAAGTTAGTAAATTGGATTTATCTGTTATAGTTTTGTTTCTTTACCATATCAATAGTAAAAAATTTATTTCAGGTTTAACTTCTGATAAATATTTGAGAAGAAATCAAGCATATCCTCTAGCTAGAGGATGGAAATTTTTATCTTATTTGAAATGATGATTCACCTTTCAAATCTTCAACTTCATAACAAAAATACAGAATTCAATCCATAATAGAGTCAGCCTCAATCCACTTATTTAATGCCCCTGGCATCCTGAATGGTGTCACACTAAAATGTTTCATTTTCATTGTTTTCACGTTGGCAATGGAGTAGGTGGATCTTGTTCTTATCTCCTCTCAGAACAAAACTGGAAACACAACTAAATTGGGGAACAATTACCTGAATTATCAACCAAAAACTATCTGAAGATGAGTTTGTTTGTTTTTTAAATCCTCACCCGAGGATATTCCTCCATTTATCTTCAGATGGAGTGGAGGGAGAAAAAGAGACAGAAAACATCGATGCTAGAAGACACATTGATTGGCTGCCTTCTGTACAACCCCAACCAGGGCTGGGACTGAACTTCAACTGAGGTACGGGCCCTTGACTAGAATCGAACCCTTGACTCTTTGGTTCATAGGCCAACACTCCAACCACCAAACCAAACTGGCCAGGGCTAAAGAGGAGTCTTATAACCAGGGACTGGCAAAAGAAGCCATCTCAAGACTGGCAGGAAGGGCAGACACAAAAGGGGCTGGCACCGTTCCTACGGGGCTGTGGCCAAGGTTATGGAGGCATATCTCAGCAGTAGGAGGTTCCCAGAGAGGCTCCCTAGCCCTGAGCGCCAGGGCCAAGAAGAGGTGCCTGCATAGTGCCTGGCTGTGGAAAGTGTGGGACTTCAGTCTACCAAGGAGAGGTGGAGCATGCTGGAAACAAAAGCACCCTCTTGAAGGGCCAACACACAAAATTTCCTTTGCAGCCATTCTCCCTGGGCTCCAGTGGAGGGACAGCAGTGTGGACTGGAGTCACCTGAGGAGAGTCTGGAGTCTGTGGCTTTGGAGAGAAACATGAGGGAACAGCCTCCAGGATCCCTGTACTGAGTACTCCTCTGATACCACAGTCACCATCTTTCTTGGGCAGGGCAATCCCCTCCAAGTGGCATCCGCCTGGGAAAAAGCAATTACCCCACTCTCTGAAATCCCTCTGGCCCCAACCTGCAGATCTTAAGCCTTACAGAGGAGTCAGAGCATAATAGTCTGGGAACACTCAGGGGGTGTCAGTGACTAGCTTTGGGATAGGGCCATTCCCCCCATTTTCCCGTGAACCTAACTGGCACTTTCCCATCACCGGAGATCCAATAGAAACATTCTCCTGGCTTCTGGCAGACCCTTCCTCTGGGCTCCAGAGCCCCCACCCAGCTGATTACTGGGGGCTCCACCCTGCAAAGGTGAGGGAAAAATCCAGGACAGATTCAGACGTGTGGCTATGGGGCAGGGGATCACACCCACCAGCTTCCCTTAAGTCTGAACAGCACCTCCCCATCATGGGAGATCCGATGGCCCGATGGCCCCATGCTCCCAATTCTGCCAGAGGCTCTTTCAATGACTGAGCCTTTTCAGTGACTAATTTGGCAGACAGAGGCAAGGGGAAGTGGATCCCAGGGTGCCTTGGGACATTTGACCTGCCCCTGGGCCCAGAGCAGGTAAAAGCTGCCCTTGGAGCACAGCTTGGTCCTTCCTGTGTGCAGCCAAGCTCTAAGAGGCAGCCACAAACCGTGGATGCTTGTAGCTTCAAACAGGCTGCCAGGCCAGGCATAGACATTGGCTTACACCAGAGTACCTCCCAGAACCAATCACCAAGTGGCCAACATCAGACAACATGGGAGCAGGATCCAACAAGCTCCACAAACAGTATATCCAGATGGAGATAACAGCAAGCACTAAACTCTGCTGAGGTAAACTCTACTCTTTTCTTTTTTATTATTTTCTTCCCTTTTTTATTTATTATTTTTTCTTTATTGATTTTAGAGAGAGACAGAGAGAGAGAGAGAGAGAGAGAGATGGAAATATTGATGAGAAAGAACATCAACTGGCCACCTCCTGCATGCCCCACTTTAGGGTTCAGGCCCACAACCTGGGCATGTGTCCTGATTGGGAATCGAACCACAACCTCTTGGTGCCTGGGTTGATGCTCAACCACTAAGTCACAATGGCCAGGCTTTCCTTTTTCTTTTATATATTTTTTTCCTTTTCTTATTCTATTTCTTCTTTTTTCTTTTCATATTCCTTTGTATTCTTTTCATTTTTTCTTCTCTTATTCTTTTCCTCTTTCTTAATTCTTTGTTTTGTATTCTTTTGTTTTGTCAGCACCTGTACAGCAGCTGTACACCATGATTGGAGTTGAGCCTCACAGTCATCAATCCAGCTAGAGGGTCGATCACACCCAAGAATGAACCACCAACAATCAAGACCCAAACACAACAGGAGGGCCCACACAACCCATACAGGGGGCATTCCTAGAGCACCCACCTAAGGAGATCAAGGAGACTGCACTACTGCATTCCACAGGGCACCTACTACATAAGTCCACCCCATGAAGACTGGAAGTCATAGCAGTTCGATCTTATACATAGAAACAAACACAAAGACACAATCAAAATGGGGAAACAAAGAAACAACCCGCAAATGAAAGAACAGGAGATATCTCCCCTCAAAAAGAGCTAAATAAAATGGAGGCAAGCAATTTATTAGATACAGAGTTCAAAGTAATGGTTGTAAGAATTCTCAAGCAATTTAGTGAGAACTACAACAGCATGAAAAAGTACATAAAAACCATAGAAAAAGAAAAGAACCACTGGTAAAGGATGAATGTCATATCTGACATCAAGAATACACTGGAAGAAACGAAAAGAAGCAAAGGATCAAATCAGCAATTTGGAAGACAAAGTAGAACAAAGCACCCAATCACAGCAGCAAAAAGAAAAAAGAATGAGGTCCTGGCCGGTTTTGCTCAGTGGTTAGAGCGATGGCCTGCGGTCCAGCCAGACCCAGGTTCGGTTCCTGCTAAGGGCATGTGCCTTGGTTGCAGTTTGTCCCCAGCCCTGGTTGGATCGTACGGGAAGCAGCCAGTTGATGTGTCCCTTTGCATTGATATTTCTCTCTCTCTCTCTCTCTTCCTCTCTCTTCCTCCCACTCTATCTGAACAAAAAATGAGAAAATGTCCTTGGGTGAGGATAAATAAAGAAAAAAGAATGAGGACAGATTAAGGGAACTTAGGGACAACATGAAGAGTAACAACATCAAAAAAAAAAAAAAAGTAACAACATCTGCATTACAGGGCCACCAGAAGAAGAAAGAGAGCAAGGGATCAAGAACTTTTATGAAGAAATAATGAATGAAAACTTCCCTAACCAGGTGAAGAAAAAACACACATTGTCCAGGAAGAGACTCCCAAACAAGATGAACCCAAAGAGGCCCACAACAAGATACATCATAATTGCCCCGGCCTGTTTGGCTCAGCGGTTAGAGCGTCCACCTGCGGTCCGGAAAGACCCGGGTTCGGTTCCCGCTAAGGGCACGTACTTCGGTTGCAGTTTGTCCCCGGCCCTGGTTGGTCGTGCGGGTGGCAGCCACTCGATGTGTCCCTTTCACATCGATGTTTCCCTCTCTCTCTCTTCCTCTCTCTCCCTCCTACTCTGTCTGTACAAAAAATGGAAAAATGTCCTCGGATGAGGATTAAAAAAAAAAAAAAAGATACATCATAATTAAAACAACAATGGTTAAAGACAAAGAGAGAATTTTAACAGCAGCAAGAGAAAGTTAATTACCTACAAGGGAGCCCCCATAAGACTGTCAGCTGATTTCTCAACAGATGCTACAAAGACCAGAAGGGATTGGCACAAAATATTCAAAGAGATGCAAAGCAAGGACCTACAACCAAGAATATTTTACCCAGAAAGGCTATCATTTAAAAGTGAGAAATAAAGAGTTTCCCAGACAAGAAAAAGCTAAAGGAGTTTGTTACCACCAAACCAGTATTATAAGATATGTTAAAGAGTCTGCTTTAAGAAGAAGGGGGAGGAGGAGGAAGAGGAGGAGCAGATGTAAAAGGTGTATAAAATGACAATAAATATGTACCTATTGCTCGATTGGTGTGGCTCAGTGATTGAGCATCAACTCATATACCAAGAGGTCGCCAGTTCAATTCCCAGTCAGGACATATGCCCAGGTTGTGGGCCTGATCCCCAGTGGGGGGCATGTAGGAGGGGGCCAATCAATGTTCTCTCTCATCGATGTTTCTATCTTTCTCTCCCTTCCTCTTCCTCTCTCTCTAAAGTCAATAAAGAAAAAAAATTTAAATATGTACCTATCAATAATCACTTTAAATGTAAATGGCTTAAATGCTTCAATCAAAAGAAACAGGGAAGCTGAATGGATAAGAAAACAAGGCCCATATATATGCAATGACCCACCTCAGAATGAAAGATACACATAGCCTGAAAGTGAAAGGATGGAAAAAAATATTTCATGCAAGTGGAAAAATTAAAAATAAACTGGGGTAGCAATATTTATATCTGACAAAATAGACTTTAAAACAAAGGCTATAGCAAGAGACAAAGAAGAACACTACTAATGATAAAAATAATAATCCAACAAGAGGATATAACTCTGGTAAACATTTATGTTCCCAACATGGGAGCACCTCAATATATAAAGCAAATCTTGATGGCAATAATGGGAGAGACTGACAGTAATAAAGTCATAGCAGGGGACTTTAACATCAATGGATAGATCTTCCAGACAGAAAATCAACAAGGAAATGACACACAAGATCAGATGGATTTCAATGATACCTTGAGTAATTCACCCCAAAGCAACAGAATATACATTCTTTTCAAGCACATGTGGAAAACATTTCTAGGATAGACATTATAACACAAAATGAGTCGCAATAAATTTAAAATAACTGAAATCATATCAAGCATATTCTTTGACCATAACGGTATTAAATTAGAAATCAACCATAAGAAAAACTGAAAAACACATAAGTCATGGAAGCTAAATACATGTTATTAAACAATAAATGGGTTAACAACGAGGTCAAGAAAGAAATCAAAAGTTACCCTGAAACAAGTGAAAATGAGAATACAACAACCCAAAATCTATGAAACACAATGAAAGTTGTCCTAAGAGGGAAATTCATAGCATTACAGGCCTATCTCAGGAAACACACAAGCAAACAAAAAACTCAAATGAACAATCTAATTTACACTTAAAAGAACTGGGGAGCCCTGGCTGGTTTGGCTCAGCGGTTAAAGCGTCGGCCTGCGGTCCGGAGAGACCTGGGTTCGGTTCCCGCTAAGGGCATGTACCTCGGTTGCAGTTTGTCCCCAGCCCTGGTTGGTCATGCGGGTGGCAGCCACTCGATGTGTCCCTTTCACATCGATGTTTCTCTCTCTCTCTCCCTCCTGCTCTATCTGAACAAAGAATGAAAAAGTGTCCTCGGGTGAGGATAAAAAAAAAAAAAGAACTGGGGAAAACAACAACAACAACAAAGCCGAAAGTGAGTAGGAGGAAGGAAATAATAAAGATCAGAGAAGAAATAAATAAAATAGAGTCTTAAAAAAATACAAAAGGTCAATAAAACCAAGAACTGGTTCTTTGAAAAGATAAATAAGATTAACAAACATTTAACCAGATTCATCAAGAAAAAAGGTAAGGAACCAAATAATAAAATCAGAAATGAAAGAGAAGAACTGACATCAAAGAAATACAAAGAATTGTAAGAAAATAATAACAACTACATGCCAACACATTAGAAAATCTGGAAGAAATGAATACATTCCTAGAAACATGCAATCTTCCAGAATTGAATCAGGAAGAATCAGAGAATCAGAATAGAGAGATTACAACTAGTAAAATTGAAGCAGTAATAAAAAGAAATTCCCAACAAATAAAAGTCCTGGACTGGACAAATTCACAGGTGAATTTCACCAAACATTCAAAGAAGAACTAACACCTATCCTTCTCAAACTATTCCAAAAACGTCAAGAGGAGAGAAAAACTCCCAAGCTCATTTTACGAGGCCAGCATTATCCCAATTCCAAAACCTGATAAAGACACTACAAAGAAAGAAAATTATAAACCAATATCCCTGATGAACATAGATGCTAAAATCTTCAACAAAATACTAGCAAAACAGATCCTGCAATATATTAAAAAAGATTATGCACCATGATCAAGTGGGATTTATTCCAGGGATGCAAGATTGGTACAATATCCACAAATCAATAAACGTGATATACCACATAAACAAAAATAAGAATAAAAACCACATGATCATATCAATAAATGCATAAAAAGCATCTGATAAAATTCAGCACCCATTAATGATAAAAGCCCTCAGCAAAGGGGGAACAGAGGGAACACACCTCAATATAATGAAGGGCATATATGACAAACCCACAGCCTACATCATACTCAAAGAGCAAAAAGTAAAAGCATTTCCCTTAAGAACAGGAAGAAGACAGGAATGTCTGTTTTCACCACTCCTATTCCACATAGTATTGAAAGTTCTAGCCACAGTAATCAGACAAGAAGAAGAAATAAAAGGCATCCAAATCAGAAAGGAGAAAGTAAAACTGTCATTATTAGCAGATGTCATGATATTATACATAGAAAACGTTAAAGATGCCACCAAAAAGCTACTAAAACCAATAAAGGAAGTTGGCAAAGTAGCAGTATACAAAATTAATGTCCAGAAATCTATGGCATTTCTATAAACCAACAATGAACTATCAGAAAGAAAAACTAAGAAAACAATCCCATTTACTATTGCAACAAAAAATATAAGGTACCTAAAAAGAAATTTAACCAAGGAGGTAAAGGACCTATACTCAGAAAACTATAGGACATTTTAAAAAAGAAATTGAGGAAGACACAAATACGTGGAAGCATATACCATGTTCATCGATTGGAAGAATTAACATCATTAAAATGTCCATACTACCCAAAGCAATCTATAGACTCAATGCAATTCCTATCAAAATACCAATAGCATATTTCACAGATCTAGAACAAATATTCCAAAAATTTATATGGAACCCAAAAAGACCACAAATAGCCTCAGAAATCTTGAGAAAAGAACAAAATTGGAAGGATCACAATACCTGATATCAAACTACACTACAAGGCCATTGTAAACAAAACTGCCTGGTACTGGCATAGTTACAGGCATGTCGATCAATGGAATAGAACAGAGAGCCCAGAAATCAACCCATGCCTATATGGTCAATTAATATTTGACAAAGGAGGCAAGAAATTACAATAGAGTAAAAACAGTCTCTTTAATAAATGGTGTTGGGAAAACTGGACATGTATATGCAAAACAGTGAAACTAGACCACCAACTTACATCATACACAGGAATAAACTCAAAATGTATAAAAGACTTAAAGGTAAGTTGTGAAACTATAAAAATCCTAGAAGAAAATATAGGCAGTAAAATCTCAGACATCTCTTGGAGCAATATTTCTGCCAAGATGTCTCCTAGGGTAAGGGAAACAACAACAAAAAATAAACAAATAGGACTACATCAAACTAAAAAGCTTCTGCACAGCAAATGAAACCATCAACAAAATGAAAAGGGAATCCACTGTATGGGAGGACATATTCACCAATGATACATCTGATAAGGGGTTAATTTCCAAAATATATAGAACTCATACAACTCAACAAAATGAAGACAAACAGTCCAATTAAAAAATGGGCAAAGGGCCCGGCTGGTGTGTTTCAGTGGACTGAGTGTTGTCCCATGGACTGTGAGGTCCTGGTTCGATTTCTGGTCAGGCCACATGCCCAGGCTGCAGGCTCAATCCCCAGATGGGGGCATGCAGGAGGCAGCCAATCAATGTTCTCTCTCACACAGATGTTTCTATCTCCCTCTCTAAAATATCAATAAAAACATTTAAAAAAATGGGCAAAGGTACTGAATAGGCACTTATCCTAAGAGGACATTCAGATGGCCAAAAGATGCACGTGACGATCAGCTTCTCTAACTCACTGTCTTAATTTGGAATGAAGCAAACATTTATATGAAGGACAGGGATTACTCTGTTTTCATCCCTATAAACACTGTGTGCTCCTGTGATTAAAATCTAATTAGGTTTAATTTTCCTATTAACTCATTAACAGCAGCACACTGAACCCATTACCTCTTTAATAGGAAGAAGCTGCCTTCTAGTGTAACAAGAATACAAAGGGGACAGGGGAAGAAAAAGTTGCTCCCTTCAAATGTTTCCCAGAGTTAAACTTTTAGTTCCTCTTTTAAAACAAGCTTTACTTCAGAAAAAGATCAATAATGTATCTGCAAGCAAACTAATAAACAATATTTCCCTAATTAAACAATACATAATATTGGGAAGTCAGGAATAAGAAAAGACATTTTTTTCTCTTAGCAGTAAGTGGCTTACATCCAATCTATGGGGAATGCTAATTTACTAATACTGAATTTAGCAATCATCTATACACACTTTATATATCTTAATAATAGTACATTATACAGACAAACAAACAAACAAATAGTACATTATATTTGTAAGGTTCTCCAGAGTTCTGTATAATACTTTTAAAAATAAGTATATCATTTAGTGCTCAAACAATGCATTCACTGAAGCCCAGGCAATCTCTGGCCATCCAAGCCTTAAGATGGGCTTCCTGCTTTATTTTTCAAAAAGTCGCCCTGGCTGGTTTGGCTCAGCAACAGAGTGTCAGCCCAAGGACCAATGAGTTGCGGGTTTAATCCTGGCCAAGGGCATGTACCTTGGTTGCGGTTCGTCCCTGGCCCTGGTCAGGGTTGGGCGGGAGGCAACCAGTCGATGTGTCCCTCTCACGTTGATGTGTGTCTCTCTCTCCCTTTCTCTCCCTCTCTCTCCCTCCCTCCCACTCTATCTGAAGATAAAAAAAAAAAAGTCATCTGGGGTTAAGAAAAAAACAAATACTTGTTCCACATCATGTGACGCAAAATTGGCTTTTGCACCATGTGGCTTAATAGTGATATTCTGATAAATTCTGCTTAACAGCAGAAAAAAATACACTTATGGATAGTTTTTAAAATCTGCCTATAGGTGACGATAAGGTAGCCCACATTAAGCAAAACGCCTATTTTACAGTGAAATTTATAGTTTCCAGATCACCTTTTTCTATCTCTCTGGGCACCCATTCCCTAATTTAGGCAATCAATGCTGTTTATTTTTTCCTTTATTGATTTTAGAGAGAGAGAGGAAGTAAGAGAGATAGAGAGAGAGAAACATCGATGAGAGAAAACATCGACTGCTGCCTCCTGCATGCCCCCGACTGGGGACGGAACCCACAACCTGGGCATGTGTACTGACCGGGAATCGAACCAGCAACCTCTTGGTGCATGGGTTGACGCTCAACCACTGAGCCACCAGCCGGACAATCAATGCTGTTTAGTTTTTTAACAACCTCCTCAGATTTAAAGAGAAAGAGATCTAACTCCAATTATTTATATTATTCACATTTGTGTATATATGACTTCTGATGTTGCATTTTAAAGTCTCTTATTGTAAGTGAAAACATCACATCCTTGTTTAAAATTTAAAAAATATAACCAAACAACTAGAATCTGAACAACAACAACAACAAAACAATCTGAGAACAGAAAACATAAATGGATAAGGAGTAACATGTTTGTTCAAATTTATTTTGATTTTAATGGTGTTATTCCTACCAAGAAAAATCCAGGATAAGCAATAAACAGATTATTTTGGAATTAAGAAAGCTAGGAAGTATATAAAAAAAGAAAACAGCAAAAGAACCCCAAACAAAACCAGTCTTTCTTTCCTATCCCCCAGGATGTCCTGATGGCCTAGAACAATATATGAGGAGACTTAGTCAATCTATGGCTGATAGAGACTTACTCCTGGGAGTTGCTAAGGACATGCAAATCCTCAAAACTATCCTGACACTAAGACACCTCTGTTCTTTCTTGCCCCTTTCATTTGCCCGCCCACCCATGTTTTCCCATATGAGCATAGGTCCTTCCCTTTTCCTAATACTGGTTAGACAATGAGCTCTATTCAATTTCTGGGAAGGAAAGTCTATCTCTTCACTTCTCCCAAGACTCCTAGGAGATTATATAATATATACACACACACACATACATATATATATGTGTGTGTGTATATATATATGTATATATGTATGTATATATGTATATGTATATGTGTGAGTGTGTGTGTGAATAAACAATTGAGCATAATTTGTACATTGTATTAACTAAATATTTTGGGGTATGATTCTAAATCATAACTAAGCTCTGCTAATCTAAAACAAAATTTGATGTCTGATGATAAAGTTTCTATGAGAAATATATTTCTGAGAAGCTTCTATTTTATTAATAGAAGTATCTTTTGGTATCGAACTAACCATTCCTTATGTTCTGTCTACTATTTGGTTCTAATTTCTAAATCAGGGTCCTTAAACTTCATAATTTAGCAATGTAAGTCACACAGCAAAATCAATTATAATTTTATAGTCATCCCTCACACATCAAAAACCCAAACTGCAATAGCCCTGGCCAGTTTGGCTCAGCGGTTGGACCACTGGCCTGCGGACCAGAGAGCCCCGGGTTTGGTTTCCACTAGGCCCTAGCGGCTAGGAGCACGTACAAAAAAACCCCCAAACTACAATATTTAAGTTTAAAAATTTAAGTTTCAAGTTATTCCAACTCTGTACTTATATTTGTAAAACTCTGATGGTTTACACATATGATGATTTACAAATATGCTACCTATTTATTCTCAAAGGATATGTAATTTGAGTAGTTTCCCTCTTGAATCGAGGGCTTTTGTGGTAACTTTGATCTTCCTTGGGACTAACTGCTCATTTAGTAATTTAGCTCCCATGGGTTGAGATCTTTGACTAGGAAATAGAGTAAAGATAAATGGCTTATAAAGTGATAAAATCTATCCAAAGCATCATGCTTTGATATAAATACCTACACACATTTACATGAAACGCTTTTAAAAAGGAAATCTACATTTAAAAAATCTAAAGTTAGTACAGAATATTCAATAAATGTTTTGCTGTTGTTTATGCAAAAGACATAGTATTAAAATATTAACTATTTAAAAATGTAAGTCATAGGTAAGTTATCCATTTAATCACTTAGAAAATCTTACATGATCTAATGATTTAAAAACAAATTAATTTCTATTAATACAAATCTACTTAACCCAAATGAGTATATATTTATCTTTGCTCTTTGCCCTTTGAAAATTTGTATAGGTACTTCCAGTCAAGATGGCGGCATAGGTAAACACGGTATAGCGTCCTCCCACAACCACATCAAAGTTACAACTAAACTACAGAACAACCATAATTCAAAACCGCCTGAAATCAAGCTGAATGGAAGTCCTACAACTACGGAATTAAAGCAGCAGCCACATGGGAGGAGGGGCGGAGGCACGAGGGGCAGCGGCCGGTGGACGGGCTGGTCCCACACCCAAGTGTGGCAGATAAAAATCAAAAGGATACTTTGACTGGGAAGGTCCTTCCTGAGGACTGAGGGGTCCCCATCCCACACCAGGTGCCCCGCTCAGGGTTCCAGTGCCAGGAAGAGAGTCCCCATCACTTCTGGCTGGAAAAACCAGCGGGAACTGAGGCTCAGGGATGCTGACGCGGCTGGAGCCTCAGGCAGCTCCTTAAAGGGCCCGCGCTCGGACTTATCGGACTCTCTCCCTCTAAGCTTGGAGGGGAGGCAGCTCGAGGGGCACCAGAGACATACAGGGAAGAACTGAGCTGTTTGGCACTGGAGCGGGGGCTGGAGAGGGGGCTTTCTCCGGGACATACGTGCTGTCAGAGGCCTTTGTTCCTTTGGTGAGCCCTTCCCTGGGGCAGCAGACAGCCGCCATATCTGGGACTCCAGCAACCTGGCTCATACTGGTAGCCCCGCCCTGGTGACTCCCTGAGGCCCCGCCCCACCCAACTTTCAAGCCCGCCCAAGCTGTTGCCAGTTGCTTAACCATAGGATTGGCCTGTCTTGGATCCTGCTTCAGGTTTTTCCTAAATTCTTTCAGACAAGCAGCATCTGGTTTCAGCTAGCCCCATACCACTCGTTAAGTAATACACAGAAACAAACACAGGGAGGCAACCAAAATGAGGAGACAAAGAAACAGGTCCCAAATGAAAGAACAGAACAAAACCCCAAGAAAAGAACTAAGCAAAATGGAGATAAGCAACCTAACAGATGCTGAGTTCAAAATACTGCTTATAAGGATACTCAATGAACTCAGTGAGAACCTCAGTGAACTTAGTGAGGGCCTCAAGAGCATAAAAAAGGACCAGTCAGAATTAAAGGAGGCATTAACTGAAATAAAGAATAATTTACACAGCTTCAATACTAGAGTACATAAATCCAAGAAGCAAACCATCGATTTGGAATATAAGGAAGCAAAAAACGGCCAATCAGAACAGCAAAAAGAAAAAAGAATCCAAAAAAATGAGGATAGTGTAAGGAGCCTCTGGGACAACTTCAAGCGTGCCAACATTCGCATCTTGGGGGTGCCAGAAGGAGAAGAACGAGAACAAGAAATCAAAAACCTGTTTGAAACAATAATGGCAGAAAACTTTCCTAACTTGGTGAAGGAAACAGACATACAAGTCCAGGAAGCACAGAGAGTCCCAAACAAGATGAACCCCAAGAGGCCCACACCAAGACACATCATCATCAAAATGCAAAAGGTTCAAGACAAAGAGAGAATCTTTTTTTTTTTTTTTTTTTATCCTCACCTGAGGACATTTTTCCATTTTTTGTTCAGATAGAGAGGGAGGGAGAGAGAGGAAGAGAGAGAGAGAGAGAAACATCGATGTGAAGGGACACATCGAGTGGCTGCCACCCGCACGACCAACCAGGGCTGGGAACAAATTGCAACCGAGGTACGTGCCCTTAGCGGGAACCGAACCCGGGTCTCTCTGTACCGCAGGCCGACGCTCCAAACGCTGAGCCAAACCGGCCAGGGCCAAAGAGAGAATCTTAAAAGCAGCAAGAGAAAGGCAGCTAGTTACCTACAAGGGAGTTCCCATTAGGCTCTCAGCTGATTTCTCAAAAGAAACTTTGCAGGCCAGAAGGGAGTGGCAAGAAATATTCAGAGTGATGGAAAGCAAGAACCTACAACCAAGATTACTCTATCCTGCAAAGCTGTCATTTAGAATCAATGGCCATATAAAGACTTTCCCAGACAAGAAGAAGTTTAAGGAGTTCATCACCACCAAACCGTTATTATATGAAATGAGGAAGGGTCTTTTTGAAGAAAAAGATAAAATGTATGAACAAACAAAATGGCAATGAATACATATCTATTGACAATGGAATCTACAAACAAAATGAATAGGCAGAACAGAAACATTCTCATAGATAGAGCCAACATTTTGTTGGTTGCCAGATGGGAGGGGGTTGGGAGAATGGGTGAAAAAGGTGAAGGGATTAAGAAGTACAAATTCACTGCTAGACTGACAAACCTCAAAGGGAAAGGGGTTGGGGGGTGGGAAGAAATAAACCAAAGAACTTATATGCATAACCAATGGACACAGACAATAGTGTGGGAAAAGGCGGGGGGGTGGGGGGGGAAGGGGTCAATAGGGGAAAAATGTGGAACATCTGTAATACATTCTACATTCAACAATAAAGATTAAAAAAAAAATTGTATAGAAGCATTTTAGGCAATCAGTAATCTTAGTGCTTCTAGAACGTCATTTTTAGAGACTTATTCAGTGAAAATAACTATTCAAATAATATTTTCATATTAAAAATTCAACATAATAATTTTGAGCCAACCATTTTCATTATTGATTAAAAATTTAATATTGAAATATTCACACTGTCCTGAGCTAGTACTTTATGTTGGCTGTATATTGAGTATTAATGTAGAATTCTTACCTGTAATGTACATGTGTGACTGTTGGTTTCCTGTATCCAAGGATCCAGGTTTGAATATCTATGGGTTCAGCTTTGGGATAAGCTATGGTTGTATCTATTATCCACTGGAGGCCTTTTGGTTTGCTGTCTGAGAACAAAGAAAAAAACAACTTAGAAGTTGATCAATCTTTCTGTTATTTACAACAAATAACATGGTATAGGTTACTTGAGGAGTATAAAATATATTGATATACCTTTTGCCTTAAAAAAACAGGATGAATTTTGGTATTACTGTTCTATACTATTATATAATATAATAGGAAATTAAGCATTTCCTATTATATTATAAAATAGATGAATTTCAAGCAAATTAACAAATAACAGCACTATTATTTATTGGATATGTATCATTCAAGTATTTACTACAAGTATGTACTATCAAGATCTAATTTCTATTTTCTCATGCATAAAAAATGGCCTATGAAAAGGTCAGAAGTTCAAGTATCACATCACAAAAATGAAAAACAGACCTCAAAACCAAACAAAACCATTCATTAAATATAACACAATACAGTATGGACACCAAGGTGTGTGACATCTGGGAGACATTAATAAATACTCTAGAATAAGGAAATAAAAGTAAACTTTTTTTTGAGAATTCTACCACTGAACCACCAATGCTACTTTTTTTTGACACACATAATCATCAGCTTGCTGGTCTTGTTTGAAACAAAATAAAAAATCTCCTCCTACAGTAGCAAGAGTTACATACAAATAAAGCAATAAATTTGTTTGCCCTTGGTCAGTAGAAGAGGTAACTACTGTTGTGAGAGAGAATGAGGAAGTGCTGTTTCTACTGCCAGCATGAAGTACAAAGTTGAGCAAGAAGTGCAAAGGGAATCTCACAGAGAATGCTGATAGCCAGATTTTAACATGTAATCGTCTATCCTTATCTGGGGTATTTAAGATCCCTAAAGAATAAAACTTATTCTCAAACATAAGTCCAAATGTGCATTAGGAAATCAATGATATTTTACTCTTGTATGTCAAATAATTACAAACTGACTTTATTATTTTTTTTATTAGTACATTTTTATAAAGTTTCTTTCTTTATTTTTTTTATCCTCACCCAAGGACATTTTTTGCATTTATCTTCAGATACAGCAAGGGGGGGGGGGGGGGAGAGAAACATCAATATGAGAGAGACACACTGACTGGTTGCCACCCACATGACCCCAACCAGGGCCAGGGACAAATGACAACCAAGGTACGTGCCCTTAGTGGGAACCAAACCCAAGGACTCTGTGGTCTGCGGGCCGACGCTCTAACTGCTGAACCAAACCGGCCAGGGACAAACTGACTTTAAATGCTTAAAAAATGTTAGACAACGTCGTAAAAGGGAGAAAAATGCCCATTAAAGAAATATAGTAAAAAATGTTTTTAAATAACATACTGCTAAAGGAACAGAGTTTATGTAACAAAACACATTTTGACAAGCTACCCATGATGTACATGCTGAAATGTTGAGGTATAAAGTATACTGATGTCTTCAACTAACTTTGACATGCATTAAAAAAAAAGATGGGCTAATGAATAGATAGCAGGATGAAGAGAAGAGAGCTATGATAAAGCAAATTACAGTCAAATGTTTATTACAGAATCTAGTTGGTCAGCTCATGAAGATTAACTGTAAAATTTTTTTAACTTTTACCTATGTTTGAAAAATTTTATAATAAAACCATGGGGTAAAAATCACCAGAGTTATTTAATATCCATTAAGTCATACAATATACAAAGAAAACCCAATCATTTCAAGTTAATCAGATACAACTTAATTTTCATATTTGTATCGATTACATATTAAAACAGACACAAAGAGCCCTGGTCAGTTTGGTTCAGTGGTTAGAGCATCAGCCCGTGGACCAAAGAGTTGCAGGTTTGACCCCAGTCAAGGGCTTGCACCTTGGTTGAGGTTCCTCCTTGGTCCTGGTTGCGGTGGTGTGGGAGGCACCCAATCGATGTATCCCTCTCACGTTGATGTTTCTCTATTTCTCCCTCTCTTTTCCCCTGACTCTATCTGAAGATAAATAGAAAAAATTATCCTCAGGTGATGATTTAAAAAAAAAAAAAAAGACACAAAGACATGGTATTTTTGTATGGGATAAAACACTAAATAATTAATATGAACAGTAAATAAAATAAAATAAAATAAAATACATAATACCAAAGTATAGAGGGAAACAAGGTAAAATAAAAGTAAAACTAGTTTTCAGGTATATAACTTTCTAAAATTTCTTATGAGTCTTCCTAAACAGTTACAATAAAACTTTTATCTAAGAAAAATGACAAACTACTTTGTTTTGGTTATAAGCAGAAGTGTCTCGTTCCCAAGGAAAAAAGCATTTTTTTCACCATTGTGTAATCACTATGACAACTGTCCCTACATTTGAGAGCTACAACATCACATGGAATTAACTGGGTAAAACTATTTAAAAACAGCTGCCGCAATTAGTGCAACAAAACCTATTTGGAACTCCTTTGCTTTCAAGCTTTGTCTTGGCTGACATTGCCACAGTGTATAACAGCAAAGCTATTCTGAACTTTCCTTTTCTATTAAAAGACTCTTTCAATTTGTCTTCTTAATAGATGATGAAAGATTAAGAGAGCTGACTGCCAAGTAGCTGCTTAGAAAAAAACAAATAAAAGGAAAACTCAGTGTAATCTCACAGGCCTTATTTCTATGTCTCATCCTTATTGTCATTTAAAAATACATATTTCTGAGGGCCTATCATTTCTACTTTTATTTTGTCTAAAGAATATTTTTTAAAATAGCAAAATGCTACTAAGGAAAAAGGCCTAGTGAGTTTCTTTCAGCTTCTATCATCAGCTGTCTTAAATTTGCTCATAACATTCTTCATGCTGTTGGCACAAACACTGTCTGCAAATATTCAGAATTTACTAGACTATCTCCAAGATAATGCAGTTGCATCTTTGAGTATGGTTTACATTTTCCTGGCCATAAAAGTAATACTCACTCTTTTTTTTTTTTTTAATGCAGAAAAGCATTAAGACTTGAGGAAAAAAATCATAATGTTACAGCTCAGAGAAGCAATGTCATGGCTAACATTCCTTTCACTCATTGCTACTGCTTTATTGTTTATATCTTTGGGCTCAGACTGTTTTCACCAGAGTTGTAAGTTCCCCCCATTCCATTAACATTAGAGAGCATAAGTATTTTTCTAAGCCAAAAAATATTCTCCACCAACCTCATTTGTAATGGCTGCGTTTGTATTCTGTTTTGTGGATATTTTATAATTACCTATCTCGCCTTCTTTCTGGCTATTTCCAATTTTTGGCTATTATAAATAATACTGTGAAAAAACTTCTTTGCCAATATTTCAGATGATTTCCTTTTGATAAGTATTTTTTGCAGTGGAACAACTGAGTCATTTATTTTAAGGTTCTTAAATACTGCCAAACTGTATGAAATGCATTCTTTGTGTTAAAGACGAACAAAAAAGCTTTCTAAATTTGGTAAGTGAAAAAAACAACATTTCATTACTACTTTTATTTGCATATCTATGATTAGTTTCACAAATCAGTCACTTCTCTCCCTGTGTCCTTTAACTAGCTATTCTACTTCTGGGAATCCACGCCACAGAAATACTGCCACAAAAATGTAGCTATATTTACAGGAACTTTTACTGTAGCAGTGAGAATCCCCAGAAGTAAGAATAGGTAGGGTAGGAGACACCTTTGATTTCATGCATTTCTGTATTATTTGAATAAATTATTGTAAGCATGAACTACCTTTGTAACTAGAAACATTTAAAATTGTATTTCATTTTCTCTTTGAGTATTATTTCTACTTGACAAAAATTATAAATACAGAAAAGAACAGCAGTTATTTCTGGAACTCCAGAAAATCCTTAATTCCAACAAAGGAGAAAAAAAAACGCTAAAAACCATCATACCAAATTCTCTAGCATCTCCTCCTGCTGGACTTCCATTTTCCTGTCGTGCCACAAGTACATTCAAAATAATTTTTGTTGCTCCAATCCTTGGCAGAGTGACATGTGTAAGAAATGGCAAGTTATTTTTCTTGGCAAATGTCTGACTTGTTTCTCGTCTCTTCCTGAGGAAGCCCCCTTCTGGAAATAAAACAATCCATTTTCGATCTCTGCTCCTGTAATTTTTTTCTAGGTGTTTCTTGAGAAGAAGAAGCTGTTGTTCACGATGAGATTTTCCCTAGAAGGTAGACACATATATAATAATATAGGTATATTTGAAATTAAACTATTATAAAATTAAACATTAGTAACAGCTTCTAAAGTAAAATCCAATCAGACTAAGCAGTGATTTCCCCCCACTTAACTGCCCATCTTGACCACAATGGTAAAAAGAAATTATTAGTACTTATATAAATAAGCCCGTTTTTAAAAAAAATTTATCTTTACTATTAAATGCATTACAGATGTCCCCCCTTTCACCCCTCATTGACCCCCTCCTCTCCATTCCAACCCCCTCCCCCTAGCCTTTTCTACTCTATTGTCTGTGTCCATTGGTTATGTATACATGCATATACATTCCTTGGTTTATCTCTTTCTGCACACCCTCTTCCCTCTGAGGTTTGTCAGTCTAACAATCAATTTGTACTTCTTAATCCCTTCGCCTTTTTTGCTCATTCCCCCAACCCCCCTCACATTTGGCAACCAACAAAAAGTTCTATCTATGAGTCTGTTTCTTTTCAGCTTGTTCACTTCGTAGATTCCATTGTTGATATGTATATATTTATTGCTTATCTTATTGTTCATATTTTTTATATTCTTCTTCAAGACCTTTCAACATTTCATATAATACTGGTTTGGTGGTGATAACTCCTTTAGCTTTTTCTTGTCTGGGAAACGCTTTATATGTCCATTGATTCTAAATGATAGTTTTGCAGGATAGAGTAATCTTGGTTGTAGGTCCTTGCTTTTCATCACTTTGAATATTTCCTGCCACTCCCTTTCTGGCCTGCAAAGCATGTTTTGAGAAATCAGCTGACAGTCTTGTCAGTAATTAACTGCTTTTTTCTCGGTGCTTTTAAGATTCTCTCCGTCTTTAACCTTTGGCATTTTGATGATGATGTGTCTTGGTGTGGGCCTCTTTGGGTGCATCTTGTTTGGGACTCTTTGTGCTTCCTGGACTTGTATGTCTGTTTCCTTCACCAAGTTAGGAAAGTTTTCTGTCATTATTTTTTCAAATAGGTTTTCAATTTCTTGTCCTCTCTCCTCTGGCACTTCCATGATGCGAATGTTGGTATGCTTGAAGCTGTCCCACAGGCTCCTTATACTCTCCTGATTTTTTTGGATTCTTTTTTCCTTTTGCTGTTCTGATTGGGTGTTTTTTGCTTCCTTATATTCCAAATAAATGATTTGCTCCTCAGCTTCATCTACTCTACTACTGATTCCCTGTAAATTATTTATTTAAGTTAGTGTATCCTTCATTTCTGACTGGTCCAGTCTCGATGTGGCTTCTTCTTTAATTTCGTAGTTGTAGGACTTCCATTCAGCTCGATTTCAGGTGGTTCTGAATGATGGTTGTTCTATAGTTTAGTTGTAATTGTGATGTGGTTGTGGAAGGAGGTGATACCACATTTACCTACGCCGCCATCTTGACCAGAAGTAACAAGCCCTTCTTTCTAAAGAAAAAAAAATTTCTCTAATTGCCCCTGAAAGTTCTTTCATTCATCAATTCTGTGACTGTTTTCTGAGTGCCTCCTACTTACCAGGTAATGTTCTACACTACAGATAGAGAGGTAAGTAAGAGACCCTCATGGAGCTTACTCAAGTGGGGAAGATTACAAATAAGGAGTAACAATTGAACTGATGATGAGTGTTAGGGGAAAAAAGAGGAGAGAGAGGGTCAAGATGATCAGGGAGCCCTGGCTGGTGTGGCTTAGTTGGATGGGCATCGTCCTGGGCACTGAAAGATTGCCCAGTGATTCCTCGTCAGGGCACACGCAGGCTGGATCCCCGGGCAGGGGGCGTGTAGAAGGCAGCTAATGGATGTCTTTCTCTCACATGGATGTTTTTTTGTCTTTTTCCCTCTCTCTCTAAAAATCAACTTAAAATCTTTTTTAAAAAGGGGGTGGGCAGAAAAAGCAGCTCCAAGGAAATGAAATTTGGTCAAAGAGCTGATAATGTGAGGGAATAAGCCATGTGAAAATTCGAGGCAGAATATCCCAGGTGATGAGAACAAAAAGGACAAAGACCCTGAGTTGGAAACAAGCTGTGGCAGATTCAAGGCCAGCATGGCTGAGGTGTGATGAACGAGGCAGACAGCTCAGGAGAGGAAACTGAAGAGGTGAAGAACAGATAAGAAGGACCTTGCACTTTGTGAGTGGTTTGGGGTACAAAGTCGTCGGATAGCTGTGAACAAGGGAGTGTCATGCTCTTATTTACATTAAAAAAATTTGCAGGCTCCAGTGACAAAAAGATTATAGGAGGTAAATTAGAAGAATACTGCAGTTGTCTAGACGAAGGAGTCTGATGAGCTTCAATTATGGTATATTGATGAGAAGTGGATACATTTAGGAAAAAATTGGAAAGTCAAGCTAACAGGACACTCTGATGCACTGGATCTTGAGGAAAGAGGATGACTTGGAGAATGAAAAGAGGAATCTAGAAAAAAATTGTAGAAAGGTCCAAAACCCACAATATTACAAAGGTTTTTCCTTCCAGTGTGATTAATTCACTAATACTTTTCCAGCCAACGCAATTACAGAAGCTCCCTAAAATAATCTGTATGCTTTCAGTCTTTAAATTATTCTGAATGCAAAACAAGTAAGACATATTCTTAGCTAATTTACTGAACTGAATTATGATTAAGCTTTATATACGTAAGTTCCCAAGTCTACATGTAAAATATTTTTAATATTCTTGGAAATAACTTGTCAAAATAATCTAGTAGCAAAATCCCAATAGATTTTCTTTACCATTAATACTTTTTTTTATCTCCCTTCCATATTCAGATTTTTGTTACTATCTATCAGAGGGAAAATACTGCTCTTTAGAAAAGAATTTGCAAATCTCTCTGATATTTGAAAGTCTTTAAGGATACAAAACTTCACACATTGTAATAAAAAAGAAAAATGCTTTAAAGTGCATTATTTTCTGCATTTATCTCCTCAAAGTATACTGATAATTGAGTATAATTTAGCCTCTCTTGATAACTGAGAATCATAGTAGGGTCATTTGTTATACTACACTACACTATAAATTCGATGATTTCCTTAGACTGCCATGATGCAAAGGGATCAGCTTGGTTTTTCCTCTGGATTCCCCTAAACTGCTATGCTTCAGTTGTTGGGATACTCTGAGTTTGTTCTGATCACTATTTATTTCTTTGTTGTTCTGATCACTATTTATTTTGTCTCAACCTTGTGGTCAACTCCCACTCCCACTTCCACCTGAAGTTCGAAAGCATATATCTGCTCAGAAGAACCAAGGGTGTTTCCAGAAAAAAAACTAGATAATTGCATAGCATGTGAAAAATAAAAATGTGTTCTGTACATAAAACTGTCTGGAGTAAAGAATTTGTGTTTTGTGTCACCTGTTTTCATAGAGCTACACACTCTCCAGTTTATTTCTGAATTTGTGGTTCTTAGAAGAGGCTTAATGAGATTAACTGGTTATTCATAATAAGTACTTATTATGTGTAAGGTACTGCACAACCCAGGTTTAAGTTGCCAAATATATAAACACCAACTAAGTGTGGCATTACCGTACATAAAAATACTTGCATATCACATTTCAGTTCCCCATTTCTAAGAAAAAAAAGTATGTGATACTAGTAGCATATCAGGGAAATACTATTAATGTAGTGCTACTTGATAAGAGGCTAGCATTCTTTTTCCTGCACACTAAATTATTCCTGATGCTGGGGACGCATTCCCAATCCACATTCTTCTGTCAAACCCATACTCATTTTTTTTTTTTAATCCTCACCCGAGGACATTTTTGCATTTATCTTCAGATAGAGCGGGAGGGAGAGAGGGGGAAAGAGAGAGAGACGTCGAAGTGAGAGAGACACATCGAGTGCTTCCACACAACCCCAACCAGGACGGGGACAAACTGCTACCGAGGTACATGCGCTTGGCGCAGTGGTTCTCCACCTTCCTAAGGCCACGACTCTTTAATACAGTTCCTCATGTTGTGGTGACCCCCAACCATAAAATTATTTTCGTTGCTACTTCATAACTGTAATTTTGCTACTGTTATGAATTGCCATCGGAAATATGTGTTTCCTACTGGTCTTAGGTGACTCCTGTGAAAGGGTCGTTCGACCCCCAAAGGGGTCCACAACCCACAGGTTGAGAACCGCTGCCTTAGAGGGAACTAAACCCGGGACTCTCTGGTCTGTGGGCCGATGTTCTAACTGCTGAGCCAAACCGGCCAGGGCCATACTCATTCTTTATTATTTATAACAAATATCATCTTCTCCTTTAAAGTTTTTTGGGATTCACAGAATTCTGATGTACTCACTTTTCCTACTATGAATTCTCAAAATATATCCTCTTATTTATTTAATAATCCCCCTACTGCTAATTTACATGTCATATAACAGTGACTTGTAAATAAAAATAATAGTGATAATATAGATGATGATAGAGGTGATTATGATAAAATGATGATGAAGGCAGCAGGCATTGTTCTGAGTGCTTCACAGGTACCACTTCATTTAATCCCCACAACAACCCTATGAGGGGAACACCTATTATTCTCATTTGAAAAATGAAACTTGGAGAGTTTAAATAACTTGTCCAATTCACATACCTACTAAATAGAAGAGCTGAGAATGTGACAGGTGCTTGATAAACATTTATTGAACATTGTACTGTTTAGATGGGAGAAGGAAGGGAGAGATTAGAATATTTAGAATATTTATAGTTTCAGAGTTTGACACTTATGCACACTCAAGTTCATACTGAAACAAATGATTTAGGGAACATTCAGGAAGAGCTCCCTGACTTTACCTACTATAACTGGTTTTGTTATGCCTCTTTATACAATAAAGAATCAGTCTGATCAGGCTATCACTGGGGGGGAAAATGCTCATTACTTACCTGTCTTATAAAGAAGTCTCCATGAATTAGAGAAACAATTCCAAAGTTTGTGTACTTAAAAATGTGATCCATTAACCACATCATTTGAGCAACAACCTAAAATATTAAAAAATAAGAAATAATTAAATGTTGAAAAGAAAAAACCTGACTATAATCTAGACAACTCTTTAAGTATTGAGTACTTTCTTAGAATGTATCATGGGGTATGCAATAAATCAAGTAAACATTTCTACCTGTAAATATAAATTAATACTGTCTTAACTTATTAGGCAATAGGTAAAGATTATAATACTTCCTGCTTTGTATTTTTCAATTACTCTTTTATGAAAGAAGATTAAAAAATTCTTCAAGATTTCAAATTGTTTGGTAATATCAGATCATAAAAAATGTTTAGTATAATCTGAAAACAGAAAAAAAATTACTCTGAACAGAAAAATGAACCTAAGGCAAACTAACTGAAATGTTTTTACAAAAGCAAACAAGCCCACCAACCAAACTTTCTTTTGTCCACATGACTGGAGAATTTCAGGTTAACTGTATCTGCTTAATACAATTGTATTCTATGCCAAACTGGAGTTAGAGTAATAATGTTAGGCATATATATTTATACTGACCATTTGAATCATTCTTTGAGGTTCAAAACTAATTAAGGACACTAAATAATCACTATAAGTATAATTATCATACCAGTAAGAATAAAAATGTTAATTGGGCAGTCTCTTGATACAAAACCAAATAAACTAGCTTTTACAAAATTTTAACATGAATTTAGGGGACAGGAAATACATATTACTAGAAATACAAATATATCTATACGGTGATAGTCTTTTAACAATTCAAGATTCTGAATAGAATAAAGGACAGAATTTATTCCACATTCCAGCAAGTTGATGCCTCTGCTTTTCAGAGAAACAAGAAAAACAGACTCCACAATAAACATATTTTCCTTGACTCTCACCTAATTTGTTTTCACTTCTGACCTAGAATCAAAATCTCTAGGACCTAAGCATACCAGGCTTATTCTAGCCTTGGTATTTGGCCAAGACTGTTTCACTAGAGAACAAGGCCTTACTAAATTTTACTTCTTCAAGGTCAAGTTTATGTCCTCTTCCCTCCACAAAGTTTTCTATAACTATCAAGTACATTGTGAGCTCACCTGCCATCGAACACTTCTCACATTGCAATTATGTATTATTTGCTATACCCTCCCCCTCCCCCTACCACTGGCCTCTTACCTTCTTTAACAGAAGAAGTCTGGCTGGTGTGGCTCAGTGTTTGAGTGTCAACCCATGCACCAAGAGGTCACCAGTTCGATTCCCGGTCAGGGCCCAGGCCCAGGTTGTGGGCCCAATCCCCAGTGCGGGGCATGCAGGAGGCAGCCGATTTATATTTCTCTCTCATCAATGTTTCTATCTCTCTCTCCCTCTAAAATTAATAAAGAAAAATTACTTAAATTTTTTTAAAAAGAGTAGAAAAGTGTCTCATAGGATGGTGTTCTATATTTACAGTCACTGACCATGAATACGAAGCTCTTAATAAACACCTACTAATTTGTTTACTTATTATTAAGCCAAATATTTGCTCCATTAATATTTCTATTTCATTTTCTATGAAGAGACCCTCTTTAACTTCTCCTAAGGTGATAACTCCTTTAAGGCTAAAGATAAAATATTATTATTTTTATTTATTTATTTTTTCTTTTATAAGAGAGAAGAAGGGAGAGGAAGAGAGAGATAGAAACACTGATGAGAGAGAACATCGACTAGCCACCTCCTGCATGCCCCCCACTGGAAATCTGGCCCACAACCTGGACATGTGCCCTGACCAGGAATCGAACTGGCGACCTCTTGGTACATGGATTGATGCTCAACCACTGAGCCACACTGGCCAGGCTAAAGATAATTTATTTTAAAGCCACCCAGTATATAGATCTATTTTAGTTATCAATCTATGCAATGTAAATTAATAGTTCAAACAGAGCCTTAGTAACACTAAATGAAATGAGATTGACATTTTTCCTTTCAATATGCTTTGTAAATAAAATCCAAAGTAATATTTACCTTATTTTCCTTTGGCTAAAGATCCCTAAAATTACTGACCAATTTTACCCTTCTATCTTAAGCAATACTGCTTTTTGTGTCCATATTTCTCAAACTGGCATCTAGCACTTCATCTCAAGACAGCCCCCAATTTAAACCATATTAAATTTGTTTTCATCCCAATTATTTTTTTAAAGATAAAACAGCTTGATGGAGATATAATTCACATTACCCCAGTTATTAGTATTATTTTTTAAGTCTCTATATTCCTCTTCTGGAGTGACTTAGAATTACGTATTTTTTCTTTTATGTTTTTCTAAATTTTCAGAAGTACACATATTAAAGTCTCTGTTCCAAACTATAAGATACTTGAATTCAGTCTCTGTTAACCTCCCCTTTCTGCTGTCCACTTCTGCCGTCAGGATGGCTTACCAGTTCTTTGTCCTGGAGGCACATCATCAGAGTACACACGTCTCCTGTTGCCTGATGATTCACCAACATTACTGCTTCATCGTTCGTAATTGTTTTAATATCGTCCCCCCATTCCACCACTGTCAGAATAAACAAGCTGTCATTTTAAAGACTTTTACATGTCTATAGATCTTACAATTAGAAAAACTGGTATACATTAATGATGATACAGGACCTGGCTAAAACTTCTACAAGTTTATAACTTTCTTTCCTATATAAAACAGGACATTGATATAACATTTTGCGAAGCCCCAAAACACCCATTAAAATATAAAATGGTCATACCTTCTGATCTAGACGTTCTACTTCTTAAAATTTATTCTACAGAAACATTTGTCCAAAAAGGCAAAGATATATGCTTAAAGGATGTTTACTGTAACTTACATGTTCACCAACAGGGGAATGCATAAGAAAATTATGATATAATGGAAGAGTATAACTCCATTAAAAAGAATGGAGGGTATCTCTATACCCTAACCCCAAAAGGACTTGTTATCAAGTAAACAGAGAAAATCATAAAACAGTATTTTATATAGCATGATTACATATTTTAAAAGAAGGAATAAAATTTATGTTATTTAATACATTGAAAAAAAAGTCTAGGGGAATGAATTCAAAACTATTAATACTGATCATCATTAGGAAGTGATTCCCAGAGCCCTCCAAATTCTGCTTTATAATAAAATATGCAAACATTACAAAAATATACTAAGTATCTTCATTTTAAAATAAGAAAATAAAGATGTTCCATTTCTTTTAAATATCCAGACGAACAGTCATTGAACCAAAACCTGTGTGCACTCTCTAAGGAAAAACAGTGGTATCTCCATGAGGTTACGCTTCATCTTATAGTAAATTTTTATTTCACAGAAAAATATAAAATTGAGTACCAGTTTCAAACACTAGTATCCTACAAAGAGGCTCCTAGGGTTTCTCAAATGTCTGACATGAATTACCAGAGGCTGATTATACATTAGTATTCACTTATCTCATTCACGGTGATAAGAAAGGAAGTCAAGCTACCTTTAGGTAGCTTGGATGAAACAGGGATGAGGAAACCTGGAGACCACCTGCTTCACCTCACCCAGCCTCCCTCCTTCCCCAATCACCCTTCACTGTTACCCCAATACAGCTGAGCTCCCAAAATGTAGTGGAGTTCTTCAGAAGAGCTCACTGGAGAAAAGGGTTCGGCTAATTTTTTCTTTCTATCAAAATCCTTTTATTTAAGCAAGGCATCCATTCATTTTAGAGGTCTTAAAATTTTATATTAAGGAAATTTTCAGCTGGGCTGAACATACAGGGTGGGGCAAAAGTAGGTTTTCAGAGGGGGAACACTGCGGGGGCACAATGCAGCAGCACCAGCTTCCCTCCACAGTGCCCGTCCTTTCCCAAGTTCCCAATTCAGTTTGGCTGACAAGCTGACTTTCCTGAAACATATTTAAACACCTACTATATCATACATTGCTGGGGGAGTATAAATTGGTGCAATAGTTTTAGAAGTCAATTTGGCAATATATCACAAAACTAAGAAATGTGAAAATCTTTTTACCCAGCAATTCCACTTCTGGAAACTCATCTTACAGATACACTTACTCGTGCAAAATGACACATATGTAAAGCTATTTACTGTAGCTTTATTTTTAAGAGCAAAGATGAAAACAACCAAAAAGGGAGACCAGCTAAAATTTATAGAAATTGAAAGAATGGTGGTCTCCAGGAGGGAGAAATGGGAAGCTGTTGTTTAATTAGTATAGAGTTTTGGTTTTACAATATTAAAAATTTCAGGCCCTGGTTGGTTTTGCTCAGCGGTTAGAGTGACAGCCCACAGACCAAAGAGTCATGGATTCAATTCCGGTCAAGGGCACATACCTCAATTTAAGTTCAGTTCCTGGCCCTGGTCGGGGTCATGCAAAAGGCAACCACTCGATGTATCTCACATTGATGTTTCTCTTTCTATCGCGCGCGCTCTCTCTCTCTCCTGCCCCCCTCTCTTCCTCCCTCCCACTCTGACCGAAGATAAATGGAAAAATATTCTCAGTTGAGGATTAAAAATAAGTTTAGGAGACTGGTTATACAATAATGTGAATATACTTAATACTGAAACATACACCTAAAAATGGTTAAGATGATACATGTTAGTTATGTGTATTTATCACAACTAAAAATAAAAAAGGAAGACTAGTTATATAAATTACAATATACCTGTGAATGGAATATTATGCAATCATAGCATTTGTATACTAATATGGAATGACATACTATAAGTAATAAAAGCAACACGTAGAACAGTGTGTGAAGGATGCCACCAGTTTGGGTTTTAAAAAAGAACTGAGGAGAAGACACTAAATGAAAACTTCCCATAACCTGCCTCTATGAACAATCCCTCAATGGAGACACACACACTCACACACACACCATTCTTTTATTAATTCATTCTTCACTCAGTAAATAAGCATCAGGTAATGTTAGGTGTTATGGATTCAAAATAAATAAGAACAAAGGTATCATTCTAATAGCAGTTAAAATGCTCAAGAAAAGTCTAGTTTGATTCTATAAATATTAGGCTATGTGGAAAGTCTTCTGGCTCCACATCTTTATAAAAAGATGTCTCATAACCAAATATTCCTTTAATGCAATCTCTGCTACATGAATGGAAAATGCCAGAGCCCTGGCTGGTGTGGTTCGGTTGGTTGGAGCGTTGTTTTGTGCACCGAAAGGTTGCAGGTCCGATTCCCGGTCAGGGCACATACCCGGTTGCAGGTTTAGTTCCCAGTCAGCAACCAACAGATGTTTGTCTCTTGCTTCAATGTTTCTCTCTCTCTCCCTCTCCCTTGCTCTCTTTCTAAAATCAATTTTTTAAAAATGCTTTAAAAAAAAGAAAAAAATATTATATACCTAGGCCCATGCAGTAGGGAGGCATATATGCAAATATATAACTGCAAATAAAAATAAGCTTTTTACATAAAATGTATCTTACCTGTTTGCTTTATATGAAGTAGATAAGCCCAATAAGTGTGTTGGTTTAAATCTCAAAATATAAATTAAATTTAGAACCCTCTGTCCTGGGTTGAATAGTGTTTCCTCATAATTTACATCTGACCAAAATCTGTGAATGTGGCCTTATTAAGGGACAGGATCTTTGCAGATATAATCAAGTTAAGATGAGATATTATTGGATTGGGGTGGACTCGAAGCCTAAATCCAATATGACTGTTATCCTTAGAAGAAGAGGGAAATTTGGACACAGAGGTACTCAGGGAGAATGCCATGTGCCAACAGAGGCAGAGACTGGAGTGATGTGTTTACAAGACAAGGATTGCAGACAATCACCAGAAGCGAGCAAGAGGCTAGGAAGGATCCTCCTCAAGAGTCTTCAGAGGGAGTATGGCCCTGCCAACACCTTCATTTCAGAGTTCCAATCTACAGAACTATGAGAGAATACATTTCTATTGTTTTAAGCCCCTCAGTTTGAGGTGCTTTGTTACCGCAGGTCTCTGAAACTAAGATGCCCCACCCACCTCAATTTTGCTTATCCTTTCTCTTTCTTTTCCATCACAAATTATAGGTTTTTTTTTCTTATCTAATAGAGGAAAGAACTGTACTTTAAACATGTAGAACATTTTAACAAACATCTAACAAATGGTTTTCAATGTTCATTTCTGTAATATTTTCAAGGTAAAATCATTGAGTTGATAAAATACACATATTTCATCTCTCAGCCTAACGTAGCCAAAGTTTATTTTCAAACTAAATGTCAATTTACTAAGACTCACATGACATACTAAATCAAACAAGTAAAGGTAGCTGGATCAACTTTTTATTGAGAAATTATTTGGAAGTAGCAATAAAGTCATGTGGATTTTCTTTTTAATCCTCGCCCGAGGACATTTTTCCCTATTTTGTTCAGATAAAGTGGGAGGGAGAGAGAGAAACATAGATGTGAAAGGGACACATCGAGTGGTTGCCACCCACATGACCCAACCAGGGCTGGGGACAAACTGCAACCGAGGTACGTGCCCTTAGCGGGAACTGAACCCGGGTCTCTCTGGACCGCAGGCCAACACTCTAACCACTAAGCCAAACCAGCCAGGGCTCATGTTGAATTTTTTAATAACCTAAATTTTATTCAACAGTGAATTTAATTTCAATATCTATGGTATTCTTATACTACCATATTATTATATACTTCAAAGATCACTGTGAGAGAGTTATATGACTAACAAAATCAAGATAAAAAATACTTGAAGAGAAAAAGGACTTATTTTATGTATGAGGCAGTTATGTTCTTCACATCATACCCTGCTGTCACAGAACCAGTAAGTAATAATAATAGAGCCAATACCTTGACCAAGGAATAGAGATATTTGCATGTTAAAGAATAGAAGCTATGGATGCCTGACAGTTCTTACATTGAACTTGATTAGAAAAACAAAAATATTTTAACATACTGTTCCATGAAATGAATTCTCAAAAAATAATTGGGTCATGTCCACTATTTCCAAAGGGGATAAAGGCAAACTGAATAAAAACTGAAAGAGAAGTTTTCTAGTTGTAACAGAATTTTTAAAATTCATATTAAAAACCAAAGCCAAAGATTATCACCTAACCTAACACACACACACACACACCCCCAATAAACCTCCCCCAACAGTTATAGACTAGAATTGATCAGGACATTTTACATCTCAAAAAGAAAATTAAGAAAAGAATAATTCATGACTAATTTCTTTTAAAAAAGTGATGCTAGAGCCATTTTACTGACCCACAAGACAGAATTAACATGGAGAAGAAAGGTTGCTTAATACATGACCATAATAACTTATCTTTCTTTTTTTTTCAATCCTCACCCGAGGATATTTTTTTTATCTATCTTCAGATAGAGTGAGAGGGAAAGAAAGGGAGAGAAAGAGAGAGAGAGAAACATCGCTGTGAGAGGGACACATCGACTGGTTGCCTCCCACACAACCTCAACTAGGGCTGAGGACAAACTGCAACCAAAGTACGTGCCCTTGGCTGCAATCGAACCTACGACTCATTGGTCCACAGGCTGATGCTCTACCGCTGAACCAAACCCGCCAGGGCATAACTTATGTTTCAAAGTTAAAAAAAAAAAAAGTGCCTGCAAGCTGATGCCAAAAACTATTTCCCATCCTGCGCCTAGGTTTTCTCATTTGTGAAACATTAATAATATCTTTAAACATTAATAATACTCAAAACATATTGTGAAAATAAATGAGACATAATTGAGAAAGTCATGGAGATCCTGGGTAATTGAATTACATGAGAGTTGAAGTCACTTTTCAAATCACTGTTAATTAAAAGAGTCATATGCCTACAGTGTCACCTAAGGTCACATATTCTAATATGAATAGTAAAGATTAAAAAGCAAAATAACACATGAAAGAATCTCACGTAGCATATAAAGTGTGGCTTTCAGTAGCCCATAGTGGAGGGAGATTGGATTGGATTCATTCAAAGTTAGAGGATAGCAGAGCAAATAGGACAAGATAAAAAGAGAATGAGAACATAATTAAGGGTGGTCATGAGAAAGCAGCTTAAGGTAGTAATTAATGGAGGGGTGACTGGTGAGGAAAGGAACCAAGCAAGGGGGTTATTAACTAAAAGAAAACGAAGGAAGGACTATTATAATAGAGGTATTTGATGCTATCCCCCATCTCCAGTCTTACCCAACCTATTCAAACTCCCAGAAGGCCCAGACATTTTGAAAAAGCCCCATGGGTGAATCTGATACATACTTATAAATAAGAACCACTGGAATTGAAGCATGGATGAGTTTTTGTTGTTGTTGTTTTAAAGCAAGTATACTGAACATACTGAGAAATTGTGGTCAGTGCCTCTTTTTTGGCACATAAAATTTTTAAGTTTTAACTTGAGAAGGGAAGGCTCAAGGTGTAGTTTTTGAAAGGGTTGCTTAACTAAAAGAGTAATAGTAGCATATATTATTAAATAGATATATAATTAAATACTAATAATCTTAACAGAGAACATTTATAGAATGCTTACTCTATGCCCGGCATTTATAATTAGTAACAGAAAATAATTTACATTATTTTCTTATTTAACCTCCACAAATCCCAAATGTACAGATACCATGATCCCCAATTTATAGTTGAGGAAAATGAGACACAGAAGGGTAAGCAGTATTTTGAATTACGCAGTTAGGAAGTAGGGGAACACTACTGCAGGGCTGGCGCGCTACAGGTCAGAGAACCTTGAAAACAGTAACTTGGGTAAGTTGCTCACAGAGCCCCTGGAGTTGCCCATGATTATGCCAGAAAGTGAGGTGGACAAGCCAAGCCCCAAAGTCCTCAATTAATAAGGTTGGTAGACAGCGGCAATAAGGAGGGGTACAGAAGCATACAGTCAAAGAATTAAATGTTGTGGGGTTTGTTTGTTTTTTGCATGACAGTTGAATAATAACCAAGTCTAAAGAGGCAATGGGTATCTAAGAAAAAAATTAACATTGCCTTTGGGCCCAGGATGCAGGTATCTTGAATTTAATTTGCTCAACACAGAACCAGCTCCTTACCCTAGCCTTCTCCATCTCAACAAAGAACACTGTCATTCACCCAGACAACTGAAGACAAAACCCAAGTCCACCTTTGAGTCCTCCTTTTTCGTAGTTCTCCACACTCAATCCATCTCTAAATCATGTGGTCTCTATCTCCAGAACATACCCTGCATCCTCTATGTGTGTCCTTTACTCTCAAGCAACCACTAACTCTTGGACCTCCGCAGTGACCTAGTTTTCTAGCTTCCACTCTATCTGCCTGCTTAAAAGAAAGCTTCAGAACACAGTTCAAAATGAGTTAGGTCAATATAGGCCTGTGGTAAAATCAGAGTGAGGTTAAATAACAAATTAAAATAGTATAGACGACATGAGGCCTAAGTGAAGCCGTGCTTATTGGAAACAGATCCACCCCTCTGATGCCCACTCTAAACCCACTCAGCCCCAGAATATAGCAGCCAGGAGTTTGGAAGAGTCTTCTCCAGAAAATCTGACCAGCTCTAAAAAAAAAAATCTAAAAATACTGACATCCAGGATTTTCCAATGAAATATTCCAATTAGATTACCCTACAAGTAGGCACCAGAATTCTGCATATTATCTCCTAAACCACAGAAAGCCAGCCAGAAGGTGAACAGAACTGACATTATAGAAGACTGGGTCGGGCTGTGGAAGAGTAGTTTTTATTAAGGGGCATTTCTGTAAAAGATAAGAATGTCTGCCCCCTGGCCACTTTGGCTCAGCGGTTAGAGCATCGGCCTGCGGTCCAGAGAGACCCGGGTTCGGTTCCCGCTAAGGGCGTGTACCTCGGTTGCAGTTTGTCCCCGGCCCTGGTTGGTCGTGCAGGTGGCAGCCACTCGATGTGCACCTTCCATATCAATGTTTCTCTCTCTCTCTCTCTCTCTTTCTCTGTCTTCCTTTCTCTCCCTCCCACTCTATCTGAACAAAAAATGGAAAAAAAATGTCCTTGGGTGAGGATTAAAAAAAAAAAAATGTCTTTAGTATCATTATATCTTGGAAGTCAAGAGCAAAGATAAAAGGAGATAGTAATTAGTAGAGTGAAGCAAGAGAGATGGGACCTTAGCTTTGGATAACTATAGATAAGTGAGGGTATGAAGAAATTTGGGGAGAGGGATAGAGAAAAAGGGAAGAATCTCCAGATCACAGACCCAGGCCACCAACCAACCCCAAGGCAAAGTGGTCAATGAGAGGAGTTAAAAACTGACCTGGGAAAAAGAAGTGTTCAGAAAATAATCATGGACATAGATATACTAAGTGGAGCTGAGCTAGACAAAGTTGGGGATGCCCCTCTAAGTGAAGGAGCAGAGAACTGACACAAGCGTTCACACCTGCCAGGGCCCAAGAACTCTTCAGCGAAGAAGTTCATAGTTGGAGCTAAGACAGCCTCTGGTTTGAGACTTGACCATATTCCTAAACTTTGAAATCTAGGATAGTAATGGAAGAAAGCACTAAGAATATAATCAAATGAAAAACTAATGAATTGTATTACATAGTAGCACATTTTCCTATTTTGAAGAGCTTTCATTCATATTTTCCTCAATTGCTACAGCGGTGCTATAAGGCACACAAGCCAGGTATCAGTTTTAGTTCGAGCTGAGGATCAGAGAAGATATTATACAAGGTAATACTGTAAGTAGGCACTATAAATCTGACTGAAATCTTGGTCTGTTGACCCCTGAAACCAAAGCATAGACAGCCCCTGTCTAAGGAGATTACTAACACTCGACTATCAGGGAAGTGTGCTGTTTTCATGGCATAATGAAAATAGCATGGGCTTCAGAGTAGACCTTCATTCAAAGGCAGCTCTGTCCCTTGCTAGCTCTATCACTCACTAAAGCTCTGTCATCCAAATTACTTAACTTCCAGTCTTCATTTTCTCATTTATATAATGGGGTAGATATTCTCTCACTCTGAGGAATGTTTTCAGTATTTCATAAGAAGCCATGTGAAAGCACCTGCCAAAGGGCCTGGCATACCAGGTACTGGATGGAGGTAAGTTATTCTTGCTGGCGGCATTATCAGTTACCTATGGTCTGCACAGAACTTAGTCTCCTTGCTACAGAATGAAATAAAAAAGACTTACTTTTAACAGTCTTATCAGAAGATAAATAGATCCTAAAGGAATCAGAAAAACTCAGAAAGCAAACTATAAACTGAAGAATCTAAAGTCACAAGAAGAAAATATCATTTCAGGCCTAGTATTAATAGGAGGATGAATGCAAAAACACGACATGGGAGTAAATCAAGAGACCATATAATTAGAATACACTATAGGTGCAAGGTTCTCACTGAGCACGGAGTTCAAATGCAGAGTTCATGGGGTCCATGTACAAACTTCAAAGAGTTATAAACCCCTTGAAACTGTAAAATTGTCAGTATGTGCAAAGGTGCTGTGGTAAGACAAAAAATGTACCCCCACCTCCACCCTATAAGATGTCCATGTCAAATCCCCGTTACTTTGTAAGGTTAAAGATGTGATTAAATTAAGGATCTTGAGAGGAGGAGCTTATTCTGGATTATCTGGATGGGTCCTTATAAGAGATGCATACAATAGCATAGAGAAGAGGGGCAATGTGACTCTGGAGGCAGACTCGAGTGACGCAGCCACAAGCCCAGGAAAGCTGTAGCTACCAGAAGCTGGAAGAAGCAAGGAATCTCCCCCTTGAGCCTCTGGCAAGACTGCTGACACCGTGACTTAAACTTTTAGCTTCCAGAAGTGTGACAGGATAAATTTATGTTGTTTTAAGTGATTCTGTAGTAATTTGTTATGGCAATCATAGGAAATCAATACAGGTGCACTTTTCTGGGGGGAGGGCCCATAACTTTCATCAGATTCTAAAAAGAGATCCTTATGAATCCCAAAAGGTAAAACTACCATTGTAAAGGAAAAAGCAAAAGTATCTATTAACAAAGGAACTAGAAAACTTTTTTTGAAACCTGCAGAACAAGTTGTTACTTCTTTAAGATCCCATAGTTCATAAATGTTAAAATAAAAAACTAATAAGCTGTCCTCTAACATCTAATCCAAAATTCACTACCAACTCTATGAATGCATAAAAAGGCAGTGACTGCCAAACAGCAAAAAGCTTGTTTAAAATATAGGTTCCCAGATTCCATCCAGATGAACTGAATTGGAATCTCCAGGGCAGAGGAATTACTATATATATCTTTAAAGATCCTCTGATAATTCAGATATGGAGACTAAAGTGGAAACTACTACTATAAGGCAGAGGTCAGTAAACTTTTTCTATAAAGGGCCAGATTGTAAGCATTTTAGGCCATGCAGGTTAAGAGGCAAAATGGAAGATAGTATATAGGTATTTACAAATTTGTTTTCCAATATATTTCCAAGAGTTTTATTGACAAAATTCAAAATATAAACATAAATGAATATTGTAGTCTCCCCTTTATCCATGGGGGGATATGTTCCAAGACTCCCTGTGGATGCCTGAAACCACACATAGTACCAAACTCTACATATACTGTTGTTACCTATACATATTTAGTTATGATAAAGCTTGATTTATAAATTAGGCACAGTAAGAGATTAACAACAATAACTAATAATAAAATAGAACAATTATAACAACATACTGTTATAAAGGGTAGGTGAATGTCTTTGGAGCCATTATTAAGTAAAATAAGGGGGACTTGAAAACAAGCACTGTGATAGGATAACAGTCAATCTGATCTTTGTAACAGTGACTAACTGGCAGGTGGCTTAAACACAGCATGGATACACTGGACGAGGGATAATTTACATCCATTGCAGACAGAGCAGGAAGGTGCAAAATTTCATCATGCTACTCAGAATATCGTGTAATTTAAAACTTATGAACTGTTTTTTTCTGGAATTTTCCATTTAATATTTCCAGACTGTGGTTGACAGCGGGTAACTGAAACCACAGAAAGGGAAACCAAGGAAAGCAAAACCGCAGAGAAAGGTAACTACTGTACAACTTTTTGCTGTACAGGTCTAATGAGAAGAATGGAATTGTTTTGGGGAGGGGTAACATTTCACTTAATTGGAGTTCAAAGTTAGTGCTTTCTATCATCGTATGGATGGCAAATGCTGTTCTGTAAAAACCTCCAGAGCTGGAAAAGATTTACAAAACAAACAGGCAGTGGGCTGAATTGGCCCAGCCATAGTTTACCAACAACTACAGAAAGGTATAAAAAAAAGGGGGGGGGGGTAAGAAAGAACCATACCTCCTGCTCTTAAGCAACTGACAAGTTAGTTAAAGAGACACAAACAGCAAAGGTAAAACAAGACTGAAAAACAGGAAGCAATTCTGAATGTTTTCCGTCATAAAGCAGTGAGTCTTAACCATTTCAAGTTACAAACAGCTTGGTTAATGTCAAAATATGTAGCAGATATCTATGCTAGCAGTTCTTTTAACTATGTGTGAAAACATCCACAGCAAAAAGCAACTATAATGTCTATAATGCTTTTAAGTGATTTCTTATAAATCAAAACAGCAGCTACATATATTTGAAAAATATTAACATATATTTATAACACATAATTTATTCATCCACAGATGATATTCCATATGCATCTAGATTCCTGAACCTATGAGAGAACTCTGAAGCACTACAAGAAACCTCAGCCCAGAGATTAGGAACCACGATTACAGAACAAATGCCAAAGAGGTTCAGAACAAAGGAAAGAGTAGAAACTGAAAGAGTGGAAAGCGATGTCATGGGGTTGACTAAGTAGGTAGAAATTTTCAAAAAAGACCTTAGGGAGAGGGATAATATCAGAGAGAAAACGCAGAGGGCCTGAGGGGGAGCAGCTTTCTAAATAAGAGATCATACATTCGTTACCTGTGGACAGACACTAGCGTGGTGAAGGCCTGGGGTGGGATGGGAACTGGGAAGAAGGGGATAATGAAGGGGAAAAGGGAGGGACATCTGTAATACTCTCAACAATAAAGATTTAATAAAAATTTTAAAGAGTTCAGAACAGGAGCAAATTATGCAGGCACTGCCTCACTGCCTGCCTCTGCCACCAGGGCCAACATTGAAGTGCCTTCCATGTATCATGCCCTGATAAGTGTTCTCTCATTCAATCTTCACTAAGAACAGTCCCTAAATACATCAGCCATGTAAGGAAATGGCCCTAGTTTCATCTGATACAACTCTAAGTGGGTCGACATCTCGACTTTTCCATCTTAAAATTTTTTAAATGTGAAAAGCTTTCTCTTGCCCTGGACGGTTTGACTCAGCAATTATAGTGTCGGCCCAAGGACCAGAGTGGCGGGTTGGATTCCGGTCAGGGGTACGTACCTAGGTTCAGTCCCAGACCTGAAAGGGGTCGTGTGGGAGGCAACCATCAATGTGTCTCGCTCACATGGATGTTTCTCTCTCTTTCTCTTTCCCTCCCTCCCTCACACTCTATCTGAAGAGAAATGGAAAAATATCCTCAGGTGAGGATTTTTAAAAAAAGGCTTTCTCTTGACTCAGTTTCTTTCCTGCAACTATCACCCTCTACTCCGTTAGAGCCAACTTCTGGAAAGTCATACATTCATGTTTGCATTTTATCTTCTCCAATTCATCCTTCATCTCCAACCCACTCCAATCTGGTTTCCATTCCTACCACCTCAATGAAGCTGCTCTTGCCAAATGCAACAAAGGATAAGTCTTTTCTCACCCTACAAAACAAACCCTCAGCAGCACTCAGATCCCTGCCCTGATGCACCGTTGACTTCTGACATCACACTCTCAGGGCAGGCATTCCTTCTAGTTCTGGCTGTTCCTTCTTAGACTCCCCCATCCTCCTCTTCCCACACTCCAATGTTGGAATCCTATGAGTATGATCCTGGCCTCTAATCACTCAGTACTTACAATCTCCATAGCTGATCTCATCCATCTCCATGGCTTAAAATACCATTGGTAATTGCCCCATCTACCTTTCTAGCTCAGCTTTCTCTTCCGAGTTCCAGACTTCATATCCATATGTATACTTCAGAGCTCTACTTAGATGTTTCTCACTTATTCTATAATTATCTTTCCTTTCCATGTTACTCCTTCTCTGGGCTTCCCGAATCACCCAGCAGCTCACACCAGAAACCTCAGGGTCATCCCTGTCACCTGCTCTTCTGTAACAGCCTGAAATGCTGGGCCTCTCTGATTCCATTTGTTCAAGCCTGCTTTGTTCCTTCCCATGGCCTTACAGTTAACAGCTTCTTGAGTACAGACCTGCTAATCATTAGAGGAATTCTGCTTGCAGCTTGAGTTTTACAATAACAGCCCTTTACCACAAGTTGCCTCTCCCAAGGAGATGAGGGGAGTAAATACAAAAATAATGACTGTTTATCAAAGATTTGCAGGAACCTCATGACCAGACTCACATCAACTAGAGTCAACAGACTAAGAACAAAGAAGGTCATAATCTTCCTCAGACTCTTACTGGTGCCCAGCTGTTTGCAGTATGGCTAGCACCTCTTGTCCCTCCCATTTCCCTTTCCTTGACATAAAAGAAGGCTGAACTCTATGCTTTCTTAAGATGGATTTGTGGCACACTAAGTCTCCCACCTTCTCAGTTGGTGCCTTCTCAGTCAATAAACTTTTCCTTACTCCAAACTCTGATGTTTTAAGTTTTGGCCTTTTGAAGTATCAGGTACACTGACTTTGGTTTAGTAACACTTCTACTGCGTGCTCTATGTCCAACCCCTCAGCTAGTCCTGACCATTTTCCTTCTATAAAACTCTCCCAATTAGTTAACTTATTTCCATCCCCACTGCCATCACATATAGACCAAGCAACTATGGCCTCACCTGGATAAGGTGACCATCTTCCAGGGGGGTATCCCTTGCATACTCTCAGTTCCCTCTGATACAGTTTCACAAAGCCAGCAGAGAATAGAATTACAAATATGAATTTGATCTCACCATCCCCTTACTTAAAATTCTTGAATACCTTCTTCTTAGGATAAATTTTAAAATCCTTAATATGCACTTAAAAGGCCTCAATAAATTTGACATTATCAACTCCCCAACACAACCACCCCTACTCCTCTCCTCATTTATTCCATACTGCAGCCAATCTAACCTTCCCTTTGTTCCTCAAACAAGACAAACCCTTTTTATCCTCTGCACAGGCTGCCCCTCACCCAGCATCACCTGGCCAACTCCCACTTATTCCTCAGTTTTCAGTCTCAATACCACCTTCTCAAGGAGGCTATTCCTCCACCACCACTCATCTCCAGAGTAAGCCCTCTGTTACTTAATCTCGGAGCCCCTATACTATTCATTGGAACACTTCTTACAGTTGTGATTACGTGGATATGGTGACTCCTGTTGTCTCCAAACAAAACAGTCAACTGCAGAAGCACAGGAGCTGTGCTATTTTATTTGCCACTGTTCTCCACCCACCAGCACAGGGCCTGAGAGAGCAGGCACTCACATATTATTATTAGAATAGGTGACGGAATCAATGAAAAGATAGTTAAACATAAACTGCTCTGAAGCATTGCATAATTTGTAAACATAAAATTTAGTTAATATTTTAGCTAGATAGACTGTGACTTAAATTAATAACATTATTTATTAATTAAAGCAAAAACTACATTGAGCTATACTATTAGTTAGGCTTGAGGTATACTCAAATATACTTCTAAAACTATCCCATAAGTTAGCTTTTATTATTTAGACATACTTTTCCCCAAAAGGTTAATATAGCTGTTTTCCTAGGCATGAATATAACAAAAACAACAAAAGTTATTGATAGAGTAACAAACACCATGTTATTAACTTTATATTCAAGCTTCACTAGAAATAAATATCATAACCTCTATTTTATATATATATATATATAGTTCAGATAGAGTGGGAGGGAGAGAGAGAGAAACATCAATGTGAAAGGGACACATCGAGTGGTTGCCACCCACACGACCCAACCAGGGCCGGGGACAAACTGCAACTGAGGTACATGCCCTTAGCGGGAACCGAACCCGGGTCTCTCCAGACCGCGCAGGCCAAACCGGCCAGGGCATAACCTCTATTTTTATAGCTGATGAAACTAAGGCTCAGAGAAGTTAAGTAACCAGCTAAAATTTATACAACTAACAAGTGGTGGTGGCAGGACTCAAACTCATAATAACTCAAAAGTCAGTTTTTAAAAATATATCATGCTACCTCTAATATCATACTCAATTTAGCAATATCTATTTTCTGTTAAAAATACATCTTTATATAAGGATCTTAGGCTTAAAATGGCTTTAAATGATTATTTCAATTTTATTTAAATAATTTTTATTGATTTTAGAGAGAGAAAGGGAAAGGGAGAGAGAGAGACATTAATGAGAGAGAACTTCAATTGGCCACCTCCTACATGCCCCTCACTGGGGATTGGGACCTTCATCTGGGCATGTGTCCTGACCAGGA
This sequence comes from Molossus molossus, assembly GCF_014108415.1. Classification (NCBI taxonomy): domain Eukaryota; kingdom Metazoa; phylum Chordata; class Mammalia; order Chiroptera; family Molossidae; genus Molossus; species Molossus molossus. Next base: position 36,929,669 of record NW_023425356.1, read on the forward strand.
ATCTAACTGACGACCTTTTGGTAGATGGGTTGATACTCAATCACTGAGCCACATCAGCTGGGTGCAATTATTTTAATTTTAAAATAACTACCCAATTCAGTCTCTCATGTACAAAAATCAGTTATATCCCACCCACAAAAAAACAGCCTGCGACTCATTAAAAATGATACCTTTGCTCCTTATCCATGTAACCTATGTTTTATTCTATAAAATAAATGTAGCTGCTGCCAGTTAATTTTCATCTCTGCAAGGACCTCAAATTAACTTTTAAAAAAATGGAACCATTACATTAGGGGAAAATGTGCATATTGATCTCCATTTTCCAGAAAACTTTTTGCAGATCTATTTTGGACACATATTTCACAGTAAACTGAACTATTCCTTGAACCAGCCAGCAAATTAAAAACTGCCAAAAATCCTTTTGGTAGGAATTAGTCTAAACTACACTCTCTAACACAGTATTTTACAAATCAGTAACTTTGATAACTGGCAGTATGCAGTCAATAAACATTTGGCTGATCACACAAGATACTCCTACAACTAATGTCCTGTTTTCTTGAGAAAGCAAATAGTAAATATTGTTACTGTTAATATTGTTAATAACAATACTTCTAAGACAACTCCTAGTGAAACACTTAACTAGAAAGCATTTCATCAACATATAGACAGGTAGGGGTCATTTAATCAAATTATGAATATTAATTATTAAAAAACACTATTCTCAGTGAACATTTTAAAATCCAAGATGAAGTTAAATTAGGATTTCTGATTCATGAATTAATTATTATTAAAGTCATAATACATAACAAAAAGGATCATGACTTTTTAAAGAATTAAAATGCAACAAAATATACTTAACACTCAAAAAGTATTACAACACTACAGTAATAAAGACAGTGTAGTACTGGCACAAGGAGAGACATATACAATCAATAAACAGAATTGAGTCCAGAAATAAACCCATACAGCCAACTGATTTTCATCAAGGGTACCAAAATCATTCAATGTGGAAAGAACAGTTTTTTTCAATAAACTATGCTAAGTCAAATGGATATTCACATATAAAAAAGGAAGTTTGGACCCCTACCTTACACCAGAGAGAAAAATTAACCCAAAATGGATCAAAGACCTAAATATAAAAACTAAACTCTTAAAAGAAAACATAGGTGTAAATCTTCATAACCTTGGATTAGGCTATGGTTTCTTAGATGTGACATCAAAAGCACAAGCAACCAAAGAAAAAATAGATAGGGTATAGTATGCAGAATACAGAAAGAATCTTATAATTCATTAATAAAAAGACAAACTTCCTGCCCTGGCTGGTGTGGGTCAGTTGGCTGAGCATTGTCCCATGCACCAAGAGGTTGCTGGTTCAATTTCTGGGCAGGGCATAAGCCTGGATTACAGGTTCAATCTCCAGTAGGAGGTACGGAGGAGGCAGCCAATGGATGTTTCTCTCTCATGGATGTTTCTCTCTCTATCTCTCTTCCTCTCTTTCTCTAAAACAAATAAAAACATTAAAAAAAAAAAAAAAACATTTAAAAATGAGCAAAGGATTTGAACAGACATTTCTCCAAAGACATACAAATGGCAAATAAGCACATGAAAAGATGCTCAGCATCATTAGTCATTAAGAAAATGCAAATATAAACCTCAATGAGCTATCACTCACTTCCTTAGGATGGCCAAATTAAAACAAAACAAAACAACAAAAACCCAGAATACAGTAATTATTATGAAGATGTAGAGAAATTGGAACTCTTCTACATTGCTGGTGGGAAGGCACAATGGGACAGCTGCTATGGAAAACAGTTTGGCAGCTCCTCAAACAGTTAAACGTAGAATTATAATATGACCCAGCAATTTGACTCCTAGGTCCAAGAGAATTGACAACATATATTAAGCCCTGTTCAGTCTGACTCAGAGGTCAGAGTGTCAGCCCTCAGACCGAAGGGTTGCCAGTTCGATTCCCGGTCAAGGGCACATATCTGGGTTGCAAGTTTGATCCCTGGCCCAGGTCAGGGTCATGTAGCAGGCAACCAATCAATGTGTCTCTCTCGCATCGATGTTTCTATCTCTCTCCCCCCCCTCCCCCCCTTCCCCTCTATCTAAAAATCAATAGGAAAACATACTTGAGTGAGGATTAACAAAACAAAAACAAAAAAAACCCCATATATGTTCACAAAGAAACTTAAATATGAATGTTCACAGAAGCATTTTTTTTTCATTTTTTTTTATCCTCACCCAAGGACATTTTTTCATTTTTTGTTCAGATAGAACAGGAGGGAGACAGAGGAGGTGAGAGAGAGAGAGAAACATCGACGTGAAAGGGACACATCGAGTGGTTGCCACCCGCATGACCCAACCAGGGTCAGGGACAAACTGCAACCGAGGTACATGCCCTTAGCGGGAATCAAACCCGGGTCTCTCTGGACCACAGGCCAATGCTCTAACCGCTGAGCCAAACCGGCCAGGGCTAGAAACTTCTTGATATATTTAAATGTACAGACATTTTCCCTTAAAGTGTCAAATAATGCAAAATTCTAATTAATACCATATGTAAAATGTGTTTTATAAATGAGTCATAATGCTTCGTAAAGTTTAATGAGTAAAAAAAGGTTTAGGAAAGGTGATTTGCTATCAAAACTTGATCAGATCTATTAAAAACCTTAAGAAAAAAATATAACCTCATAACTAAAATTTAGCCATGCTTTTTACAATACTATTTTTATATTATCTGTACTATAATTTAAAGAAACAGGCATCAAGTAGACTTGCTTTATTTTCATATTTAAAAATATAAAAAGCAAAGAGAAATAGTAAATTTTAGTAACATAGATTTTACATAATTATATTCATAAGAAGAAATGAGACATTCTACTACTTAATGAGTGCACCAACTGTAGGAACCATTTCACTAAGTTAGTAATATGTCACATGAAACTTTAAAACCCTGTGACCACAGCTTTTACTAACGGTACTTCATTTTTAGTTCCCATCACATGTCTCTGCTACATGAAATCAGCAGTCAAGGTCACTAGCAAATTTTCAGTTTGTTTGTTTTTCAATCCTTACCCAAGGATATGTTTTCATTGATTTTTGAGAGAGAGGAAGGGAGAGGGAGAGGAAGAGGGAAAGGGAGAGGGAGAGAAAGAAACATCGATGTGAGAAACATCGATTGGTTGCCTCCTGTACACACCCTGACCTGAGATTGAACCTGCAACCTGTGTCCTGACTGGGAATCGAACCCACCACCTTTTGATATACAGGATGATACTCCAACCAATCCACATGGGCCAGAGCAAACTTACAGTTTTTAATGTTAGAACTCATTAGTGTATAGGCCCTAAGACTTATAAATGCAAAACTATCATATGTCTAACAGAAATAGACTAGTAATTATTATTGAAGGTTTTGTTTGTTTGTTTGTTTTTAAATATGCCTTTATTGATTTTTTAAAGAGAGAGGAAGGGAGAAAGAGATAGAAACATTGACATGAGAAACATCCATCAGCTGCCTCCAGCACACCCCCTACTGGGGATCAAGCCTGAAACCTGGGCATGTGCCCTGACCGGGAATCAAACCAGGACCTCTCAGTCCATGGGAGGACGCTCAATCCACTGAGTCACACTGGCCGAGCAAGGTTTGTGGGGTTTTTTGTTGCTCTTTTTTTTTTAAATGAGTATCACCTGAGCTTCTGGGGTCTAAGCAGGTGATGTAAATGAGCAGGGTAGGCCCAAAGTAAGACAAGGAAGGGGTGGGATCTTTGGTGAACTGGTGAGCACAGGCCTCGTAAAATGGAGGCAGCTATCATTTAGCTCCCGCAAACTGCTATAGACAGAAATGAGGGTCCAGCATGGCCAGATTTCTAAACTGTTTTTTTTTTTGTTTTGGTTTTTTTTTATCCTCACCCGAGGACATTTTTCCATTTTTTGTTCAGATAGAGCGGGAGGGAGAGGAAGAGAGAGAGAGAGAAACATCAATGTGAAGGGACACATCGAGTGGCTGCCACCCACACAACCAACCAGGGCCCGGGACAAACTGCAACCGAGGTACGCGCCCTTAGTGGGAACTGAACCCGGGTCTCTCTGTACCGAAGGCCAACGCTCCAACCACTGAACCAAACCGGCCAGGGCTCTAAACTGTTTTTAATGTTTTGTGAAATCTCCCTAATTTTGAAATGTCAGCAACTAATAAAAAAAAAAAAAGGCTGGTATAGTACAAAGGCCAAATAAAGCACATCAGCTGGTGAAGATGCCCACTAGTTTGCAAACTGTGAAAAGAAACTGTTAAAACTAGTTTATAACAAATATAAGTATACTATAAGTATATTACATTTAATACATAATTATTTTATATATAAAAATACATATTCTATATATACTTAATATATATAATATACAATAAATATATTTATCAAAGTGTGGGGGGCACTGCTCATCCTTAAAGTTTTCAAGGTGATCCACAGACCAGACCCTAGAGAGTAATAATGTCAGATCATCCATGTGCCTCACTGAAGTATCAAAGGTAACTCACTTCCTCCATTCATTTTCTACTGTACTCAAGTGGAAATCAGAGTGGATGTCGTAACTAATAGTCCAAGAGTCAAAACAGTTTGGGAACCACTGGGAGGGGAAAAAAAATTAGAAGGTTATTTCTTACTTTTGGACAGACCTTAAAGGAAATTAATTAGGAGGTAAAATTGGTCTCCATTTTATACTAATCAACTATTAGTACAGTAGAATGGTGACAGAGAGTCCAAATTATAATAACATAGCTGAATAAAAATCTCGTGCTGCACTTTCTGCTATGACCCTCGTATAGACACGAATCTTCCTGGAAAATACGCATAGCAACAGGAGAAAGAGAGAAAAAACTCACAAAACTCTTTTCTGAAAACCAAGGAGAAAAACAAAAATATAAAAACTCCAAAACACATAAGATCAGGGCTGAGATCAAACAAGGCTGATATCAGACAGAATCTAAGTGGAGCATGGAGAGCAGAGAGAGAGGGTAGGTGTGGCATGTGAGGAGGAGAGCCCAGCAGTGGCAGATCTCAGAAAGCAACAGCAGAAATGCACTTCCCTAAGGAGAGGGGTTTACATTAGCATGCTGGGCTATTTCCCTCCAGTATCAACTGGTAATACAGGAGTGGGAAGTCCAGGATTGCTGACAAAAAACCTCCCAGACTCAGTTTGGAGGGGCAGAGGATTTGTGGCAACAGAGAGAAAAACACTCAAGCACCATATGTAAAAAAAGACTGTCTGGGGCAAAAATCTGGCAATATATCCATCTGTCCTACAAATAACTGAGGAAAGTCCAATTCATTTAATTACAGGGAATAAAAAGGTAGCTGGCACAGCACTAATTTGGAGATACTATAAGAAATATGGTAGAAATAAGCAGCATAATGTACCAAGTGTCAAAGGATGATCACTAGAAAAACATTACAGTGAAGAAGATAAAAATTATAACTAAATATTCTTGCATGAATCTGGGAAAATCAATGAAGTCACCACCACAATGAAGATCACAAAGCATAAGAACTCAAGGAAGAACTGTCTAGACAACAGCAATAGGGAAAGAGGAACTGACAGAACTTAAAAAAGAAACAGAAGAATAATCAAACCATAAGAGAAACAAAGAGGAGGCAGAAAGAAGAGAAGAGTCACTGCAGAAGACAGAGTAACAGAGTAAGAGACATTAAAGATAAACATTTAAAAGGATTAAAGGGAAAACAAAAGGATATCCAACAGAGATATATTTAGGGTCACAAAAACAGAAAATGTAAATAAATATTTAAAGATGAAATTAAATAAAACTTCCCTGAAATAAAAATAGATTTGAATCTACAAATTAAAAGGGCACACATGTGCCAGCATATCCTACATCAATAAATCCTAGTAAAGTCACTAAATATTAGAGGAAAAGAGAAAATCCTTTAGGTAGATAGGCAAAAAAAGATCAAATCATTAGTAATAGGAAGAAAATTCAAGCTGGCTTCGCACATCTTGACACATTTAATGCCAGGAGACATTTGTACAACACCTATAAGAAAGAAAGAGTGAGAATGATTTTATTACTTGCTAAGCTGTCCTTTGAGTATAAAGCAATTAAGTGATGTTCTGAAAACGTCGTAAGAATAATATTCCTATGTTGTTCACACGATTCCTTATTGAGAAACTACTAGAGGATAAACTTTAGCCAACCAAAGGATGACTGGGAAAACCTTCAGCAAATATGCTTGGGTGAGCACTACATATATTTAATGAAGAATTAAGACTAAAACAGAAGGAGATAAGGGTAATAAAACAAATATTATAGGCCATAATAAAACATGAATGCAAATAACAAAAACTGGAAGGAGGGAGAAAGTGATCAGGAAGAATACTAAGCTTACTAATTACCTTGATGTAACAGCTGAGAGTAAATGGATAGCCTTAAAGCTCACAAAGCAAGTAGCAGAAGTATAAGCACACATAATAATACAAATGTAAATATTATTGTGAATAAATACTGTTGACTAGTGACTAAAACTGGGTGATGGAGAAACAACAGGAGAGAAGAGAAGATTTAAAAAGAGTTTCACCTGTGTTCATCAAAAGACAATAGTTACTATCAATGGACCAAGGCTATCAAGTAACTAAGAAGACAAATATATAAGCCTTACTAAATATCAGAAAAATAAAAATGCAAAGAAAAACAGACTACACAGTGAAAGACTTAAATTTAAATATATTTAAAAAAAAACAGAAAACAAAATAAAACACAATTATAGAGCACTGACAAAACATATCTGACATCAATAAATGTAAATGGATTCAACTTATATTAAAAGATTTTCAGATCAACTCAGAAAGCAAAACCTAACTCCATGTTGATTATTAAAGACACATCTAAAAGACACTACAAAGAAAGAAAACTACAGACCAATATACCTGATGAACATAGATGCCAAAATCCTGAACAAAATACTAGCAAATCAAATCCAGCAATACATCCAAAAAATTATTCACCATGACCAAGTGGGATTCATCCCAGGGATGCAAGGCTGGTACAATATTCACAAATCAATAAATGTGATACACCACATAAACAAAATGAAAGATAAAAATCATATGATCATATCAATAGATGCTGAAAAAGCATTCGACAAAATCCAGCACCCATTTCTGATAAAAATGCTCAGCAATGTGAGAATAGAGGGATCATATCTCAACATAATAAAGGCCATATATGAAAGACCTACAGCCAACATCATACTCAATGGGCAAAAATTAAAAGCATTTCCCTTAAGAACAGGAACAAGGCAAGGATGCCTGCCCACTTTCGCCACTCTTATTTAACATAGTATTGGAAGTCTTAGCCACAACAATCAGACGGGAGGAAAAAATAAAAGGGATCCAAATGGGAAAGGAGGAAGTGAAACTGTCATTATTTGCAGATGACATGATACTATACGTAGAAAATCCCAAAGAGTCCATCAAAAATTTACTAGACTTAATAAATGAATTTGGCAAAGTAGCAGGATACAAAATTAATGTCAAGAAATCGATGGTGTTCTTATACACCAATGATGAACTCATAGAAAGAGAAACTAAAAAAAAACATACCATTTACCACCACAGCAAAAAAATTAAGATACCTAGGAATAAACTTAACCAAAGAAATAAAGGAAACTACAGGTTTCACAGAAAACTACAGGTCATTGAAAAAAGAAATAGAGGAAGATATAAAAAAGTGGAAGCACATACCTTGTTCATGGATTGGAAGAATTAACATCATTAAAATGTCCATACTACCCAAAGCAATCTATAGATTCAATGCAATCCCCATCAAAATACCAATGACATACTTCACAGAACTAGAACAAATACTTCAAAAGTCCATATGGAACCAAAAAAGACCTCGAATAGCCACAGCAATCTTGAAAAAGAAGAACAAAGTTGGAGGGATCACATTACCAGATTTCAGGTTATACTACAAAGCCACTGCAATCAAAACAGCCGGGTACTGGCACAAGAACAGACATATAGACCAGCGGAACAGAACAGAAAACCCAGAAATGGACCCAAGGTGATATGCTCAGTTAATATTTGACATAGGTGGCAAGAGCATATAGTGGAGTACAGACAGCCTCTTTAATAAATGGTGTTCGGAAAATTGAACAGCTACATGCAAAAAAATGAAACTAGACCATCAACTTACACCATACACAAGAATACACTCAAAATGGATAAAAGACTTAAATGTGACTCATGAATCCATAAAAATCCTAGAAGAAAATGTAGGCAACAAAATTTCAGACATTATACGCAGCAAATTTCACGGATACATCACCTAAGACAACAGAAACAAAGGAGAAAATGAACACATGGGACTACATCAAACTCAAAAGCTTCTGCACAGCAAAAGATACAATCATCAAAATGGAAAGGCAACCCACTCTATGGGAGAACATAGTTGCCAATGATATATCAGATAAGGGGTTAATTTCCAGAATATATAGAGAGTGCTCATACAACTCAACAAAAGGAAGACAGAGAACCCAATGAAAAAATGGGCAGAGGAACTAAATAGACACCTCTCCAAACAGGACATACAAATGGCTAAGAGACATATGAAGAAATGCTCAACATCACTAATCATCAGAGAGATGCAAATTAAAACAACAATGAGCCCTGGCTGATTTGGCTCTGGAGAGACCCGGTTCAGTTCCCACTAAGGGCACGGACCTCGGTTGCAGTTTGTCCCCGGCCCTGATTGGGTCATGTGAGTAGCAACCACTCGATGTGTCCCTTTCACATCGATGTTTCTCTCTCTCTCCCTCCCACTCTATCTGAACAAAATATCAAAAAATGTCCTCAAGTAAGGATAAAAAAATAAAAAAACCTTTTAAAAAAACAAACAACAATGAGGTATCACCTCACACCTGTCAGAATGGCCGCCATCAACAAATCATCAAACAACAAGTGTTGACAAGGGTGTGGAAAAAAGGGGACTCTAGTACACTGCTGGTGGGAATGAAGACTGGTGCAGCCACTATGGAAAACAATATGGCGTTTCCTCAAAAAATTAAAAATTGAACTGCCATTTGACCCAGTGATCCCACTTCTAGGAATATACCCCAAGAAGCCTGAATCACCAATCAGAAAGAATATATGTACCCTTATGTTCATAGCAGCACTATTTACAATAGCTAAGACCTGGAAACAGCCCAAATGTCCATCAGTGGACAAATGGATAAAAAAGATATACACAATGGAGTACTGTGCAGCTGTAAGAAAGAAAGATCTCTTATCCTTTGAGATGACATGGAAGGACCTGGAAAGTATTATCCTAAGTGAAATAAGCCAAGCAGAGAAAGACAAATATCACATGATCTCACTTATTTGTGGAATATAATGAACATAACAGTCTGAGGAATGGGGTAGTCTCAGAGATGTGGAAGTGGGGTACAGACTGACAATCCCTAAAGAGGGGGAGAGATAAACCACAGAACTTATATGCATGTATGTATGAACAATGGACATGGACGATAAAGGTGGGGACAGGGTGGGGAGGGAGAGGAAGGGGGGAATAGGTGGGGGGAAAAGGAGAAACATCTGTAACAAAAATAAATAAATTAATAATTAAAATAAATAAATAAATAAAGACACATCGAAAGCCAAGTCATTTAAAACGTTCAAAAACAAAAGGATGGACAAAGATATACTAGGCAAATGTGAACAAAAAGAAAGTGGGAATTGTTTCACCCAGCTCTGTCTGAACCAAGAATCTGAGGTCTTGCGCACTACAAATACTGCTTCATATGCTTCTTTAATAGTGCACGTGGGCATGTGTGCCTGAATGAATATATATTTCCAAAAGAAAAGTATCTAAAATAAATTACTCAATTACATTTGATCTTTGAAATAAGACCATTTATCAAATCTGAAGTATCACCAGACTGCTGAGTTTAAAGAATTTAGTAATATTTACCTTTAATGGTATACTTTCCATATAAAAATCAAAACACTGTAATGAAAACTCCTCAGCCGAATTTATGTCAAGATCAATTTTCAACCTAACATCATACAGTATACTCCTCACTCTGATGAATCTACTGTCAAGTACCCCAAAATTCAAATTCCAGTTGAACTGTTGTTCTCTCTAAAAGTAGCGACTTAAGGGAAGTAGTATTTTTATCACTTACAGTATACTCAAAATACTTCCATTGAAGCAACAACTCTTTAACCTCTTGCGGAAATCCATGTTGTTTTCAGGTGTTAAAGAGTTGTAGCTCTGGAAAGAGATTTCGTGCCTCAGAAACAAAGGGCAGTAAAAATCAAGAAAAACTCTAGGAATATCATATAAAGATCAATAATTGCTCTTTAAATACAAAAATAAACCCGTGACAATTCAGTTAATGCTTAAGGGGAAGTAACTGTGAAATCTCTGTGTTTCAATTTCAACATCAATAAAAAAAGGAGGGGGGATAATAAGAGAACCAACCAGTTAAGAGTGTTCTGAACATTAAATGACTGAAACACTCAGAACACTACTTGGCTTATATTTCAATAAATGTTAGCTAGTATTATCACCACAAAGATATAAATTTCAAACTGACACATTATTCAAGTCTTTTAAATCTATTATAATTATGATAGAGTTAGCCCCACAGAGAAATAGTTCCTTAGTGGAAAAAAAATTATACGTAGTTCCTTCCCTAAATGTCCTATGCCCTCTCTGCTACCACCTATCACTGATGGGAGATCAGCCCTTTCTCTTTTATCCCACGGTACATCCCCATGAGAGCATGATACCAGGATGCTTTTGTTGTTGGTGCACTGTCTTCCCCACCAAGGCTGCTGTGAACTCCTTAAAGTCAGTGATTATGTCTTGTGCATCTCAGCATCTCCAGGGCACCTGTTCCCACCCATAACAGAAGCTCAATAAAGGTGTGTTAAATTAACAAATGTGGTACTATAGGATATGTATTTATATGTGTGTGAAAAACATGATCTAGTTTGGGATTTATATTTGTGGATTGCAATGACCTTGATATCAGACCTTTCAGGAAGGTTGGCAGCTAAAGCACCTCGGCTGGGCCCAAGAAAGGATATATCATTCAAGAAATACTTAGACACTATGCAGCACTCTGTGAGCATCAGGCAGCGAACTGGGCTGTAGGGTTATAAAGAAGACCACATCTCCAGTGGGCACAGAGCAGATTAAGAATCTCAACCCCACCAGTGAGTAAATATGTTAAAGCTAGATTAAGAGGTCTTGTCTGACTCCCAGAGTTGTCAATTACAGTGCTCTTTCCCCTAGAACAATACCTTTCAAATGCTGGCAGGATCCACAGTAAAAAAAACACATCCAGTAGCACTACCTAGTACAGATACACACATTTCTGATCTTTTCTATTTAACTCTATTGTATTTCACTTTTTATAAATGTTCATCTTGACACACTAAAATTGGTTTATGACTCAATCAAAGGTGGAAAAATACTGTTCTAGAAGATATTTTTAAAATTTCTCTAGAATTTCAAGGTCAGATATAATTCTTAATATTTTTTCTCACACAGTGAATTTGTATCCTGGTTAAAAAAAACAAAACAAAAAAAAACACTATCAAATAATCAACCCACAAAGACTAACACAGAGCCATGACAGCTGTCACTTGGGGAGTGGGAGGAAGCTAAACCTAATCTCCATCAGCTTTTCCTAAAACCACCAAGTAAATACCCACTCCAGGGGAAACAGCATTTGCTAAGCAAAAACAGTTTGGTGGCAAGTGCCCTAACCACCTCAGCTCAGCTCCCTTTCAGCTAGACTGTGGCCCAAAAGACTCCTATCCTATACAGAAATTCTGATGCTTCTATTTACAATGAATTATTTTTTTGAAACGATTTTGAGTAAGAGCCTTTAATTGAATGTGTTTGGACAGGGAACAATGAATTTATTAAAATATGTTAATGAGAATCAAAATACAGTGAACTATTAAAAATATCTCTCTCTGCCCTGGGTCGGTTTGGCTCAGTAGTTAGCACATAGGCCCGTGAACCAAAGAGTCGTGGGTTCGATTCCAGCCAAGGGCATATACCTCAGTTGTGGTTCATCCCTGGCCCTGGTTGGGGTCCTGTGGGAGGCAACCAATCAATGTGTCTCTCTCACATCGATGTTTCTCTCTATCTCTCCCCCTCTCCCTCCCTTCCACTCTGTCTAGAGATAAATGGAAAAAATATCCTTGGGTGAAGATTAAAAAAAAACAATTGCCCTGGCCGGTTTTGCTGTGGTTAGAGCACTGGCCTGCTCTAGACACCTGGGTCTAGGTTTGTCCCCGGCCCAGGTTGGGATCGTGTGGGTGGCAACCACTCGATGTGTCTCTCTCACATTGATGTTTCTCTCTCTCTCTCTCTCTTCCTCGCTCTCCCTCCCACTCTGTCTGAACAAAAAAATGGGAAAAAAAGGTCCTTGGGTGAGGATAAAAAAAAATCTCTCTCTGAAATTTTCCAATCTTCATTTAAGTTGGGGGAGGGGAAGTATACTGATTTATCACAGATCTGAACAAAGCATGCAGAAGTGGATCATTCACTAGGCTAGTATCTCTTTTGGTGTGCCCTTGAAATATTAGAGCAAAGGCAGCACACATGTTTTCCTCAACATGAGATGTTTCTACAGCACTTCCCACTAAAGGAAATGTGGTACCAACAAGCATCACTATTTAGTCTCAAGCTAGAGATGAACAAACAAACGCCAAGTACTCAGAGCTCTTTTAAGAGCTGTTTTCCTGCCCTGGCCAGTTTGGCTCAGCGGTTAGAGCGTCGGCCCACGGACCAGAGAGTCCCGGGTTTGGTTCCCGCTAAGGGCACGTACCTCGGTTGCAGTTTGTCCCTGGCCCTGGTTGGGTTGTGTGGGTGGCAACTACTCAATGTGTCTCTCTCACATTGATGTTTCTCTCTCTCTCTTCCTCCCACTCTACCTGAACAAAAAAATGGAAAAATGTCCTCGGGCTAGGATTAAAAAAAAAAAAAGAGCTGTTTTTCCCCTCACATCCTGGCCAGGTAGTTCAGTTGGTTAGTGTCGTTCCCATATGCCATGGTTGCAGGTTTGATCCCTGGTCAGGGCACATACAAGAAACAACCAATAAATGCATAAATAAGTGAAACAACAAATTGTCAATGTTTCTCTCTCTCTCTCTCTCTCACTCTTCCTCTCTCTCTGTCTAAAACAAAATAGCCCTGGCCGGGTGGCTCAGTTGGTTGAAGCATCGTCTGTACACCACAAGGTCTCAGGTTTGATTTCCGGTCAAGGCACATACCTAGGTTGCAGATTCAATCCCTGGTCAGGGCATGTACAGGAGGCAACTGATGGATGTTTCTCTCTCACATCAATGTTTTTCTCTCTCTTCCTCTTTCTCTAAAAATCAATAAAAACATTTAAAAAAGAAATAAAAATATATTTAAAGAAGAACTGTGTTCCCCTAACAAGATGTAAAGTCAGAAAACAGCAAAAAATCTAGAAAACCCCTCTCCATCTTTTGTGCCCATAGGCTCTCCTGCTCTGAGCATGCAAATTAAATACAAAAATGTTCATTCAAGTTCTTGGGCTTACTAGACTCATCATTTCCCATCTGAGAAGCATGTCTGAGTTTAGAGGACTCATTTTTGTGACATTTGCCTCAAATTAAAGACAATTTTTTTAAAAACCTTGAATAAATCTTCCTGTTTTTCCTAAAAGAAACCTATTTAAAACTATGTTTAGAAAAATATTATTTTATAAAGATAAAATGCATTTTTCCTAAGAAAAAGGAGAAAGTCATACTGACTATCAGCTCTGTCCAACAGAACTTTGTGTGATGATGGGAGTGTTCTATATCTGCACTGTCCAATACTGTAGCGACTAGCCATCTAGTACAGAACACTTGAAATGTAGTTGGTGTGACTAAGAAACTGAATTTAAAATTTTACTTCATTTTAATTAATTTAAATTTAAAAAGCCACATAGGCTAGAAACTACCATACAGGGCAGTGTAGGATTGAAAAGCAACGTAAGTCCTTGGCAGCAGAGCTGTGTAACTGACTTGTCTTAGACTGAATGCCACATTTTGAAAAAAGTATATTCTAAACCAATATTCACTTTTCAGCTTCCTAATTAATATTTAATTAATTCACATTTAAGATTTCCTCGGAAATGGTTTTTCAACAAAGTTTGGCAATTTTTATTCTAAACAATGAAGAGACTAAGCCTCCTGAGCAGAATTCCTTGGGCAATGTTCAATTTTCCATCTGTGAAACTTCAGTACAGAGAAAAGAAAAAAAAAAACCAACTTAAGCCCATCCCCCTCTTGATACAAAGGGAAGAAAGAAATGAAACACAAAAATTCATACAAAGGTTAATTTGACCTCCTGGACTAGCAATTTTCAACTGGTGTGCCACAAGAATTTTTAAAATATGCAATACCTGACTAGTCAGGAGCACTGACCTCTTTTCCCTTAGATTGTCAAATTAAAAAATGACAAGACCATCCGATGTGAATAAATAAAAATTATGCCTATTTTTTTGGTCAGATAGGCAAAAAATATTATATATTTTTTTGGTGTACTACAGAATTTTAGTAATTAGTCTATGTGTGCCATGAGATGAAAAAGGTTGAAAATCACTGTCCTCGATGATTTTATGGGTACATCTGCTCATCAATCCCTGCTTATGTTTGCTTCTTTTTTTTTTTTAATCCTCATCCGAGGACATTTTTCCATTTTTTTGTACAGAGTGGGAGGGAGAGAGAGGAAGAGAGAGAGAGAGGGAAACATCAATGTGAAGGGACACATCGAGTGGCTGCCACCCGCACGACCAACCAGGGCCGGGGACAAACTGCAACCGAGGTACATGCCCCTAGCGGGAACCGAACCCGGGCCTCTCCGGACCGCAGGTGGACGCTCTAACCGCTGAGCCAAACCGGTCAGGGCCTTATGTTTGCTTCTTTAGACCTAGTTGCAGCTTTCAATGAATGTCATTCCTACGTTTGATCTCTTAAGTGTGTTCTGTCATGATCAAACCATGACCAGACCCTCTAAAAGGATTCTACCTATCGAAAAACCATTTAAAATAAACACTAAAACATTCTATTCTTAAATGACATTAACTGATCAAACGGTCAAAATGCAATAGCCTGAAGAGAGAAGATGCTTCAGAGAGACCAAAATATGCAGATCATGTCAAGATCACTTTCCAAGGTAGCAAAAGAAACTGTGCAGTTCTATAGAAAGCAAGGAAGAGACACCCCAAGAAAATATGCTTAAAAATACACTGCAACCATGCTGTGGCCACAGGATAACTAACTCTAACTTCAAGCAGCACTTATAATTGCACTCTTTACAATCTCAAGGTCAACGCCAAATTAAGTTTTTTCAGCTTCTCATCATGCTAACATTTATACACAAATATACCACACACACAAGCACAAATATTTCAGTAATTGCATCATGTTTAAGTAGAATGAACCTCTGAAACATATCTAAAAACATTATCGGCTCATTTAAAAGAAGCAACTTAAGTATACTATACAAAGCCAATAGCACTACATAGGCTCTCTGAAGAAGCTCAAACTATATAGAGCAAAGCAATTCTAAAATAGCCGTGTAATTCAGGTAAATATTCAACACCACAGATGAGAGCTTCATTTTTTCTCTATCACCACTACTGCTACCATGAGGTCCTATAAAAGGACTAGAAGCTCACCTACTACATCCAAAAAGCATTAGGATCTCAACAAGACACATGACAAGGAAGCAATGCATACACAACCCAGGGGCTTCAGGTCTTCCAGAATAATAAATTGCATTGCCAGGAGGAGAAAAGGCTTCATCTGGGGCAACTGAGAGCACTCTGACCTAGCAAGAGTCTGTCAGACTCCACAAAGGCTGGGTGCTGTCAGTCCTTTTCTCATGTGTCTGGATAAAATCTGCAGGTGCAGCCTGGGCAGGAAAAGAGGGAGACAGAGAATTTAAAATGGGGAACTGCTATGCTGTTTGACCCTGAGAGTACCCTCCTCACTCTTCCAAGCTATAAACTACAGACTCCACTGACCACAGCATCTATACAGCGTGATCTCTAAGGAGCCTATCAGTTATAAAATTCTAAGATAAAAGCCTCAATGTCTAAGACACGTGCTAGAAACCTCACTGCTTTTTTCATCATCCTAATTCTTAGGGGAAGGGAAAGTCAAATAAATATAACACACAATCCAGAATTTTCATAGCATAGGTACAAGTTCTCAAAGCACATAAGGCTTCAAAACAGAAAATAAATACTACTTCTCATATAGTTCCCTAAAAGCCCAGTTTAGAGCAGCCTTACTCCTGCTTCCCAAAATGCAATTTAAAGGCCAAAAAAAAAAAAATGTACTTAGAGACACAGAAGATAAATTAGCTTAACATATATTAAACTTAATTTTTATACTTAATAAACAGATTTATGAGATAAAACAGATTCTAGTAAGCAAAAGAAACGTACAAACAGAAAAGAAAGTCATTTTTTGTTTGGCGTATAATGTTAGCAGTACAATACTACATTAAATTTCAAAAAATCTATATTAAGCTATCTCAGCACAAATACGGTTCATTTTTCTAAATGCCCAATGTTTATGAGCTAAATATCTTCCCTCTTCATTTTATAAGCCCTCAAGTTCTATATAACACACTCTCTAGGAGGGCTTTGCAGACCTGATTCACTAAATGTAATTCACCTAAGTAACTTATTACTGAAGGAATTTATCAATACACAATTATGAAATTATACTTCTGACAACATCCTTATTAATTGGGATTCTAAAGAAACACTCAATAGAATTGTTTTCCATCTATTTTTTTCAGCACTCAAAGCATAAAAGCAACGTCAACCCAAAGTATAATATATATTTAATCATGGCTCCTGAGCCAAGCATAACATTACGTATTCCTTCACACATTAAACAAAAGTGCTCTCATTCTTACCTGTATATCCAGCATACCATCCCCAAGAAGCCACCATGCCTAAAAGCCATTTATACATGATTCCTTCAATATACCAGAAGCGCTTACTGTCCAGCACTCGGAGGGGCTGAAGTACGATCAGATAGCAGATGTACGATGAAATTGCAACCAGGTTGTTGGCGACCATGAAGGCAAACCTCATTAGGGCTTTCACCAAGATCCAGCCCAGCCACGGAGCCTCTTCCAAAGTCACAGCCATTCTCACATTGGAGTCCGTCCTGCCTTTCTGCGGAGAGAGGAAAACTCATTTAAAAAGGGAAACGGAGTCAACACCTCTAAACAGTCACCACCGCAGAAATCGTCTCCAGCACCAAAATAAGAGAGCCTGGAGGGTCCAAGCCTTCCCGGTGTCGTGCCGCCGCGACCTCCCCGGGAAATTCCAGAGGGGGGCAGAGAGCGAGGGGGGAGGAGCCGCACAAGGTCAAGGGAGCTGCTCACAGAGGCACAGGGTATGTCATAATATATTTAGCCAAGGATACTGCCGTTCCCACCGACTGGCCGGCCGTCCCGGCGCCGCGTGCCCCGCGGTCTTCCGCTGGACTTGGCGGAAGACAAGCAGACCCACTTGCTCAGACACCCTCAGGGTCTCCAAGCTGAGGACACGAGTGGCCAGAGGGCTGAAACCCCTCGCTCAGACCCCCGATTCCGTGACGGGTGCCCCTCCACCAGCCCCGCACACTGATTCCGTCCTGCCACGGTCTCTCCGATGAGCATGCGGGGTTCCGCTAAAAATGTCCATTTGCGGAGAAGGGGGGTTTTGTTTTCCTTTTTAAGAAACAGGAGAGGGGCCTAGAAACGGGGCAGAAAGGTGAGAGGAAGGAGGTGGGAGATAAGAAGGCAGAAGGGGCGAAGGACGGGGGCAGGGGCAGGGGCCCGAAGGCAGAGGAGGCAGGGGAGGGGAACAGGGATGGAGGGACTCAGTCTCGGACCGCAGGGCCGGCCGCGGGGATGATGAGAGCAGCGGGGAGCAGAGGCGACGACTGCGCTCAGCCGGCGGGTGGAGCCCACGGCGAGTCCGCGGAGGAGGACGGGGTCGGGCGGCGGTCTCGGCCCGCGTGCTCGGCTCACCTCGGCGTGCGCGGCCGGCGGGCGCGGGGGCGCGGGGGCGAGCGGGGCCGGGAACCGGCGGCCCGGGGCGCGCGAATGCGCGGCGGCGGCGGCGGCGGCGTGTGTCCCCGGCCGAGGGGTCGCGGTCATGGACACGGCGGCGGCCGAGGCGCGGCGCGAGCGGGCGCCCTACTGCCCTCGCGGCTGCCTGCGGACAGAGGGACGGCGAGGACTCAGAGGCCGGACCTGTCACCGGGGCGGGTCCCGGAGAGGCGGGCGGACGCCCCGCGCTCCCGCCTCCTCCTCGGGGCCTACCGCGCCCTAGGTCCCTCATGCCGCCGCCGCCGCCTCCCCGGCCGCACGACGACGACACCCCCCCGGCCCCCGGCGCTTCCCCAGGCCCGGCGCCCCCGCAGCCCGGGGCCTGCGCCCGCCGAGCCGGAGTTTACCTCGGGCTGGCCGGGCCCCGGCCCGGGCTGCGGCAGCCAGGCGAGCCGGAAGAATGCATGGCCGGCGGCGCGGCCGGCGGAAGGAGGCGGCGGCGGGACCCGGCCCCGCTGCGGCTGCGGCGCGGCGGGCGCCCGTCCCTGGCGGCGCGGAGCCTGGTCCCCACGGCACGGCCGCGTTCGCCGGGCTGGTGGGGAGGGGCGGCGGGGAGGAAGCGGCGGGAGTCGACTGCGGCGGAGCCGCCCCCATAGCGCCCTCTAATGAAGGCGCGGCCGCCGCCACCGGCCCGCTCGTCCCGCCGCCGCCCGCCCCCCGAGCCCGCTGCTCCGCGGGTCAAGGCCCGCGGGGCTGCCTGGCCCCAGGCCGGGACCTCGCCGAGGCCAGGACGAGGAGGGGCCGCTCGGAAAGGTCTAGGAAGGAGCACCAACCCTACACCGCACGCGCAGCCTCGGGTCCAGGCGGAGAGCCCCCTTCGCCCCGACCGCCGCTTCTCATTGTTAGTGCGCGCTCCTCCGACAAGCCGGAACTGGGGCGCCGCTCCCCGATCGCCGACCGAGTCCTCCTGTCCTTCCCAACGACACCCGGGGTTCCCGGGGCTTTCCTTCTGCACCGCTCCGGAGCAGTAAGGTCTAGGCTTTAAAATCAATTCTTTTTAAGGGCCAGGATTCTTGTGTCTGGGGAGCACCCGAAACGCTGACAACTGCCATGCCCCGTGCATCCTCCCATCCCCACCCCCTCAGAAAAGGAATCCAGTGGGAATGGGGAGTCTGCACAGAGACACGGACATCTAGGAGGGACAAGCACTTAGGCAGCACCTGCCACTTAGTAAGTGATCAAAACACGGTGGCCATAGGTACCCCTGGACCACCAGAAGGAAAACAGAAATAGCCCAGTTGACCTACCCACCTGCACGTTCTCAAGTGGCCTGTCGACATTTCAGTTAAAAAATTGAACTTATACAAGCTTGTTATTTAATCTCATTTGTAATTGGGGAGGGGCAGTTTTTACATGTTCCTAGTGAACTTTGATATTTAAATCATTCTTTGAAAATGTTTATCACTGTGTTTGCTTTGGACTCTCTCTGTAGCTTCTGTTTCTCTTTGGTTCATTGATTAGGGAAAGAAAATCCATCTTACGCTAGCTACATGAAAGAATACTTTCCATTCCCTTTTTCTTTGATAATGAAGAAAGCATAGGGCATGGCTGAAATAATTTATTAGATCCCTTTCCATTTATTATTAGTTTTGTTTATATATGTTATTTATCTGTTTTACTAATATTATATTTTAACTATACAGGGCTTCCAAAGGCACCAGGCCCTGTCAGAGAACTTTCCACATAAATTCAATTGATGTATAGCACAAGTTAGATATGCTCTTGCTAGTCCCTGTACTCTCTCTGAGGATTTAGGTGCCAAGGTAGTATCATCTTTAAATAAATCTCATGAGTGAAATAATATATGTACTGTAGATTGTTGTTCAAAATATGTCATTATATTCTTAAACAAGATAGGTGAGGCATATATTTCTTCTGAGAATCAAGAATAAACTCCACTAAGGATTCCATTTGGTCCATACCATTCAGCATTCCCCACATGCTGGTAAACACTGACTGACACATGGAGAGATATAACCTACAATGGAATGTACACCTGATTCCTGGACCACAGAGCACCTGCCAGAGTACCAGGTACACCAGCACTTGCTGAGATGTAATTAGTACCTGCCAGCTAGGTCCAGAAAAGAGCCAGAGGTTGGGCAGGACCTTGCACAGTGAGTCTCAATCACACTTTAATGTGCAAAAAACATCACTTCGGCCCTGGCCGGTTTGGCTCAGCGGTTAGAACATTGGCCCGCAGATGAGAGAGTCCCGGGTTCGGTTCCCACTAGGGGTGCGTACCTCGGTTGCAGTGTGTCCCTGGCCCCATGGGGTTGTGTGGGTGGCAGCCAGTCCATGTGTCTCTCTCACATTGATGTTTCTCTCTCTCTCTTCCTCTCTCCTTCCCGCTCTATCTGAAGATAAATGCAAAAATGTCCTCGGGTGAGGATAAAAAAACTAAAACAAAACATCACTTTGGGTGTCTACTGAAAAGATAGAGTCTTGGGCCTCATACCAGAAAGTTTTAATACTCTAGGTCCAGAAGTGCCTGGGGACCTGCTTTTGAATAAAACATCATAGATGTTTCTGATACAGGTAGTATGCAGACCCTGCTTTAAGAAACCCTGGCCTGAAGGTATCCTGACATAATCACATCCTTTTCTAGACCCTTCATCGTTTTTAATCGTTTGTCCATATCTGTTCTCAGCTGTATTCGTTTGCTAGGCCTGCCATAACAAAATACCATGAGCTGAGTGACTTAAACAACAGAAATTTATTTTCTCACAGTTCTGGAGGTTAGAAGTCTGAGATCGAGGTATTGGCAGGGTGGTTTCTTCTGAGGCCTCTCTCTTTGGCTTGCAGGTGGTTATCTTCTCCCTGTGTCATTCACATGGTCATCTCTGTGTGTACATGTGTCTGGTGTCCATCTCTGTGTTCTAATCTCTTCTTATAAGAACACAAGTCACATTGAAAGAGCGCCCATCCTAATGACCCCATATTACTTAATTGCGGACCTTTTTTAAAGGCCCTATTTCCAAATGTAGTCTCATTCTGAGCTACTGAGAATCAGGGCTTCAATATATGAATTCTAAGGGGACACAATTTACCAATAACATAATCCTTCTACTGTCTAGATCGCAGAAATTGCCATTTAAGTAGGTCCTGATGGAAGGGATATAGAAGCCCTAATTTTGATTATTTCAGCTGTTTTCTTGACTGGCTCCAATCTCATTAGACTTTTCTTGAAGCTAAGCAAAAAGAGCAACACGTTGTGTTTCAAGTGTAGATATGCTTTTCTCTTTCCCCTGGGTGAATGAAGGGCTTATCTTTTTAACTTCCTTTACCACTGGAGCACATTTAGTTTCAAGATAATTCAGTACCTACAATGGATAAAAAACTGCATTTGGGCTGACTTCAGGGAACAATGTCACACAATGTTTGTATTTCTTCTATTTCAGAGTTCATTTTAGATAAATATTTTGTTCTCTTTCACCTTATATATACTACTTTCCTCTCGACTATAATTTTTTTTTGCCCTCAACCCACTTAAGCAGCCTCCTGAGATTTTTCTGTAGCTTATTTCCACAACACCACAGGCAGACGGCTGTATGAATGCTCTGAATGACTGTAACAGGAGGACTGGGAAGGCCAGTTCTTCAGGGTACACAGATATGTAGAAAGCAAGGACTTTCTTCAATGACTAATTAGCTTTTCTCCCCTATCTTGCTACCTTTGAGCCGTGTTTACCAAAACACCAACATATTAATTAAGAAATTCATAGCCTTCATATATATCCCAATAGGGGAAAAAGGAAAACAGACCCCACCCTATAGCCACAGGCATTATAGTTTCTGTTTCCAGAACCCACAGTTGAACCACAGAAGGATGGTCCTTTGAAAAAGAAATATAACTTCTCACATTCCTTGGAGTCTCCGGATGTTTTAAAACAATCTAACCACAACACCTTAGAAGGTTTAATTCCACCCATCTGGTCCACATACACACAACAAATTAAGCTATAACTAGGGAGGGGCTCCCTTGGGCAGCAAAATCCCCCCTGGGCCCTCTCATTTTCCTAGTGGCAATTATAAAAACATTTCGCCTACCTGTGCCGATTTCTGCACTAAAGCTCCAATGAACTATTTCCTCTCTAGGGGGAAACCCCATCAGCAGTATTGTAAATGTGCAATGATTTAGCACAAGCACCCCATATCACTAGAAACAGTTGCAGCCTAAAAATGAGCACCCTAAGAGAATAATGAATTCTGACTGTTGTCAGCTTTAACTTCAAACAAAAAGAAATATATATGTAAATATATTACATATAAAAATATTTTTTTCTTCTATGTTAGTAATCATTTTATATAAAATGTATTAGGGCTTATAACCTTAATATTTTTTAGACAAGTCCTGGGTTAAACCATTATGGCTTGACTGCAGTTTTATTTAAGCCGTTTCAGCAACTTTTCATTAACAAGCTTGGCCCTAAGCAATATTAAGTAAATAATTCTCTCTTCTCCTCTGGGCTGCTCTCCTCTTCAACTAATTTCCCTTTTCCTCTCTTAATATCAAAATGATCCCTAAGCAAGATAGAACTTTCCTTCTCACCTGTCCAACATTGCATTTCCTTGGCTCAGCCCTGTCCTTCCTGCCTACAGTGGTAAATTGGTTCATGCTCAGATGCTTATAGCTAAAAAACTATGTTCCCTTTTACTAAAATATAAACATTTTACAACGAACCTTCTAGTGGTAGATTCTCGGGCACTACAATGGATGAGTATTCTTGTGAGATATTTTAGAGAAGGCTATTTCAGCAAGTTTCTCCACTGATAGAACCTATGAAGTCATGTAGTACACCTATGGATAAGAAAAATTCACATTTAAAATTGCATTTTCCTAACATAAGAACTAAAATAATCACGTTATTGCTGATTGTGTTAATAATAAAAGCTGATTTTCAACTTCTAGGTCCTCTTCTCTGTGCTTTACTTGCATGCAGTCATCACAAAGACCTTAAGAGGACCGTATTGTTATCCATATTTTACAGATGAAGAGATTCAATAATCTGCCTTAGGTTACTCAGCTAGCAAGTGGCAGGGCAGGGACTTGATTCCCAGTATTGAAGCTCCAGAGCCCATGCTACTGACCACACACATTGCCTCTCTAGGAGACTGGTAGAAAGTCCAGTGAGAGAGAGAGGCAGTTTCAGAGGATGCTACTCTCTTCCATTCTCACCTCTAATCACTACCTCCTGGCTCCTCCCATGCTGCACCCCCCATCCCCACCCCTACCCCCGCCCCCCAGCTATTGTACTAGCCAGACTAAGGTACTCACCTTCTTGAAAGGATGCTCTATGCAATTTCACACATACAAGCTCATGGTTTGTTTTTTTTTTTTTTTTTTGGTCCATGCTTTTCCCTTCTCTGTGTCAAAGGATCCATATCCTCACTCCTAGAGTTCATTGTGTCTTCCTCCATATGTATGCTTCTGTCACAGAGCTTAGGACATTGGAACAAGCCTGGATGTTTTATATTTCAGGTTGTCTGCTAAGACTAGGGGTTCCACATCACCTATTTCATTATTGTTTTCCCAGTGTCTACCTTAGAGCCTTGTATGTGGTAGGAAACAAAGTTTTAAATTCAATGTTAGTTTAATTTAGACTAAATTAATTCTTTTCATTTTTTTTTTATCCTCACCCGAGGACATTTTTCCATTTTTTGTTCAGATAGAGTGGGAGGGAGGGTGAGAGAGAGAGAGAGAGAGGCAGACAGACAGACAGACATCCACGTGAAAGGGACACATTGAGTGGTTGCCACCGGCACAACCCAACCAAGGCTGGGGACAAACTGCAACCCAGGTATGTGCCCTTAGCGGGAACCGAACCTTGGTCTCTCTGGACCACAGGCCGACGCTCTAACCGCTGAGCCAAACCGGCCAGGGCTCTTCATTTTTGAAGTTGACAAGAGGATACCTTGAATGGTGATATTATCATCATCATCGTCATCCAAACCATACCCAGAAGAAATAGTGTTGCTAATATTTTATTTTAAAATGTATTTCAGCCCTGGACGGTTTGGCCCAGCAGTTACAGCGTTGACCTGTGGACCAAAGGGTCCCGAGTTCAATTCCCAGTCAAGGGCACGTACATGGGTTGCAGGTTGGATCCTATTGGAGGCCGTGCAGGAGGCAACCACTTGATGTGTCTCTCTCACATCGATGTTTCTCTCTCTCCCTCTCTCCCTTCCATTCCATCTAAAAATCAATGGAAAAATAACCTTGGGTGAGGATTAACAAAACAGTTAATTTGAAATGTGTTGATTCAATATTTTAAAAATAAGTATTTCAGTAGTATTCAGTGGTCAGAACTACCTCAATGAAATCACTAATTGCACAAAATACTACTTAATGTTAAAATAGTTTCCTTCCTCCATTCTCAAGCTATTACCTAACTCCTAACCCATCCTGGATAGTGTAGTCATAGTATTTTCCATTCTCAAGCTATTACCTAACTCCTAACCCATCCTGGATAGTGTAGTCATAGTATTTTCCTTAAAGTATCATTTTGAACATTTCATTTTTCTGTTCAAGTTTTGACATTGGTTCTCCACGTCCTGACAAATCAAGTCCGAATGTCTCTATTTTATTTACTTCAGCCAGGGCCTTCAATACCAGATTCCTCACTCATTATTCTAAAATCTAGAGCTTATCAGCCAGTGGGCCACATACACTGATATGTCTCAGGTTCGCATGGCAGAGCCTGGTGCTTCTAGGGCAGCAGACTGGTTGCCTCCATTCACCCCACACTATTATTACCGTTTTCAACAATGTTGGGAAACGTTGTCAAACTCTTCTTCAATTCTCGCTGACTTCCCAATCAGTTTCCTCTACCTTTTTTAAATGAGTATATTCCATAGCTTCATTTTGGCTGTTTCCCTTACCTGGCATGCTATCCTTCTTTCTTTTTGACCATCTTTCAACAGCCAGGGGAAGCCTGTCTGCTTGTCTAGGACTCTGAGTTCCTTCTCTGAGTAACTACTGCATTTATAGAGAGAGACACACTGCCTCAAATTAAGGATAGACTTCATTTTTCTCTCTCAGAGATTCCTTCTGCATGTTTGTTGCCGTGGATGGCCACAATTAAGTGCCCAGTTAGGGACCTGCAGTTCAAGATCTTAGCATATAAACTGTTCAGATTTGAGAAGTTCCAGGTGCTCAGAATGCAAACAAGTTCCAGCTCCTCCATTTCACCTCTTTACCTGTTGGTCCTTTAGTAGCTTGACCCTTTCCATTTTTCTGTCCTTCCAAGTTCAGCCTCTAGTTTAAGGCCAAATCCACTTTCTCCAGCCTCTCGGGCCCCTTGGCAAAGCTAGGTCTTTTAAAGGTCCTGAGTTCCCCTTAATTTCTGGACAAGACCACTCTCCTCACAGTTACCTGAATTCCAACTTGGCAGTTTCCTTGGACTCTGTCTATAGAATTTCCTAGCATGGACTTCTTTTTGGAAATAGTATCCTGACAAGCTTCTTGGGCAAGTTTCTTCTCCGTTTCCTCTGCCCTCATTTCCATCCTCAGGAGACCCCACTGAATCTCATAACTCAAGCTTTTTTTCATCTCCAAGTCCTGCCATTGACAACAAACTCCTAATTTATTCTGGAACCTTTTATTTCACAGGTGTCCTATACTGCTGGGTTCCACCCCCCCCCCACCCACACACACAAAACAAAACAAAACAAAACACTTATTTGTGGAATATAATGAACAAAACAAGCCGAGGAACAAAATAGACCCAGAGACATGAAGTGGGGTGCAGACTGGCAAACCTCAGAAGAGGTGGATGTTGGGGGAGGGAAGAGATAAACCACAGAACTTTTACACAAGTATGTGTAAACAAGGACATAGACAATAATGCTGGGGGTGTGGCAGGAGAGGGAGGAGGGTGTCAATGGGGGAAAAAAGAGAAATACCTGTAACAAAAATAAACTAATTAAAAAAAACACAGCAACACTGGAGTATCTTTGCTCTGGTGTTGGGGTGTGGAATTTGGTGATGTTTGAGAAGAGAAGAATTTCCCTGTAGGAAAGGAACACAGAATAAGTCCACTTATGAACAAAGGAAATAGGTGCGGAGAACATAGATGGTTTGTTCATCATAGAATGTGTCAGAAATAGAGCCAGTGTGGTCATAGTGACCAACTTCCTGATTTGCCCAAGACTTTCATCATTTTAGCACTTAAAGTTGCACATCCCTGAAACTTTGAGTTTTAGCACTCAAAATTCCACGTCCTCAGTCCTGGCAAATGGTTAGTGACCCTTTGTGAGTCCTCAGGCAGTCCCTTAGTCAGGTGACGGAGGTCCAGCTTCTCTGCCCATCACACCTTTTCTGTGCTACACCTACTCCCTGATCACCTGATACATCAGCATTAACAAGCCATTCAGGGCTGACAGTACGTTTTATGTTTTCTCTAAAGCATGTTACTTATGCTTATCTGGGTTAATTTTCCTCCTCTTATCCAAGCCTTCTGCAGTGCAGCTTGGCTCTTTCCATGGCTCTCATCAGCTTAAATCATAAGAGATTTGGGCAGAAATTTTCACTCTGCTCCTATTCCAACTGTGTCTTTAAACTTAATTTGTCATATTCGGGATTGAACCTGGTGCCTAAGACTCTATTGTAATGAAAATCATTCCACCTTGCATTTCTCCTGCACTTTGCAGTCAACAAAGCCCACTCTCTCTTTCTCTTTCTCTCTCTCTCTTTTTTTTAACTTCAGATAGAGCAGGAGAGAGGGAGGGAGGAAGAGAGAGAGAGAGAAACATCGATGTGAGAGAGACACATTGACTGGTTGCCACCCACATGACCCCAACCAGAGCCAGGGCGAACTGCAACTGACGTACGTGCTCTTAGTGGGAACCAAACCCGGGACTCTCTGGTCCGCAGGCCGACACTCTAACCACTGAGCCAAACTTGCCAGGGCTCTCTCTCTCTTACACACACACACACACACACACACACGCCTTGTTAGATGCTGAATGCTAACAGTAACTCCCTGAGGTGGACAGGTACTTATTGATTGAAAGAAGGGTAAAGAAAACATTTCTTTACAAGTGGTTTTCTCTTGAAATGTCTTCAAGAAATATTTTATAAAATATACTTTCAGCCCAGCTGATGTGGCTCAGTTGGTTGAGCATCATCCCATGCACCAAGAGGTAGAGTGTTCCATTCCCCATTAGGGCACAAACTGAGTTGTGGGCTTGATCCCCAGTAAGGGGCATGCAGGAGGCAGCCAATTAGTGTTACTCTCTCATTGATGTTTCTATCTCTCTCTCCCTTTCCCTTCCTCTCTAAAACAAAAACAAAAACAAAAAACCAATAATAAAACCCATATTTAAATAAATATACATACTTTCAAATTCTTTGTTTCTCTTCAACTTTGGCTCAAAGCATAAACCGAAATAGAGATCTAAATTATCTGGAATCAGCTGCTGGCAACCACTCAGTCTTGGAAAACCTCAGAGTAGAGCTGGGGGATCCTGGACCAGCTCCTCCTTCCCAACATAGCCAAGGCAGGCCCTGGAATGAATGTCACATCCTTTGTCACCCCAAAGGCTGGCAGGTCCTCCTCTCTACTCCTTCTCACCCAGAATATTATTTCTATAAGGAAAAGCAAACTTACAACATTCTCTTAACGTATAACCTGATTGCAAATTGGGAACTGTCAATAAAGAACACCTCACCCCTTGGTTTCCTATTGTATCGTCTTCTAGACTCAAACTTCTGTTTTAAGTACTATGAATCAAACAAAGGTATGAGCAAAAGAGTGATGCTAAAACGCTGCTTAAAGTGTGGGATTTTTAGTTTAGAGCCATTCAAGTTATACTAATTATATAGTTTAAGTTTTCATATGAAAGTTTGGTAAAGTTTTAGTAACTCCCTGTTATGTTGAATTGAATGACATTATTCCAAAACTTTCACAATTCTATTTCCATGTTTCTTTTTCCTTTTTCCTTTTTCACCATTTTCATTCTTTTCAAATTTTATTCCCAAAAAGGGGGAAGTGATTCGGAATTAAAAGGTCCATGAAGATCAATCATCATTCAACTGGACAGAAATATCGAGGGCCCAATCAGATGGAACCATCCTACTTTTCCATTATCCAGGTTTTTAAAACGCCAATGCCTTCCCAGTGTGGAAGAGGGCAGCTTTCACACTGAAATGGTGCCCCAAAAGAGTTTTAAAATCCCCAATTTTGTCTTCTATTTCTCCTTTTCTTTTTGTTCTTTCTCTTTCTTCTCACACTCAGCTGTAGCTTTTTCTTCCTCATGTTTTTTGATCAAGTGTTCCCCTTCCTTCTCTCTGAGAACTCTGATGACCATCTTTCCATTCACTCTTGTTAGTGTTGCAATTCCCACTTTTTTGGCAGAGGGTTTGCTAACATCCATGGTCTTACTGAGGACTTTGATAGCTAAAGTAAGTATTGACTTCAGAGTCATTTCTCCTTTTCCAAAGTCTTGTTTTAACATTGACACAGCTGTGGCACTATTATTTCCAGTGCATGTGGCTTTCCATCCCCCATAATTTCCACTAGGGTCGCTTTGATAGAGCTGAAGGCCATAGTGCTTATCCTAGCCAGTGAAACACCAAAAGGACATTTTCCTCCAAACTGTGTATAAGCCTGTTTGATATCACACAGTGCTGTAACCAACTTCTCACAAGGAGTTGGTTCCAGATGCTGTAATAAATACCTTTGATCAATGAGCCTCAGTTCATTAGTCAGAACATTAGCAGCAGAAGTTACGCCTGCCACACTGCAAGTCATGTCCTTGTTGAGTTTATCCATTCTTCTGGAAAAAGGACTTCTTCAAGAAGCTTGTGGATATTGCGTCGCTCTGCAGCGAGCAAGACACTATCATTTGCTGAAATTCCCAAACAGGTGCCTGCATGTCCAGTGGACTCTATGGCATATTCAACTTGGCACAAGTTGAATTTTCTGGAGAAAATACAGTGGCCCTGGAGTCATATCTTCGAGACATGTTTGGGAACTTGATAGCTCCAGAGAAAAGACACTGGAGTTGAGGTCTACATGGAGGGTTTCACCCCACAGGAGGAAACCAGCCTCAATATTTCTTAAACAGCCTGGCTGGTTTGGTTCAGCAGTTGGAGCATTGGCCCGTGGTCCAGAGAGACCCGGGTTCAGTTCCAACTAAGGGGGCATACCTCGGTTGCAGTTTGTCCCTGGCCCTGGTTGGGTCGTGCGGGTGGCAGCCACTCGATGTGTCCCTTTCATGTCAATGTTTCTCTCTCTCTCTCTCCCTCCTACTCTATCTGAACAAAATATGGGAAAATGTCCTCAGGTGAGGATAAAAAAAAAAATTTCTTAAACATGCTTAATCATAAGGATCATCTGGGGATCTTTTTAAGTTCAGACTTTAATCATATAAGAATTTCCTGGACAGTTTTTAAAATGCAGATTCTTAGGCCCCATCCCATAGATCCTGATTCAGTGGGTCTGGGGTGGGGCCCAGGGATCTTCAGTGTTTTAAAGCACCTTCGGGTGACCTGAGGCAAATGCTCTGAAGATCTCTGCAGCCTTGCAATTTAATGTGTGGTCTGCCAACATCACATCACCTGTGATGGGTTAGAAATGCAGATTCTTGGGCTCCATCCCAAATCTCCTTAAATGCAATATCTGCATTTATTTTTTTAAATTAATTTTTAAAGAGAGAGGGGAAGGGAGAGAGAGAGAGAGAGAGAGAGAGAGAGAGAGAGAGAGAGAGAGAAACATTCATGACAGAAAACCATCAGTTGGCTGCTTCCTGCACACCCTCTACTGGGGATCGAGCCTGAAACCGGGGCATGTACCCTGACTGGGAGTTGAACCAGTGACCTCTTGGTGCATAGGATGCCGCTCAACCAAATGAGCCACACCAGCCAGGGTAGTATCTACATTTTAACAAGATCCACAGGTGATTTGAATACAAATAAGGTTTGATAAGCAGTGCACTACAGTACAACAAACAACATCACGTCAACTTAAAACTTGAAACCAAGTCGGAACTAACCTTTCTTCCATGGGGGCTTTTAATGTGTACTCAGTAAGTATTCATTAGATAGATACATTGTCATGGAATAGGGACAACAAAAGTCCATTGTGCAAACTAACTTGCATTGACAAAATGCTGAATAAATCAAAGGTCTAGATAAGTGTTAGAGTACATAATGAAGACTGTTTTACATATTAACCAACAAGTATTTATTAGGTGTTTGCTATGTGCCCAGAATTTTGCTTCTCCCATATTTTGGGGAAAGAAAGCTACTGTAGAGGAGACTTTTAGAAGATAATGAATGCCTCTATGCTATGTGTGCATTGGATGTTTGCCATTGAGTTCAAAGAAGAGGGATGTACACTGACTGGAAGAGTCAGCAGAACCTCCATGGAGGAGGGAGGGGCGCTGGTTGGTAAAGAGTGGATAAGCATTGTGTAAGCTGTCAGGAGGCCTTCCCAAGGAGGAGAGAGCAAGGAGAGTAAAACTTAAAATGAGTTTGATTTGTTTGGGAGACAGAGAAGTGAATGGCTGAATGTCTCTATTGTGGCAAAGGTTTAAGTTGAGTGATGGGTGGAAAAACAAGATTATGTAGAATGAAACTAAATTGTACATAATTAGCAAGTCAGAAGTAGAATTTGCTATCACATGTATTTGGAAGATGCTGATTACTTGCCCCAATATCCATTCATTCTTTCTTCTTGTAAGAGGATTTTTTTTTTAAGTTGGGATCATAGCTGACCAAAACATAGACTACATTTCCCAGACTCCTTTGCAGGGAGGTGTGATCATATGACTATTCTGGCTAATGAGATATATAAACAGAAGTGTCAGCTGTGACTTCTCTAAACTAGTATCATTAAAGGACAAGGGCACAACCATCATTACATCTTCCACTTGCTTGTTAACTAAATAGTGATGAGAGTAACTGGAGCTCAAGTAGTCATTTTGGACCAGAAGGTAGAAGCTACAAGCTTGGGCGAGCCAACAGCTCCAGACTGCTTTCCTTTGTTCTCCTCAACATGAGAAAGATGTAATTTTTCTCTCTTGCTTAAGCCGCTATCACTGTACTTTGGACTTTTCTGTCACATCCAGCCAAACCTAATTCTAACTGATAAAACATGTAATTAAAAGTAAAAAATGCAAGGGTTTTTGCATCAGGCACCAACTTGGTGATATCATTTATAAACCCTATGACCCTAATAGATTAGTTACTTAATCTCTCTAAGCCTCTCTCTTCTCACATGTAAAATAGGTAGAACATTCCTCAAGAGTGGTTGTGAGGAGCAAATTAGATTAAGTATATAAAGTATTTAGCATGGTGCTGGTGCAAAGTACACTCTTAGTAAATGTACTCTAATTATATACAGGGGCATATCAACAGAGCCATATAGAACACAATGATGGCTGTGGAAAAGCAGAGGGTATCTACATCTAGAAGATGAGCATGGCAGTAGAGCACATCATGGTTTGGAAGGTGAACAGATTAGAAGCAGGGAAATGCTTTAAAAATCTCAAGTCTAGCCCATTAGCAGTAAACTAAAGTGGATATCTGTTGAGCTACTTTTATGTCCCAGGAACATTCTAGACATTAAAGCCACAATGATAAACAAAAACATGCTTTTTACACTGATAGAATTTATGGTCTGGTATTGGAATAAGACATAAATCTACTACTAATATGGCAAATTGCGTAAGTGCTATGAAGGAAAGGAACAGGCTGTTTTGAGAGCTAGAGGCCTCTAACAGTGAGGTAGGATGAAGCTAAGATATGAATGATGAACCTGAATTAACTAAGTGAAGGGATGCAGAAAGTGCATTTCCTGTAGGAAAATGAAAGGCAAAGGCCCTGAGGTTGAAAGAAGCACAGTGAGTTCTTGTAATTAAGAGAAAACCAGTGTACCTAGAGTGGTGTGCCCAGGGGCAAGCCTAGCATGATAGAAACTGGAGACAAGGCAAAAGACATGTCCTATAGGACCTCATAGACCATTATAGAGGGGTTATTCCAAGGATGATTGGAATGTATCAGAAATAAAGTTGGTGTTGTCTTACAGTGACCAACTCATCTTGGCTTTGATGATGGCAAATTCTGAGCAGAATCCTAGAGTACCCAACCATCCCAGTTTGCCTGGGACTGAGGGATGTCAGTGCTGACATGGGATAGTCCTGGGCAAACCAAGGAATTGGTCACCCTAGTAGTTTTACATGATCTAATTTCTTCTGAAGATCACACTCGGACTACTGTGTGGAAAACTGAGTGTAGGAAGATAGCATTGGAATTGATAAGACCCAACAGACTGGTGGAGTATCCAGGCAAGAGAAGATGGTAGCTTGGGATAAGGATGGTGGCCATGGAGCTGAGAAGAGGGTAGATTTGAGAGAAATTTAGGAGGCAAAACTGGCAGGACATGGTGAGAGGTCAGAAATGCTATTTCTAAGACAGCAGGAATAACTCAAGTGAAAGAGTCAAATCTGGACTTCACATTCCACATAGGACTACTCTAATTATATTCTTCTAAGCACTGAAACACCAGGGTAGACCCAAGAGGATATTATCTTAGCTACAGTATAAACCATCTGGTCTAGGCTTTACTTTCAAGAATCAAAGGCTATAAAGAAAAAATTACGGCTAACGTACTACCTTTAGGCAAGGGCCATTTAAATTACCTCAGATCAATGTGTTCCACAAGGGAAACAATCTTCTTTATAGCCTAACAGTCAAATAAACTTGTAAATGAAGCCAAGAATTCTTTCACCTGGATATGCTCTAAAATGTTGTGTGTGTGTTTTTTAATCCTCACCTGAGGATATTTTTCCATTTATTTTTAGATAGAATGGGAGGGAATGAGGGATGGGGAGAGAAAGAAAAACAACGATGTGACTTCGATTGGTTGCCTCCTACACGACCCTGGCCAGGGCTGGGACTGAACTGCAACCGAAGTATGTGACACTGACCATGCCCTTGACAGTGCCCTTGACTGGAATCGAACCTGAAACTCTTGGTCCGACACTCTAACCACTGAACCAAACCAGCCAGGGCTCTAAAATGTTTTTGATACAACAAAGTGTCCCAATAGTTACCATTAGCTACTTATCTAGATTTTATTGGTATAATAACTGTGCTTCTGACAGTATTTCCAAGTAATCATTTGCTTCTGTCGTATTTCCTAACTCATATTTCTAAAGTAAGATAGTTAAAGAAATGATTACTAACTTATGTTTACCATTGGGTTTTATGATATTTTAACATTCTTTGCAAAATGTTCCACCTCTCTTAGTAGAAATAGCAAACAGTATATATAACTTCTTAATTGTCACCATAAGTCTTTTTTTGTACCATAAAACTAATTGGTGGTGCCCAGCCAGTGTGGCTCAGTGGTAGAGTGTCGACCCATGCACCAAGAGGTCGCTGGTTCGATTCCCGGTCAGGGCACATGCCCAGGTTGTGGGCCCGATCTCCAGTGGGAAGCATGCAGGAGGAAGCCAATCAATGTTCTTTCTCATCAATGTTTCTATCTCTCTCTCTCCCTCTCCCTTCTTCTCTCTCTAAATATCAACAAAGAAAAAAAATTAAAACAAAACAAAAAAACAATTGGTGGCTTTAGAAATAAGAGGTTAGAGTTGTGAGCCAAGTAAACAATGATTAAACAAGATTGATATTAGAGGATCAAAATTTACACTTAAACAGCATTCTGCTTTTATATTTAATCTAAAATCTAACTATAAATCTCCATTTATATTTCATCTAAAATCTCTAGTGAACCTTCAGGAACTTCTTTGTTAGTGTTTTTTATATCCATAAAGCACTTAACTATTTTCTTTGCAAGTTAATCATTACCATCTCTTAATATTATTCATTTATACTCTATAGGAACCCAATTATTTTACCCTTGCCTTCCCATAGTCTTGGTATTATACCTGCCCTACAAAACCAGAGAGGAATCAATTTTGTGTTGTATCCATATTGGGGCTCTTGGGCTCCATTGGAAAAAAATGACACAGGTCTATACAGAGAGGTGATGCAATGCAATATGGCTTTTAGACTCAACTAGGCCCTCTGGGCCTCTTGGAAATCTCTGTATATATCCCTGATCAGCTTGCCATCCCATTTGTCTCATTTCGAATATAATATCCTCTTTAAACATCTATGAACTACATTCTCTCTCCTCCATCTCAATAGAATGACTGTCTCCCTGACCCTCAACTGGAAACATATCTGCAGCCACTATTTATGTGCTTTTGATCATCTAGAGAAATTTTAATTTAAGTTTCCTAGACACATTAAGTAAAAGAATTACTAGGAATTCCCTCATTTCACGGTACTATTTAAAAACCATCCAACTTCTAAGTAGTAAAGAGCACCTATTGAGCAACTGCTATTTCTGAGAGGAAAGGAGGAAAGACGCAGACCGTATATATATGTGGTCATTTATATGTAAAGCAGCTTTATTGAGATAATTCACATATCATACAATTCACCTATTTAAAATGTACAGTTCAGCCCTGGCTAGTTTGGCTCAGTGGTTAGCAACGTTTCTCAACCTGTGGGTCGTGACCCCTTTGAGGGTCGAACGACCCTTTCACAGGGGTTGCCTAAGACATAATAGTAGCATAATTACAGTTATGAAGTAGCAACAAAAATAATTTTATGGTTGGGGGTCACCACAACATGAGGAACTGTATTAAAGGGTCACAGCATTAGGAAGGTTGAGAACCACTGGGTTAGAGCATCTGCCCGCGGACCAATGAGTAGTGGGTTCGATTCCAGCCAAGGGCATGTACCTCAGTTGTGGTTCATCCCTGGCCCTGGTTGGTTGGGGTCATGTGGGAGGCAGCCACTCCATGTGTCCCTTTCATGTCGATATTTCTCCCTCTCTCTCTCTTTCTTTCTCTCCCTCCCACTCTATCTGAACAAAAATGGAAAAATGTCCTTGGGTGAGGATAAAAAATAAATAAATACATAAAAAATAAAATGTATAGTTCAACAGTTTTTAGTATAGTCACAGAGTTGTGCAGCTATCACCAAAATCAATTTTATTTATTTATTTTTAGTCTATTTCTATTTCTTTATTAGATTTTTTTTATCCTTACCTGAGGACATTTTTGCATTAATCTTCAGATAGAGTGGGAGAAAGAGAGAGAAACATAAACATGTGAGAGACACATCGAGTGGTTGCCACTCACAGGACCCCAACCGGGGCCTGGGACAAATTGCAACCGAGGTACGTGCCCTTAGTGGGAACCAAACCCCGGCCTCTCTGGTCCGTGGGCAGATGCTCTAACCGCTGAGCCAAACTGGCCAGGGCTTAGAATTTTTTTTTTTTTTATCATCCTCACCCGAGGACATTTTTCCATTTTTTGTTCAGGTAGAGCGGGAGGGAGAGAGAGGAAGAGAGAGAGAGAAACACCGACGTGAAAGGGACACATCGAGTGGCCACCACCCGCACAACCGACCAGGGCCGGGGACAAACTGCAACCGAGGTACGTGCCCTTAGCGGGAACCGAACCCGGGTCTCTCCGGACCGCAGGCCAACGCTCTAACCGCTGAGCCAAACCGGCCAGGGCGAGGGCTTAGAAATTGTTAATGTTGACACTATTGCAGATGTCCTCCATTCCCTCCCGCCCCCCTTTGCCCATCTCACCCCTGCCTCCAGCTCCTGGCTCCCTTGGCCTTCGCCACACTATTGTCCATGTCCATGGGGAATGCATATATGTTCTTTAGATAATTCCTTCACCTTCCTTATCGTCACCCCCACACCCCTCCCCTCAGGCACCCGCTAGTCTGTTCCATGTATCCATGCTTCTGGTTATATTTTGTTTGTCAGTTTATTTTGTTCATTTGATTCCATATATTAGTGAGATTATATATTGGTCTTTCTCTGACTGGCTTATTTTGCTTAGCATAATACTCTCCAGGTCTATCCATGTTGTGCAGAGGGTAAGAGTTCCTTCTTTTTTTTATGCTCACCCAAGGACATTTTTCCATTTTTGTTCAGATACAGTGGGAGGGACAGAGGAAGTGGGAGGAGGGGAGAGAGAGAGAGAGAGAGAGAGAGAGAGAGAGAGAGAGAGAAACATCGACGTGAAAGGAACACATTGAGTGGCTGCCTCCTGCACAACCCCAACTGGGCCAGAAACACACTGCAACCGAGGTACATGCCCTTAGTGGGAACCGAACCCAGTTCTCTCTGGACTGCGGGCTGATGCTCTAACGACTGAGCAAACTGGCCAGGGCAAGAGCTCCTTCTTTTTCAAAAAAATTTTTTTTATCCTCACCCGAGGACATTTTTCCATTTTTTGTTCAGATAGAGTGGGAGGGAGAGAGAGGAAGAGAGAGAGAGAAACATCAACATGAAAGGGACACACTGAGTGGCTGCCTCTCGCACGACCCAACCAGGGCTGGGGACAAACTGCAACCGAGGTACATGCCCTTAGCAGGAACCGAACCTGGGTCTCTCTGGACCGCAGACTGACGCTCCAACCATTGAGCCAAACTGGCCAGGGAAAGATTTCCTTCTTTTTTATAGCCACATAGCATTCCATTGTATAAATGTACCCCAGTTTTTTATCGACTCATCTGCTGAAGGGCACTTGGATTGTTTCCAGATCTTGGCTCTTGTAAGTAACACTGCTATGAACATAGAGGTGCATATATTCTTTCTGATTGGTGTTTCGGGATTCTTAGGATATATTCCCAGAAGTGGGATTGCTGGGTCAAATGGCAGTTCTATTTTTAATTTTTTTGAGGAAACTTCACACTGTTTTCCACAGGGGCTGCACCGGTCTGCATTCCCAACAGCAGTTTGTCTTCCTGGTATTGAGCTGTACAAGTTCTTTATATATTTTGGAAATTAACCCTTTATCAGATGTATCATTGGTGAATATGTCCTCCCATACAGTGGGTTCCCTTTTCATTTTGTTATAGTTTCTTTTGCTGCTTTTTAGCTTGATATAGTCTCATTTGTTTATTTTTTATTTTGTTTCCCTTGCCCTAGGAGATGTATCAGCAAAAATACTGATCCAAGACATCCAAGAAATGTCTGAGATTTTACTGCCTATGTTTTCTTCTAGGATTTTTATGGTTTCAAGACTTACATTTAAGTCTTTTACCCGTTTTGAGTTCATTCCTGTGTGTGGTGTCAGTTGGTGGTCTAGTTTCTTTCTTTCTTCATTTTTTTTTAGATGTACCTGTCCAATTTTCCCAACACATGCACTTACCTCCTTTGTCAAATATTAATTGATTATAAAGGCACGGGTTGATTTCTGGGCTCTCTATCCTGTTCCATTGGTCTTTATGCCTGTTGTTATGCCAGTACCAGGCTGTTTTGATTACAATTACAGGTATTGTGACACCTCCAACTTTGTTCTTCTTTCTCGAGATTGCTGAGGCTATTCAGGGTCTTTTTGGTTCCATATAAATTTTTGGAATATTTGCTCTAGATCTGTGAAATGCCATTGGTATTTTAATAGAAATTATGTTGAATATATAGATTGTTTTGGGTAGCATGGGCATTTTAGTGATGTTAATTCTTCCAAACCATGAATACAGTGTATGCTTCCACTTGTTTGTATCTTCCTCTAGTATTTCTCTTTTCAATGTCCTATAGTGTTCTGAGTACAGGTCTTTTACCTCCTCGGTTAAGTTTATTCCTAGGCATTATTTTTTGTTGTTGCAATGGGAAATGGAAATTTTTTTTTTATTCTCACCCGAAGACATTTTTGCATTTATCTTCAGATAGAATGGGAGGGAGAGAGGGAGGAAGAGAGAGAGAAGCATCGATGTGAGAGAGACACATTGAGTGGCTGCCACCCACACGACCCAACCGGGGCTGGGGACAAACAGGAACCTAAGTGCATGCCCTTAGCAGGAACCGAACCTGGGACTCTGGTCCATGGGCCAATGCTCTAACCGCTGAGCCAGACCAGCTAGGGCTGGGATTATTTTCTTAGTTTCTCTTTCTGATAGTTCACTATTGGTGTATAAAAATGCCACTGATTTCTGGATATTAATAGTGCATCCTGCTACTTTGCCGAATTAATTTATTTGGTTGATTCTTGAAAGTGCCCTGACCAACAACCTTGGTGCATCAGGATTATACTCTAACTAACTGAGCTACCTGGCCAGGGCAAGAATATTTTATTTTATTTATTTTTAATTTTTTTTCTTTATTGATTTTTGAGAGAGAGGAAGGGGGGGAGAGAGAAAAAAGCATCAATGAGAGAGAATATCAAATAGCCACCTCCTGCTTGCCCCCCATTGGGGATTTGGCCCACAACCTGGGCATGTGCCCTAACTTGGAATCGAACCGGCAACCTCTTGGTGCGTGGGTCAACACTCAACCACTGAGCCACACTGGTCAGGTGGGCAAGACTTTTTTTTTCTTTTGGTACGTGCCCCTAGCAGGAACCGAACCCAGAACTCTCTGGTCCACAGGCCGATGCTCCAACCGCTGAGTCAAACTGGCCAGGGCTGGGCAAGAATATTTTAAATGAACATTCCCAGGTTCTACCCCCATAATTTTTGATTCAGTGACAGGGCTATGAATCTGGATCTTTAGTTAGTACTTTACTTAAATATTCTGATTCAGGTGATCCATGAACACTTTATTAAATTAACTTTTATTTTGATATAATTTCAAATTTACAGAAAAGTTGCAAAAACAGCACAAAGAACTCTCATGTATGCTTTACCAAGATTCATTAGTTTTTAATATTTTGCTGCAGTTGCTTTAGCAATCTTTTTCTCTATCTCTATTGTTCTTTATCTATACATTTTTTTTCTAAATAATTTCAGAGAAAGTTTCATATTATGCCTCTTTACTTCTTAAAACTTCAGTGTGAATACCAACGACATACTTCACAAAACTAGAACAAATACTTCAAAAGTTCATGTGGAACCAAAAAAGACCTCGAATAGCCACAGCAATCTTGAAAAAGAAGAACAAAGTTGGAGGGATCACATGACCAGATTTCAGGTTATACTACAAAGCCACTGTAATCAAAACAGCTTGGTACTGGCACAAGAACAGGCATATAGACCAGTGGAACAGAACAGAGAACCCGGAAATGGACCCAAGGCAATATGCTCAATTAATATTTGACAAAGGTGGCAAGAGCATACAGTGGAGTACAGACAGCCTCTTTAATAAATGGTGTTGGGAAAATTGGACAGCTACATGCAAAAAAATGAAACTAGACCATCAACTTACACCATACACAAGAATACACTCAAAATGGATAAAAGAATTAAATGTTATTCATGAATCCATAAAAATCCTAGAAGAAAATGTAGGGAACAAAATTTCAGACATTATACGCAGCAGAATTTCTCAGATACATCACCTAAGGCAACAGAAACAAAGGAGAAAATGAACACATGGGACTACATCAAACTCAAAAGCTTTTGCACAGCAAAAGATACAATCATCAAAATGGAAAGGCAACCCACTCTATGGGAGAGCATAGTTGCCAATGATATATCAGATAAGGGGTTAATTTCCAATATATATAGAGTGCTCATACAACTCAACAAAAGGAAGACAGAAAACCCAATGAAAAAATGGGCAGAGGAGCTAAATACAAATATCTCTCCAAACAGGACATACAAATGGCCAAGAGACATACAAAGAAATGCTCAACATCACTAATCATCAGAGAGATGCAAATTAAAATAACAATGAGGTATCACCTCACACCTGTCAGAATGGCTGCCATCAACAAATCATCAAACAAGTGTTGGCGAGGGTGTGGAGAAAAGGGGACTCTAGTGCACTGCTGGTGGGAATGCAGATTTGTGCAGCCACTATGGAAAACAATATGGTGTTACCTCAAAAAATTAAAAATAGAACTTCCATTAGTCCCAGTGATCCCGCTTCTAGGAATATATCCTAAGAAGCCTGAAACGAATCAGAAAGAATATATGTACCCCCATGTTCATAGCAGCACTATTTACAAGAGCTAAGATCTGGAAACAGCCCAAGTGTCCATCAGTGGATGAATGGATAAAAAAGCTGTGGTACATGTACACAATGGAGTACTATGCAGCTGTAAGAAAGAAAGATCTCTTATCCTTTGAGACGACATGGAGGGACCTGGAAAGTATATCCTAAGTGAAACAATCCAAGCAAGCAGAGAAAGACAAATATCACATGATCTCACTTATTTGTGGAATATAATGAACGGGGTAGTCCCAGAAACATGGAAGTGGGGTACAGACTGACAATCCCCTGAAGAGGGGGTGGGGGGGAGAGATAAACCACAGAATTTATATACATGTACGTATGAACAATGGACATGGACAACAAAGGTGGGGACAGGGTGGGGAGGGAGAGGGAGGGGGAATCAGTGGGTGAAAAAGGGGAAACATCTGTAACAAAAATAAATTAATTAATTTTTTTAAAAAATGTACATTTTTGGCCCTGCCCCAGAATCAGGAACTCTGAGGGCAGGGCCTGGACATTTGTATTTTAACAACACTTCCTAGTGATTCAGGTGCATGTAAATTAAGAATATGGTTATGTAACAGATTAAAATTGGCAATAAACATGCAGAAATAAACAACAACAAAAAATTAAACAAAACAAAAAAAACCTTCAGTGTGGCCCCCGTCAGTATAGCTCAGTAGGTTGGAACATTGTCCTGTATACCAAAAGGCCATGGGTTTGCCCTGGCTGGTTTGGCTCAGCAGTTAGAGCATCAGCCTGCGGTCCGGAGAGATCCGGGTTCGGTTCCCGCTAAGGGCATGTACCTCGGTTGCAGTTTGTCCCCGGCCCTGGTTGGTTGTGCGGGTGGCGACCACTCGATGTGTCCCTTTCACATCGATGTTTCTCTCTCTCTGTGTTCCTCTCTCTCCCTCCCACTCTATCTGAACAAAGAATGGAAAAATGTCCTCGGGTGAGGATGATAAAAAAAAACCCAAAAGGCCATGGGTTTGGTTCTGTCAGGGCACATGCCTGGGTTGTGGGCTCGATCCCCAGTAGCAGGAGTGCAGGAGGCAGCCAATCGATATTTCGTTCTCCCATCGATGTTTTTCTCTCTCTCTCTCCCTCTCCCTTCCTCTCTCTCTGAAAATCAATTAAAAATATATTTGTAAAAAATAATAAATAAAGGAAAATAATTAAACATTTATTTTATTTATTTATTTGTTTTATTTTTTTCCTCACCCGAGGACACCTTTCCATATTTTGTTCAGATAGAGTGGGAGGGAGAGAGAGAAAAACATTGACGTGAAAGGGACACATCGAGTAGTTGCCACCTGCACGACCCAACCAGGGCTGGGGACAAACTGCAATGAGTTACGTGCCCTTAGCAGGAACTGAACCCGGGTCTCTGTGGACTGCAGGCCAATGCTCTAACCGCTAAGCCAAACCAGCAAAGGCAAACATTTATTTTTAAAAAATGAAAACTTCATTTACTAATGTTTATTTACTAAGAATTAGGATATTCTCTCTATAGAACCACTCTTCACTTACCAAATTCAGGACACTTCACGTTGATAAGATACTTTTATCTAATACACAATTCATATTCCAATTTTATCAATTGTCTCATTAATGCCTTTTACAGCAACCTCCCCCCCCCCCATATAGGATTCAAGCCAGGGACCACATGTTTCATTTAATGTGACTTTCCTTTTGTCTCCTTTAATCTGGAACAGTGCCCCAGCCTATTTTTGTTTTTTATGACCCTGGCAGTTTTTAAAGACTACAAATCAATTATTTTATAGAATATCCCTTATTGTAAGTTTAGCTAATGTTTTCTAGTGATTATATTTGAGTTATGCATTTTTGGCTAGACTCCTACACAACTGATATATCCTTTTCAGAATATCCTCTCTGGAGACATAGGATATCCATTTGCTCCTTATTGATGAGCTAGACCACACTTTGAGAAATACTTGACTACTTTGAAAAATATTTGAATAGGCACTTTCTGTTCCAAGAGGTCTCCAAACTTCAAGCACTCAAAAAAGGAAACAAGATTTTTACTATCCTGAATTTTCTGAATGCTGGTTTGTTAAGGGGCTTATCTGTCTATTGCCTGGAAGATCACATATTAACCGTAGCTACTATTACATTTAAGACCATAACACACCTGCATGTTTAACTTTAAAATTCCCCACCTCCACCCCCCCATTTCATTCTTAGTAATTCTGGATCATGACTTTCATATTTTTGTTAATACAGGTTCTCTATGTGATATATCATATGACATGACTAGAACCATCCATGCTATTGATGGCAGCTTGAGGCTAGTCTAAGAGACAGCTTAATTTTTTGCATCACACATTTTTTTTTAATCCTCACCCATGGACACTTTTTCATCTATCTTCAGATAGAGTGGGAGGGAGTGAGGGAGGAAGAGAGAGAGAGAAACATCGATGTGAGAGACACATCGAGTGGTTGCCGGGGCTGGGGACAAATTGCATCACACATTTTACAATGATATATCAACTTCCTGTCAATGGTGTAGTTTAAAGTACTCACTTATGGGTAAAAAAAAGGAGAAACATCTGTAACAAAAATAAAATTAAAAAAACAAACAAAAAAATAAAGTACTCACTTATTTTTTTTAACCTTTAAAACACACTTATTCATGAACTGTTAACTGGTGCTTTAACTTATTACTTATATTTCCAAGTAAAATATCTAGCCTGCTCTCAGTATAGCTACTTCATTGTTGACTATATAATTCTCCTGGCATTCATCATTCATTCATTCATCTATTCATTCAAACCACAAATAGTTCCAAGACTAAAAATGAATAGGATTTAAGTTTTAAAGAAGCTAGCATTGCCCTGGCCAGTTTGGCTCAGCAGTTAGAGCATTGGACTGCGGTCCAGAGAGACCCAGGTTCAGTTCCCGCTAAGGGCATGTACCTCGGTTGCAGTTTGTCCCCGGCCCTGGTTGGGTCGTGTGGGTGGCAACCACTCGATGTGTCCCTTTCACGTCGATGTTTCTCTCTCTCTCTCTCCCTCCCACTCTATCTGAACAAAATATCAAAAAAAAAATGTCCTCGGGTGAGGCCAAAAAAAAAAAAAAAAAAGAAGCTAGCATTTACTGAATACCAGCTCTATGTCAGCCACTATTTCATAAAGGACCTCATAACAACCAGAGAGGAATATTTTTGTTAACACCATTTTACAGACAAATTAAATAACTTACTTGACACCAAACCACCAACAGGTGATAGCTCTGGGATTTAATACTAGGTCTAATTACTTCTAAACAGAATCTTTATGGGCACTGCCTATAAAATAGTAATGGTAAAGATAGAGTGAACAAAATTAAGTTCACAAATTTCAGAATGCCGCAGTTAGTATGCCTCTCAAAACTGAAAGTGACACGTGGGAACAAATGAAAGCATTGCGCTAGAAAATGGCCAGGCAACAGGGACATCTTACCCCGAAGGGCCCCTGAGGGGAAAACCAGAAGTTCCATGACAGATTCTTTTTTTTTTTTTTTTTATGAATTTATTTATTGATTTATTTTTTTGTTACAGATATTTTACCTTTTTACCCCATTGGCACCCCCCACCCCACCCCCCCTCCACCCTGTCCCCGGCTTAGTTGTCCATGTCCATTGGTCATGCATACATGCATATAAGTTCTGTGGTTTATCTCTTCCCACCCTCCCACCCCCCATCCCCTCTTCTGAGAGATGTCAGTCTGTGCCCTACTTCCATGTGTCTGGGTCTACTGTATTCCTCAGACTGTTATGTTCATTATATTCCATATATAAGTGACATCATGTGGTATTTGCGTGACAGATTCTTTAAAATAAAGTTGAAGTCCCTGGGTTCTCTCCCCCACCCCACCCACTCTCCTTCTGTTTTTTTTTTCTTCCAATATTTTGTTCAGATAGAGTGGGAGGGAGAGAGAGAGAGAGAAACATCGACGTGAAAGGGACACATCAAGTGGTTGCCACCCGCACAACCCAACCAGGGCCGGGGACAAACTGCAACCGAGGTATGTGCCCTTAGCGGGAACCGAACTTGGGTCTCTCCGGACCTCAGGCTGACGCTCTAACCGCTGAGCCAAACCGGCTAGGGCCCTTCTTCTGTTTTTGATTGTTTACTATTATTGTGTTTTTATACTTTGCAGAAATAATGTGTTTAACAATATAAATAAATACAAATAAATGAAAAAATAGTATGCTATGTGTAATACTGTGCAACTTGGTATTGTTACTGAGCATATTTGAGAGATCTATCATTTCTAATAAACTTTGTCTAATACACACTGTCAAAATACATATTTCTAATATGTTTATTTTAATGACCACTTAGTATGACTATATCAAATGAAATATATTTCCACAATTTATTTATCATATATTCTTGTAATGAAAAATATTTAGGTTTATATTGGGTTCTTAGGAAAACTAGGATTGATTGGGAAAAGCCTTTAACTTTTGAGATGAGCGTTATAAATAAAGCCACAAAAGCCGAAGAGGAGAAAGGTTGCCCAGAGTTGGCATTTGGTGCTAGGAAGACCTTAAGATTGAGCCTTAAGATCTCAAAAGGGGTCTTAAACGTAG
This sequence comes from Molossus molossus, assembly GCF_014108415.1. Classification (NCBI taxonomy): domain Eukaryota; kingdom Metazoa; phylum Chordata; class Mammalia; order Chiroptera; family Molossidae; genus Molossus; species Molossus molossus. Next base: position 36,974,352 of record NW_023425356.1, read on the forward strand.
ACATTATTTATTTCAACAATAACCATGTATTAGGAAAAAGAGACAAATGTAAAAGTGGGTGGTATTAAAGACTAATGCTCTATATATTTATTTAACTAACTTTGTTTTTCAGAGCACGTTTAGGTTCACAGCAAAACTGAGCAGAAAGTTCCCATACTACCCCTCCCCTCCCACACGCACAGCCTCCCGCACTATCAGCATCCTGCGTCAGAGTGGTCCCTTTGTTACAATCGACGAATCTAACTGACACATCATTATCCCCCAATGTCCATAGCTTATATTGAAGTTCACGCTTGGTGTTGTGCATTGTGTGGGTTTATGACAAATGTATAATGACATGTATCCACCATTGTAGCATTATACAGAATAGTTTCATGGTCCTAACAATCCTCTGTACTCTGCCTATTCATTCCTTCCTCTTCCCAGCTCTAGCAACCACTGATCTGTTTACTATTTCTATAGGTAAACAGGTTTCTATAGGTTTTGGAGGGTTGTTTTTTCCAGAATGTCATATAGTTGGAATCACATCATGTGTAGGCTTTTCAGAGATTGGCTTCTTTCACTTAGTAATTGCATTTAAGTTTTCTCCATGTCTTTTCATGGCTTGATAGCTTATTTCTCTCTCTCTTTTTTTTTATCCTCACCTGAGGACATTTTTCCATTTCTATTGTTCAGATAGAGTGGGAGGGAAAGAGAGGGAGAGAGAGAGAGAGAGAGAGAGAGAGAGAGAGAGAGAGAGAGAGAGAGAGAGAAACATTGACGTGAAAGAGACACATCTGGCTGCCTCCCGCATGACCCCGACCAGGGCCGGGGACAAACTGCAACTGAGGTACGTGCCCTTAGCGGGAACCGAACCCGGTCTCTCTGGACCACAGGCCGACGCTCTAACCGCTGAGCCAAACTGGCCAGCGCGATAGCTTATTTCTTTTTAGTGATGAATATGTTCTGTTGTCAGGATGTACAACATTTTATTGATTCACCTGCTGAAGGACATCTTCATTGCTTCCAAGTTTTGGCAATTATGAATAAAGTTGCTATAAACATCTGTGGGTAGGATTTTATGTGGACGTAAGTGCCCACCTCCTTTGAGTAAATACCAAGGAGCATGATTGCTTGATTGTATGGTAAGAGTGTGTTTTGTTTTGTAAGAAACTGCCAAGCTGTCTTCTATAGTGGCTGTACCATTTTACATTCTCACTAGCAATGAATGACAGTTTCTGTTGATATATTTCTTATTTAAATGTTTGGTAAAATTCCCCAGTGAACTCATCTGGGCCTGGTGATTTCTCTTTTAGAAGGTCAATGACTGATTCAATTCCTTTAACAGTAATAAGCCTATTCAGGTTGTCTTTTCTTGGGTGCGTTTTGGTGGGTTGTTTTTAAAGAATGGGTCCATTTCATCTACCTTATCAAATTTGTGGGCGTAGAGTTGTTCATAGTATTCCTTTATTATCCTATTAAAATCCATGTGCTTTGTTAAGAAGACCAGAATGCTGTGGCATATTTCAAAATGGTCCCTTTTCCCCTCACCCTGTGGAAAGCATGAGGGCATTTTTTTTTTCCTGATATTCCCTGTGACAACCTGGTAGAGTTGCTAGAGGTAAAATTCACAAATGTGTGGGAGCACCTTATGACTAGGTGCTCAGACTTGTCCATACTGAGCCTCCAACAATTCATCGATTACAGTTCAAGTTCTCTACCCCGGTACTGGGTCCTCTGAAGGTTTCTACTCTGGCAAGTTATCAGTGTCTGTATTCACCTGTTTGCCGCTCTAATTTGGAGGGCAGCGGTTTTCCCTGTGGGGTTCTCACTCATGGTAACGGAGGGCTCAAAGGCACGCAGATGGAAGACTGGAATTGCCCCTTGAATCAAGCATCACGGTTTTAATCAAAAGTATGACTGTTACTGAATAAAGAGTTTCCAAGTCACAAAATGTGCTGGGTTTGAATAAAGGGTTGTGCATCAAGAGTGTTCTAAATTAAAATAGCAATGGCAAAAAGAAAGGACCTATAGAATTTAAGGGGGGAAAAGTAATCAAAGTAGACTCAATAAGGATTAGAAAAAGGAATCCAATGGGATTCTTCCAAGTTGATTTTGGAATTATAAAAGCATAGATATTCCAAAAGGTGGGGGAGGGAAGATATGCGGGGTCATTAACAAGGAAATGGTATGTGGGATGGCATCAAGGACAAACTAAACAAAAACAGAATTAAAAAGACCGCATAAAAACATGAATATAACAACCGTGTTCATTCAGCATTTTTTTTTTTTTATCCTCACAGGAGGACATTTTTCCATTTTTTGTTCAGGTAGAGTGGGAGGGAGAGAGAGGAACAGAGAGAGAGAGAGAAACATCGATGTGAAAGGAACACATTGAGTGGCTGCCACCCGCACAACTGACCAGGGCCGGGGACAAACTGCAACCGAGGTACGCGCCCTTAGCGGGAACCGAACCCGGGTCTCTCAGGACCGCAGGCCGACGCTCTAACCGCTGAGCCAAACCGGCCGGGGCCATTCAGCATTTTCTATATGACAAGCATAATGCTAATATTATAGCATCAGTACATTTCATCTGCGTAACAACTGTATGAAGTAGGAGTTATTTCCTTTCACTTATAGATGAGGAAACTGAGGCTTTGTGAGTTTAAATAACTTGTTCAAGGTCATACAAATTCAGGTCTGTCTGACTCTAGAGTTAGAGAATGTGTTTCTACCAAATTCATAGTATTAGTAATATTTACTACTTAATAACTATCATTGATGTGTCAGTCACTTTTATATACTTATCTTTATTTCTCACTATAATCCTGTGAGAAATATGAGTTCCTAGAATTATGGAATATGGCCTGGAAGACTTTGGTTATTTGGGAGAAAAAAGACATACTTCTCATGTTATGCAATTTGTCCTCATTGCTCAAGGGATTATTTGAAGTTCTAATTTCAAAATTATCCCAACTTGTTGCTTTTTCTGTTACCATTGCCTTCTTTGGACCACTTTATTATCCATTTGCAGGATTACCAATGAGTGGGCAAGGAAAGGGAGAGAAAGGGTGAGGAAGATGGATTCATGTCCCAATAGAAATTTTGGTAAAAGAATGGGGAAGAGGCTGAAATCACTGGTTCAAATTAGTTTCCTAGGTTAGTTGAGTGATTCAAACGCCCAAGGTTGGAAGAACACTTGGAGGCAGAATGGAGATTCTCTTGGCTCATTAGGATGACTTGTTTGACTACAGTAACAGTTAAACACAGATTGCCTCTTCCCTGATGGTTTATAGTATAAAGATTAGAGCACATGCAGCCATATTCATGCATAACTGGAACACAGGTAGGATAAGGAAACGACTACAGTTATCCAAGGGAGTCAAACTGAAAAAAAAAACCTCCTCCACTTTGCCCCTCATGCCATCACACATGCTGTAATCAATGTCCCCAAAAAGCTCACCCAAACTTTACACCAGGGTAATTCTGAATGAAAAGGAATCTGTCCTTTTCACTGCCTCATGAAGGCACAGTACTTGCTAGGAATCTTGGTTAATGAAATGACAGCAGTAATGATATTGAAAGTATAGACACTCTCTATTAAGTGTGCTAAAGGGGTCACTTCATGGAAATAGTCTATGTGATCCTTGGTATAACCATTTAACCTTTAGAGCACAGTTCATAGTTAAGTAGTCCTCATCCCCAGGTCTGATCAATCGAATATCTGGTCAACCCAAATTGCATGGGTGATTTCAAGGTTCAATTCTTTTGATTTCCTGGGTATGGAAAACCCCTAATTTCATCTTTTTTTTTTTTTTTTTTTATCCTCACCCAAGGACATTTTTGCATTTTTTGTTCAGACAGAGTGGGAGGGAGAGAGAGGAAGAGAGAGAGAGGGAAACATCGATGTGAAAGGGACACATCGAGTGGCTGCCACCCGCACAACCAACCAGGGCCGGGGACAAACTGCAACCGAGGTACATGCCCTTAGCGGGAACCAAACCCGGGTCTCTCTGTACCGCAGGCCAACGCTCTAACCGCTGAGCCAAACCGGCCAGGGCTAATTTCATCATTTTATCTTAGCAAGTTCCATGATGCTTCCATGGGCAACCACAATGATGGCATGAGGAGCTGGAAGGTCCATCCACAAGATCAAGAGAGCTGTTCAGTAGCATTTACCCTGTTGGTCCTGGCTTCATTTCCTCTTCCTCAGCAGTTCCCAGCGCATCCCATCTGGGTTCACAGCTTATGTCTATACCCAGTCCTAGCTGCTCTTCCTCACGTCCAGTTCTGGAGCCCACCCAAAGGGAGGCAGGGAATTTGCCTTCGTTTATAACATATAACAGAGACTGGGTGGTTTATAAACAACAGAAATGTATTTCTAATAGTTCTGGAGGCTGAGAAGTCCAAGATCAAGTTGCTGGCAGATTCAGTGTCTGGTGAGATCCCACTACCTGCTTCATAGACTGCCATGTTTTTATTGTGTCCTCAAGTGACAGCAGATGCAAGGAAGCTCTATGGGGTATCTCTCTCTATATATATCTTTCTCTCTCTCTATCTCTTTTAGAGAGAGTGGAAGAGAGGAAGGGAGAGAGAGAGGAGAGAGAAACATCAATGCAAGAGAGACACATCCATTTGTTGGCTCCCACATACACCCCAACTGGGGCCAGGGATTGAACCTGCAACCTAGGTATGTGCCCTTGACTTGGAATCAAATCTGTGACCCTTTGGTGCGTGGGCCAATGCACTCACCACTGAACAATATTGGCTAGGGCTATGGGGTCTCTTTAAATTTTTTTTTTCTTTATTGATTTTTAGAGAGAGAGGAAGGGAGAGGGAGAGATAGAAACATCAATGAGAGAGAACATCGATTGGCCACCTCCTGCATGTCTCCCACTGGGGATCGGACCCACAGCCTGGACATGTGCCCTGACTGGAAATCGAACTGGCGACCTCTTGATGCATGGGTCGACGCTCAACCAATGAACCACACCAACTGGGCTGGGGTCTCTAATCCCATTCATGAGGGCTCTACTCTTATAACTTAATCACTTCCCAAAGGTTCTCCCTCCTAATACCATCACATTGGGAGTTAGGATTTTAATATGTGAATTTGAGGAGGACACAACTATTCAGTCTATAGCACAGTTCAGTATTATATGCTTAGTCTCTCCTTATAACCTCATCTAATGGGGCTGAAAGTAAGTCCACTCTCTAAGACCTGGAGTCGGGCTCCCTAGTTATAGCTGCTGGGTGCCTGTGTGACCTGCCCATTGCCTGTTTTTTTTTTGGTTTCTGGAGTCAGTTTTCCTGAAGTATTCATGGAGGATAACTATACTGACAGGTAAGGCAAATCTCTCCTCTGTCTGGCCCCCACCACCCCTAGTCCTCAATTTTGACCAATTACCCGGCCCAGGACCTCAGTGCTAAGTCTGAAAACAAAGCTCAGCACTGTTGTTGGAACTACTTGTTTCATGACCGGAGTTATGGTTCTCCAGACGTTGGGTTTGGACTACAATCTCAATTTCCTCTGGCTGTGCTCTCTGACTGCCTCCAACCTACCTCCCATTGCCAAGTTTTCTGAAATCTTGATGAAGGTAACTAGACCTTGTGGGCCTTGTGCCTGCTCTGCCCAGCTGGGCCTCCATCCAGAGAGCTGCACTGCAGCGAGAAAAGGCCCAGAGGTAGATTTCCCGTAAAGCTCGCTCAGGTGGCTTTAACTTCAGGGCCTACGGGAAAGCCGGGAGGTGTAGAGCATTACAGGTGGGAAGAGAAAGCCAGGTTGTTATCAAGAAGAATTTTTGCTGGTAAATTATCTACAGTGATCTCAAAACAAAGTGATATGAATCTCTAAGTCACCAATATTTTATTGTGATTTCTTTACTCGTTCTAAATGAATATTCACTTCATACCTAATTTTGTAATATGTATTATTTTTCTAAAAGAGAGACCCCCCCAATTTTTGTTTTTATCCTCACCCGAGGACATTTCTTTGCTTTTTGTTCAGATAGAGTGGGAGGGAGAGAGAGGAAGAGAGAGAGAGAGTAACATCGACGTGAAAGGGACACATCGAGTGGCTGCCACCCACACGACCCAACCAGGGCCAGGGACAAACTGCAACCGAGTTACATGCCCTTAGCGGGAACTGAACCCGCGTCTCTCTGGGCTGCAGGCCAACACTCTAACCGCTGAGCCAAATTGGCCAGGGCGACCCCCAAATTTTATAAGCTTCATGCCCCACCAGACCCGGATCTGCCCTGGGGAAGACCATGCCCAGGCCCCACATCCAGAAGCTATGATTTCACTCATGTGGGGCAGTGGATCCCAGCTGAGGTCAATTTTTGCCCCTACTGGATATTTAGCAATGTCAGAGGACAATTTTGGTTATCACATCTGAGAGTGGAGGGGAAGATATGCTATTGGCCTTTGATGAGTAAAGGCCAGGGATGCTGCTAAACATCTTACAATGCATAGGACAACCTTCAACAACAAACAATTAGCGATCCAAAACATCAACAGTGTCACAGACGAGCAGCCCTGATCTAGGTTTGTGATGCTGAGCATCAGCATTTTTCAAAATCTTCCCCGTTAATTTGAATACACAGACAGGGCTGCGAACAACAGCTCTAAAGATAATAATACTAGCTAACCTTTACAAATGAATACTTACTCTGTGCCAGTCACTGTTCTAAATGAATTAGTTCACTTAGTCTTTGTATTAAGCTTATGAGAGAAGTGCTATAATTGTTCCATTTTACAGATGAGGAAACTGAGGTACGAAATATTAAGAAATACATCCTGGGATTCAACCCCAGACGGTTGGGCTCCAAAGCCTGAGCTGTTAACTAGTACTGCATCCCTGAACCTCCTTGATTGACTTACTTCATCCAGCTGGAGATCTCTATGGGTGAAGGAAGGGACAGTCCCTGGCGGCTCCCATAGCCTCAATCCTCTGTCTGCCCCCATCACATGGACATGAACGTGAGACAAGGACTCAAAGAAGGTATAACTGAGATGTGGGGAGAAGTATAGAACCACTTTGAACTGTGTGTCCAAGGACAGTCCCCTATTTTGGGGTATGGGTATTTGCTTCAGTTTCTCAGATATCTCTCTGTCTGGTTCGATTTGCTAGATGTAACTTCTTAAAATGAAAGTTTAATCCAGAAATGGCGGACCCACGTTTGGGTATGAGTTCTAAAATAAAAGTGCTTTGGCCCATTAGACTGTAAATAAGTAATAGTGATTATTGTTATCACTGCCATCTCCAGAGAACGGGCTGTGTGGCACTGTGCCTTTTACAGATGGCTGTCTTTTTTTTTTTTTAAGATTAAAAAAATTTTTTAATTGATTTTTAGAGAGAGAGAACAAAAAAAAAAAAACATTGATGTAAGAGCTAAAACATTGATCAGCTGTCTCCTGCATGCCCCCACCAGGGATTAAGCCCACAGTCCTGGCATGTGCCCTGACTGGGAATAAAACTGGCAACCCTTTGGTGCATGGGACGATGCCCAACCAGCTTAGCCACACCCGACAGGGCATATGGCTGTCTTTAACTGCAAGCCATGCCAAGCAGCTGTCAGAAATGCTGACTACCAGACTGGGGAAAGTACTGACAAATGGGAGGAATGCAGACAAGTTCTGTGGCAAAATGGGAGAAATATAAAACCTGAAGTGACTCTTTATTCACTGTTACAGAATGCTCAAGAAAGCAGTAGTATATTTGGACTTCTTGGTACAATTTCACAAAATCTGCCCTCAAGGCAGGGAGTGTGGTAGGTAGAAGACAAAGCTGCAAGTATTTCTACAATAAAATAGGCCACAGAAAGAGGTACAATAAAGGGCTGTTGCCAGATTGAAAGAGAACCCCAGGCCCTGCATGAGAACCACAGCTATGGCCAATTTGGTTCCAGCCAGGTAAGACCCTGGGCAGAGAATCCAGTTGTGCCATGCTTGGGCTTCTGATTTACAGCAACTGTGAGTTAATAAAATTGGGTTGTTTGGAACTGTTAAGTTTGTGCTAACTTTTTATACAACACTAGAAAATGAATACAATGAATTACACTGGTTGATTTTGGAACGCTAAACCAACCTTACATTCCTGGGATAAACCCTATTTAATCATGCTGCATTATCCTTTTACATATTGTTAGATTTGGTTTGCTGAAATTTTAGTCAGAATTGTCTGTCTATGTTCATAAGGGATATGGCTTGAGGTGGAAGTGAGAAGAAATTAGGAGAAAGAAGTGTAAGTCAGGTGAGAAAGGAGAACATTACAGATCAGAGAACAACAGAAGCAGAGGTGGGAAAATGTCAGAGTAGGTTTGGGAAACAACCCAGAGTTTAATTTGGCTGAATAACTGCACATAAGAAGCCAAGTGGTGGGGGATGTGGCTGGAAAACTAGGGAGTAGAATGCATCCTTCACTTGGGAGATGAATCCAAGAGCCACGGAAAGCTGTCGAGAGGCACCACCATTGAGCAAGCCAGAAGCACTGTGTAGTTTGAAGTGCACCAAGCAGAGCCTGGAGGACAGCAGAGAGGCTCTTGCAATCATCTGGTTAGAGGTCACTAGGGCCTGGACCTGGCCATGGTAAGGGAGAGGAGAGGAAGCAACAGATAGAAGAGGGGATCTAGCCCCGAGCACTCAGCCTTGATGTTACATGGACTCTACTCCCTCTTTAGACTCCTAGAGACAACAGCAGAGCGTATCCATCATCTGGTGATTGGAACCAACTAACGAAAGCAAATCTGAGAGGTGTTGATAAACTGTAGGTCCAGCTCCCTGTGTTCCTGATGGAACCAGGCCTGGCTGGTTGACCCCAAAGAGCACAGTTATTATAGTTATTAACAGTGGCTCTGAGGGCCCAACCCAGATGGACTCTGAGAAACTGGTTCAACTCTGCTGTCCACTCTAGGATGGGAGGTGGTACAGCTTAATATAGTATCTCTCCCTTGACTGTGGGGGATATGTTCCAAGACTCCCGGTGGATCGCACTGATCCCTATTAATACAAGTTTTTTCTATACATACTTACCTATGATAAAGCTTAATTTATAAATTAGGCACAGTAAGAGATGAACAACAATAAGTAGTAATAAAGTAGAACAACTATAATAATATACTGTAATAAAAGTTATGTAAATGGCCCGGCTGGTGTGGCTCAGTGGTTGAGCATTGATCCATGTACCAAGAGATCACCATTTCAATTCCCGGTCAGGGCACATGCCCAGGCTGTGGGCCTGATTCCCAGTGGGGGGCATGCAGGAGGCAGCCAATCAATGTTCTCTCTCATCGATGTTTCTATCTCTCCCTCTCTCTTCCTCTCAATCTAAAGTCAAAAAAGAAAAAAAACATTTAAAGTTATGTAAATGTGGCATTATTAAGTAAATACGGGTTACTTGAACACAAGCACTGTGATAGGTGATCTGATAACTGAGAGGGTACTAAGTGACTGATGGAGGTGTGGCACACACAGCATGGAGATGCTGAACAAAGGGATGATTCACATCCCGGAGGGACAGAGCAGGATGGCATGGGATTTCACCACACTACTCAGAACAGTGCACAATTTAAAATCTATGAATTGTTGCCCTGGCTGGTTTGGCTCAGTGGTTGGAGCATTGGCCTGCGGACCAGAGACCCGGGTTCGGTTCCTGCTAGGGGCATGTTCCAAAATAAAATAAAATAAAATAAATAAAATCTATGAATTGTTTATTTCTGGAATTTTCCATTTTCAGACCACAGTTGACTGTGGGTTACTGAAACAAAGTTGCAGATAAGGGGGAACAACAGTAGACGAAACGTGGGGGAGGGGACGATGGAGGAGGGGGCTCTGGCAGCTGGTTTAGTAAGAACTTGAAGCATCTCTCTTGAGCTATGGTCCCAACACAGGATCGGAAGCAGAGGCTGACAGGAAGGACTTCCCTGAAAGGAGCCATCACCAGGCCTAAAGCTTATTCTACCTCAGAGGTAGAAGGGAACGGAGCAGGCTTTGGAAAATGCAGCAAGTTGGACATTCTTCTTCATCCTTTGCTGCATGCAAGCTCCCTAGGAGACCCCATATCTGTGAGTGCTTTGGGCAGTCACCCCACGGTCCTCCAGGGAACTGCCCTCTAAATGCATTCTTGCTCCACGAGGATAGCTTTTGCTTTCACAGTAGAGGCAGTTTCCAATAATGAAATGCCCGCATTAGCCAGGAGTGGGTTAGTCCGTCAACATGTCTGACCACCTCCTTCGGGGCACAGATATCCCTAGGGAAGGATAAAGCAATGGGCTGGGATGGACTGATGGGAGAGTGAGAACACAAGCTGAGACGCTGAGCCAAAGAAGTGGTGATGGGGTTGGGGGCGAGGGCACTGGAGAGACACTTGCAACAAGGTGAGGCTCCAATTCGCACTTGTGCTCAGGGCTCACGCTGAAGCTCAACGTGACATTCTGCCACATTCTCTTACGAAGTGGTTTTGAATTATGTCCACTAATTCTTTGACCTGTCAGGGATGGGGAACCTTTTTTCTGCCAAGGACCATTTTGGATATTTATAACATCATTCACGGGACATACAGAATCATCAACTTAAAAATTAGCCTGCTATTGCCCTGTAGGTTTGGCTCAGCAGTTAGAGAGTCGGCCGGCAGACCAAAGTGTTGCGGGTTCGATTCTGGTCAAGGGCACGTACCTTGGTTGTGGTTTGGTCCTGGCCCTGGTTGGAGTCATGGGGGAGGTGGCTAGTCAATGTGTCTCTCTTTTTAAAAAAAAAAAAATTTTTTTGTGCTGATTTTAGAGAGAGAGGAAGGAAGAGGGAGAGAGAGATAGAAACATCAATGAGAGAGAACATCGATTGGCTGCCCCCTGCATGACCCCACTGGAGATCAGGCCCACAACCTCTTGACCAGGAATCAAACCGGCAACCTCTTGGTGCATGGGTCCACATTCAACCACCGAGCCACACCAGCTGGGCTAGTGTGTCTCTCTTGCATTGATGCACCCCTCCCCCCACTGGATCTGGAGATAAATGGAAAAATATCCTCGGGTGAGGATTTAAAAAAAAAAATTAGCCTGCTATATTTGGTCAGGCTAATTTGGTGAGGCATTGATCTTAGCTGGTATTGATTTCTCAGGCCTGATAAGGCGCAAGGGCTGGACATTCCCCACTCCTGTAGGAGCTTGAGTCTCCTCCCCTTGGTTCTGGGCTGAACTTGGTGACTGCTACTAATGGACAGAATGTGGCAAAAGTAACTGTATGTCACTTCCAAGAGTAAGTCACATGGCTTCCACCTTGGTCACTCTCTCTTGGATCACCTTCTCCCATAGAAGCCAGGTACCATGACCTAGAGGTCTGTGTGCCACGGGACTGAGACTGTGAGTTTAGCTATGTTAGAAATGAATCTTCCAACCCCAGTCAAGCCTTTAAATGACTGCAGCCCTGCCGATAACCTAACCACAACCTCATGAGGGGCCCTGTGCAGAACCATTCTGTTAAACTTCTCTAGAATCCCTGACCAAAAGAAACTGAGATAATACATGTTTGTTGTTTTAAGCCACTAAATTTTGTGGTAATTTGTAAGCAACACTAGGTTACTATTATACCTGGTCTCAGACAGCTGCTTAAGGTCGGTCTAATTCACTGGCTCTTGGCATGGAAGGGCCTAGCAAGTAAATTAAAGATCACTGAGTAGCCCTGGCCAGTTTGGCTCAGCGGTTAGAGCGTCGGCCTGCGGTCCTGAGAGACCCGGGTTCGGTTCCCGCTAAGGGCATGTACCTCGGTTGCAGTTTGTCCCCGGCCTGGTCGGTTGTGCGGGTGGCAGCCACTCGATGTGTTCCTTTCACATCGATGTTTCTCTCTCTCTCTCTCTCTGTTCCTCTCTCTCCCTCCCACTCTACCTGAACAAAAAATGGAAAAATGTCCTCGGGTGAGGATAAAAAATAATAATAATAATAAAAATAATAATTAAAAAAAATAAAGATCACTGAGTAAGACCAAGCTCTGAATTCTACGAACAGGAAAATGAGGCCCTCTCTGCCACAGGGCTAAGTGCTTCGCTTTATTTGTTTAATTGTGCGTTGCACTATACAGATGTATGCAAAGCACTGGGAGGGAGACCTTCATCCCGCTCTGACAGCAGCTCCTGGCCGTGCCTGAAGGTGGAAGCTTTCAAGGGGAAGATTATACAGTGGGAAAGGGGACACGCTGCTGTTGGGGGCAAGGGGTAAATCCATGGGAAATCCTGGGGGCATCTTTCAAACAGAAAGATAAGTCACAAAACCGATGAAAATACCCTGGCCTTGCCGGAGAGTAGAGCATCACTTTCTCATCTACTCCGATCCCAGAAAGGTGGCTCCAGGTTCACCAGTCTTCACAACCACGCTTCAAAACTGGGTGAACAACCGGGCCCGATAGAAACAAAAATTTTTGAGACTGAGAGGCACTGTCTTAGCAAAGTGCCATCTAGACTCAGAATTCTGGGGTCACTTTGGATGGGTTTGTTCTGGGACCATACAGGGAGTGCCCAGTCGAGTAAGCCAGTGTGTGAGCAGGAGTCAGTGGACACACCTGACGGGTCTCCATGGGCAGCTCTCTGCCTGCGCCATCGGGGGCTTCCGGAGCCTGCGGAGACCATGAAATCCTGGAGGTCGATGTGACTGACCCCTGGGCCGAGAACTCTGAAAGTGCTGAGGAAGGAGATGACTGCAGACACCTCATCCCCGCCCACTGCTCCGTGCTCCTTCCCCATGAGCTAGGAACGTGCGATTCCTTCGCGTTAGCTCGTCTCCTGGGCCAGGGGTGGGAGGGCTGGCACAGACCCGAGGACCTCAACTTCCTCAGGAGGTTTTCCTTTCTCCCTAGCAGATGTGACCTCTCCACCTTCCGATGCTCCTTCTACTACATCTGCACCATTGTTACAGCCCCGTGATGTCATATCACACTTTGTATTGTCGTGGTGTGTTCCCTTCTGGTGGATGCTGTGGTGTGCCACTCACACCTGCAGGGACAAGGCACAGAGCCCCCAACTTCTGGGGGTGTTGCCTGCTGAAAGCTCTTAGCTGAGTCCCTCCCACGAGTTTCCCTCCACGGAAGGTCATTGTTTTGTCCAAGTTTACTTTCCCTCCTGGCGGGAGGCCTGCACCCAGTGCCATTGGATGGAGAGCATGAGGGCACATCTCCCGTGCCTCAGCTCAGGACATCTCTGAAGGGCCACCTCAGCTTCAGAGCTCCCTGTGGGATTGGCGGAGGCTTTTGTCACATTCAGGTCAACTCGCACCTCTGACCAGTCCTGGTTTTCTCGGTCCCATACAGGTGTTGTTCTTGAGAACACTCCCTGACAAACTTCTTGCTCCTGAATCTCTACCTGAGACCCAGGGAACCTGACCTGTAACACTAACATCTCCAGGAGCCCGGAAGCTTATTGAGGAATAGCTGTTGCATCCTTTGTATCTACCTTCCTGCTCCACCAACACAGAACTCAGCACAGTGCTGGACAGAGTAAACCCTCCACAGATTGCTCACGAATGGAAAACAGATGATGACTTGGACAAAGACTGTCTACTCCCCTTTTCCCTTTACCTCCAAAGTAAACGCTGAATAACTTCTTGTCTCTAATATGCAAAATATTTACAGAATTCACAAAGAATACAAAATATATAGTCTAGGGTATTCCATGTTTCCTAGGGAAATTCGTTTTTCAAAACCTGCGGAACTTTTTTTCTTTATTGATTTTAGAGAGAGAGGAAGGAAGGAGAGAGAGAGATAGAAACATTGATGAGAGAGAACATCAGTTGGCCGCCTCTTGCATGCTCCCCACTAGGGAATGGGCCCACAACCGGGCATGAGCCCTGACCAGGAATCAAACTGGCAACCTCTGGGTGCATGGGTCGATGCTCAACCATTGAGCCACACTGGCCATGCGGGAATGTTTATTTTTTATTTATTTTTTTCTTTTAATCCTCACCTGAGGACATTTTTCCATTCTTTGTTCAGATAGAGTGGGAGGGAGGGAGAGGAAGAGAGAGAGAAAACATCGACGTGAAAGAGACACATCAAGTAGCTGCCCCCTCACGACCCAACCAGGGCTGGGGACAAACTGCAACTGAGGTACATGCCCCTAGTGGGAACCGAACCCGGGTCTCTCTGGACCACCGGTGGACACTCTAACTGCTGAGCAAAACTGGCCAGGGCTGTTTATTTTTAAAATGAGAATTAATAGGCAATAGCCTGATGATGATGACAAGATACAAATATGTATTTATGATTCATCCAACGAGTGTATTGAGGACTTGCTAGGTGCCAGGCAAAGTTCTGGGTGCTCGGGAGACAGCAGGGAACAAAAAAGCAAGATACCCCTCGTGAAGCTTTACTTCTACTGGGAAGAAGCAGACAATAAACAAAATAAGTAAAATGTCTAGTATGTTAGAAGGCGAAAAGCACTATGTAGGGAAAAATAAATCAAGAAAAGGGATTCAGTGTGCATGTATGGAAGGGGCTGATTTTTAAAAAATTATTATTTTTTATTGTTGAAAGTATTATAGATGTCCCCCTTTTTCACCATTAACCCCCTTTTCCCACTCCCACCTCCCCTTCTTGTTTCCCCAACCTAATGTTCGCATCCATTGGTTATGTATATATGCATATAAGTTCTTTATTTATCTCTTCCCATGCCCCCCATCCCTCTGAGGTTTGTCAGTCTGTTCCCTACTTCCATGACTCTGGATCTCTTTTGGTGGACAGCTTATTTTGTTCATTATGTTCCATAAATAAATGAGTTCATGTGGTACTTGTCTTTGACTGGCTTATTTTGCTCAGCATAATAGTCTCCAGGTCCCTCCAGGTGTCTGAAAGGGTAAGAGATCTCTCTTACAGCTGCATAGTGTTTCATTGTGTGTATGTACCACAGCTGTTTTATCCATTCATCTACTGGGCTGTTTCCAGATCTTTTTTTTTTTTTTTATCCTCACCCGAGGACATTTTTCCATTTTTTGTTCAGATAGAGTGGGAGGGAGAGAGAGGAAGAGAGAGAGAGGGAGAAACATCGATGTGAAGGGACACATCGAGTGGCTGCCACCCACACGACCAACCAGGGCCAGGGACAAACTGCAACCGAGGTAAGTGCCCTTAGCGGGAACCGAACCCGGGTCTCTCTGTACCGCAGGCCGACACTCCAACTGCTGAGCCAAACTGGCCAGGGCTGTTTCCAGATCTTAACAATTGTAAATAGTGCTGCTATGAACATAGGGGTGCACATATTCTTCCTCATTGGTGTTTTAGGCTTCTTAGGATATATTCCAAGAACTGGGATCACTGGGTCAAATGGAAGTTCCATTTTTTATTTTTTGAGGAAACACCATATTGTTTTCCATGGTGGCTGCACCAGTCTGCATTCCCACCAGCAGTGTACTAGAGTCTTCTTTTCTCCACACCTTCGTCAGCACTCGTTGTTTGATGATTTGTTGATAGTAGCCATTGTGGTAGGTGTGAGTTGATATCTCATAGTGGTTTTAATTTGCATCTCTCTGCTGATTAGAGATGTTGAGCATTTTTTCATATGTCTCCTGGCCATTTGCATGTCTTATTTGGATTAGTGCCTATTCAAGTCCTTGGCCCATTTTTAAATTGGATTGTTTGTCTTCCTTTTGTTGAGTTGTATGAGTACTCTGTATATTTTGGATATTAACCCCTTATCTGATGTATCACTGGCAAATATGTTCTCCCAGAGAGTGAGTTCCCTTTTCATTTTGATGCTGGTTTCTTTTGCCATGCAGAAGCTTTTTAGTTTGATATAGTCTCATTTATTAATTTTTTCCTGTGTTTCTCTTACCCTAGGCAATGTATCAGTGAAAATTCCACTACGTATGATGTCTGAGCTTTTTATGCCTACTTTTTCTTCTAGGATGTTTATGGTTTCATGAGTTACATTTAAGTCTTTTTATCCATTTTGAGTTTATTCTTGTGTATGGTGTAAGTTGGTAGTCTAGTTTCATTTTTTTGCATGTAGCTGTCCAATTTTCCCAACACCATTTATTAAAGAGACTGTCTTTTCTCCACTGTATGTTCTTGCTTCCTTTGTCAAATATTAATTGTGCATACTGTTTTGGTTCAATATCTGGGTTCTCTGCTCTGTTCCATTGATCTATACATTTGTTCTTGTGCCAGTACTAGGCTGTTTTGATTACGATGGCTTTGTAGTATAACTTGATATCTGGTATTGAGATCCCTCCCACTTTGTTCTTCTTTTTCAAGATTGCTGTGGTTATTTGGGGTCTTTTAAGGTTCCATATATACTTTTGGAGTATTTGTTCTAGATCTGTGAAATATGCCATTGAGGATATAGGAATTGCATTGAATCTGTAGATTGTGTTGGGTAGTATGGACATTTTTCCAATCCATGAACATGGTATATGTTTCCTTTTTTTTTTTTTTTTTTTAAACCTCCCACATGCTTTATTGGGCTTCAAAGAGTCTTATGAAATAACACAGAAAAAACTCATGTGAGGGTGTCCAGGGGGTACAAGGCAGTTTGCAGCCTGGCCCCCTCCTAAGACCAGCCCCAAGTGCCCCCACCCAGGCCTAAAATAGGATCCCAGAGTAAAGGCATGTCAGAGAGTGGGGCAGAGGAAAAATACCTTTACAGCCATAGCAAAAACAGGTAGGGAAGAGAGTCTAGAGGGTGGGAAGGGTGGGGAGAAGTGGTCATATAGCCACCTTCACCTACACCATCTTCCTCAGCCACACCCTTTCCTAAATTGGCTGTGTCCTTTGAGCCTCTGGCCCAGGATGTGCAGTAGCATGAAAATAGGGTCTGACGAGGGGAGTGTGTGTTTCCACTTTTTTATATCTGCCTCTATTTCTTTTTTCAATGTCCTGTAGTTTTCTGAGAACAGACTTTTTACCTCCTTGGTTAAGTTTATTCCTAGGTATTTTATTTATTTTTTGTTGCAATCATAAATGGTATTATTTTTTTAGTTTCCCTTTCTGAGTGTTCATTATTGGTATATAAGAATACCATCAATTTCTGGATGCTAATTTTGTGTCCTGCTACTTTGCCAAATTCATTTATTAAATCTAGTAGATTTTTGATTGAGTCTTTAGTGTTTTCTATGTATAATAAATATCTTGTCATCTGCAAATAATGACAGTTTCACTTCCTTCTTTCCAATTTGGATCCCTTTTATTTTTTCTTCTTGTCTAATTGCTCTGGCTAAGACTTCTAGTGCTATGTTAAATAGCAGTGGCAAAAGTAGGCATCCCTCTCTTGTTCCTGTTCTTAAGAGAAATGCTTTTAGTTTTGGGGGCTGATTTTTAAAGTATAGTGGTTTTAAATATGGTAGCCAGGGATGGGCTACAACATTAATACCAACCCTTTTCATCATCATTGTAGCTTTTACCTATTAGAAAAATGCTTTTATATCTACTAGTTCATTTAATTCCTAAAACTATCTTGTGAGGATATAGGAAAAATTAGTCTCCTGGGCTCTGTTGCTCTCTGTATTAGTTTGCTAGTAAAAAGTACCAGTGAGTGCTTTGAAAAAAGAAAAAGAAATGTATTTTCTCACTGTTCAGGAAGCTGGAAGGCCCAGATCAAGCTGTTGGGAGGACTGGTTGGTCCTTCTGAAAGCTGTGAGGAAAGCATTTGTTTCAAACTTCCCTCTTTGGCTATTAGGTGGCCATCTCCCTCTCAGTGTCTCTTCACATATCTTCCCTCTATTTGTCTGTCTCCAGATCCAAATTTCCCTTTCTTATGACACCAATCATATTGGATTGGGGCCCATCTTAATGACTTTCTTTTAATTTGAGTACCTCTTTAAGATCCCTATCTCCAAATAAGATCACATTCTGAGGTACTAGGGGTTAGGACTTCCACTTATGAATTGGGTCACATGGGGAAGTGGAGGGCCACAGTTCAACTCTTAACACTCCCCCAGTCACTGAACCTTAGGTTTCACAACCAAGACACACATAAGCTAGAGCTGGCTGACTCATGAGGCTAGAAACACAGGAGAGCTTATGTTATGCATGAATCACTCACAATCCATCAACCCACTTGCCCAGGATGATTTATCCAGGAGTTAAGGAGCTTTACATGAAGGCCTGACTCATTGAAAAGCCAATCTTGCCCTGGCCAGTTTGACTCAGCGGTTGGAGTGTCGGCCTGCAGTCCAGAGAGGTTTGGGTTCAGTTCCCACTAAGGGTGCGTACCTCGGTTGCAGTTTGTCCCCAGCCCTGGTTGGTCGTGCTGGTGGCAGCCACTCGATGTGTCCCTTTCATGTCGATGTTTCTCTCTCTCTCTCTCTCTCTTTCTCTCTCTCTCTCTTTCTCTCCCCCACCCCCTTCCCTCCCTCCCTCCTACTCCCTCCTACTCCCTCCAACTCTATCTGAAGAGAAAATGGAAAAATGTCCTCGGGTGAGGATAAAAAAAACAAAAACAAAAACAAATAAATGAAGTGTTATTTTCTAAGGTAGAAGGCGTTCTACCTTTGGAGACTGGCACTGCTGGGTTTTCTGGCATACTACTTCCTGGTCTTTCTCTCATGTAATTTTCTAGCCACAAATAAAATATCATAACTCTTCTGTGAGTCACCAATATCTATTTTCATTGCTTTGAGGAGGTTGCTGTTTTTTTTTTTAATCCTCACCCAAGGATATTTTTCCATTTGTCTTCAGATAGAGTTGGAGGGAGAGAGAGAAAGAGAGAGAAACATTGATTTGTTACCTCCTGCTCGACCTTGACCAGGGCCAGGGACTAAACTGCAATCGAGGTACGTGCCCTTGACCAGAATCAAACCCATGACTCTTTGGTCCGTGAGCCAATGCTCTAACCACTGAGAAAACAGACCAAGCCAAACTTGCTGAAAGCCAAACACTTTTAGCAAGTGTGAAAAATTTCCAAGTTACATTGACCTCCATGCAAACCTAACTGGGAGTGTTGGGTTGGAACGCTCCACTTTCTCTGAGCTCCAGGCAGGAGAAAGTGGAGCAAACTCTTACTGTCGAAGGCAGGAGAATTGGAACAAATGTCCCCGGCTGTCAGTTCTCATACCCCACTCCTGCCTTGGACCAGGACCCTTGCAAATAACATTGCAGCTATGTTCCAGAGTCTTGCAACCAGTGATTCTCAAAAGCTACCCGAGGCCCACCTGACAGGCCTCAAACTGACCCAAGAAAGCAAGTCTTCCCTTCAGTCCTTTGGGACAAACTATTTACAAATCCATACACTCCCATTTTTATGTACATCTAAGACTTACGGAAAGCTTGCTAAGTGAATTATTAAAGGTTAATCTAATTTGAAATTCATAAACCAAAATCAATGAGCTACCAAATCTTACAAAAATTCTAGTGTAAGCCCTGGCTGGTTTGGCTCAGCGGTTGGAGTGTTGGCCTGCGGACCAGAGAGTCCAGGTTTGGTTCCTGCTAGGGGCACGTACCCCCCCCCCCCCCAAATTCTAGTTTAATATTTCACCAAGAAGTCCGGCTTCCAGGGAAAGTTCTGATGGAGACTTGCCCACACATTGACATTCTCTGGACTGAAACTCTGTCATTAGTATACCGTCAGTGTGGCCATATGTGGGTCAAGGTCTTCGATTGCTGCCATTCTTGTTTTTAATTATAACTTACTGATAACTTACCTTCATCATTAACAAGTTAGTTGTGATTTGTTTGGTTAACCTTAAAGTGACTAGTGTTACATATTTGCTTCAACCGTATTTTTTGGCCTTTAATTTTCCAGTAATTATACCTAAAGACAATTATGCATTGAAATTTGAATATGAATCATTTATGCCCTAATTGCTAAAGCACATGTACACTTACTACCCCCGAATATACTTTACAATGCTCCTTACGAGTATCCCTGCATTATTTTTCCATGGGTACATGAGAAAGGATGGGGTTGATTGTCTGTGGGCTCTTGTGCCTGGCTTAAAGTGGGCTCGAGTAGGAAAAAGAAAACACTGAAAACCACTATTGAATAAACAATTGAGTGTACTGCCTATTTTGCAAATAGCTTGTTAATGGCATGTGCAAAGTCATTTCCCTTGGTAGATGCCTGGAAAATAATTATTCACGCTTACCTTTTTCCAACCCCAACTCAGCTGCAGACTTATTGCGGTTGTAGCAGGAAGTAATGGAGTCTGACGAACCAGGCAGCCCAGCTGAGCAGTGGGAATGGGGTGGAGCTCTCCCGAGCAAAGGTTTCAGGGCAACTGTCAATATGAATGGCAGAGTCACAAACAATGCCAAGCTCTGCAAATAGTGGCCACAGCTTCCAGCAATCAGTTTCTGTTTAGGGTTGTCATAACTGTTGGTTTGCACATCAGTCAATAGCCAGTGCCAGAAAAGCCCAGAGTGACTCTGGGAGACTGGTTACTTTGAGGTTTCTTTGGGCATCCAAGTATTCAGGAGTCCCCCAAGCTAGGTCTGAGCTGACTTGAGGCACAACTGCAGTCTCAAATACTCCCTCCTCTGTGGATCCCACTGAATTTTATTTGTACCCCAGTTATAGCACTGTGTTCTATCTTGCTTTACAGTGGTTTATAAAGGTCTAATTTCCTTGCAGACGTTTCTTGGGGGCAGGACCAGGTTTTACCTGTTAGGTGGCAGCTCAGCAGAGTGCTGGCAGCAGAGCTGGGGGAGCAGAGACCTGGAGTGCACCTTGGCTCACCAATGACTGACTAAATAAATGACTTCTGGACAAGTTAATTCCCTGAGCCTTGACTACTTTGTGAGATTGAAATGACAATGAAAGGATTCTATTAGAGCTTTCTTTGTTCTGAGTATTGAAAACAGAACTCAAGCTTACACCAAAAAAAAAAAGAAGTATTATTGGTTTACATCGTAACTTAATACAGAGACTAAAATAGTTTCAGATCTCTTTCTCCTCTCTGTCTCTCTTTCTCATAGATGGATGGATGGATAGAGGTTGGTAGGTAGGTAGATAGATAGATACATATATAGGTACATAGATAGAGATACAGAGATATGTTTCTCAGTTTCTCTCTCTCTGTCTCTACACACACACACACACACCCCAACTCTGCTTCTTCCTGCTAGTACCCTCATTTTCTCCTATTATAAATAAGCTTTCTCCATAGAAGTGGTGGCAATGATTGTAATTTTGCTTAGTAACCCAGAGGGAATGAGGACCTCTCTTTTCCTGTGTCAGTATATACAAGCTCAAGGAAGTCTCTGATTGGTCAGATCTGTTTGCATGCCCCCCCCCCCCCCTTGGGAGGGGAGAAGAGTTTTGTGATTGACAGTCCCACCAGAATCTGTTGGTAGAGTAGGGAGAAGAGAGGAAAGGATATTTATAAATGCTGTTACCAAAAAATAAGAACTTAGAGTAGAGGAGAGCTGAACTTGAGAAGACAAAATAGCAACTGTCCATTTCAATCAATGGGATGCCATATGTAAGGTGACAGTGTCTAGTACCAAAATAGATATTCAACTGAACCACCCATTTCTTTCCCTTGGCAGCTCCCAGTCCCTCTGTTCTTGGTGCCTCCCAACTCTTTCCTTAAATATCCTCGTCCCGGCCACACCCAAAGTCACTTCTGAGACTGCCCGGAACTGCAGACAAAGGGGGCTGAAATGACTCTGTCTTGCTTGACTCCCTCCAAGAGCAGGAGAGAAAATATGCTTTTGTTCCAGAATAGAAGGAAGGTTCACAGAGAAATAACAAAGCTGTAGTAGAAAGGAAAGAGAGCAATGAGAGGCCATTAATAAGGCCTATTATCTTAGTGCTTGAGAAATTATGAGCTGGGACACAGCAAGTCCCATTACAATTAGTAGCAGGGTTCAGGGAGGTGCCAGGAGATGGACAGGCAGGGTTTCTTTTCTCTTTCCCCTCCCCACTCCTCCTGCCTCGTGTCTTCTCTGCAGTTTCCAGGGTATCAGAACTCGGGCACTGCTTTTTCCCTTGCCAGAGATTCAAGCACATGGAGTGCTCCAGTCAAGAGCAGAGGTGTTCAAGCAAGAAGCCAAGAGTGATTTAACTCAGGCCTCGGGGTGGAGGATATACTAGGTTTCATCCCAGTAACCTGCTCCACGAGGCTTTTTGTTCCTCATTGTTTATTAAGATCACTTTGCATGGTTTCAGCTTGCACAGCCATTGTTACAGTCCGTGGCAAAGACACCTGTGAAGGAGGGTTGTTGGTACACCAGGACTCCTGAGCACCCAGCAAGTGTGGCCCTGGCAATGGATTCAGTGCCAGAAGGAACCATTCCCCCCAGGATTGGGAGAAGTCAACACCTGCACAAAGATTTGTGCTGAGTCCTTGATTGGACTCATTTTTCCATTCACCACGTATTTCAATAAGACTGGAGGTGCAGAGAGAAGGAAGTATTAGTACGTGAGTTCTTGTCCATAGCTGGGGGCTAACTGGTACAGGAGGTTGGGCACAGGAGAAAGTCAACGATGGGAGTTTAAGGACCTCCTTCCATGTGGTTGTGATGTACAGGAATGAGAATGGATGTGGAATCAGGAGATCTGAACTTAAAGCCTGACTCAACTACCCTCTCACTCTGACCATGAATAAGTCACTTAGCTTCTCTGTGCCTTAATTCCTCATCTGAAAAAATGAATACAATACTTCGCAGGGTTGTTGACAGGATGAAAAGATCAAGTACTATTAACATGTCATTATACTTCTCTGGGTCTACTCCTTTTCCCAGGAAGCTTTAGAATGTCATCACTAAGAACTCAGACTCTGGAATTAGATAGAGCTGGGTTCAAACCCCCCAATCTGAGTTATTGAGATAATTATGCATGAAATGATGAGATGTCTGGGATTTGCTTCAAAATAATGCAGGAAAGAAAGAGCCAGTGGGGTAGTTACAGAAACAAGATTGGCCATGAGCTGATAATGGTTGAAGCTCGATGATGAATACGTGGGGGTCTAGAGAGGCAGTCCTCATTTTGCATGGCTCTGATATGTGTGGATCGCAGTTATCATAAACCAGCCCCCTCTCAGCACAGTTCAATTTCAGTTACTGCTGTATGTTAACTGTGAGTAACTGTGTAAAGCACAAACTTTGCTGTTAACTTTTCAGTGCACAATTCACTGTGCAAAAACCAGATGCACAACACGACCAGCAACTGATCACACCACTCCTTTCAAAGCCTGTCGGTTGGATAAATAGCACGTGCAGGCCAGGATGTGGAGAAAAAGGACCGCAGTACACTGCTGGTGGGAAGGCAGACTGGTGCAGCTACTGTGGAAAACAGTATGGAGTTTCCTCAAACAACTAAAAATGGAACTGCTGTTGGACCCAGTGATTCCACTCTTGGAATATATCCAAAGAAACCCAAAACACTAATTTGAAAGAATATGTACACCCCTATGTTCATAGCAGCTTCATTTACAATAGCCAAGATGTGGAAACAGCCCAAGTGCTCATCAATCAGTAGATAAGTGGATTATAAAGCTGTGGTACATTTACACAGTGGAATATTATTCAGCCATAAAAAAGAAGGAAATCTGCAGGTCGGTGTGCCTCAGTGGTTGAGCATTGACCCATGCACCAAGAGGTTGCTGGTTCTATTCCTGGTCAGGGCACATGCCCAGGTTGTGGGCTCAATCCCCAGTGGGGAGCAAGCAGAAGGCGGCCAATCAATTTCTCTCTCATTGATGTTTCTCTCTCTCCCTCTCCCTTCTTCACTCTCCCAAATCAATAAGGAAAAAAAAAAAAAGCCCTGGCCAGTTTGGCTCAGCGGTTAGAGAGTTGGCCTGTGGTCCAGAGAGACCTGGGTGTGGTTCCCACTAAGGGCATGTGCCTTGGTTGCAGTTTGTCCCCGGCCCTGGTTGGGTAGTGCGGGAGGCAGCCACTCAATGTGTCCCTTTCACATCGATGTTTCTCACTTTCTGTCTCTTCCTCTCTCTTCCTCTCACTCTATCTGAACAAAAAATGGAAAAATGTCCTCGGGTGAGGATCAAAAAAAAGAAGGAAATCTTGCCTTTGTGACAGCATGGATGGACCTGGAGACCATGATGCTAAATGAAATAAGCCAGTCAGAGAAAGACAAATACCACATGATCTCACTTATATGTGGAATCTAATGAATAAGATAAACTAACAACAACAACAAAAGAAACAGACTCATGGATACAGAGAACAGACTGACAATTGTCAGAGGGGAGGGGGTTTGGGAGGCTGAGTGAAAAAGGTGAAGGGATTAAGCCAAAACAAACAAACAAACAAACCCTCATAGACACAGACAACAGTATGGTGACTATCAGAGGGAAAGTGTGGGCGGGGGTAAAGGGAGATAAATGGTGACAGAAGGAGACTTAACTTTGGCCTGGTGAACACATAATAGAGTATACAGATGATGTATTATAGAATTGTGTACCTGAAACCTATATAAGTTCATTAACCAATGTCACTCCAATAAATTCAATAAAAATAAAAATTAAAAAGTCTGTCATTTGATTATTGGTCACTGTTGATCTGTTGAGTTCACAAAGACGGAAAAGTATGTGCTGTTTCCTCCTTGTCTCCTAGTAATAAACCCATTGGACATTTTACAAAAATGGATAATCAAAAGAGAGACTTGGCCCCCAAAATGAAAATGCATCAAAGAAATGAAGAGTGAAAACTTTGAAAGTGAAATTTAAGTTGAACATAGATGGACGTATAGATTAACAGCTCACGGTGGGGCTGCTGACATTGTCGCCATGGGAGACGATGGAAGCAGCCAAAAGAACTCGGAAGGCAAACTCGTGGACGAAAGTGCTTGTGATGAAAAGGAGGAGGATGTCCAGAGGAAGTGACACTGCAAAGAATCTTCACATGGAAGGCACTCTTGGAGATGTTTTCACAACACTGAAAACTCAAAGGACAAAATGTTGGAAGCTGATCCAGATTTAGAAAGTGTCATTCACCGAAACATAGAAAAGACGGTATTGCATGTTATGTGATGAGACGGCAAGCACCGTTCTTAATATGTTTTATTAGAAAGAAATAGAACACTTTTATTTTTAAGGTGTCTCATGTTTTAAATTACAGGGTACTAAATAAACGTTAGCTTTACTATTGTTTTGCATTTCCCTATACATTTACAACTGACAGCAAGATAATTAATTTTAAGTGTTTTGTCAAAAACGTTTAAAGGTCGAACTTCCGGTCAAGATGGTGGGTAGGTAAACAAGGTATCGCGTCCTCCCACAACCACATCAAAATGACAACTAAACTACAGCACAACCATCATTCAGAACTACCTGACATCGAGCTGAATGAAGTCCTACAACTACGGAATTAAAGCAGCAGCCACATCCAGACTGGTAGGAGGGGCGGAGGGGCTGGTCCCACACACACGTGTGGCAGATAAAATCAGGGGGACACCTCCCTGAGGACTGAGGGGTCCCCGTCCCCACCAGGAGCCCAGTTCAGGGTTCCAGTGCCAGGAAGAGAATCCCCATAACTCTGTCTGTAAAAACCAGCAGGAACTGAGGCTCAGGGAGGCTGAGGCTGCGGGAGCCCCAGGCAGCTCCTCTTTTTTTTAAATCCTCACCCTGAGGATATTTTTCTATTTATCATCAGATAGAATGGGAGGGAGGGAAAGAGACAGAGAGAAACCACATTGACTGGTTGCCTCCCACACAACCTGACTAGGGCCAGTTACGAACCACAACCGAGGTACATGCCCCTGACCAGAATCGAATCTGAGACTCTGGTTTGCGGGCCGACGCTCTAACCGCTGAGCCAAACCAACCATGGCCAGGCAGTTCCTGTTTTTTTTTTTTAATCCTCACCCTATGACATTTTTCCATTTTTTTGTTCATATAGAGTGGAAGGGAAAGAGAGGAAGAGAGAGAGAAACATCGACGTGAAAGGGACACATCAAGTGGCTGCCACCCGCACAATGCAACCAGGGCAGGGGACAAACTCCAACTGAGGTACGTGCCCTTAGCGGGAGCCGAACCTGGGTCTCTCTGGACTGCAGGCCAACACTGTAACTGCTGAGCCAAACAGGCCAGGGCCAGGCAGTTCCTCTTAAAGGGCCTGCGCACAGACTTACTCAGACTTGCTCCCTCTAAGCTCTGAGGGGAGGCAGCTTGAAAAGGCACCAGAGACATACAAGGAAGAACTGAGCTGCGAGGGCTGGAGAGGCAGCTTTCTCTCAGACAGACTTGCTGGCAGAGGCCTTTGTTCCTTTGGTGAGCCCTCGCCCAGGGCAGGCAGACAGGCACCGTATCTGGGACTCCAGCAACCTGGCTCACATTGTTTACTCCTCCCTGGTGATTCCCTGAGGCCCTGCCCCACCCAACTTTCCGGCCCACCCAAGCTGTTTCCAAAGGCTTTACCATAGGATTGGCTTGTCTTGGATCCTGCTGCAGAATTTCCTAAAATCTCTCAAACAAGCAGCATCTGGTCTCAGACAGCCCCATATCTCTTGTTAAGTGGCCCCAGGCCTGGCACTAGAAGCAGCCAGCCTTGGTTTACAACTTGGCTATTCCTGGGAACCTCCAAGCCCAGCACAAGAAGCAGCCATCTGCCCTGGCCGGTTTGGCTCAGCGGTTAGAGTGTCAGCCTGTGGTCCAGAGAGACCGGGGTTTGGTTCCCACTAAGGGCATGTACCTCGGTTGCAGTTTGTCCTCGGCCCTGGTTGGTCGTGCAGGTGGCAGCCACTCAATGTGTGTGTCCCTTTCATGTCGATGCTTTTCTCTTTCTCTCTCCCTCCCACTCTATCTGAACAAAAAAATGGAAAAATGTCCTCAGGTGAGAATTAAAAAAAAAAAAAAGAAGCAGCCATCTGCACATCAGTTTGTAGCTTATGCCAGGTGGCCCCAGTAGAACACAGGCAGAGACTGATCTTGCCCGGAACCAGCACACCCAGTGGACAGCTTCAGACCACATCAAAGCACCACCACCCAACCAGCTCCACAAGTGACACACTCAATGAGCAGATTCAGTGGGTACCAGAGCCTGCTGAAATAAGTCTTGCTCTGTGTGGTGGGCCCTATACCTGATCCTCTAAGGTAGTCAGAGGCCAGTGGGCACAGCCAGTCCTTGCAGCTGATCAGCCTGAGTAAATCCCTCCCATTGATGTGCCAACAGCAATCAAGACTCAATTACAACAGAAGGGTGTACAGTCCACAATAGGGGTACACCTCAAGAACCCAGCTGGGGTGGTCAGAGAGGCTGTGCCACTGGATCCTACAGAACACCTACAACAATAGGCCACCCTACGAAGCCTAGGAGACATAGCAACTCTACCTAATACATAGAAACAATCACAGGGAAGCAGCCAAAATGAGGAGACAAAGAAACATGTCCCAAATGAAAGAAAAAAACAAAACTCTAGGAAAAGAACTAAACAAAATGGAGATAAGCAATTGATCAGATGCAGAGTTCCAAACACTGGTTGTAAGGTTGCTCAAGGAACTTAGTGTGAGACCTTCAAGGAACTGAAGGAGACCTCCAAGGACTTAGTGAAAACATCAACAACATAAAGGACCAGTCAGAAATGAAGGATGCACTAACTGAAATAAAGAATAATCTACAGAGAAACAATAGAAGAGTAGGTAAATCCAAGAAGCAAACCATTGATTTGGAATATAAGAAAGCAAAAAACACCCAATCAGAACAATAAAGAGGAAAAAGAATCCAAAAAAATGAGGACAGTGTAAGGAGCCTCTGGGAAACTTCAAGCATACCAACATTTGCATCATAGGGGTGCCAGAAGGAGAAGAGAGAGCGCAAGCAATTGACAACCTATTTGAAAAAATAATGATAGAAAACTTCCCTAACTTGATGAAGGAAACAGACGTACAAGTCCAGGAAACACAGAGAATTCCAAACAAGATGAATCCAAAGAGGTCCACACCAAGACACATCATCATCATCAAAATGCCAAAGGTTAAAGACAAAGAGAGAATCTTAAAAGTAGCAAGAGAAAAGCAGTTCATTACTTACAAAGGCGCTCCCATTAGATTGTCAGCTGATTTCTCAAAAGGAATTTTGCAGGCTAGAAAGGAGTGGCAAGAGATATTGAAGGTGATGAAAAGCAACGACCTACAACCAAGATACTCTGTCCAGTAAAACTATCATTTAGAAGCGATGGACATATCAAGAGTTTCCCAGACAAGAAAAAGTTAAAAGAGTTCATCACCACCCTGGCCGGTTTGGCTCAGCAGCGGTTAGAGCATTGGACTGCGGACCGGAAAGTCCCATGTTCGGTTCCCACTAAGGGCATATACCTTGGTTGCAGTTTGTCCCGGTCTCGGTTGGGGTTGTGTGGGTAGCGACTACTCAATGTGTCTCTCTCACACATTGATGTTTCTCTCTATCTCTCCCTCCCTCCCGCTCTGTCTGAAGATAAATGTAAAAATGTCCTCGGGTGAGGATAAAAAAAAAAAAAAGAGTTCATCACCACCAAACCAGTATTATATGAAATGTTGAAGGGGCTTCTTGAAGGAGAAGAACAAAAATATGAACAATAAGCCCTAGCTGGTTTGGCTCAGCGGTTAGAGTGTTGACCTGTGGTCCTGAGAGACCCAGGTTCGGATCCCATAAGGGCATGTATCTCGGTTGCAGTTTGTCCCCAGCCCCGGTTGGGGTTGTATGCATGGCACCCACTCGATGTGTCCCTTTCACATCAATGCTTCTCTCTTTCTCTCTCTCCCTCCTACTCTATCCAAACAAAATATGGGAAAATGTCCTCGGGTGAGGATAAAAAAAAATATGAACAATAAAATGGCAATTAATACATATCTATCCATAATTGAATCTACAAACAAAATGAGCAAGCGGAACAGAAACAGACTCATAGATACAGAGAACTTTTTGTTGCTTGCCAGATGGGTGGGAGCTGGAGGGATGAGAGAAAAAGATGAAGGAATTAAGAACTAGTACAAATTGGTTGTTAGACTGATGAACCTCAAAAGGAAGGGAGGTGGGAGGGCAGGATGAGATAAACTAAAGAACTTCTATGCATATATGCATAACCAATGGACACTGACAATAGTGTGGGGAAGGCAGGAGGGGAGAGGGTTTGGGGAGGAGGGGGTCAATAGGGAAAAAAGGGGGGGCATCTGTAATACATTCAACAATAAACATGAGTTAAAAAAAAAGTTCAAAGGTCACAGAAAATTGTAATTTTTTCCATTGTTTAAAACCACTTTGCATGTTTTCAGCCTGCACAGCCTTGTTACAGTCCTGCACTATTGTGGCAACTGGGGACTTCCTATTGGACATTTTCAAAACTGAATTTTTTTTTCTAATCCCCATTCAACCACTTTCCTATGAAAATTATTTAACCTTGCTATGTCTTGGTTTCCTCATTTGTCAAATAATAATAATAACAGTACTCACTTTGCTAGACTGTTGTAAAGATTTAACAAGTTAATGCCTGTCAAGCACTCAGAAGTGTGAATGACGTAAATTAAACATTCAGTGAATGTTGGTATCTATTATATTTACAGACCTGGACCAGAGACAGCTAGAAGACACTGAGAGGTTAGGAATGCAGGCTGGTGCGGCCACTATGGAAAACAATATGGTGTTACCTCAAAAAATTAAAAATTAAAATGCCATTTGACCCAGTGATCCCACTTCTAGGAATATACCCTAAGAAGCCTGAAACACCAATCAGAAAGAATATATGTACCCCTATGTTTATAGCAGCACTATTTACAATAGCTAAGATCTGGAAACAGCCCAAGTGTCCATCAGTTGATGAATGGATAAAAAAGCTATGGTACATGTACACAATGGAGTACTATGCAGCTGTAAGAAAGAAAGATCTCTTACCCTTTGAGATGACATGGAGGGACCTGGAGAGTATTATGCTAAGCAAAACAAGCCAATCAGAGAAAGACAAATATCACATGATCTCACTTATTTGTGGAATATAATGAACTAAACAAACTGATGAACAAAATAGACCCAGAGACGTGGAAGTAGGGTACAGACTGACAAACCTCAGAAGAGGGGGTGGAGGGAGAGAGATAAACCACAGAACTTATGTGCATGTATGCATAACCAATGGACATAAACAACAAAGCTGGGGACGGGGTTGAGGGTGAGGGATGAGGAGGAGGAGGGTGTCAATGGGAGCAAAAGGAGAAACATCTGTATCAAAAATAAATAAAAATAATTTTTAAAAAAAACACTGAGAAGTTACAGAGTATCAGTGTGTTATAATAATCACCACAGCTACCATCAGATGCCTCCTATTTTCATACTTGTTTAAAATTCTGCCTTGAGTACTGCACAGAATGAATTCAGCACACATTTTTCTCGAGGAGTCTCCAATTCTGCATAAAGACACACTGATGGAACTTGGTGGTTCTCAACTTACTTTCATTGTTACCCCCAACCCCTTGCAAGGAGCCTTTTTAAACATCTTTTCCTTAATCATCCCCGCAATCAAATCCTAATACTATATAGATATATTGTGTATCTGTTCATGTACTGTATGTATACTTGTGGGTTGTTTTTGTTTGTTTGTTTGTTTTTTGCATTTATCTTCATATAGAGAAGGGAGAGGGGGAGGAAGAGAGAGAGAGAAACATTGATGTGAGAGAGACACATCGAGTGGTTGCCACCCACATGACACTAACCGGGGCAGGAACAAACCACAACCGAGGTACGTGCCCTTAGCCTGAGTAGAACCTGGGACTCTCTGGTCCGCGGGTCAATGCTCTAACCACTGAGCCAAACCGACCAGGGCTATACTTGTGTTTTATATACAAAGAGAATAAAGCCCTCCTCCGATCAATTTTTTGCCTCCTTGGGAAGACATCATTGCTGCTGAGAATGCACGTTGTAGATGAAAATGTAAGACATGTTGACTGTCCAGTGTCCTTATGGCCAACCCCATTCATCTTCCCCCCACTATTCCATCCCGCCCCCCACCCCCTACCCACTGCTTTCTCCTCTTTCAAAGAACCCTAATCTTTTTCGGCTAATCCACGATCTTCCACATACTTCATAAAGCCAATTAAGTAGTCCCAGCTTTTTTGCTAATAACTTTGCTAGAGATCGGCTAGGCATGTGTGTGGGATACAGTCCTGGGCAGTGAGATGTGAGAACAGCTCTGCCAGGTGGCTTTGCAGAAAGGTTTCTTTACTAATAGAAAAGGACACACTAAAGAGATGGTCTAACTTTTCCTCCTGAATATTGTCAGGTTTAGAGATGTTACAAACTCAGAGTTGTCTTTTTTCCCCAGATGAGTTAGCTTAAGCACATAACTGACCTGCTAAAGATACAGAACGGATGGAAATAGCCAAGGTGACCTGGAGTTGCTGAATTAATCCATCCTGGAGCTGCCCTGCCTTGGGACATCTTGTTATATGAGGTAATACTTTTCCCTACTGCTTTGGCTTGCCAAGACACTGTTTCTAGTTACTCATAGCCAAAAGGATCTCGGGTGATGCAGGGGGAATAAAAGAGCTATGGGCAACACAATAATTTTGACCAAATAGTCAAGGTATCACTGTATGTGAGAAACATGCCCTTCCATTCCGGGAAAACCTTATCCACGTTCATAGCTCCAGCCAGCACCCAGAATGGAGAATCTCGATATGAATCCTCCTCATCAACGATCGGGGGATGGTGTCAGCAGGTTACTGTTTTGAGTGCCAGTTTCCTTTTTAGCAAAATTGAGACAGAAATATCTGTACTGGATTGTGAACATCAAAAGAAATAATGCCAATGAAGGGCTTAGAACAAGTCTGGCATATATATTATTTTTAATATATATCTAAATAGTATATAATAAAAATGATATATAAGTATATATTTTAAAAATTAAAGGTAGGCCAAATTATCATTATTTCTCTTATAATCATGGCTTCCAACACAATCTCTTCACCCCTGTCTGGTCCCAAATTTTCTCCAGATATTTTCACTTGGATGTTTCAGTGTTACCATAAATCTAATTTCCTGCTTCCTTTAAACTCCACTTCCCTTCCTGTTCTCTGGATCCATACCCTTGGCCGAGAATGTACTTCTCCTTCAAAATCTTTTTAAAAAATGCATCTGTCACGACACAGCTCCTTGATGGCTCAGGTGCTGTAAACAGCCTCCTCCTCTACTCTCATAGCACTTAGATCTCTCACTTTTCATTCTGAGCAGATTTTAACCCTATTTTCCCTCCTAAACAATAAGCTCCATGCAGATTGAGACTGTAACAAGAAGACGGCACAGCATACTATCTGCCATTCCCTGACAGTACCCTAATTTTCACTCAGGTATTTACTCTCTGGCCGGAGAGATGACCCCACCCCACCAGCTAAAGAGGTGGGTTTTTATTGCCTAGTGGGATTCCATGCTGCTTGCCAAGGCAACTGCCTAAGGCCTGGGTTTCTGAACCAATCGATGCATGGCAATTCTTTCCACAGGGGATTGGTTTTGAAAGAAGCATGTGACTCAGGTGGACCATTGAAAAATGAGGTAAACTTTGCTAGATGCTTCTGAAAAAGAAGTGTCTTTTCTTTTTAATTTTTTTTTTCTCTATTGATTTTTACAGAGAGAGAAAGGGAGAGGGAGGGAGAGACAGAAACGACGACGAGAGAGAACATCGACTGGCTGCCTCCTGCATGCCCCCACTGGGGATTTGGCCCACAACCTGGACATGTGCCCTGACCAGGAATCGAACCGGCAATCTCTTGGTGCATGGGTCGACACTCAAACACAGCCACACTGGTCGGGCCGTGTCTTTGCTTTTCAAAGTGAACCTCCATAAAAGCTTTCCTGTCTTTTGTAAATCGCAGTGTCTAGAAATGCCATTGGCCACAGTCTGGGAAGACAATCTGAAGATGAGGCTAGTACACAGAAGAGCTGACCCAGGAGCCACTGATTTAATCCAATTGTGAAGCCTGCCCTTCCTCTGAACTTCCAGTTATATGAGTCAAAAAAATTGCTTATTAAATAGGAGCCTAGTTCTCTGTAACTTACAACATGGAGAGTCCTAAGTGATAACAGGGACTCTGTCTTCAACTTTGTATCCACAGTATCAGTCACATGGCAGGCATTCAATAAGTGCTTGTAGGGTAGCATGAGCCCATGATTCTAAGAAGGTTCCCTCTTGGCTCTCCAGAGCAATTTTCTCTTCACAAGTCCCCACCAGTTCCCCTCCTCATTTGAGCTTCTGGGAGGAGTAAATTGTTTTCTAAAACTGAAACAGAGCTTCCTTAAGTAACAGAAATGTTCATGTCCATCCAATCTCGCTCTCTTGGAAATTTTTCAATGGACACTGGCAAATCTGAACTCACCGACCCTCCTTTTTCTAGACTTTGGACTGCCACGTCTTGGATTGCAATCATACTTATCCTTCCAACATACTTTCATGAAGTTTAAAGCTTATTACTTCCTGGTGATAACTTTGGAATCACCATAATCTAATCAATAAACATCTGTCTACAAAACACATATTAGTGTGGATTACTGTTATTAAGTATTTAATCACCAAGTATTTAAGTTGCAATGTCCCATACTATAGAATAATCAATATTCTAAGAAGTTTTCTGCTTATTTTCTTCATTTCTGGATGTGGATTATTAAGAGTTTATTGTCAGTGAGTAACATTTTTTGACTTGAATATCTTATCCTTTGTCTAATTTCCTCTTGTCCCCATCATTTGTTTTAAATAGCACTCACCTATCTTAGGGACAGCAAATAAAGCCAGAGTTGGCACTGATCAATGGTCCTATAGGCTACCCATGATCTAGGACATGGTCTTGTATGAGAGGATCATTCAACCACTTTGCACTATACTATGCTTGGCCAGCTAATGGGATCATCTCTCAGAGATTTTTCATGTGTATTATAGATAGGGAGGGTTACAGACTGAGGAATTAAAGAATTAAGCTTAGCCCGGGCCTGTTTGGCTCAGTGGTTAGAGTGTTGGCCCGCAGACCAGAGAGGCCTGGGTTCGGTTCCTGCTAAGGGCATATACCTCGGTTGCAGTTTGTCCCCGGCCCCGGTTGGGGTTGTGTGGGTGGCAACCAGTTGATGTGTCTCTCACACATCATTGTTTCTCTCTCTCTTTCTCTCTCTCAAGTCCTCCCTCTATCCCTCCCTTTCTCCCTCCCGCTCTATCTGAAGATAAATGCAAAAATGTTCTCAGGTGAGGATTAAAAAAAAAAAATTAAGCTTAACCACATTAAAAATAGGTGTTTCTAACCCTGGCCGGTTTGGCTCAGAGGTTAGAGCATTGGCCTACAGTCCAGGGAGACCAGGGTTCAGTTCCCGCTAAGGGCACTTGGTTGCAGTTTGTCCCCAGCCCTGGTTGGTCGTGTGGGTGGCAGCCACTCGATGTGTCCCTTTCACGTCAATGTTTCTCTCTTTCTCTCTCTCTTCCTCTCTCTCCCTCCCACTCTATCTGAACAAAAAATGGAAAAATGTCCTCGGGTGAGGATAAAAAAAAAAAAAAATAGGTGTTTCTATTCATCAAAAGACCAATTAGAGAGTGAAAAGATAAGCCCACAAAGTGGGAGAAAATATTTGCAACATTGCGTAAATGATTATTATGTAAAAGAATTCCTAAAAAATTAATACAAAAGAGAGATATTAGCTCTATCCAAAACTTTTGAATAGGCACAAAAGGGAAAATACAAATGGCCAATAAATCATATGAAAAAATATTTAGCCACATTAATAATTGGGAAATATTAATGAAAGCCCCAACAAGACACCATTTATACACCCACCAGGTTGGCAAAATTAAAATATACGAAACCAAATTGTAGACAAGGTTATAAGTAGATGAGTGGATAAAAACAGCTGTGGTACATTTACACAATGGAATACTACTAGGCCATAAAAAAGATGAAAATCTTATCTTTTGTGACAGCATGGATAGACCTGGAGATTATTATGCTATGTGAAATAAGCCAGTCAGAGAAAGACAAATACCACATGATCTCACTTGTGTGTGGAATCTCGTGAACAAAATAAACAGATGAAGAAAATAGAAACAGAGGCATGGATACATGGAACAGATACAGTGATACCTCGGTTCTCGAACATAATTCGTTCCAGGAGGACGGTCGAGAACCGAATTGTTCGAGAACCGAAGCAATGAAACCAATAGGAAAGCGTGACTCCACAAAGCGTGACTCTCTCCCTGCACTCACACTGATGACGCAAGCAAGGTGCGCTGGGCCGAATGAACGCCATTCGGCTCAACTCGGAAGTTCGAGTTCCAAATATTTGTTCGGATTCCGAGACAAAAGTTTCTCGAATCCTGATTTGGTCGAAAACCGAGGCGTTCGAGAACCGAGGTATCACTGTACATTTTGGGAGGTGTTGGGGGCTGGATGAAAGAAGGTAAAGAGATTAGCATTAAAAAAACCCAACTCTCTCTATATATAGACACAGACAATAGTGTGGTGATAGCCAGAGGAAACGGGAGTGGGGGTAGGTGGAGGTGGGCAAAGCGGGGGTAAATGGAGACAGAAAGAGACTTGGCTTGGGATGATGGGCACACGATGCAATGTACAGATGATGTTTTGTTGAGTTGTACACTTGAAACCTGTATGGCTTTTTTTTTTTTTTTTTTTTTTTTTAAACCTGTATGGTTTTGTGAACCAATGTCACCCATTTATTATTCATAATAATAAAAAATAAAAATAAGCCCTTGCCGGTTTGGCTTAGTGGTTAGAGTGTTGGCTGGTGGACCAGAGAGGCCCAGGTTTGGTTCCCGCTAAGGGCACATACCTCGGTTGCAGTTTGTCCCCGGCCCTGGTTGGGGTCATGTGGGTGGCAACTGGTCAATGTGTCTCTCTCACATGGATATTTCTCTTTTTCTTCCTCTCTCCCTCCTTCTCTCCCTCCCGCTCTATCTGAAGATGTATTCCAAAAGAATAAAAGATAAAAATAAAACAAAGGGAACACAAATGCAGTGCAGAAGGGAGTATAACTGGTATAATTATTTTGAGTTTGGCATTATTAAGTACCTTATGACCCACCAATTGTACCTCAGAGAAATCTGTCCACACGGGTACCAACAAATATGTGAAAGAATGTTTATAACATAATAGCAAAAATACAGAAACAACCTCAATGTCTATAGATGACAGAATGAATAAATACTTATAGTATATTCTTCTTACATTGATATACTCTTGGGTAATGAAAATGAATGACCAATAGCTACATGCACGCTGGCCAGAAATTAAAGAGTGTGGAAGAGGTATGTCCATTGTCCTTCACAACTAACGGCTTTGCCTTTTGAAAGGTTCTTCTTCATCTATTTTCCTTTCTCTCAACATCTGAAGTGAGTTTTGGATTAAGCTGTCTTTGGAGCTGTGCAAATTTCGCAGCTGGCTTCTTGCTGGTGTAGATGTTGATGTCTAAGTGTTGCCTTATGCCTTAAATAGAACCTTTTTTTTTTTTTTGACAAGGCTTGTCGTTTCTTGACAATGTAATTGTCTTATAAACTGAGAAAACTGCAGTCAGCTCCCTGAGCCAGTCACCACTCCCAAAGTTCTGTTCTGAACATTGTTCTCAGAGCTGCTTTGTTTCTTTGCTTCACTGATCACCCAGTGCTTCTCTCTCATTTTAGTGGTGGCTATCTCGAGTCCATCTGAAACGACAGGCTTCGAAGCCAATCCTTAGACCCCTACACACATCTTAGCCACAGGCCTGGCGTTCAGTTTGGCTTAGTTTTAATAGAATTTTGAAAAATGCTGTGAGTAACTATAGTTTGTTTTTCTTTTGGATAAAAAAGCAATAGATTTTTCTAACTCTCTGTAAAGAGCCACATTTCCAGTCTTTCTCTGCAGTCTGACCAGTTCTTGCCTGCATTCTGTTGTAATATTTTGCTAAAAAGCAGTAAGAAGCACCTAGTAGATACTCACAATGTGGTTTTATGTAACTACTTCATCTAGAATTAGGGGTTTAAGAGACAAGTAGTCTGTCCTTCAAATCATTGCAGATGACAATCTTACCAAGTGTTTTTGCCTCAACCTAACAAGGACACTGGCTTTC
Organism: Molossus molossus; assembly: GCF_014108415.1. Lineage (NCBI taxonomy): Eukaryota > Metazoa > Chordata > Mammalia > Chiroptera > Molossidae > Molossus > Molossus molossus. Next base: position 37,011,252 of record NW_023425356.1, read on the forward strand.
CAGTAAACAATACCAGCTTTCTTATCTCGCAGCTGCTAAGCCAATACAACATATTTTGGGTGTTTGTAACAGCAATAGCATACTTTTGGTACCATTTTCTTTTCTTTTTTTTTAATCCTCACCGAGGACATTCTTTTGATATTTTGTTCAGATAGAGTGGGAGAGGGAGAGAGAGAGAGAGAGAAACATCGATGTAAAAGGGACATGTCGAGTGGTTGCCACCCACACGACCCAAACAGGGCCAGGGACAAACTGCAACCGAGGTATGTGCCCTTAGTGGGAACTGAACCCGGGTCTCTCCGGACCGCAGGCCGACACTCTAACCACTGAGAAAACCAGCCAGGGCGGTACAATTTTCTATACTAGTCAAGTTGCTTTAAAGAAGAGACCCATCAATAATTGCACCTTTAAGAAAACAAGTTTAGTTCTTTCTCAGGTAACAGTCCAGGGTGAGTATTCCAGGCAGTGGCTGGCTCTGCTCCACCTCAGCATTCAGGGATCCAAGATTTTTCCATCTTGTTGTTCCTCCATCTCTTAGGCCTTAATGTTGTCTGCATAGTCAAAGTTAAGTCACTGTCTTGTCTGATTCTTACTGAGTGGGAAGGGGGAGGAGACACACCCAGGTCTTAAGGTATAGGCCTATGTAGGGATGGGGGGTTGGTGGATGAGCCATTTGTAACCTTGTGATATGCATTCTCCCAACCTGGCCAGCCTAGGATCAAAGTGTGTGTGGACAGACAGGTTTGGCTTGCCACAGGAAAACTGCCTGGAGTGCTTTTGCATGCTTCATTTGCATGTGAATAAGATAAGGTTTGCATCACAAATGGTTGGAAGACTACCTAGCAAGGAAAATGGGATGTAGGCCCAGGCGTGGCTGGGTTTGTTATTTTTTAGCTTTTAAGTCTCTTTCCGCTATAAAAAGAGACAAGGCTAGGCTGTATGGTTTGCAGAGAAGCCATCTCAAGGAAATAATTTACATAAATCCACATGTAATTTGGGGAACCAATCTGCAAATAAATTGGGCTGTATCCAGAGAGCTGGAGCATTTGCTCCCTTGCTATGCTCTCCCACTCCTACCAGCGTGTGCTTGTAGTTCATTTCCTTACGCTGACCCTGGCAGGCGAGAGTGCCGGCAGGCCTGGAAGCGGCACACAGCACTTCTGCTCACATTCCTTTGGTGGAAATTTAGCCCCTTGACCACATCTAACTTCAAGGAAGGCTGGAAGATATGACCAGGAAAAAGGAGAGAACAGATTTTGGTGGAAATTTTACATTATAGTACACCAAAATTTTCAGTCTTCAAGTCCTCCAAGTTACTTTGCAGGTCTGAGGACAGAATAAAACTCAGGATATTGGCCATAAAGTCAGAGTTACATAGAAGACCAGAAATACAATAGCAAGTCTTCCTCTCATGTATATCATCTGTAAAAAAGCCAAGCAGTTTCACAAACATCTTGCTGAAATAGTGGGGCATTGAAATTTTAAACAATTTCTAGCAAGCTAGACCCTAGTAAAAAGAAATGACTCATTCAGGGCTCTAATTTAAGATGTCTAAAATTTCATAAATATGCTCTTTAATTGAAAGAAACAAAAAAAGAAGGAAGGAAGGAAGGAAAGAAGGAAGGGAGAGAGGAAGGGAGGGAGGGAGGGAGGGAGGGAGGGAGGGAGGGAGGAAGGGAGGGAGGGAGGGAGGGAGGAAGGAAGGAAGGAAGGAAGGAAGGAAGGAAGGAAGGAAGGAAGGAAGGAAGGAAGGAGTAGCACAATTTCTGGAATAAAGTAACCACTTAAGTGTCAGGTCCTCTCACTGTCAACATAGCTACTCCTCTCTGGGGACTGTCCTGGCTCGCTTAAGAGAAAGTGATGTGATCCTGCTAGCAGAGGACCCAGACTTGAAGATCAGCACCGAGGCAGGGTCCTGGCTTCCCAGTGGTGCGTGATAACTTGAACACCACAAGGTGGTGATGACCCATTGAACACGCAGAGGGCCGCTCTGCTCATCAAGGCCTCTCCTGGCCAGCAAGCCTCCTCTAACCATTCTCTTCTCTAGCCTCACTGACTGTCTGGTCCAATTCCATCTTGTTGAGTCACGATCTCGGCCCTGTGGTAGAAAGGAAACAGCCTGTAAGAGCTGCAGCAGTTGGGGGCAAAGGTAAGATGTGCATGCCCAGGTGGGGCTAGGGTTAGGCCAGGAGTTCAACCACTGCCTGACAGGCAGGGACTGTGGTAATCTCCCAGTGGCCACTCAGGTCCTTGTCTGTTCTGTTCAGGAAAGTTGGAAAGTTCAGGAATGTGATGTTACAGATTTTCCCAAATTCAATCAGATCAACCAAATAGATGCCTCTATTTCTGGGGAGTTGAGTAAATTCCTGTCTGGGTTGCCTAAGCCAAAGGTCACTCGTGTTGACTCTAAAGCCCTGTGTTGCTCTATGTCCACTGGCAAGAGGGGGCCAGCCACACGGAGAGGAGGATAAAAGGACAGGGCAGCAAAGAGATCGCCGCTGGAGAAATTCCCTGGGAAAGAACGAACACGAGAATTATAATTCTGAGCTCTGTAAAACGAAACACACACACAGCCCCATGAATCGACACCAGTTGTTGGTAAAGACTTGAGCTAGGCATGAGAGGGAGAGTGGGAGGAGGCCTTTAACAGACAAGAGAAGAACAGGGAGAGAAAAAACCATCTTAAGAGAAACATTAGTGAAGTAAAACAGCACAGTCAGTATGTCAGAGTGAAGAGACAGTGGATAAAATCTGGGAAAGGAATGAGTTTGTTTAATTACCATTTATTCATTCCATCATTCACTCCAACTATGTGCTGTCCACTGTGACAGAGACTAGAGACACAGAAAACAAACAGGACGCAGGTGTTGCCATCAGAGCTAGAAATGGGAGGCAGAAGCCAAGCAAATGAAAACACAAATATGTCATCAGAGCTATTGTAGACATCGGTATGAGGGTCAGGCAGAGGCTTAGAGGAAGCTTTCAAGAAGGGTGAGGGTGACCTCTCTGATGAGCGAGGGAGCAGCAGTGTGTAAAGAGCAGGCGTAGGATCTGAGAGGCTGTATCATCCTAGAAACCCAAGCTCTACAGCAACTGTTTCCGAGGCACGCCTTGAAACCTGGCAGGCAGCGCCTTCACAAGAAAGGTGCATGTTCTAGGGAGAACGTGATGATGGGGAACCGCTGGACTGTATGAACTAGTCGGACTGTGCTGGGCAGGTCCTGCCCTCCTCAGGGCAGCTGGTTATCAGGCTGGTGATGTGCCATCAGCCAGGAACCGCACCGATGAAGCAAAGAGCAAGCTGCCCCACCAAACCTTTTAGGAAATGTTACCCTAACGTGCCACTCTGCAATAGACAGAAGGAGCCAGGAGGTCCCATGGATGAACTCTGGTGGTAGACAAGGCTGAGTTGGAAGCCTGGCTCTTTATTTAGTAAGAACTTACTGGTTTCCAGTAATGGACAGGTAAGCTAGCGTAAGTGAAAAGGGCCGATTGGACGTGCAGGGTTGGTTCTTCACCAGCGGGCAAGAAGGCATCCAGGACCAGGGAGGTGGGTGAACTGCCAGAAACCATGTGGTAAGCTCTTTCTGTCCCTGCTTATCTCTAGGGATGGGCTTCCTCTGCTTCTCTCTGCCTCTCCCTCTCTCTCAGCCTAGCAGCACACGGCTTCCATGGTGTCCTTGTGCCCACCTTACAGCGCCCACCCTGATCTCTCTTTGGACACAGTTCCAGATGCCTGGGAGGCTCCGAGTCAGCAGACAGGAGAGTAAGGTTGACGAGGGGCAGTTACGACAGTTCTTATGAGTAAGGCAGGCACCCCAAAGGAAGTCAACCATAGTTCTTCATATCTCTGAACCCTGACCCCTGAAGGCAAGAGTCATTGCTTTACCTGGTTATTGAACAGATTTAATGAGTTAATAAAACAACTACTATAAAGAGTAGGTTCTTAGAAAATGGAGGTGATTATAATCATTATATTATTCAATAAAGACAGACTATCTTTAGTCTCCACCATAAAGATGTGGGGCAAGGCTCTCTTCCTCTGCCTTAGCCCTGCTCCTCTCGTCTTTCATTTATTTTTATTTTTATCCTCACCCAAGGACATTTTTGCATTTATCTTGAGATAGAGCAGGAGGGAGAAAGAAAGGAAGAGAGAGAGAGAAACATTGAGGTGAGAGAGACACATTGAGTGTTAGCCACCCACATGGCCCTGGTTGGGCCGGGGACAAACTACAACCGAGGTACATGCCCTTAGCGGGAACCGAACCCAGGCCTCTCTGGTCCGTGGACCAACACTCCAACTGCTGAGCCAAACCGGCCAGGGCTTAACCTTTCCTCTTAAAGATAACTACTGTTTACATTTTGATACGTTTTCTTTTCTTTTTTTTTTATCCTCACCTGAGGACATTTTTCCATTTTTTGTTCAGGTACAGTGGGAGGGAGAGAGAGAGAGAGAGAGAGAGAGAGAGAGAGAGAGAGAGAGAGAGAGAGAGAGAGATCGATGTGAAAGGAACACATCGAGTGGCTGCCACCCGCCCGACCGACCAGGGCCGGGGACAAACTGCAACCGAGGTACATGCCCTTAGCGGGAACCGAACCCGGGTCTCTCAGGACCGCAGGCCGATGCTCTAACCGCTGAGCCAAACCGGCCAGGGCTTGATACGTTTTCTTCCAGATATTATTTTCTCTGCATAAACACACACACACACGCTTTTACAAAAGTGGGCTTAAACCCCTGTGGTAAAGATGGCTGCTAATTCTTTGCCACCCCTCTCATTGAAAGGTAGGTCTATTTCTTCTCCCCTTTTTCTGGGCCGGACCTGAGGCTGGTTGTAACGAATGGAATGGAGTGGAAATAACACTGGGTAACTTCCAAGCCTGGGCCTAAAGAGATTTCTGCTCCTGCCTTCATCTCTTGGCAGATTTTCTTGGAGCCCCACCATTGTGTGAGGAAGCCCAAGCAGCCACATGGGGAACTGAGGCCTGTGACTGAGGACACCACAGAGCTCTAAGATGGCAGCTGGGCTCAATTCGTAACTCTGGGAGTGAGGTCCCTTTGGACCTGCTGATTACCCTAGAACCCCAGTCAGTACCGAGTGATACAGAACAATTCACAGGATCATAAGAAGTAATAAAAATTGTCATTTTAGAATGAAACCTTACCATTTGCGACAGTGTGGCGGGACCTAAAAGATATTATGCTAAGTGAAATAAGTCGGAGAAAGACAAATACCATATGGTTTCACGTATATGTGGAACCTAAAGAGCGAAATAAACAAACAAAATAGAAACAGACTAATAGATATAGAGACAGACTGATGGTTGCCATAGGGGAGGGGGGCTTGAGGTGCTGGATGAAAAAGGTGAAAGGATTAAGAAGCACACACTGGCAATTATAAAACAGTCCTGGGGATATAAAGTACAGCATAGGGCTTATGGTCAATAATATTGTAGCAAATATGCACAGTGCCACATGGGTATTTGACATATCAGGGGGACCATTTCTGTAAAGTATATGATTGTCTAACCACTATGCTGTACAGCTGAAACTAATACAAAACAATATTTAATAAAAACTGTAGTTGAAAAATAATTTTTTTAAAAAACTGCCATTTTAAACCACTAAGTTTTGGGGTAGTTTGTTACAACAGCAGTAGATAACTGACACACACGTAATAACAGCAACTGTTTCTACAGTGTTTTCTATGTGGGGTAAGTATTATGATTTATTATTGTCCCCTTTTTTAGATGAGGAAACTGAGACACAAGGAAATAAGAAACTTGCTCAGGCCCACACTGGGAGTAAGTGATGGGCTGGGATTTAACCCCATGCAGCCCCTTGGGTTCCAGGACCTGCGCTCTAAGCACCGTACCCATTACCTCTGCTGCTTGCTCTCATTTAAGATCTCATGAACAACTTTCGATGTCGACAAATATCAGTCTACAAAATCATACCCAACGGCCACATGTTGAAATCTTGACTTAATCATCCAAAATATTAGCTATCTAGTTTTGAAATTATCTTCATTGAATATATATCTATTAAAGTCTTTTTTTCTTTATTGATTTTAGAGAGAGAGGAAGGGAGAGGAGAGAGAGATAGAAACATTGATGAGAGAGAACATCAATTGGTTGCCTCCTGCATGCCCCCCTCTGGGGATCAGGCCCACAACCTGGGCCCGGGCCCTGACCAGGAATTGAACTGGCGACCTCTTAGTGCATGGCTCAACGCTCAACCACTGAGCCACACTTACAAGGTTAAAATCTTTACGTTAATAACATTTGTTGACTAGAACAGAGTTCAGGAGTGAGTCCCCTTGTACTCAACTGACATCTCCTTCCAGAGTGACATCTTTGAGCAATACTCTAAGTTTTTTTTAAAACTATTATTTTATTTTACATTTTTTTCCCTTTTTTCTTTATTGATTTTAGAGAGAGAGGAAGGGAGAGAAAGAGATAGAAATGTTGAGGAGAGAGAACATCAAATGGCTGCCTCCTGCATGCCCCGCACTGGGGATCGGACCCACAACCTGAACATGTGCCCTGACCAGGAATCGAACTGGCGACCTCTTGATGCATGGGTTGACGCTCAACCACTGAGCCACATTGGCCGGGCCTCTTTAAGTTTTTCATACAGATTGTTAAACAATCTGGAACCTGCCCAGTGTTTTATTCCTTTTACTACAAACGCAGGCAGGGAAATAGGTCACATAGAAATCACGTGGGCACTTGTTAAAATACAAATTCTCAGGCTTTACCCCAGACTCTCAGTAACAGAATATCTGAAAAGGGACCCCAGGAATCTTTGTTCTAACAGCCCTCCAAAGGATCTTATGACAACTAGATGGAAAACCACGGGTCTAATTTCCATTTCTCCTTCTCGTCCATATCGATAGCTTTGTCAAATCCCTTACCAAATTCCATGAATACTAAATTTGGGGGAATTCTCTGGTAATCGTTTGAGAGATGTTCTGGCTCTGCCCGTAATCAGCTATATATGAATTAATCTCTGGACTTTTTTCATCTGCCAAATGAGGAGCCTGAATTAATTATTATAGTGGATGCTGTGAGGTGCCCACACATCTCTTGTTCAAGACTGAGTCACTCATTCCCTCAATTGTTGGGAGTGTTGACTGTTGACAGGAGAGTCCAAGGTCACTGGTTGATGAAGAAGTGCAAAGACCCAGCCCTCCAGCCTCAAGGTGAGCCAACTCGAAGATCCATCCTATGGGACTGACTTGAGACCTCTGTTGCTCCTGCATCACAATTCAATGCATCCCTCTATCCCTCTGCCCATTTCTACTCCCTTCACTCGACCTCGGGCATGGATCCCAAGGGCACTGCTCAGCAAACATCCTGCACGCAATCTCCATCTCCGTCTCTTTCCTAACAAGCTGATTATAACGATTACCTTTTGCTCCTGGTTTGAAGTGAATCAACAGCACAGACTCTCTCCTCTCCTTCTCAACCATCCTGGGCTCTCTGTTCAGCTTGAAAAGCATTCTCCTCTTCCTCCTCCTTCCATTTATTCTTCATTCACTGAACGAACTTTTACTCTACTCCTACTACGTGCCAGGCCCTGGGCTCGGACTTTGGATTCAGAGTCTTGCCCATGTCTCCAATAGTGAAAAGAGAGCAAAGACATGGGAGCTGAATGTCTCCTCTATCTCTTTGTCATTTGTTAACACTGTGACTAGGCTGTGGGACTAGCCCATCTTCTTGCTCTGAACATGACCCAGGGTGCCTTCATATTGCTCTTGGCGTGGTTGGACAGGCCCCTCTTTGTAGGGGCTTTAACCTTCCTGACACTATTCTTGCGGATTTCTGTCTCCCTTTGTTTTCACTTCTGGGTTCCTCCTTCCGGCTTTTGTATCCAGGCTCGGCAAGGGCCAACATAAATGTTTCATTCTCTTAGGACTCTAGTGTTTATTTCATGGTTACTTGGCTCAGGGTAGTGAAAAATCTGGAGGAAAGGATCTTATGGGCTTCCAGAAGGACTAGGGCAGAAGTAATGGATCAGAGTACAAATTTTCATCCAGTAATCAGGGTAGGACCTACTAAGTCAGGAGAAACTGGACTAAATCAACCACGTTTGCTGCTGCCACCCCTCTTCATCAACCCCAGCCCCCAAGGGCACTCTTCGGCGGATCTCTCTGCTCTCTGCTCTGCACACTTCCCCGTCCCTTCCTGTCAATCATTTTCATTTTTACTTGAATGAGACTAAGTTATAATGCATCTTTTCCAGGGATCATCCCATGTTGAGCTTTTTCTTACACTAGATTGCAATATAAAAGGCTTTGCCCAATCAACAAGGACAAGGCATCAACAGACATTACGAAAACAGAGGCCTCGCCCTGGCAGGTTTGGCTCAGCAGTTAGAAGGTCGGCCTGCAGTCCGGAGAGACCTGGGTTCGGTTCCCACTAGGGGCATGTGCCTTGGTTGTGGTTTGTTCCCGGCCCTGGTTGGGTCGTGCGGGTGGCAACCACTCGGTGTGTCCCTTTCACGCAGATGTTTCTCTCTCTCTCCTCCCACTCTGAACAAAAAGTGAACAACAACAGCAAAAAATGGCCTCGGGTGATGATAAAAAAAAAAAAAGGAAAACAGAGGCCTCTTTTTAGCTTTTTTGCAATCACATCATGAGCAAGGGCTCTTCATTGAACAAGACAACAATCTAGCATTAGAATAAAAGGAACCCAAGCCAAACACTCTCATGGTACAAATGACAAACCAAGAATCAATGAGGTCAAGCAGTATTCCAAAAGTCACAAAGCAGTAATTGCCAAGGCAGGAAAAGTGGGCACCTTCATTAGGCAAGGAGAGAGTACACGGATGGTACATTTTAGGAAGGGTTCAGTCTATGGGAGGTGTTCATTTCGGGGTACCCCCTGAGTGTATTACTTCGATCCATTACATAGAGCAGTGGACCTATTCTCATCAGTCAGGTCTCTTTCACCTGCCACTCCTCCTCAGTGGGCAAGACCAAGCCCTAGGTGCCCTTTCTGATGGACCAGGAACAAAGAACCAGGTTCTAGGCCACACAGTTCCACCACTCAGAGTTGTTGACCTTCAGAACGCCATTAAACTGTCGTATCCTTAGTTTCCCAGCCCGGCCTTCCTCCCGCACCTGTGGGGGATCGAGCAAGATGGAGCACACAAAATGTCTCTGAGCGATGGAGAGCGCTGTGCAGCACAAGGAGCTATTTCCATCTTGCCTGTGTACTGGACCCCTCTGTGGAGCTTGAAACTGGGGGTGGGGAAACAAGGGGTAGGAGAAAGGGAGGACTTAGGGGTCGGACCTCACGTCTGGGAACTTTTCTTAAGCTCCACATGTGATTTTGGTGCATAGTGGAAACCACTGATGAGACAAATCAGAGAGGAGACATAAATTACACTGTTAACTAAAGAGAAGTTTTAGAGTATCTGCACATTTTAAACAGGTTAGAGTGGATAATCAAGGGACAAACCTAAAGAAAAATAAAATTGCCTACTATTTTCAGAGCACCCAAAACCCGAATCTCAGGTCCCTTTCCTTCTCCTAGAAAAGATCTGGGTTACTTCAATAACATTTCTCTTACCTCACATTACACACACACACACACACACACACACACACACACACCATGAATCATCTCCACCTCTCTACATGCTGAAGTCAGACTTCAAGTAATAATGTCTGTTGACCTTTGGCCTCTGAGTAATCACTTTGGCTCTAGTCTGTCCTTCCAGCTCCAGGAAAATAAGCTGATAAGGCCCTGGAACATGGATTCAGAGCCCAAGCCCAAATCTCTAGGGTGATCTATAAACCAGACTGTTCATGCATCCCCTGGCAGTCTTCTGTTAGAGTTCTAGTTCTCCTTTTTCTTTCTTTTTAATATGCTTTTATTGATTTTTAGAGAGAGAGGAGGAAGAGGGAGAAACATTGATGAGAGAGAAACATAGATCGGCTGCCTCCTGCATGTCCCCCACTGGGGATCGAGCCCTAGTGTCTGCCTAGCACCTTTTCCTCCTCTTCTGGGGACAGAATTTCCTTCCTCGAATGAACTGCTCCTTTCTTTCTCCATATGGTTCTGGGCTACTGATCAAAGTACCCTGACCTGTACCTCTGGAGTCACAGGGGTGGACATGTGACCCCAGCTTCAAAGTAACATCCTACTCACCTAGTCATAGCAATTGGTCTGGGGTTTCATCCAAGGACCAATAAAACAATGACAATAATAGGGGTTTTTCTACATAAAGCTGGTAGGAAAAACCCTCTCTCCTTTCCGGTCAAGTTGCTATAGAACTGTAACCTCAGAGCCGCCACATGGGAAGACTGGGAGGATGAGGCCACCATCCAGAGATGAGGCTATAAGAGACAGAGAAGGAAACAAGAAAAGAGTATGTTTTTATGGTGTCAAGTTCTATTGAACTGTCCTGGCATTATCCGGCAATTATTCTTTTGAGTCTTTGGGCTACCCCAAGATTTTTCTCAAAAGCCTCTTTTTCACTTCAGCCAGTTTAAGGATTTCTGTCACTTGCAACCCAAGTCTTGATGAACAGAAACCCTCTGACAAGCTTTCCTCTCTACCATAAATATTTTTCAAACTTCAAAAATGTGAGGCTCTGTGTGTGTTAAGAACTGAGTGTATTCCTATCTTTCCTCGATCAGAGTGTTGGACTGTTCGATGGTCACCTTGGTTACTATATTTCCCAGCACCCCCTTCCCTGTATGATTCTGGTTAGAGTTGACCAAAACTGAAGTTGCATGAGATGTGGGAGGCAGCAGTGAAGCAGCAGCCATCATGCTCTGAAAGCCACCATTGGATGGAGCTGGCGGGGGGAGACACAAAGATGTAGGCAGGCTCCCATGTGTTCTCAACCCTTCCCTGCTCTACTCTGTTGGCCCTTTTGACCAATAGTGACTCTACTATGCTTTCCATCAGATGCTCCCCTACAAATTCACACAGGCAGTATCTACTAAGAGGCAACATCCTTCCAAAGATGCTACATGAGCCCTGGCCGGTTTGGCTCAGCGGTTAGAGCGTCGGCCTGTGGTCCTGAGAGACCCGGGTTCGGTTCCCGCTAAGGGCATGTACCTCGGTTGCAGTTTGTCCCCGGCCCTGGTTGGGCCGTGTGGGTGGCAACTACTCGATGTGTCCCTTTCACGTCGATGTTACTCTCTCTCTCTCCCTCCCACTCACTCTATCTGAACAAAATATCAAAAAATGTCCTCGGGTGAGGATAAAAACAAACAAACAAACAAACAAACAAACAAACAAAGATCTACATGAGCCCCATGCCAGCAGCCAGACCTGCCTTGCTTTTTGCAAGCTCCACTTTGTTCACCTGCACCAGGGTTTGTTAGTGACTGCTCTGTGATCCTTCAACTCCTCTCAGACCTTCAGATCTATGCTCCTCCAGCTCCTCCCACAATTGTGTAAGATCTAATTCTTATACTACATTCCTTACTCCTTAATACTCATAGTGGTAGGCTTCCACACTCTGTCACTCTGGCTAATACAAATGGTATTGGGTGGACCCTGACAAAGCTTCCTGCTTCCTCTCTGTGCTTCATGCCTATTCCCAGCCCTCCTATCTTTAGCATTTTCCTCTCTGGTCAGGTCATTCATTACATCTCTATCTTTATTTGTTGTTGTTAATCCTCACCTGAGGATATTTTCCCGTTGATTTTTAGATAGAGTGGAAGGGAGGGAGGGAGAGAGAAAACATCGATGTGAAAGAGACACACTGATTGGTTGCCTCCTGCATGACCCTGGGGATTGAACCTACAACCCAGGTATGTGCCTTGACCAAAATCAAACCTGCGACCTTTCAGTCCACTGACGCTCTAACCACTGAGCCAAACCAGTCAGGTGACATCTCCATCTTTTCTTTTCTTTTTTTTTTATCTTCACCTGAGGACATTTTGTTTTAATCCTCACCTGAGGACATTTTTTTGCATTTATCTTCAGACAGAGAGGGAGGGAGAGAGGGAGAAAGAGAGAGAGAGAAAAATCGATGTGAGAGAGACACATCAAGTGGTTGCCAACCACACGACCCCGACCAGGGCCAGGGGCAAACCACAACCGAGGTACATACCCTTAGTGGGAACTGAACCCGGGACTCTCTGGTCTGCAGACTGACGCTCTAACTGCTGAGCCAAAATGGCCAGGGTCTCCATCTTTTCTTCTCTCCTCCATATGTTCATGGGAAGAATGATCCAATTCTTGCTCACTTTATGACTGTGCAATTGGCTGTCCAGTCTCAAGCAACTCTTCTCTCTGACCTCTGCCTGATTCACTTGCACACTATTTCCTGCTCTTCATTCCAATCACAAGACTATGCCTGGCAGGCAGCCTGGAGATTTAACACAGACTGGTAAATGCCGAGATGTCCTGCCCAGAGCCGCCCTCTCCTGATTTCCAAATAGGAAATGCTATTAGATTGAATAAAAATGTCCTCATAAAGAACTTAATGGTGCTACAGCCAGTTTGTTTAAGGATACAATAGATGCCTACAATAGATGCCAAATATTTTTAAATGAATTAACATACTAAAAACTGTTTGAGTTGGAAATTATCAAGGAATCTTTTATTTTATTTTCACATTTATAATATTATTTTAATAGAGAATCATAATTTTCACAGAAAAGACTGCAAGTGATCAGATGATAAGCCTAAAATTTCTTTCTTTTAACAGAAAATGCAGTGTTTAATTACAGTTTCTATTTAATACAAATATACATACTGTGCATACCTTTCTGTACCTTTCTGTTACTTGCTTTATAAACTCAATAATAAATCTTTTTTTTACCTCTATTGTTGAGTATTACAGATGTCCCCCCTCCACCTTTCTCCCCATTGGCTCTCTCCTCCTGGTTGCTGCCCCACCCCAGGCTTCACCACCCTACTGTCTGTGTCCACGGGTAATGCATATATGCATATAAATTCTTTGGTTAATCTCTTTCCGCTCCTCCTCCCCCATTCCCTCTGAGATTTGTCAGTCTGTATATCAAGGAATATTTTAAAAATGAACATATATAGTACGCTGTTGACCGACTGAACCCTGCATGCATGGGTCTGAAGTTTCCACAGGGGGCTCGAGGTCTCTTCCAGCTCTGTGAGAAAGACTCAAAGGCCAGAGCTATTAACCCAGCCAGTCATTGCTCAGTGTGAGATCTTAGTTGAGTCCGTTGGCCTCTCCAGGTTTTGGCTAGTTTATGTGGATCAATGAAATAAACAGAGAAAGATTAAAAAAATTGTGATATCTCAGGCCTGGAAGCAACCTTAGCAGTGATCCCTAATTTGGGCAGCTGACCCTTGTGGCCCAGCGTGACATGAGGCATGAACAACAGAGCATAACCAGGTGAGGACTGGAAGAACTTGGAATGTGCAAGAGGAAGAATAGTTTATTACCAAGAATAATAAAGCAATTGGGCATCTGGTGTGTGCCCTTTCTCTCCCCTTAGCCTTCCTTACTGCCTCGAGTCCCCAACCCCAGGTCTGTGCCCTTTCTGGGACCCCGCAACAGATACAGTGAGCTGTGTTTTAAGACGCAGAAAGGGAAGGGTGTAGAGGGCAATCACAGGCCTGCTGGTCATGGAGACATCCTTGCCAGACTCCCTCCAGGGCCCTGGCTGGTGTTCTGAGCTTCAGAGCTAGTCTGTCGGACACAGAGAGACGGAAGGCTTAGGGAAAGGCCGAGAATGAGCTGTGGTTAGAAACCTGAACAGAAGATGGAGGAGACAGCCCACCCTGAGGAGACATCCATAGTTACTTGGTGACCGTTCATGGATGAGCAGCGTTAGTTCACTGCACTGGCCAGCTAAGGACATGCATAAGGGACCGGCTGGTCTTAGTGGGAGGGGGAAAGGTGCAGAGTCAAGACCAGCAGTCCAAGAGGCTCCGAGTGTTCGGGTGTGGAAAACGCCCCTGCACCCCCACTCAGGTGTCCCTCAGCCAGAGCCTCCACTCCTGCCCTCTCGGGGTCCTGCCCTAGTAAACAGCTGTGAAATGTTGACAGAAATGTGAATGTGGCGGCAGCTGAGGGTCTCTAACATTAAAACACCTTTCCTGCCGGAATAATCTCAGAAAGTAGGTGGAGCACGTAAAGAAGGAAATGGACCCAGAGAGCTTCAAAAAATGTTTTCGTAAACCTGTATTTGCTATACCAAATACTGTTTACAATGTACATGGCCTTGCACTTGGGGGAGGGGGGAGGCTCTATTCATGTTTCAAGGCTTAAGTGATAAAGTAATATATTCTTAAATTCTTTTTCTTTTTTTTCTTTTTTTATCCTCACCCGAGGATATTTTTCCATTTTTTGCACAGATAGAGTGGGAGGGAGAGAGAGGAAGGGAGAGAGAGAGAGAAACATCGATGCAAAAGGGACACATCGAGTGGCTGCCACCCGCACGACCAACCAGGGCCGGGGACAAACTGCAACCGAAGTACGTGCCCTTAGCGGGAACCGAACCAGGGTCTCTCCGGACCGCAGGCCGACGCTCTAACCGCTGAGCCAAACTGGCCAGGGCTTAAATTCTTTTTCTATGCCTGTAACATATCTTGGAAAGTTAGCAGCTGAGGTAAATTATTTTTTTCCTACTGCAGGCCATTGAAAATATTAAAACAGCCCTGGAAGGTGTGGCTCAGTTGGTTGGGGATCCTCCCTCGCACCAAGAGGTCACAGGTTCAATTCCTGGTCATGGAACATGCCTGGGTTGCAGGCTTGATCCACGGTAGGGGGCTTGCAGGAGGCAGCTGATCAATGGTTCTCTCTCATCAATGTTTCTCTCTCTCTCTCTCTCCCTTCCTCTTTCTAAAATCAGTAAAAATATATTAAAACAAACCTTCTGCTTATTTTAAGTAATACATATACCATTTAGAAAGAGCCACCTTATTAATATTTTGACAGACATCTCAGACTCTTATTACATGAAAATACAGTTGACCAGGGCCGGGGACCGAACTGCAACTGAGGTACGTGTCCTTGACCAGAATCATACCCGAGACTCTTTGGTCGGCAGGCCAACGCTCTAACCACTGAGCCAAACTGGCCAGAGCTAATAGGTAAAAATGTAAATCTCAGTGTTTAAACCGGCATTTTTTTCCTTACATTTATTTCATTATTACATTTTATAAAAGCTGTTCATTGGCCATGTGTAGTTTTTCTTGTGTGGATTCCCTACATCCTTAACCCATTTTTCTGCTGGGTTGCTGGTATTTTTCTCTAGGACTTTTAAAGTTTTTTTTTTTTTTTTTTTTTTTTTTATCCTCACCCGAGGACATTTTTCCATTTTTTGCTCAGGTAGAGTGGGAGGGAGAGAGAGGAACAGAGAGAGAGAGAGAAACATCGATGTGAAAGGGACACATCGAGTGGCTGCCACCCGCACAACCGACCAGGGCCGGGGACAAACTGCAACCGAGGTACGTGCCCTTAGCGGGAACCGAACCCGGGTCTCTCAGGACCGCAGGCTGATGCTCTAACCGCTGAGCCAAACCGGCCAGGGCTCTCTAGGACTTTTAAAAACCTTTATATATTGAGGATAGTACTTGTTACAAATATATTCCCTTAATTTTTAAATTGAGATATAATTGACATAGACCATTATATTAGTTTTGGGTATACAACACAATTTGATATTTGTATATATGGCAAAATGTTCACCATAGTGTCTAGTTAACATCCATCACCACACACAGTTACAACCTTTTTTATTCTTGTGATGAGAACTTTTAAGATCTCTCTTTGCTGCTTTCAAATATACAATACGGTATTGTTAACTACAGTCACCATGCTGTACATGACATCCCCAAGACTTATTTCTTTTATAACTAGAAGTTTGTACCTTTTGACCCTCTTCATCAATTTCACCCACCTCTGGCAACCAATGTATTCTCCCCCCCCGCTCCCCCCCCATATTCCACATATAAGTGAGATCATACAGTATTTGCCTTTCTCTGGTTTATTTTACTTAACATAATGCTTAGTGTAATGTTTTATCTTTGGGTTTGTGGTGATTTGGGGCATTTGGAAGTTTTGCATTTTTATGCAACCAGAGCCACCATCTTTCTCTGTGCAGATTCTGCCTCCCGCTGTCGGAGCCACACGAAACCTATTTCTCCACTCCAGGATGACCTGTTTGTTAAGGTGCCTCTATTTTTTGTAGACACATTGCATCTTGTGGTTTTCCAACTTGCTGACTAGAGGTAGTGATGGCTGGGTCAAGGTGTGACCCAGATGGTATTTCTGCTATGCAGATTTTAGACGCAAAAGTGATACTGAAGTCTCTATTATCTAGAGACCTGTCTTCATCATAGAGAATACGAACTGAACTGAGCTGCGCTAAGGCCAATTCTTTGCTTCTTATGCAAGGAGGTAGAAGTAATGGTGTCTTCTCCCCAGAACCCAGCAAATAGGCTAGGCTTATTATAGCAGGGACATTTCACCAGAGTGAGAATACCTGAGGGACAAAAGTGGCCTGCCAACAAGGAAGAAATGAACTCTCCAGCAGTAGCCTGGCATGGGCTCCCCTCCCACAGGGGTTGTTGATCGCTCGGGCTTTTACAATTCTCGAGCCCTGTTCCAAGGAGCTTTTGTGGTTTCAATCAATGTGCTTCTGGGAATAAGTGCCCTTATTATTCCTAGTTTACATTGTTTGCTGTGCTCTTATACCACTGTGACATAATGCCCTTTGTGCAGCTGAACAATAACAGTCCTTTCAGGAATCTCTAAGAGCTTTCTAATTAGGACCCACGACAACACGACAGATGTAGAAACAGAAGCCTAGGGACAGAGATGGCAAAGCTTCACCTCGGTCACAAAGGAGCCAAGCCCAGGTCTGACTCCTCTTGGGAGGCTGCAGGTTCTGGGTTACACCACTGTCTAGGAGTGGAGGCTACAGTGGTGCCCGCTGTATTACTAGGCTGCCCGAGCGCATAGCAGGGAGGGCTGGGCCCCTGGCAGTACTGCTTAGACTTACCTAAGCAGCTGAGCTATGGAGTCGAGGACTGAGAACCAGAAATTCCTAGCATGGGCTGAGCATAGCTCTTGAGTTTATAATCAGTGCTCAGTGAGTAAGCTTCTAGGATGAGAGACTGTATTAAGTAAGGCTAGGTCACTTGAAACTGAATTCTGCATTAAGTAATTACACTTGATCGACTGCCTACTATGTGCAAAGATGAACTCCCAATCCCCCACTGTGGATGTTCACATGGAAAAAGAGACAGATATAGAAGCAAGGAGTTATAAGAAGCCGAGTGCTGCCCTGGCCCGTCTGGTTCAGTAGCTATAGTGTCAGTCCTCAGACTAAAGGGTTGCAGGTTTGATCCCCAGCCCCGGTTGGGGTCGTGTAGGAAGCAACCAATTGATGTGTCTCTCTAACATTGATGCCCCCCTCCTTCTTCTTCCCTCCCTTCCACTCTAAAAATCAATGGAAAAAAATATCCTCAAGTGAGGATTCACAAAACAAAACAATAACAACAAAAAAGAAGCTGAGTGCTTTAATAGAGAGCAGACCAGAAGGTCAGGGTAGCACCCAGCTCTGTGGGGCCTTCAGGAAAGCTTCTTGGAGAGGACTTTAACCTGGGCAATGTTCAGAGGTTGACGGAGCCCGCTACCTACACAGAGCTGTAGGGAGGAGAGCACTGCACGCTGAAGGCTGTGTGTACAAAGGTCTGGAGGTGAGAAAGGCACTGGGAATCCGAGAGCAAGGAGAACCTCAGCATGTCTCAGGTGGCCATGGTTATCCCTTGTTCTTTCTCTGTTCTAGTTTTATAGCCAAAAACCCTGTCCCTTTTATTCTCAAAGTCTTATTTTGGATATTGAAGAGACTGAGCTTGTTTTTCGTCTTTGCGGTACTGCTTTAACCCTCCACGTCCCAGAGCACTGTGGATGCCTCTGACTAGGGAATGATCATGTGCTGGGCAGTGCCCAAAAGAAAAGCAGAGAAGACTGTTTCACCGCATTGTAAGGACACACGGGCAGCTCGGGGAACCTTGGGCACGAAATCAGCTTGGCCATTTTCTTTTACTGTTTCTATAGCACAAAACATTGTCTTGTCTGACTCCCAAGGTCCCCTGTCACAGGTCCAGCCGCCCAGGCCCTGTGGTCTCAAGCTCGTGGAGTAGAAGCTGTAGCTGAAAGCAGGTGGAGTGTGGGGGTGCGGGGAAACAGGAGCGGGCCGGCAGTCTGACAGGTGACCCACACAGGAGGAAAAGCATTGTACTGGAGCCGTGTGAACCTGAGCTGCAGCTGGCTCTGGAGTCAGGCTGGATTGGAGTGGCCACCTCGGCTTTCTTTCTCTGCCTTTCTTTTCTTTGTATCTTTCATTGCTCACTCCACCTCCCGCAGGGTCTTCTGGCACTGTATAGACTTCCTCAGTCAATGAGAACAATACTGGGGTGTACTCCTCAGGTCCAACCTCTGTGCGGTTTTGGTACCTCTGCTCGCCCTTCGCACCAAACACTGATCACCCTACCATGTGTGACAATCACTGACCAAAGCTTCCTGAGAGCAGGGACTCGACCTGGTGCAGGGCCCTCCCTATAACAGGTACAATCAGTCCATGAAAAAGGAAGGAGAGACAGAGAAAGGGAAGGAGGGAGAAAGGATGGAAAGGGAAGAGCCTGGCAGGAAGGTGAAACCCTAATCACTCAAAGCGACAACCTAGTCTAAATTCTGCCCAGGAGAAGCTATTGCTGGAGGAGAGTGAAGACTCTAAGGACTCAGACAGATAAATGGTCCTTTCTTTTAAAAATCATTTTTCCCCTTAATTGATTTTAGAGAGGAAGAGAAGTGAGAGAGAAAGATAGAAACATCGATGAGAGAGAACATTGACTGGCCGCCTCCTGCATGCCCCCCACTGGGGATCGGGCCCACAACCTGGGCATGTGTCCCAACCGGGAATCGAACCAGCGACCTCTTGGTCCACGCTCAACCACGGAGTCACAGGTCGGACTCTTTTTAACTTTCTTGCGAGCTCCAGGCGCTGGTCCACTCCCTCCTGTCTCAGGCCTCCAGCCTGAGCTGCACTGCCGACCACCACTGAGCCTCCGCGGTGCCAGCGGGCTGCTCCTTCCATCTTCCCACTGCTCGGAGCTCAGCGCTAGAAAGCTTGCTTCACACCCCTTGTCTCCGAGGCGGACACCAGGTTAGCAGGCGGATTGGTCAGGGCTGCCCCATGCAGGGATGTGAACAAGGGCTGGAGGCCAAGGAGTAGTCAGAGGCTGATAGGGGTGGGACAGTGGAGGAAGCCATTTGTTCTTATCAGTGGCACACGGTAACATTAGCCACCATGCGTCCACCTTTACGCTGAGCGGGAGGGCCAGGCAGCCCGACTGTGAACAGGATACAGGCCGTGGAGGAACCCTGACAACTGCGCCTGGCCGGTGAGTCAGAATGTGGAAGGGACAGGGTTTTCAGTGAAGGACAGCAGTAGTCAGGTGGAGGGAAAACAGGGACAAAGCCATGAGGGTGAGAATGCACCAACCGAGCTCACGGGATGCCCAGGAAGTTAGCTATGCCCCAGACTGGGGTACATCGAGGGGTGGTGAGAGGTGGGGCTTGGTGTAGGCTGGAGTCGCACTGTGGGGGGTCGTAAACGAGAGACTGAACCAGGCACCTGAACCCAGAACCGCTGTTTGTCGTAGCGGCAGGTTAAACAGGTGCAGAAAGCAAGCAAATCTCATCGCTTTCGGGGGCTGTGGTGATGCCCCTCAAAGTGAATTGGGAGGTTCTACTCCCTGGGGGAAAAAGAAAAAAAGGTGGGGGGAAGGAAAAGAAAAAAAAAATGAGCGAAGAAAGGGAAAAAGAAGAGATTCCGGATGTATCAGGGACGCCCTGGGAAGAGGGCCCCACGGGACAAGAGGAGTGAGTTGGGAAGCAGTAGGAAGGCGTACTCAGAAGAGACAGACACTAGCAGCAAGGACAATGGGGAGCGAAGGTGACAGTCCAGGGAGAGGTAACGAGGTTGTGACCTAGGATGGGGACAGAGCGAAGAGACACCGTGATGGAGAGTCCCCCTTCCTCAGAAGTAGGACAGTTCCTCTCCCTGCCTAGACACATATCTCATATAAACACATACAGACACACTTAGGAGGTGAGAGAAAACATAACCTCTCCACTCTCCCTCTTTTCTCAGCTGTCAAGCTCAGGGGCTCTCCCTCCAGGGGCCCTCCCTCCCGCTTCTCCCCCAGTGGCCAGAGGCATTTGCTCTAAGGACAGAAAGAGTCACGAGGGGGCTATTTATATCTGCAGCGTACTGCCTCAGCCCTCTGTCTGGAGGGCATGTGCTGGGTGGGGAGCAGGCTACACCCCATCTCCCAGACAGAGCCCTCGGTAGGGGAGTCTGCCCTGCATGAATTCCTGCCGGCAGAACGGGGCCAAGAGCTCAGAGAGGCTGTTGACAAAGGCATCACTTTGGTTGGACAAAATAGCTCACACAGTCCAAATGCTACCTTCCTTAAGTATTTAATTATTTTCACAGTTCACGAAGTTCTTCCTTATGCCCAACCTAAATTTCTTACTGCAATTTTGTCTTTCATGTTCTGTTTGGGAGAGAGAGAAAACTCCAAAACCTGATCAGTCAGGTAGAAAGTGTCCATTGAATCATGGGGCTTGTGCCCAGTCGATGTGATGGCAAGAACTAACCTTGGATATAAGCCCATTTATTTTGCAGTTGCTAAATGACTCAGAAAGAATGACAGAGAAGCCTGGGTTGGCTCGTTGAGCTGGTGACACTTCCCTTTAGGTTCTCAAATGACCTGGAACACCCCTTTCCTTTAAAGCAGAGATGATCTGCAACATAACTGTTTCACAAGGCTAAAGTTTCTTTGCCTGCTGTTGTCTGAGCCAGCAGGCCATGCTGGCCACTCCACCACAGAGGCAGGAGGCAACCAACATTTGGTGAGCCCCTGCCAAGCAGCAGGGTTTGTGCATGTAACATTATATTTAATCTTCACTGCAGGGCAGTTATTAGCCCCATTTCACAGATGAAGAAGCTGAAGCTCACACAACTGTTAGGAGAGGAAACTGAGACTCAAACCTGGAGCCTGGAGCAGTGAAGGGAGCTGCTCATTTCCATTAACAGGACAGGGTAACTTTAGCCACCATTTGTCCACATTTATGCCAACCCCAAGGGTCAGGCAGTGGATCGTACACAAGACTGGATTCGATACTGGGACCAGTACAATGTCAGGTCTGGCTGGAGGAATCAGGGCACGTGTGTTTCTGCCAGATCTGGAGGGACAGATGGGTTTTTCAATGTGGCGTAGCTGGCGTCAGGGGAGACTGCATTCTGATTAATACTATTTCTATTTTCCTGTGACCAAGGTTTTGGGGAGTTTACCACCTCCCTCACACACACAGAATTGAAGCAGGAGGTTAATTAAGATCACCATGAGGGGTTTAGGGTGGATATAAGAAAAAACTTAGTGAACTGTGAAGAGGTTAGATATGGGAGGGGCAGATGCTCAGGCTGATAAGGGCCACACAGGAAAAGACAGTGACTCTGACCTGGATACAGACCTGTGCAAACTCATTCCTTTCCCCTTCCACAGGAGGAAATGATCAACCACCAAGGAAGCTCAGGCCCACCCAGCATGATCAAAGCCCTCCCTCCCACGGTCTGTGCAAAAATAAGTGGCATAGCTGTGAACCCAAGGAACTTGTCTGTCATTGTATCCCAGTTCCTGGTAGGCTGTGTGTGTTCAATAAACATTTCTTGAATAAATAAAAGGTCATCTGTTTTCAAAATTGTTTGTGTCCTTGTTGGCTGAGGCTTTGGCATAGGTCTGGGAAATCTGCTTCAGTTTACAAACTCCCACTCAGGCAAATTTTGCTGATTGAGCTATTGTGCCCTGTGATCTCAGTTGAGTTACCTCCAGTATTCAGGGTGAAGGAAAAATGCTTTCTATCAGCTACTCCTGGTTGCCATGTGGGGGAGGGGACAGGGACAGGAGTGCTTAGGACACTCACAGGCCTCTCCTGTGTCAAGGGCCCTCAAGAAGGTTCCAGATGTGCTCACCGAGACAAGTCTAGCCATGGCTAATAAGCTTTTGAGTATCCCAGGGGATACTGTAACACTAATTAGGATAGATCCGATGCTGCCTAAGTGATTCTGTGACTGCAGTCATTTCTCCCTAATGCCCGGATAACTTGAAATGTGACATTGAAAGGGGTTCATGTCATCCAACAGCCTGGCCAGAAGCAGCAGCAGCTTCTGCAACATGAGACAATATTTACTTCTTTTTGAGTGTGTGCTCCCAGCTCCTTGAGGCTAAATATTGACTTTACACTTTAGGGGTGTACCTTTTTTCCAAATGCTCTTCTTTCTGTTCCTCTCTGGCTTCCAAGCAGTGGGTACTCAATTGTCTCTGATTATGTCAAGAAGAGGCTCTCTGAGCAGGAAGGAACACTTGTATTCCAAGTGCTGCAAAAGGAGAAAATGCCAAATGATGGCCAGTTTTCTAATCATCTAGGAGCCTGTCCTGACGGCTACACACAAAGAAAGATACCATCAGAATTTCAGAAATGGCAATTTTTTTGTGCTCTGTCAACAGCTTTTATAAAGCCCTCTTCACATTTTCTGAAAATAGGTCTTTTTCTGTCAGTTGAGGGCTCTGTCAGTTTCCATTTGTACCTCCCACAGCTCAGGGCCTGGCATGGTGTGGGCTCACCCCACGAAAGGCCCTCTCCCCGACTGGCATTTCCACAGTAGGCGTTTCATCTACATCTCCTGTCATGTGGGGAGACCTTCGGGGCTCATGCTGTCTGCCTTCATTGGTGGGTGGGGGTGGGGAAGGGAAAAGCAAGGTGAGGGTTCGAAGTGTTACCAATTCACCATCACTTTGCTCATCTCCTCAAGGTGAGATGACACATAAGCAAAAGGTATCATTAGCTTCACTATTTCCGGCGGTGGGGTGGAACTCTTGAGGCAACACAGCCTACTTTCACCTTCCACGGTGTCAGGAAACAGGAGAACTAGACATTAGTATCTTCTCATAACCCCTGTCTAAGTCGGTCCTATTTTATTTGTCCTAGTCCTCTATTTTAAATAGTTGTGATTAACAGCCACAAATATGCTTCATCAAAATCCACAAATAAAATCTCCCAAGAAAACCAACAGGTTCTTCTTTCTCTGCATACAACCTGTTTTTCTTGAACTCATCCTGACTCTTGAGGGTACTGATTGGGTAAGAAGTTCATTTTCCTGATTGTTCTGATTCATTTGATACTACTTCACCTTCATGATTTTACTAAAAAAATTATCTGGAAAAAACAATAAAACTATATTTTAGTCTCAGTTTGCCAGGTAGGTATCATTACACCAACGCTACACCTGTAGACATGATCCATAAGGAAGACAATCCCCAAACTCATTTCATCAAGTTTCAATCTTTAACCACACCTAAAGCATAAGCAAAGAGGGCAAACTGTACAACAGACTTGGCTGTGCAGGAGAGAACTGCTCTGGGAGAGATTAACAAGCAGAAGGACAAGAAAAGGTACAGACGGAAAAGTGTTTCGCAACTGTAATAGGTTTGAAAATAGTTAAATTACAACATTTAGCACTCTTAAATAGAATGTGGAAATCAGTGGCTGCAGGTCCTGGTATGTCATTTAAGAAAAAGATGATTCACTCTATTTAAATCCCAGTTACGATTAAAGATTAAATTGTTCATAGAATCAGTACTTTAGACTACAGGCCACGGGATAATGGACTAGCTCCAGCCAAGCCAATAAAATACATAGCCCATGATGTTGAAAGGTCTTTGTGTTCTCGGGGAAGATATGGAAAGACCACAACCTCCTGGAGTGCCGTTGTTAGAAAATCTAAGCCAATTCACCAGACTTTTTGACTTCTCTCAATACATCCCATCATACTTATAATGCTGGTGACATAGGCTAAATCCAAGGGCACATAAAAAGAACAGGGCTGGTAAGTGAAAGAAGCCAAGCAGAAAAAGACAAATACCACATGATCTCATTTATATACGGAATATAATGAACATAACAGTCTGAGGAATACGGTAGACCCAGAAACATGGGAGTAGGGCACAGACTGACATCCCTCAGAAGAGGGGGTGGGGGGATGGGAAGAGATAAACCACAGAACTTATGTGCATGTATGCATGACCAATGGACATGGACAACTAAGCCGGGGACAGGGTGGGGGTGGGGTTGGGGAGGGGAGTGCCAATGGGGTAAAAAAGGTGAAATATCTGTAACAAATAAATAAATAAATAATAAAAAAATAAAAGGATAAGAGATCAAAAACAAACAAACAAACAAAAAAGAACAGGGCTAGGTGTTTGGTTGAGTGACATGGCATTGTATTACCAGATGCAAAGCAAATACACAGACCCCGAACGCCTTGTTATCTGCACACTCTTCTATGGGAAACTGTTGGTGTGTCAAAAAATTCCAATGTAGAGTCCTCATCTAGAATCTTAAGAGCTACCTAGGTCCTAAGGGAATAGTGGGTCTCATTTCTTCACTTCTCACACTCTAGCACTGTCCAATTCTAGAGGAAGTAGCCATATGAGACTCTTTGAATTTAACTGCTTTCAAAGAAAATAAAAGTTTCAGCCAGACTAGCAATATTTTAGATACTCAGTAGCTGTATGTGACTAGTGGCTGTACTGGATAGCACAGACTTAGAACATTTCCATCACCACAGAAAGTTCTTTGGGACAGAGCTGCATATACTCTATGTACCAGGTAGCAGGGTCATCTTATTCTCAATACTGCTGGCAGATATTGGCACAGAAAGATCAAGTGACCTATCCAAACACCCATGGCAAGTGATCTTAAATAAAACTTAAACTGACATCTCTGGGACCCCAATCTGAAGATCTGGTTTGGTTGGTTCTTTTGTGAACCATCTCTTTTATCCTGCAGTTACAAATTATCAGACATCTTGGTTGGTTTGAGCTAGAAAGGTCATATCACACAATCTGTTTTAAATGGCATATTTTTCTAAATAGGTAATATACAATTGCCATCACTTTTTTTTATTGATTAATTTTTGTTACAGATGTTTCTCCTTTTCCCCCCACTGATTCCCCCCTCCCCGCCATCACTCTTGATGGCAATCAGTAGCTTGAGAAAGTATTTTCATTATATGTTTGTCTTTTTTTTTTTTTTGATCCTCACCCGAGGACATTTTTTTTTTTTTGTATGTGCCCCTATCGGGAACCGAACCCAGGACTCTGGTCCGTAGGATGACGCTCCCACCGCTGAGCCAAACTGGTCAGGGCCCACCCGAGAACATTTTTGCATTTATCTTCAGATAGAGCAGGAGGGAGAGAAGGAGGAAGACAGAGAGAAACACGGATGTGAGAGAGAAACATTGAATGGTTGCCACCCACATGACCCCAACCAGGACCAGGGATAAACTGCAACCAAGGTACATGCCCTTAGTGGGAACTGAACTTGGGACTCTCCGGTCTGCGGGCCGATGCTCTAACTGCTAAGACAAACCGGCCAGGACTGTATGTTTGTCTTTAAATATTTTTTCTTTACACACACACACACACGTGTATATATATGTCTTTAAATATTTTAATTAAATAGGATTTATACTGCTGTAGACAGAAATTCCATTTTGTTTAGGTTAATATTATTTTGTTAATACTCAAATGTACCCAAGTTGAATATGAGAAAAGATAGCATAAATGTGTTTTGTGGCAGAAAAAGTTAACTTGTATTTTAAATAAATAAAATGCTAAGATGAAGAACTGATCTAACACTGTGAAAAAGAGAGAATACCAGCAAGGATGATAATGACAGCAAACACACGCATCTACTTACTATGCGCTAGGCACCTTCTGAGTGCTTTACATACATTACTTCTATATGAACTCAATCCTTGCCCTGGCCGGTTTGGCTCAGTGGTTAGAGCGTCAGCCTGCGGTCTGGAGAGACCCGGGTTCGGTTCCTGCTAAGGGCATGTACCTCGGTTGCAGTTTGTCCCTGGCCCTGGTTGAGTCGTGTGGGTGGCAACCACTCGATGTGTCCCTTTCACATCAATGTTTCTCTCTTTCTCTCTCTCTCTCCCTCCCACTCTATCTGAACAAAATATCGAAAGATGTCCTCAGGTGAGGATAAAAAAAATAAAATTAAATTAACTCAATCCTCGCACCCACCCCAATTTTAGGAATATGGAAACGGAAGCATAGAAAACAAGTAGCTTGTCCAAGGTCACAAAGTTAGGAGAGTTAGGGTTTGGGCTGTGACAATGCTTCTTCGGAGGCTGTGCTCCTAACCACTAGGTTATACTGCAAAGTCACTAACGCTGAGAAAAATTAGACCTGTCTTCCTAAAATCAATCAGCCAGTGCCCTTTATTATCCATATTTCTAGGTGTTTTTTGTTTGTTTGTTTTTTTGTTTTATATTTTGTTCAGATAGAGTGGGAGGGAGAGAGAGAGAGAGAAACATCGACATGAAAGGGACACATCAAGTGGTTGCCACCCTCACAACCCAACCAGGGCCGGGGACAAACCGCAACGGAGGTACGTGCCCTTAGCGGGAACTGAACCCAGGTCTCTCTGGACCCCAGGCTGACGCTCTAACCACTGAGCCAAACTGGCCAGGGCTATTATCCATATTTCTAAATTCAGGGAACACGCTCACTTCATAATCAGTATGTGTATTTTTTTTCTGCATAATTCCTTGAATATTTCTCTTTTCATTCATTAGTGTTGAAATTATAAACACAGTTTCTCTGAAATGCAAATAATTGTTTAACAGCTGATGCCAAAGATGCAGTAGATATTATACCAAACATAATATCAGACAGAGTCCCAATCATGGATCTAACAGACATACTGAAATAAAATAGCCTTTTTTTGCTTTACAGAACTATTTTCATACTCTGAACTAGTTGGATGTTTTCATTTTTATAATTCCTTTCCAAGTTTGCGCAGGGCTCTGTAGTACAACAAATCAAAGAGTTTATAACTAGAGCTATCAAAAACATATCTTCCCAAGATTTGCCTCTTTTCTAGAGAATTCTGCCTTGAAACAGTACCAGAAATATGAAATCAACATTGTAAAATTTCCTTCTGAAAATAGCCATCTAATGGGAAAAAAAATAAAAAGGTTTTTCCCAATTTAAGAACCTTTTAAAGAAATCTTTGGTCTTTCAGTCCCCCATAACAAAACTCTGGACTGGAGTCAAGCGATCGAGTCTAATTCAGTCATTTTACAGACAGAAATTCAAGTCCACAGAGATGAAGTGACTTGCCCCAGGTCACAGAGCTAATTCATCAGGGCCCAAGGTGGAAACTTCTTTCTGATTCAGCTCTACTGCTACAAGGGCAGGGGCCCAGCATGTGTCCTGCGCACCACTCTGAATTCTTCCTAAAGCTTATGTTCCCAGACGTTGTCACAACTGTGCACATCACACACTGGGTACAACAGGGCCTCTTATAAAGGGAAGTCATCTGCAGTGGCCTCTGCAGATTTACATGTTTTGTGACAATGTTCTGGCTGTTGGCAGTGAACTATGTTGTGCTGTGACAAAACTCACAAAGCCAAGCAATCTTAGAGGGACCTGAGTTGCCAATCATGTTGCATCTGCAAAGGCCATATGACAAGGAAAAAAAAACACTTCATTTTTTCCTTTAAACTCTATCCCTCCTTTGAGCCAATGTCAATTTTAAAGAGAAAAAGGCAAAACACAAGCAAAGAAATTGAGGGATTTATTTTAAAAAGAAACTTCCAAGGAATGTGCCTGCTTTGTCGTGGGAGCTGCTTTGAGCCCAACAGCCCATATCATCAATATCTGCAATGTTGCGATCCCCGATTTTCAGAATCATGATCCCAAAGAACTGATGATCCAAAATCAAGAAAGAACAGTTAAATTAGATCTAGTATACTGTATTAAGACAAGAAAGTACAGTTTTAGATTTTATAATGGTTTTTAACCAGCATTGAAATAGAAAAAAAGAGATTTTCCAGATAACCAGAAACTGCTATTCCCTGAGCATCCCAACTACTTGAGGTTGTGTTATAAAGGGACTGTTCTTTCTAGACAGCCAAGTCCAGCATTACACAACTTGCCAAGAAGAAACTACAACAAAGATCTGCCCTCCTACCTTAAAACATTAAGATATTAAATGCAAGTACTTTTTTTTTCACTCTTAGAAACAATGTAAAAAGTCTACACAATCACACACATATTAGAAAGAAAAACAAATTATTAATCTCCAATCTCTCTATGTAATTGTTAGCTGCACTTTGGGTCAATTAAATACTAAAATAATAATTAAGTTTGCTTTAGCACGCAACACATAGGTAAGTAGCTGAAATAACATAGTAGGATGTTTCAGTGCTGTTCGTCTGCCTGCTCTCATGATCCAGAAGACTGGATGCTTCCGGAGACACTTTCAAGCCCTGTGATGGGAGGACTCAGTCTCTACTACCACCGGTCAACGCTGCACTTGCCGGTCAGAACTTGCCAAGGCCTAGCTCAGAATCACAGGTCTGTGTCAGGCAGCTAGTGATACATTTTGTTAGAGAAGCAGTCAAATAACTAATTCAATGATCCCAATATGTGACTTAAAAGAAAAAGGCTCAGCAACAATAAAAAGAATAATAAAAGAATGAAAATGTTAAATACGAGATAAAGGACCCGGTTAACGGAACAAGGAAAAAAAAATCTTTCTGGTTAGGAACCCAATTTTTCTCAAATAAAATTTTTAAGAAAACCCTTATTTTTTTTTTTTGAATATTACATTACAGAAACTAATGAGTAAATGGATTCCACATTATAACTTTCATATCTTAATGCATATGAAAAAGCAAAGTAAGTTTGCCAATTTAACCAATCCCTATAAAGTCCGCAGTGCATTCGTCAAGGGTTAAAACCGCGTGTAGGCATTTCGTTGCTGCTGCTGTTGTAATGGTTGCTGGGCTTGCTGCTGCTGCAGGCGAATCTGCTGGGAATAAGGGTCTTCCAGGGATTTTACAAATATGGTAGTTCTGGGACCAGTTTTCCATACGATACCATTGGCGTCTTTCACTGAAGATTCCACTGTAATGTTGTGTGTTCCAAGGATAGCAAAGTTCAACAGAAATTGAGTACTAAAGTAATCGTTATGAGGCTCAACCCTCTGCTCCATCTCATTGGTCATATTGTCATTGGGTATCTGGAATAAAAGAATTGTTAAATAATAACAACAGCTAATATTTATTGAGTGATTACTAAGAGCGAGGCCCTAAGTGCTTATTTAATCCATGCAAACAACCAAAAGGTAGGTACACTTATTATCCTTGCTTTGTAGAAGAGAAAACTGAGGCAGAGAGGTTAAGTAATTTCTCAAGGTCATGTAGTGAGTGGTGGAGCTGGCCTCTAACACTGGCAGGCTAACTGCAGAGCCTACACTTAGTTATGCAGTGATCTGACTCCTCACTATCCCTGTAGGATGAGCTCCCAGAGCCTTTCTCAACCCCTTCATATGCTAGCCTCTCTTCCTGGTGAAGGAGTCCAGGACATGCCACCCAAAACATGCTGCTGTGGCATCCTATTTTGTGCTAACGTCACTTGAGAAACAACAGATGTAGAAAGGGCTCTCTGACCTGCCCCGTCCCATTCCTCTTTACCTAAAACAGGCTGTAAAATTTCCCACAAGCAAGGTAACCTCCCTATACCAGGAAGAGAAGAACATCTTTATCCCCAGAGGCTGGGCATCGATGCCGAGTGGATTTGTACAAACAAACCTACTGAAATAACCTTATCTCCCACTAGTCTTGCCCACTGCCCCCAACAGACCTCCTAGTCACTTCCCCACGACTTACTGCCCCAAGCCCAAATCCCTGTGTCTCATCATTTTGTCATGAACCTATCATTTCTGTATCTAAAGATATATAAGCTTTCTACTCTGGTCACATCTTTCGGTCTTCATTCTCTTGTGAAGATTCCCATCTACAAGTAAAATTCTAATAACACTTGTACACTCTTCTGTTAATATGCCTAATGTCAGCCTAACATGAGGCCCAGCTGGAGACACTCAGAGGATAGAAGAGAGATGTTTCCCTCCCTACACCTGCTTACCCGACCTCAACTCCAAGTCCCATCTTTCTTTAGTCTGTGGAGAGACATTCTAAAGAAACAGGGTGCAAACAGCTGTTTAAAAGAGTTTAAAATATGAGACTGAAAAGGAACATAACACTAAGTACATGTAAGCGAGGTTTTTTACTCTTAGCAAGTCTGATTTTATATTTCTTAAGTAATACAGTGATTCGTCCCTCCTTTAGTATTAATTTTAGAATTAAATTAACTTCAGAACTTGAACGTCGCTCACTTAATCAGTGTCTTATTCAAACTGGCAGTACAATATATTGTAAAACACAGATTTATGGGCTCATTCATTTATTTAGCTAGATAGACACTCATGCCATTGTCCTTAAGTAACAGAATAGCACCTGCTGGTGTATCCCTACCTCAACCCAAGATGAAGTATGTCAGAGAGACACTTTTTCTGAGACTGCATATAAAGGTAATCTTAATGAGTAACTGACCAGATTGTTCTACGTTTGTGTGTTTCTGTTGTATAATTAATTATATAAACATGCCCTGAAGCTTTGTCTCAATAAGCAGTTAGCATGAGGCCAGTTTTCCAGTCATTTACCTCTAACGTTAATAAAATAAAGTCACCAACCAACTCCAGATCTTACAATTATTTATAGGTACTTTTTTGTTTTTTGTTTGCACATTCAACTTTTGTAGGGTTTTAATTTTCTTAAAGAATATGCCTATCAAACAACAACTTCCTTAAAAGGACCAGAAAAGGACCTGAATGGATGATGCATTTTAAGTTGCAAACTCACTGCAAGTAACACTACACAGCAATCATGTACAACATGGCTTATTATGTCAGCTTCCTGACTTCAGTCAATGCCTCTCAATACAGTGAGCAGAAGACCAGTACTTCTCAGTTTGAATGGATTTTTTCTTAATAGCAAAAATCATTATATACAAGGAACAAAGAGAATAATGGTTACTGTTCTTTCAAACTCAAAGTGAGGAGAGAGTTGCAGACAGTTAACTATGTAAAGTCCCACTATGATCTTTTGTAACAACAGAGATCACCCAAACATAACAGTTGTACTCTAAATATAGTCAACGATTTTTTTTCATCAGTCACCAAATCTAGTGAGTGGCTACATAAGGCACCATGCTTTAGGTCATGAAAGTCAAAGGAGAGGAAGGGAGGGGAGGGAGAGGAGAAGGAAGGGGGAGGGGAGGGGAGGGAGAGGAGAAGGAAGGGGGAGGGGAGGGGAGGGGAGGGGAGGGGAAGGGGGGAGGGGAAGGGAAGGGGAAGGGGAAGGGGAAGGGAAAGAAGACTGAGCTTTATCAGATTGGGTGATAAGTGCCAGAGAGTAAATATCAAAGTAAATAAAGTGATAATGGCTTAAACCAGACTGCTTCTTGGCTTTTTAGCCTAAAACCATCAAAGAGAATAAAATGCTCTCTTTTTATCTTCTGATACCCCTTTCCTTGTTATGAACCTCAGTTCAAGCATGCCCCCAATAAACCTGGACACAAGCAATTTGAGCATCTGAACAACTCTTCATGCAACTACATATTTGATCCCTGGCTTCATTTACTGTAAATAAACCACCACAGAGCTGGAAAGAGATGTCTAATGGAAAGAATGTTCTTCATTTGGAAGATTGGTATTTCACGGGCACGAATTCATGGCTAACAAAGCAAGCATGATTTTGGTTAACTTACCTCATGATATCAAAGCAGCAAATTCCTAGGGATATACCCATAAGGAAAGATTTTACTTTAGCTGACCATCGTACTTCAATGCTATATACTTTCTTTTTTTTTTTTTATCCTCACCTGATGACACCCTTCGATATTTTGTTCAGATAGAGTGGAAGGAAGAGAGAGAGAAACATCAACATGAAAGGGACACATCGAGTGGCTGCCACCCGCATGACCAACCAGGGCCGGGGACAAACTGCAACCAAGGTACGTGTCCCTAGCGGGAACCGAACCCGGGTCTCTCCGGACCATAGGCCAATGCTCTAACAGCTGAGCCAAACTTGCCAGGGCACTTTCTTTTTTTTTTTTAAATGCTAAAATTTGCCTGGCCAATGTGGCTCAGTGGTACAGCGTCGACCTAAGCACCAAGAGGTCACCGGTTCAATTCCTGGTCAGGGCACATGCCCCGGTTGTGGGCCAAATCCCCAGTGGGGGGCATGCAGGAGGCGGCCAATCGATGTTCTCTCTCATTGATGTTTCTATCTTTCTCTCTCTCCTTTCCTCTCTCTAAAAATCAGTAAAGAAAAAAAAAGATAAAAATGTTAAAATTTACTTAAAATAGAGAAAAATAAATAGATGTGCTCTTTTGGGAGCAGGGGGACTAGGGAAACACTTATTCCTCACTGATGTTTCCATGTGAAAGGACCTTTCATTAGATGAACATCTGGTCTCCAGAGGAGGTGGAGAACCCCAAAGACTGTTAAGTTCCGGGGTTGGAACTGGGCATGGGGAGTTAAGCATCTTCTCTTTGGGCTTCGGGTGCTCCCCCCACGATCAGTTTTACAGGGGCAGGTTTTGTGTGTTATTGGCTGAAGCTGGGTGGGAAAACTGAATTCCGAGGTACAAGGCTAGAAGCTCTTGCTGCCAGGCACTGAGTGGGGTTTCTCCCTGGCTCTAACAGTAATAATACTCATAGTTTGATCTCCGTCTGCCTGGATGTCTATCAAATGGTTCAGGCAGGGAAAAGAGAAGGATTGTTATCAGCCTCACACCACAATATGTGCTTTTACTTTTATTTTTAAATTTAAAAAAATCTTTATTGATTTTAGAGAGGAAGGGGGAGAGAGAGAAATATTGATGAGACAGAACATCAACTGGCCACTTCCTGCATGCCCCCCACTGGGGATTTGGCCCACAACCGGGGCATGTGCCCTGACTAGGAATCGAACCAGTGACCTCTTGGTGCATGGGTCGATGCTCAATCACTGAGCCACACCGGCTGGGCCCAATATATGCTTTTAACTCATGTCCATCTGATCCCTGGGGAGGTAGAACTGCAATCTGCTTGACCATGGAAAACTTCCATCACTGAGTTGATAAAATCGCATCACAATTCTGCCTCTTTTGTAAATTACCTTGTAGTCTTGCCCAGATTTACTCTGTAGCATGGAGGAAACGTTCAGACAGACAGACTGAATTCTGCGGAAGAGTCCTGGTTTAGATCCGTGCTGAACCACTCCCTCCACTTTCAGTGCCAGCTGCTGATTACTCTGCACGGCGATGGGCTCGGCAGGGTTCCGAGGGGATGGTGACAGAGCAAGCTGGAATAACAACATCAAAATAAATGCTAACGACGAAGAACAAGCTTCCTTCCAACAAACATGTCTGTGCTAATCGCTGGTTATGGGTTAAAACGTTACTTACACACACGCACATGCACACTAGACCTTTAAAGCCAAGGGTTTCTTATTCCTAATGCCTCCTTTTAAATATGTTTTTGTTGTTGTTCTTGTTCTAACCCCAAGCCCCACTTCTGTTGGAGGGTAATAGAAGAAGAGAGAATAGCAAAGGCACTGCTCTCCCAGTGTCTGTGGGGAGGCATTTCTTTGACAATGGGCTAATTCTAGTAGGGAAATACACTATGTAAATTTTCATGTCCAGCAGCTGTCTCTTAGGTAATTTTAAATTGACTAAATTCAAATGCAAATGAACTTAAAATTCTAGGACTACATACATAGCCAAGTCACCATGGTATAAAAGTCCACAAATGAACCATATGAGGTTTTTAACCTCTCATTACAGCAGTTTTTCTTTAAAAAGTTATTAAAAATCCCAAATCCACTTCAACTACAGAAAGCTCGAATTTTGCTAAATAAAAAAATGGAAGAAATTTGGTCGTGTTGATAATGCTGTTGAATCACTGAACTGATCAGGGCAAGGCAAAGGCGGGATGGAGGAGGGAGTGGATTTGAAAGCAGATCTCAATTCACATGGGACTGGCAGTGTGAGCTGAGAAGGGGAATGAGGAGGTGGTGTTGGGTCTTCTCTAGTAGCTGGGCTTTCTTCCAGACACAAGCCTTGTTTGGGGCCCTCCCTGGGTCTGCAGGCTGGTTGGGGACAGTCTGGAGCTGCTGGTTTTCATACTCCAGGAAGGGAGGATGTGCCTGCTGGGGATCTGGATGGAGGGGCCCTTTGGCTCTCTTACTGGTGGAGGGTTTTGCTCGTGTCCCACCAGCAGACTGCAGTGACAGGAGCTGACCTAAAGCAATGGCGTCTGGGAACAGAATCAGGGCAGTGAGCAAGATGCCAGGCAGGGGCAGAAAAATGGGGGCCAAGAGGCGAGGCTGAAGGAAACGTGGACACAGCTCCCTTTACCACAGAGGATTGCAAAGTGTGGGCGTGTTTTCATTCTTCTCTCTGCACGCTAGATTTTTTTATTGTTAAAAGTATTACAGAGGTCCCCTTTTTTCTCCACTGACCCCCTCCTTCCCACTTCTACCCCCCTTCTGCCTTCCCTAGCCTGGTGTCTATGTCGATTGAATTTTTTTTTTTTTGGTACGTGCCCCTAGCGGGAACCGAACCCGGGAGGACTCTCTGGTCCGCAGGCCGACGCTCCAACCGCTGAGCCCAACCGGCCAGGGCTATGTCGATTGAATTTTGAGTAAATATTTTAAAATACTAATTCTATTCATTGGCCAGCTCCTCAAAGCTTGTTATTCAAAGATAAAAGTGCTTTGGAAGGAGGACTGGTAAAACATCACCAGCTGGGTATGAATAGGCTGACTAGAGGTAGACTCAGCTCAGTATCTTTGTAGGCTACTATGATAAAAACCACTCAACTTATTCTTGGAGTAGGGAGCCAGCATACAGAGCTCCAGGTACCCAAACACCTGACTCACTGCATCTGGTACTCACAGGTAGGAAGGGCTTACAACTAAAGAGCATAAGTTTCATCAAAATCACAGGTAAGGTCCTGAAGCAGAGCTATGTCCCACTGAATCCGTAGACGATAACTGGGTTTGTAATCTATATTAACCTAAACATTCTTCCTGTATTACCTTAATGCTGGTAGACTGTAGTTTCTGGAAAAAATATCTCTGAAATGAAAGAGGAACTTTCAGCAAAGCAATGATGGCATTGCACAGGCATGCTGTATGCTGGGGGGAGAAAAGAAACTGAATCAAACAAAAATAAATTTCCAAATATTATCAACAAATGGTACATTCAGGAAGAAGTTTAAAAACTACAAATGCTCACACAGATTATTACAGAAATAATAATAATAATAATAATAATAATACAGTAATAACAGTAAAAACAACAATAATACCACCAATCAGAAAACAGTCCTAACACCCAGGAACTGTGAACATTTGCCAAACCATTCATGTTAAGGAGTACAGTTACAGATTTTTACTTTATTTTGAAGTATTACATTCAATAAAAAGTAAGTGACAGAAGGGAGAAAATCCACATTGCTCAAGGCCAAGCAATAAGCAAACTTTGCATTGCTATAGAGCTTAGAGCTAGTAGACATATTAAGACACTAAAATACAGAGTAACTACCAGTTTGATAACGTCTGGCAAAGTATGATAAAGAGTACACGGTAAAGAAGTCGGAGCCATATACTAACATCCGAGGGTTGATACCAAATCCCATGTGGACCTTCGGCTTTGAGTCCCCTCCTCCTGTCGACCCATCCCCACTAGGCGGCTTCCCCCACCCTACAGCCAGGAGGCCCCAGGGAGGGAGCAATGGTGAAAACATACTGAAATTTGGATTAAGAATGACGGGGGTGTACGCCTGAAACTAATAAAATGATTAAAAAAATAAAAGGTATAGATGAGTATGTAAAAATATGATTAAAAAAAGACTATATAATATAGCCCAACTCTATGGAATTATGAAACTTTAATAAAGTACCTCATCTCAAACATCTATTTCACAAACTTAACTGGGTTTTGAAAATCCCAGCATTTACTGCAGAGTAATAGTAACACTATAGTAAATCCTTTGAGTCTTAGTGAAAAGGATCATATAACCAGAATTTAAGAGTTCCAAGATTATTTATGTATTTATTTAAAAACCACTCTACTGACAGCTGTATATATTTAATGTATAAGACTTGATGGGTATGGAGGTAAGCATCAAAGCTATTTTAAAGATCATCTCAATTTTGATGATGACATGGGTCACCTAGATAGGTAATGGATATAAGCTGGAATTAGAACCTAGGTTGCCTAATCCTTCCTTAGATCATTGATATTTGTTCTACTTCACCAATGTTTTGTAAATAACAGGGGGGAAAAGTTACAGCTCTATTAGAACACTTAAACTTTGGGGCACCCAGAACCATTCTTACTCGGTCTACCATCCCCTCCTCAGTCTACTCCCCTCTCAGTGCCCCCCCCCCGCCCCAATGCACCACAGGTTGAAAACCACTCCGTTATAATATATACTGTCTGTCCTTCTAAGCTCCCACTTTCAAGTAAACCATCACCTAGTTGCCTATGCTGTAAACATTTTTTAAAAGAAACTACTCCTCACTGGTTTCAAGCTATTGACTATTTTGTGCCCAACAGACTAGTAGCAATACAAATGCCAGGTCTATTACTTAAGAGAATCACAACACAGATTTAAAGACTCGGGGTCTATTTTTCCAGGTTTAACTGCTAAAACATCACCATTCATCTTCCTGCAACAAGGAATCTGGGAAGCATTTGCAGAGGCATCCTACTTGTGGTGGAACCTTCGATGCCACAGGAGTGTTTAAAGAGAGAAATGTCTTTAAAGAACAGACGTAGAGGACCCCAAGTGGCCTTAGGCTGTCCGCAGGCACAAAGGCACCATTCTCCCTTGGAAAGAATGGATGCAGATTTTGCAATTCCCTCCTGGGAAAGTAGGACTATCTGAGGCCATCAGGTGTATTACTAGCAATTTACTATTTAAAAAAAATTTTTTTTCCTTTATTGATTTTTAGAGAGAGAGGAAGGGAGAGGGAGAGAGAGAGAGGAACATTGATGACAGAGAACATTGACTGGCTGCCTCCTGTATGCCCCCCACTAGGGACTGGGCCCACAACCTGGGCATGTGTCCTGACTGGGAATCGAACCGGCGACCTCTTGGTGCATGGGTCGATGCTCAACCACTGAGCCATACCGGCCGGACAGTAGCAATTTACTATTATAAAGTAACAGTCTGGAGCTGTGAAATCACATATCATGGTTCCTAAACCAGTAGGAAGACTAGTGCATCACCAACACTATCTCCATTGCCACATCCAATACCTGTCATCCTTTGTATTTTTTTACAATACTGTGGCACCTGGTAAGGCTCTTCTTCCAAGGAATTCCACTTATGGTCCCTGCCCTCACTTTTTCTGACTCTTCCCCTCTCCATCTTTTCCCTAAGATTCTCTTCCTTAAATGTTGATACTCTCCATAACCATTTTCTCTTCTTAGTCCGTATGTTCCTAACAGGCAATTTTCTCTACTCCCGTTACTTTCAGAACCTCTGTGTTCATAATGACCTTACATGCATTCCAGCTCATCTCCTTCCGACACTAGACCTATTACCAACTGCCTATAAGACAGCAAAGTGTTTAAAAATGAAACCTTCACCTTCTTACACCATCCCTCTATATTCTCTTTCTCAGTGAAGGATCACTTGGTAACCTGGAAACCTGAAGGTCACGTCTCCATCCTCTCACATCTAACAACAACAAACAAGCCTTGAAAATACTGCCCCTAAGTATCTTTCTTATGCATCTGTTCTCATTCCTGTAGCCATTACATTAACTAGGCCCTTACCTTGGGTTCAGAGAGAAGCCTTGTAACCACTCTTCTTTCCTTTAACTCCATGCCTTCCAAACCATTACTTGTTCTGTGCCTACATAACAATAATGTACAATCTTAACCACTTCTCTCCCCTACCCATTAAAAATTCCTAAAAAACACCCCAGTGCCCTGGCCGGTTACGCTCAGCAATTAGAGTGTTGGCCTGCGATCCAGAGAGATCTGGGTTCGGTTCCCGATAAGGGCATGTACCTCGGTTGCAGTTTGTCCCTGGCCCTGGTTGGTCGTGCGGGTGGCAGCCACTCGATGTGTCCCTTTCACGTCGATGTTTCTCTCTCTCTCTCTCTTCCTCTCTCTCTCCCTCTCTCTCCCCCTCTCTCCCCCTCTCCTTCTCTCTCACCCTCCCACTCTGTCTGAACAGTAAATGGGAAAAAATGTCCTCCGGTGAGAATTAAAACAAAACAAAAAAACACCCCAGTACCGACAGGAGAAAGCCTTTTGTCATCTGGCCTCTGCCCTCCCCTCTAGTCCCCTGCCTGTACATCTGCTGCAGCAATAACAAACTGTTCCCAGAAGATGCCATGCTATTTCATGCCTCTGCTTTTGAACATATTATTCTCTGCCTGAAACTCTCTTACCTTCCTTATCTGTCTGGAAAAGTCATATGCAAAGACATCTTCTGACTTATACCCTGACCTAATTTTGCCCATCCTTTGACAAGAATGACTTTCTCTTTTGCGCTCTACCGCTGCCCTGTGCAGGGCTCTATTTCTGCACAAACACTGTACTGTGTCTGTTTACAAAATCTCCCCTTCTTATCAGACTCAGACAACTCGAAGAAGATCCAGTGTCTTTGTCATTTTTTCTATTCCTAGGACCAATATATACTTGTAGAACTGAATTTGGAGCTCAGATGATATCAAAGCTATAAAATACAACATGGAGAGAGAAAGAATTAACATTTATTAACCACTCCTGTGTGTCATGCTGGGCACTGTGCTAGACAATACACGCTTTTCATTTAAGCTTCACAATAACTCTATGAGGTAGATATTTTTTCTATATCACAAAAAAGGATTTTAATAATTTGTCTAAAATCACAGACCTGCTGGGTGGCAAAGGAGGAATTTGAACCTAGGGTTCTTCTCTCTGTACTGTGTCTCCTACTGAGCAGAAACTTCCCCTTCTTTCCATTATATTCAATGGATTCAACTCCATTAACCTCAAGTTACTATTTGGCATCTACTTCATTTCTTAGGGTACAGCTTAGAGGGAATTTGAAAATAATCTAATCAATGCCTCATACAGATGTGTGTGTTTACTTCAAAGATAATCTTTACAATCTCCCTTAGCAACCAATGTCAGTGTCAAACCAGTGTCAGTTCAATTCAGCAAATATATCTTG
This sequence comes from Molossus molossus, assembly GCF_014108415.1. Taxonomy (NCBI): domain Eukaryota; kingdom Metazoa; phylum Chordata; class Mammalia; order Chiroptera; family Molossidae; genus Molossus; species Molossus molossus. Next base: position 37,050,433 of record NW_023425356.1, read on the forward strand.
ATGACCTTACGTGGAAAGATATATATAAGGAAAATATCTGTCCTTAAAATCTAACTCTTTAACCACACATTCTGCCAATTTCTTCTAAAATACTTAATAAATGGCAAGAGCACAGAATGAGAAGAGCAGGAACCAGAAGAGCTACGGGGAACATCAGCATCTACTGTGTGGACGGGGCGAAAACCCTCCAAGGAGTCAAGGTCAGAGACAGGGTGTTATGGACTGACTTGTGTGTCTTCTCCAAGCTAACTCCCTATGCGTTGGTGTTTGGAGATGGGGCCTCTGGAAGGTGACTAGGTATAGATGAGGTCATGAGGAATGAGCCCCCAATCATGGAATTAGTGTCCTTATAAAAAGAGAGAGACCAGAGTGTTATAGAACATGTGAGAACACAGTAAGAGGTAGGCTGCAAGCCAGCAAAAGGGCCCTCACCAGGAACCGAACTGGCTGGTGGTTAACTAATTAAAAAAATGATCCTGGACTCCCCAGCTTCCAAAACTGTGAGAAATAAATGTCTGTTGTTTAAGCCACTAAGTCTACAGTATTGTTACATGAGCCTGAGCTGGCCTAGACACTGGAGACTGGCCAGACACGGAGGAGAAAATCTGGGTGAGAGTGTCCATCTGTCCTGTGCCTGGGGAGTCAGGGGATAAGACTGAATAAAGAGCGAGTGCTCAACAAGGCCAAAGGCTGACGCGATTCAGTAGACGCAGGCGGACAAGTACACTAAAAAGTATCAATGGCATCACCTCGCAGGAACTGACTTAGTGCCAGTCAGTTTAACAAGCCCAGTTCTTTCTGTTTCAATTGGCCAGTGGTTCTCAACACTGGTGGCACGACAAAATCACCTGGGATCTTTTACAAACACTAATGCCTGGGCCTCAGCTGCACAGATACAGAGTTAACTGGTCTGGGGTGGGGCCTGAATACTGATGTATTTTTTAAAAAGCTTCCAAAATGATTCTAATGTATAGCCAGGGTGTAGAACAACTACAACTTCAGTTAACGTGTTAAAAAATAAAGAAAAAAGTTTTATGTGCATTTAGGTAGAGCAGATTTGACATGTTAATGTGACTATGTAGCAGCTATAGCAGTGCTGGGTGCTTTTATGGATCATCTCATTTCATCCTCACAACAATGCTGTGAGGTGTGTACTATATTAATCCTGCTACAAAACAGGCACAGAGAAGTTAGTTTGCTGAAGTCATACAGTAAGTGCCAGAGGTGGGTAAAGGTCCACTTGCACATAATAAAAACTCAATAAAACAAATGCCACTTGCCATATAAGAAACAGGGGTATATTTCCGACTGAGTGATTCCACCTCCTCCAAGACATGATTATACACAGACATCATCCTCCTCTCATATTCACTATCAGCACGGGCTGCTCCTGCAGATCCACATTCCTGGAAACTGAAGTGAAAATCACTACGATTAATTAACTACAACAGCAGCATCAGGCACTTTCCACACATTCTCATTTAATCTTTAAAGTAATGAATGTGCACTATTATTTCCATTTTATGGATGAGGAAACTGAGGCTTGAAGAGGTTAAGTAATTAGCCTTCAGTCTCACATAACCAGTAAGTGACAAGCTGGAATTTGAACTCAGACCTGACTTCAAATTATATGTATTAATCACTTTGGTTGTTAAGTAGTATAACAGTATTTAAACCTGTATCTGTAGTAATTCTCTTATTTTCTAGGCAGGAGAAACAAAGGTGAAGTGCAAAGGAATCATAACAGACTGAATAAGAAGCTAAAATGGAAAAATGTAATGAATAAGCATCTCAAAATATTTTTTCCTGATAATCCTGAAAAGTTAGTATGAGGTAGATAACAACACTCACGATTATAAACATCTCCCCCATCCTATCTTACATTTAGTGATACACCAGCTTAGGTACTATGTCAGCTGCCAGAGAGATATACAGTTGAATAAACAAGATCTCTTCCCCCCAAAAACCTTGTAGGCTATAAAAGAGATACACAGATTTCTATAAACACTACAATGAAATATCAATGTCATGGCTCACTCTCTTGAGGTTCTTTTTAGCAGTAGGTCCTTCTTTACACAGAAGGCACAAAATATATACTATCAAGAACAGAAGTTTTAGAAGGAATCTACTCCTTGCAGTTTATACACTACTACAAATAAAATTCAAAGAACTCTCCCCCAAGGTATAAGCTTTCTTTTCCAATTTTTCTTTCTTTCTTTTTTTTTTAAAATTTTTTTCTTTATTGATTTTAAAGTGAAAGGAAGGGAGAGGGAGAGATAGATAGAAACATTGATGAGAGAGAACATCAACTAGCTGCCTCCTGCATGCCCCCCACCAGGGATTTGGCCCACAACCTGGGCATGTGCCTTGACTGGGAATCGAACCAGTGACCTCTTGGTTGACACTCAACCACTGAGCCACACCGGCAGGGCTCTTTTCCAATTTTTCATTGTTCTGAAGGACAAAGGTTAGGGGAACGGGTTTGAGGACGAAAGGGGATGAAGAAGAGTGAAGAAATGTGATAGGAAGAGGAAAGGGTGAGAGAGCAGCATATGCGAACTGGCTAGACAACTTCCTTCACCCCATCCCTGCTGACAATGTGTCCATCTCTCTGATAAAAAGTTAACCAAGAAGAACACTAATTTCTGTTATGTCAACCAATAGTACACATTTGTGTTCTAAGCAGTTAAATGAGCACTGCACAATGAGAAGTGTGTGAGCCTAAAGTATTAATTGGCAAAAACCCTGAAAAACATGGAAGTTTAAGAACATCTTTAGCCCTGGCCAGTTTGGCTCAGTGGTTAGAGCATCAGCCCATGGGCCAATGAGTCTCGGGTTTGATTCCAGTCAAGGGCACCTCGGTTGTGGTCCCTCCTCGGCCCTGGTTGGGTCCTATGGAAGGCAACCAATCAATGTGTCTCTCTCACATCAATGTTTCTCTCTGCCTCTCTCTCTCTCCCACTCTATCTGATGATAAATGGAAAAATATCCTCAGATGAAGAATACAAAATAAAACCTTTTAAATTTTTAAAGAAGTTTGTTTGAAATAAATAAATAAAACAGCAAGTCAAACACCATGAACTAGGGAAAATAAACACAGAGAGAAGGATAAATAGAAAAATTAGCATGTCATGAAAATATTAAAATGGATCAGATGAATAGAAAAAAAATTGCCAAGTAGAGTAGTCTAAGAGTAGGTAGTCATTTAAACAGAAGGCAAGGAACTTGGTATTGCCCTGAAAAGAAATTGTGATTCAACACTTTAGGGGAAAAATTTAAAATGCACTGTTGCTTATATTCTCTTTGAGGAAGTTGATCTTGGAATCACAGGCCTTACTATATTGAAAATTATAGACAGCTGAAAATGCATATTCTAAAATAAAATACTATAATGGGAAAAACCAATGGGTCATTCTTTTATTAAAATATTTTGAATAATTCGTTAGTGGGTGAGGGGAGAAGAAATTTTTATGTTTGTTTTTTGTTTTATTTATACTGGGACGGGGCTGCAGCCCGGGGGGCTGGGGCAGACCAAACTGTTAGTGGCAGAATAACATCAGCAGGTATTAGACGGGTGGAGTCCAATGGGACCTTGGTTCAGCAACCGCCGTACTTGAGGTCAGGTAGGAGAAGAATTCAGAGCCAAGACTCAAATTATAAGAGAAAGTTTACTTAGAAAGTCACAGAGGTAGAAGAAATGAACTCAGAAAACAAGTTACAGCAAAAGAAGGGCCCTTGTTGCTTAGGGGAGGGTGGGGGAGATGGGAGTGGGTGGGGGAGAAAGAGGAGAGAGACAAAAGGAGAAAGAGAGGTCTGGGCATGCTGGGGGTGGTTCCTGGGGAGAGAAGACGGTGGGGAAAAAGGTACAGTGTGCTCCATAGAGAGAGTCCAAGAATTTTTAACAAAGCAAAAACAGTAATACTTCTTTGTTTGGGAAACCAAAAGAAAAAAAATGTCAAGTTCAAATTTAATTATACTATTAACTCAGTTTTTCATACCAAAGTTTAGTTATAATATGTAAGAAGAAAATGTTCAAATTCAATGAATTTCTTCCCTGTTAATCTGGAAAGTCAACATTGAGAAAATAGGAGTCAGGAGGTAACTATCCAAGAGTCTAAAAATCCAGGTTTCATCACTAGCATAGCCTTAGACAAATGCTGGAGAAGTTCTTCCTCTTGTTGTTGTCGTTTTCATACCTCTTCCAAAACACTGTAGTGATGATTAGGTAAGATAACATATTTGAAAGCATTCTTTAATGTAAACTATTATTAGAAATACCTTGCAGATTCTGGATCCAAAATCAGAGCTTCTATTGCATGAGATATCAGTAAACAGCTCTGCTGCTGTCTGGATTAATGTTAAGGTTATACCGAAAAATAAATCAATCTATGATAGACTTTATATTACCTGAATATTAAATAAGTCAAGGTGACGACTGTATTTTTAGTGAAGGTAACTATACGTTATTGACTCAAATAGTCTGGAGCTCTATTTTTTCCTTTTAAGGACTATATGGTGTCTGGAATAGTGATTCTCAAATTGCGTATCAGGAAGGGTACTTCAGAGGCTGCCTAGTGTGGGAAAGGGGAACCAAGCAACAGCCTCTGATTCAATGTTTGTTGTTTTTAACTTGTGTTAGATATAGGGGTTTCACTGATAAAAGCTAACAACAATGGTCTGCAGAGTAGATCCTAAGATGGAGAGCTCAAGGAGTCTGTTAATCAGCCTGAAACTATATGCAAATTTTGAGGAGTATGTGCATTATATGCATTTTTTAGGGGAGTAGGTCCATAGTGTTCATTAGGTTTTCAATCAGTATACCAAATGCCAAGAAGTACTGATTTATAGGTCCTACAACTTAAAAAGCAATTTATCTCTTCCTTCTTCTCAGGAAGGACTTGAGGCTGCTAATAAGAATATATGGGGGGAGAGGGGAGAAAATATGGAGACCTTTAAAGGGGGCTTAGGGAACAAAAATGCTGACTGAAACTGTTGAACAGATCATTAATAAAGGTGATGGGAACTATGGTTGTTAGCTATAAAAAAAAAAGGTGAGACAACGCAGAAAATGGCTCCCTGGTGGAGAAACATTTTGGGTTGTCCCTTGTGGCTCAAGTGTACACAAAGTGTGCAACACTGGTGGGACCTGGTTTTGGATGTTCTTCCTAGAGGTGGAGAAAGACCACCACTGAGTCAACACCTTTTTATAAAGCCTGGTTTAAGTTAAAAAGTAAAATTATACTGCTTAGACTAGATTTCAAAGGAGAAATTATTAATTAAAATAAATGTATAGGCTTAACTATATATTCAGTCAAGCATATCTGAAGTATTTATGTTTAAAAGCATACTTCAAAAGAATAAGACATATTGGGACAAGTTTAGGATACAGCTCTACATTCCTCAAAGTTGCCGAGTCAGCATCAAAAGATGCCTGATAAAGATCCCCGTATCGGGAAGCAAGGCTTCGAAATTCTTCCATGGACTGTTTCATCTATAAAGAAGAAAAAATATTAATTATGATAAACATACTATCATTATTGTATAAAAACAAACACCAAAACAAACAATTAAAAAAAAACCTCTCTTTTTTCATTTTCATTCATTTTTTTTTCTATCCTCACCCGAGGACATTTTTTGCATTTATCTTCAGATTGAGTGGGAGGGAGAGAGGAAGGAAGAAAAAGAGAGAGAAACATCAATGTGAGAGAGACACATCGAGTGATTGCCACCCGCATGACCCCAACTGTGGCAGGGGACAAACCGCAACTGAGGTACGTGCCCTTAGTGGGAACCAAACCTGGGACTCTCTGGTCCATGGGCCAACGCTCTAACTGCTGAGCCAAACTGGCCAGGGCCATTTTCATTAATTTTTATAAACTTTGTTAAATAAAATTAACAGAGGGCAAATAAAGATACAAACGTGTACAAGATTATGGTAATTTATATCTGATGTAAAGAAACAAAAAATACTGCATTTTAGCTTCAAGTTCCACTAACATAATTAATATAGTTATTAACATCCCAAAGCTTCTTTAAAATGTATGTCCTTTCTCTTTATATAAATATGCAACATTAAGTGACACATCATCAACCACTGTCGTTCTAATAAAATATCAGCCTATTTTTGGCAAGACAGATGAGTTAATAAGCATTTAATGTTAAATGTCTATGAGACAAACCACTACTTTGTAAATTTCAGGATTTTTCCATCTCGAAACTAACCTCAAAAACCTCTAAAATGTAAACAAAAACTGCACTGAAAATGAAGTTGAGACATGCCTGATTAGAGATGCGACCACACCTCTGAAGGTCATTCCCTAAGGTCATGGCAATTGTTGTGGCGATTGCAGGTGGGGGGCTTGTCTTTAGGCTGTTACAAGTGCAGATGAGTTGAGAGAAGGCTTGCAGAAGGTCAATCCTGAGTTTTACAAATTCACACTGAAAACTTAAAGGATTCAGTGGTGTACTGGCAGCCTGGAAAAAAAGAAATATATATTTAAGGCAAAATAAATACAGCAGCAAGATGGTGCAGTACACAAATAAATTTTAATGACAATGATAATGTCCTGTTTCCTAAACTGGGTTGTCTGCTGTACTTTTTGTTGTTGTTGTTCAGATGGAGTGGGAGGGAAAGAGAGAAAGAGAGAAAGAAACATCGAAGTGAAAGGGACACATCGAGTGGCTGCCACCCGCACGACCCAACCAGGGCCGGGGACAAACTGCAACCGAGGTACATGTCCTTAGTGGGAACCGAACTTGGGTCTCTCTGGACTGCAGGCCAATGCTCAAACCGCTGAGCCAAACTGGCCAGGGCATCTGCAGTATTTTTTAAAATACCCTACATAAAAATATGTAGATATTATACCTATTCAATACTTCATAAAGAGAAAAATAAAGGTAAATTGAAATCCACCATTGCAGGCAGAATGTTAAAACAGTTCCTCTGATTCACACCCCTTAGTATTCTGGTAGTCACACCTTATGTAAGCTCCCCCTTTGAGTGTAGGCGGAGCCTATAACTTGCTTTTAACTAATGAAATATGGCAGAGATAATAAGTTTTGAGGATGTAATTTAGTCCCCTAATGAAACAAATTCGTATTAATCAAAAGGGAGATTATTCTGAGTGGATTTCTCCTGATTAATCTGTGAGTCCATAAAAAGAGGGTCTTGAGGTGAGCAATTCTCCTGCTGGCCTTAAAGCTTCCCACAAGTTCTGAGGCTGTGAGGAAATACATTCTACCGACAACTACATACGTTTAGAAGAGGACCCTAATCTAATTGGGCCTCATTAAAACTGGCCCTGGCTGACATCTCAACTGTAACTTTGCGACAACATGAACAGAGGACCCAGCTAAGCCATACCTGGATTTCTGACTCATGAAAACTGAAATACTAAACAGATGCTACTTTAGCCGCTATATTTTTGGTAATTTGTTACATATCTCCAAAAATGAATATAAATACTGTGAAGGACAAACATAGGCTATGGGAACATACAGTAAAAATTTTTCCATTAAGCAAGGAAGGAGATAGATATACATCAGCCAGAGTTAACCCATTGTATAGTTAGTTCGTCCCTCGGGCGAAAAGGCTAACGGTGGATATCTGCTTCTGTACGCGCTTGCGAGCTTAGCCCAAATTCCTTAACGGGGCTAAGACAACTATATAAGCAATCCTGCCCCTGAGCTCAGGGCTGCTCTCTCCTCTGTGCAGGATGGGACAGTCGCCGTGCGGCTAATAAAGCTCTCTTAATTTGAACCCAGTTCGGAGTCTGAGACTGGTCTGTCTCGTCGGTCTACAACAGTACTTTTTACTATTTTTATCCTAACAAGCAAGATAAGTCTATCATTAATCACTGTGTTGGGAAATTTGACACCCAACATTGCTACAGGATTCCTATAAGCACAGAATTTTCAACTTCTGTTTCGTTTGCTTGAACCAGGTAAAAAGCATAATCCTCATAGTTTAGCTGTACAATCTCAGGTTAGATCATCCATGTGTCAGGGAGAATAAAGGTCAGCCCACACTCATATCCTCTTAGTTAAAAAGACAGCTCTGGCCAGTTTGGCTTAGCGGTTAAAGCGTTGGCCTGTGGACCAGAGAGACCCAGGTTCGGTTCCCACTAAGGGCACATACCTCGGTTGCAGTTTGTCCCCGGCCCCAGGGCCGTGCAGGTGGCAACCACTCGATGTGTCTCTCTCACATCGATGTTTTCCTCTCTCCCTCCCACTCTATCAGAACAAAAAATGAAAAAATATCCTCAGGTGAGGATTAAAAAAAAAAAAAGACAGCTAATTTCAGATCCACACTTGCCAAATGAATAGATTAAAATCTTTAAAAAAGCCTGATAGGCTGGGCCAGTGTGGCTCAGTGGCCGTCCCATGGACTGAGAGGTGCTGGTTTCATTCGGGGTCAGGGCACATGCCTGGGTTGCAGGTTCAATCCCCAGTAGGGGGCGAGCAGGAGGCAGCAGATAGATATTTCTCATATCAATGTTTCTATTTCTCTCTCCCCACCTCTCTCTCTCTAAAAAAATCAATAAAAACATATAAATAAATAAATAAATAAAGCCTGATAGTATAGTACAATCAGAAATGTGGGAAGTTCCAAAGGACTATAAGAACGATACCGCCCTCCCCTTTAGACTATTCTCAAATGGAGAATCATTTCCAGACTTTTAAAAATCCACAAGCAGGGTTTAGAAATGTAATAGCAAGTGCTTATAGCCTGTTGAATAAAAGAACTCCATTTCAAAAGGAGATGATCAGAGACCCATAAAACTGCCTTAGGTCACAATGTGTAAATGGCAGAGTGAAGACTAAGACAAGGGCCTTCTGTCTGTCAACCGAGTACTTTCTTTCTACGTCAGACTTTAGTCCTTAATTACTGCCAAGCCTCATTAAATACGCATAACACACAAATCTTTAAAAGACTATTAAATATTAAAGAGTTTTTCATAATATTAATTCCATCTGTCTCACAGTTCCGTGAGCTTGTTTCACAGTTCTTAGCATTTACTGTACTGAATGATTATCAATTTTCTGCTCCACATAAACTAGAAAATGAAATAATTCTATTGATAGGAACCAATAATTATAACTTTTGATTTTCTGAGACATTTATTAGCCTGATATAGGTAACAACAATATTTCCCTAGAATAAGCAAGAGGAAAAATAATGATAGCAATCAATGCTACTTTTTTAAATAAAGAGGAGCTTCCATTTTAAAATAGCAATCAGCCCAGCCGCTGTGGTTCAGTGGTTGAGCATCGACCCATGCACCAAGAGGTCGCTGGTTTGATTGCCAGCCATGGCGTATGCCCAGGTTGTGGGCCCAATCCCCAGTGGGGGGCATGTAGGAGGTGGCCAATCGATGTTCTCTCTCATAGATGTTCCTATCTCTTTCTTCCTCCTCTCCCTTTCTCTCTCTCTAAAATTAATAAAGAAAAATAAATAAATAAATAAATAAATAAATAAATAAATACATAAATAAAATAGCAATCAATCCTAACCAGAAAAATCATACTTCAAAAGATATGTACCCACAGTAGTATGAATATTCTTTAGTGACGTCTGTTTATCCTTTGTTCTACTTTGAAGCATTTCTTTTAGAATGGGCCACTATTAAAAATATTTTAGACTACATGATAAACGAATATAAACAGGTACCAAAAGTTTTATGGTCCCATCTAGATATAAAAAATTTTAAAAGTTGTATGACATATTTTAAAAATGTTTAATGTTGATTATATAAACTCTTTACTTTTAAGGGGGAAAGGTCCTTGCATTAACACAGAAAATGCTCTTTAAGGGAACAGGTTCTTACTGATTTCAAGGAAACATAAGAAATATGAAGTGTCTGCCTTCTCTGCAACCCCTCTTACTTAGCGGAGAAAATAAAAAATTTAGCTGACTGTTAATTTGGAATAGGGGATATCATAGAGGGGGGACACTAGCTAGCATCCTTGATCATTTCTTCTTTATCCACAAAGCAAGAAACTTTAGTTCCTTAAGTGAGCAGCTCCAAGGTATGAGGTGGGAGGGGAGTTTATGTTGCTGGCGGCAGTGACTGAGGCTGGGGTGTTACTAATAGGATTTAGGAAAGGGAGGATCATATCTCCACTTATCCCTTCTGCACGGATTCTGTAATCCTCTTCATATATGGTTCCTGGTACTGAATAAAAATAAACAATAAACTCACCAATATACAAATATTAAAAAGTAGATGAGGAGTTAAGGATTTACCTCCATTTCCTATTTGTTACTTTAATATTGTCATATATATGTCAGCAGATGTTTCAAAGGAGTTAAAATAGGATAATAAAAAGAGAAGGGAGGCCCTTCTCACACATGTTATCAACACCAAAGGAGAATTAAGAGGACTTACTGTTAAGGATGCAATCCCTTTGTGGTAAAATTTTAAAGACTCAGCAATGCAAGAAAGTGCTGAACTATATTTCTCCTCTTGCAACCCAGTGAGACACTGTTCTGCATTTGAGAACTCCTTCAAACTATTCAGCCAGAAGTAGAAATGTTCTGAGGCAACCTGAGTCAGCAAACTCTGATAAAGCTCTCTGGCCATATCATGGTTACCCTAAAAAAAAAAAAAAAAATCATGGCACATAATGAAGTTCTTACCCTTGAATTAGCAGCTAAAAGACAAACCCAAATCTTGGATAAGCTGTACCAGTCATTCCTTTATTATATAACACTTTGAGATTCAGTCTAAGTATTTTCTCAGAGAACATATGCTGAGCTGCTTTTACGTAACCTGTGCAGTTCTTTACTAAAAGGGTTCCTCAAAGAAAATAAATGTGATTAACTACCACCTGAGTCTAGAATTTTAGTTCAAAATACAGAAAGTATAAATACTTATTGTATGTTATTCAGTATTTAGTGGGGTAGGAGGAAACTCCAGTAAATTCCATGTGACTATCAAGAAGAGTACTGTGCCTGCCTCTGGAAATGACCGGGGAGGGTAGTTATATGTGTGTGTGTGGGGGGGGGGGCGGGGCGGTGATGGGAATGCCATTTAACGCCTGGGGCCACGGATGCTCAGTGCCCTGCAGTGTTTGAATATTTGGGACAGTTGTGTATAACAGAATCGTCCTATAGAGGTCCTCCTCCTGTTGGAGAAACAAGGAGAACATGTGCTTCAATCTCCTAGAATAATGCTGTTCCAACTTTGCTCTCCGGACTTAACCCCAAAGACTATCTATACTATCCAAAGTTCTGTATTTCTTTCCTTTCCAACAAAAGTGATGAAAATTGTTAGGCTTTCCATATTGCCACTTCCTCACAAGAATGGTAAGTTTGGAGAAAGGGAATGCAGAAATGGTGTATTGATAAAGGAGGACAATGGTGGGTGGGAGGTGACTGTGCTTGAGAGCATTACGTGAAATGAAAGTAGTACTAACAACTTACAGCCAGAAAGAGCTAGATTTTTAGAATTCCTGTGGGACTTCCCCATAACATACCTGCCATTCTTATATGAGAAACATTAAAAACAAGGTCTTTTCTGTCCTGGCTGGTTTTGCTCAGTGGTTAGAGCATCAGCCTGTGGACCAATGACTCCTGGGTCCGATTCCAGCCAAGGGCATGTACTTTGGTTGCAGTTCGTCCCTGGTCCTGGACAGGTCTTGCAGGAGACAACCAGTTGAAGTGTCTCTCTCAAGTCGATGTTTTTCTCTCTCTCCTTTCCTCCCTCCCACACTATCTGAAGATAAATGAAAAAATATCCTCAGGTGAGGATTAAAAAAAACGAGGTCCTTTCTTTCATCATCTTTCTTTTTTTTTTTTTTGGTACATGCCCCTAGCGGGAACCGAACCTGGGACTGTCTGGTCCGCAGGCTGATGCTCCAACCGCTGAGCTAAACGTGCCAGGGCTCTTTCATCATCTTTCAATACCATGACTGAGAAGTGCTTCCATCTTTATTTGCAGTTTTGACGAGGAGTAGCAATCTTACAATCTAAGGTGTGCAACCTGCCATATTCACTAACCCAGTTCACATGGATCACACATACCATTCTGGATGCCTGTCTGGCAATTCGGTACACGGTCCATCCGTTGGAGACACTTTCAAGCTGCTGCTTAATGACTGCCTTTATTTCAGCAGATAGTGCTTTCTGACTGGCGACAAATATCACAGTGGCCAAACTCACCTAACATTGACCAAGAAGTAAGACAATTTAAAAAATCATGTAATTCTACCCAATATCACAGATAACCTTACACAAAAGGAAGAAAAACTAGTAACAACAGTCTATCAAAAAAGAACAAAATTTGTTCTCCCTTGACATTTATTATTTTTCAATTTGAAGTCATTGAGCAATTTATCCCATTGTTCAAACAACTGTTTATAACAGCAAATATTAGAAATAATTCTCATAAATATGGGTAAATTATAAAATCATACAATGAAATACTATACAGCAGTGAAATGAGTAAACTAGAGATATGTCTTTTAATATAGGTGATTTCAACAAAACAGGAGAAAAATCAACAAAATGCAAAAGATTACATGCATTATGATAGCATTTACATAAAGTTAAAAATATGCAAAATAAGCCCTGGCCGGTTTGGCTCAGCGGTTAGAGCGTCGGCCTGCGGTACGGAGAGACCCGGGTTCGGTTCCCGCTAAGGGCACGTACTTCGGTTGCAGTTTGTCCCCGGCCCTGGTTGGTCGTGCGGGTGGCAGCCACTCGATGTGTCCCTTCACATCGATGTTTCTCTTTCTCTGTTCCTCTCTCTCCCTCCCACTTTATCTGTGCAAAAAATGAAAAAATGTCCTCAGGTGAGGATAAAAAAAAAAAAAAATGCAAAATAATAGTGCATATTACTTTGTATATATACTGAGGTAGTAAATGTATAACAACATGCATGGGAATGATAAACACCAAATTCAGGACAGTGGTTACCTCTAGGAGAAGGGAGGTATACAAGGAAGTGAAATTCAACTGTATTGGTAATATTTTTTCTTAAGCTAGGTGATGGATGCAAGAGTTTTCACTGTATTATTCTTTACATTTTTTTGAATATGATGTTCATAATTAACACTGCCTTAAAATAGTACTAACAAAAAAAGGATAAAGAACATCAGTGAAAATGCTGCTTCAATAAAAAAAAAAAAAAACTTGGCTAACTGCTTCTTAGTATTCCAAAGCTGATATATACAAAGGTCCATACATATTGCAGTAACTGTATGATGCCATTCCCATAAGCACTGCCACTTGGTCCTCAGGGTAACCCCTTTCCTGACAGCAAATGATGAATAGGGTAATCTTTTACAGAATATGCCCTGCAGAATTAAATATAAAATAGGCTTGAGTAAGTAATTTCATTAGGCTTTCCCAATTCAGAAGACCAGAAACAATATGGAATGGCCCACTGAAGGCTGACATCTAATTTATGCCTATTTAGAATGTAGCCTACTCTCAGCTTGGTAGAACTTTCAGCTAAACATTGTGATCACTTCCATGGCTCTGTTTCTTTATAAGCATGCACCTCTCCCAACCCCAGCACTACACTGAAACCTAAACTGGATCCTATACAGTTAAAGAGGTCCTGGATTGGAAAAGAAGAATCTGGGCTAATTTATGGCAGCTGTTATAATCAGGTCTTTAACTTATATTTTTGGAAGTACAAAACAGGGCTTAGTTCATTATTTACTTGCTTTGTATAAAAAAGAAAAAAATCCATTTTCATTTTTTCTTTGTATTAGAACAAAAACATCAGATTGAAGGCTTTGGCTACACTAAGCTTTCTTAACAAGACTTAGGAAGAAAGGAGTTTTAGATCTGAACTAAATAGGCCTTTCTAAATCAAAAGTGAAAATAATAAAAAGCTCATGGTTCCAATTTTATTTTGACTTCAGCATTTCCTGGTCTTAATTACTTTAACCTGTTATTTGTTTTGCTTTCTAAGTAAAGTCAAGCAGTAATGTTAACTGCTTAAGGTGATTCTCACTACACCACATCCTATTCACCCACAGCAGGTTCCCAAGGTGGCACTTTACCAGAAGCTCCTGTTGCTTGTCTGTGGCTGACCGTCCGATAACCTTGTAGAGCTCCATGAGGTCACTCAGCATCCCATCGCCCAGCACTGGCAGCTGCATGGCAATGGCGGCCAGGCAATGGCACATCAGGATCCGGGCAGCATCCTGAGCACTGTGCAACTGAGTCAACAAGGTCTCAACCACGGACTGGCTAAGATGGGGTCTGCCCTTGGCCAACTTCACCATACAATTCAGAGCAATCTGTGCATCACAAAAAAAAAAATAGACCAGTTATGCTTTGAAGGTATTACACGAAGCTTTAAAGAAAAGAACTTTGTATAAGTCACTGGGAAAAATCCAGGAAAAGGCTTTTTTGTTGGCATAACATTTTTCTTCATAGGAAACACATGACATAATAGACCCTACATTAGGATATGCAAATTGTGCCACGTTTAAAATTAAATAACAAGTCAGGACTGCATATTAACCACTCATTGTAATCTAAGAGTATTAAAAAAAAAAAAAGATGAGATGAAAATCATAATGCTGAAGAGGCAAAATATATGCCAAACTGAATGTCACCATGACTGTACTTTCATTACTTTTAAGAACAGCTTCTAAAACGTGATTTGTAAACTTACCTATGCCATCATCTCCCTATACTAAAAAAATATAGATTCATGAGTCCTACCCATCCCAAACTTAATGTATTAACTGTGTGTATGTGTGCACGCGCACGTGTGTGTTACTGAGAGTTCGCAGTTTAAGGTACCCTGCGTGACTCAAGCACACTGAAGTAGGGAAGAGGCTTCTAATTTTCTCTTATGTCTTAAGTGAAATCAAAAACCAATTTGCTTTATTTTTTTATTTTTTTATTTATTTTTTAATCCTCACCCGAGGATATTTTTTCCATTTTTTGTACAGATAGAGTGGGAGGGAGAGAGAGGAAGGGAGAGAGAGTGAGAAACATCGACGTGAAGGGACACATCGAGTGGCTGCCACCCGCACGACCAACCAGGGCCGGGGACAAACTGCAACCGAAGTATGTGCCCTTAGCGGGAACCGAACCCGGGTCTCTCCGGACCGCAGGCTGACGCTCTAACCGCTGAGCCAAACTGGCCAGGGCAAAAAACCAATTTGCTTTAGAGCTTCTATTCAGGCCAGTTAAAGGCATCAATAATATCCCACTCATCAAAACTGGAAACTCAGAAGTCCTCTCACTGTTATATAGCCAACTGACTGCTAAATCCAGTAATTTCCACTTTTGTCAAGTCTCTGACACCAACCTTAGCTCCTTTCCATTTTATCACAACAGAAATCCCTCCCTAATTCCAATCTTTGGAAAGATGAGTCCATTAATCCATCCCTCAGACTAGAACCATGTAGCTCTCAGTGTGGTGTTAGGAAGATAAAAAGAGCTTTAGAGTCTGAAAAACCTGGAGCTGAAGGCCAGCTTGCTCTTCATTAGCTGGGTGTCTTTGAACAAGTCATTTTATCTCTCTGAGTCTTAATTTCCTCATGAATGTAAGAGGAGGACAAATTTCACAATACAGTATTATTGTAAAGATAAAAAAAAAAAAGGTATGCAATAAGCCTTTAACAAAGTTTAGTGCATAAAAGACAAATTTAAAAAGTAAAATTACAACATTAGAGCATGTCCATTTCTTTAAAATTTTAGTATCTCCTCACTACTTACAGAATCAAGCTAATGTTCCTTAGCATTATATTTGATATCTTTCAGATTGAGCTGTAAACTACTTTTCCAATCTCCTATTTGTCATCTAGCCACAGTGGGCTACTCACCATTCTTCCAACAGAACAGGTACATTTTTGCTTTCAACCTTTGTATAACAATAGTCTCTCTATTTCAAATGATCTTTCCTCAAACAATAAAATTCTACCCCATCTTTCAAGGTTCAACTCATATGATATCAACTTGTTCAAGTCTTCCCTAACATCCTTAGATGAAATTAATCTCTCCCAATTCTATTTTCTAATTAGAATTGCACTTTTATCTATACCTTAGAGAACTTACTGCATTTGACTTAGTATTACAGTCCCTTATATAAATGTCAGTAGTCTCTCAATGGGGTGCTTCTTGAACACAAGAACCTTTATTGACCAGTATGTATATCCCACTGTGGTGAGGCTAGTGTTTTACTAACATCCATAACTGGAGAAATATTATTTGGTTTTCTTTAAAAACAAACAAACAAAAACCCTTACATATCGTGGTTCCAAAGGCACTTGGGATGAATCGTGCCAAACACACGTTGCCTACTTCTTTTATGTAAATACCTCTTGATGATCAATTTTATTTAATGGTACTAGTATCTTTATTGTTCATCACACCTTTACTAAACATGCTATATTCCTTTAAGCCACACCTTAGACAAGCTATAGGCCTTCTATTCTCCAATGTCTACCTAATAGCCTTCCAGTTCTATTAACCATGCTTTTCTTAATTATTGATTTTGTACCATCATAAATTATATTTTATGTTTTACTCCAAAAAGAGTAGTCTCATTTCACATTTTAAAAATCTTAAATATCTCTAAGATAATTTCTATAAGTAAGTGAAAGAGGAAATTTTCACAATTCTTCACTTTGCTTTAAAACTGGGACTTCTGTACTTGAGAAATGAATATAAACCTACATACACAGAGCTTGGCTGCAATTAGTTCAACAGTCTTTTGTGATCTTATCCATGTTACCCCAGATCATAAACTTCAAAAAGTGCAGGAGCTCTGCCTATTTAGCTTTTCTCCACATTATACGTATCTACTACAAGTTAATAAATACTGTCAAATGATGGCAAAATAGGCCAAAGCTCATAATGGTCAAAATGCCAATTTTGAAAGTGAAGACCAAGGTGAATGTTCCTATAAGCCATGAGTTAATAAACTATTGCAGCAATTTTCAACCTGTGTGCTGTGAAAAAAAATTTTTTTTTAATCCTTAGCTGAGGACATGTTTTTATTGATTTTAGAGACAGAAGAAGGGGGGACGGGGAGAGAGAAACATTAATGTGAGAGAAACATCGATAGGTTGCCTCCCATACCTGCCCCAACTGAGGATCAAACCTGTAACCCAGGTATGTGTGCCCTGATGGGGAATAGAACCCAGGACCTTTTGGTGCATTGGATGATGCTCCAACCAACTAAGCCACACTGGCCAGGGCCTGTGGAATTTTTAAAACATGCAATACCTGACTCTTTAGTTAGGAACACTGACTTCTTTTCCCTTAGATTGCCAAATAAAAAAATAACAGCCAACACAAAATAGCCACCTGGTGTGAATGAATCAAAATTATACCTATTTTTTTTTTGGTCAGATCGGCAAAAAACATACTTTTTGTGTCTGTGTGTGTGTTGCAGAATTTTGGTAATTAGTTTATGTGTGCCATGAGATGAAAAAGGTTGAAAATCGATGAACTATTGCCCTTGTGCCAAATCCTGGTCTGTGTTTTGTAAACAAAGAACACACACACACCCTTTTTAAAACATAATGTCTACAGTTCTTTTGTCCTACAAATATATAACTGAGTAGCCGGGACAAAGAGTATATCGAGTGTATAACCTGCAAAATGTAAAATATTTACTAAATGGCCCTTTACAGAGAGAGTGTCAATTCCTAGCTTAGGTAATAAAAATCGGCAATAAATTAAAATAAGTGATATTTTCACCTTTAAAGTGGCTTGAGCACCTGGACTATCATCTTGACTACAAAGTATCAGAAGGGATTCCAGGCCAAACACAGCATCTTGCTCCAGTGCCAACAGGTCTAGAAGAAAAACACTGTTTTATAGTGGTCAAGTAGAGAAGATTAAATACACACACACACACACACACACACACACACACACGAGCAAAGAAAAACCATTAAGGAGTCTAAGACACAGGAAATACCTCAATGAGCAAAGCTAATCTTTCTAAAAAAGTACATCTGAAAAAACTTCTGAAATGTAAAGGCTATCTTCAGACTTCTGTATTTCTACTACTTCACTAAAGATTATAAAAAATATATATATTAATAGCTAAAGCCACAAAGGTTTTATTTATTATTTATTTTATTTTTGTTACAGATGTTTCTTCTTTCCCCCCCACTGATACCCTCCTCTCCATCCCTCCCTGCCCTGTCCCCAGCTTTGTTGTCCATGTCCATTGGTTATGCGTACATGTGTATAAGTGCTGTGGTTTATCTCTCCCCCACCATCCCCTCTTCTGAGGATTGTCAGTCTGTGACTTCCACGTCTCTGGGACTACCCTGTTCCTCAGACAGTTATGTTCATTATATTCCACAAATAAGTGAGATCACGTGATATTTGTCTTTCTCTGTATGGCTTATTTCGCTTAGGATAATACTTTCCAGGTCCCTCCATGTTGTCTCAAAGGATAAGAGATCTTTCTCACAGCTGCATAGTACTCCATTGTGTATATGTACCACAGTTTTTTTATCCACTCATCTATTGATGGACACTTGGGCTGTTTCCAGATCTTAGCTATTATAAATAGTGCTGCTAACATGGGGGTACATATATTCTTTCTGATCTGTGTTTGAGCTTCTTAGGGTATATTCCTAGGAGTGGGATCACTGGGTCAAATGGCAATTCAATTTTTAATTTTTTGAGGAAACACCATACCGTTTTCCATAGTGTAAAGCCACAAAGGCTTAAATAAAGCATAAGTGAAATACTGTCACCAGATTAGCTGAGGAAAATACTAGGAACAGCAAAAACTCTATAGTATGTGTTAATCTTTCTAATCAGACATTAATTATGAGGATACATTTTCACCTAGAATGTTACAATTTTCAGGTTCTAATGAAAGCTGAACCACTTTGAGGAAGTAACGAGGACCCCCACATAATCATATTAATGTTTTAAGTGAGGCCAATAAAAACAGATCCCTTAGATGTCTCATGTAATAGCAGTTTTTTTTGGCAATTGTCACTACCTTAAGGGCTAAAATTTCTCTAGAGGTTCTAGAAAGTTCTGAATATATTAGCTAACTGTACTTAGGTTAATATATGCCAGCTTTGAGAACATAACAGCAGTTTTCTATGTTACATGATAGAAAATACTAGCTACTATGCCAAAAATAAAACAGGTTCACACAGCAGACATTGTCTTCTTGGCGCCACTCTTACTACACTCCGGAGAGCCTTCTCGCCCCTGTGCACAATGGCAACTCTTAAGGAAAAACTGACTGCACCAATTGCAGAAGAAAAGGCAGGAATCCCAAACAACAAGGTTACTGTCATGGGTGTTGGACAAGTTGGCATGGCGTGTGCCATCAGCATTCTGGGAAAGTCTCTGGCTGACGAGCTTGCTCTTGTGGATGTTTCGGAAGATAAACTCAAAGGAGAAATGATGGATCTGAAGCGTGGGAGTTTATTTCTTCAGATGCCTAAAATTGTGGCCGATATAGATTACTCTGTGACTGCCAACTCTAAGATTGTGGTGGTAACTGCAGGAGTCAGCCAGCAAGAGGGGGAGAGTCATCTCAACCTGGTGCAGAGGAATGTTAATGTCTTCAAATTCATTATTCCTTAGATCATCAAGTACAGTCTTGACTGCATCATAATTGTGATTTCTAATCCAGTGGATCTTCTCACGTATGATACTTGGACCAAGTACCGTGTGATTGGAAGTGGATATAATCTGGGTTCTGCTAGATTTCGCTATCTTATGTCTGAAAAACTTGGCATTCATCCCAGCAGCTGCCATGGATGGATTTTGGGAGAACATGGTGACTCAAGTGTGGTCATGTGGAGTGAATGTGGCCGGCATTTCTCTGCAGGAACTGAGTCCAGAAATGGGGATGGACAATGACAGTGAGAACTGGAAGGAAGTGCACAAGACGGTGGTTGAAAGTGTCTATGAAGTCATCAAGCTAAAAGGATACACCAACTGGGCTACCGGATTAAGTGTGGCCGATCTCACTGAATCCATGTTGAAAATCTATCCAGATTCATCCAGTGTCAACGATGGTGAAGGGGATGTATGGTATTGAGAATGAAGTCTTCCTGAGCCTTCCATGTATCTTGAATGCTCGGGGATTAACCAGTGTTATCAACCAGAAACTGAAGGATGAGGAGATTGCTCAACTCAAGAAGAGCACAGATACCCTGTGGAACATCCAGAAGGACCTCAAAGACCTGTAACTTCAGGCTCCCAGGCTGTAGAGATTCAGAAACTACAGTGTGATTAACCAGGAGCCTTTAGTTCCTACCCATGTACATGGGTCACAGTTTGCTGCTTCTCTCTTCCTAAATATGTGAATCTGGGCTCACGGAATCAAAACCCATGCTGGGGTTAATGCTTGTAGTATGAGTCCTTGAACAAATAAAATTAACTACTGTAGTGTGAAATAAATAAACAAACAAACAAACAAACAAACAAACCAGGTTTAAGTATTTGTATCAGAATCAACACACACCTGAAAGAAGGGTCTCCTGAGTTAGTGTTGGGGCTTGGCAAACAGTGTAAGTAAGGGTTAGTAAAGGTAAGGGTGTTTTAAAAAATAAGTACCAGGAACAAGCAGTGCTAGGCACTAAGCTTATGCTCCTTAACAAAGATCAAAATAAACACGGAAACAGGTGGAATGTCCCAAATGCATTTCCTGTTTTACTTCTCCAAGACTTTTGGCCAAAAGATGTTAGGAATACAATAAAATATATGCAATAATTTTCATGTAGGCCTTTCTTAATTATACAAATCAGCTTAATGCTCTAGATACCTAGAGGTAAATTCTATGAAAATTTAATTCACATTGCTCTGTTAATTCACTGGCCCCTAGATGAAACTATCTGTTAGTTAAGCCCCTTAATAATTAAAATATTTTTTTCCCTAAATTTTCTAGATTTTTTTACAGGTGAACAAATCACCTTATACCAAGGGTAGTCATAAACAGTCCCTATCCGCAGCACCATATGTGCAAAGGTAAACAGTGGGAGGAAATAGGAAATGCTCCATAAAACCTTTCTATTCCACCATCCCAATCCCAAGGTCTTTGTGTTTAAAAAACTTTTTTCGAAGGATTAAGTAGTCTTGAGAAAACTTGCTCTAAGAACACTTCAGAAGGAGGCAACTTGTAGATAAAAGCACATTGGATAAAAGCAATAAAGGTTTAAAAACCAAACACACACAGAACTGTGCCGAACTCCAATCCAAAAGTTCATACATAGTATCAGTCCAGGTCAAACTTACCTTTTTCTTGACAAGAGACGGTTATATTAGTTAGCACTCTGACTCCATGAGCTGCAATGCCCCTGTTATTATGGTAACAGCACTCTTGGGCTAATCTGACTAAGTCAGAGGATCTGGGGGAAGAACTCACATTTCCTAAAGAAGCAGAGAAGAGTAGTACAGACTATAATTCATTTATATAGTTCAAAAGCATTTCAGCTTACAGGTTCATGTTTCTTACTTTCAAGAGAACACCTCCAATAAACTTTAACAAAATTTTCTACCTCTACATCATTAATCATCAATATAATATCATCACTTCTCTTTCTCCTGTCAAGGTACTTAGAATAGGTATGTGCTAATAGTTTTATAGGGTTTAGAAACTAAAATCAATACACGACATGACCACAAAAATATTTTAAAAGCTGATTAAGGAACAGTGCAAAAGCCAAATCAACTACAGATTTTATCTTGGGAGTTCAAGGCTTCTTGTTGGGTAACACCTTACCTTCAAGAAAGGAATAAAAAGAGAAACAAAAAAATTTAGGTTTGCTTTTCCCACCTCAATTGCTGACATTTAGTTATATCTCAAAAATTTAATATAACATAAAAATTTATGAAATTAGAGCTAGGAAGGATTTGGGGATAATCAGATTCAATATCCTACTCTTTGAAGTCCAAAGATTTTAAGCATCTTGCACCGAGGTCATAAAACTGTAGTTGTGCACTACCTTTGTGCTTTATATCTCAAGTTTTACGCTAAAGATTGCAGCAACTTTTTAAATTCACAATTGAAATTCTAAAACTTAAGGTTTATGTTGTGAATGTTTTTATTGATAGTAGAGAAGCTCTCAGTTGTAAGTGAGCTTCGAGAAGAATCAGGAGAATCACAGCTTATTCAACTTCTTGGCAGTCTCCCATTCCTCCTTTTCCTCTGCTTATTTCTCCATGATTCCTATTAACTGCAAACTTGTCTCTCATACCAAGGGTGACCATATTTTTTGAGGTTGAATAGGACACATACTACTAATTACAACAGGCATAAACCAAGACTATCCCAGGCAGTGTGGTAGCCTTACTGATTTCTTTTTTTTTTTATCATCCTCACCCGAGGACATTTTTCCATTTTTTGTTCAGGTAGAGTGGGAGGGAGAGAGAGGAAGAGAGAGAGAGAGAAACGATGACGTGAAAGGGACACATCGAGTGGTCGCCACCCGCACAACCAACTAGGGCCGGGGACAAACTGCAACCGAGGTACATGCCCTTAGCGGGAACCGAACCCGGGTCTCTCCGGACCGCAGGCCGATGCTCTAACCGCTGAGCCAAACCATCCAGGGCATGATTTCTTAAAAGTACTAGTTTAGGTACAGCTGTAGTGTTTTAAAAACCTAAGCAAAACAAGCCAATCAGAGAAAAACAAATATCACATGATCTCACTTATTTGTGTAATATAATGGAACAAAACAAACTGATGAACAAAATAGACCCAGAGACATAGAAGTAGGGTACAGACTGACGGACCTGAGAAGAGTGGACTTGGGGGGAGGGAAGAGATAAACCACAGAACTTATATGCATGTATGTGTGACCATGGACATAGACAATAATGCAGGGGGGGAGGGGTGTCTCCTTTTTCCTCCACTGACACATATTCAAGGATGCTGGCCAACATTCTGTTTTTAAAATACAGTATTTTTTAGCCTTTTTCTATGGTAACTATTTCAGGAATAAAATTATTACTTTAAATTTTATTTATTCAGAAATGATTTTCTAAGATAAATTCACATAGCTCAAGAGGTTTAACAAATAGAAAAAGGTAAGATTCTGTGAGTGAAGTCTCCCTCATCCACCCAATGTTACCAGTTTCTTGTGTATCAGAGAGCCTATAAATTTGCAAGCATACATATTTCTTTCTTTTTACATTTATACACTGTTTTGCACCTTGCTTTATTTTCTTTTAAATACTGCATCATAGATTATTCCAAGCCATATATTCTTTTGAATAAGTTGCACTGACTTCATTGCAGTTATGTATCATAATTTCTTTAATGAGTTCCCTATTGACAGACCTTTTTATGCTACTACATCCCCTACTAATGTACCAATGTACATTATAGTTCTTTAATTAATTCAATTCAAATTAATTTACCATAAAAGAGAGCAATAAAGATTCCACAAAACTTGCATTAAAACAAAACAAAACAAAACACTTTAGCCTAAAGTCTGTTAGGTAAGTAAGCTCCTCACTGGACATTACTAATGGTCTTGTGGAGTTCATTCATCCTGAATTAGGCAACCAGCAAAGCCTTATGGAACAGAGGTCAAGTTTTATTTTAATCATTTTCCAGAGTGATAATATACACCTAAAAGGTAGCATGACATTTGCTTTGAAAATTCACCATCACTTGGCCTTTGAAGTGTACTTTAATTCAAAGGGCACTTTGAGTCATAGACATACCAAAGCAAACCAGCTATTTTAAGCATCCTCAAAAATATTGTTGCACCCACATATAATTCAAAAAAGAATAAATATAGAAAAACAATATCCTTGAGTTAAGATCAAAGATGCAAGATTTATTAGCATAGGCATTAGTTAACAAATAATTTTCAAATACATCACTAGCATATAACAGAGTAGGAGGCAGAAACCTTTCCAGATTCCACGGCTTTATAGAGGAAACCACCTGAACATCAACTTGAACAAAAGGATCAGCACATCATCCAAATATCATCTCTTTTCTTCTCCTTACCTGAAGCTATACTGAAATAATGTTTGACAGCAATGGTCCCGGAGAGAGTGGAAAGGACAGACAACATCCCCAGTTTTAAGCTGTCATAAGGAGTCTGGAGGGCACATTCACAGAGTACCTGAGATGCAGAAGAAAAGGTACACAACCATAAAACATCAATATATTTTAAAACTGTCTACTCATTTTAAAACTTCTAGCTTTTAGAAAAATTATATATTAATGTCTTTTTTCCATGATAAAAAACTTAAGTCAAACTGCCACAACCAAGAGGAACCTAAGGAGACATGTTAGCTAAATATAATGCAGTATCCCAGCTGGGATCATGGAACAAAAGGACACTAGGTAGTAAAAACTAACGAAACCTGTACAAAGTATTAACTGTGGTTAATAATAATAATAATAATGTATCAATATTGGTCAATTATAACAAATGTACCATATTAATGTAAAATATCAATAACGGGGAGCTAGGTATGAGGTGTGTAGGAATCCTCTGTACTATCTTCTCCATTTTTCTGTAAATCTACACCTGTTCTGAAAAATAAAGACTACTATTTGCTCAACCGATGTGGCTCAGTTGGTTGGTCATCCTCCCCTGCAGCAGGAGTGTCACTGGTTCGATTCCTAGTCAGGGCACATGACCGGGTGGTGGGCTTGGTCCTCAGTGCAGGAGGCAGCCAGTTGATGTTTCTCTCTCATCGATGTTTCTATCTTTCTCTCTCCCTCTCCCTTCCTCTTTCTGAAATCAAGAAAAACATTTTAAAAATAAAAATAAATAAAAAATACAGACTATTTTTTAAAAAGTCATCATGTGTACTATTTAGTTCTCACAAGCAGAACGTTAACCATATTTTGCTTACCTAATAGATATAAATAGTAGTTCATATATGTATGTTTTAAAAATTAGTAGAGTGTGACATTCTATGTAGTTTATATCCTCCTCCCATTTCAGGTCATTTTTTAAATTTAGTTTTAGAGAGTGAGAAGGGGAGAGAGAACATCGATTGGCCGCCTCCTGTATGTCCCCCCTCCCCCCCACTGGGTTTGGCCCACACTCAGGCATGTACCCTGACTGGGAATCGAACTGGCAACCTCCTAGTGCATGGGTCAATGCTCAACCACTGTGCCACAGCAGTTGGGCCCATTTCAGGTCATTTACTCTGCTCCTGACTAAGGTGATCTGAAGTATTAACAAAAACAAGATGCTAGCTTTTCTTTCAATGCAGTGAGCTATAATATACGCTCAGCCTCATTCTGTATATTTACTCTTAGGACTCTGACAAGACTGCACGTAATATAAATGGTCAAATAACTGCCCATTAAACTAAACTAATTCCTGTTCTCACAAAGATTCAGAAAATGAGGAAAACTGAAAGTGTAGGGGAAAATTAAAAGTAAACTTTCAGAAAGGATAAAGTAAACAATAAATTTTATTTTACTTTTTTAAACTATTTTTTATTAATGTTTTTGTTACAGATGTTTCTCCTTTTTCCCCATTGACACCCTCCTCCCTACCCCCCTGCCCCATCCCCAGCTTTGTTGTCTATGTCCACTGGTTATGCGTACATGCATATAAGTTCTGTGGTTTCTCTCTCCCCCCCAACATCCCCTCTTCTGAGGTTTGTCAGTCTGTACCCTACCTTTATGTCTCTGGGTCAATTTTGTTCATCAGTTTTAAATAATAAATTTTGTATGACCCAAATAAAAATATTGACAAAGGGGGGGGGGATAGGGTGGGTTAATTTTTTTCTAAAGAACATACCTAAAAAAATCCAGAAAAAGTCTGACAAAGTATGAGGGACCTAAGAAAACAAGCCCTACTAAATATTAAAATGTATAATAAATCCATAAAAATTAAAAACATTTTTTTTCCTATGCACAAATGCAGAAATCAATGAAAGAGAACTGGTATCAGAAACAGATTCAAATACACATTAGAATTTAATACATGATAATGGCATTTCAAATCAAAAGGATTATTCAATAAACAGTTCTAGCCAGTCAATTTGCCACTTTCATGTTGATGTTTCTCTCTTTCTCTTCCTCTCTCTCCTTCCCACTCTATCTGAACAAAAAATGGAAAAATGTCCTCAGGTGAGGATAAACAAACAAACAAACAAACAAACAGCACTGAAAACAGTGTGGGGAAATAGTCATGGCCACACTTCGTTGACAGAAAGATAAAATGGTGTAAACTTCTTTGTGGGTAATTGGCATTAAATATAAAATTTTTAAATGTATGTCTCATTAGACACCCCAAATTCTTTTCAGAAATATATGTTCACAAAGGTGATATATTTACAAACTAGTCAATGTAGCAATGTAAACAATAACAGTAAAAGCACTGGAAACTGTTCTAATGTCCTCATTGGGGTCTGAGAATACAAATGGAGTGCCACACAGCTGGTAAAAGAACACAGTAGAACCACCTACTTATATGAAAAGTTCCCCAAGATGCACTGTTAAGTGATAAAGGGTTCAGAACATGCATACTGTATATTTTCATCTGTACAGGAAAAAAAAGGGGAAATACACATGCTTGCATATGGATGAAATATTCAGTAAGAACAAGAAAGAAACTAGCAACAGTGATCACCCCTGCAGAGGAGACCTGAGGGGAGAGATGAAACACAGACTTATATTTCACTTATTGTATAACTTTGAATTCTGTGAATTTTTCATCATGTGCATGTATATTTTTTCAATAAAAATAAAAATCTATTTAATAAAACTAGAAGCAGCAGCAAACAATTATCTTGGAAGGAATGGAAATGAACCTGAAAGAGTAGATTTCTGGTAATGGAAGGAAACCCACTCTAGAACTAGGAGATGAAAATTAGAATATGGAGAGTTTATTTGTAGCTTAAGAGGAAGTACATCCAAAAGGAATGAAGGGTAAGAGAGAATGATGAATAGGGAAAATTAGGCTACATTATGGAGGGTCTTGCAAGTTAGGCAGAGATTTAAACTTAATGAGAAAAGGAAAAGAAAGCCGCTGGAGAGAAATAATGTCATCTAAAGTGTTAGGGAAGATTATTCTGGTAATGATAAATAGAACAGGTTAACAAAGGGAGTTGAGAGTTCAGGACCTACAGTTTATGGCAGTAATCCAGGCAGGTGGTGATGGTGGCCTGAACTAGAGCTTGGTGGTAGGAACGGAAAGTACAGGAGGAATATGAGAGACATTTTGAAAGAGATTATAGTATATGAGGGAAAAAACAAGGATTCAATGACTTTTACAACATTTCAAACCTGGTGACCAGAAAATGTTGATTCCATTTACAAAGATTTAAAATTTATGGGGATAAGCTAATTTCAGAGGAAGGACAGAAATAAGAAGAATATGAAGTCTAAGAAGAAATATCTACCAGGCATTTGGAACTGGAAACGCAGATGTTTAATTGGAAGACTTGAATTAGAATTTTGGCTCCGCCACTTACCATCTCTGGTAAGTGATCTGAGCCAATTACTGAAATCTTTGAGTCTCAATTTCTTTGTCTGTAAAATAGGGGTAAAGATTTATATAGAATTGTCGTTTTCACATAACACACCTCTGGAAAAATATACAAGAAATCAGACATTGGTTGCCACTGGGCAAAGGAAATAAGTGGATAGTAGGACAGTTAGCGGAAATATTTTACTACATATCCTTTTGTGGCTTTTGAACTTTGACATGTGAATGCACTGGCATTAAAAGAAATGAATTAAAATTTAAAACATAAGTAAGCATGATATCTATTGTCTGTAAGATTAAACAGCTACTGAGAGTCAAAGAAAGCACTTTGCAACCTCTATAAGTTGCTACCCTGGAGATCAACTCAAGCTCAGGTACAAAAACTAGACTGTGAAAGAATACACATACTAATGTTAAGGGAAGCTACCAGAATGGCAGAGAAGAAATGGAAGACCGCACCTAGGGTCAAAGACCCAACTCTGAGAAAAAGGGGCAGTGAAGAACACAGATAGGAAGAGACAGGTTAACAGTGTCAAATGTATTACAAGGACAGATGATAAAGGCTGGATTTAGCATTAAGTGCCTTTTAAATGCCTAAGCAAAGTGATAAAGAAAGATCAAAAAGCAAGTGTATTAAATAAAGAAAGAGCAGGGGACAAGGAAATAAAAGCAGACATACATGCTATTTTTGAAGTTCAAAAGAAAGTTGTTGTTTTTTAAAGTGACTGTGATTAGGTAATTCTTAGTTTTTACTTATTTATTAAAATACTTAGGCCATTTCCATTTAACTACTTTTTATTGCCTAAACTGCCCTACCTTGTACCGTTAATTAGCTTGTGCTTAGAAGTAATATCCTCAACCAAATAGCCCCAGAGGTTAAAGACTATGTCCTATGTATTCAAAATTATGTCTTGTATAGTGCACTGTGTATAATAGACATTTAACCTTTTCGAATAATCAAGAAGGAAGTGAGACATTTTATATATAATAATGATATTAATAATCTCAAAGAAGCAAGAATTTTACCATTTGAAAAACTGGACAAATGTTTAGAAAATCTCATAATAAAGTTATTTACAATGTTATCTTCTCATTTCTGGCACCTAGCACAGTATTGGGTCCCTAGAATGCTCTCAGCAAATATGTACTGATTTAAAGGTTCATTAATTCAAATTAGTAAGCTTAACAGAGCACAATGTTCACCAGAGATGGTACATCAATCTTATTTTAATGATGAAATTTGATTCAAGTTTCTGTTTCAAGGATATTAATTATTACAACATTGTTCTTACCAGGACTATTTTGTTTGTTTTCGTTTCTGTTTTTCATGTCAACAAAAAGAAAAAATCTAACTCTTCAAATAAAGTCCCTTCTCTCACCACCACTGTCTTCCGCACTGACTATTAGGTCTGAGTTTCTCGATGGTGGTTTAACTCACTGCTCAAATAAGGCTCTGTCCTGAATTACTGTTTTCTGGGTCAGTTCCTATACAGGGGCTTCTCCTCTACTCTACAATGGGACTGACCACTAGGGATGTGTTCCAGAAAAGCATGGTAAAAGTCTATAATCTTTAAAGTAAAGAAAAATATTATGTTTAAAGGTACTGTGTCTGAGATATAAAACCTCTAAATTTTCCATGTCTCCATTGTACTATCTGCAAAGAAAAATATTAAAAGAACGAATTCTCAGGCTTAACTTGTCATCCCTCCTAATATCAGGTAAAGTACAAATCAAACCTGGCAGGAGAGATAATGACAAAAATAAAATTATGTCTTTAAGAATATCCAGAACTCTGTAACAGAGAAGTTGCATAAATCAAATATCCTTTTCAGATAACACTATAACATCAGAATAGTGTAAACTTTAATATAGATTAACACCAACTAAAATGGGTATTTATCTTAGCAAGGTATAGATATACATAATTTTATTAACCAATGTCATCTCCAATAAATTCAATAATAAATAAATAAATACATTCAAAGAAAAATAAAAAAATATTTGTGTTCTTACAAAATTAATTATATTTTTAATGACCTTAATAATAATACACTGTACTTGGGCCCTTTCTTCCTTTAGGGGTATCTAAAACATTCAGAATGAAAGCATTTCCTTTAAACCAGTTATGCTTGATTCCACGTGGAATTATATTACCTACCAATCACCAGTGAAAGTAGCAATGAAATGGACACAATTTGTACTTCAAATACCAAAAGTTCAAAATCAATCAGCAGTGATAAAACTGGCCCAGAGGAAGGACAGAAAGAAGGAAAGAAGAAAAGAGGGAGGGAGGATCCTTAGAAGAAGAAGGATTACTCTTGGTAATTGAGAATGAAATTCTAATTTGAAATCAACAAACTATTACCTTGTAAAATAAATCATTAGAAATGTTTTCCTCTGCTCTATTTCACTATTTTCAAATATATATCTAAGCTTTGAAAAAATGATTCCTTGTCCACATGCAATGAATGAAAATCAATATGCTCAGGTTTTAGTCACAGTAGGAAAAAATTCTTTGTGGGAGACAAATATTAAAAAGTATATATTTTAAATTAAAAATAACAAATGTTTAATAAATAATTAATCAATTTTTGATAGGGCAATAACCATGTAAGTATTTGGAAATGTTCTTAGATCACTATCCCTGGAAAAAGTTCTATGTTCAGATGGACTTATGGCACTTTTTTAAAGCTATACCTTCAAGAGACAGAAAATTTCTAAGTCATAACTCTTAACCATTCCTGAGCTTAGAGAAAGATCCCAATTCATTTTAAGACAGCATAATGACAACCCTATTATCTGTCAAAGTATACAGAGGAAAACTATAGAATAATCCTACCTTTCATATAATTTCTTAGAGCTACTCTTTTTTTTTTTTAATCCTCACCTGAGGACATTTTCGATATTTTGTTCAGATAGAGTGGGAAGGAGAGAGAGAGAGAGAGGAAGAAAGATCGCCGTGAAAGGGACGCATTGAGTGGTTGCCACTCACACGACCCCATCCAGGGTTGGGGACAAACTGCAACCGAGGTACATGCCCTTAGCAGGAACAGACCCCGGGTCTCTCCAGACCGCAGGCCAAAGCTCTAACCACGGGCAAAATCGGCCAGTGCCTTAGAGCTACTCTTAAAAAAGTATTTTTATGTATATGCCAGACACTATATAGGTAGGTTTATAGTTGTTCATAGGGAAAAAGACATGCAGGTTATGATTATTACAACAGCTTTATAACTAAAAAAAAAAAGTCACAATGGCACAGCAAACCTACCTCTGCCCACCCCATATATACTGCTTCACTCAACCATCTCGCAATCCTCTATTTCCCTAGTTTATTTGCACATCTATATTTCTTTAACCTCTGGCTTTACAGCCTTCATTCTCACCTACACTTTATGACCATGTTTCTCAATGACCTAAAATATAAATAAAAACAATCACAAGAAACTGTCTACAAGTTCTTACACTACACCTACCCAACCACCTACCTTATTGCCCATATACTACTGTCTTCCTTCCTGTTTCCATGTGACCCAGACAGAGCCCGGCCACTTGTACACTAAATCCCTTCCAGTCTCACCTACACAGGGATACTGCTCTCTCCATTTTCCCTCCTCTAAGCAGATATTTCCACCAATATCAAATGTGTCACACTCCTCCATGAAAACAAACAGTGAACAGATGGCATACCTTTTAGCAGGACCACCTACACTCTGCTCCCTTTAGAGCAGAACTTCAGAACATGTCTATGCTCGCTGTCTCTAGTATCTTTCTTGTTTCCATTCTAATCAGTCTTTTTTATCCATAATACGCCAATAAAATTGCTCTCATGAAGGATATCAATGACTTCCTATTGCTAAATGCACAAGTGAATTATCAGTGCTCATCTTGGAGAATATAGTGCAATGTCTCACATGGCTGATCACAGCCTTCTTCTTGTAAACAATCGTGCTTCTTGGAAGGCTCCCTGGCCGATTCTTTTTTATTTTATCATTCCCTAAATCTCTTAATCTGTACCCTCTCCCTAAGTGACTTATACAGTCTCATGGCTTTAAATACCACCTATAAACTGATGTGTCTGTGTGTTATGTGCCATTGAGTTCACTCCGACTCCTGGTGACCCATGAATGAGTGTGTCCACAATGTCCTGTCCTCAACAGTCCTGCTCAGCTCCTGTAGACTCCTACCTATGGCTTCTTTGATGAAGTCAGTCCACCTCTTATTTGGTCTTCTCCTTTTCCTTCTGCCTTCTATTTTCCCCAGCATCATTACTCTTCCAAAGAACCCTGCCTTCTCATGAGGTGCCCAAAGTAGGAAAACTTGTTTGGCCAATTTTTACCTCTAACAATGTTTTGGGCTTAATTTGCTCTATGACCCACCTGTCTGCCTTTCTGGAGGTGCAGGATATCTGCAGGTCCCTCTTTCAACACCATACAGGGTATGGCAAAAGTAGGTTAACAGTTGTTCATATGGCAAATAATATAATTAAATTATAGTAATATAAGAATAAACTGTTTTGTGTACTCACAACTATAAACCTACTTTTGCCCCAATCTGTATTTCAAATGAATCAATTTTTTCCCTATTGGCTTTCTGATAATACTTCTGATAAACTGATGACTCTCATATTTTATAACTTCTAGATCTTCTATAACTAAGGTAGATCTGTTAACTAAACTCCAGACTCATATGTCCCTGGCCTCTCCACTTGGATGTCTGACACAGTAAACTTTATATGCTCAGAACTGAACTCCTTCTTGATAGTCCCTTCAAGAAATAAGCTTCCCAGAGTCTTACCCATTTCAACTAAATTTTTTTTGAAGCCAAAAACCTTAGAGTCATCCTTATGTTCTCCTATACTCTACATATATCTGCCAGTAAATCCATCAGCTTTGTCTTTAAAATATATTCAGAATATTATCACTTCTCGCTGCTACCCCACCACACTCCTGATACAGGTAACCACACTATTTTGTAACTGAATTATTTATAATCACCACCTAAATGTTCTGCTTCTGCCTTGTATCCCCTTCAATCAAATCTCAATATAGCTAGGCCAGAGAGTCTCTTATAACTACAGTCAGATAATGTCCTCTGCCTTCCACCCACAACCCCTGGTAACCGCCACTTCACTCTTTGCTTTGACAAGCGTCGCCTTTTTAGATTCCGTAAGTGGTCTTATATAGTATTTGTCTTTCTTTGTCTGACTTGGGGAAGAGGGAACCGGGGGGACAGGATAGACAATGTTCAAGTGTACAAACTTGAAATGAGTAGTAAATGAATTCTATAGATCTAATGTACAGTAGTGAATATAGACAAAAATATGATATTTATAATCATCAAACTTGCTAATAGTCTAGAACTTAATTATTCCAACTACTAAAAAGAAATAATTATATAATGATAGAGGTGCTAATTACTGCTATAATAACAATCATATGACAATATATGTATAAATATATCAAATCAACATGTATACTTTAATTGACACAATCTTATATGTCAGATATATTTCAATTAAAAAACAAAACAAAACAAAGAAGTCCTCTGCTTGAAATCTTCCAGTGGTAATCCATGCCATGCAGAGTAAAAGCGAAAGTCTTTACAAAGGCCTCAAAGGCCCTACATGATCTGCTCTCCTACCCAACCATGTATCCAACAGCATCTCCTACTCATCTCCCCGTTTACAGAGACACACTGCCCTCACACTCACAAATACTCACACTCCTGCTGCTCCCTCTGCTGGTGATGCTCTTCTTTCTGAAGCCCATGAAGTTGTTCCCTCCCTTAGGTCCTTGTTGCTCCTGTGTCAACTTCTTAGTGTGGGCTTCTTCCCTAACCACCCTATTTAAAATTGCAACCTCCATCTTCCACACTCACTAATCCTCTTCCCTGACTTTATTTTTCTCCATAGCATATTATCACTATATGACCTCTCTACGTAACAGAAGCAAATGCAAATCTTCTCTAGAGGAATGCACTTTCATTCTGGGCCTTAAAGAATTCCCATATGTATGTTTCCAAGGAAAATTAGTAGCTCAAGGTAAAAAACAACCACGTATACAAAGAAAAAGGGTACAATAGAGAACCAATAGGAATCAATAGCAGAGACAAATCTGAAAAGAGTTTAGATAAGCTGGAGAGATAATTAGTAAACTAAAACTTGTAAGAAATTATCCCCCCCCCCCCCAAAAAAAGAAAGAAATTATCCAGAATACAGTATAGAGAGATAAGGACATGAGATACATATATAAAGATAAGAAACATGAGAGATTAATGGAGAAGGGCTAACAGACATTTAACTGGAGTTCCAGAGAGAAAGACAAGAAAGACTGGTAATATCTGAAGGAATTATACCTGATAATTTTCCAGAATTGCTGAAAGATACCAAACTTATTAATTCAAGAAACTCAATAAGCTACATAGAAAGAAATCCACAGACATGCCCTGGCCGCATAGCTGGTTGCAGTGTCATCCCAATACACCAAGGTTGCGGGTTCAATCGCCGGTCATGGTACATACAAGAATCAATCACTAAAGGCATAAAAAATAAGTGGAACAACAAATAGATGTTTCCCTCTCTTTCTCTCTGAAAACTAATATATAAAAATGTTTTGGTTTTTTTTTTTTAAATCCACAAACAGACAGTTCATAGTGAAAATGTAGAACATCAAATTACAGAGAAAATTTTAAAAGCAGGGGGAAAAAATTCCTGTAACAAAGTACTACTACTTCTCAGCAGTAACAATAGAAAGCATTAGACAGTACAATGGTATCCTCAATGCTCTATGAATTCTGTCCCCAGAGAACGTATATTTCAAGATTTAGGGTAAAATGAAGACATTTTCAGACATACAAATATGGAAGAAGTTTACCAACAAAGACCCCTACTAAAGGACTTTCCACAGGCAGAAGGAACACTATCCCTGAGAGAAAGCCTGAGATGCAAGAAGAGCAAAGACAGTGGAAACACTGATTTTATAAAACAACAGAAACTGTTTGATAAGAAAAGATGGAATTTAAGACACAGGACAACAATACAAAAGAGCTTAGAGGGACAAAAATGGAGTTAAAATGTGTTCTAAGGTCTCTGTAGCAGAATTAATTTTAAACTTTCATAAAAAATAACTGTGCATGTTGTAATTTCTAGGATAACAACTAAAAAATATAAAAAGACCATAAACTTCCAAACTATTCAAAGAAAAACTAATGGTAAGATATTAAAAACAATCCAGAAGGTGGCCAATAAAAAGAAGAAGAACAGGGGAGCCATATAGAAAGCACAAAATAAGATGAGATTTAAATCCTAATACACAGTAAGTCATAGTAAATGTACATGAACCAAACACTATTTTAAAATGACAAAGACTGCCAGGCTGGATTAAAAATAGTCCAATTAAGTGCTCTTTCTAAGACATATCTGAAACATAAAGATACATAAAGGTTGGAAGTAAAAAGCAATCTAAATATATCCAGGAGAAAGCTAAAGTAGCTATATTAATATCAAACAAAACAGAGTAAGGCAAAAAATACGTTTAAGAGACTTAAATAAAAATAAAGAAATATAACATAGTCATGCATTAGAAGACTTAACATTGTAAAGATATCAATTTCTTACAAATTGATTTTCCATTGAACGCAATCCTAATCAAATTATTATTATTGCCCTGGCCAGTTTGGCTCATTGGTTAGAGGGTCGGCCCATGGACCAGAGAGTCCCGGGTTTGGTTCCCGCTAAGTGCATGTACCTCGGTTGCAGTTTGTCCCTGGCCCTGGTTGGGTTGTGTGGGTGGCAACCAGTCGATGTGTCTCTCTTACGTCGATGTTTCCCTCTCTCTCTCTCTCACCCTCTCCCGCTCTATCTGAAGATAAATGAAAAAAAAAATTATTATTATTATTATTATTGTTTTTTTGGTTAATTCTCACCTGAGGATGTTTTTCCATTGATTTTTAGATAGAACAGAAGGGAGGGAGGGAGGAAGAGAGAGAAAGAAATATCAATGTGAGAGAGACACACTGATTGGTTGCTTCCAATATGACTCCAACTGGGGCAGGGAATTAAGCCCACAATGCTTCAGTCCGTGGGCTGATGCTCTAACTGCTGAGCCAAATGGGCCAGGGCTATCAGCTTTTTTTTTTAAGTGGACCTTGACCAGCTGCTGCTGAAATTTATATAGAATTAGCAAGGACCAATAAAGTATGACTATCCAGAATTTTAAAAATGACCATCAGCAGAATAGGCAAGAGACTTGAATAGCCATGTCACAAAAGAAGAAAATTCAAATGGTCAGTAAACATATTTAAAAAGATGCTTGCCCTGGCTGGTTTGGCTGAGCGGTTGGAACATCGGCCTGCAGACCAGAGAGTCCCTGGTTCCGTTCCCGCTAGGGGCATGTACCCCCCCCCAAAAAAAGATGCTCAAATTCTTTAGTAATCAAGGAATTACAATGAAAACTACAGCTTATAACTGGTAAAATGTAAAAGTCTGATAATTCTACATGTTGACAATCAAAATGAAAAAAAAAAAACAACACATGCAACTATATCTATATGAATGAATCTCATCTGCATAATATTGAGGAAAAGAAACAAAACAACAATATTTTAGGAAGGCATACATAGATGTTAAAAATATAAAGAGCAAAGAAATGATTGTCACAAAAGTCAAAATAGTGGTTTCCTTTGGGCAGGTGTTAATGTTCTGATCAAGGAAGACCATGGGAGGGAAGAAGGGTTCTGATCCTGCAATGTTCTATTTCTACCTGGATGGTGGCTACATGGGTTTTCACTTACAATGATTAAACTATTAAATATACATGTAACATACTTTTCTGAATGTGTGCTCTATCTCACAATAAAATAAAATAAATGAGAAGGAATAATACTGTGCTCTTCCTGGGTTTGAGTCAATACACAAGTTCCCTAAGGTGACCAAAGTAACCGGGCACATTCTCTTCTTGCAAAGACAGTATTGTCTAGTAGAAAAAACACTAGAGGAGAGAAGCCCTCTTAGTTCAAGTCTTAAGTCCTCTTAAGAAACTCTTAAGCTTATTAAGTCTCTCTGAACTCTAATTTGCTCATCTACTAATGGCAAATACTAACAACTGCCCTATTTCTTGGAATATTTGTGACTACCAAGTCATAGTATATTGAAACATATTTAGAAAAGTGCAATCAAACAAAGTAACAAACATAGCAGTTTAGTTTTGATAATTTATAATTCAAAGTTTTTTGTTACACTGTAGCTATAATGATACCAAGAGATAATAAAATCCATGCCACCCTGGCTGATGGGGCTCAGCTGGTTGAGCGTCATCCCGTGCGCCAAAAAGTTGCTGGTTTGATTCCCAGTCAGGGCACATGCCCAGATTGTGGGTTCGGTCCCTGGTTAGGGTGGGTGCAGAAGGCGACCAATCGATGTTTCTCTCACATCAATGTTTCTTTCTTTCTTGCTCTCTCTCTCCCTCTCCCTTCCTCTCTCTCTAAAAATCAATAAAAACATAGTTAAAAAATTTTTAGAAGAGGTTTAGGCATAAAATCACTGAAAACAAAACATTTCACAGAACTCTTTAAAAAAAAATCTATGAAAATAAAGGGGGAATTCTAACAATCTTCCATTTCACTTTAAACAGCATTTTTAAGAAAATGGTGCATCTATTATCAGTAATGGGGAAAAAATAAGGTTTCATTGAGAAAAAAAATAAATATGAAACAATAATTTAACTCAAGAAATGCTATAAAAGATTTTTTAAAAGTCTAGAGATTGAGATTTGCCCTTGTATTCACAACAGAAAACTTAAGAATGTCATTCACTCTCTGTGAAAAGGAAAAATATACTTTGCCAAGTTACCCATCTAGCACCTTCTCCCTAATAAATCACAGCAGCACCAAATTTGTTCTCCCTAAATTGACTAAAAGAGACAGGAATAAAATAAACAATTTAATTGAGTTTCTCAATCAGCCTTAGTGCTGCTTATAAAAAAATTAACAAGAAATTGAAAGGTAAATCTAATGCACTAAAACAAACTTTAAATAACAGAAGTTTTATGAATTTACTTTGTTACTTATAAAATCACTTCTGCTATAAATTCAAGTGTTTTTGGAAATTTATCATATTCAAATACTTAGAAGATAACAAAGATGATATAAAAATGTAAAGCAAAACAATGTATTACAATGTTATATTATTTTTCTATATAAATTATTAATGTTCAAACAAACCTGAATGTTTTCCCTACTCCAAGTATGTGGTGTTTTATTGGCAAGTAATTTCAGATCTTGAATAGCAAGTCTCTTTACTGCTTTCCTGGGGTCATTCTTCAAATACTGTAAGAGAAGCTGAATCTATAAAAGAAATAAGTCACTCAATTAACAATATTGTTATTGAAATTATCATTAGGGATGCAATGTAGTTTAGTGAAACTTTTAGACTTGAGACAAGATTCATTTAAAATTGCAACCCATTGAGGCCTCTTTTTCTTTGTGTATAAAATGATACTATCATTTAACTTGTACAGTTCCAGGACCTGACCTTTAACACTCAATTCTTTCTTTTCTTTTCTTTTTTTTTTTTTTATCCTCACCCGAGGATATTTTTCCATTTTTTGTACAGATAGAGTGGGAGGGAGAGAGAGGAAGGGAGAGAGAGAGAGAAACATCGATGTGAAGGGACACATCGAGAGACTGCCACCCGCATGACCAACCAGGGCCGGGGACAAACTGCAACCAAAGTACGTGCCCTTAGCAGGAACCAAACCCGGGTCTCTCCAGACCGCAGGCCGATGCTCTAACCGCTGAGCCAAACTGGCCAGGGCAATTCTTTCTTTTCTTAGTGCATGGGTCAACGCTCAACCACTGAACCACACCAGCGGGGCAATCCTTTCTGTTCTTTATGCTCCATGTTCTGCCATGTACCCACCTCTACCTCATTTCCTGAAGTGGGTCCCAAAAATTAGTATTATGAATACAGAGAAGAAAAAAACAAGCAAAAGGAAACTAAACAGATCTTTATTAGAGAAAGTGGATCTTAATATTATCATAATTTATCGGTTACTTATTTTTTATCATATACTTAATATGTAAGATTTAGTGAAGAAAAGGTAGTTTAAAGAAAATTAAAATTACCTGCTTAGGTGTATCCACCAAAGATGAAGCTGCAAGCAGAGTAAAAGTGTGCAAAGAAACAATCACCATTTTGGTGGAAGGATAGGACGTGACTAGCTGCTGCAGAAGCTGACGAGCGCTGGAAGCCAGGATCGCATCATGGTGCATGTGCTGCAGGATTGGGATCAACTTCAACTTCAGGTCTACTGGTGTGGCTAAGCCTAGATGCGAAAAGAATTCTCACGGTTTCTGATCATCATCCTTGATAAGAGTTAACATTTAAAAGGTATGATTCAATTAGCACAATAACCATTTTAAAAAAAATAGTATCCTAATATTATGTTTATAACATTCAAGATAATTATGTGAGCAAACCAATGAGTGCAATAGTTTTTTCCAAAAGTATTTATCATAATGTTAATTTTTTAGTAACTATAAAACTACATCCAATCCTAGAAAATGCCATTAAATGGCACAGTGAAAAGCAGTCATTTTGCTACCTATTTCTTCTCACAGCATACTAAAATGGTATATATGTGTATATCTATATATACATATACAGTGGCTAAAATTTGATGATACTTACAATTTTAATGGTTTCCTTCAACACTAACTCAAAATCAAGATGTAAATAGACTGTATGGAATGGTTTTGAAGTTCTCTGAACTTTGTGCAGCAATGTGTTGCGAGCCGGCTACATGTCTGACAGAGTCCACGGAGTCTGGAGGTCTTGAGTCAGACTCCCCAACAATCTCAAGGAATTAGGCCTGCATTGTGTTTGTGCAACCCGGGGCTAAGTGTGACCCAATGTACCTTGAAATACCTGAGATAACAGACTGGGTGTTCCTGTTATCCACAAGGCAAACTAATTCCATACAGCATTGTTGTAGTCCTGGGCATTATATCAAGAAGATTCTGTTTTCTTATATCACTAAAGTTTTGCTGTAAGGTATAAAATGCATGTAATAAAGCATATCGAGGCTGATTCTGCTGAGGACAGTCCTCTTGATCCCATACCCGTGTCTTTGTCTTCATTCCCACCGCTTGAACTCAGGGACTCTGCTCTCCAGGCTGGTTCCTGGCAGCAATGCCTTTTTTTACTGCATACACAGGTCAAACTCTATGAGGATTAAATCCAATGTATTTTTTCCTATCAAAGTTAGAGCTAAACAAACAAGTATCTTTCCTTCTACAGTATGGCTTTGCAGTGACAGAGAACAAAAATTGTTAATCAGTGTACTGCATACATGTCAAAAGCTAATCTATACTCTGCAAATCATTAGTTTTCCCCTTGTAAAATAACTTGGTGTGAACATATGATACCATTGCAACTTTCAACAGGGCTCACATCAACAAACTCTCCTGCTATTTAGCCTCTATTTGAGTTTGGCCAAAGCATGGAAGTCCAAAAAATCAGAGGGAGAAGAATGAAGTCAGAGTATTTATTCCCTGGCTCCCTCTGCAGGGTCACATCATATTCACTGAAGGTCAATTTTTCTTTTAAGAGACAGTGTTTAAAAATTTTTTTTTTCTTTATTGATTTTTAGAGAGCAGAAGGGAGAGGTAGGGAGAAATGGAAACATTAATGAGAGAGAACATCAAGTGGCCACCTCCTGCATGCCGTACTGGGAATTTGGCCCACAATCTGGGCATGTGCCCTGACCGGGAATCAAACCAGCGACCTCTTGCTATATGGGTGGATATTCAACCAGTGAGCCACACTGGCTAGGCTGAAGGTCAATTTTTCAGTGGCCCTCTTGACATGACTCCAGGTTCTGGTTACCACTCCTTCACCTGCAACCTAAGGGTGCAGGACTACATTATCACCTATAGTTTACCATGCTCATATGTATATAAACAGTTCCTTCGTTAAACATTCCTTAGTTCATCTTAATTCAAGTGTGACATCTGTTTCTTGCTGAGATCTTGTCTGATACAGTAGGAGTCAATAAAAACCTGCTAATGAATGAGTGATGCTTCCTTCTAGAGACAGCCCTTTATGCAGGAAAGCCCTTTTAGGATGGTGAAAAAAAAGACGAAGGAATAAAGAAGAATAGGACAAAACTCAACCATTGTACCTTGGTCTTCAATTAAGTGATTTTATTTCCTTTTCTGTAAAATAGACATAATAACATTACCTATCCAAGTCTGCCAAGTTGTGTAATTCAAAAGAATATAATTTATTAAAATACAAAGGATGTGGGTGTTCTCTAGAGTTGTGCAATGCTGTAGCCCGAGCTCCCTTTTAAATGGGGTTAATACACATGAAGCATAGTATGGAAGGTGACATCAGAAAGTTTGGCCTTTGTAGACTATGGTAAGGTATGTATGTATGTATATATTTTTTATTCCCTACCTGAGGATACTTTTCTATTTATCATCAAATAGAGTGGGAGGAGGGAGAGACAAACATCGACATTATAGAGTCATATCGACTGACTGCCTCCCACACGACCCCAACCAGGGCCAGGGACAAACTGAAACCAAGGTACATGCCCTTGGCTGAAATCAAACCCGTAACTCATTGGTCCATGGGCCGACACTCTAAGCACTTAGCCAAACCAGCCAGGGCTATGGTAAGGTATTTAGATTTTAGTTTCAACTGAAGATACTGGAGGGACATTAGCAGAGTGACGAGAGAGCCCCAAACTTCTAATGGCACTGCCCTGCCCCAAATCTGAATGTTTTTCCCCCTAAATATCTGCATTTCTCACTCAAATATAACTTCATCAGAGGCCTTCCTTGATTAACATTTATAAAATAGAAAAGTATCCTGCCCTGGCCGGTTTGGCTCAGCGGTTGGAGCATCAGCCTACGGTCCGAAGAGACACGGGTTTGGTTCCCGCTAGGGGCATGTGCCTTAGTTACAGTTTGTCCCCGGCCCTGGTTGGTCATGCAGGTGGCGGCTGCTCGATGTGTCTGTTTCACGTCGATGTTTCTCTCTCTCTATCCCTTCCTCTCTCTCCCTCCCACTCTGTCTGAACAAAAAATGGAAAAAAATGTCCTCAGGTGAGGATAAAAAAAAAAAAGTACCCCCTTCCACCCTACCATCTACTCTAAGGATTCACTATCCTTCTTACTCACTTTTTCTTTGTAGCACTGAAATGGTTACATTTTTATTTGTCTATTGTCACTCCTCCTCCTTATGTGAGGGCAAGGACTTTGTTTTGTTCACTACTGTATCCTAATCACCTAGCATTTAGAAATTGCTTAATAAACATTATTTGAATGACTAGTGACTAGCACATAATAGGTAGTTAATAAATGTTAGCAGCTATTATTAATATAAATCCCAGTAAGTTACTTCATAATACTAAATAAAGCATACATACCTTGAATCATCTCACTGATTTTGTTACAGATTCCTACAGCAAAATCCCTTTGGAAAGAGAGAACAGAAAAAACTTTAAAACCAAATAATTAAATTAAGGTTTTCTAAGGACTTAAGAAAAAAACAACACAATCAGCACAGGAGAAATACCAATACATACTCCAAAGTATAACTAATATTCCAAAGGTCAGGTGCTGGGGGTGGGGTAAGAAATGCAACTGAAACCAAAACTCCAGCCAGCAAATACCACTGTTCTCACATGGTATTTATTCAAGGAAAGATGCTCTGATTTATGAGTGCGGTTGCAATTTGCATCACTGAGTGATACTATCTCAAAGATTCAAGGTCACTATCTCAGTCTATTACGTGTTAGGATATACTTTTTTTTTTTTTTTATCCTCACCCGAGGACATTTTCCCATTTTTTTGTTCAGGTAGAGTGGGAGGGAGAGAGGGGAACAGAGAGAGAGAGAAAAACATCGATGTGAAAGGAACACATCAAGCGGCCGCCACCCGCACGACCGACCAGGGCCGGGGACAAACTGCAACCGAGGTACATGCCCTTAGCGGGAACCGAACCCGGGTCTCTCAGGACCACAGGTCGACGCTCTAACCGCTGAGCCAAACCGGCCAGGGCTAGGATATACTTTTAATTAAGAAAGTTTTGCTCTGGCCGGTTTGGCTCAGCGGTTGGAGCGTTGGCCTGCGGTCCAGAGAGACCCAGGCTTGGTTCCCGCTAAGGGCACGTACCTCGGTTGCAGTTTGTGCCTGGCCCTGGTTGGTCGTACGGGTGGCAGCCACTTGTTGTGTCCCTTTCACGTCGATGTTTCTCTTTCTCTCTCTTCCTCTCTCTCCCTCCTACTCTATCTGAACAAAAAAATGGAGAGAAAAAAAAATGTCCTCGGGTGAGGATTAAAAAAAAAAAAAGAAAAGTTTTTAAGCTGATTACTGTAGGAAATATGAACAGAATCCTACTATAAAAGCCAAACTATTTCACCTGGCCACTGTGGCTCAGTGGTTGAACATCGACCCATGCATGCACTGAGAGGTTGCCAGTTCAGTTCCTGGTAGGGGCACATGCCCACATTGTGGGCCAGATCCCCAGTGGGGGGCATGCTAGAGGCAGCCAACTGATGTTCTCTCTCATTGATGTTTCTATCTCTCTCCCTCTCCCTTCCTCTCTCTCTAAAAATCAATACAGAAAATATATATATATGTATTTAAAAAAAGCCAAACTATTTAAAATTAGCCATGTACTTTTAACATTAAGTATGTGTAGCCCTGGCCGGTTTGGCTCAGCGGTTAGAGCGTCGGCCTGCGGTCCTGAGAGACCCGGGTTCGGTTCCCCCTAAGGGCATGTACCTCGGTTGCAGTTTGTCCCCGGCCCTGGTCGGTTGTGCGGGTGGCAGCCACTCTATGTGTTCCTTTCAGATTGATGTTTCTCTCTCTCTCTCTCTGTTCCTCTCTCTCCCTCCCACTCTACCTGAACAAAAAATGGAAAAATGTCCTCCGGTGGGGATTAAAAAAAAAAAGTATGTGTAAAGTATTTTCCAAGGTGCTGCTTTTGATTCTATTGCAACAGAATATTATAAAAGTATTAATAACATGAGTATATAAGATAAAATATAATATGTAAAGAAATATGACAGAGATAATAGGATCAAATCTGGCTTATTTAACCATAATAAATGATACATAAGACATAAACTACTTTCCCTCTACAGTTCAGTGGATGTCTAAATAAAATATTTTCTGCTATTAAGATATGATTTGTTGCCCTGGCCAGTTTGGCTCAGTGGTTGAGCATCGGCCTGCGGACCAGAGAGTTCTAGGTTCAGTTCCCGCTAGGGGCATGTACCACACACACAAAAAAAGATATGATTTGTTATTTTCACTTTCATTCTCTCATAAGTGAAAAGTGGAGTTTTTC
This sequence comes from Molossus molossus, assembly GCF_014108415.1. Lineage (NCBI taxonomy): Eukaryota > Metazoa > Chordata > Mammalia > Chiroptera > Molossidae > Molossus > Molossus molossus. Next base: position 37,094,180 of record NW_023425356.1, read on the forward strand.
AGAGGCTACATAATAGGTGATAACATCATCCACTGACAACTAATTGACTGCATAATTATGTATTCTTTTGTTTTCTAGAATTTTCTATGGTAGTTTAGTGTATAAATGTGTTTTCTAAGATTAACTCAGTTTGTTCTCAATTATTCTATTGCGCTCTTACTCTTTGACTACATTCATTATAATCTCTGTAACTTTATTATCATTCAATACATCGTAATTCTGAAATCCTGAAGTTTTCCTTGTGCCTATGAAGAAACATATCAAGAAGTATACTTTGGCCCTGGACAGTTTGACTCAGCGGTTACAGCGTCTGCCTGTGGACCAGAGAGTCCCCGGTTTGGTTCCCACAAAGGGCATATACCTCGGTTGCAGTTTGTCCCTGCCCCCGGGTGGGGTCATGTGGGTGGTGGCCACTCGATATGTCTCTCTCACATCAATGTTTCTCTCTCTCATCCTCCCTCTCTCCCTCCCGCTCTATCTCAAGATAAATGCAAAAAAAAGTATACTTTGTTGTGTTTTGCAGTCAAGTTTTTAAAAATTTTTTATCTAAAATTGCTTTTGTTTTAGACTTTAGAATAATTTATTCTACAATAAATTCATTTGCAAATTATTTTTCTTATACTTAAGAGTGAGTTGTTAGCTTGAAAAAACTCATTTTCTCTACCCAGTTCACCACAGTTGCCACTAGAGGGCACCTCTCTCATTGACAATGCTCTCCTGGCCCATGACCTCATTTCAGCTTGCTTGCAACTCCTGTTTTATGACTCAGACTAGCTCCTTAAAAATATAAAATCTTAACCTTTTTTTATTTTTATTTTTTTATTAAATAATTTTTGTTACAGATGTTTATCTTTATTCCCCCATTGACAACCTCCTCCCCATTCTGCCCCTATCCCTAGGCACTGTTGTCTATGTCCAATGGTTATGCATATACGCATATAAATTCTTTGGTTTATCTCTTCCCTCCCTCCACGCCCCTCCTCTGTGGTCTGTCACTCTGTATCCTACTTCTACATCTGTGGGTCTATTTTGTTGATCAGCTTATTTTGTTCATTACATTCCACAAATAAGTGAGATCATGTGATATTTGTCTTTATCTGATTGGCTTATTTCGCTTAGCATAATACTCTGCAGGTCCCTCCAAGTCATCTCAAAGGATAAGAGATCTCTCTCTTCTCTTCTCTTCTCTTCTCTTCTCTTCTCTTCTCTTCTCTTCTCTTCTCTTCTCTTCTCTTCTCTTCTCTTCTCTTCTCTTCCTCCTCCTCCTCCTCCTCCTTCTTCTTCTTCTTCCTCTCTCTCTCTCTCTCTCTCTCTCTCTCGCCCTAGGTTCGGTTCCGGCTAGGAGTACGTACAAAAAAAAAGATCTTTCTTTCTTACAGCTGCATAGTGTTCCATTGTGTAAATGTACCACAGCTTTTTAATCCATTCATCTATTGATGGACACTTGGGCTGTTTCCAGATCTTAGCAATTGTAAATAGTGCTGCTATGAACTTAACTTTTTTTTTTTAGAACAAGTTAGACGTGGTTATGACAGTAGACAGGGAGAGGAGAATTAAATTCTCAAGTCTTATTTGGCCAGTTGCTCTTATCTGTTTAAGATCCAAAATTGGTCATTTGAGAATTATTAAGATAAAAACACATTAGTATTAGTTGATATATCTTATCTCCCTAAGATCATCTTTCTCTGGGGAAAGAGTAAACTGTAATTTCAAAAAAATACATTTTGTTAATTTCACACTCTGATACATTTAGATAGGTCCTTCAGGCTTTCTATAGTACTGATTTGGTATATTATAATATTACAAATTATAAGTGTATATTGAAACCTGGTATGTTAAAAACTGCTTCTACATAACTGTTCATTTAAATGTTTATTGGTCATCAATTCTTTATTATTTTTTTTTATTCATTAATTTTTTAATTTTTTTTATCTTTACAGTCGGCCCTCGTTTATCATTTTTTGTTCAGATAGAGTAGGAGGGAGAGAGAGAGAGAGAGGGAAACATCGACATGAAAGTGACACATCGAGTGGTTACCACCCCCACGACCCAACCAGGGCCAGGGACAAACTGCAATCGAGGTACATGCCCTTAGCAGGAACCGAACCTGGGTCTCTCTGGACCGCAGGCCAACGCTCTAACTGCTGAGCCAAGCTGGCCAGGGTAGTCATCAATTCTTTAAATGAAGAATCTGGCTGTTTCCACGTTACTTAGTCTTAATAATTTCCCAAGAAAGATCAGAAAGTCCACAGCTGATTAATTAGTTTCTGATAACAGAAGAGAAAAATTAAAGCAAAAATGATTCTCATAAATAAAAGCTAATCCCTAAAGTACAAACTTATCATTTGGAAAACACATTAGAAAACTGCTTTTGGAGTCACTGGAAGTACATATTTGATATGACAGATTATAAAGTACTGGCACCTTGACAGTGCTAATCAGATGGTAACTACTCAGGAGATGATACCTCCTATCTAACAGAAGAAAATTTTTAAAAGTTCTCTCAATAATAAAAAAAAAATTGCCAATTTTCAAAAGCACAAATAGGAACTGCATTTACTCAGATATTTCTCCTCCTCAATTACTGCCACCCTACTAATTTGGAGCAGTAGGTTAAAAATTATATGCTTTCTATTCTCTGCTCTCCTTTTCCCATGAGTAATCCTGGACTTCTAAAGGTTTGATAAAGGCAGCTGAAGAGAATATGTACATAATTAAAGATGAAGAAAGAAAATTGTTTATTTCAGTTACCCAAATGTAGCCAGAGGCTCTTAATTGAAATGTTATTTTTTTATTTTTTTTATCCTCACCCGAGGACATTTTTCCATTTTTTTTTGTTCAGGTAGAGTTTATATTATAAAATAAGTAAGTCAAGCACAGTAATAACACCATGGTCAACATATCCTCAAATTACTACTGTCTTTGTCAAATTGTGTACAGCTCCAATGCCAAACAGCTTAACCTGAGAAGACAGTTAAGAAAGCAATTTCGTATTAGGTCTGTGTCATTTGGGGAAGGCTCTTCAGGAAACAAAGCTCTGCGCCCAGTGAAGTATTCCCCAACTATTCTAATCTATGCTGATCCTGTCCTGGAAACTCTTGTTTCATTTATAGTTAATGCCAAGATTTGTACATAACTCTCCTGTTCTATGTATTTAAGTTTTGCTTCCCCAGTATGATGTAAACCCTCTTGGAAAACACCCCTTGCCATTTACATTTTTCTGTATTGCTTAGTATTTACAGATATTGCTGGGTTAGTCCTTCCAAACAGCCAAAACAGCGTTTCTCAACCTGTGGGTCGCGACCCATTTGGGGGCCGAACGACCCTTTCACAGGGGTCACCTAAGACATAATAGTAGCAAAATTACAGTTATGAAGTAGCAACAAGAATAATTTTATGGTTGGGGGTCACCACAACATGAGGAACTGTATTAAAGGGTCGGGAAATTAGGAAGGTTGAGAACCGCTGCTTCAAAACATCTTGGGAAGCCAAATGATTACTTTGAAAGGCCTGTGCTTACTTTGACTGTGCAGAGAAGTTTGCAGCAGCAAAAACAGCAGCTTCAACTTCTACATTATCATGTGAATCCAGACTCTGACGAATACTATGGTGAGCATTCTTCCTCTCGGGAATTATTGATGCCAGACTCCCCAACATCCTACAGAAATAGAGAAACCAGGAAGAATGAAAAACAATAAACTCGAGGTCAGGAAAGGAAGAAGCAAGACAAAGCTAGATTACCAAAACTAAAGTTCATAGGTAATTCCATAATCTCAGGTTAATAAAGCATTAACTTTAGGAATCGAACAATGACTAAAATTCTAACTTTTCCATACTTTAATATGTCAGAAAAATTAACATGGATTATCTAATACAATCAAAATTTTACAAAATCATCTTGAAGTACATCCCAGGTACCAAACACAGCCCAGAAAAGATAGTTCTGAAATTACGTAGGTTAATTATTTTTCAAAATATGTAAATAAGAAATGGCTATTAATCTAGTATTTTATACAAGAAAAGATTAGACTCGGCTAACATTGACATATCTTGATTAACAGTTTGTTACTATGTAACATAAAAGGGCAAAAATAGCATAAACCCATTTGACACTGCTTTCTGAAATATTCTGGTAACATTATAAATAATTTGTAGCACCACATTTCCAATGCAATGAGTATCTCCCAGCTTCTTCTACCATTTGCTGTTTTAATTTATAAGTCTAAAGTAATGGGTAAAAATAAAACATGTGTAAAGCATGACTGACAAAAGCACTTCATTCTGAACAAGAAAGAAAAATCAGTTCCTGATATGAAAATATGGAAATTTAGGGAAGAAGTGACATCCTAGACTTCATGGTTAAAAGAATATTGTCTGGGAAGAGCAAGTCAGAAATGAGCTCTATAACTGAGAAATGTAAACTTTTTAAAAAAAATTCCAAAATTATCCAAGTGATTCAACAGACAGCAGAACTAAAAAGAGTACATGGTTCAATCTGAATATCAGGCTTATAAAAATTTTTTTAAATTCTAATAAAATTAAAAAATATTTTTTTAAATGCCAAGAAAGAAAAGGCTGATGAAACTACAGTGGTTATATCTGGCATTCTCCAAGGAGTTCAAATACAAATAACTGCATACAAAAATGAGTATATTAGGATAAATACAGAAAACTACCATGAGACAGTAAGAAGGTCAGGAAGATCAAAATGAGCTGAAGCTAAGCTACATTCAGGTCCTCGTTATTTAATCAGAACATCTACCTACAGAAACGAGAATGTTTCAAAAACAAGTCAGGCAACAATGAATAAGTGAAAAAGTATCATAGATAACAGAGAAGCATTTACAGGTTGGGACAGTCACCATATTTTTGCACTGAGTCTTAGTTGAAAAAACAAAAATAAATTCTTAATAATCAAAATGAAAAAGTAAATATATTGCCTTTTTTGGTTACATAATTACAACTCAAACAATCTTGTAGTGAATCATGACAGCAATGTAGAATACCGGAGTGTGATGGCCCTTGCTACAGGATCATTACTATGGATCACAGAGAAAATTCTCTTCACAAATTCATCCACATTTAGAATCTTCTCCAAATGCTTCTCACTTTGTTGAGTAACTTTCAGAACACAGAGCCTCAGGAAATTGTTTCTACGAAAAACCAGGGATAAAATTAATTAGACCACTTTAGGGAAATAATATTTAATTAGGATTCAAAACGACACTATTAATATTAAATTGTAGAAGCAGGCAAACGTTTTTCAATTTTATTATTTGTCTCCTCATTAAGAGTTAAAGTCTAGCCCTGGCCAGTTTGGCTCAGCGGTTAGAGCGTCGGCCTGCGGTCCGGAGAGACCCGGGTTCGGTTCCCGCTAAGGGCGCGTACTTCGGTTGCGGTTTGTCCCCAGCCCTGGTTGGTCGTGCGGGTGGCAGCCACTCGATGTGTCCCTTCACGTCGATGTTTCTCTCTCTCTCTCCCTCCCACTCCATCTGTACAAAAAATGGAAAAATATCCTCGGGTGAGGATAAAAAAAAAAAAAAAAAAGAGTTAAAGTCTATAGTACTTTAAGTGGGTGTAAAGCAGAAGCAGTCAGCAATGCCTGTAGTCCTGCTGCAAGACACCAAAGTGGCAGTGACACAAAGAGCCCTGGAGTGGAACTGAATCTCATCATATTATAACCGAGGCCTGGAGGTCAGATGGTCTTCCTCCTCTCTTGAGCTACTTCTACAACATCTTTTCTCCATTAAGTCTAATTTGGTGTGAGTATAAGAACATGAGTGTTTGAAGAATGGTAGAAAGAAATAGGAGAAAGGCTGAAAAAAAGAAATGGGGGGAAAAAAAGAAATGAATATTTTATTCAGTGCTTACATGTTTCAGGCACTTTACAGTAACATGTAATCTCATGTAATAAAATAAGCCATTAAATCAGAAAGTTCTCAAAACAATCAGTACAAAGCCATAGATATACCCAAAATATATAGTAATATATTAAGATGGTCTTAATTTGATGTATCCTGTTACCTGAAGAAGTACTCTCTAATTTATACTCATTTTTGCTGAGAACGTCATTAAATCTCCCACCAAAAAGTATTGCACACTACCCTGTGTGTCCACTAATATGGCAACCAACCATGTAAAGTCCTAAAAGTCAAAAAGAATGAAGACCACAAAGTAAAACAAAGATATGAACAAAGTGCTTTAGGACACCAAAGCTTTTAAAAGACTTACCCAACTCTTGCCCTGGCTGGTTTGGCTCAGCGGTTAGAGCATCGGCCTGCGGTCCCGAGAGACCCAGGTTCGGTTCCCGCTAAGGACACGTACCTCGGTTGCAGTCTGCCCCCGGCCCTGGTTGGTCGTGCGGGTGGCAGCCACTCGATGTGTCCCTTTCACATCGATGTTTCTCTCTCTCTCTCTCTTCCTCTCTCTCCCTCCCACTCTACCTGAACAAAAAAAATGGAAAAAATGTCCTCAGGTGAGGATAAAAAAAATAAAATAAAAAAAATAAAAGACTTACCCAACTCTGAAAACATCAGCTAATTTTAGGAATGCAGAATTGATGAGAATAGGGAATGGATACTTTTGAAAGAGCCTGGGAAAGCGAACAACTGCTTCACATTGTTCACCAAGTTTGCCAGATCTTAGACCTATGAAAGAAATGAAAAAGAGGAGACCAGCTTACACATTTGTGGCTACAATGAGGCAAAAATAGCAAATACTAACATAGTATTATCCAGTAAAATTATATATGCAGTAAAATAACAACAAATTCTTCACAATTAGGTCAAGTACAACTGTAATTCATTACCTTTTGAAAAATAAAAATGGTCTGCCCTGACCAGTTTGGCTCAGTGGTTAGAGTGTCAGCCCACAGACCAATGAGTCGTGGGTTCTATTCCGGTCAAGGGCACGTACCTCGGTTGCAGTTTGTTTCCGATCCTGGTCGGGTTGTGCGGGAGGCAACCAGTCAATGTGGCTCTATCATGTCAATATTTCTCTCTGTCTCTCCCTCTCTCCCTCCCTCCCACTCTATCTGATGATAAATAGAAAAGTATCCTTGGGTGAGCAATAATAATAATAATCATAATAATAATAATAATAATAAAGGTCTATAAAATAGTAAGTTGGTACTGTCACTTTGAGATAAAAAATAATTGAAAAGAAAAAAATTTTTAACAGAAAAATTTGATTAAGAATGAGTTAAGGCCCTAGCTGGAGTTGCTCAGTGGTTAGAACGTCAGCCCATGCACCCAAGGGTCATAGGTTCAATTCCCAGTTAAGGGCACATGCCTGGGTTACAGGTTCGATCCTTGGCCCTGGTGGGGGCGGGGGCGGGGGGCAACCAATTAATGTGTCTCTCTCACATCAATATTTCTATTTCTCTCCTTTCTCTCTCTCCTCCTCACCCCCTTCCTTCCACTCTCTCTAAGAATCAATGAAGCCTGGCCGGTGTGGCTCAGTGGACTGAGCATCATCTCATGAAGTGAGAGGTCTGGGTTTGATTCCTAGTCAGAGCACATGCCAGGTTGTGGGCTCAGTCCCCAATAGGGGCATGCAGGAGGCGGCCAATTGATGTTTCTTTATCGCACTGATGGTTCTATCTCTCTCTCTTGTCCTCTCTCTCTAAAAGAAAATCAATATAAACATTTTAAAAATAATTAAGAAAATAAAATAAAAATATATGGAAAAAATATCCTCGGGTGAGGATTAAAAAAAAGAATGAGTTGATTAAGAATATTTGGGCCCTGGCCGGTTTGGCTCAGCGGTTAGAGCGTCAGCCTGAGGTCTGGAGAGACCCGGGTTCGGTTCCCGCTAAGGGCACGTACTTCGGTTGCAGTTTGTCCCCAGCCCTGGTTGGTCGTGCGGGTGGCAGCCACTCGATGTGTCCCTTCACATCGATGTTTCTCTCTCTCTCTCTCTTCCTCTCTCTCCTTCCCACTCTATCTGTACAAAAAATGGAGAAATGTCCTCAGGTGAGGATTAAAAAAAAAAAAAAAAAAGAATATTTGGGGCTATAAAGTGTATCTCAAAAAACTTAAAAGGACTAAAATCATACCAAGTATATTCTCTGATTATAACAATTAAATCAGAAATCAATAAGAGAAAGATATGTAGAAAATTCTCAAATATTTAAAATTAAATAACACATTTCTAAATAATCCATGAATGAAAGAATCAGAAGGAAAATTAGAAAAATATCTTGAACTAAATTAAAATAAAAGCACAATCTGTGGGATGCAGCGCAAGTAGTACTTCAAGGAACATTAAAGGTGTTGATCCTGAGAAAAAAGGTATCTACCAAGAAGGTCTCCTGGTGGGCTCAAATTTAGAAACAGAGTCTAGCAGCTGCTGAACAGAGGCTGCTCACACAGGCTGCACTTCAGGGAGAGGCCTGCACTGAACTACATGTCTGAAATGTGTTCTTTCTGCCTGACGCAATGCAGTGGTTCTCAACCTTCCTGATGCCGCGACCCTTTCATTCAGTTCCTCATGTTGTGGTGATCCCCAACCATAAAATTATTTTTGTTGCTACTTCATAACTGTAATTTTGCTATTATTATGTCTTAGGCGACCCCCATGAAAGGATCATTTGACCCCAAAAGGGGTCGCAATCCGTAGGTTGAGAACCGGTGCCTTATGGGGAGTTCCTGGAATCATATTTCAACCAATAGGACTGAGACTTTCCCTACCCAATCGGAGCTGTGTGGCTATATCCCCATTAGCATCTTCACCAACCAATCAGAGCAGCTCCACTCTGACAGTGCTTTTTGGACCAATCAAACTGTATCTGGAGTCCTTATTTACATGAGAACAGGCCAATCAGGGATTAGGGTCAGGTACTTCTCTCTATATAAGTCAGCTCCCACTCTGGCTTGGGGAGCACACTTTCCCTTTTCATGGAATACTGAAAATGAAATTTCCTCACCCCCAACAGAGCAGAACTGGTGGGCCACCTTGCCACCTCGCCCAAGGACAGCTTCACAGCCATACTGTTCTATAACCGTGCTGTTTCATAATTGAACTATAACACTATTACACTATTCTACAACTGTGCTGTATCTCTGTTGAGCTGTTTGCACTGAATAAAGTTTCCTTCTTCGACACAACCCAAATTGAAGATTCCTATTGGTGCTGAATTGACACCAATGATCATCAGTTGGCAAATGCTCATATTACCAAAGAAGAAAGGTCCCAAAACAATGATCTAAAAAAGATGCAGCCCTGGCCAATTTGGCTCAGCGGTTAGAGCATCGGCCTGCAGTCCAGAGAGACCCGGGTTCGGTTCCCGCTAAGGGCACGTACCTCAGTTGCAGTTTGTCCCTGGTCCTGGTTGGTCGTGCGGGTGGCAGCCACTCGATGTATCCCTTTCACATCGATGTTTCTCTCTCTCTCTCTCTCTCTCCCTCCCATTCTACCTGAACAAAAAATGGAAAAATGTCCTCGAGTGAGGATAAAAAAATATAAAAAAAATAATAATAAAAAAGGTGCAAAGATAACTAATGTGTAAAGGATGATATTTTTAACAAATGGTTCTGGAACAATTGGATATCCATAAGCAAAAGAACCTCAATCTTTAACATGCACCATATACAAAAATTAATTCAAAATAAACCATAGACCTAAATGTAAGAACTAAAATTATAAACAGCATAGAAGAAAAGATAGGAAAAATCCTTATGGGCTTGGGTTAGGCAAATAATTCTTAGAGAAAACACAGAAAGCACAAAATAAAAAGTGATAAACTGAACTCCATAAAAATTAAAAACTTTTCAAAAGATAATGTTAAGAGTCCCCAAAGACAAGTCACATACTGGAAGGAAATTTTACAAAACAAGTATAACATTCCTGACACAGGACTTCATTCACAGTTCTTATAACTCAAGAAGACAATTCAATTTTTTAAATGATTTAGATTTCAAATAAAATTTAATTAAAGAGAAAATATGAATGACAACTGTAAGAATATGAACAGATATTCAACACTGCTAGTCATTAGAAGTATGCAAATTAGAAACCATAGTAAGATACCACTACATATCTACTAGAATGACAAAAAAATTTAAAAAGACCAACAGTATCAAATACTAATGAGCAACTATAACTCTCACACACTGCTGGTGGAAATGCAAAACTATACAGTTCTTTGGAAAACATTCCGGCTATTTCTTATAAAAGTAAACACACACTATATACTCAGTAACCCTACTTCTAAATATTTATCCAAGTGAAATGAAAACATGTGTCCATACAAAGATATGTATACACGATCATGGCAGATTTACTTATAATAGCCCCAAACTGCAAACAACCCAAATGTCCATCGACTGGTGAACAAATAAACAAAATGTGGTATACCAATATAATGGACTGCTACTCAGCAATAAAAGGGAAATCCATTAACGATTTATGCAACAACAACATTATACTAAATAAAAGAAGCCAGATCCAAAGATTATATACTGTTGATTCTTTTTTTTATTTTTATTCCTCAACCAAGGATATTTTCCCACCTATTACCAGATAGAGGGGAGGGAGGGAGGGAGGGAGAGAGAGAAAGACATAGAAAAACATCAATGTGATAGAGCCACATCTACTGGTTGCCTTCCGCACGACCCGACCAGGGCCGAGGACGAACTGTAATTGAGGTACGTGCCCTTGACAGGAATCGAACCCGCTACTCATTGGTCCACGGGCCAACACTCTAACCACTGAGTCAAAATAACCAGGACATTGTTGATTCTATTTTATGTGACATTCTAGAAAAGGTAAAACTACAGGAATGGAAAACAGATCAGTGGTTTCCAGGAACCAGAGAGGGGATTAACTGTAAAGGAGCACAGGGAAAGTTTTCGGAGTGAAGAAAATGTTCTATGTATTGACTGTGGTAGCAGTTTCATGAATGCATAAATTTGGTGAGTTTTAATATTCACAAAGTATACCTCAATAAATCTAATTTTAAAAATCAAAAAGGGAGATCTAAGATGGCAGCAGAGTAGTAAGTAAAAGGTACAATCACTTACTACATAACATAAGGCTACCCCATGAAGACTGGGAGTCATAGCAGTTCTACCTAACACATAGAAACAAACACAAAGCGGCAGCCAAAATGCGGAGACAAGGAAACATGCCCTAAGTAAAAGAGCAGGAAAAACCTCCAGAAAAAGAACTAAATGAAATAGAAATAAGCAATTTACCAAATATAGAGTTCAAGAAAATGGTTAAAGAAATGCTCAGCAAACTTAGTGAGAACTTCAAGGAACTTAGTAAGGATTTCATGAAAAAAACAAACAAACAAAAAACACCATGAAAAAGAACCAATCAGGAATGAAGAATACAATATCTGAAATGAAGAATATACTAGGAAGAATAAACAGTAGGTTTTATGAAGGAGAGGACTGAATCAGTTATTTGGAAGACAAGGTAGCAGAAAACACCCAATCAGAGCAGCTAAAAGAAAACTAATTTTTTAAAAAAATGAGGATAGTTTAAGAGACCTTTGGGACAACATGAAGCATAACAACATGTACATCACAGAGATACCAGAAGGAGAAGAGAAAGCAAGGGATCGAGAATCTGTTTGAAGAAATAATGACTGAAAACTCCCCTATCCCAGTAAAGGAAAAGGACACACAAGTTCAGGAAATACAGAGAGTCCCAAACAAGATGAACCAAAAGAGGCCCACACCAAGACACATCATAATTAAAATGACAAAGGTTAAAGACAAAGATAAAATCTTAAGCACAGCAAGAGAAAGACAATTAGTTACCTACAAGGTAGCTCCCAAAAGACTATCAGCTAATTCCACAACAGAAAATGATCAGGCCAGAAGAGATTGGCATGAAATATTCAAAGTGATGAAAAACAAGAATCTACAACAAAGATTACTCTACCCAACAGGGCTATCATTTAGAATCAAAGTAGAGATAAAGAGCTTCCCAGACAAGAAAACATTAAATGAGTCTGTTACCATCAAACCAGTATTACAAGAAATGTTTAAGGGCCTGCTTTAGGAAGAAAAAGAAGAAAAAAAGAGAAAGAAGAAGCAGCAGCAACAACAACAACAGAGGGACACAGTTAAAATAAAATGGCAATAAATAATCACTTTAAATGTAAATGGCTTAAATGCTCCAATCAAAAGAAATAGGGTAGCTGAATGGATAAGCAAGACCTATATATATGCTATCTACAAGACACCTGCCTCAGAATAAAAGATACACACAGATAAAAGTAAAGGGATAGAAAAAGATACTTCATGTCGATGGAAATGAAAAGAAAAAAAAAAAGATGGAGTAGTAATATTTATATTGGACAAAATATACTTTAAAGCAATGGCTAAGAGACAAAAGAAGATACTACATAATGATATAAGGAACAATAAACAAGATAATATAACTCTGGTAACTTTTATGCACCCAACACAGGAGCATGTAAATATGTAAAGCAAATCTGGATGACAATAATGGTAGAGAGTAACAGTAATACAGTCATAGCAGGGGATTTTAATACCCCATTGGCATCAGTGGATAAATCTTCCAACAGAAATTCAACAGGGAAACAGTATCCTTAAATGACACAGTAATTGATATCTTCAGAGAATTCATCCCAAAGCAGCAAAATATACATTCTTTTCAAATGCACATAAGACATTTTCTAATATAGACCACATGTTAAGACACAAAACAAGTCTCAATGAACTTAAGAAGACTGAAATTATATCAAGTATCTTCTCTGACCATAATGGTATGAAACTAGAAATCAACCACAAGAAAAAAACTGAAAAACACAAAGTCATAAAGGCTAAATAACATGTTACTAAACAATGAATGGGTTAACAATGAGATCAAAGAAGAAATAAAAAGTTACCCTGAAACAAATGAAAATGAGCACACACCAACCCAAAATCTATACAACATAGCAAAAACAGTCCTAAGAGGGAAATTTACAGGATTACAAGCCTTCCTCAACAAACAAAGAAAAACTCAAATATACAATCTAACTTACACTTAAAGGAACTGGGGAAAACAAAACAAAGCCCAAAGTGAACAGGAGGAAGGAAATAATAAAGATCAGAGAAGAACTAAACAAAATAGAGTCTTAAAAAAAAATACAAAAGATCAATGAAACCAAGAGCTGGTTCTTTGAAAAGATAAACAAGACTGCCCTAGCCAGTTTGGCTCAGTGGTTAGATCATCAGCCTGTGGTCCGGAGAGACCCGGGTTCAGTTCCCGCTAAGGGCATGTACCTCGGTTGCAGTTTGTCCCCGGCCCTGGTTGGGTCGTGTGGGTGGCAGCCACTCGATGTGTCCCTTTCACATCGATTTCTCTCTCTCTCTCTTCCTCCCACTCTATCTCAACAAAGTGTTGAAAAATGTCCTCTGGTGAGGATTAAAAAAAAAAAAAAAAAAAGATAAACAAGACTGACAAACCTTTAACCAGGCTCATCAAAAAAAAGGACCCAAATAAAAAATGAAAGAAGTAACAACTGACATCCCAGAAATAGAAAGGATTGTGAGAAAATAATATGAACAATTATATGCCAACAAATTGAAAAATCTGGATGAAATTGGTAAATTCCTAGAAACAAACAAATTGGAAAGTCTTCCAAAACTAAATCAGGAAGATTCAGAAAATATGAATAGACCAGTTACAACTAATGAAATTGAAGCAGTAATCAAAGAAAACTCCCAACAAACAAAAGTCCTAGACTGGATGGCTTCACAGATGAATTTTACCAGCATTCAAAGAACACCTCTCCTTCTCAAACCATTCCCAAAAATTCAAGAGGAAGGAAGACTCCTATGCTCACTTTATGAGGCTAGCATTATCCTAATTCCAAAACCAGATAAAGACACTACAAAGAAAAGAAAATAATAGGCCAATATCCCTGATGACATAGATGCTAAAATCCTCCACAAAATATTAGCAAAACAGACCCAGCAATACATTAAGAACATCATACACCATGATCAAGTGGGATTTATTCTAGGAATGCAAGGTTGGTATAATATCTGCAAATCAATATATGATACACCACATAAACAAAATGAAAGGTAAAGATCACATGATAATATCAATAGACGCAGAAAAAGCATTTGATAAAATCCAGAAACCATTGAGGATAAGAACTCCAGTAAAGTGGGGACAGAGGGAACATACCTCTACATAATAAAGGCCATACATGACAAGCCCATAGCCAATATCATACTCAAAAGGCAAAATTTAAAAGTGTTTCTCTTAAGATCAGGAACAAGACAGGGATCTCTGCTTTTACCACTCTTATTCAACATAGTACTGTAAGCCCTAGCCATAGAAATCAGACAAGAAGAAATATAAGGCATCCAAATTGGAAAGGAAGAAGTAAAACTGTCATTATTTGCAGATGACATGATACATTATATAGAGAACTCTAAAGATTCCACCAAAAAACTACTAGAACTGATGGATAAATTCAGTAAAGTAGCAAGATACAAAATAAATATCCAGAAATCAGTTGCATTTTTATACACCAATAGTGAACTATCGGAAAGGGAAACTAAGAAAACAATTCCACTTACAATTACAACAAATAAAATAACCTACGAATAAACTTAACCAAGTATGTAAAAGACCTGTACTTGGAAAAGGGTAAGATCCCGAAGAAAGAAACTGAAGAAGATACAAATAATTGGAATCATATATCGTGTTCATGGATAGGAAGAATTAACATCAGTAAAATGTCTATACTACCTGAAGCAATCTATAGAGTCGACGCAATTCCTATCATGATAGCAATGGTGTATTTCACAGAATTAAAACAAACATTCCAAAAATGTATATGGAAGCACAAAAGACCAAATCTTACATTTTATGACAGGATGAATGGATCTGGAGTGTATTATGCTAAATGAAATAAGCCAGTCAGAGAAAGATAAGCACCACATGATTTTACTCATATGTGGAATTTAATGAACAAACTGAACTACCAAGCAAGACAGATAGAGACCAAGCAGACTGCTCTGGTGGGGTTGGTGAATGGGGTGTTGGGATGTGAAGGGATTGAGCAAAAAAAAAAGAGAGAGAGAAAGGACTCATGGACATGGACAACAGTGGTGATTGCAGGGGGAAGGGGCGAAGTGGAAGAGGGCACAGAGAATATAAATGGCGATGGGGAAAAAAAGAACAAGTTTTCTTGTCTTGTTCAAATCTTTCTGAGCCTGAGACTCATCTGTAAGATACTCACTCACCCAGGGCACTGCTGGGAGAAATGAACACAATCACTTACTTCATATCTAAGACTGGTTTCCAGTTTAACACTCAATAGCCAACCATTTATTTCTTACACATCTGAAATATTTCTATTTCAACTTTGAGGAAGGAAAAATTGTGTTGTATTTGTTTCTTACCATAACCACAAATTTTTAAGAATTAAATAATTCTAGTTTTCTTGTTTCTTCAGAGCTCCATCCCAATCTCTGTTTTATAACCACTGTCCTACTACAATTACAGGATAAGCCCACCTGAACCAGAGTGAAGTAAAAAATTTCTTTAGAATTGGTAGCAATATTATATATCTGGACATACAACTCTTACTGGGAAATAAGCAAGAAATTATCAGAATGGGGAGGAAAAGATTATGTAGTGTTTGAAAAAACATTTAATGTTATAATTGTATACTTCAGAGGGGAAAAGCCCTATATATAGCTTTGGTAAGAAAAAGCAAAGCTCACATTATTTTCTGGACTGATGGGGATGCACTAAAGATTCTATGACTCAACCAAAGGAATACTGAATTGGAGTGTTATGACATCTTTGTTAATCAAAGGGATCTAAAGACTTTTTTGAAAATCTGAGAAACTCTTATCTAGACCTACTCACTAGGAATGTTTACAGATTAAAAAAAGAAATAGGCCCTGGCCGGTTTGGCCCAGTGGTTGGAGCGTGGGCCTGCGGACCAGAGAGTCCTGGATTCAGTTCCCACTGGAGGCACGTACCAAAAAAAAGAAAGAAAAAGAAAAAGAGAAAAAGAAATAAACAACCCGGGCTGATTCTGCTCAGCAGCTGGAGCCTCAGCCCCAGACCTAAGAGTCGCAGGTTCGATTCTGGTCAAGGCGTATCTCCGCTGTGGTTTGTCCTTGGCCCTGGTCGGGTCCTGCGGGAGGCAACCAGTCTATGTGTCTCTCACATCGATATTTCTCTCTTTCCCTCTCTCCTCCTTCCCTCCCATTCTATCTGATGATAAATGTGAAATTATCCTTGGGTAAGAATTTTTTTTTTTTAAATAAAAAAAGAAAACAAAAAATGTCCCCCAAAAGTTAATAGAGTGGCCAAGTCAGAGATCTGGGAAATGGCTCAACATGGACTTAAATTAGACAGATCCTTCTAATCTTTAGCCCAGTTTTCGATACATTATACATCATCTAGGGTTAATCAATAATTAGTTGTATAGCAGGTGACAAAATGTTTTCCCCCTTCAATAAAAATCCTTGAAGTACACTGAAACAAAGGTTTCATTTTAATACTTGAGTTCTGTGATGACAGATATCTGGCCTTGTCTTCCACATTCTTGTTTAAGAGAGGAGGCACATCTTTTTGTGCATATAACAGACTTCCTTTGCATATTAAATTGTATCACTTAATATAGTTTTTGCTCTATAAATTCTATTTTATATCACTTAATATTTACAACAATCTTGCCAGCTCAGTGGTACTGTACCTCTTTGCAGACAAAAAACAAGGTTAGGTGAAGTTAGGTGACTTGTCCATGATTGTAAAATTAGTAAAATTGCAATTCAACTCAATCTAACTCCAAAGCTCGTTCTACTACACTGACTGCCCGTTTCCTACCCCGGAAAGGAAATAGAACTCGTGCAATTGTCTGCAGAGAAAGGAGCAGGGGATGGTTTTCGGATGGTCTCAACTGTATTTAACCTGTCTAAAACCAGCAAGTAACAGAGTTACAGAACTCAAATATATCGCTAAAAAGTCGGTGCAAGATTACTATTCACCTCTCTTGGTGAAAACCTGGTCTCAATGGAAGTTTCTGAAAAATAATTTCACAATTTCAATTTAACATTTTTAAAAATTGCTTGGAAAACCGGGGTACTGTGCCCCCAAGTGGTCAAAACGGGCCCATCACTAGAGCTCGCTACTTGTTCGATTTGTTCAAGGCCAATTCAGCAACGCGGCAATTTCCCTGCAATCTCCCAGATACACCGAACGCGTGGGCGCCCGCCCCCTCCCAGGGAAGCTACGCGCATGCCCGAGGCTACCACCGCCTGGTGGCGCCACTCCCCCATATCCGCCACACCCGCTCACGCTCAGCCCGCTCTTTCGAATACCTTTGTCTAATTCCATAAGGGCAGAGTTAGCATCCAGCTCCTGTTCGCCATAGCCGGCATCTGCCAGGAAAGACTTAGTTGAGTTTGACGCCATGACCCGAATAATTACTGGACTAGCCTCTTCAGTAATATTGCAAACTCTGCCCCTACACCGCCATCTTCTTCCTCCACCTTCTCGCGGATTTTTCCTCCGCGCGCTGTCAAGCCGTGTTACGCATGCGCCCTGTTCAGCCCACGGTTCGCCAGCGCCTCTGAGGCCTCCCGCGCAGGCGCTCTGGGAGCTCTAGAACTCGAGGTTCCCGCGGCTGGGAGAAAAGAAGGCGGGGATTCAGGGGGGGAAGTGACTCTACGGCGCCCGGACGCCGCGGTGAGAGCCAATCAGAGTGCGTGACGTCAGTTTGGCGGGGAGTTTGGTGGCCGGGGCTTACAGTGGCGGGAGTTGGAGGCTATTACTAGTCCGCTTCTGAAAGACCCAAGCTACGCCTTCTACTGAACCTGGAGGCATTTCTACGACTTTCCCCTCAGTTGTGCCTTTCCCCCCGGCCCAGATGCTCTTCAATTCGGTGCTCCGTCAGCCCCAGTTTGGCGTCCCGAGAAATGGTGAGTAACGGCCCTAACCGCTGCTTGTTGCTGGCGGGATTCACCTCCCCCGAAACCACACCTCGGACCAAGGCCGACTCCAGTGTTTCCCAGCCCCCAAGTTCTCTGACGGCCAGAGTGAATTCGTGTTAGCAAAGACGACCGAAGAGAGCTGTGCTTTATGCTCTCGGAACACTTTTAATCCTAGTCTGGGTTTTAAAAAGTGTAATGTAGGCTGAAGGAGGGAGGAAAGCGGACTTAAATGGCCTCCTTTACGGTTTATGTCTGTAATACAGTTTAAGTGGAAAACGCGTGCGTTTGTGTGTGGGGGGGTGGTTCGCCCGACAACTATGTGAGACCGAGGAGACTCGTATAAGTTGATTAATCAATTTGTTGTGGAATCTTAGGGAGCTTTACTATTATAGGAACATCGGTGAATCTGGCCCGCTGTTAAAGAACTTAGTCGAGCAGAGAAGACAGAACATCTGCTTCTAGCATGGTCCCAAAAGCTTTCTTCTCCTCCCTGATTATTTCATATGTATAAAAATGTGAAATTATGGAGTGAAAAATGCCCATTACCACACACCCCAGAGATAACCACTGTTAAATAGATAAACATATATATCTTTTCCAAATGTTTTTCAGTACCAGCAGTAATATGTGTTGTTATTTACATAAATTGTATCAAAATGTTTTGTTTTTTCACTTTAACGGTGTGATTTGGGAATATTCCCATTTTGGTATGTAGAAATCCAACTTATTCTCTACACTTCTTGAGGTTCCTTAAGTTAAAATTTTGACATTAAGAATTTTGAGCTTAGGTTTGGGTGTCATCGACCTGAAACTTTTTGATAAAGGAGTTACTGCCCAGACTAAGCTTGGATAGATATGAAATTTCATTCCTTTAAAGAAGGTTAGGTCTTTCTCCATACAACCACGTGGAAAACAAAAATATTTGAGAAGGAATCTTTTTGTATTTAAGGCATAGTCTAGGACAGCGATTTTCAACCAATGTGCCTCAAAAATTTTTTAAATATGCAATACCTGACTAGTAGGAGCACTGACCTTTTTTCCCTTGGATTGTCAAAGAAGAAAATGAGGACAGCAAACACAACAGTAGCCACCCGATGTGAATAAATCAAAATTATACCTATTTTTTTTTTTGGTCAGGTCGGCAAAATATTTTTTGGTGTGCTACAGAATTTTAGTAATTAGTTTATGTGTGCCATGAGATAAAAAAGGTTGGAAATCACTCGTCTAGGAAAAGGATACTGAGAAGGAGACTGAGCAGTCCTGCAGCTTTCTGCCCCTAAGCTAAATGTTTATACCATCCTTACCTACTTTCCTCTTAGATAATCTTTTAAATAATGCTTTAAATATTCTTTCTGTCTCTACTGGGACCTTGGTTGAGTAACTTCTCTATCTGTGTCATTAATGGCAGTCCAACACAGTTGTTAAGAGCTGTAAATGCCTGAGTATTTTGTTGTTGTTTTTTAATGCCACAGTTTTAAATCCAGCTCCTCTCCTTACCAGCTTTGTGACCTGGGGCAAGCTATTTAGCCTTGATTTTGTAACACATTTTCTCCTAATTCTCCAGTCTATCCTCTCTTTCTCTCTCTCTCTCATTCATAATTTACACTCACTGTTATGTGTTAGACTCTAAAATTCATTCATTCTTATATATTATGCCCTGAACATCATAGGACCATCTCCTCCTTTCCCCTTCCTTGTTAGTTCCATCAGAGGACTGTTTTCTCCTTGCATCTACTCCCATTGATGATCATAGCCTTAACCAGGGCTTCTTTTGCTGCTACCTGCAACCTTCCTTCCCTTAGACGTGTTTATCCAGTCATATAAAAGTTGTATGAGTATCTTTACCCAGATGGTCAGTGCCACAGGCATCTCAAACTCTAACACCCAAACTGAACTCACTCTTCTCCTAAACTTGCTATATTACATATTTTTGGCAGTAGTTTTGTTCTTTCAGACTAATCTTCCCAGAAAACCTGAGTCAATAAAAATTTCTCCATTTTCCTTAAGATACACATGCAGAAAATTTCCTTAGAATCTCTTGACTTCTGTTCCTCTCTTTCCCCACTGATTTTGCCTCTTCCCCATATTTTGGATCTGTTCTAGTTTTACCATTCCATTTCCTTAGGTTGGGCCCTGATACCTTCTGGTCTGGACTATAACAGGTATCTCGAGTGACCTCTTAGTTTCCCTCTCTCCAGTTTATTCTCCACATTGCTGCCACTGATCTTTCTAACATGGAAATCTGATTACTCGTCTGTGTGTTTTTGAATTGGTATCTAAAGTTTTTATCATAAGTTTAAACAAATATATAGGCTTTAATTTCTGGCCATATTGTGAATATTGACATTTTAAAATAAAAATACTACATTAGTCTTTAAAAGTGTATATAATAGAATGTAAATTCTATAGTGATTTGATAGCCACAACAATATTTTTTAAATATATGAACTATTTTAACTGTTAGATACTCTACATAGTTGCTTTTATCTCTTGAATTTATTTCCACGATTTCTCCCACAGAATTTATGCTAATGTAATTTTATTTTAAGCTTCAAAAGTTGATTGATCACCCTATCATACTCCTCTGTGTAAAAAAAATATATTTAAATTGATATCTGTGATTGTAAGTCTCTAAGTATTAAAAGTTCTTCTGGATTGACTTGTCATTGCAATTATTAGTATGCAATTAATAAAGACTATAGATTATTTTTATAAATAGTAACTAAGCAAAAAGTAAAATTTTATTGGAAGTATATCTTTTCAAGTAGTGAATTTGGGTGTTTATGATGCCTTTATTAAAGGTAGTATTCAGTTGTCTTTCATTTGGGGTCCCAGAAGTTTTCATACCTTGGGTTAATTAATGCAAGGTATAAATTGGGGCATGGAAATGCCTTTCTTTTAAAAGTGGAAGAAAGGCAGTAATGAAGAAAGGAGAAAGAAGAGAGCCTCAACCTTTTCAGGCAGATCAGTTTTAGAAATGCATATACATGGAATTTGAGTATCAGGGAAATGATTCTCTGAAAACTCTCATGTCCTCAGATACTCCTTGAAAAGTCTGCGTGGCCCTGGCCGGTTTGGCTCAGTGGTTAGAGTGTCGGCCTGCGGTTAAGAGAGACCCAGGTTCGGTTCCGATAAGGGCACGTACCTCGATTGCGGTTTGTCCCTGGCCCTGGTTGGGTCATGTGGATGGCAACCACTCTATGTGTCCCTTTCATGTCGATGTTTCTCTCTCTCTTCTTCCCACTCTATCTGAACAAAAAATGGAAAAATGTCCTCGGATGAGGATAAAAAGAAAAGTTTGCATGTAATTTTAAGTTGTACTTTGGGTATATGATAGGCTTTTCAAATGAGTGTTATTGGGGAAAGCATTATAAGTTCATGCTGGGAACAGAGTAACAATAAAAATCCAAAAATAGTTTAAGGGGCTGGTCCAAGAAGTAAATGTGTGTTGTGGGGAGTGTGGAAATGGAGAGGACTAGTTACTAAGTCATGTTAGGCCATCTGTTAGTGTTTGGACATTAGTCTGTAGGTTATGAGGCAGAGTTGATGGGGTCACTGTTTAATTGTAAACAAGTAGGTCTCCATAGCATACATATCATCTTCAGCTATACCTAAATTGTTCAAGATTCAGTTCTTTTGAACATGGGTGAAGTCATTAGATTTTTTTTTTTAAATCCTAAACCACAAGTGTACATTTATATAAATTTAGGATAATCTTTTTTTTTTTTTTTCGGTGCGTGCCCCTAGCGGGAACTGAACCCAGAACTCTGGTCCACAGTCCAGTGCTCCAACTGCTGAGCCACACTGGCCAGGGCTGGATAATCTTTTTTTTTTAATCTTTACTCAAGGATATTTTTCCATTTATCTTCAGAGAGAGAGAGAGAGAGAAACATTTATGTGAGAGAGAGACATCGACTGGTTGCCTCTTGCCCAACCCGATCAGGGCCGGGTATTGAACAGCAACCGAGGTACGTGCCCTTGATGGGAATCGAATCCCAGACTCTTTGGTCTGAGGGCTGATACTCTAAGCTCTGAGCCAAACCGGCCAGGGTACATTTATATGACTTTAGAACAGAGCCTTTTGTTTTTAGACCTAGACTTTCTGTGGATGGTTATTTTTTTAACTCAACAACATAACTAATTATTGTACTCTTTTAGTGGTCTTTAATTAAGGCTGATTTATAATGATATCTTTCTCACCTTGAGGTAATATACCCTCAGGAATAATTATTACATCTGGATTGAATTTCTTTGTCTCCTTTGTACTGATTTCTTCAGGTTATCTCTATGAACATCTGAGGTTTTGTCAGGCTAAGATGTTTTCTCCAGTTTTTTATTTTTATTTTTTGTTACTCCTCACCCAAGGATATTTTTCCATTGATTTTTAGATAGAGTGGAAGGGAGGGAGAGAGAGGGAGAAACATCAATGTGAGAGAGACACATCAATTGGTTGCCTCCCTCCAAACAGTTTTGTGGGTTTTTTATGGGTTTTTTTTTTTTTTGATGAAAAGTGAGAATTGATACCCTAAAATGTGAGAGTTTGATAATTATTTAGACAGCTCTCAGTAGATTGTAAATTCATTGTTTCCTCCTATACTTAATAAACATCTAGCTCTCAACTATTTATTGAATCAATGTTATTTTTATATACTTAAAATATTTTGACCCACATATAAAAATGATATGTCTTTGAAGGTGGTTTACTTTTTAGACCATAGTGCACATTAGGTTTCTGATGCAAGCAGAATAAACTTTCCCTCCACCCTGAATTTCTTCCCCTCTTGTATATTCAATGAAAACTTACTCATCTTTCAAGATTTGTGTTTGATTTCACCTATTCTAAAGATTTCCTTGACCCTACTACTACTGGCCAGGGCTAACTGCCTATACTCTAGGGGTAGGTACGTAACGCTTTACTTTAAAATTAATATACTTCAAAATACTATGACTTGTGGCTATTAACATTTCATTTTTGTTAATTCTCACCTGAGGATTTTTCCATTATTTTTTTTAGATAGGAAGGGAGAGAGAGAAAGAGAGAGAGACAGAGAAACATTGATGTGAGAGAGAGATATTGATTGGTTACCTCCTGTATGACCCTGACTGGGGCCAGGGATTGAACCTGCCACCCTTCAGTCAGCAGGCCAACAGTTGCTGTGCCAAAGCGGTCAGAGCACTATTAACATTTTAGAATCCTAGAATTTCAGCAGTGGAAAGGAAGGAAGACGTGAAACTAGTAATCAACTTGTGAATATGTTAGTTGCTAATGTAGGCACGTTGACATAAATTATTTCCTTTGACTCTATGACCATTGGATTATATATGATGTCACTAGTAATTTACAGGTTTACAGTGATGTTGCATTAGAAACTCTAAACACAGTTTTAATGGTTGTGGTTGTCACCACAGGAATGGGGAAGAGGTAAGATCTTTTTTAATATGCAAAGGCCACTTGTGTTTTACAATCTTACATGTACTAGCAAGAGTCTCTAGATCAGTGGTTCTCAACCTCCCTAATGCCTCAACCCTTTAATACAGTTACTCATGTTGTATGTGGGCATATCTGCATGTGGGCGGACCCGCCTGGCGATGTCTTGGTTCCTAAGGCCATCGGAAATATGTGTTTTCCATTGGTCTTAGGCGACCCCTGTGAAAGGGTCGTTTAACCCCCAAAGGGGTCGCGACCCACAGATTGAGAACTGCTCTAGATGGTAAGCCCCAAGCTATCTCTTATCAGAATTTGGGAGTGCTCTTTCATTTTTCCTTAGGAAAATACCAGAAACTGTATTCTAGAGGACCATAGATAGTGAGTAGATCTATATTAAGTACATAAAGCTTTTTAAAACATGTTTTTCTCTGCATTTGTTAAAAGTACTGAAATGTGATGATATATTGGAATTCTATAAGGAATTATATCTTATTTTAGGATGGTCTTCACAATACCCTCTTCAGTCCCTTCTAACTGGTTATCAGTGCAACTCTAATGATGAACACACTTCTTATGGAGAAACAGGAGTCCCAGTTCCCCCTTTTGGATGCACTTTCTCTTCTGGTAAGAAAATTACCATCTAGCTAGGTAAAATATACAGGAAATATATACAGAGGTGTCTCCCTTTAAAAAAAAGATAGGTGTTAGAGTTTTTCTAAGAACTGTTATTCCTGATTTATGAAGTAGACTTTTCATAATCTCTATGCATAATTATATATTTTCTCTAAAGCATAGGACCATTAGCACTTTTTTTTTAAGAGAGAGAGGAAGGGAGAGAGAGATAGAAACATCCATGTGAGAGAGGAAACATCAATTGGTGGCCTCCTGCATGCCCCCAGATAGGGATCAAGCCTGCAACCCCAGGCCCCTGACCTGGAATCAAACTGGGTTCTCTCAGTCCATGGGATGACGCTCAATCCACTGAGCCACACCAGCTGGGCACATTATAGCACTTTTTAAAAAACTGATAGAGGGAAAGGGTTGCGAAGGTTCAGCCATCATGAAAATTGTTTTGCCCAGTAGATACTACTTTTAATCTGATGGAATCTATCTTTCTGGAATACATCGGGGAACGAACAGAAATAGAAATACTTGTTACCACTGTTAATTTTCTAAAACAGGAAAAGTAAAAGATTGTGAAAAGGGAATTTTAAACTAATAGACTCAGCCTGCTGGTGGCCTGTATCATATATCTTTATTTTCCATTGGCCAGTGCTACTCTTATTTGTTTAAGTATCATCCTTTCTTCACCCATTCTCTAAATAAGAGGTTATCTGAAGATAATTTTGGTGTTTTTGAGTCATTTACTGAATTAGATAACATGGCAAATTTTAAGCAATTTTTGGTTCAAATTACCTCTCTACCATATCAGATGCCATTTGGGTAGAATCATCTTCTCTCTTTTCAAACAGATTATTTGTGTTTACCAAGTAGCTTTCAATTAATGTATGTTACATATAGGAGATATATATATATATGTGTGTGTGTGTATATATATATATATATTTTTATGGCGTTATAGTCAGTTCTAAAATTTTTGTTACTCTTTATATATTCTATTCTTTGTTTTTTATTTAGCTCCCAATATGAAGCATATACTAGCAGTTGCCAATGAAGAAGGCTTTGTTAGATTATATAACACAGAATCACAATCCTATAGAAAGAAGTGTGTTAAAGGTAAGTCTAGGTCTAAAATTTTTGTTATAACGTTTCTAATTCATAAAGCCTTGAGTAAATTATTATTTGACTATATTCTCAATTATATTCACTTCTAATTAAGTCTCTTTAAGGACCAGGCTGTTTCTCTCAGCAAATGTTAACTATAGCAATGACTTTACTAAAATTAAGGAAAATACATTTTAGGCTTAAAAACAGTTCTCCTTTTAAAAAGGCTAAATCTTTAACACTTAGTGTCATTGTGGGAAACATTGTTTTAAAATATTTATAATGACCAAGCATCTTTCATATATAAGACAAAGTTCTACTGACCTTAAGAAGCTAATTATTTGGAACTAGTAAGTCAGCTGTTGAAATAACTAAAGTAAAGTCTATAAATGATGTAGCCATACGAAGAAAATGCTATAGAAGTCAAAGAGAAAGCCCTCATGTACTAGAGGAGGGGAGGAAGATTTTTCATGAAGGATAGGACATTTGAGTTGGGCTGTGGTATTAGACCAATAGAGATGGAATAGGACACTCCAGGTTGAGGGGAAAACATTAGCAAAGATCTGGAGATAAGAAAGAATAGGATGTAATAAGGAAATAGGGAATAATTCATTTTCATTTGAATACAATACGTAGAGAAAAGTAAAAGGTAAAGGACAAAGAGACAGTAAAAGACAAAGCCTATGAACCTTGAGTGTCAAACTAAAGTATTTAGACTCTCTTCAGAGAGTAGGATGAAGATTTTTGAACTGGAAGATATTTCAGAAAGATTTCACTTTAGAGACTGTATTACTGGCGACCTCATGGAAAGGAATTTGATATCATATGTTAGTTCTTTGTGGTAATGATAGGGATGTTTTGTATTATATCACTCTTTAAATCTTCTACATTATAATGCTCTTTGGACTATGGACCATAGGGTGCTGACCACTGATCTTTTCACTTATAACTTTCAATGTATTTAAACTGCTATTGAAATGACTGCCACAGAACATAGTCTAGACATTTCACATTCACCATTTTCTTTGTTTAGAATGGATGGCTCACTGGAATGCTGTCTTTGACCTGGCCTGGGTCCCAGGTGAACTTAAACTTGTAAGTGACTTTCATTTTATTGGGATCTGAGTAGATACTGGTAAAGGGTTGCCTTATTCATTTGTGATAATATGTTTTTTAAAGGTTACAGCAGCAGGTGATCAGTCGGCCAAATTTTGGGATGTAAAAGCTGGTGAGCTACTTGGAACATGCAAAGGTCATCAGTGCAGCCTCAAGTCAGTTGCCTTTTCTAAGTTTGAAAAAGGTAGGTTTGTGCCTGTCCCATTTCATCTCCTTAACCTCCTTTACGATGGGGTAATAAGAAACTACAATTGAAATGAAGTTGGGTTTTAGTCTTATTCTTATGGACATTGCCTCTAGTTTGTCCCTGAAAGTCAAACATCTTCAGGTAATTTTTTTCTGTAATCTTACTGATAAGGTGAAGATTTATTAACAGCCAGAATACCTCTGCTCAACTCTGAGTGTTCTTTGAAGTTTAAAACCTGTACTGGACACTAATTAACTATTTGTAAAATAGTTACTTTAACTCTACTTATAAAATTTAATTGTCACCCTGGCAGGTTTGGCTCAGCAGTTAGAACATCGCCTGCGGACCAGAGAGTCCCAGGTTCAGTTCCCGCTAAGGGCAGGTACCTTGGTTGCAGTTTGTCCCCAGCCCTGGTTGGGGTTGTGTGAGGGTGGCAACCAGTCGATGTCTCTCTCTCACATCAGTGTTTCTCTCTCGCATCTCCCCTTTCTCCCTCCCACTGTATCTGAAAATAAATGCAAAAATGTCCTCAGGTGAAGATAAAAAAATAAATTAAAAATTTAAATGGGTTTTAACTGGTTTGGCTCAGCCATTAGAGCGTTGGCTCTCAGACCAGAGTCATGGGTTCGATTCTGGTCAAAGGCACGTACCTTGGTTGTGGTTCAGTCCCTGGCCCTGGTTGGGGTTGTGTGGGAGGCAACCGATCGATGTGCCTCTCTCACATGCATGTTTCTCTGTCTCTCTGTCTCCCTCTCTCCCTCTCCCTCCCCCTCCCACACTATGTGAAGATAAAATGGAAGATATCCTTAGGTGAGGATTTTAAAAAAAACTTTTCTTTAATAGGATTTGAGGTTGGGATGGGAAACCTAATAAACTGAACATAATTCTCTGCCTAACTTTCTTTTTTTTATCCCCACCCAAGGATATGTATATTGATTTTAGATTGGAGGGTAGAGATAGATGTGAGAGAGAAACACCAATCATGCCCCAAGTGGGGATGGAACCCACAAACAGGTACGTGCCCTGACCAGAAATTGAGCCTGCAACTTTTTTGGTATACAGGTCAACCAACTGAGGCACCCAGTCAAGGTTCTCCCTAATAATTTACCATGTAATTGCATTTTTGTTTTGTTTTGTTAATCTTCACCAAGGATATTTTTCCACTGATTTTTTTTTTTTTTAGATAGAGTAGAAGGGGGAGGTAGAGAGAGAGAGAAACATCACTGTGATCAATTGGTCACCTCCCACAGTACCTGAAATAGGACTGGGGATCAAACCTGCAACCCAGGTATGTGCCCTTGACTGGGAATGGAACCATGATCCTTTGGTCTGAGGGCTGACGCTCCACCTGCTGAGCCAAACTGGCCAGGGCTACCATGTAATTACTTTTAATGGCTCTGTTCCCTAATATGTTTTCAACTCAAAATTGATCTTTCTTGTTGCATGGGTTGATGCTCAACCACTGAGCCACAACGGCCGGACCAGAATTGATCTTTCTATATTTATTTTACTATTATAACGGAGAATGAAGACTTAAAGAGTTATATAATACAAAATAGTACTATAGCAACTAGGGGAAAATTTTGCAAGGGTGTCAGAATGAGCTCTTTTGATTTTTTTGTTTTATTTTCTCCATTTATTTCTCACTCAGTTATTTTACAAATAGACCAACAAACTTTCAAAGAAGTTGCTGAATCAATCTAACTTTAATCCCAGAATAATGGAAACCTCCTTTATCATTAAATATCGTACTCTTTTTTTTTTTTATCCTCACACGAGGACATTTTTCCATTTTTTGTTCAGGTAGAGTGGGAGGGAGAGAGGAACAGAGAGAGAGAGAGAAACATCGACGTGAAAGGAACACATCGAGTGGCTGCCACCCGCACAACCGACCAGGGCCGGGGACAAACCGCAACTGAGGTACGTGCCCTTAGCGGGAACCGAACCCAGGTCTCTCAGGATCGCAGGCCGATGCTCTAACCGCTGAACCAAACCGGCCAGGGCATCGTACTCTTATTTTTATTTATTTATCTATTTATTTTTATCCTCACCTGAGGACATTTTTCAATATTTTGTTTAGATGGAGTGGGAGGGAGAAAGAGAGAGAGAAACAGCGACGTGAAAGGGACACATCGACTGGTCACCACCCACAAGACCCAACCAGGGCTGGGGACAAACTGCAACTGAGGTACGTGCCCTTAGTGGGAACTGAACCCGGGTCTCTCCAGACCGTAGGCCGACGCTCTAACCGCTGAGCAAAACTGGCCAGGGCAAGTATTCTTATTTTTTGTTTTTTTATCCTCACTCGAGGACATTTTTTGTTCAGATAGAGTGGGAGGGAGGGAGAGAGAGAGAGAAACAGTGACATGAAAGGGACACATCGACTGATCACCACCCACAAGACCCAACCAGGGCCCGGGACAAACTGCAACTGAGGTACGCGCCCCTAGCGGGAACTGAACCCGGGTCTCTCTGGACCACAGGCCGACGCTCTAACCGCTGAGTCAAACCGGCCAGGGCAAGTATACTTATTTTTTATTTTTTTATTTTTTTTATCCTCACCCGAGGATATTTTTCAATTTTTTGTACAGAAAGAGTGGGAGGGAGAGAGAGAGAAAAACATCGACGTGAAGGGACACATCGAGTGGCTGCATCCCGCACGACCAACCAGGGCCGGGGACAAACTGCAACCAAAGTATGTGCCCTTAGCGGGAACCGAACCCAGGTCTCTCCAGACCGCAGGCCAACGCTCTAACCACTGAGCCAAACTGGCCAGGCCAAGTACACTTATTTTTATTTATTTATTTTTTTATCCTTACCTGAGGACCTTTTTCCATTTTTTGTTCAGATAGAGGGGGGGGTGGGGAGAGAGAAACATCGACGTGAAAGGGACACATCGAGTGGCTGCCTTCCACACGACCCAACCAGGGCCAGGGACAAACTGCAACCGAGGTACATGCCCTTAGCGGGAACTGAACCCGGGTTTCTCTGAACCGCAGGCCGACACTCTAACCGCTGAGCCAAACTGGTCAGGGCAATACACTTATTTTTAAAAGGAATATTTTCACTTATTCACCTGAACACTGAGGAACATTAAACTGAGTTGTGTGGCTGAACTCAAAAAAGGTAGATTTTAATGTGTTGTAGTTGCTGTTGAGACTGGAACCTTTAAGAAGAAGAAACATGGCATAGGTCTTTTGTTTTGTATTTTAAATCTCTGCATAACTTTTTATGAACACATCTATTGTATGAAGTTAGGTATGCTTGTCTTCTAGTTTACTACATCCCTGTGTTAGTTCACTTTGAGTTTATAAAAATAATTTTTTTTTTTTCCTCACTCGACATTTTTCCATTTTTTGCTCAGATAGAGTGTGAGGGGGAGAGAGAGAGAGAGAGAAACATCAACGTGAAAGGGACACGTCCAGTGGCTGCCACCCGCACGACAAACCAGGGCCGGGGACAAACTGCAACCGAGGTATATGCCCTTAGCGGGAACCGAATCCGGGTCTCTCTGGACCGCAGGCTGACGCTCTAACTGCTGAGTCAATCCGACCAGGGCTATAAAAATAATTTATGATCAAGAAAATTTACCTTACTAAAGGTAGATTTATTTAAAGGGTAGTAGAAAAGGAAACACCATATCTTTTTATCTCTTTGCTTGATTTTACAAAACTGTGTATATTGACTCTATGCTGATGTGGTCTGTTAGAAAAAGCACTAAGTTAGAAATTGGGATACCTGGCTTTTATCATGATTCCCAGTGGTCCACAGGTGCCCAAGTGTGAATTAGTCTGGTTGGACACTGCTCCCAAAGATACATAGTTTGGTTAATAAAGCAGATTAGATTTTAGCCTGTGCTCCCTCAGCCAAGTATTTTTGTGAAGACACACTTTTACAACCATACACAGAAGCCATGTGTTTTATTCTGGTTTCTGATTCAAGTCTTGGACAAAGTCATTTTTATATCCCTGGACCTTCATTTCCTAATTTAATGACATTAATACCTATTCTACTTATAAAAATATTGTAAGCATAAGAATGAAGTGAGCCCTGGCCGGTTTGGCTCAGCGGTTAGCGCGTCGGCCAGCAGTCCGGAGAGACCTGGGTTCGGTTCCCACTAAGGGCACGTATCTCGGGTGCAGTTTGTCCCTGGCCATGGTTGGGTCGTGTGGGTGGCAACCACTCGATGTGTCCCTTTCACGTCAATGTTTCTCTCTCTCTCTCTCTCCCTCCCACTCTATTGGAACAAAATATCAAAAGAAAAAAAGGAATGAAGTGAGATGTTTGAGTGCATTAAAAAAAAAACGAGTACCATATAAATGCCTAGCAGTTTCTTTTGTAGGTAGCATGGTAGAAAAGATTATTGATTCAGTTCTTTCAGTTCTACATGGACAGGATGCAAATAATCCCAATAGGGCATAGTCATTCTAATGGTATTTCCTTCCATAAATATCTACCCTGAAAGCAAGGAAAATGGACACAGATGTGTGTTTTGTGTGGCAAAAGGAGTGCTAGAACCTCTTTGTGGATAATTTAAAATGATTGTAAGTGTATTGCTATTTCTCTTACTACAAACTTACCTTCAAATTTTCACCAACTTTCTCATTCTTCATTCTCCATTTTAAGGCCAGTCCTTCTTCATAGACCATTGGATCTCATAGACCAACCATGACTGCACATAGTCACCTGGAAGGGTTTTTTTAAAAAATACCAAATAAATGTGAATCTTTGAGAGGTGAGCCAGGCATCTTTTTTTTAAGGGATTTTAATGTACAGCTGAGGTTGAGAGACAATCTTGATCCTCCCTAAGACCTTTGGTCTCACAGCTCCTGTATCTCCAAGCTTTCCCTCCCTGTTGGCTCTTTCTTCATAGGAAAGACCCAAGCATATCTGTGGCCTATTCAAAGAACACCTTAACCTTGTGTTCTCCTTTAGCTATTATCCTTTCTTATTTACTGTCTCTTCTAAGTTTCTTAAGGGTAATCAGAAGAGGGTTAAATTTCCTTATCTCAGTTTGGTTCAATCTGTTTTTCACTCTCATCTTTCTTATGAAATGTTTGACACTTCTGACCTTTTTTTTTTTAAATCTTCACCAGAAGACGTTTTCCACTGGTTTTCAGAATGGGAGGGAGGGAGGGAAGGAGGGATTGAGAGAGAGAGAGAGAGAAATGAACATCCATTGGCTGCCAGGCATTGAACCTGCGACTCTTTGTCCAAGAGCCGATGCTCTAACCACTGAGCAAAATTGGCCAGGGCAATTCTGGCCATTTTTTTTTTTAATTATGTATTTTCTTTTCTTCCTTGGGATTTGTAACACAACTACCTCTGGTTCCTGTTTATTCCTTCATAATTGCTTTGGTGAACGCCACTTCTTTACCTAACTTGAAGTGTTTGCATGGCCCCAGATTTGATATTGGTCCTTCTTTTCCTTTCAGTCTGTACCCTATTGAACAGTTTGATCTATTCCAATTTTTTGTTTTTCACTGCTTGTATTGCACTAGATTATATTTCCTTCCTTTCAGTCTGTACCCTATTGAACAGATTGATCTATTCCAATTTTTTGTTTTTCACTGCTTGTATTGAACTAGATTATATTTCCAGTCATGACTTCTTCAGACACTTCAAATTCAACATATTCAAAACTAAACTCATGATTTCCCCCTTGCAATATCTATCTTTGCCCGTCCTCTGATATCATTTCCCTTCAACCTGAAGAACTTCCCATAACATTTTTTGTAGTATCTGGTTGTAATAAATTCACATTATTTTTCCTTTAGCTGAAAATGTCTTTATTTCATCTTCATTCTGAAGAAATTTTTTCTGATAAAAAATTCTGGGTTGAAAGTTTTTTTTATTTCATTACTTGAAGATGTTCCACTGTCTTTCATGGTTTCTGGGGTCATTCAAATAATTTCCCTGTATGTATTATTATTTTTGTTCTGGCTGCTTTCAGGACTTCCTCTTTATTTTTGGTTTACAGTAGTTTAACTATAATGTGTCTAGATACGGTTCTCTGTTTGAGACTTGCTGAGCTTTTTATACATGTAAATTTACAAATGTGTTTAACTGAATTCAGGAAGTTTTCTGCTGTTATTTCTTGAAATATTTTTTTCTACCCAATTTCTTCTCCTTCTGGGACTCCAATTACTCATATAGTAAACTTTTTGAAATTGTCCCATGAATCTTTGAGGCTTTCTTTTCTTTTCAATTTTCTTAAATTTGAGATATATTTAACATACCGTAAAAATCACCCATTTAAAATGTACGTTTTAATGTTTTGTTTTGTTTTTTTTTTTTCCTCACTTGAGGATATTTTCCCATTCTTTGTACAGATAGAGTGGGAGGGAGAGAGAGGAAGGGAGAGAGAGAGAGAGAAACATCAACGTGAAAGGGACACATCGAGTGGCTGCCACCCGCACGACCAACCAGGGCCGGGGACAAACTGCAACCGAAGTACATGCCCTTAGCGGGAACCGAACCTGGGTCTCTCCGGACCACAGGCCGACGCTCTAACCGCTGAGCCAAACTGGCCAGGGCCGTTTTAATGGTTTTTAATTTGCTTGCAGAGCTGTGCAACCATCCCCATGGTCTAAGTTTAAACATTTTCATCTGCCCAGAAAGAAGTCAGAACTCATTAGCAATACCTTCCATCTGCTTCCGTAGTTTGCTTATTCTGCACATTCATATAAACTGGAACTATATAATATGTGGTCTTTGGTGACTGGCTTCTGTCACTTGGTGTAATGTTTAATCTTATTTTTCACTTCAAATTGAATGATTTCTACTGCTGTGTCTTCAAGTTCACTGACTTTTTCTCTGTTCTCTTTATTCTGCTCTTAAGCTTATCCAGTGAATTTGTCACTTCAGAATTTGTTTTTCTGTTCTGAAATTTTTTTTTGTAAGCTCTTTGCTAAGATTTATCATCTTTTAAATGTTTGTGAATGTCTCTTTCTTTACCTCACATAGTTATATTTGCTTTACAACCTTGTCTGATAAAATAATATGAGTTGTTTCACGATTGGCCTCTGTTGATTTCTTTTCCTTTGAGAATGACTCATTTTCTTTTTTTTTTTTTTTTTTTTTTTAATCACCCGAGGATATTTTTCCATTTATTTTCAGACACAGTGGGAGGGAGGGAGAGAGAGATAAAATTGATGTGAGAGAGAGAGACATCCACTGCTGCCTCCCACACGACGCTGTCTGCAACCGAGGTACATGCCCTTGACGAATCAAACCCACAACTCTTTGGTCTGCAGGCCGATGCTCTAACCACTGAACCAAACCGGCCAGGGTATCCTGACTCTTTATATGTCAAATAATTTAGGTTATGTCCTGGGCATTGTGAATAATATGTTGGACTCTGGGTTCTATTATATTGCTTAGGAAAGAGTTGCTATTTTGGTTTTAACAGGCAATTAATTGAATTAGACTCAAATTGCAGACAGTCAAACCTGCAAAAAGGAATTGGGTTCAATTCTGTTCAGTAATTTAAGTCAGGTGCAAGCTACATTTAGTTTTCCTCATCATAGATGGTTTAGGAGTCAGCCAAAGACTTACTGAGTTTAAACACAGAATTAGGATTTCTCTTTCTCTGGCTTTCTCTAGGGTTTTCCCCTCACTCTGGCAGCTCTGGGTGCCTCACGTTTCCTTTTCTAGTTTTTCTGGCTTGAAAGATGGCAAGTTTTTGTTTTTTTATTTTTAATGATTTTTTCTTTATTGATTTTAGAGAGAGAGGAAGGGAGAGAGAGAGAGAAACATCTATGAGAGAGAACATCATTTGGCTGCCTCCTGCATGCCCCCCACTGGGGATTTGCCCCACAACTTGGGCATATGCCCTGACCGTGAATTGAACTGGCAACCTCTTGGTGCATAGGTCGATGCTCAGCCACTGAGCCACACTGGCTAGGCGATGGCAGGTTTTTCCACTGGCATTTTAGCTACCTGCCACTGGCTACCTTCAAGGTAAAACCACAGAAGACCAGTAACATACCCCGAGCCAATCACTTGATTCAGTTGTTGACTATCCTCCAAAAATTGTATGTTTTTGTTCAGTCTCTATAGAAAATTCAGGTCTTTTTTTTTCGTATATTTTTTTTCCAGAGTTTAAAAGCTAATGCAGGTGGATTGGTTTGGTAAGTGTCCACTCTTGCATACAGGAAGCAGAGTTGTTTTGGTTTAATTTTAAAGAGTAGAACATTGCAGAGAAATTGAAGTTCTATGTTTTCATCTCTAATCCGATTGCCCTCCTTTCATCCCCAGAGGCAATCCCTTTTACAAATTTCGTGTGGATCTTGTCCATATATATATATATATTTTTTTTTATCCTCGCCCAAGGACACTATTGCATTCATCTTCAGATAGAGTGGTTGGGAGAGAGGGAGGAAGAGAGAGAGAGAGACATTGATGTGAGGGAGACACATCAACTGGTTGCCACCCACACGACCCTAACCGGGGCCAAGGACAAACTACAACCGAGGTACATGCCCTTAGCAGGAAACGAACCCAGAACTCTGGTCCGTGGGCCGACACTAACCACTGAGCCAAACTGGCCAGGGCTTGTCTATATTTTTATACTGAGACACGACAGCTTAGAGGTTTGGGGTATGGGCTCTGGATTCATACTGTCAAGAATATCTTTACAAGTTACTGTTTCTGCCTTAGTTTTCTTATCTGTAAAATAGGGATAATAATACCCACCTAATAGGGTTGATAACAAGGATTGAGATAATTTATATAAATCTAAGAGTATAGTACTTAGTAAGTACTCAATATATTTTGGTAATTTCTTGTTTATCATTATTCTTACTATAATTTTACTATATATGGTGTTTTGTGTGGTTTTAAGAAAATGTATACAGAGGGATTATTTTTTAAAGTTTTTAACATACGTGTTTTGAGATTTTTATAATTCTTTTCCTTCACAGCTTTGTTTTCTGTTATTTGTTGTTGAGCCGTGTGTGTGTATTGTGTTTTTTATTTTTTTAGAGAGAGAGAGTGACAGAAACATCAATGTGAGAAACATCAGTCAGCTGCCTCCTGCACACCCCCTACTGGGGATCGAAGCCCACATCCTGGGCATGTGCCCTGACCAGGAATTGAACCAGGACCTTTCAGTTCATGGGACAATGCTCAGTCCACTGAGCCATGCCAGCTGGGCTTTTTAAAATTTTTTATTAATGAGTCTTTTTTTAAAGCATATAGTTACATCTCTGTGATTTATTTATTTATTTTTTATTTTTTCTTTTTTTTTTAATCCTCATCCGAGGACATTTTTCCATTTTTTGTACAGAGTGGGAGGGAGAGAGAGGAAGAGAAAGAGAGGGAAACATCGATGTGAAAGGGACACATCGAGTGGCTGCCACCCGCACGACCAAACAGGGCTGGGGACAAACTGCAACCGAGGTACGTGCCCTTAGCGGGAACTGAACCCGGGCCTCTCCGGACCGTAGGTGGACCCTCTAACCGCTAAAACAAACCGGCCAGGGCTGTGATTTATTTTTAATCTTTACTCAAGGATACTTTTTCATTGATTTTTTTTTTTTTAGATAGAATGGAAGGGAGGGAGGGAGAGAGAAAGAGAGAAACATCAATGTGAGAGAAGCACATTGATTAGTTGCCTCCTGCATATCCCTGACCAGGGCTACAGATTGAACCTGTAACCCAAACATGTGCCCTTACCCAGGAATCAAACCCACGACCCTTTGGTCTCTGAGGGCCAGTGCTCTAACTGCTGAGCCAAACTGGCCAGGGCAAGCCATATATTTTTAACTTTTAACCTCCAGTGCCAGTTATAGAACCTAGCATATAATAGATACTCTAGGAAATTTAAATTGAAATGTATATGTCATTAACCAGTTCTGTTAACTTTTTGATAAACTATTTCCCCACAGCGGTTTTCTGTACAGGTGGAAGAGATGGCAACATTATGGTCTGGGACACCAGGTGCAACAAAAAAGGTAGTCTAGTTGCATTATAATTTTGATAAATGTGGGCTGTCCCTATACTTATTTTGAATGAAAGGTTTATTGATTTCATCTGATAACCACCAGGGGGCACATGTTCATAATCCTTTATTTCTGCTTACTGTTCTAATTCTCATGATTTTAGCGATTATTGCAAGTATTACCCTCTGTATTTACCTTATATTGTCTTCTGAACTGTATCACTGCTTACCTAAGTGATTGATGGAATTGAAATTATTAATTCATGAGCTCACTGGTAAATGATCTTTTAATTTATAATTTTTTGGTGTAAAAGAATTTGATTAAATATCATGCTAACTGCCCAACGATGCCATTAAGCAGAAACTAACAATCATCTCCCTGCTTACTTCCCTTTTAAAAATTTTATTTTATTTTATTTATTTATTTTTTTTATCCTCACCAGAGGACATTTTTGCATTTTTTTTGTTCAGACAGAGCGGGAGGGAGAGAGAGGAAGAGAGAGAGAGAGAAACATCGATGTGAAGGGACACATCGAGTGGTTGCCACCCGCACGACCAACCAGGGCCGGGGACAAACTGCAACCAAGGCACGTGCCCTTAGCGGGAACCGAACCCGGGTCTCTCTGGACCGCAGGCAGACGTTCTAACCGCTGAGCCAAACCGGCCAGGGCTAAAAATTTTATTTTTAACACTGTCTTTTAGAGCTGTTTTAGATACACAGCAAAATTGAGCAAAAGTATAGAGAGTTCTCTCTGTACTGATATACCCCATCTCACACTATCAACTTCCCTCACCAGAGTTGGACATTTGTTACAGCTGATGAACCTACATGGATACATCATCACTATCACTCAAGGTCTATCTGTACTTTACATTAGGATTCACTCTTAGTATAATATATTCTGTTGGTTTCAGTAAGTATATATTATAGTATCATATAGGATAGTTCACTGCTTCACCTATTAATCTTGCCCTCCCCACAATCCCTGGCAATCACTGATCTTTTTATTGTCTCCATGGTTTTGCCTTTCCCAAAATGTCATAATTACAGTATGCAGCCTTTTCAGATTGTCTTTTCTTATTTAGTAATATGCCTTTAAGGTTCCTCCATGTCTTTTTATAGCTTGGTAGCTCAATTCTTTGTAGCACTGAATAATATGTCATTGTCTGGATTTACCACAGTTTATTCATACATTCACATACTGAAGCACATCTTGGTTGTTTCCAAGTTTTGGCAATTATAAATAAAGCTGCTATAAACATCTCTGTGCTTATTTCTTTTTTATGCATTATAATCTCAACATAAGAGATGTAGTGTGGTAGCACTACTAGCTTCTACTTTCACTAATCTAATAAAGAATATAATAATTTTGAGATCTTACATATAAATGTTACATTCAGCATAGAAATAAAGTTCTGAAAACTAAATAAATTTCCTCGGAATATCTTTCAGATGGATTTTATAGGCAAGTGAATCAAATCAGTGGTGCTCACAATACCTTAGACAAGCAAACCCCTTCAAAACCTAAGAAGAAACAGAATTCTAAAGGACTTGCTCCTTCTGTGGTAAGGTTTTTTTAGCTGTATACATGTGTGCTGATCTTAACAGATAGAATCTCATTTTAGGGAATTTATTAGGCATAAAATAAGAGTTATAGATTAAGTGAATGAGAATCTTCATTTCCTCTTGATATCAGTGGGTTTATTGCTTAATGCTAATTCAATACCTACAGTAGTTGTTTTCAAAACCTAGTTTGCAATAGAGGAACCTGGGGAGCATGTTAAAAATTCAGCTTCCCAGAGCCTCATCCCTCGGTTCTCTATGCATGCACTTCTCTACAGCATAATGTAATTCACTAGGAAAGGGGGAGTAATTTGAAGAAGTATATTAAGTACTATGATACAGTTTCTGTTGAGAAGGAATTCCTGTTGTGTTCATATAGTATCTCTCTAGATCTGATATTCAAAGCTCATACAATGCCCAGAATACATCTTTTTTTCTTAAAAATTAAATCACCATTGCTCTTACTTTTGTGTTTATTTTTCTAATACTCCTGGCCTATAAGATCCAACTTAATCATTTTGGGGGAAGGTGTGGTTGCTAAAACATTAGGACTTAAAATTGCGTACCGTGAACAAGACACAAGCAAGAATGGAAATTAGCAGAGTTAGCATGAGGTCTAGTTAAAATGAGGAACATTTCAGACATTTAATCAGATTCTGAGCCAAGAATACCTATTAACAGACATTAGGAGGTAAAAACTCTATTGAGCACCTTTAAATTTATCAGAATATGTAATCATCTTTCATTGGTAATTCTTTAGATATTCTTTTATGGTAATCTAGGTAGATGGTGAGTGACATTTTATAGATGAAACAGGCACAGGAAAGTCGATGAGTTTCCTAAAGATAGACATCTCATTTATATGTCTGATTCTAATTAGAGCCAGTAGACTTAAACAAATCTTAACCAATATGTTTCTTAAGTATAAGTCAAAGTGTTAACACTGAATGCTATAATTTTATTATATTTAGGTTATTTCCTAACTAACTTGGTCAGCACTGATTGGGATTATTGGAGATTTAGTCTAACTAAGAGTTTGGGAGAAAAAAAGCCATTTTAGTACCTTGGTCTCTTAATGGTGAAGATTGCGGTATCCAAAATAGGATTTACTCCTTTTCTTTTTCTTCCTTGTGTTAGGATTTCCAGCAGAGTGTTACTGTGGTCCTTTTTCAAGATGAGAATACATTAATCTCAGCAGGAGCTGTGGATGGGTAAGTCTTAGTTCTTTCGATAAGGTCTCTTTCATGACCTATGACAGGAAAGTCACTTAGTCCCATTATAATTGGATGTGTGTGCTTTTAACTTTCAACATAGTGAATACCCAGCTGAGAAGAGGACCTGCAGATCACACTGGAAAATATCTAGTTAGGACTCTTGCTCAAGTAATTAAGTGAGATAATACATGTGTCACATTTATCACATTGTCTAGCACATGTGAGTGATGTTGACTGCTCCTATTACAGAGAAATTGGATGGGTAGCTTGCTTATCTATGCAGAATAATTTAGTCAGTGATTCTTATTTTGAAGAGTAAAATTTCTACTATCTTGCATTTTATCTTTTCAGGTTTAGTAATAACATAAAAGGGGAAATCTGATTCTGTACATGTAATTAGCATTTCTGGGAGTGCTCTAACTAAAACAATAGTAAGGCCTAATGACTTTCAATTTACATACCTGCCATCCATGACTGGTCTTAATTTCTGGCCTCCAGTTAATTTGGTGGTATTCTTGATTAGTTGCCTTGTTAGAATATGTTATTTGAGTATAGGGGCTCTTTCTTTTTTTAAGCACCCTTTTCGTCCCCTGATTTGCTCATTATATCTCCCAAGACATTTTTCCCTTAAAAAACATCATTTAAACAGATGATGACTTAATAAAATAGGATTTCCATTGTGTGTCCTCTGGACACTAAAATTCTTCTGTGGACCAAAGTCTGAGGCACAAATAAAGCATTATCTAAAGGTTATCAGTTGTGTTTGTGAATGGATATGAGAGCTTGCTCTGTTTTATTCCAAGGATACTGCCCTATTAAACCAAGCTTGTGTTTTCAAGTTGCCTACAAACTACATGTAGAGGATTAAGACAACTACCCCAATAGATGAAATGAAAAAATACTTCACTTCTCAGGAAAATTTGTTTAGATTACTTAAGGAGTTACATATAGACATGTGACCATATGGACAGAGCTTGTTACTTATGCTGTCAAAGAGTGTTAAAAGCTTAGGAAGTGTTTGTTTTCTGCGAACAATGAAACAATGACTATCAGCACTTAACCTTCATCTTCCTTTTCCGCTCCCTTGAAGTAAACTCAAGGTAACCCATCACTGGGTCAGATCACATCTGTTTCCGTTGTGCCAGAATTTAAAGCCTGATACTGGAGACAACAGTATGAAACAGTTCAGTCTGTTTCCCAATGAAATATCCTAACTGTTCCCTGTTCAGTGTACCAGAGAAGTTAGATTAAAAGTCATTTCATGTTCAATATCATTGAAACTGGTTGGGGTTGGAGAAAGATTACAAAATAACTATTTTGTTATCTTGATTTTATTTTAGGGTAATTAAAATATGGGATCTACGTAAGAATTATACTGCTTATAGACAGGAACCCATAGCATCCAAGTCGTTCCTGTACCCAGGTAGCAGCACTCGAAAACTAGGTAAGCCATTTTAGAGACTGTAGGAATTTTTACGGGATGGAAGTTTTTGTTAAATTTTAAAAATAAATATCAAGCTAGTTTTCAGCAACATAGACTTGAAAAACTCTAATATGTGATTGTATCTTTTTGGATTTCAAAAAATAAAAGCAAGTATTTTTGGTTTGTATATATTTTGGAGAAGAATTTTAGTGATTTTTATGGAATGATCCTTT
This sequence comes from Molossus molossus, assembly GCF_014108415.1. Classification (NCBI taxonomy): domain Eukaryota; kingdom Metazoa; phylum Chordata; class Mammalia; order Chiroptera; family Molossidae; genus Molossus; species Molossus molossus. The sequence goes on from NW_023425356.1 coordinate 37,134,943, forward strand.
GTCCTCAGCATTTTTACCTCATTTCTACTCACTATCACCAGGACATACTAACTAAAGTTTCCGTTTTCCAGGATACTCAAGTCTGATTTTGGATTCCACTGGCTCTACTTTATTTGCTAATTGCACAGATGACAACATCTACATGTTCAATATGACTGGGTTAAAGACTTCTCCAGGTAAGATCTTAATCATTGAAATTCTTACCCAAAAACTAATACAGACCTTTTTGTTAATGATAATTTAATATTGGTTCTTTTCTAAGCCAAATTTATTAAGACATAGAAGGATTTTATGAGGGTCTTTGATTAGTTCTACTGATGAATTATCTAAATTTTTGTGGGACAGAGAAAGCTGTTCTGTTCAGCTTTAGTTCTGTTTAGGGGTTGTTTATTAAATTAGGGTGCTGAATTTTTTAATCCCCCAAAATAATTCCTACCTACCTCAGCTTTCTCAATGTTGGACAGAGGCTGTTTTGCCTCTTATGTTTTCCCCACCCTCACCCTTTCTTTTCTAGAAGAAAATTAAAAGTAGAATCTGATATTTAAAGCTGATAAATGAGCCCTGGCTGGTTTGGCTCAGCGGTTAGAATGTTGGCCCACGGACCAGAGAGGCCTGGGTTCGGTTCCCGCTAAGGGCATGTACCTCGGTTGCAGTTTGTCCCCAGCCCTGGTTGCGGTCATGTGAGTGGCAACCAGTTGATGAGTCTCTCTCACATCAATCTTTCTCTCTCTCTCTCTCCCTCCTGCTCTGTCTAAAGATAAGTGCAAAAATGTCCTCGGTGAGGATTTATCCTCACCGAGGACATTTTGCCATTTTTTTTGTTCAGATTGAGTGGAGGGAGCTAGAGGAAGGGAGAGAGAGAGAGAAACATCGATGTGAAAGGGACACATCGAGTGGCTGCCACCCGCACGACCAACCAGGGCCGGGGACAAACTGCAACTGAAGTACGTGCCCTTAGCGGGAACCGAACCCGGGTCTCTCCGGACCGCAGGCCAACGCTCCAACCGCTGAGCCAAACCGGCCAGGGCTCCTCAGGTGAGGATTTAAAAAAAAAAGCTGATAAATGACATTTTAAAAAAGAAACCAAGGTTTCTCGGGCATACTCTAAGAGGGTTATTTGGGTTACATAATTTCAAGAACATTATTAATTATTGAAGCAAGCTACATATTAATAATATGGTTCTTCCTATAGACTTTGAATTCTATAACCAATCCCCAGATCTACCCAGTTCCCACTACAATAAGATGTGCTGATAAACAAATCTCAGAATAGTACAGAACTTGTCTGGGTTCTTGCAGAAGTTTCCAAAGACTGTCCCCAAGTCATTATTAGGACTTGTATCTGTAGCATCATCACAATTGGCACTTCCAAAGCTTTGAAATAGGTCTGGTGTTATCTAAACAAGAACAGGAGTGTTTGGAAAAGGAAAGAGGTTTTATAACTTATTTTGCTATTTTCCTAAATGGAATCAGAACTTAGACAACTTCTAATTTATCATTTTGTTATAGTGTGGCACTAAAAGGAACCTTGACCTTGAGTTCATTTTGTCCCTCTGCTGTGAAACAGATATGCCCAAGGCCACTTTTCTAATAATTTAGCAACCTTTTTCCTGTGTTCTAAAATAATTTAATTGGCTCTCATAGATAGATAGATAGATAGATAGATAGATAGATAGATATAATACTTATTTAAAATTGAATAATGTACAGACTTATGTATGTGTGGCACATCTGGTAATTGCTTATGTTTTTCAAAACTTCAAAAAGAAGCACTCTGGCCAGTGTGCTTGGTTGAGCATGTCCCATGCACCAAAAGATAGCTGGTTCTATTCCTGGTTAGGGTATGTGCCCTGGTTGTGGGTTTGTTTCCCGATAAGGTGCATGCAGGAAGCAGCTAGCTGATCGATGTTTTGCTCTCACATCGATATTTCCTTCTCCCTTCCTCTCTTTCTTTCTTTCTTTTTTTTTTTTTAATCCTCACCCGAGGACATTTTTCGATATTTTGTTCAGATAGAGTGAGTGGGAGAGAGAGAGAGAGAAACATCGACGTGAAAGCGACACATCGAGTGGTTGCCACCCACACGACCCAACCAGGGCCGGGGACAAACTGCAACCAAGGTACGTGCCCTTAGCGGGAACCGAACCCGGGTCTCTCCAGACCGCAGGCCGACGCTCTAACCGCTGAGCCAAACCAGCCAGGGCTCCCTTCCTCTCTTTAAAAAAAATCGTCCAGCTGGTGTGGCTCAGTAGTTGAGTGTCGACCCATGCACCAAGAGGTCGCTGGTTTGATTCCTGGTCAGGGCACATGCCCAGGTTGAGGGCCCCATCCCCAGTGGGGGGCATGCAAAAGGTGGCCAATCGATGTTCTCTCTCATTGATGTTTCTATCTCTCCCTCTCACTTCCTTTCTCTCTAAAAATCATTAAAGGGAAAAAAAAATCAATAAAAATATTTTTTAAAAAATAACATCATGGCCAGTTTGGCTTAGCGGTTAGAGTGTCAGCCTGTGAATCAGTGAGTCATGGGTTCAATTCCAGTCACGGGCATATACCTCTGTTACAGTTCATCCCCGGCCCTGGTCGGGTTGTGTGGGAGGCAGCCAGTCGATGTGTCTCTCTCACATCAATGTTTTTGTCCCTCTCTCTTTCTCTCTCATTCTCCCTCTCTCCCTTTCTTTTCCTCTCTCTACCTCCCTCCCACTCTATCTGATGATAAATAGAAAAATATCCTCAGGTGAGGATTTATTTTTTGTTGTTGTTTTTTGTTGTTGTTGTTGTTGTTGTTTTATCCTCACCCGAGGACATTTTTCCATTTTTGGTTCAAGTAGAGTGGGAGGGAGAGAGAGGAACAGAGAGAGAGAGAGAAACATCGGTGTGAAAGGAGCACATCGAGTGGCTGCCACCCGCACAACCGACCAGGGCCGGGGACAAACTGCAACCGAGGTACGTGCCCTTAGTGGGAACCGAACCCGGGTCTCTCAGGACCGCAGGCCGACGCTCTAACCACTGAGCCAAACTGGCCAGGGCCTCAGATGAGGATTTAAAAAAACAACTTCACAAAGGGTCCTGGGCTCAATACTTGCTCTCCCATACTTTTAATTCACAATATTTTATTATACTAATTGATGTTCATAAGGATGACTCTGAAACACTTTTAAGAGCTCAGATCATCGAAGAAAAATTGATAGGTTTTAGAAGGGTATTTTGTATGGTTTGAAACATTAACAGTATATTTTATGCTAGCTTTTCTTACACCAGCAGAGGGCAATAAATACTTATAGGTTTAGTGGGAAATTTGGTTTATAGTTTTCCATTCATAGTTTAGAGTTGAACAGGTACAGTTTGGAAGTTGTGTTCAGAATAAATTGTGAGAATTTATTTCTTGTGAGGGAGGAAGATATTTTCTTCTATTCTTCTAGGTTCTAAGAATTGAATTAATATATCACAGATTAACAGGAGAAATTTCTATTTAATTTTGTACATACAGGAGTTCCGCAAGAATATTGGAGGGAGGGGGGCAATGACAAATGGGTAGTTGAGCTTACATGCCATCTTGAGATAAGAAGAAGGGGGTGGTGGTTTGGGGCTTTAGAGGGGAGGAAGGCAATTCACTTAGAGATGGAAAAGCAAATGTTTGGTAAACAAATCTTTGCTGGGCCATACAGAATCAATGGGACACAGCAGACCCATCTCTAGTCTTCTTGCACCACACCTAGTTCATACTCTATAGATACCTCTGGTGATAGCTCTATTATGGGAATCGGCCCTTTATCTGTATTCTTTTAAGGAGTTAAGGGGGAGGTAACAAAAGTTTCCTGAGTCTTCTGTTTCTTAAAAGTAATCAGTCTAAATCCTCATGCCAAAGAGACACATTTGGGGTGGCAGATTTTGCTCCCCCACAGCCCTGCCTTTGAAACTTCTCCAAGAAGTTTCACAGTCCAGAGTTGAGTCGATAGACTATTGCCATCACATTGAACCAGTCTCTCAGTCCTGACATAGGTCAGTCCAGTTAAATTCATTTCAGGAGGCAGAGATGCATGTGGTCTCCCAAATTAGGTCTATATTGTGTAAGCAAGAATTCAGGTATTTAATAAGAGTCATTGAAACAAAGGAGAAACAAAGGTTAATGGTTGGAGCACATTATAAACCAGTTTCTGAGCCTAGGGAGTAGCCAGCCAGGATTTCTAGATGTCAGGGTTGAAACAACTTTTGCAATTTCAGATGTCTTTGATGATGTCATCAGGTGTTTAGATTAACTTTCTGAGTGGCTTACACAACAGTAGGCAAAAAGATTGTCTAAACATGGACTATTGTGATCTCTCAAGTTTTTATCAAATTATTCTAATTTATTTATAAAATAAATCTAGTTCCTATAAACTTAGCCTGGTTATTTATATAAATGCATCAAGAATGGCAATTGAGCCCAGCCATTGTGGCTCAGTGGTTGTGTCGACCCATGCACTAAGAGGTCACTGGTTTGATTCCCAGTCAGGGCATATGCCTAGGTTGCGGGCTTGATCCCCGGATGGGGGCGTGCAGGAGGCAGCCCATTGATGTTGATGTTTCATCTCATCGATGTTTCTATCTCTCTCACTCTCTTTCTGCCTTCCTCTTTTCTCTAAAATAAATGAAAACACTAAAAAAAAAAAAAAAGAATAGCAATTGATCACATAGGCTCTTTTAAATCTGTTTTGCTGGAACTTTTCATAAGGAATCTCCAGACTGAATTTTTCACAGCCTCTCAAAACTAAGAAACCAAGCCAAAGACTTGCCTTTGGGCTTTACCCTGTAATACCACTAGATTTGGGTTAGTTCCTCTCTCCTTGAGCTTCCCAAAATATCCCAGGTTTCCTGCCCTTGCCAGAAGTAACCTTCCTTGCTCACCAGTTAAGGCTGCTGAATCCTGTAAGCAAGGTACTAGGCTGATGTTTTTTCCAAGTGAGCTTTATTGGCTTCCATAAAATCAGGTTTTATTCCTTAAAACTCTACGGTCCTATCTGAGTCTATACATGTGTCTCTCAAACATGACATTGTAGTAAAACCCTTAGTAGTATAACCAATGTTTCCCATTGTGTCCTATTACAAGAGAACAGATTCTTAATGAACATATGTAAATAATTGTATACATGGAAATAAGAAGACTCACTAAGAGTTTCCAAATTCTTTAGGGATCAGGTAGGAAGAAGATAAATGTTTCAATTAGCAAGGTATAATTTACCAAATTGCTATGGGTCATAGGTAGCTCGGGGGGAGAGGGGGGAACAGGTCCTTATATCTGGGTAACAAAGATTAAAGAACCAATAATATTTAATAAAAAGTCATAAAAATTATAATCATTATTATTGTTTATTTAGTACTGTGTAATTCTTACTGACCTTGATCTTTTGTTAGCAGTTTTATGAAGCCATTAATTTCTCCATTAGAGTTCTACAAATTCTTACCTAGTTCAATAGTATGATCTGAAAGTTGTTAGAAACCTGTATTCCAGAGTACTTTTTATGAATCTCTTTGAAAATGAAACACATTTTGCAAAAGCATCAGAGTAAAACAATAACTGTCTGTAAATGACAAAAGACTTATAATGTCATGGTTAAATATCTGATTACCATGTAGTTGACAGGGAAATTTGGTTATTTCTGTAGCACACATTTTAAGGTAGGGAGTAGAATTATGACTGATAACATCACCCAGGCATTGTTTTAGAATTTACATGTAATTTTTAGAACATTTATTATATTCATAACATTCACCCATTCAATATAACTTAAGAAGGCTTAATCATCACTTATTTGACAATTTTTCCATGTAATTTAACATGCCTAATTAGTTTAATATTTCCCTTTTTATAAAAAGAGACCAAATCATTTAAAATGTTTCAGGGACCCTCTGAAAAATTCCACTTTGTTGAGCTCAAAAGGAATTTGATTATGAGAAGTATGTCAAAACTGTCAAAAGGGTTTTAATATAGGTCACTGACACAATATTTATTCATTCAGCTATGATGACAAAGGTTTTGCAGGCAAATTCAGAAAGTTAAATACTTGTAAGTGGACCTTAGCTCTTGTAATCAAAACCTGATAAAACAACATAGGAAATTACTTAGATAAAACATAGAATTCCTGCTTTTTAGGTAGCTTGCTCAAAGGTAAAGAAAAGCCATTCATAATCCCTTTATCAAGAGCAGACCAAAAGTCCCATAAACTTTATTCTTTTAACAAGAGAGAAAACCAAATTCTAATTTTGTTTCAGCTGACTTTTGATATTAAAAATGATTTACTTGAGCCCTGGCAGATTTGGCTCAGCGGCTGCGGTCCAGAGAGACCCAGATTCGGTTCCCGCTTAGGGTGCGCGCACCTGGGTTGCAGTTTGTCCCCGGCCCTTTCACATCCATGTTTCTCTCTCTCTCTCTCTCTCTCTCTCTCTCTCTCTCTCTCTCTCTCTCTCTCTCTCTCTCTCCCCCTCCCCCTCCCCCTCCCCCTCCCTCTCCCTCTCTCTCCCCCCCCCTCCCTCCTTCCCACTCTATCTGAACATCTGAACACAGATGAAAAAATGTCCTCAGGTGAAGATAAAAAAAAAAAAATTATGTACTTGATTAAATTTATCTCCATGTTAGCGAGCATAATGATGCATAAAACTCTTTTCTTAAGGTTCCTTTCTCACAAACCTTCTATAAAACTTTCTTTTTTAATTTTTTTTTTTTTTTTTTTTTTTTTTTGAGAGAGAGAGAGGAAGGGAGAGATAGAAACATTGATGTGAGGGAGAAACATGGCTGCCTCCTGCACGTTTCTTACTGGGAATCAAGCCTGTAACCTGGGCATGTACCCTGACCGGGAATTGAACCTGAACCTGGACCCCTCAGAGGTTCATGGTATGACGCTCAATCCACTGAGCCATACCATTCCTTTTTTACATTGAAATTTTGTCCTGTGCTTTTTATCTCTTTTTTTAAACCACTCTTTAAGACTAAATTATTTTCCTTTAATAAAATACATTTTTATTTCTTAGGCCATTTTTGCGGTTGTTTTTTTTGTTTGTTTTCCTTGCATAATAGGATGTTTTCCTTACTGTTCTAGTAGCTTTAACTGCATATATTAATTAGAATTTTTAACCCTTAGAAACCTTAATTTCTAATGAAAACTAAGAAGTAAGCAATTGTAGACTGTTTGTTGTACCAATATGTTTTTGATGAACAAACTATGAATGCCTTTCATAATTTCTAGAAACATATTTGTTCATAGTACAATTTTAAAAGCACAAAAACACAGTTTACTAACAGACCTAAATATAGTAGTTCTATAATATGTGTATCTGAAGTGATTTATAGTCTGCTTAACTTCACAGTGAAAGTGTTTAATGTGGGGAGTATTTGATATGTAGGCTTTTTCTTGAAAAAACCGTATTTTTCCAGTTTTTTTCCCTAGCAAAAGGAAGGGATTTTTGTGAGCAATAATGGAAAGCTGCCAAGTTTCTTAATAATAATTCTTCCCCTCTTTTATTTATTTTTTAAATATATTTTTATTGATTTTTTAGAGAGAGAGGAAGGGAGAGAGATAGAAACATCGATGTGAGAGAGAAACATGAATCGGTTGCCTCCTGCACACCCCTCATCGGGGATTGATCCCACAGCCCAGGCATGTGGCCTGACCAGGAATCAGACTAGGACCTCTCAGTCCATGGGGTGATTCTCAGGATTCTCAGTCCACTGATCCACACCAGCTGGGCTTCTTCCCTATCTTTTAGAAGATTGGAGTGAAACTTTTTTCCTGCCTAAATATATTCTTAAATTCTCCAATAACATATATTTATTTCCTCATTCCCTAGTAATGTTCTGATGCTGGAAGCTTCAAATTTTGGTCTCCTTAGAATAGAAGAACCTGTTAAGCACATTATGCTAGACTGGATTACTTGCCCCTTTACCATGTATAGTGAGAAATCTAAACCTAAAGGCTTAAACCTAACCTAGTTGGAGTATCTTACATATGAAAATATAGTTTACCCCACTAGCTACTTCTGTTCAGCTTATTTCAAGTGCGAGTTAAAAAGATTCCTTCATCCCAGATAAGCTATCCATAAATCTTAACTCTTTTTACTGATTTTTACCACTTTGTGCAGTAAGTGTTCAAAGATCTATTCAAAGCACAATAAGATCTAGTGAGAAAAGAATGAGATATGAAATTTATCCTCAAGGGATCAGAATTCTAAGGAAAAGAAAGACCAATGTATTATGCAATAGGGAAAGCCACACCCTGAGGTACAGAAAGAGGGTCTATAAAGGCGTTTTACTGAAAGGTTGAACATTGGCTCTATTTTTGTCCTTTAAGAATGTTTTTCATTCCTTCCTTCTCTGTAAGTCAGCTCCATACCAAGTATTTGGGTTTAGATCATGAGATTGGATCTAATATAATATAACCTCTTCCTAGATTCTGTAGTTTCTTACACTGTTCAATTTTCTCTTACTTGGTGAATATAGTTTGACCATCTGCTTCAATAGTCAATACACTGATTTTTTCCCCCCTTCTGGCAGTGGCTATCTTCAATGGACATCAGAACTCTACCTTTTATATTAAATCCAGCCTTAGTCCAGATGACCAGTTTTTAGTCAGTGGTTCAAGTGATGAAGCTGCCTATATCTGGAAGGTAAGTTGCTAAACTTCCCCCATAAACGTGAGACTAAAGTATTCTTGCAAATACTTCCCCCCCCCAAGATGAGATAAGTCTATTGTAAACATGTATGATTAACTTTTTCTAGGTCAATGTTTAGTAAAAATTGCTTCTTGCCTTTTAATATAAACAAAACCTCACTGTTGGCAAAATATATCAAATTTTCATGGCCGGAGCTTCTCAGAAATTGACAATCCATATCCTCCAATAGTTTTAGATTATCAGGAAATTGAGAATTCAGAAGACTGGAAAGAAACTTAATTACTTTGTCCTGCTTTCTGGTAAAACATGCTGTACTGTTTTTCTACCCTGTGTTTTAAAATTCTCATTCAAAATACATGTAGTATTTTAATCTCTAAGACTCAGTCTAAACCCAAATCAGCCATAGAACCTTGCACAAAACACTCAGATACTTGTATAGTAATTGTGTTCTTTACTCTCTTGTCTTAGGAGTGGTTTAATCTTCAGTCACTGAAATAGATGTGGCTGGTTTATCAGTTTTGTATATATTTAATAGCATTATTTAAATTTTTTTGTTTTTCTGATTTCTCATTTCTGCTACACAAATTTATATATTTTTTTACTTTTTAAATAGTGATTCTAAAATGACTGCTGAAAGCTAAGAAATTTAAAGTTGTCCATGTGAAGTCCAATGGAGAAAATTGAGAGGTTTCACTTAAGTAGCACTTGTGACCACTAAAAAATAGCTCTTGTGGGAATAATTAACTATAGAAATGTCTGGGCATTCAAGAGAGAAAAGCATTGAGGCATTGTTTTCCTAGAGCTAGAAATTAATTGTCTTCTAGATTGCCCAGTAACTTCTTAAGTGTCCTTGACATTGGTAAATTGAATGATCAGAGTTCACACATTTTGGATTTTAGAGTCATGTCTAAAACTTTATAAGCCCATAGGTTCAATGTTATCAAATCTCTTCTCAAGAGAAATGATATCATTTTTAGTCCTGTCAGCCTCTAGGAAGTCAATTATCTTTAATAGTGTCTTAAGACAAGGATAAAATCTATCAGGTATGAAGTATTATTCTTCAGCTTAATTTCATGTCCTGGAGGAAGTACTAAAAAGTGATTTCTCTATATACCTAGAGTTGCAAAATGCAATGCTACCTTATCAAAAGCTTTTAGTAACAATATCCTAGATCGGGGTGGGGAACCTTTTTTCTGCCAAGGGCCATTTGGATATTTATAACATTGTTCTCTGGCCACACAAAATTATCAACTTTGCTCTGGCCAGTTTGGCTCAGCAATTAGAATGTCTTCCCGAGGACCTAAGAGTCAAAGGTTCTATTCCAGTCAAGAGCACATACCTCGGTTGCAGTTCAATCCCTGGCCCTGGTTGGGGTTGTGCAGGAGGCAACCAATCGGTGTGTCTCTCTTATTGATGTTTATCCCCCCCCCTTTCCCCTTCCCCTCCTCCCTCTATCTGAAAGTCAGTGGAAAAATATCCTCTGGTAAGGATTTTTTTAAAAAATTATCAACTTAAAAATTAGCTTACTGTGTCCGGCTGGTGTGTCTCAGTGGATTGGGAGAGATCACAGTTTGATTCCCGGTCTGGACACATGCTGTGAGTGAGGGGCATACAGGAGGCAGCTGAGCAATGTATCTCTCTCACATCGATGTTTCTATCTCTCTCTCTTCCTCTCTTTCTAAAAAAAAAAATCAATAGAAACATATTTTTTTAAATTAGCCTGCTATATTTGGTCAGGCTGATTTGGTGAGGCGTGTGATATTAGCTGGTATTGATTTAAGGCCTACCGGCCAGACATTCTCCACCCCTGCCCTAGATGGTCACAAGGTGGAGATATTGTTCTATCCAAGATGCTTTTGTGTTTGGCTTGCCTCTTTTTCTACAGTGTATTTCTTTTATCTGTTGTATTGTGTTATGAAAATTTGCTTATAAAACATATGTTTGAGACCCCCATCTTGTGATAAGTTTTCACCTAGTTTGTCTATAAGTTTCTATCTTCTTTAAAAAAAAAAAAGTTCAGACACACCAAAAAGCATAATAAAGGATTATCCAAAAAAAATGCTTATGCCCTAAAAAAAATTGCTTAAAATCCTTTCTTAGGTATACATAATTAAGATTGGATAGAGTTTTACTGTCAATTCTTACAAAGTTACTCCCTAGCCCTCTTCACTAGTACAAAGGCCTTTGTTGTTGTTGTTGTTTCAGGGAATGAGATGCTCCTTCTCTTTAAAGATAAGCAGTAAAGATACTTGGCTGTTGTTAGTAACCCTTTTTCAGATATCTGATTAGTGGCTATCACATATATGGGTGACTCTTTCTGAATTCCTAGGCTGGGTCACATGTTAGTACTGAATGACGTGGGTCAGACATGATGTTCTGCCTGTCCACACATAACTCAGTGTGCAAAGTGATATTTGAGATCCTGGCAAGCTAACTGCTCCTAAAATTGAATTAGCCTAGTGAGGTGGCTCAGTTTCTCTTTTCTATGATAAAACAAGGGGGTTGGGGTTTGAAAAGAAAATCTCACACAAGCCAAGTATCCAGCCTGTTAGGTTGACTTATAAGACAACCTACATTTCCAAGAAGTCCAGATTCTCTCAAGTGTTGGTATTTTTTCTACACTAAAAAGTCCATGGACATAAGAAGACAAAGTGACAGAAGGAAGTTTTAGATCTTGAGACACAAGAGAATGGCCTCTTCATTCTCACCACTGCCCAGCAAAGGGGAGGTGTAATATAGACTCTGTAATACTGATGTCTAAGACTTCAAAAGAAAAAGATACAATGTTACAAATATTTTTTAAAATATTCTATTCCTTGCCCCACCATCACCCATACTCCCTCCTTCTCTGGTTCATTTCTGATATAAGCACTGAATAGTATTGAAGTGGTTATAAATAAACTGATTTGGCACAGTCATTGTACCGCTGACTGGCGAAACATTGAGCCTGACTAGGAAGTGTAAATGATCTCCTGGCAGAAATAAAGATTAGATTTCATTTCTCACTGGGAAGGATAAGGAGGTTTTTTTTAGGAAAGGTGCTGATCTTTTTTGCATGTTTAAGTATATAAAAAGTTTTATGAAGTCTGTAGGTTAGAGCCAGTTACTACTAGAGGTATTTCATAGTTCTGGTGGTTTAACTTTGGGATTCACATGCCTTGAATTAAAGTCTTTATAACTAGTGGAATATCTAAGAACAATTTTTTGTGTTTTGACCATCTCCAGAATGCATGGATGAAAATGTTTCTTGGACTCAATAGTCTCCTTCCTTTTTAAAAGTAGAAGGAGGCTTTAAAAAAAAAAAATCAGCCCTGGCCGGTTTGGCTCAGCGGTTAGAGCGGCCGCCTGTGGTCCAGAGAGACCGGGGTTCAGTTCCCGCTAAGGGCATGTACCTCGGTTGCAGTTTGTCCCCGGCCCTGGTTGGTCGTGCGGGTGGCAGCCACTCGATGTGTCCCTTTCACATCGATGTTTCCCTCTCTCTCTCTTCCTCTCTCTCCCTCCCACTCTGTCTGTACAAAAAATGGAAAAATGTCCTCAGATGAGGATTAAAAAAAAAAAAAAAAAAAATCATGTAATTATAGTAATGTTTTTATAGTAATGAAATGACAATAAATAAAAATGTGTTTGAATAAAAATGAAGGATTTGGCCCAGCCAGTGTGACTCTGGATTGAGCATTCTCCCATGGACTGAGGGATCCCAGTTCGATTCCTGGTCAGGGCACATGCCTGGGTTTCAGGCTCAATCCCCAATGAGGGGCATGTAGGAGGCAGCCAATCGATGTTTCTCTCACATTGACGTTTCTGTCTCTCTCTTCCTCTCTGAAAAAAAAAAAAAAGAATAACATATTTTAAAAACTGAAGGATTTAAAAGCCACCTGAGTTTCATTAGAGGAAACTAATCTTCCTTGAAGCATATCATACTAGGATAGTCCTAACCTGCATTCACAAATACATATTGGACAATAGTTCTCATTTCAACCCAAAACATGCCCCTCCCTCCACTTTTTTTATTTAGATAGAATTCATATAATGTAAAATTCACCATTTTAGTCATTTTGTGTACATTTCAGTGATTTTGTGTATAATCACAATATTATGCAACTGTCACCACCATCTCATTTCCAAACATTTTTATTGCTCCAGAAAGAAACTCAGTACCTTTTAATGCTCAGTCTCCATTCCCCCCTGCTCCTGGCAGCCACTAACCTGTGTTCTGTCTCTATGGATTTGCCTATTCTGGAATTTTATATAAATGGAATTATACAATAAATATGTGATCTTTTATATCTGAGTTCTTTCACTTAACATGTTTTTAAGAATTGTCATTGTTATTGCGTGTATCAGTACTTCATTCCTTTTTATGACTGCATATTTCATTGTATGGATAGTCCACATTTTTTTTATCCATTCATCTGTTGGTAGACATTGGAATTATTCTACTCTTTGGCTTTATGAATAAAACTACTATAAACATTCATGTACAAGTTTTTGTTTGAACATGTTTTCAATTCTCCTGGGAGGATATACCTAAGATTAGAATAGCTGGATCATATGGTAATTCATTCTGTGTTTAACTTTTTGAGGAACCTTCCCTTGACTTTTTTTGTTGTTAATTCTCCCCTGAGGATATATTTTTTTCCATTGATTTCAGACAGAGTCGAAGGGAGGGAGAGGGAGAGAGAGAGAAACATTCCTGTGAGAGAGAGACATCAATTGGTTGCCTCCTACACAACCCCAACCAGGGCCAGGGACCGAACCTGCAACTGATATACTTGCCCTTGACTAAGAACCAAAACCAAGACCTTTCAGCCCACGGGCTAATGTTCTTACAACTGAGATAGACCAGCCAGGAGTACTTTTAATGCTATGTTAAGTGCCTGGCTCATAGTTATTATTCAACAAATGCTGACTTTTATTGTCATTATTATTACTATTCCTACCTTATCAAACTGTAAGAAGTTTTTTTCAAGAGGTCTAAGCTTTGTTTTTTCTTTTAGATCCTATAGATAAATCTAGTAACGTACATACATTTTACTAGTTGATGTTTGGATTTTCTTGAAATGTGTTTTGATCTTCTTTTGTTTTTTAATCCTCACCCGAGGATATTTTTGCATTTATCTTCAGATAGAGGGGGAAGAAGAGAGAGAGAGAGAGAAGCATCGATGTGAGACGCATCGACTGGCTGCCACCCACACAACCCCAACCAGGGCCGGGGACAAACTGCAATCGAGTTACATGCCGTTAGCAGGAACCGAACCCAGGACTCTCTGGTCCTCAGGCAAACACTCCAATGGCTGAGCCAATCCAGCCAGGGCTTGATCTTTGAGTACATGTTTAGGTTCTAAGTATTATGATACCTGGGAAGCTGAGGAAGGGGCAGTATCATTAAATGAAAAGATAGAGGCAATAAGCAGAGTAAACCAATGGAGTAGAATAATGTGTTTCTACCAGGGAGGGTCAAGAGGACACGAAGATTTCCTTTTCCTATAAACTTGCTGCTAACAGACCTGCTTGGGTCTTGGGTGATTAGAAACTTAATGGGCTGGAGCCCATTAGTAGAGGAGGAAGGTGAATTTTTGTGGCTACTGAGATAGTTAAAGACTGTCTTAAAGTCTTTTTAAAAATATGTTAACTCGTAGAAGGGTAAGTTACTGTTGTCTGTGGCATTGTAGGAGTAGGCAGTAAGAAATTCTTTTAGATATACTTAGAAAAAGCTTCCTCTCTGTTTAAATTTCTTCTATACAGCAAGGCAAAGTAAACTGTCCTTTGTCTTCTTTTGCTTTTTGAATCATTATATATGTGCCAATTAATCCAAGAGAAGAGTAGTAATAAATTGGGTAACCTTATGATTCAGTGCGTCAAATCTCTTAACTATAATCTGAGGAATCTATTAAGTTTACTTAGTCATAATCACAAATGTTCTTTCCGGAGTTGCCTCCACTTTCTCTATATAAATGAGCAATGATTCAGAGCCTCAGGAAAATAAAGAGAATAATTTCTCTTTCTCAAACACGTGCTAATAATAGTATATGAGTTTTTGCTCCATACTGTGCTGATTGATTCCCATGGTCTCCAAAAGGTATTGACAGCTCTTTTTTTTAATCATCTGAGGACTTTTTTTTTGCATTTATTTTGAGATAGAGCGGGAGAGAGAGAGACATATCAAGTGGCTGCCACCCACAAGACTCCAACTGGGACCAGTGACAAACTGCAACTGAGGTACGTGCCCTTAGCAGGAACCGAACCTGGGACTCTCTGGTTCTCAGGCCGATGCGCTAACTTCTGAGCCAAACCGGCCAGGGCGGATTGACAGCTCTTGAATCAGACAGCCGTCAAATGCATATTACTATTGGTATTCAGTGAGGGAGGAAATAGTATTCTTAGTCACATGTGTAGTACTTCACAATGTGACCCTTCTTTTTTATACATTAAAATGTGGCAATACTTACTTGAAAATTCAAGGACTCTAAGCAAATTAACTGAAATAAAATCTTAGAGGAATTTTTCTTCCAAAAAGGATATAAAAGTGCTGTGCAAAATATAGTTTATAACCTTCAAAAAGAAGGGGTATAACTTTGGACTTTGATAAAAGTCAGTGACTCTTGTTTTGGAAGAAAGACTATCCTCTTGCCTAGTTGATATGTCTCAGTGGTTGCACATCAACCCCTGTAACAAGAGGTTGCCAGTTCAATTCCCGGTCAGGGCACATGCCCAGGTTGTGGGCCAAATCCCCAGTGGGGGGCGTGTAGGAAGTGGCCAATCGATGTTCTCTCTCATCTATGTTTCTGTCTCCTTCTTCCTTCCTCTCTCTCTAAAATCAATAAAGGGGGGGAAAAAAGTATCCTCTTATCCCAAGAATACTAATAGCATGTCTCAGGTACCTTCAGGATATAGTTCATGTTAGTGTCCCTGGAGGAAGCTGGCTAGAGAAGATCTGAAAATGTCTAGGCTATGTAAAAATAGGGTTCTATCTGAAGTGTACTACTAGCAGATGAACCTCATCCTTCTATAAAGTTCACTAGCTAAGAGGTGAAGGACAAAACTCTTCTTAAATTTGGGTCAAAATATGTATAGCTAGATAGTCCTGATTTGAAATAAGACTGGTACTGGTATTTAAGCCCATTATTTACTTACTTGATTAATGACAGAAATACTTTTATTGTCCACTGGGACTCTTTTTCTAAGCTATAGTTAGGCATTCCTAGGGAGCTTTGGTAACAATCCTAAAGATCTCTAAGGCACAAATATGAAGAAATTCAAAGCCTTTTCTGGGAGTCCTAATATTGCTCTGCTGACTTGTTTCTTTTTGACATTGCACTAGGTGTCCACGCCCTGGCATCCTCCAACTGTGCTCCTGGGTCATTCTCAAGAGGTCACATCTGTGTGCTGGTGTCCATCAGATTTCACAAAGGTTTGTAAATAAATATCCTTAGTTGGATTAAGAAATAGATCATACAACCCTAACCAGGTAGCTCAGTTGGTGCCAGGTTTGGTTCGCAGGTTCAGTCCCCAGTAAGGGCACATAAAGAATCAACTTATAAATGCATAAATAAATGGAACAACAAATCAGTGTTTCTCTTCCTTCCACTCTCTAAAACCAAAAAAATAAAAAGTAGATCATAGATTTATAGGTTTTCTCAAGGTTAGTTTGAGAGTTACACATTTTCATGCTTGAATATAGAGATTTAAAAGATCTAGAGGCCATCCAGGATCTGCATCAACATTAATCATGTGTATTCTACTTTTCTCTACCAATTGAGAAATTGTATTATGCACTAAGGAATGAGGATGGATTTCTTGGTATCCTGGAGTCATTCCTTTTCTAAACATAGAATTAAGTTTGTAATGTAATTAAAATTTGATCCTAAAATTTAAGGTAAAAAGAAAATGTAAGGTGAGAGCTTGTCTTTTTAACTTTTCTACATATTAATGTGGTACATTGAAGGTAACATCTCAGCTGTTCTTCACAGGCCAGCTTGGATTTTCACATGCTAAAAACTGCTTAGTGTGAAGTTTTAGGCTCTCTGTGGTTAACTACACAAGTAGTTCCAAAATGTTTTAGACACTCTAGAAAGAAAGAAATACTCTCACTTAAAATTTTTTTTAATAGTGAAAATAAAAACCTGAAATCTAGAAAGGCCACTCACTTTTCTAACCCTTACTGCCCCTAGTCTTTGGGTTATTCTGGATTTATAGGAAATGTCGATTATGTGGAGATCTCTTCTTTCTCACTTTGACATTTTAAGGTTTTGTTGCCTTTTGTTACCATCTGTTTTTTATCTTCCAAAAACTCATGATCTGGTCTACTCCTGGCATCCTTGCTAATTCTGTGTAACCATTTCTGTGGTCAGCTTCATGATAGACCTTTTTTTGAAATTACTACTTTAATTACCAGTAACTACAATAATACTACACCAGTGACATTTTTCTTTTGGGATACCATGTTTACAATGAAATACCTTCTTTTAACATGGAGTTCTGTATCATCATAGAACTCACTAAGATGGTTTTTGAAATATTCAGTTCATTATGTCATCTCTTTGCAACTATCGTATGTTGTCCTTATCTTTATGCACAGAAGATTCAAAAGAAGTGGCAGGGCTGTTGACCAATACTAATCTAATGACCACCTTTATAAAAAGTTCTTTGAAATAATTTTGTCCCTTGCATAGAGTTAGGAAAGTAAAATATGATTTAAAAAAAAGGTTATGCCTTTGAAATTGGCAAGATTTGGTTCTACTAGATCTGCCACTCAATTATGGTGACCTTGGGCAAATAATTTTTTTTTTTTGTAATCCTCACCCGAGGACATTTTTGGATTTATCTTCAGATAGAGCGGGAGGGAGAGAGTGGGGATGAGAGAGAGAGAGAGATCTGTGTGAGAGAGACACATCATCTGGATGCCACCCACACGACCCCAACCGGGGCTGGGACAAACTGCAACCAAGGTACGCGCCCTTAGCGGGAACCGAACCCGGTACCCTCTGGTCTGCAGGCTGATGCTCTAACCGCTGAGCCAAACTGGCCAGGGCTCGGTCATATAATTTTATTACTATTTTGTAGATGAGATTATTTGAGTATAAGGATTTTTATATTGTGAGAATTAAATAAAATAAAGAATGCAAATTGTCAGGCACACAGTAGGTGCTCTATATGTAATAACTCTTGTTAATAGACTATAGAGTAACTAGGGATTCCAGGCATTTTTTTGTAGAGCAGTTAAATATGTGTGTCTTCTTTTGGCCTCCCAGTAAGGAAAGGAAAAAGCTGCCAGTCTCTTGGGGCCAAGACTTAAGAGAACGTGTGTTCTTTTTTTTCTATCTCTTTAGTGACTGAAATAGAGAAATTATATAAACAAATGCTGGGGAACAGCTCTGGTACCAGTGGCCATTTGCCACAAGCTCTTCAAGCTGGACTTTCTCTGCCATAAAAGGCTTGGGACCAAGATCAGGAATGGTCAGATATTTTTAAAGGGGCAAAGGTTATTTTTAACTTCTTTCAGCCTAGTGAACTTGTTTTCCCAGATTGCTCCTTTACCTATCCGGGGGAAAAAAATCGAAGGATTGGTTTCATTCTAATTGTCACAGCCTACTAGAGTCATGGACTAAGTCTGATCTTGGAAATGATCCCATTAAACCAGCAATAAACCAGAACATGCAAAATCCAGAAGAGATTCACAGAAATTGAATGTTTGTGACATACACTGATTAATCGTTTAAGGAAAAGAGAAAGCAAGAAGAGTATCTTAATTAAATATTTCATAGTTACATAAAGATAATAAAGATAATGACTTTCCCAGCTCCTTGAGAATAAAATGAAATGCACCTGGTTTATAATAGAGCTTTAGGTTAATAAAAAATGACATAACAAAAGACATCAACAGAATGTATATAAAGAAGAAACTAGAGAATTTACTTCTTTGGAAATTTGCAATGATTCCTAAAAGCAGGGAACAGAAATACATGATCTTTCAGGTGCCATTTTTTATATCAAACAAAATAATTTTCCAGTCATGAGCCCTTAGACAACATCTACTTTTTACTTTGTTGTGAATCTTTTATTAAAACTCCTTAACTCCCTTCCTGGTTCTCCTTAGATTGCTACCTGCTCTGATGACAATACACTGAAAATCTGGCGCTTGAGTAGAAGCTTAGAGGAGAAATCAGGAGATAAACTCTCCACAGTGGGTTGGGCCTCTCAGAAGAAAAAAGAGGCGAGAGCTGACCTAAGTAAGGATCCTATACATTTTTCTACGTTTTTTTCTGTGGTTTGATTGTTTATTTTCTGAGTGCTACTGTTTATCATCTACACAAGATACTTCAATCCAGTGGTGGTTTTATTTGTAAAATATTTCTCGAATGTGCTAGGCACCATTCTAAGATGCTGGGAATTCAACAGTGAACAAAATCGAGAATGCCAAAGATGTAAATGAAGGTGACATGTTAGTGTTAGAGGCAATACAAAAGTTAAGGAGGTAAAATACGTACTATTGCAGATAACAGCAGGGCTTAGGAAAAAGGAAAGCAATGAAGGGAGAAGATTGGCACAGTGTGCTCTTGAAATTTTAAATTGGGTGCCCAGGGAAGCCTTAGTGAAAGAATACATTTGGTACAGGAAGTGAAGTAGTGAGCCATGTGGATATTTTGGCAGACAAAACAGCAAGTACAAAGGTCCTGAGGCTCAGGAGCAGGCCTACAGGATGAGGCAGAAGTAGGTTTACAGTTTTGAATACGCATAACTCAAGAGTTTATTCTTGTATTATTTATTAATTATTGTATTTTCCATATGACAACTGTAAACCTTCTTTTGCCCCACCCTGTATTTCTTTACCATAAATGCACCCATTTAAAGTATACAGTTTAGTGGTCTTTAACATATTCAGTTGGACAGTCATCAGCACAGTCTAATTTTAGAATATTTTCAACCCCAAAATGAGGGTTCCAATTTCTTCATGGTACCGGCATATCATGAATAACAACATTTGTTATTATTAATTTGTTTGATTTTAACCATCTTGGTGAGTTTAGTGAAGTGGTATCCCATTGTAGTTTTGATTTGTATTTTCCTGATGACTAATGATTATGAACATCATCTTTGCTTACTGACCATTTGTATATTTTCTTTGGAGAAATACCTGTGCAAATCCCTTGCCTATATTTTAATTGGGTTATTTGGGTTTTTTTATCGATGAGTTGTAAGCATTCTTTATATATTCTAGATACAAGTCCATGTCATCTAATGATTTGCAAATATGTTTTTCTTATTCTGTAGGTTGTCTTTTCACTTTCTTGGTGGTGTCCTTTGACTCATAAATTTTCTAATTTTGATGAAGTACAATTCATCTCTCTTTTCTTTTGTCATTTCTGTTTTTGATGCTATAGTTAAGAAACCATTGCCTAACCCAGGTTCACAAAGATTTACTCCTGTGATTTTCTTCTAGCTAAGAGTTGTTTTATTTTAAGGTCATAGTCCATTTTGTGTTTATTTTTGTGTACAATGTGGGGCAAGGATCCAAATTCATTCTTTTGCGTGTGGATATCTACTTTTTTCTCAGAATCATTTTTTAAAGAGACCGTTCTTTACCCCGTTGAATTGTTTTGGCATCCTTGCCAAAAAATCAAATAACTATAAATGTAAGGGTTTATTTCTGGACTCTCAGTTCTATTGCCATTGGTCTATATGTCTGTTCTTATGCCGGTACCATGTTGTCTTGATTACTGTAACTTTGTAGTAGGTTTTGAAATCGGATAGTCTAAATCTCCAATTTTCTTTTTCAAGATTGTTTTTTACTATTTTGGCCTCTCATTTCTATACAAATTTTAGGACTAGTTTGTCAGTTTCTTTGCAAAATAGCTCTCTGAGGTTTTGATACTGATTCATTGAGTATGTGGATCAGTTTTGGTAGTATCATCATGTTAATAATGTTAAATCTTCTGATCCATGAACATGGGATATCTATCTGCTACTTTGTCTTTATATACTTTTCTCTCTCTAGTTTTAGAAAACATAAAAGAGAAGAATCATATGAGGAAAAAGCTATCAGTATTTCTACCACTCATACATAATTTTAACTTTTTTTTCAGATTTTTTTCCTTTATCCATTGAGATTTTTAACAGTTATAGTAATATTGTATATACATTTGCATTTCTTGGGGATATTTTTTTTACTAAACATGATGTCCTAAGCACCTTCTGTGTTATTTTTTAAACAAAACATGTAAAATAGCCCACTGAGTAAGTATTCCATAGTTTGCCTAACTATTCTCTTGTATTAGACATTTTGTTCCCAATATTCTGTGAGATTTTTTTTCTGAATTTAGGGTCCCCCTTCCATTAAAATAGATTCCCAGAGGTGGAATTCTGTGTCAATGGCTCCAATCATTTTAAGACTTTAGGTGCAGAATATCCTGCTTTTAACTTTATTTTTATTGTGTCATTAATTATTCTTAGTTCTGGAAGCCAAGTCACACAAGAAATTCCACATATTGACCAAATTTGGACAACAACATATAGCCACTCATGAGTACTAGCACAGTTGTTTTAAGGACCTACTTGGATTATTTCATTTAATTCCCCAGACAACTGAAACTGAAGCTCAAGGAGGTTAGGCTTGCCTAAGATTACGCAGCTGTGAAGTTGAAGAAGAACCAGAGTTCAACACTTGCAGTCTGATTCTAGTGCATATGCTTTGAAGCACTCTGCAGCATTGCCTTTAGAACTCAACATAGCAAAGCTAAGTTAACACCAGACCAGGAATTATACCTAGATTTCTCCATTTCTGGGTGATGCTGGAGTTACTCTGAAGAGCACTACAGGGAACAACCTGACATGAGTGCCAAAGGCTGGCACACTGACCATTAAACCTGTAAGCCACCATCCAGCAGCAGATTGGCTGCTGCTGATCACACTGCCATCTTGAAAATTATGTTTCTCTGCTTTCCCAGGCTTCTAATGGCCACCCCAACTTTCCTTATTGTCTTAGACTGCATATCTTCTCTTTTGGCCCTTTTAACACACCAACTGAAAGGGTTTAAATCCCAAGACCCTCTGCCCTACTTTTCCCAGCCAAGTACCTGCTCTGCAGCTTACTCTTCTTTCACTGTTTCAGCCAGAAATCTGACAAGGCCAATGGTTCTCACCCTGGCTGTGCATCAGAACCACTTGTGGAGCTCTTTTAAAAGTTTGAGCATCCCTAGAGAGTGTTCACTAGGTCTGGGGTGGAGGCCAAGTACCTGTATTTTTATAAAGCTCGAAGTAAGTCTGGTATGCAGCCAGGATTGAGAACCTCTAGTCTAGGCATTTATTGAGTGACAAAGATAATTATTCTTATCTTGAAGAGAAGGAAACCTTACCTGTTGTATCTCAAGTGCTTACTGCAGTCTCAAAAGTCAGCAGAATGCTTACAGACTTTTTTTTCTTGGTGCCTGGAACCTCACTCTCATCCCTCAGCAGTAATGAAATCTAATAAACATTGTTTAATAATTCCTGGCTAGGTACATTTTAGGCACTAGACCCAAAAATGACTAACTCATCATCATCTGCCCTCTAGGTGCTCACAGTTTAGTCAAGGAGGCAGATTTTAAAAAAAAAGAAAAAAAAAGCTGTAGTACATTCTAAACATTATTCCTAGCAATATAAACAAAAGGCTCTGGAAATGCTTTTCCTATGGGAGAGGAGGAAAGAAGTTTGTGAATTCTATGCAATTGTCATCAGAGCCTGGAAACATGAGAATTTTTGCCTGGCAAAGAAGGGGCAGGCTTGGCAAGAAAACCACATGAATAAAGACAGACATGTGACAGTGCATAGCTTGTTCAGGAAGCAGTGAGTAGTCAGTCTCCTGTAATAGGATCCTAAAGTAGCATATAGTACGTGGTAAGATTGAAAAGGTAGAGTGAGGCCAGATGGCAAACCCTTATGTAGAAAGAATCTACAAATTGATTATTTGTAAGCTTTCTATAATTTCTCGAAGGAACTAACTTTTAGGAAGTCTTTAGAGCAATAACTCAGTCTGTACTGTGTCATCAGATCTCATGCAGTGCTAAAGTTTAATAGGTGTTGATGCACTTAAGTAGATGAAGTAGTAAATGGTATGTCATGTTTGAATCTGTAGGCCAATGTCCAGCTGTTTAAAAAAATGTAGTGCATCTAAGTGTACTTTCATGAAAGAAGAAAAAGATACACTGTTCAGAGAAGAGAGCAAATTGTAGAATGTGTGTGTTTAATAATTCATTGTATTTTTTAAGGTATATACATATACTTTTGTGTGCGCTAATAAGCACATAGAAAATTTTGGAATGCATCTAAGTGAAATGAGAACATTGAAAAGAGGGCTTTTTGCTGTTCAGCTTATTCCCCTCTGTAACTGAATTTTTTTTCACCATGAACTTGTATTACTTTATAATCTAATTACTGTTAGAAAAAAGAAAGGAGTTAAATTTGACCCAGAGTTTTAAGTTCTGTTAACCTTCAAAGTTAACAAAATCTTCTCTCTGACCCCTGTGGTCTACTCCTTCCTTCATTATAACATCTTGAAGGAAAAAGAAGTGCCCCAACTTTCTACCACACTAACCTTTAGTAAACACTTCGGGTGTCTGCCACTCAAGTAACAGAAACTTATATACCTGCTTTGTCCCTTGGCCCAGCTTTTCCTTCTCCCCTAATCCAGCCTTTGAATCTTCATATTGTAACTCATACGGTTTTAGGACTTCCTCCCCTAAAAGTATACTTCAACCCACTTTAATGGCACTGATGAGTGTAGGGGCAGTGCGTTGACTGTTGGCTTGCACTGAGGAGTGAAGTAAATGAAAAGTGTCTTTTCTTTTGAAATAATAACTGACAAACTTTAGAACATGAATGTGAGAACTACTACCAGATGCTCCAGGTACAGGTCCCTTTCTCTAGCTCCCCTTCTATAGTACACTATGACAAAATGGGGTTTTCTAGTAACCCCATTTCTTTATTGAAGGAGCGGTAACATTTCGGCCATTTCTAAATATATAGTTGATTTTTAAAGTTTAGGCAAAATTCAATTTCTCTGTCTCAAGGCAAGGCTGCTTGAGTAGTGAAAAGCACAGGGTAACTAAATGACTGAAATTAGTAAATCTTTATTTCAACGAAAAGATTGTATTTTCATGTCATCCCATTCTAAATTTTGTTGCATATAAATGCACTTCAACAATGAAATGGAATTAAATATCAAAGTTATATATACTTTAAGGACTTTGTGACTGAGACATAGAAGCCTTTTCCTTGTTATTTGAAGACAGAAACACTACTCCAAAAATCTAGAAAGTTCAGAAAATAAGTAAAATATTGTGTTGTCTGTGGTGGGGCCTGAGGGAGGAAGAAACATGAAGTTTATAAGAATTTGCCTGGAGTACTTGCCATTGCCTATAAACAAGGGGCAGGACACATAGAGAATAGTTGTATCCGCTATTTAATTTGCTTTACAGAGAGCAAGCATTGAGTTTCTGAAATGTTCTTTGGCATACTTTGGCTTGTGGAATATTGTAGTCATGTGTAAATTAGGGTGGAAAACCACATGAGGCCTGATAACCTTAAGTAATTGATGGAATTCTTGTGAAGATTAAAAACTATCTCTAGCCCTGGTGGGTTAGCTCAGTTGGTTAGAGCATCATCCCCATATGCCAAGGTTGCAGGTTCTCCCAGTCAGGACACACACAAGAATCAACCAATGAATGCATAAATAAATCAATAAATCAATGTGTGTCAATCTCTCTCTTTATTCCCCCTTCTTCTCTTCCCCTCTCTGTCTCTAAAATCAATAAATTTTTTAAATTAAAACAAAACTTTATTTAACAAATAAGGCAACTGAGGCAGAGGAGGTAAAGGGTTGTGCTCAAGTCACATAGTAAATTATTTTAAACCTGTGCGCTCCTGTTTGAAAGCCACTGTGTAGTGCTCTTTGCCCTAGCATTGCTCAGAAATATATACAGGATTGTTAATGGCAGCTTTACTTATGAAGACAAAATATCATTAACAAACTAAATGTTTTAAAGTTACCTTAGATTACTTTGTAGCTATTAAAAATTATAATATAAATATATTAATGTGGGAAATGTTCATAATATGTTAAGAAACAGGTTACTAAATAGTATGTATATACATTAGTCTCATTTTTATATAGAAAAAATTTGAAGTATATAATATATATTAGTTGCACAAGTATAGGGAAAAAACACTAAAAGTGGCTCACCTAAATTTTTTTATCTTTTCCCTTTTTCCTGAATTTTATAGATCTAACAAGTACATGTTTTACAGTGTGGTCGTTGGGAGGCTTGCAGTTAGGAAAAGGGAAGGAAAGTGCTAAGAGGATGTGGCAAGAATCAAATGATTTATGTGATTAACTCATTGGGAAATCAACCCCTAGAAGATTAAGTTAGCTAATTTTTCTTGATGAAAATTCAGGGCTGTATTGGCTTTCACTTCTGATTTTTGTGACCCTCTTTTCTTTTTCAGTAACAGTGACAAGTAGCCAGAGTACTCCTGCCAAAGCCCCCAGAGTAAAGAGCAGTCCATCTAGTTCCTCCCCTTCCTCAGCAGCTTGTGCTCCGAGCTGTGCTGGAGACCTCCCTCTTCCTTCAAATACTCCCACATTTTCTATTAAAACCCCTCCTGCCAAGGCCCGGTCTCCCATTAGCAGAAGAGGCTCCATCTCCTCTATTTCTCCCAAGCCACCCTCATCTTTCAAGATGTCCATTAGAAATTGGATGACCCGAACACCTTCCTCATCACCACCCATCACTCCACCTGCTTCTGAGACCAAGATCACATCACCAAGAAAAGCCCTTATTCCTGTGAGCCTGAAATCATCCCAAGCAGTAGCTTGCTCTGAGTCTAGAAATAGAGTAAAGAGGAGGCTAGACTCAAGTTGTCTGGAGAATGTGAAACAAAAGTGTGTGAAGAGTTGCAGCTGTGTGACTGAGCTTGATGACCCAGTTGAAAAGCTTCATTTGGATCTGTGCTGCCTTACTGGTAACCAGGAAGACCTTGGTAAGGACTCTCTAGGTCCTACCAAATCAAGCAAGATTGAAGGAGCCAGTATGAGTGTCTCAGAGCCTCCTTCTCCTGCCAGTCCTTATGCTTCAGAAGGCTGTGGGACACTACCTCTTCCTTTGGGATCTTGTGGAGAAGGGTCTGAATTGGTAGGCAAAGAGAATAGCTCCCCAGAGAATAAAAACTGGTTATTGGCCATGGCAGCCAAACGGAAGGCTGAGAATTCATCACCACGAAGTCCATCATCCCAGACCCCCAATTCCAGGAGACAGAGTGGAAAGACTTCTCCAGGCCCGGTAAGTCAGCAGTGGTGGGAAGATGCATTTCCTAACTTGAAAGAGGCAGGTATAGATCCTTTCTCAGAAGTCAGGATGCCTTTTTTATTTTTATTTTTTAAGTAAACCTATTTTATTTATTTTAGGGTTGCCAGACTTCGCATATAAAAATATAGTACAAATATTGTATGGGACATATTTATACTAAATAGTGTTTATACTAAAAAGTTATTTGCTGTTTGCTTGAAATTCAAATGTAACTGGGTGTGTGCTGTGTTTTTATCTGGCAAACCTATTTACTCCCATTAAGATCACTTCTGTCAGGGTCTATACCCCTCAGCCCTGTTGCCTGATTCATCAAAGCCTCCTCATCTGCCCAGGCCAGTGTAGATCTGTGGTTAGAGCATCAGTCCACACTCCAAAGGGTCTCTGGTTCAATTTCCCGGTGAAGGGCACATACCTGGGTTACAAGTTTAATCTCTGGCCCTGGTCTGGGCGTGTTTGGGAGGCAACCAGTTGATGTGTTTCTCGCATCTTGATGTTTCTCTTTCTCCCCCTCCCTCCTTTTCTTCCACTCTCTCTAGACAAAAATTAAAAACTTCCTCATCCTTTAGAATATCAATTCAAAAATATCTTCCCTCCTCTTTGTGTGACATTGTTTCCTGCCCACCCCCAAGCCCTAGGCAACCCCTTTTTATAGACTCCCTCCCTTTTTTACAGATAAAGCTGGCATTCATGGGCAGGTTGTCAACATCCATAAATAGATGACCAGTTTGTAATTACACTTTATGATTATTTAAAATAAAATGAAACTTAGATATCTGCAAAGTAGTCTAGAATTACAGGTTTTAATGATTATCCCCAATCTGTTTACAGTCATCTTGCTCACACCAGTTTTTTGACAACTCACTTGTATCTGTATCTTTTTAAACATTCAGCTTAGTTTTACTTATCATTTTAGGGCTCATATTTTATTGGTGAATATACTATTTAAGATAGATCATTTTAAAAACAGATACTGCTGGCAGAAATAGATTTGTGAGCCTTAAAAAGCAAGTGACTCATAACGGTGGAGGCAGAAGTAGCTGTGAACATTAGGTTAGCTATGAGCACCAGTCAAAGGGAATAAAGTTTCTGTTAATCAGTTTGTAAATGAAGGGGAGGTGGGTTAGGAAGTTTCTGCTGTAGTTCATAGTCACTCTTGCTCTCTGTTAAGGAAGAGATGGTAGAATTATTAAAATCCAATCCTGGAACCATGATCAGCAACATATGCCTACTTATTTATTTACTTATTTACTTATTATCTTCACCCAAGGATATGTCTGTCTGTCTGAGAAAGAGAGTAATGTGGGGGTTGGGGATGTTGTGTAAGTGCCCCTACCAGAGCTCAAACCTGCAATTTCGGTATGTACCCTGACCAGGAATGGAACCCACAAACTTTTTGGTGTAGGGGACGATGCTCCAATCAACTGAGCCACCTGACCGGGCTACATCTACCTTTTTAAAAGGTAGAAGCTGGATAACCATAGGCCAGTTCAATAAATGTTGATATCACCCATCTATTGTCATGAAGCCCATCCCATAATTTTAGGAATAAACTCCAACTAAGAGTTTGCTACAGAACTTTTTATTTATTTATTTTTTTATCCTCACCCAAGGACATTTTTGTTCAGATAGAGTGGGAAGGAGGGAGAGAGAGAAAGACACATCGACATGAAAGGGACACATCGAGTGGCTGCCTCCTGCACAAACTGCAACTGAGGTACACATGCCCTTAGCAGGAACTGAACGCAGGTCTCTCTGGACCGCGGGCTGATGCTCTGACAGCCGAGCCAAACTGGCCAGGGCCCTTTTTTTTTTTTTTAAGCTATAAGGAGGCTTTCTTTTCTTTCAATATTGTCACTGTATCTGCTCTAGCCAAAAAATTTTTTTTCAGGCGAGCTGGTCTCAGCTATGTGTTAGCCAGGAAAGCAATTACAATGAAAAATTTTTTTTCATTAATGTGTAGATCTTAAAGGTTTTTTAAGAGAGTATGTTGGCCCTGGCCGGTTTGGCTCAGCAGTTAGAGCGTCGGCCCACAGACCAATGAGTCACAGGTTCGATTCCAGTCCAGGGGCACACATCTCCCTTGCAGTTCGTCCCCAGCCCCTAGCTGGAGTCATGCGGGAGGCAACCAGTTGATGTGTCCCGATGTATTCCTCTCACATGGATGTTTCTCTCTCCCTTCCCATTCTATCCGAAGATAAACAGAAAAATATCCTCAGGTGAGGATTTAAAAAAAGAGTATGTTTGGTTCAAGAAACTTTTGGTGTTGAAACAACAAAATTCAACATGTATGAATCAAGCAGCATCCCATCTAGCAAATAGAAAGGAGGCCTGAAGATCTTACAAAATGTAAGGCTTTTAAGGACAGAAAGCGGGAGAAAAAGAAAAATTGAAAGAATGAATTATTTCAGGCAAGGACACTTCCTTAGGGGAAGGCAGGGGGTCTATCAAGCAGATTACCTCACTGGTATTGATTAGGAAATTCCAGATTGACTGGTTAAAGTTACATTCCTGGGAGAGGCTGAAACTGCAAATAGGTTATATACTGCTAGTCTTAGTTTGCTGGGGTGGAGTTTAGGACATGTTGGGCCTACATTTTGGGCCAGTTGTCTCTCTTTAACACTGGTTTTATTTTTTCAACCTTTGAAGCTAGTTTCTTTAAAAGAGTTTTTCTTTATGTACATGACAATAATGTAAACTTCTACAAAAGAGGGTAGCAGCTGCCATTTGAATACCTGTCTTGTTTGTAAATTTGGGAGGATAATTTGCTCATTTCAAAGAGGATGGTAATTTTAACCTCTTTGGTTCCGATTAAATGGTTTAACTGGTAAATATTTTCTGTTCACATGAAAAGTCCCTGCCTTCCTTCCTTACATACTCTCTATTAAATTTTTACTATATTCAGTACATATCAACCAAAAGAGACATTGTCATCAAAGTATTTGAGACTAAACGCTGGCTAATCAAATTTCTAGGCATCCTGACTTGAAATACCTGTAAGTGATGACTTGCTTGGGTAACAGCTAGACTTTATCTTAAAAAAATGTCTGAAATCTAAATTTTCTTCTTCTAGGTCACTATTACTCCCAGCTCCATGAGGAAAATTTGTACATACTTCCATAGAAAGTCCCAAGATGACTACTGTAGTCCTGAACAGTCAACAGAATTATAGATCCTAATCTGAGTAAGTTAACTTTGGCCCATTAAAACAAGATAAAAATACAACAGAGTGATTCTGTAACTCTGATCTTTAAGAAAGCTACCATTTTTTCATTTTTAGAGACAGTCTTTTCAACTGAAATTTACCTAGTCTGGTTATATTACCATAGTGTAGATCCAGCATCCTCAGGATGAATGTTGTGTTTAAATTTCATAAAGTAAACATTTTCAGTAAGTAGTCTTCACTTTTTTAATTATGCATCTTCTCTACAATAATGACATCCCAGATTATAGAGGGGGTAAAACAAGACTTGTCTTTTGTTACTCTGAGACTTTCTATGCACAGTGTCAAGTATCTGCTGGCCATAGCAGGAGACCTGTCTGTGAAGGCCAATTGCTAAAGAAGTCTTCTGTTGAAGACCCTTGGATCTGTGCTGCCTCAAACAAATATATTTGCATTTAAAATATATAATCTTTTCACTATACTTCTTTTGGTTGTTTCTTTTTTTTAAGTATGTGTAAAAATGTGATGTTCAAATAAGTACATTTATATTGATTTAGCAAGTGATTCATTGACACAGTCCCTATAGTTAAAATCTTTATTTCAAAAACAGGCAACTCTTTGGAGAATAACACTAGAAACCCTTATTTGTTTTTTTTCCCCAATATATATATCTCCCACATGAGATTTAAGCTCCTCATATTTTTGCTAAGCAATCTACTATGTTATCAGCTCAACATCATGTTCTGTAAGAGGTTGTGATTTTTGCCATTTACTAGAGGAGATGTTTATAAACTCAGTCATACACTGAAGCTGTGGTCTGAATTCAGTCCTCAGTTCTCCAGGTGCTGCAACTTTAAAAAATAGTAATAAGTACTCAGATTTTAAGAAAAAATAATGATTTCTTATTGATATTTTTATAAAAGAAGATAACTGAGCAGAAAATCCAGAACCTCAAAAATAAATACTGGCTTTAACTTGCTTTTTTGGATTCTTTTTCTATACATAAAAAGCAATGGCCTTCTAGTATAGCCCTGAGCCAAAAAGTTGCGGGATTTTTTTGTAGATATTTAATATAGAGTATATAGACTAACTCTAAGTTATAATGTGCAAAATATCTTGAACACCCCTTCCCTTAATCAACAGTTACGTATCGATCAGCTTGAGATGAACTGTTGTTTTATATTTTCCCCCATTATAACATAGAAACAAGCTTCATGTATTTTCTGTGCTCTATGTCCTTGGAAGGGAGTACCCTTCCAATCATGAAACTTGATTCATTTTATACATATATGTGGACTGTGGAGACTTTATTCATATATTTGTGTGATAATTTTCAAGTCTATTCTTAATGATTACTCTTTAATTCCTTTGATTCTTTTAAGTTAAGCTTGTAACAACCAGGGCTGCAAAGGTTCACCTGGTTTTATCCAAGGAAAAAAATAAATAAAAGGAAGACATAAAATTTCAAAACAAAGCACACCATAGTGTTAACAATATTTAGGAACTCTACATATATTTGGTTTTTGATTTTTGAGTGTTAGACTATTGGAAAGTGTTATTTATGATCAGTGCTTGCCAATAATGCTATCTTTCTCTTGATTTGAAAGCCAGTAGGGAAAATAATCCTTTAAAAAGAAAAGGATAACTAAAGTAGATGATTTTGTTCTTTGTATTCCTGCACATCTCCTGACAGCTCTACTGAGTGAAATTAGGGTAAATGTGACTATCAGAAGCTGCTGAGAAGCTGCTGGGTATAACATGTCTCACTTGGAAAACTAGTACTTTAAATGGGTGCCAAAGGTCAAATGTAATGAGATAATTATCCCTGTTTGTGTCAATGTCAGTCTTTGAGCTAATCCTGAATAATAAAGCCTTTTACTTGTATCTGATGTCCTTTTCTGAGCTTTTTACATTAACTTTAGAAGCATTCTACACAAAAGAACTATAGTAGTAATCAAGAATCCCTTCTACTTGTTCATTGAATAAAATTTGTTTATTCCCAAGGATTTGATCTAGTTCAAGCTGAAAGAGGTTTTAATGAAATACATCTTGCTTGGTCAGACTTTGAGCACTTAAAATGGTTTGGATTACTTGATGAAGGAGTGAGGGTGGAGTGATGTGTAGTTCTTTTTCTAAACAAGTATTTCCAGCCCAAGCTTTTCCATTTGAATATACTCCAAGCCACTATTACTACGATGTGGATTAGTTTCCTTTTGGCTGTTTCAACACAGGTCCTTAATTTACTCTTTTGAGGGTTCACTAATTAATCCTTTAAAATGTCTCTTTTAATCTTGTCTGCACATTTAACTGATGATAATCAAGGCCATCTGTAACTAACCCTGTTTAACTAGCAGAGGGTGGGTTCAACCCATCACTCCCATCCTCAGCCCCTAATAATTTAAAACTTCCCCAAGACTTTTGAGACATCTTGTATAGGAGGCATTATTTAAAACCTCTACTGTGTAATATGAATACCTGGAAATAACTCTGTGTGTCTGTGTGCGTGTGTGTCTTTAATCCCCAGCTTTGAAATTAGCCTAAAGCCATGGTCACATATCAGTTAAACATTTGCCCTTTAGGAGCCTATCATAGCAAACCCACTACTGCTCTTAGGTCTGTTTTTCCTATTTTTCTAGTCCCAAGATGGTCTGGACTTCTTTCACACTGGTTTTTTTTTTTTTTTAATTAAATATATTGGGGTGACACTGGTTAATAAGACTAGCTTATTTCAAGTGTGCATTTCTATGCGACATGGTCTGTATATTGCATTATGTGTTCACCACCCAAAGTCATAATCATCTTCAGTCACCAAATGTTTGGCTCTCTTTTCACCCCCCTCCACCCACACACACACACTTTTCCCTCTGGTATCTACCATACTATTGTCTGTTTCAGTTTTATATCCCATATATGAGGGAAATCATATGGTTCTTAGCTTTTCCTGACTGACTTGTTTTGCTTAGCATAATATCTTCAAGGTCCATCCATGTTGTCACAAATGGCATTATTTAGTCTTATGGCTGAGCAGTATTCCAGTCCTCTATTGAAAGACACTTTGGTTGTCTCCATGTCTTGGCCATCGTGAATCATGCTACAATGAACATGGGGGTGCATATATCTTTGCTAATAAATGTTTTTGAATTTTTTGGGTAGATACCCAGGAAAGAAGAATTGCTGGGTTATATTGTAATTATTTTCTTAAATATTCTTTTGTCACCCAAAGGATATGTTTTAACTGATTTTAGAGAGAGAAGAAAACATCGATTGGTTGCCTCTCATATGCGCCCAGACTAGGAATCAAACCAGAAACCTTTGGTGTACAGGACAACACACCAACCAACCAAGCCACCTGGCCAGGGCTATTCTTAATTTTTTGAGGAACCACCAGACTTTTCCATAGTGGCTGTACCATTCTACCTACCCATCAGTAGTAAATGAGGGTTTCCTTTTCTCCACCTCTCCAACACTTGTTATTACTTGTCAGACAGGTGTGAAGTGGTATCTCATTGTAGTTTTGGTTTGCATTTTCCTGGTAGCTAGTGAGGTTGAACATCCTTTCATATATCTGTTGGCCATTTGTATGTCTTCTTGGGAGAAGAAGGGTCCTCTGCCCTCTGTTTTAAGAGGGCTTCAGGCAGGTGCCTGTTTAACTATTTTTAAAAATATATTTTTATTCATTTCAGAGAGAGGAAGGGAGAGAGAGAGAAACATGGATGAGAGAGAAAAGTCATTTGGCTGCCTCCTGCACAATCTCTACTAGGGATCGAGCCCAGAACCCAGGCATGTGCCCTGACCAAAAATCGAACCAGAGACCTCTTGGTGCATGGGACAAAGCTCAACCAACTGAGGCACTCCAGCTGCCCATTTTTTAATTGGATTGTTTATTTGTTTAGTGTTGAGTTTTATGAATTCTTTACATATTTTGGGTATTAACCTCTCAGAGCTGTTGTTTGCAAATAGCACATCCCATTTGGTTGGTTGCTTTTTTGTTTTATTGTCGTTTTCTTCACACTACTCTTAAAGCAAAGACCCAGTAGTCTCACAATCAGTTCCACAGCTGGGTAGTGTGGGCATCATTTTACAGATGTGCAAAAGAGAGAGACTGAGTGAGAGTGTCATACAGTTGGCACTGCGTATCCATAGGTTCAATCAGTCTCTGATCAAAAACGTTATGTTGTTGGGGACATGTACTATATAGTTAGGCCTACTATTGCATCTGTACTCAACACATACAGACTTCTCGTCGTTGTTTCCTAAACAGTGCAGGCGATACAGTATGACAACTATTTATATAGCATTTCATTGTATTCGGTACTATAAGTAATCTAGGGACTTGAGCCATCCACAGTGGTAGTGGGTTAGGCGGGGGCTCCTGGAACCAGTCACCTGAGAATACCAAGGAATGACTGTACTAGAGAAACTGAGTTATTGTCCTCTTTGTGGCAATTAAGCATGGGTGGTTTCTGCTTCACATAATTTTTGTTGTTAATTCTCACATAAGGATACTTCTTCATTGATAGAGTAGAAAGAAGGGAGAAAAAGAGAGAAATCAAAGAGAGGCACATCAGTTGGTTGCCTCCTGCATGACTCCAACTGGGGCCAAAGATCAAACCTGCGACCCTTCGGTCTACAGGCCAATGCTGCTGACCAGGGCTGCTTCGTGGTTTTATAAAGTGCTGAATGTAGACCCAGTTGAGCTCTTGCTTGTCAAAACTCACCAGTTCTCACACCGGCCTTTATAGGAGATTCTTTGCCTGTGGCTAGGTTTGGATCATGACAGATCATGGATTAACCCCAGTTACTCATTAAATTCTTGGGAATTATGGAATAAACCTGCATTATTCATTAGGTCCCTAGATATTGCTTGGGAATTATAGGGAGGCCAAGCACAACATTTTGTTGAGCCATGAGGTAAGTATAATGCTTCATTAGATCTGATGCCAGGACTATAAGCCCAACTTGTTACAAGAGGCCTGTTTTGTTGTCTGATGTGGTAGGAAATCCTATTTTATTTCTGCTAAAAAGTGTAGGGGTTGTTGAATGTAACATAAAGTCCGCCTTAAAAAAAAAAGTCACCTGCGCATATTAAGCAGCTTGTCTAGAATAGTATGCCTATAGCAAAGTATGTACAGCACAAAGAGGTGTTATACTATTAAAGAACAGGCTTGTTCCATCCCAAAAGCTCATCCTCGTACTTCCCTGCTAAGCCAAGAAAGGATTTCAAGGATATATAACCACGTTCTTTATTTTGAATTTCAAAGATTCAATAATTCACGTAAACCCCATTTCTCTTTAATTTCCTTAACTTGCCACATGCCCCTTCCTGTTTTGACATTCTAAATTATGTATATTTAAGCCATTTTATGGAGTATGAATAGCACATTTCAAAATGTCTTTGATTAGAAGGTGTTCAGTTCAGCCAACACTTATTCATCACCTGGGTACCAAGCCCAGTGTGAGGCACCTGATCTACAAAGAGTTCTTCCCTTTATTTTCACTTGTCAGAAGATTCATTTTATCTAGGGCACTTCAATAGGCTAAAGTCAGCATTTGAGAGAAACAAGCAAAGATCAAATTTTCAAGTCTTTTGAGTAAAGTTGTTTGTGGACAGCTATTATGTAGCAAGTACTGTCTAGATGCCCACGCTTCCCTCTGGAACTTCATTCAACTGCTGCTTAGAGCACCTTTAACTTTTCAAAGTAAAGTGCTTTTCTCATGCATGTTTTTATTATATTCTTTACAGCATTATAAATAATAGTTTGTCTCGAAAGCCAGGCTGCCTAGCTTTGAATCCAAGCCCTAGCTGTATGACCTTGAGCAAATTGTTAACCTCTATGAATTGGTTTCCTCATCTCTAAAATGGGATTGAGTGGTTATTACATATATAGCTCTTAGGACAGTGCCTGGTACATAATAACTAATGTTTATTAAACAATTACTATTAGAATTATTCTCATAAGGTAGGGAATGTAGGGGTAATTTAATAAATGGATATAAAGGTTTAAGTAACTTTAGTTTTTCTAACTCATCCATTTCCCTTTTTACTAGAGCTGTGGTCCTCAAAGGTATGTTGCCTGGGCCTCCCAGTCCTAGCACTTTTCAAAAGAGGCTAGTAGGCCTCTGGGGGAAAAAATCTCCAGTTCCTCCAGGAGTTTGAAGTTCATGACTCTTTCCCACCAGGTACGCATGAAAGGTATAGAAGTTATTTCATATATGGCCTATGCCACTGTTTAAAGAGGCTATAATTTGCAAATCTGTATTCTGGCCTCTTAAGCAAGCGAAAGCTTTTGCTCACACAAAGCTCAGCTTCCTAATTCCTGACTGCCTCCAGCTCTGCTACATTATCCTAAGTGTTCACCTTTAGGAAGGAAGCTGTAGCTGGCAGACCTTTAGAGTCAGTTCTTGATCACTTCTTAGGCTCCTGTGTTCCCTGGCTAGTGTGTTGCAAATAAAATCAAAGAAGTACCCAATTAGTACCTCTGATTTTGT
The DNA here is from genome assembly GCF_014108415.1 of Molossus molossus. Taxonomy (NCBI): domain Eukaryota; kingdom Metazoa; phylum Chordata; class Mammalia; order Chiroptera; family Molossidae; genus Molossus; species Molossus molossus. The sequence continues at coordinate 37,170,572 of NW_023425356.1, forward strand.
AGGATGTAAGAAAGAGTCACACGTTCTGTTGAGGGGTATTATGTAGATTCTAGATTCTTAACTCTCAATGAGACTGTTCCCTGGTCTCCCTTATAATACCAATAATACTTGTTGCCAGGCCCCCTGGCTGGGTAGCTCACTTGGTTAGAGCATCATCCCAATAATGCCAAGGTTGTAGGTTCAGTCCCCAGTCAGGGCACATACAAGAATCAGCCAATGAATGCATAAATAAGTGGAACAGCAAATCATTGTTTCTTTCGATCTTTCTCTACCTCCTCCCTCCCTCCCTTCATCTCTTTTTCTAAAGTCAATTTTTAAAAATAATACTTGTTGCCATTGTCACATCAGTGCCTAAAGACCAACCATGAAAGTGTATTTGACATTTTGGTGGACAAAGCTAGCATTGCAGTTTTAGTTGGCACCTGGGCACCAAATTATGCTGCCACTGCTGCTGTTCAAGACCCTAGTTTCTAGTTTACAGGAACTTAGAGAATGTGGCATTCTCTTATTAGGAGCTGGCATCTGCACCAGTGCAAACAGTCCCACCATGCCGGGTCTCCATGGGTCTGTGCCAAAGTTATCAATTCAGATAAATATGTTAAGGGCTGTTTTTTGTGTGTGTGTGGGGGGGGTTCTCTTTCTATTAACAGCCTTACTTTTGAAGTCACAGTCTAAAAGTAATTATATAAATAATGAGCCCTTTCCTCTAGCAGTGCCATACCAGATAATATATATTACTGAAACAACAGTCTATAAACCATCTGGCCTTGCTATATTGACATGAAGTTAGCAAATAACTTGTCATTCAGTAATCATTCAGCTCCAGCCTTTCCCTTTTTTCTTCCACCCTTTTCTCATTACCTATAATACACTCAGACACAGTTTTCCAAGAATTATATGAAAAGAAGCATAATAGGATTTATTAAGTATAACTGAAATAATCGTGGGTACAGGAACTGAAAAACAAAAATTCACTAGGTATTTCTGCCTCTATAAAGAGTCATTATTCGCCCTGGCCGGTTTGGCTCAGCGGTTGGAGCGTCGGCCTGCGGTACAGAGAGACCCGGGTTCGGTTTCCGTTAAGGGCACGTACCTCGGTTGCAGTTTGTCCCCGGCCCTGGTTGGTCGTGCGGGTGGCAGCCCCTCGATGTGTCCCTTCACATCGATGTTTCTCTCTCTCTCTCTTCCTCTCTCTCCCTCCTGCTCTATCTGAACAAAAAAATGGAAAAATGTCCTCGGGTGAGGATAAAAAAAAAAAAAAGAGTCATTATTCAGCCCAACAATCATGTCAAGTTGGAAATGCTGCTTCCTCAAAAGCCTTATTAGATTTAAAGGGCTTTATGTGAGAGTAAGATCTGAGTCCAAAAACCAATGTCCTCACAAAGGGGTTGACTAGCAGACAAGTTGAAATGAACATTAATAATTTCAGGTTGAGGGTAGGAAGAGGATAGTTATAATAAATGTTTCTTAGCTCCCTAATTAGGTAATGAAGTGTTGGCCTTGAAGTGTGGCCCTAGAATTATACATGGAGTGCCTGCAGGATAAGGAAAATTAGAATGTGGTTTTTGATGATTAGGAATGGTTTCTGTTCCAGCCAACTCTCCTGTACAATAAATGTACAAAGACAGGATGCCATGTAGAACAGCTTGTTGCGTTATCTTGCGGTGTTTGTTCTCTCGCCTTCTTGTTTACAGCATTTCTTTTTTTTTTAAATCTCACCCAAGGATATTTTTCCATTGATTTTTAGATAGAGTGGAAGGGAGGGAGGGAGGGAGAGAAACATCAATATGAGAGAGACACATTGATTGGTTACCTCCCCCACAACCCTGACCAGAGCCAGGGATTGAACCTGTAACCCAGGTATGTGACTGGAAATCAAACCTGTGACCCTTCTGTCCAATGGCTGACTCTAACCACTGAACCACACCATCAGGGCTTGTTTGCAGCATTTCTAATTCCATTCACTTTTTTCTTTTTTGTGTCATTTTGGCCATTTGAACAGTGCATGAAGCCAGGGTTGTGGGTTTGATTCCCAAATGGGCCAGTTTACTTCACTCTGTTATATGGCCATACTGGCAGCATCTCACATGCCTATTCTGGCCAGCCACCCCACAAGGAAGGGTGAACGGTGTTTAGGCTCCCTGTAAACACTCTCTGTATCCTCTCTGCACAACCTGGAGGCCTTTTGAATTACCATCTTTCCTGCCTGAAGACCAAGTTTTAGAAATCATTATATGTAATACAATAACCCTGTAAGTGGTATAACTTTTATCCACATTTTGGCAGATAAGAAACTAAAGCACAAAAGAAGTTAAGGACACATAGCCAGCAAGCAGCAGCTTGTGGATTTGGTGTGACTCAAAAGCCCACAGTAGTAGTTCCCATAATATAATGTCTCACAGAAGGAAGCCTGTCCCTGGCCCTGTACTAATCAAATATATGCTTTCCATTTTGTGTACATTTGAAAGAGAAGAACTCTTGAAATGTTCCAAATACGTTTCCTACTTGAGTAATAAGCCAAAAAAATGACTCCTTGGGAGAGGAAACCTCTCAACTACAGGAGGAAGGTGATGTACAGGTCTAGAATCAGCACTGAAACATGTTATAGGAACACAAGAAGATTGAAAAACACCACTGAAAGTTTGAAAGACGGACAAAGGCAAAGAAGTTAAAATTGTTTAGGGAGCTCTGGCTGGTTTGGTTCTGCGGTTGGAGCGTTGACCCATGGACCAGAGAGTCGTGGGTTCGAGTCTGGTCCAAGGTCAGTTGTGATTTGATCCCCAGCTTTGGTTGGAATCATGCTGGAGGCAACCAGTCAATGTGTGTCTCTCACATAGATGTTTCTCTCCCTCCCTCCTTTCCTCCCTCCCAATCTATCTGAAGATAAAATGGGAAAGTATCCTTGGGTGAAGATTTAAAACAAAACAAATTTGGTGGGGAGGGGAGTAGAGAAAGGCCAACAAATATAAAGGAGAGAATGAAGATGAAGACACTCATACTGTATGGCCCAACAGTTCCACCCCGGTACCTTAAGGAGGCTCATGTGCACAGTGCACATGTACAACAATATTCATAGCACTGTTTATACTAGCCAAAGTCTGGAAACAACTCAAATGTGCATTTGCAGTCAAATGGATAACTGGGATACTCAGCCCTGGCCAATTTGGGTCAGTGGTTAGACCATCGGCCTGTAGACTGAAGGATTGGCAGGTTCAATTCCGGTCAAGAGCACATACCTGGGTTGCAGGTTCAATCCCCAGTTCGGGACTATGTAGGAGACAACTGATTGATGTCTCTCATATTGATTTTATCTCCCTCTCCCTCCCCCTCCCCCCTTCCTTCTTCCCTTCCATTCTATCTAAAAATCAATGGAAAAAGATCTTCAGGTGAGGATTAACAATAACTAACAAACTGGGATAACCATGAAATGAAAAAGAATGAACTAGCTACACATTGACAATGTGAAATGTTAGAATGTTGAGCAAAAGAAGCAAGAAACAAACTTATATAGTATGATTTTCTTTGTATGAAATGTTAAAAATCAGACAGTGCTGAACAAGTGTTGAGGGATATGTACATGGGTAGTAAGAGGCAAGGAAATAAAGATGATTAGTACAATAAATCAAAACTGCTTCTCTCTGGAAGATAGTGCTTTGGAAGCAACACATGGAGGACCAACTGGGTTATGGCAGAGTTCTCTCTCACTCTGGTTATTACATGGGTGTTTGTTCTGTAGTATCTTGCATTTATGTTTTATGCACTTTTCTGTATATGTTATGATTCGTAGCGCTTTAAAGGTTTAAAAAGGAATGAAAAGCAGTTCTCCAGAGAAGATATGCAACGAAGGGGAGGGGATGGGGAAGTTCTAAAGAGACTGGATCGCCCTGGCCGGTTTGGCTTAGCGGTTAGAGCGTCAGCCTGCGGTCCGGAGAGACCCGGGTTTGGTTCCCGCTAAGGGCACGTACTTCGGTTGCAGTTTGTCCCCGGCCCTGGTTGGTCGTGTGGGTGGCAGCCACTCGATGTGTCCCTTCATGTCGATGTTTCTCTCTCTCTCCCTTCCTCTCTCTCCCTCCCACTCTATCTGTACAAAAAGTGGAAAAATATCCTCGGGTGAGGATAAAAAAATAAATAAAAAATAAAAAAATTATAAAGAGACTGGATCATGTAACTATTATTCAAAGGGAACAAGTTACTAGGGGAGCCCTTGGGATCTTCTTGATACTTTCCTAGGAAAAAATAGAATCCTCTTTTCCCTTAAAGTGGAAGGATGGACTAAGTTGCCTTGTTTATACTGTGAGGATTCAGTATATTCCTTCAGTTTGGAAGAGCAGAACCAAGCCTTCAGCAAACCATGTGATGGTTCAAACATGGGGTCAGGACTGAGCCAGTAGCAGGGAGGACTAACTAACAGGGTCCCACAGCATTTAGCCTCCTACAATTCCACGCTATCTACATGTCTTTCTTTCTCCTCCTTCCCCACTCTTGGATTTTATTTCTCTTCCCAAGGTCAGTCATCAGATCAAGGTGGAAATGGGGCAAATATATCAAATTCTTATTTTAAAGATGTAGAAACTGATCTGGGGAAATAAACCAATTTGACCAGGGTCACAAAACTAGTTAATGGCAGAATCCATTCTGGTATCCCACATTCTTTGCATCCTAGCCCTGCTGATCTATTAGTCGTTTCTCTAAAATATACTATTCTGCCTTTGTTCAGGGTGTTTCCTCTGTCTGGCATCGTTTTTGCCCCTTATGCCTTTCTTTAAAGTCCTAACTTTTTAAGCTCTAATTCAAGCTTCCCTTCCTTTGTATAGGAAGTAGTCACAGATTTTCCTAATTAAGCCTTCATCCACTCCATGTAGGGCCTTGTTTAAACACCACCATTATAGTGCATATCAAATTTGTCTTCTAATTATTTCTATATTCCCTCCAGATTGTACCCTCCTAGATATCAAACTGCTCTTTTTCTCTTCTGCATACCCAGTAGTGTGCTGGGGCTGGCTCATACTCATGAGCGCCAATTGTTACACGTCAGGAATTTTGTGAGCAGGTTGTTAAAATGTTAGCCTGAAATCAGTAGTGGTAAGAGTATCTACACCATGGAATAGGCAAAAGCTACAAATTATGGGCCCCAGAGAGCCAGCTTACCAGTACGTTACTGCATATCCACTACCCCTGTACTTACCAGGTACCTGGCATAGCAGTTGCAAGAAGCATGAAGAAAGGGAACGAGAGAAAGTGCAGACCAGAAAGTAAAGGGGATCAAAAAATGTCAGCTCAGGAGCCCAGGGAAGATAATTTTTTGAGAAGCGGGTGGTTCACTGCTGTAGAGAAGTTGATGAAGAAGAGAGCTTGAATAAGGCCAAATTGTTGGGCAGTTAGCTCATCTTTGTCCTCAAGGGCTATTTAAGTAGCGTGATGGGGTGAAATATGGCCGGGATGAAGAAATAGGGATGGCTAGGAAATAGGCAGTAAATGTAGATCCCTTCCGAGAAAAGAGAAAGTGGTCTTTCTTAAGCAGCTATTTGCTAAACACCTACTATGTGCCAGGATTGCACTAAACAAACAACATACCAGCCTGTCCTCCAGCTGCTCCGAGGACAGACAAACAGAAGAACAGAACAGTGTCTTTAGGGCTCTGCGGGGGCTGTGGGAACACATCAAACAGCTTGGTCATCCAGGGAAGGTTTCATACACAAAATGACTTAGCTGAGCCCTAGAAGAAATTGTCCAGATGGGTAAGTGAAGGAAGGGCATTCCTCACAAAGGAAACAGCAAAACAGCACGGACATCCGTTTGAGGGTGGGGGAATGAGTGTCGGAGGAATTCTTTTAACTCCAGCTTCCCCCTAGGGCTGGAGCAGATAGAACATGTAAAGAATAGCAGGAGATGAGGCTGCAAAGGCAAATGGGTCAGAGCATAAAGGCGCCTGCAGTGCCACCAGACTGTTTGGACTTTATCTTGAAGGCACTGGACAGCCACTGAATGACTAAGCAGGGGACAACGGACAGGCACAGTTAGATTTTTATTTTAGATGACTGTGGTAGCAATGTGGAGCGAAGATTGGGAAGAGATCAGACTTGACCTAGTTAGAAGGTGATTGTCATAATCCAAGCTGTAAGGAGGATGGGCCTGAAGTAGTCACAACAGTGCAGATGAGAGGATATTGCCAATTAGAGATATTCCTGAAATGACAAACTAGTGGTTTTCTAGGTGGGTAAATGTGAGAGGAATCAAATGAATCTGATGGAGATGCCCTATCAGTAGTTGATGTATAGGATTGGAGCTCTAGAGTGGAAGAAATTTTAGGTGTGTTCATTGATGGGGGGGGGGAGGGGCATAAAGTAGAGCTTAGAGTAGATTGGCCAGGGGCAGTGGGTAGCACAGTGGTTCTCCCTGCCAGCTATGATTCAGGAGGTCTGAGGTGGGGCTTAAAAATGTGCGTTTCGCCCTGGCCGATTTGGATAGAGCATCGGCCTGTGGTCCAGAGAGACCCGGGTTTGGTTCCCGCTAAGGGCATGTACCTCGGTTGCAGTTAGTCCCCGGCCCTGGTTGGTTGTGCGGGTGGCGGCCACTCGATGTGTCCCTTTCACGTCGATGTTTCTCTCTCTCTTTCTCTCCTTCCCACTCTATCTGAAAAAAAAAATGGAAAAATGTCCTCGAGTGAGGATAAAAAATAAAAAAAAAATGTGCGTTTCTAACAAGTTTCCAGGCCAGGCTGTTGCTGCTGGTCTGGGAATCACACTTTGAGAGCCAGTGGTATGGAGAAAAGCCAGCATTTTGGGATGATTAAGGAAAGACCTCACAAAAGTGACTATGGAGGAGCCATAGTGACTATTTTAGGAAGGCATAGTCCAGGACAGAGTTTCAGGGAGTAAAATTGAATCAAGCTGGGCAAGATGAAGAATAAACATTGTCAACTGCATTTGACAGTTGAGCAGGAGCTCTGATGAAAGTCAAACTTTCTACAGAGCGTATGACCATCTTATGATGGGACATGGTATAATACCTCACCAATCTTGACTCTGCCACTTAGTAATTCTGTGACCTGATGCAATGTACTTAATTTCTCTGAGCTCCAGTTTCCTCATCAAAAAAATGAGAAAAGTAATAACAGTAATTTCTTCATTGCCAGTGGAGGATCCAGTGAGTTAGTATGTGTAAAATGCTAGGCATATACTAAGTTTTAACTTTTATCATTATTTTCGGTTCCAGAATTCCTACCTTGAAGAGCAAGTAGAGGGGAAGAGTCAAATATGCATGTTCTTAATGGGGTGGCTCAAACACCACAGAAAAGCTTATAAATTTCCAGCAGAGCTCAGCATTCTGGGAGCAAAAGCAAAGAAAGCTGACTTAGGGATTACCCAAGATGGGAAGTCCCCAGGGAAGAATGAGGGATCCCTGAGCACCCTGAAAACTAGTCCAAGGGGTCCCAGACTCCATATGGAGGAAGCAAGAGATCCTGGGAAGAGTGAACAGGTGAGGAAGAAATAGCTCAACACGTAAAAAAAAGTAGGTTGTGGTCACACTAAGATGAGAATTTGAGATGGCACGGACCATTCTGATCCCATGGTCCAAAATGTTGGTTGCAGTGAGTGACAGGTTGGGCAGAATTTAGGGGCGTGTGTAATTTTTTTCTTTTCAGAATGATGGTGAAGCCAGGGTATCAGGAGAATCAAAAACAAGTGGCAGGGATGAAGTTGCCAGGAAAGCTGTGAGGCAGGTGTGAAGCCACTGGGAGGGTAAGAGTGCTGGCGATCAATAGATCTAAAGGACGGGGTGGCAGTAAGATAGAAGGGTGTGCCCAGGAAGGACGGGGGAGCCATGGCCTGGAGAATGCCAGCCTGTTCTTTTGACCTCAATTGAGAACCAGGGTAGGGAGGAAAGCTGCCTGCTCTAGAGAGGGCTGGATAACAGGGAAGACCAGGTTTTCATTTAGGATAAGAAAGTGGAAAGAAGGAGTGAGTGTTGAAAGATGGAGAAAGTAGGGAAGTGTGTTCACCAGTTAACTGGTGCTGTACAGCCCTTAGGGAGGAGACACTTTCAAAGGCTTAGAAACAGAAGTGAAGCCCTGTCCGGAATGAGATTACTACCTAACAGGAAGTGAGAGTGGGAGGCCAGGTCATGTTCCCACACAGCCCTGCCTGGGCCTACCACCCCAGGACAGGGCCCTGCTGGAGGAAAGACCAGTAGCCTCCTGGGTCAGCGCACTTGGCCTATTTCTGTACATTTGGGCTGCTGAGTAATGTCTCCAAAGGCAGTGCCAGCAGCTTACAGGGTGCAAGGGGAAAGTGAGAAGTAGGGTTTGGCACCTTATTTTGGGAGCTGTCGTCAAAGGCCCAGCCCTCTGGTTCTGTGTACCTGACACTCAGCTACAGCTCTCATTGCGAGCCTGGATGACCAGTCCTGCAGGCTGTTAGCTGAGGTGCCTGGAGACAGGCCCTGTGAGAAGGAAGAGCTCTGTGGTTTCCCCGAAGACAGTGAATTCTGAGTACTTCTTGAGGGAGACTTGCCAGCCAGTCCGATCAGTCAATCCACCAGGCTAGTTAGTACCTTGGACTAAAAGGTGCTTAGGAGTAAACGCTGACTCTTATTAAATTACTGTGAAATGACCATGACACGCAGGATAGGTACACTCTACTCCAAACTGAGGTGTTAAGGTGTGCAGTTTGAGCTACAGTGTACTTTGAGCTGGTTTCCGAAGGCGGGGATCTACCTACTCTCCCAGCCAGTCCCCTACATGTCCCCAGTGATGCTCATGTGTGGCTTCTGGCTGGGGCTAGGTCTCAGTCTAATGTGGAAACAGTCGCATATACACAAAGGTCAAACCTGTGACCCCATGCACACAGGACTCTGGCAACTAGAGCTAACTGACTCTCAGAGCCTTTGGAATAAGCCTTTGGGTGAGTTGCTGCTGAACAGATAGGTCTGAAGACTCTTCCCAGGAGACGGTTGTGGGTTTTGGTAGCAGGTCCAGTTGCCTTAAACCCCTAATAATCCTTAGATCCATTTAAGGCCCTCAAGACTGGACTCTGCGTGAATTCCCATTAATATCTCAACTTCTTATATATCTCTTCCTTTTCTTAAAAAGTAAACCTTGTTAATTTCCTGGATTACCTTCTAGTAATTCAAGTTCTCTCTTCTTCCCTTAAATACACTATGAAATAAAGGAATTGGGATCCACTCAAGTTGAGTGGTTTGCACTGAATTATCGTTAAGAACTCCACAGAGCAGCAGTAATGAGAGCCCAATAGTGTCTCTGCATCTTTCAGTTGGCCCATCCTCCACCTGTTTGTCTCTGATTTGTTAGACTGCTGAGAACCAAACCATTGATGGCTCCAGACCCCCTTTCCATCACTACCACCTATCTGACAGTCCTGGGTATCATTATATCAGGTAGAGATTTTCATTACGCTAGGGAACTTTCCTTACACATACGTCTGTGATAACCTCACCTGGGTGGGGTTCTACCCAACTCCGAGACAATCACCCTGTAGTCAGGCTTCTGATGGTTTTTTCTAGCACTGTTCTGTCAAGAGGATTTCACACCTGTAGTTAGAATGACTATTGCATGCATAGAAATGCTCAGACCTTTATTCTGAATTCCATTAGAATACCATGGTTACAACCAGGATTTACTCATTTGTCAGATTATATGCAATAATGTTGGGAGCATAGCTTTCTACACTTGTCCTCTATAAAAGCTCAAGGGTTTCTTAAAAATTTGGAGGTTATCCTTGTTTTTCAGAATCTTTGAACTCTAGGGACACACACCTCAGAAAAATTTACAACATATTTACACAAAATGTTGCTTATAAGAGGGTGGGGAATGCACCAAGAGGTCGCAGCTTCGATTCCCTGTCAGGGCACATGTTCACATTGTGGGTCCAATCCAGTTGGGGGCATGTAGGAGGCGGTCAGTCAGTGTTCTCTCACACCAATGTTTCTCTCTCTCTCTCCTGCTCCCTTCTCTCTCTAAAAATCAATAAAGAAAATTTAAAAAAATTTTAAAAGAGGTTTGGGGAGAGGATACAAGTTCATAGACCCTAAGAAGCCCACTATGGATGTTGGGGCTCCACAGATCTGTGGTAAGGATGCTGACTCAAACTACTGTAGGGTAGTTTGGCTCCAGCACAATGCTAATGGAACAAGATTCATGGGTTTGGTTCCTCTGTGGTTGAACTGACTTTGCATGCAGGAGCTCTTATCATCGAACCACAAAATAATCTCAAAAGTTCAGACCTGGAAGGAAGTTTAGCGTGTACTCCATTCAACCTTTTTATAGACTAAAATGGGGTGGCGCGGGGGCCTGGCCGCTTTGGCTCAGATTAGAGCGTTGGCCCTCAGACCAAAGGGTTGCAGGTTCAATTCCCGGTCAAGGGCACATACCTGGGTTGCGGGTTCATTCCCTGGCTCATACCTGGGTTGTAGGTTCAACCCCTGGGTCATGCCGGAGGCAACCAATCAATGTTTGTCTCTCTCTCATCAATTGATGTTTCTCTCCCTCCCTTCTACTCTTATTTAAAAATCAATGGAAAAATATTTTCAGGTGAGGATTAACGGGAAAAGGGGGGTGGAATTACTTGAGGTCACATGGCTAATTAGTAGCAGGCCTAGAGCCAAGTTACAGCATATAAATACCAAATAAATGATCTTTTAGTGGTGTATCAGAAATATAACTTCATATATGGAGGAAAGCACATGATTATAGTCTCCCCATTTTTAAAAGACGTGAACCAAGATAAGCAGCCAACATTTACTCAGTGTCTGTCATACATCTGTTCATTTATTCAGTTATAAAAAGACCTTATCATCTAATGTCCACTACGTGCCAGGCATATGCTAACTACTGTTTACAATAAGGCTCAAACCTTCCTTAATGTATGTATTATTAGCAAAAACACACTCACCAACACAGTCTTGTGCTAGCATCCCCCTTTATGACACTGTATATTTTTCTCACCACACACAGATACCAATTTAGATGCTGGCCACACTCCAGGATTTCATGGGTCATGGTTTCGAGGTGTTTTTCATGTCATGAGTTGGAGGGAGACCGTTTTAAGGTACTATACCATCTAGGCCACATCAATTCCAAACTTGTCTTAAGTGCGCACGTGACTAGAATAGAGAAACTCAAAAAGTTTGAGTAATATGAAAACTAAACAACTAAACTCAACAAGGGAGATAGCATCCCATACTAAGTACAGCAGAACTAACTCTCTTTTATGTGCCTGGAGCAAGCAGCAGGCCCCTTTCTGACCCTGCCCTGTGCACCCCATCATGTTGCTCCTCCTGGTCTTCCCTCACTCCCTGACATTCTTTCATTTGCATGCAGACCTACTCTCATCCTGACTTGACTCCACTTGAGCCTTTTCCTGGGAAAGCAGGCATCTCCTTTAGGCCTAGATAGTGGTCTCTTCCTAGACAATGATCTATGCTTGTACTCCTGCCATTGTCGGTCCTTCGCACACAGACTTAAGACCTTCAGTTGAGTGACCTTGCATTAAGGCAGGGTCATATCAGTTCAGGCCAGCAATTTCGAGCCCTCCCTAATCTGGAGTCACATTCCCACAGCTGGGCTTCTTTGGGGGTTGGGGTGGGAGAGGGATCATTATGGAGCACTATGCTAAATACCTTACATGGATAATCTCACGGATCTTTTTCATTTGTTTAGACCATAACTTTTTTTGTTTCTAATTAAAAACTTTTTGTTGCTAAAAAGAGGAATGCCTTCTCATTAGGAGCATGTTATAATTTAATTTATACATTCTTTTCTTTAAATTTCAGCTTAAGGTATAATAGACATATAAACTAAGATATTTAAAGTTTGCATCATGGTGATTTGATATATGTATACACTGTGTAAGAATTTCCCCGTCTAGTTAACTAATATCACCTCATGTATTTGTCTTTTTATTACTTTTTTTTTTTGGTGAAAACATTTAAGTTCTAAACTTTTGGCATATTTTAGTTATACAATGCAGTATCATCAACTGTAATGACCATAATTTACATTAGATACTCAGATCATATTCATCATACAGTTGAAACTTTGTAGCTTTTTACTAACCTCTCCCTATTAGCCCCTGGCAACAACCACTTTTCTATTCTCTGTTTCTATGAGTTGACCTTTTTTTTTTTTAAGATTTCACATATAAGTGATGCCATGCAGTATTTGTCTTTCTCTGTCTGGCTGTCTCACTTAACATAATGCCCTCAAGGTTCATCCATGTTGTTAGAAAAAGTCAATATTTCCTTCTTTGCCATGGCTGAATAATATTTTGTTCTACATATATCACATCTTTAGCCATGCATCCATTGACGGACATGTAGGTTGTTTCCAGTCTTAGCTCTTGTGAATAATGCTGCAGTGAACATGTAGTATAGATACCTCTTAAGCATCATATTTTCATTTCTTCTAGCTATATACTCAGAAGTAAAATGGCTGGATCACATGGTAGTTGTATTTCTAATATTTTGAAGAACCTCCATATTGTTTTCCATAATGCTTATACTAATTTACATTCCCAGCAACAGTGTACAAGGATTCCCTTTTTTCTGCATCCTCACCAACACTTCTTATCTCTTTTCTTTTTGATGATGGTCATGCTCACAGTAACAGATATGAGGTGATACATCATTGTGGTTTTGATTTGTCTTTACCTAATGATTAGTGAATGATGGTGAGCACAGGTATGAGTACATACCTGTTAGCCATATGTCTTTTTAAAAATAGTTTATTGATTTTTAGAGAGAGAAACATCGATGTGAGAGTGTAACATCAGTCAGCTGCCTCCTGCATGCCCCCTGCCAGGGATCAAACCTGAAACCTGTGCATGTGCCCTTGACCAGGAATCGAACCAGCAACCTCTCAGTGTACAGGATGACACCCAACTGAGTCACACTGGCAAGGGCGTTGGCCAAAAGTCTTTAGAAAAATGCCTGTTTAGTTCCTCTTCCCATTTTTTAATTGGATTGCTTGTTTTTTGTGGGGTTTTGTTTTTTGTTTTTGCTATTGAGTTGTCTGAGTTCTGTATATATTTGGAATATTAACCCTTTTTCAAGTATATGATTTGCAAGTATTTTTTTCCCATTCCCTAGGTTGACTTTTCATTTTGTTGATGATTTCCTTTGCTGTGCAGAAGTTTTATAGTTTGCTGTAGTCCACTTATTTATTTTTGCTTTTGTTGCCTTTGCTTTTGATGTCACATCTAAAAAAATCATTGCCAAGACTGGTGTCAAGGAGCTTATTTTAGCCCTATGTTTTCTTCTAGGAGTTTATGGTTTCAGTTCTTTTGTTCATGTCTCTAGTTTCGCTTGAGTTCATTTTTGTATATGGTGTAAAATAGAGGTCTAGTTTTATTTATTTGTTTATTTTGCATGTGGCTGCCCAGTTTTCCCTGGACCATTTACTGAAGAGACTATCTTTTTCCCATTGTATATTCTTGGTTACTTTGTTGAAATTAATTGACCATATATGCATGGGATCATTTCTGGGCTCTCTATTCTGTTCTGTTGATCTCTCTGTTTTTATGCCAGTACCATACTCTTCTGATTACTATAGCTTTGTAAAATAATTTGAAATTAGGAAGTGTGAGCATTTCAGCTTTATTTTTCTTTCTCAAGATTGCTGTGGCTATTTGGGGTCTTTTGTGAATTTTAGAGTTCTTCTTTGAAAAATGTTCTTGGAATTTTGATAGGGATTGCATTGAACCTGTTTAGGGTAATATGGACATTTTATCATTATTAATTCCTCTAACCTGTGAACATGGTATATCTTTTCATTTGTTTGTATCTTTAATTTCTTTCATAGTTTTCAATATACAGATCTTTCTAATTCCTCACTGATAGTTTATTACTAATGTATAGAAATATAACTGATTTTTGTATATTGATTTCATATCCTGCACCTTTACTGAATTTACTTATTAGTTCTAACAGTTTTTTTACTGGTGTCTTAATGGTTTTCTGTATATAATATCAGGTCATCTGCAAATAGAAACAATTTTACTTCTTTCTTTCTGATCTGGATGCCTTGTAATTATTTTTCTTGCCTAATTGCTTAAACTAGGACTTCCAATACCACATTACATTACATAAAAGTGGCAAGAGTTGGTATCCTTGTCTTACACCTGATCTTTAAATAAAAGCTTTCAGCTTTTCACCATTGAGTATGATATTAGCTTGTGTTTGTCATATATGGCCTTTAGTATGTTGAGATACATTTCCTTTATACCCACTTTGTTGGGAATTCACTTAATTTTTACAACAATATGTCAATACGATGCTTTTATTAGCTTCTTCTTAAAGATCAGGAAACTGAAGCTTAGAGAGGTTGAGTAACTTCTCCAAAGTTTGAAAGTGGTGAAGCCAGAAGTGAACCCAGCAGCCTGGCCGCCGCCCCCCCCCCCCCCCCCCACACACACACACACAAATCCCCTTCTGAGAGCTGACGGAGAAGGGGAAGCAAGTTCTAATCATGGCTTCTCCAGCCTGCAGCATGCCCAGAGAGAGACATCCTGTGGTGTTTGTGTTATTCATTTGGTTATGGATGATATTATATGTTATACTATATTTTCCTATGTTGTAGCTTATTATTTTGTAAAATACATTGTGAACTCCTTGAGGATAGGGATCATGTTCCACTATAGCACTGCACACATGCCAAGCAAATGTTCTGTAAGCATTTATCCACTAGGGCTCATAATTGCCCGAGGACAGAGACATTTAGCACAGAAAATCAGAACTGCGTCTTAACGATCTTCTAGGCTTCAGAGTCTCATTTTACAGTAAAGAAACTGAGGCCTAAAAAAGTGGAGTCAGAGCCATGGGGGGCTCAACCCTTTCTTCCAGGCAGAGCTGTCCTAAACTATTCTCTCCTCCCTGCCTTCCCCACCAGCCCTATGACCAGTACTAAGATGGCGTGTTTATCATCCAATATGTGTTAAGCCCTTGGGATCCAATGACCATAAAACAATTAAAATCTGATGTCATTTCAGTTCAATCTGATTTATAGCCAGAATTGAAAGAGACTTAGGAATCATCCTGTTCAGCTCTCAGGTTATAGATGAAGTAATAGGCCCAGAGGTGGCAAATGTCCCAGTTCTTGTCAGTTGGCCAGTGGCTTATCATTTAAATGGGATTGGCCTTTCACTGGTTGGAGTATATATATTTGTGGGAGTGAGGGGTGGTATTCTTTCCAAGGCCAATTTGTTTGCAAAGCCAACATGACTGGGGAACATTATTCACATGTCAGCAAAGCCATCAGTGGCTCACCCCTATGTTCACTCTCTGTTCTGTAGTAGAAGCCACAGCTGAGGCCTGTGCCTGAGCTGGAACCTGATTCCATCATTCCTTTCCTCCTCCTCCTCTACCAGCCTTCCCTTCCCAAAGCCAACTCTAGCCCAATGACCAGGTTACAAATGTCACACATGCACAAATTATGACTTGGCTGCCCTGTTTCTTCTCCTTGGGTAAAAAGCCCAGAGCTGAGGACAATAAGTGTCTCCATTCTATGTTGCTTTCCACAGAAGCCAAGGGCCAGTGGGAAGTGAAGCCCTGTTGCTTCTTTTAGGCAGTGTTGGCACCAGAGTATCGAGTAAATTGGAGCATTAAGGAAGCTTGTTTTGTCCTCACTAGACATTAACAGTGAGGTCAAGCCCTGTCCCTCCCATGCACTCACAAACACAGTATGGATCAAGAAACAGCACATGTGAAGAAAAAAAAAAAACTTTCTGAAGACTGAAGGGATTGTTCCTGACAAGCCAGCAGAAACAGCAAACAGCTTATGGGGAGCTGAGCTCTACGTGGGGAATCTGTCAGGCTAACAAAGGGCCAGCTCTCCCAGGGACAGGACGTTTGTAAGGTGCACTGCAGGGAAACTCATTTAGCGAGGACAGAGGAACCACCCTCTTCCTATTTCCTTCTGCCTGAGCTTCCACAGAAGAGCTGGGCAGCTGGCTCATCCCCACCCGCCCTGCAAGCAAGTGAGAGAAATTTTCATTTCTCCTGGGGCTAAATCCCAACCCCAGATGAATCAATCTATGCTTCTTTATTTCCTACACCCAAACAGCCACATAACTACTAAAGGAAGTCTCATCATCAGGCATACTGCTTCCACTATAATTCAGGATAATCAACCCCACATGGAACCAAAAGGTGGTTGAGAATTTTCCATTTCTTTGGTCATCTTCCACTCCTACCCATCAGTAGCTATTTCTAACCTTCTCCACTCTCCTGCTCTCCCTAAGACCTTTGATACTCCCACCTGCCCCTTCATTCTCCCCACAAGTCATGATCTTTGAGTTCTTTCTTTATTTTACCAAATGTTTAAACTTACCTATACCTTTATCGTTTTTTTAAAAAAAAATTTTATTTTTCAATTATGGTTCACAGTCAATATTATTTTCAGGTGTACAGCATAGTGGTTAGAAATATATTTTACAAAGTGTTCCCCTCAATATTCCCAGTATCCACTTGGCACCATACATAGTTATTACAATATTATTGACTATATTTTCTATGCTGTACTTTACATCCCCATGACTATTTTGTAACTACCAATTTGTACTTCTTAATTCCTTCACCTTTTTCACTCAGTTCCCCAACCCCCCTCCCTTCTGGCAGCCATCAGTCAATTCTCTGTATCTATGAGTCTATTTCAATTTTGTTTATTTTGTTCTTAGGTTCCACATATAAGCAAAATTATATGGTATTTGTCTTTCTCTGACTAACTTATTTCACTTAGCATATACGCTATAGGTCCATTCGTACTGTGGCAAATGGTAAGATTTTATTCTTTTTAATGGCTGAGTAATACTCAATTGTATTTATGTACCACAACTTTTTCATCCACTCACCTATTGATGGGTACTTGTCATCCTTTCTTCTTGCTTCCTGTTACAAATGAAGAGTTTTTCTTCGTACTAACTAACCAAGAGCAATTCCACCACTTGCGTTTTATATCCCATCCTCCTCCAGCTTTCCATAAACCTTTTCTGTAATTTATCCAATATCTCTCTTATGTATCCAGTCTCTCCCACTTATGGGTCTGTCTTATGGTTATTTAAATAAATACGTCTCTCTCTCTCTCTCTCAATAATAAAAGAATCCCTGACATACATCCTCTCTCTATCTGTGGACATCTTTCTCCCTTTCTCTATGCAATCTGATTCCTCAAAATTCCACTTTCTCACCTCCCATTTACCCTTCAACCCACTCCAGTCTGGCTCTTGCTCTCATTGCACTACTGAAACAGCTTTTGCCATGGTCATCAGTGATACCCATGGTTAATACAATGGTCATCTTTCAATCCTCATCTTGCCTCTTCAGCATTTGACTCTGTTGAATGGTTAAATGACGATTCCCTTTTTCTTTAAAAAAAAAAAAAAGTTATAATCTCCCTTTGGTTGCTATGATTCATCATGCTTCTTGTGTAATTTCTATATCTTGGAACACTCTTCCTCAGTCTCCTCTGCAGGCCCATCGTTCTCTACCTAACCATCAATTGCTAGAATTCAAGATACAGAGTTCTTTGCCCTGGCCGGTTTGGCTCAGCAGTTAGAGCATCGGCCTGCAATCCAGAGAGACCCTGGTTCAGTTCCTGCTAAGGGCACATACCTCGGTTGCAGTTCGTTCCCAGTCGTGATTGGGTCATGTGGGTGGCAGCCACTTGATGTGTCCCTTTCACGTCGATGTTTCTCTCTCTCTCCTTCCCACTCTATCTGAACAAAAAATAGAAAAATGTCCTTGGGTGAGGATTAAAAAAAAAAAAGATACAGAGTTCTGTAAGTCTGTTTATTGTAAAGTGCTTTAAACACTACACACTGTCCTGCTTTGTTAAAATGTTTAAATCATAGCCCAGCCAGTGTGGTCCAGTGGATTGAGCATCGTCCCATGGACTGAGAGGTCCTGGTTCAATTCCCAGTCAGGGCACATGCCCAAGTTGCTGGCTCGATCCTCAGGGAGCATGCAGGATACAGCCAGTTGATGTTTCTCTCTCATATCGATGTTTCTATCTCGGTCCTCTCCTCTCTGTAAAAAAAAAAAAAAAAATCAATAAAAAACATATATTTTTTTAAATGTTTAAATCAGTGTATTGTAAACATCTTCATGTATCTGCAAAATTATTTTAACAAGTGCATATTATGGATATACCATAACTTATTTACTCAGTCGCCTGTTGTTGGTCATGTCATATCATTTCTAATATTTTAACTTTTATAAATAGTACTAGGTTAAACATCCTTATACAATCTTTTTTTCATGTGACTCGATGAATGATGATAATATTAATTACTACTACCCAGACAATAATACATTGCTATGGGGAAATTAGGGGTACTAGGGAAATATACACTTAGTGTTTGAGGTCAGTAGCATAGAGGACAGCTACCAAGGTTGCCTACACAGCAGTACTGTGCAGGACTGAATCTTAGGCAGAAGAAACTGGCTTGTTCTAGAGTGATATATCTGCTGTTTCTCTGTTCAGAGCACTTAACTTGGGAGGTACCACCACTGATAAGGAGTTCTGGCCAAGGCACTGCTCACTCTGGAAGTCACGGGCCATTTGCCTTATTCCCACCCTATACTTTGGCAGAGGAGTCTGTCGTGGTGGTGCCAGATGAATCTCAAATGACTCCAGAGGACTCTGAGGACATGGACTGGCTAGAACAGTTTCCAAGCCTGAGAGCAGTCCTGGAACTGCTCTGTCAGTTCTGGGCTTGGATGGCCACAGGACAAAACAGGTCAGCAAAGTCTGTGCCAGAAAAGCAGCAAGAGGAGGCTGATTGAGCAGGCAGGATGGGGCACAGTCATGGAAGTGAGAGAACTGTGGAGATGGGGAGAGGAAGAGTCGGCATAAACAACTCAAGGGTTCTTCTTCATCTCCCCAAATTATTAATATTGGAGTGCCCCAGGGTTCAGTCTTTGGACTTCTCTTTTCTGTCTACACTCACTTCATTAGTGATCTCATTCAGACTCACAGCTTTGAATACCATCTACACAGAGACAATTCCCAATTTTGTATTTTTAGCCTGACCTCCAGCTTGAACACCTGACTCGTATATTTAATTGTAAAGTTGATATTCTCACTTGGATGTCTAACAGGCATCTCAAGTTTAATATTTTAAAAACTAAACCCCTGATTTTATCTCCCTCCCATCCCCCAATTCTGATCTAACCACAGGTGATCGCAAGGCCACCCTTCTAGTTTCAGACCAAAAACTTGAAGTCATCTTTTTCTCACAACCTACCTCCAACTCAATCAAATCCTGTTGGCCTTTTCTTCAAAATATATTCATGTTGTGCTTCCACCCATGAAAAACAGGAATTACTCTCTCTCCATAAACAATGGAAAAACTGGATCGAAGATATGAAACAACTATTTCCAGACGTTGGATGAGAGGCAGGACAGGACTGTGGTCCTTAAGGGAAGGAAAACAAACGAGGTGAGCCCTTAGTTGGGGAAGCAATTTTCAAATTGCTCAGCCTTCAATATGGCACCACTGCAATTTTACAGATTGTTTTGGAAAAACCTTAACAGAGTCCACTGGTCTTGCTTAGTTGAAGAGACAGAGATTACAGTTTTGGGAAGCTGAATTGGCTAGAATTTACTAGATAAATGCCAAAGGGAGGGAACTACATGGAGGAAGAACTTCATATAAGGAGTTAAGTCTTTGGCTGAATACAGTCTGCATGCATAAGGTGACACTTCACAAGGCTACGCCAAAGAACAACTGCTGGGGAAAGACTGCTTACTGGGGAGCTATAAGCTGAAAAATTCCTAAAGCTCATGTAAGGCTGGGTGGGAATCATTCAAGTTCCCACCAGCCAGAGTAGAGAAACCTTGTTGTGTCATATTGTATCTTCCAAAGACGACTCAGTAGCTCCCATGTACTCTTCTACAATGTGACCTTACCATTCTGACTTCAAGAAGTAGAGTCTGGCCCTGGCTGGGCAACTCAGTTGTTTAGAGTGTCATCCTGATACTCCAAGGTTGCAGGTTCGATCCCGTCATGCCACATACAAGAATCAACCAATGCATGCATAAGTGAGTGGAACAGCAAATCCATGTATGTCTGTCTCTCTCTCTCTCTCTCTGTCAATTTTTTTTAAAAGGTAGAATCTGATTCCCTTGGAAGGCTTATGACTGCTTCTGCCCATTGAATACAGTAATGCTGCCATGTTGACTTGGAGGCTAGGTTGGAAAGGCTTTGTAGCCACCAGATACCCGTATCATCTATACCACCTCTCCCTCAGCTCACACTTGTGGCCACATGGGCCTTATGCTCAGCTGATGGAGGATAAAGCCACACTTGGTTCAAGGATGGGTCAAGCCACAAATGGACTGGTGATGCATTACAGCTTGTCCAGGGGTGGCTGTGAAAATCGGGTGAGGCAACATCTTCACAGTAGACAGAGCTTTCATGAGTCTGTCATTCTCTTGGGAGCAAAGATAAATAACCTAAGGTAAGGAACATAGAAGGACTCAGGTTGTGGTGAATGGCTGGGCTGTATTGGTCATGGGTCTGGGAAGGGGAAAGATTAGAAGATAAGAGACAAGGAGGCCTGGAAGAGAGGCATGTGTATAGACCTATGGACGTGGACATGAAGTATGAAGACATTTTATCACATATCAGTGACCACCAGAAAGCAGCTGCCGCTAAACACCCAAGTAGACAGAATGACTCAGCCAGTTGATATCAGATAGCTTCTGTCATTGGCTACCTCAGTGCAAACTCCCAATCACAAAGGCTACTCCAACTGCTTTCGCCAGAGGTGACCAGCCTGGTAGGAACAGAAACTGATGCTCAGCACTCCATATGTACCGTTCTTGAAGGACACACGCCAGCCGCTTGTGGCAAGTTGATTACACTGGGCCTTTTTCACCCTGGAAGAGGAAACAGTTAATCTTGACTAGGATTAAAACATTTTGTTGACTCAAAGTGGATCATGAACTTATATGTAAAAATAAAGCTATAAAACTTTTAGAAAACAAAACAGGCCCTGGCCGGTTTGGCTCAGCGGTTAGAGCATTGACCTCAGGTCCAGAGAGACCCGGGTTCGGTTCCCGCTAAGGGCATGTACCTTGGTTGCAGTTTGTCCCCGACCTTGGTTAGGTCGTGTGGGTGGCAGCCACTTGAGGTGTACCTTTCACGTCGATGTTTCTCTCTCTCTCTCTCTCCCCCTCTCTCTCCCTCCCGCTCTATCTGAACAAAAAAATGAAAAAAAAATGTCCTCGGGTGAGGATAAAAAAAAGAAAACAAAACAGGAGAAAATCTTTGGGATCTGGAGCTAGGCAAAGAGTTCTTTGACTTCACACCAAAATCATGATCCATACAAGGAAAAAATGATAAATTTGACCTCAGCAAAATTAAAACTTTTCATTCTGTGAAAGGCCCTGTGAAGAGGATGAAAAAACAAACTACAGTTGGGAGGAAATATTTGCAAGGCACATATCTGACAAAGGACTAGTATCCAAAATATATAAAGAACTCTTAACATGGAACAGGGAAAAAATTTCAATTAGAAAATTGGTAAAGATATGAGCAGACATTTCACTGAATATATACAGGTGGCTAATAAGTACATGGAAAGGTGTTTGATATCATTAGCATTAGAGAAATACAAACTAAAGTCACAATGAGATATGACTGCACACTTCCTAAAATAAAAAATAGTGACATCAAATGCTGGTGAGGATGTAGAAAACCTGGATTACTACTGCATGCTGATGGAAATGTAAATCGATACAGCTGCACTGGAAAGCAGTTGGCAATTTTTTACAAGACTAAACATATAATTACCATATGACCCTTCAATTGCACTCTTGGGCATTTATCCCAGAGAAATTAAAACATGTTTACACAGAAACCTGTACACATATGTTTACAGAAGCTTTATTCATGACAGCCCCCCCCAAAAAACACAAAAACTGGAAGCAACCCAGATGTCCTTCAAACTGGTACATTCATACCATGGAATACTCAGCAATAAAACTATGAACTACTGATGAGCACAACTTGGATGAATCTTCAGGGAATTACACTGAATGAAAAAAGTCATTTCCAAAGGTTATGTACTGTATGATTCCATTTGTAAAACATCTTTGAATTGAAAACATTTTAGAATGGAGAACATTAATGGTTGTCGTGGGTTAGGAATGGGGGAGGGGAGAGGCAAGTGTTATAAAAAGCCAACACAGGGATCTTTGTGGGGATGGAACTATTCTGTATCTTGACTGTGGTGGTGGATACCTACACAATAAAAAAATTATATAGATCTAAGCACATGTGTGTACACACACAAATGAGTACAAGTAAAACTGGGGCAGCCTGAATTGTATCCATGTCCATATCCTGGTTTTGACATTGTACTATAGTTTTGCAAAATGAGCAATTGAGAGGAATTGGGTAAAAGAGTACATGGGGTCTCTCTTAATTTTTATAACTGCATGTACATTTACAATTATCAAATAAAGATTTAATTTAAAAACAACATATTCCACCCTGACCGGTTTGGCTCAGTGGTTAGAGCATCGGCCTGCAGCTGGAGAGTCCCGGGTTCGGTTCTGTAAGGGCACATTATCTCAGTTGCAGTTTGTCCCCAATCTCAGGGGGTCATGTGGGTGGCAACCACTCCATGTGTCTCTCTCACGTTGATGTTTCTTTCTCTTTCTTCCTCTCTCCCTCCCGCTCTTTCTGAAGATAATAAAAATATCCTCGGGTGAGGATTAAATAAATTAAATTTAAAAAGACATATTCCTGTCCTGGCCGGTTTGGCTCAGCGGTTAAAGCGTCGGCCTGTGGTCCGGAGAGACCTGGGTTCGGTTCCCGCTAAGGGCACGTACCTCGGTTGCAGTTTGTCCCCCGCCCTGGTTGGTCGTGCGGGTGGCAGCCACTTGATGTGTCCCTTTCACATCGATGTTTCTCTCTCTCCCTCTCCCTCCTGCTCTATCTGAACAAAGAATGAAAAAGTGTCCTCGGGTGAGGATAAAAAAAAAAAAAGACATATTTCTGGTTGATGGTCCAGATTTGGATTTGCCTTTCCCCCTTGCAGAGCCTTGGACCGTGGGCCTTACTTTTTAGCAAAGGAGGTGTGGAGTGGTTACATGGCCTTGGTATCCTCTAGTCCTATCTCATACCCAGAAAATACTGGCATAATAGAATGGCGAAGTGGCTGCTCAACGATGCAGTTGAGGCACCGACATGGAGTTGATACCCTGCAAAGTTGGGGTAATGTTCTCTAGGATGTGATTTCATCCTAACCAACAACCATTGTATGGTACTGTGTCTCCAATAAGAAGAATACATGGGAACAGGAACCAAGAAGTGGACCCACTCATCATCATCACTTCATTGATCTTGAGAAAAGTTTGCTTCCAGACCCTGCAACTTTAGGCTTTGTGGGTCTAGAGACCCTGATTCCCAAAAAGAGAATTATTCTACCAGGATGAGGTATAGTAAGCTTGAAGCAATGGCTGCTATCTGGTCACTTCAGAATCCTAAAGCCAAGAGACAAGCAGACAAGGAAAAGATCATGCTGGCCAAGATGACTGACCTGATCATCAGGAAGTGATAGCCTGTGTTACCCCATGAGGACAGGAAAGAATATTGGCACTTATGTGCTCCACTAGGGCATCTGCTAATACTCCCCCACCCGATCAAAAAGGTAAGTGGAAAACTGCAGCCACCTTCATCTGAGAAGGACCTGGTGTTCCACTGCTCAGATCCCTAAGGGATGAGGATCTGGCTCACACCAGCAGGTAAGCCACTTGGAATAGCAAAGGTGCCGACCAAGAATGAGGGGCCTCTAGAATGGGTAGTGTAGGAGGGAGGTAATGAGTATCGGTTGTGGCCTCAAGACTAGCTGCAGTAGTGGGAACAGGTAAGGGTGGCTAGTTCATCTCACTGACCTTTTGTAAGTTTCCCAAGCAAACAGACCAAACAGAATCCTGGGGAAGCTGTTCCCAGATGGAGTGGATTTTCATGGCACAAGAGGTGGTTTGTAGTGTATACTATGATATGCCATCCAGGTTCCCCCTTCAGGACTAAGACACTCTACCTCAGCTTGGATGAGTGTTGCCTTTTGGTGGCTCACAGCTGTATCCCTCTCTGGGCAATGCTGTCAGCTGAAGGAGCTTCCTTGATGCACTTCTACACCTTGCTGGGAGTAGCCCACATCCCAAAACTACTCAATGTGGGGCTGCAAAGCCCTGGCCAGTGCTTCAACTTGCGACATCTCTAGGAAGCATCCCAGAATTAACTTGTTCAAAACCAAACTCTTGGAGTCCTTACTTAAACCTGTCCCCTTTCTCCATTTTAGTAAGTGCCAATTTCATGCTTCCAGTTGTCCCATCCAAAAGCTGGGGTTTTCCCCGACTCCTCTCGTTGGTTACCTGGATATCTAATATACCAGTAATCTTGTTGGCTCTACCTCCACATTCATAATTTGACCACTTCTTTGCACAACTGCTCATCCTCTGGTCCAAATCCCTGTAAACTCTCACATGGAATACCCTGTTGCCTCCTAACTGGCCTCCTGCTTCTGTGCTCATCTCCTGTCTGTTCCATGCAAGTAGCCAAGTGGTGTAAGAGCTGAGTCAGATTGTGTCACTAACACATTCTTCTAGTGGCTTCTCATCACACTTGGACTACAAGCTGAAATCTTTACAACAAAGCCCTACCTGTGCCACCTGTCTGACCTCATCTCCTGCCACTCTGCCCTTCATTCCTACCCCAGCCTCTGGCCTCCATGCAGTTCTTCAAGCACCCTGAGCCCAGCCAGCGTGGCTCAGTGATTGAGCGTCGACCCATGCACTGAGAGGTCGCCGGTTCGATTCCTGGTCAGGGTATATGCCCAGTTTGTGGGCCAAATCCCCAGTGAGGGGCGTGCAGGAGAAGGCCAATTGATGTTCTCTCTCATCAGTGTTTCTATCTCCCTCTCCCTTCCTCTCTAAAATCAATAAAGACAAAAATTTTTTTTAAAAAAGACATCCTGAGGACACTCCTGCCTATGGTCTCTCTACTTGCCGCCTCCTGCTAGGAATGCTATTGCCCAGATGCCACATGGCTCCATCCCTCATTTCCTTGGGGCTCTGCTCCAATATCACCTCAAAGACATGTTTCCTGACCGTGTTATATGTAATGACAGACTCCATTCCCACCTTATCACCACCTGCTCTCTCTACCCACTTTGTTTAGCACTTGCCACCTGACATAATTCTTTTGTTTCTTTGTCTATTTCCCTCTACTAGAAGGTAAGCTACAATTTTTCATTCATTGCACTGTATTTCCAGTTCCTATTACAGGGCTTGGCATATAGTAGATACTCAAAAAAAGTTTGTTTGGATAAGCCAATAAAGTTTGTAATTTCAGCTTTCACACTACCCCCCTCTATTCAAACAGCTACATCCTGAAATGTAGACACACTGAGACCTCCATAGGAACACCAATAGTCAGTCATGCAATGCACACCCTCACTGACCCAATAAACACCTTAGGGGTAAAATGCCTCTTCAATTGTGAATTCACTGACCTGAACCATTTGATTGCAATGTGACTCAATGATCCAGAGCCCGCAGAAATGGCTATGGCCTGAGACCAGAACCAACCTCTCTATTAGGCACAACGCCAGGACCCATGTTACTTTTAGGGGCCCACAAAAGAGTTTTATTTTTTTTAGTTAAAAGAAAAATGAGTATAATGTTAAGTGCATGGTAATAAATTTAGCTTGAACATCATAATGGGCCCTTGCCTGACACAGCTCAGCTGAAAGGCTCTGGCTAATACCAAGTACCAGCAGGACAGGGAGATGGAGGGGAACTGATGTTTTCAGCCCCATGGTGTAAAGGGGAAACAAGCCCTGAAAAGCTAAATGATTTTGCCAAGGCTATTGAAATAGTAAATGGCCATGCAAAGATTTGAGCCTGGGATATTGGATACCAAGCCACGGGTTACTTTACTGCACTGCAGCAGCCAAATAGTGCCTGCAAAGCCTCAGGCACAGATAGGCAGACACTTCTCAGATCTGCCCCTGCCTGCCAAAGGCTGCCTCACACTGGGTCCTGCCCCCCTGAGTCACCCCCACTCCACCCTGCCCTTCAAGAGCCCAAATTTCCCTGGTGTACCTCATCCTCAATGCCAAGCCCCTGCCCCACCCCTAGCTCTTCGTCTTAATCATGAAACTTTGGAGAAATAAGGTCAAATGGTAATACCCCACCCTATGACCGAGCAGGTCTGGCTCCCTCTCCTGCCTGTCAGTCCTAGAGAACAGTAACTTGGCCTGAAGAAGGAAAGAGCAGCCTGGGAGGGACTCATTCTTACTCCCACCACAGGCTGGGTGCCAAGTTCCCCCCACTTATGCCCATTAAAAGATTTGCAAACCCCGGGGGTCTCTTCTATACACCTAATCCTTCCTAGCAAGCTCAGGGGTAAGTTCTTTCCTGAGGTGCAAGCAAAGATTCTTTCAAGGGAGGCCCCTTATTAGTCTTCCCTCCATCTTCTGCCTTTATTTGGTAAACCCTCAAATAGGAGCAACCAGGTAGTGTTCAGTATCCAGGAGGAGGGTTAGACAGAGTATGGACTTGGGAACAAAAGCATCTAGTTGAATTCCAGCTCTGTGGATAAATAACCTCCAACTGTAAATAAAGCTTACTAAACACAAAAGAGAGAACAAAAGATTCATAAAGTGTCCAGCTGGTGTGGCTCATTGGTTGAGCGTCGACCCATGCACCAAGAAGTTGCCGGTTTGATTCCTGGTCAGGACAGATGCCCAGGTTGTGGGCCTGATCCCCAGTGTGGGGCATGCAGGAGGCAGCCAATTGATGTTCTCTCTCATTGATGTTTCTATCTCTCTCTCTCACTTCCTCTCTCTAAAATCAATAAAGGAAAAAATAAAAGATTCATAAAGTGGTTAGCACAAAATCTGGAATAGAGTTGTACCAATAAATGTTAGTGATTTTTTTGTGCCTCATATGCCTTCGCTCTAATTTGACTTGTGGTTGTATTACTGTATTCAGCCACTATATGAGTATTGGAGACACGATGTAGAAATCTTTACCTTTAGAGGATCTTGTCTAATGGGAATTGAAGAGAAGTGAACAGTCAACTGTAATATAGTGTGGTAATTGTCCAGCTCTGGATCTCCATCGATGGTGTTGCCATCAGGGAACCAAAAGTCAGATAGCAGAAAAGCAATTAGCCTTCAAAGATTGGGTAGTACATAGGTAAACAACGGGAAACCAAATCCTGTTAGTAAATAAAATGGACCAGGATAGATAATAATAATTTGACCATTTTATAAAGTAGAAGATCTAGATCTAGCTGTTCCTGGCTATTCCATCTAAGAGAAAATCCCCTATTGGAGTCCCAGGGATTTAGCCTTAGGGGTTTTCTAGAACGATAAGTATTTTTGTCAGGGCTGGCTCTGTAGTAAGTGGAGTGGGTTGCCAACCACATGTGTGTTCTGAGAGAAATGAGAAGGTGCCTTAGCCAAATACCAGAATGTTTCCTTGCGTCACTTTCCTGGAAGTCCATCATTAGAGTCAGTCCTTAGGGACGGTTTAGCCCTCAGAATCCTCTTTTAAGGGCATATAGTCCAAAGAGAGATGAGCCTTTGCTCTGGCGGTTTCTTTCCTTGGGTTGCTCTTTTCCACATATTCAAATCCTATTTTTCATTCAGGCCCAGAGCAGTTCCTCAGTGGTTTTGTTCTAGCCTGGCCTGCCCTTATATTTGGGCTTTGTGTTGTGTTGCTGGTACAAGCCTTTGATCCAGCAAGTATGGCCTTGTGTGGCTTCTTGGGGGGGGGGGGGTGTACTCTTCCTAATTAGTAAGTCTATCAATTATCTATTGTATTACAAACCACCCCAAAACTGAGTGACTTAAAATAACTCTTTTACTCACAACTCTACAATATGGGCTGGGATCAGTCAGGTGTGTCTTCAGCTGGTTGGCTTGAGGTATCTCATGCAGTTGTAGTTACCTCTAGGCTCAACTAATGGGAGGATCCAAGAGAGCTGCATTTATGTACCTGAGCTGAGGTGATTAGAATAGCTGGCTCCTCTCCACAGGTGTCTCATTCACCAGCACCTCATCTCCAGCAGGTTGTCCTGGGCTTCCTCACAGCATGGCAGCTGAGTTCCAAAAGGGAGCATTTCAAGAAATAGAGCCCCAGTGTGCAAGCACTTACCTACTTGCTTCATATTTGTTAGTTAATGTCTTACTGGCTAAGGAAGTCACATAATCAACCCCAGAGTCAATATGAGAAAGAACTTCAAAAGAGTTTCAGTAGTGGGAGGTGTGATTATTAGGGATTTTTGGTGGGAGGCGGGCTTCACTGATGTCTACCACGGTTCATAAACACTTAGATTAGAAATTGCATCCTTATTTTTTGAAATACTCATATTTACCAGCAGAGTCTAGAGTATACTGGTAGGTGATCAGTAAACATTTGTTGACTGATGAGTGGTGACTACAGTTAACAGCCAGCAAAGCTCTGTAGGATGGGCCTTGCAGGCTAGAGCTGAAGGCTGCTCCATGAGGAAAGCAGAGACCTGAAATGAAAGGTGATTGAACACCAAATACAGATGGGTAGATGTTAGTGAATTTAACCAGTGCCCTCCCCCTGCTGATGTTAAGACAAAAAACCCAAGTGATAAATATCAGGACAAAACAAAGTATGCCCAGCTTAGCACTGTGTTAGGCCTCAGAGGATACAGAAGAAAACAGAGCCTTTGAGGTCATTAAAGAAACAAGAAATAAAAACTGGACAACTTAAATAACACAAGGTCTAGTAATGTTCTTAACACTGCATATCACATAAAAAGAAACAGGATATGGTCAGCAAGTGAAAGATAGCTTAGTCTGGGATTCAGCAAACTGCAACCCACAGACCAAACCCGGCCCTCCACCTGTTTTTGTGAATAAAGCTGTAACACAGCCATGCCCATTTGTTTACATATTATCCATGGCTGCTTTTGTACTACAACAGCAGAATTAAATAGTTGCAACAAAGACCTGCAAGTCTAAGATATGCGCTACCCCACGCTTTGCAGAAGGTTTGCCAACCCCCAAGTGAGTCTAATGACTTGGTGCTTCCCTGACTCAGTAAAACTGGTACAACTTTTCTCAGTGGAGAAGATAGGTGAGTGCTAGTTTTGATGAAATCTTTTGTGCTCAAAACCATGAGTAGTTTTGGTCCCAGAGAAAGATGTTTTTTGGGACTCCTAGCAAAGAAAAATTTTTGTTGATAAGCAGTCATGTCAGGCACTGGGCCCATTTGCGTAAGTGGTCCAGGTAATTCCTCCTGGCCTTCTCCCCTTCTCATGTCTCTGTGCATGCCCATCCACATTTTTGTCCTGAGGTGGGGCAAGCTGTCCAGATACTGAAGACTGGCATCAGGGAGCCATTGACAAGGTGGGCACACTTTCCTTAAGGATGTATGGCTGTCCGGGTCCACAGGAGGAAAGGGAGCATCTAACTACAAAGAGAAAAGGCTTGATGCCTTAAACCTTTTTTCTTCAGCGTATGTGGGTCTCCAGAAGTCAGCTTGCGTTCCCTGGTGTCCAGACTGGATTGATTTTAAATAACTTCCTCGATTTAATGCGCACACACCCCACTGTACCCCACACCCACATGCCTAAAAATAGCATAGCCGACTTATCTACAGGCACAGTAGGCACCGTGCTGAGGGCCCATATTTTATGGGGCCAATAAAAATATTTAAATTAAAAATAATTTTAGCCCTGGCCAGTTTGGCTCAGCGGTTGGAGTGTCGGCCTGCAGACTAGAGAGTCCTGGGTTCGGTTCCCGTAGGGTCACGTACCAAAAAAATAAAATAGTAATTTTAAAATCAGGAAAAAAAGAATGTAACAATAATGGATATATAATAATGAATCCAGCCTGGATCATACTCACCTTTATACCAATTATATAAAATATAATTTTTTTTTTATCCTCACCCGAGGACATTTTTTCATTTTTTGTTCAGATAGAGTGGGAGGGAGAGAAAGAGAGAGAAACATCGACGTGAGAGAGATACATCGAGTGGTTGCCACACACACAACCCAACTAGGGCCAGGGACAAACTGCAACAGTGGTACGTGCCCTTAGCAGGAACTGAACCCGGGTCTCTCTGGACCACAGGCTGACGCTCTAACCGCTGAGCAAAACCAGCCAGGACATAAAATATAATTTTAAATATATTTTGATGGCAAGGGGCCCACAAAGGTGAAAGTGCCAAGGGCCAGCGAAAGCCATAATGCAATCCCGTCTTTTATTTATTTATTTTTTTATCCTCATCTGAGGACATTTTTCCTTTTTTTTTTTTTTTTTGTTCAGATAGAGTGGGAGGGAGGGGGAGAGAGAGAGAGAGAGAAACATCGACATGAAAGGGACACACTGAGTGTCTGCCTCCCACACTACCCAACCAGGGCCGGGGACAAACTGCAACCAAGGTCCGTGCCCTTAACGGGAACCAAACCCGCGTCTCCGGACCGCAGGCCGACGCTCTAACCGCTGAGCCAAACAGGCCAGGGCCGACCTGTCTTTCTTAAGAACACATTTCAGGGTCCACAAACTTCATGGAGAGTGGGTTCTGCCCCAGATGTGAGCAGAATTGCCGCTGTGACCGTGTCCTTCTTTGGCCCAGTCCTTGAGAGAACTGAGCACAGCTGACTTTGTGAATCAGAATAAAAGACAGAAAAGTTCCCTGGGAAGGCAGTGGAGAACTGCAGCTGGGAAAGAAGATGCCGGTGTCGATTCAACTGGCCCCAGGGCTTGGAAAGGCCAGACCGCATAGCAATGCTCCTGTCACCGCTACGCCCATGCTTTGGGCAGAGCAGAACCAGCTCCCAGCCTCCTTGAATCAGTACTGTCAGGCCCAAGCCTGTTGACTGAGGAAGCTGTGGTTCCTTCACCTTTCCCCAGCAGTGCAGATTGCTCTGGGGGAGCTCTCCAAGGAGTGAGCTGCAGCCTGGAATGTGCTTCCAACCAAGCTTTGGTCACCGCCTCTCTACAAGCCCCTCCTCTCCGGAGCCAAGGATTCCATTCGTTGGTTAACCAGCTGCTGTAATTTCCCTCCAGAACACTCTCCCCACTTCCCTTTGTTTCTCCCTTCGCAATGTTTCTTCTTGGAAGGGTGGGAAGAGTAAATTTGCTTTCCTTAAAGTCAGGGTAGCTGGTGCAACTTAAAATACAACTTAAAATTTACCCGAATGGTCTTGGTTATGGATTGGATTGTGTTCCCCAAACAAGATATGTTGAAGTCCTAATCCTCATTACTTCAGAACCTGACTTTATTTGGATATAGGGTCTTTGGGGATGATATCATGTTAAATGTGAAATGCTGGAGCAGGGCGGGCCCCTCATTCAATATGACTGGTTTCCTTATGGGAAGACGCCATGTGAGGAGACAGAGCACATGCAGTGAAGACAAGCAGAGAGGAGTTTTGCTGTCAGAAGCCAAGGAAGCCTGGAACCACCAGAAGCTGGAAGAGGCGAGGACACATCATCTCCTAGAGGCTGTGAGGGAGCGTGACCTTGCCAACACCCTGATTTCAGACTTCTAGTCTCCAGAACTGTGAAAGAATAATGCCTGTTGTTTCAGCCACCGGTTTGTGGTACTTTGCTCCTGCAGCCCTAGGAGACTAATACAGTCTTCAAGACAGACAATCCACACAGCTGGAGCCTCAAGAACAAAAATTTTACTTCTCAAAGTTCTTCGTCTATTACCTCATTTTAGCCTCGTGGTTACTTTGTGACACAAGGAAGATTTTATTATCCTTCGTTTTACAGATGCAAAATCTGAAGCTCAGGATGTAAAGTCATTTTCCCCAAGTCATACATAAATGCCTCTGTGGCTTGGAAGACAGCAGTAACTAATAGAAATTCAAATTCAGCTCTGTCCCTGACTAGATGTACAGAGCCATTGGTGAGTAACCTAACCCTGGGGTATCTAAACATTGGAATTTCAACTACTTTCGTTCACTTTACTTTCTTTTCAAGAGCATTAAAAATCACCTGCCAGCCCTGGCTGGTTTGGCTCAGCGGTTAGAGCGTCGGCCTGCGGTCCAGAGGGCCCCAGGTTCAGTTCCCGCTAAGGGCGCGTACCTCGGTTGCAGTTTGTCCCCGGCCCTGGTTGGGTTGTGCGGGTGGCAGCCACTCAATGTGTCCCTTTCACATCGATGCTTCTCTCTCTCTTCCTCTCTCTCCCTCCCACTCTATGTGAACAAAAAATGAAAAAGTTCCTCGGGTGAGGATTAAATAAATAAGTAAATGAAGCAAATAAATTTTGTGTATTTGTTTAAACTCACTACTGTGCCCTTATTGTCTTCGTTTTCCAGAAGACTGGTATATCAGGATTGGCGTTTGGGAACCACCTCTGAAATCTCTCTGGCCTCATTTACCTTATCAGAGAGTGTTGGATTTCCCCTTGGTTCTTTTTACTTCTTAACATCTTGTGATTTTCTGACTCAAGTCCAGATTCTTTTTCTGTTAACACAGCTGGAAATGGGAACCCCTGGGTCTGGGCAGTGATGGCCAGAATGCCCTGGTCAGAGGAGCTGGTTGAATGAACGTCCAGGTTCTGTCACGAGACCAACAGCACCTTGCCTTACTGAGAGAGAGTGACCGAGAGTTGTTTTGGTGCATCAGGTAAGCAGCAGGAAGAACTGATTTCCTCTTAGCGTCTTTTATGTTGGAGGCAAAACAGCTTGCTACTTGATGTGCACCCTGCAGCCTGCTTTCTCCCTTCCTGTAGCTCCTGCCATGAGACCGATTCCCGCTGCTTAGCGTTCACCCCGTGGAGCTCTCCCTGGCCCTCCAGGCCGTGCGTTCTCCCCTGTTGCTCTAGGTCTTGGTCTGGAAAAGCAGCCTGAAGAATCCAGTGTGTCCACCACAGGCGGCCACTGGGCTCAGCCTGAAGCTTGAATGTGCCCCACAGCTGAAGTAAGTGATTTTAATGTCAATGAGGATGATAATCCTCTGCACATGGTTTTTAAAGACATCTTTTTAGCATAACATTACCACTCAGGAAAATCTCTGTGAAAGAGATAGGACTAGAAGGATACCCTGTGTAGGGGTTCAGAATGAGTCACCCCGACATGTACCTCTGTGGAATGCAGATTATTTTAAGTAAGGCAGCTGAGACCCTGTGGGCTCAAGAGAAACTTCAAACCCTCCCTGCTCTTTACCTAGAAGAATATAAGTTAGGGGCCTTGCTCCTAATTGGAGATTATCAGAGATAACCTGTTTGACCTATCTATATGGCAGGGCAAAGTACTAATTACTGAACACATCTTCTTATCTAACAACAATGACTTTTCTCCCCTCTGAAGCCCCAAGGCATCTTACCTCATCATTAGCTCAGAATGCCATACATACCTCATTTTAATTCTCTGTCCCTAACCTCTCCTGTATGTGGGGTTCCCGTAGGTACATAATTAAATTTGGTTATTTTCCCCTGGCCAGTGTGGCTCAGTGGATTGAGCTTCAGTCCCATGGACTGAGAGGTCCAAGTTTGATTCCCAGTCATGGCACATGCCCAGGTTGTGGGCTCAGTCCCTAGTGGGGGACATGCAGGAGGCAGCTGATCGATGTTTCTCTCTCACATCGATGTTTCTATCTCTCCCTTCCTCTCTCTCTAAAATCAATAACATTTAAATATTGTTATTTTCTCTTGTTAATCTATCATGTCAATTTAATTGGACCAGCTGAAAGAACCCTGAAGGGCAGAGGAACATTTTTTCCTCCCCCACACCTAAAAAGATGGGGGTAGGGTTGGAAGGATGTGGGTGGGGTGTGATCAGAGAACAGTCCGGAGGGGGAAAGGAGCAGGGGCATTTAGAGCTGAGAAGAGCCCTGCCTGAAGGGGTGCTGGATTCCCACAAGGGGAAGGCGTGTGAGGATCTCACAGGCTTTTGAGGCAGGCAGACTTGGTCAGGCCCTAGTTTAACCGCTGACTAGTGTTACTTGTCCTCCACCTCCTGCCCCCTCACTCTGCAGGAAAGCTCTCCAAGGCCAGAACAGTTAAGTCATGAGGGGTAGGGAAAGGGCAGGAACAGACTGAGTCTGACGCATTCTCTTCACTGAAAAGTTGTTCAGGGAACATCACCTAGGGCAAGAGAAACAAAGGGAAAAAATAATAAATGAGACTATATTAAACTAAAAAGCTTCTGCACGGCAAAAGAAACCAACATCAAAATGAAAAGGGAACCCATTCTCTGGGAGAACATATTTGCCAATGATACATCGGATAAGGGGTTAATATCCAAAATATATCAAGTACTCATACAATTCAACAAAAGAAAGACAAACAATCCAATTTAAAAATGGGCAGAGGACCTGAATAGGCATTAATCCAAATAGGACATGCAAATGGCCAGGAGACATGAAAAAATGCTCAACATTTCTAATCATTAGAGAGATTCAAATTAAAATGACTATGAGATATCACCTCACACCTGCCAGAATGGTGGCCATCAACAAATCCTCAAACAACAAATGTTGGAGAGGATGTGGAGGAAAGGGGACTCTAGCACACTGCTGGTGGGAATGCAGACTGGTGCAGCCACTATAGAAAATGATATGGTGTTTCCTCAAAAAATTAAAAATGGGCCCTGGTCGGTTTGGCTCAGCGGTTAGAGTATCAGCCCATGGACCAGAGAGAACCAGGTTCGGTTCCCGCTAGGGGCACATGCCTCAGTTGCAGTTTGTCCCGGGCCCCAGTTGGGGTCGTGTGGGTGGCAGCCAGTCGATGTGTCTCTCTCACATCAATGTTTCTCTCTCTCTCTTCTTCCCTCTCTCCCTCCCATTCTATCTGAGGATAGGTGCAAAAATGTTCTTGGGTGAGGATAGAAAAAAATAAAAATTAAAAATGGAACTGCCATTTGACCCAGTGATCCCACTTCTTAGAATATATCTTAAGAAGCCTGAAACACCAATCAGGAAGAATATATGAAATCCTATGTTCATAGCAGTGCTATTCACAATAACTAAGATCTGGAAACAGCCCAAGTGTCCATCAGTAGATTAGAGGATAAAAAAGCTGTGGTACATTTACACAATGGAACACTATGCAGCTGTAAGAAAGAAAGATCTCTTACCCTTTCAGATGACATGGAGGGACCTGGAGAGTATTATGCTAAGCAAAATAAGCCAATCAGAGAAAGACAAGTACCACATGATCTCACTTATTTGTGGAACACCATAAACAAAATAAGCTGTCGCCCTGGCCAGTTTGGCTCAGTGGTTGAGCATCGGCCTGTGGACCAGAGAGTCCCAGGTTCAGTTCCTGCTAGGGGCATGTACCACCAAAAAAAAAAGCTGTCAACCAAAAGAAATCCAGCATCATGGAAGCAGGGAACAGACTGACAAACCTCACAGGGGTGGGGGGTGGGAAGAGATAAACCAAAGGTCTTATATGCATATATGCACAACCAATCAACATGGACACTAGACTGGGGAAGGCAGGAGTGGGGGTGGGAGCGGGAAGGAGGGGGTCAATGGGGAAAAGGGGTCATCTGTAATACTTTCAACAATAAAAAAAATTGTCCGGCCAGTGTGGCTCAGTGGTTGAGCATCAGCCCATGCACCAAGAGGTCACTGGTTCAATTCCTGGTCAGAACGCATGCCCAGGTTGTGGGCCTGATCCCCAGTGTGGGGCATGCAGGAGGCAGCCAATCGATGTTCTCTCTCATTGATGTTTCTATCTCTCCCTCTCACTTTCTCTCTCTCTAAAATCAATAAAGGAAAAAAATTTGTTTAATAAAATAAAGTTAACTTTATCAATATACTAAATACAAACAAACAAACAAAAAAACTATCCAGGGAAACCGACTACCTTCACCCTCTGAACCTTCTGAACTGGTTGTTTTGGTCCCTCCTTTTTCCTGAGAGAGCATTTCCAGGGTGACCTAAAAATCCATGGAAATCAGTAGGTCTTCAGACAAACTTGACCCCTCCAGGGCCATTTGACCAAACCACCAAGCCAAAGAACAGTCCTTCCCTCTTGCTCTCAGGCGGGGTCCACAATAAGGACTGAGGAAGTGACCTTTTCTCAGGAAGTGGGTGGACAAATGACCTAAAATTCAACCCTTCCCTTCTTGGAAGGAACTTATCATCTAGAAGAGGAAAGCTTTAAAATGTGCTGCTTTCCAGTGCAGAAGAAAAACGAGTGGGAGGAAGGGTTTACTGTCCTTCAGTAGGTTGGTGAATATAGAGGAAAAATATTTTCTGCCAATGGGAACCTGTTTCCTCCAATCTGAGTAGAGTTTGCATCTTTATTTTATTTATTTTTATTTACTTTTTATTTTTTATAATTAATTTATTTATTTTTGTTACAGATGTTTCTCCTTTTTACCCCCACTGATACCCCTATCCCCTTCCCTCCCCGCCCTGTCCCCAGCTTTGTTGTCCATGTCCATTGTTCATGCATACATGCATATAAGTTCTGTGCTTTATCTCTCCCCACACACACACCCTCTTCTGGGGATTGTCAGTCTGTACCCCACTTCCACGTCTCTGGGACTACCCCGTTCCTCAGACTGTTATGTTCATTATATTCCACAAATAAGTGAGATCATGTGATATTTGTCTTTTCCTACTTGGCTTGTTTTATTTAGGATAATACTCTTCAGGTCCCTCCATGTCATCTCAAAGAATAAGAAATGTTTCTTACAGCTGCATAGTACTCCATTATGTATATGTACCACAGCTTTTTTATCCATTTGTCTACTGATGGACATTTGGGCTGTTTCCAGATCTTAGCTATTGTAAATAGTGCTGCTATGAACATGGGGGTATATATGTTCTTTCTGATTGGTGTTTCAGGCTTCTTAGGGTATATTCCTAGAAGTGGGATCACTGGGTCAAATGGCAGTTCAATTTTATTTTTTTGAGGTAACACCATATTGTTTTCTATAGTGGCTGCACCAGTCTGCATTTCCACCAGCAGTGTACTAGAGTCCCCTTTTTTCCACAACCTCACCAACACTTGTTGTTTGATGATTTGTTGACGGCGGCCATTCTGACAGGTGTGAGGTGATACCTCATTGTTGTTTTAATTTGCATCTCTCTGATGATTAGTGATGTTGAGTATTTCTTCATTTGTCTCTTAGCCATTTGTGTGTCCTATTTGGAGAGGTGTCTATTTAGGTCCTCTGCCCATTTTTTAATTGGGTTCTTTGTCTTCCTTTTGTTGAGCTATATGAGCACTCTATATATATTGGAAATTAACCCCTTATCTGATGTATCATTGGCAATTATGCTCTCCCATAGAGTGGGTTGCCTTTCCATTTTGGTGGTTGTTCCTGTTGCTGTGTAGAAGCTTTTGAGTTTGTAGTCCCATGTGTTCACTTTCTCCTTTGTTTCTGTTGCCTTAGGTGATGTATCAGTGAAAATTCTGCTGTGTATGATGTCTGAAATTTTGTTGCCTACATTTTCTTCTAGGATTTTTCTTCTGGATTCATGAGTCACATTTAAGTCTTTTATCCATTTTGAATTTATTCTTGTATATGGTGTAAGTTGATGGTCTAGTTTCATTTTTTTTGCATGTAACTGTCCAATTTTCCCAACACCATTTATTAAAGATGCTGTTTTTACTCCACTGTATGCTCCTGCCCCCTTTGTCAAATATTAATTGAGCATATTGTCTTGGGTCCATTTCTGGGTTCTCTGTTCTGTTCCATTGATCTATCTGCCTGTTCTTGTTCCAGTACCAGGCTGTTTTGATTATAGTGGCTTTGTAGTATAACCTGAAATCTGGTCATGTGATCCCTCCAACTTTGTTCTTCTTTTTCAAGATTGCTGTGGCTATTCGGGGTTTTTTGTTTGTTTCATATGAACTTTTGAAATATTTGTTCTAGTTCTGTGAAGTATGTCATTGGTATTTTGATGGGGATTGCATTGAATCTATAGATTGCTTTGGGTAGTATGGACATTTTAATGATGTGAATTCTTCCAATCCATGAACAAGTTATGTGTTCCACTTTTTTATATCTTCCTCTATTTCTTTTTTCAATGACCTGTAGTTTTCTGCAAATAGGTCCTTTATTTCTTTGGTTAAGTTTATTCCTAGGTATCTTAATTTTTTTTGCTGAGATGGTAAATGAGATTGTTTTTTTTAGTTTCTTTTTCTGTGAGTTCATCATTGGTGTATAAGAATGCTGTCGATTTCTTGACGTTAATTTTGTATCCTGCTACTTGGCCAAATTTATTTATTAAGTCTAGTAAATTTTCGATGGAGTCTTTGGGGGGTTTCTACATATAGTATCATGTCATCTGCGAATAATGACAGTTTTACTTCCTCCTTTCCAATTTGGATCCCTTTTATTTTTTCTTTCTGTCTGATTGCTGTGGCTAAGACTTCCAACACTATGTTAAATAAGAGTGGCAAAAGTGGACATCCTTGTCTTGTTCCTATTCTTAAGGGAAATGCTTTTAGTTTTTGCCCATTGAGTATGATGTTGGCTGTAGGTCTTTCATATATAGCCTTTATTGAGTTTGTATCTTTAAAGAGGCCTGTCTCTGGAAAATTGAGCCTCTACTTTTATAATGGTCACATTGGAAACCTGGAGGGATTTTTATCCTATGTGATATTGATGTGTTTATTTATTTACTATATATTGCTTTTCCACCACCTCCTGTTGCAACTGTTGAGATTCAGATTCAGTGGTATGTGAGGACGTGAGGACATGAGGCCAGGGCTGAAAGGGAAGAGACTGGTGAGGGCGCTGACCCAAGAACCTGAAGAAGATTGGGAGCAAAGTTCTAATTAAAGCCCTGGCCGGTTTAGCTCAGTGGTTAGAGTGTTGGCCTGCAGTTCAATGAGTCTCGGGTTCAATTCCAGTCAAGGGCACATACCTTGGTTTCAGTTTATCCCTGGCCCTGGTTGAGGTTGTGCAGGAGGCAACCAGTCAATGTGTCCCTCTGACGTTGATGTTTCTCTCTTTCTCCCTCCCTCTCACTCTATCTGAAGATAAACAGAAAAATAATAATAATAACAATGTCTTCGGGTAAGGATTGAGAAAAAAATTGCCCGGCCAGTAGCTCAGTGGTTGAGTATCGACCCATGCACCGAAAGGTCGCAGGTTTGATTCCTGGTCAGGGCACATGCCCAAGTTGTGGGCCAAATCCCCAGTGGGGGGCATGCAGGAGGCTGCCAATCGATGTTTCTATCTCTCCCTCTCCCTTCCTCTCTCTCTAAAAGTCAATAAAGAAAAAAAAATTAAAATGTGTTTGGCTGTCCATGGATTTATTTGAATTTGCATTTTTATTATAAAAGTAATATATGTATCTGTTCAGCTCTGTGTTTTTATTATAAAAGTAATTTAAGTCCATAGTTTAGAATAGAAAACGAATATAAGTACCTAGTGTGAAGTTGTTCTCTTTCCCAGATACGACCTTGTGTAGTCCTATAAAAAAGTATTTATGCATATGTAACTATGAGAATGTATATTTTATTTAAAAAACACACATGTGGGCCCTGGCCGGTTTGGCTCAGTGGTTAGAGCGTCGGCCTGCGGTCCAGAGAGACCCGGGTTCGGTTCTCGCTGAGGGCATGTACCTTGGTTGCAGTTTGTCCCCAGCCCTGGTTGGTTGTGCCAGTGGCAGCCACTCAATGTGTCCCTTTCACATCGATGTTTCTCTCTCTCTCTCTCTCTCTCTCTCTCTCTCTCTCTCTCTCTCTCTCTCTCTCTCTCCCCTTCTCTCTCCCTCCCACTCTATCTGAACCAAAAATGGAAAAATGTCCTCAAGTGAGGATAAAAACAAAAAAAACATACATGTGGAATTATGCTAGGCATATTGTTATACATCTTGCCCTTTTCACCTAAAAATCTTCCTTGGAGACCATTCTTTATCAGTAGTATAGTTAGCGGTTTTCAACCTTTTCCATCTCATGGCACAC
This sequence comes from Molossus molossus, assembly GCF_014108415.1. Taxonomy (NCBI): domain Eukaryota; kingdom Metazoa; phylum Chordata; class Mammalia; order Chiroptera; family Molossidae; genus Molossus; species Molossus molossus. The sequence goes on from NW_023425356.1 coordinate 37,210,479, forward strand.
ATAAACTAATTATTAAATTCTGTGACACACCAAAGAAATACATATATTTTGCCAATCTGAAAAAATTACATATAATTTTGATTCATTCACACAGGACAGCAATTGTGTTGGCTGTTGTCATTTTTTATTTGATAATCTAAGGGAAAAGAGATCAGTGTCCTGACTAGATAGTCAGGTATCGCATATTTTAAAAATTCTTGCGGCTCACCGGTGTGCCTGTTGCCGCCCACCAGGGGAAAATTGCTGGTATTGTCATGTCCTCATTTGCCTGAGACAGTTCTGGTTTATACTTTCTATCTTGTATAATTATCAAAAGAATCCCTTTCCACTCTCAAAAGTATCCTGATTTGGATAAATCTTCTGGTCATTCTACTTCTCGGGCCAAATGGATATGCCTTTTTGCTTTTAATAATTTTCATGGAAGGACACACTAATCATCCACCTGGCAATGTTGTGATCGAAGGACTGAAGAGGGACAAAGAGAACCTAGGCTGGAATGGCAGGGCCCTCTTTCTTCCCAGTATTAGTATAGTGCCTAACACATTAAAAGTGCTCATAGACATTAGCTGAGTAAATGAACAAATTAGCGAATCCTGCATTTATCCTAGTTCTAGTTATAACAGAGAATTCTGTCTACTCTGGGTAGTTCTAGAGCCAGTAGAACATATTGTATTACGTTCTGGGGACCCTCCCAGTCCAAGGAATTTCACACTGTCTGCAGAATACCCTAGTCTCCAAAGGGACTGCATTTCAGTTGCAAGTAGTTGTGCCACAATCATAAATACAACCACAAAGGAATGGAAACAAACCACCAAAACACTGAGTAGGAGGCCCAACGCCTCTCAACCATTTGAGAGCATTTCTAAACAAACAAAGGGGATTACACCTGCTATGGATCTTGCCAAAAGAATAGAAAGCAAACCCAGGAGAGTGAGATTGGCACCAAGTGAGAATCCAGTGGGGCCAAACAGGAAGTTGCCTGGAGGAGGAGAGAGTCCAGGGATTAGTGGTGGTAGGAGGTTGAACTAATTCCACTGTCTTCAAGGAATACGTATGATTGCCTGGTCCAGTGAGTCATACAATATAGGCACATCTACGATTTTAACCAGAGAGAATAACAATTGACTTTTATTGAGTGATCACTGAGTACCAGGCGCTATGTTAAGCACTCTTTAACATAAGCTCAGTTACTCTCCACAGCTGCCCTGACAACTAAGACTGGGCAGGGAGGTAATCAAGTCCTACCAAATACACACCAGTCATCTGGGAAATTTGCAAAAGACAGCTTCTGGGTGTGCCCTAGACTGACTGAACCCGAATTTCTAAGAACAGGGCTTAGAAATCTGTACTTTAACCTATGTTTTTAAATCTCTCTCCTTTTTTTTTTTTTCTTTTATCAATTTTTAGAGAGAGAGGAAGGGAGAGGGAGAAAGAGACAGAAACATCAATGAGAGAGAACATTGATTGACCACCTCCTGCATGCCCCACACTGGGGATTGGGCCCACAACCTGGGCATGTGCTCTGACCAGGAATCGAACCGGTGACCACTTGCTGTATGGATCGATGCTCAGCCAGTGAGCCATACCGGTCAGGCTAAAATCTTTATTTTTTAAAAAGTCATCCTGGCCCTGGCCAGTTTGGCTCAGCGGTTAGAGCGTTGGCCTGCGGTCCGGAGAGACCCGGGTTCGGTTCCCGCTAAGGGCATGTACCTCGGTTGCAGTTTGTCCCCGGCCCTGGTTGGTCGTGCGGGTGGCAGCCACTCGATGTGTCCCTTCACGTCGATGTTTCTCTGTCTCTCTCCCTTCCTCTCTCTCCCTCCCACTCTATCTGTACAAAAAATGGAAAAGTATCCTCGGGTGAGGATGATAAAAAAAAAAAAAAAAAAAGTCATCCTGCCCTGGCTGGTTTGGCTCAGCAATTGGAGCATCAACCTGCAGTCCAGAGAGACCTGGGTTTGGTTCCCGCTAAGGGCATGTACCTCAGTTGCAGTTTGTCCCCGGCCCTGGTTGGGTCGTGTGGGTGGCGACCACTTGATGTGTCCCTTTCACATCGATGTTTCTCTCTCTCTCTCTTCCTCCCACTCTATCTCAGCAAAGAAATGTCCTCGGGTGAGGATAAAAAAATAAATAAATAAAAATGACCCAATTATTTAAAATATAACAAAATTAAATTAAAGAGTCATCCTGAATTTGTACTCATTCATGTGTTTAATACAGATGGGCCCTTAAAAAAGTGCAAATGACGCCCTGGCTGGTTTGGCTCAGCAGTTAGAGCATTGCCCCGCGGTCCAGAGAGAACCAGGTTCGGTTCGCGCTAAGGGCACGTACCTCGGTTGCAGTTTGTCCCCGGCTCTGGTTGGGGTTGTGCAGGAGGCAGCCACTTGATGTGTCCCTCTTACGTCGGTGTTTCTCTCTCTCTCTCTCTCTCTCTCCCTCTCCCTCCCTCCCACTCTATCTGAACAAAAATGGAAAAATGTCCTCTGGTGAGGATAAAAAAAAAAATGCAAATGTTAAAAGAACCCAGGACCCTGCATTGGCTTGTACTCAAACTGCTTTCATTTAACCCCCGCTCTACCTGGTCCTAAATTCATGATTGAAATCCCAGCACTTTGGGGCCTGTGGAGTTGATCTTTTTCCTCACTACACTCAGTCTTTGAATCTGACCCAGTCTACAAATCCTTGGATGAACATGACTCCTTTGCCATTTTGTGCTACCTCAGATGGTTATGTCCTCCCACCCCAGCCTTTTTCCATCCAGCCAAAGCAGTATGCAGCCTCATTAGTGAGGGTGGGGCTGGTGACACTTTGGACTCAGGGTACCAGCAATCAGAGCATTGTAAGACGATGCTACTACAAGACATGACCCAACCAAAGGCTTGATATCTACTTTCTGTTAGGGGAGAATGAATCTCCTCTCAGTCCTGAGCCTACAGATCTGAGGGTGCAAGTAAGAAAGAGAATGAGAGGTCTGAGCTTGAAGGCAGAGCTAGGACCATCTCAACAAGGCTCCCAGGTTCTAAATTTTGTTCATGAACTTTCCTTCTCTTGCATCAGTAACCACCTCCACCAACTCCTGTCACTGGTCTTTGCCACAGACAAACACCTTTGCTCATTCTTGGCAGCCACCCAGACCCATAGACAAAAATAGACCAGCTGGCCTCTCCAAGTAGTTTGCTTTCACTGATGGGAAACAAACGCCCATTTGGTTTACTTTCCCTTCAAAAGTCCAGGAAGCCTCTTGACAGAAGATATTGGGAAGGTTTAGTGAAGGCCAAGGGTTTAAGTTGTGAAACCTAAACCATTTGACAGGCCCTGTGAGGGTGATGAAAGCCAAGAAACTTATGGTCATCTTGAAACTCTTGCACTCTGTGTCTTATTCGCTGGATGTGGTAACACATCAGGGTTGCTTAGATGCAGAAAAAAATCAGCTACAGGGAGGCAGGTTTGCACCCCACAGAAGAAAGAGCTTTCTGATAGATCTAGCCTTCCATCAGATGAAAAGTCAGCCCCAGGAGGTGTGAAATCCTTTCCATTGGATGTAACTTTATCTCATCTGTCAGCCTTGCCATGGGTGTGAGATTGGAGATGACCTTTAAGATATCATGGAATCCCTGATTCCATGACTCTGTGATCATTATCACCATGAACTTTGAGGGATTGACTGGGTAGCTTTTCCAAATGGGGCTTGTGGTAGAATATAGAGAACAAATAAGCTCGGGAAAGGCATAGTTGAGAATCTGCACTAGTCATGTTCTACGATGGGATATTCCTGCAAAACTCTATTTTTTGGACATTTCAGTCATTGAGAATCCAGGTAACCTCACTTCTGAGCAGTGTCTGCTAATCAGTTCTCTTGGGCAGGTTCAGTCTCGCACATGCTTTTCCCTCTGTCTGGATCACTCTGACCCTGGTTATCTGCATGTCTTTCTTCTTTCTTGCAAGTATTTGCTCAGTTGTCTCCATCATAGTGAGACCTTCCTAGATCATCCTATTTATCTAGCCTGCCTTTTAATTGTAACATTTAAACCATTTATATTTAGTGTAATTATTGATACGGCTGGATTTAAGTATTGCTGTTTATTTTCAATTTATCCCATCTGTTCTCTGTTCCTTTTTACCTCCTTTCCTGCTTTCTTTTGTATTAAGAAAAAACAAATTTTAGTGTTCCATTTTATTTATTTTTTATTGGCATGTTAGCTGTTCATTTTTGTTTGATCATTTTAGTGTTGCTCAGGAAATTATTATATGCATCCATAACTTATCACATGTACATCTTGAAATAAGGTTATAATATTATAAAACTTTAGATATAAGTTAAGAAATAGACAATGATATATTTATTCTTTTTCTGGTTTTTGTGCTATTGTTATGATACATTTAATTATTTCTACATATAAGCCCCACAAATTGTTAATTTTTAGTTAAAGTCAATTTTATGGACTCGGATTTTAATTTTATTCAAAGACTTGTAATCTATTACCTTTTTTTTTTTTTAATCTTCAAATTGTCCCACATTTGGCCAGTAGGAATCCCCTCGTTACCTCCTGTGTACTTTTGGTATGTCTCCATCATTCTTTGAGCACTTTGTTACTTTTGGTAACAGGCTCTAGGCTCATCTTATACCCTTGCTCTGAAATAATATCTCTAAGGAGCCTTCATTCCTTTTAGTGGGAGGTGATATGCATAAACCAGGATCTGGGGATTCAGTGTGCTCATTGCTACTGGGGTGTCATTGATTATTTATCGGCCCCTGTGCTTGCAGTGGACAGGGTTAGGTGTATGTATGTGTATATACACACGGGTTGGCAAAAGGAGGTTTACGGTTCCAAGTATGTGAAACAGTTTATTCTTTTTTTTGTGTTTTTTTTTTTATCCTCACCTGAGGATATTTTCCATTTTTTTTGTACAGATAGAGTGGGAGGGAGAGAGAGAGGAAGGGAGAGAGAGAGAGAAACATCGATGTGAAGGGACACATCGAGTGGCTGCCACCTGCACGACCAACCAGGGCCGGGGACAAACCGCAACCGAAGTACGTGCCCTTAGCGGGAACCGAACCCGGGTCTCTCCAGACCGCAGGCCGACGCTCTAACCGCTGAGCCAAACCGGCCAGGGCAACAGTTTATTCTTGTATTATTTATTAATGATTGTATTGTTTTCCATGCAAACAACTGTAAATCTACTTTTGCCCAACCCTGGAAACATATGTACTCACATGCACATCTGTGTCTGTGTCCATATCCACCTATTAAAAACCACGAGTTTTCACCAATACCCCACTTGCAATCTGACATCACGGGGTTTATTTTAGCCTTCCCCTTTCTATCTTTGTAGCTTTCTTCACAGTGTGAAAAAAATGGCTTTCAGTATCTTCATTATAGTACACATTTGCTCAATTACATATTTGCTCCCCGTGTATGTAACCAGTGTTCTGGCTGCACTGGGGCCAGTCCTTGGTCCAGCCGTCCCACTGCTCACCACAGTGACATCACGGGTAAATCTTGGTCCTTCAATCCCTACTTGGCCATGTTGGAACAAAGGCTTAGACCCTGATGAAGGGCTCAGTAGCCCTGACATAGAAGCAGAAAAGATGGTCGGATTAATCTGAGGCTGATGATCTATAAAGAAAATATGACGGGAAAATCAGGGATCTTGGACGCTAAGAATGCCAGAGGATATGCCATGCGTTCTAGGCAGGATATAGAAGGAAAATATGCCAAGAGGTGTGCTGAATTGGTTTTTAAAAAAATAGAGAGGTGGAAGCCCTGGAGATCTTGATAAAATCAGAGAATAGGTATGGTGGGAGCTAAGCTCTCTGGAGAACCCAGTCATTTCCAACTAGCCAGCCAAATGTCTGATTATATCTGCACATGAACTGGTGAGACCTGATTCCATTGGAACTTTTACTGTCAAGTGGGTCACATCCGGGCGAATTGTCATTAAGCAGACATTTTTCCAAACAGGGATTACAGGTGCTTCCCCTCCAGTAAATTAAACCCCTAATAACAGAAGTAGAGGAAGCACATGTATACTCATACACAGACTGAATATAATACTGGCCCCCAATCAAAAATCATCAGGAAGTCAGACTTCAAGGCAAACCCCTGTCCTGAAATGACTCATGTTCAAATAGCACAGGTATCCAAGAGAAAAGTCATGGATGGCGCTTTTGCAAGTTTCGGAGCCCAGAAAATACGGGTTTCTGAGAGTCCAACTGGAAGCCGGATGGGTTACTATCTAAGTAAGAGAATAAACAAACCTGAGCTGGGCCTTGCCAACTGAGTAGGATTTCTATAAATAAGAGAGAGGGAGAGAAATTCACATGGGAAGCAACTCAGTCAAGGATCCAGAACACGCCACGAGGTGCCAGACTGTGTGCCAGGACAGTGGGTACATCCGCTACACTGGAGCCGACGTAGGTCAGGCCACGGCACAGTCACATCCAAGGCCAGGTGCTTGCGTCTGTGAGCCAGTCTCCTCCCACATCCCCTGTGGTGGCTCTTCCACGTCTGCCCGCTCAGAGGACACCAAGCCTTTCAGTTGTGAACCTTCTCTCCTCCTGCCTCCGTACCTACAAATTACTGCATTTATACCTGCTCATCCTCTTTCCTCCCCGGTCCCAGGAAGACATGTCCTGTCCAAGACTAATTCCTCAAACTGCACTTGGGCTCCCTTCCCTTCTCCCCTCTTGTCACCCCCCTGCTCACCCTCAGCTCCTTTCAGGCTCTTTCCCAAAAGCCATGAACAGGCACATGTCCTTCCCATCACGAGCACGTGAGACACCAATCCTACACCCTTTTCTTCGTCTTTCCTTTAACAGCGAAGCTTATTTTTGTATTAAATATCGTTTTACATGTTTCTCTAATTATCAAAGTAGTACGCGTTCATTACAGAATATTTTTACATGAGAACTTTATCATCTTGCCACTTATTTTGGGGTTTCCACAAGTGTATATCTGTGTCTGGCATTTAATTGTGGACATTTTACCGAGTGTCTCTGTGCCAGGCTCACCATGACGCAGAGAGGGACTTACACAGACGCACATGGAGTCAGTGGCGTGGTCTAGATTCAGGCCCAGGAGTCGGACCCCAGAACACAAGCTCTTTCTGCCCCTAACGTGTACCAGGGTCAGAATCATGTAAGTAGAGTGGACATTTTAATATCACAGAATGTTTTAGAAAAGTGATTTCTAAGGCGTGATCAAGATTTTTGAGGTAACGGTTTGTCATCTCCCGTGCAGATGTCAACCTGCTGCACTTCTGCCCCCCTCCTCGCCACTCCTCAGACAGGACCCCTCAAGGTTGCCTTACAGGTAACCTCTTTGATGCTAAATCCAACGGACACTCGAGAGCGCTTCTCTTTCTCGACTCCACAGCAATATTTGGCACCCTTGTCCCTTCCTTCCTTCTGTCACTTAGTCAGTAAATATCTATTGAGCACCAGTTGTGCACCGAGTTCAGAGCTAAGTATCAGGAACGTCCTCCTCTGTTGATTTCCAGGACATATTGTCCTTAGCTCCTCCTTCTCCCACTGGGTTGTCTTAGTCACAAACTGCCTGGTCCTCTGTCCTGTGCTGGTGTCTTCACCAGTGTTTCTCAGCCCTGGCTGCGCCTCAGAATCACCTGCAGTACGTGCCTAGAGTTTCTGCTTTAGAGGGCCGCCAATGCATCAGTATTTGGAAGGTTCTGTGTGTCCTCCGTTCAGATGCTGTTCCTCTGTTCCTCATCTCGGGATTGCATACCTCTCCATCCAGTCATTGAAGCTAGGAACCTCGCCTTCTCCTCTTCCCATCAGTCACTATGTTCTATTGATTCTACTTCCTATTATTATTTTTTTTAAATCCACACCCAAGGATATTTTTCCATTTATCTTCAGATAGAGTGTGAGGAAGAGAGAGAGAGAGAGAGCGAGAGAGAGAGAGAAAGAGAAAGAAACATCTATGAGAGAGATAGACATCAACTGGCTGCCTCTTGCATAACCCCAACTAGGGCCAGGGATTGAGTCTGCACCCAGGTACATACCCTTGTCTGGGAATCAAATCCAAGACCCTTCAGTCTGCAGGTCAAAGCTCCAACCACCAACCAAACTGGCTAGGGCTAACTTTTTGATCATCATCCTTTTGGGCACCTTTTTACGTTGATCAGTCATGTAAGAAAAGGGTCTAAACCTTGTCCCCTAAGTGGGATTCAGATGCCACAGGATGATCCTAAGGGAAGAATAATTTTAAGTAGGAAAAAAGAGGGCCTGGAAAGAGTGAATATATAATTATAAACAAATGGGATACTATCATAATGCTATTTTGTTTTGAATACAAGGCACCTTTTTTTTTTTTTTTATTCTCACCCGAGGACATTTTTCCATTTTTTGTTCAGGTAGAGTGGGAGGGAGAGAGAGGAACAGAGAGAGAGAGAAACATCGATGTGAAAGGGACACATCGAGTGGCTGCCACCCGCACAACCGACCAGGGCCGGGGACAAACTGCAACCGAGGTACATGCCCTTAGCGGGAACTGAACCCGGGTCTCTCAGGACCGCAGGCCGATGCTCTAACCGCTGAGCCAAACCGGCCAGGGCAAGGCACCTTTTATTTAAATTTTTTTTCTGTCCTTTTCTCTCCCTTTTTCTACTCCCTACACCACCTTCCCAACTCAGATAATCAATACCGAGAACTTGGTATGTAAACTTTCATCTCTTTGTGTTCATATTATCATGTATTATGTTTGGCTTCTCATAATAGTGACCCCACAACAGAAGTTTAATCACTCAAGGATTTATTCTTGTATGTTTGAAGTCCGAGGCTCCACAAAGTGATCAGGGAGGCAGCTCCCTTCAGACTGTCTGCTTTGTAGTCTTTTACACTGTACTATCCTCAAAGCTATAAAACGACTCTCAAAGTGCCAGCCACCACATCCTTATTTCAGATGGGAAAAGGGGAAGACAAGGAGCAACAGAATTTCACCACTCTATCCAAAACTTTCACTTATATCTCATTGATCACTCCTACCTGCAAGACAGGATGGGAAACACACACACACACACACACACACACACACACACACACACACAACATGGTTTCAGGGTAGTTTTGCCATTAATAGATGTCTTTATTTTCTGAAAATCAGGTCAGAGTGCATCTACACCTTTGATATTCCCACTTAATCACACTTCACGGAAACACCTGCAAGTTAATTAGTATTAACATGCTTTTAAATAGCTACATAATTGCCCATGGTAAGTGCATGCTGCAGTTTATGCAGCCATCCCCCTAATGGTAGGCATGCACTTGGTTTTCAGTGTTTTTCCAACCACAAACAATGCAGCGATAATCACCTTGGTACATGTATCCTTTGTGTGGTGCTTTCATTTCTAGGCTAAATTCATAGTTGTAGGATTGCTGGGTTGAAGGGCATATGTATTGAAATTTTTGCCATATTGTAAAAAAGTTCACATTTTAGCTAGCAATGTGTGAACATCTCTTTCCTCTTTATTTTCACCAATAGTGGGTGTTATCTTTCATCTTACTTTTTATCAATCTGAAGAGTGTAAAGTGACATTACATTACTACTTTTTTATTAGCGTATTTTAAATATATTTATTGGACATTGAGAGTTTCTCTTTTATGAATTGCATACTTATATCATTTATCCGTTTCTATTAGGTTTGTCTTTTCTAATCAGTTTCTGAGAGCTCTTTGTATATTATGAATACTAATCATTAATTGGCATAGTGCAATTAGTATACTGATATACTCCATAAAAACTTTCTTGGATCCTCTTTGCTTACAGAATAAAACCCAGGTACTTTAACAAAACCAGGTATGTTGACTGATCAGGAAAAAATGTTTAGGTGCCTTTGGTAAGAACAGTCATACACTCCCTTCTTTCCATGTTATCTGTTTACATCCACTGATCATACAGAGGTTGAACAGGGCAGCGCATGAGAATCATCTGAACCTCATTCCAGGGTGGATTTCAGTGCTTTGATGGACTGGGGTGACTCTGAGGGAGGCAAGATAATAAGTAGTGGGGCCTGAGAACTAAGTCATCATAGAGAAGAAAGCATCTGGCTGTGGACGCGAATCCAGCGTTTGGGCTCACGTGCTCAAGGGGAATGGTGTCGTGAGCTCACTGTGGAAGCAAACCCCGGGACCTGTGTCACCTGGTCACTCTGGCAGCATGTGTGTCTCCTGGAAGAAAGAGGGCGTGTGTGGGAGTTTAAAGAGCGTTACTGTGGGGTCAAGCAGTCTTGCTGTAGAAACCTTATTTGAACTGTACCCCATAAGACCGGTTTCCTTCACACTTTGCTAGAGCAGTAATCTCTGTCTTCAGATGTAGCACTTACGCTCCAATTTCAACATACGAGGCTCAGTAAACTGCTAGGTATTTGTGCCATTGATGTGAGAAATGCCCCAGCCTTGCCGTGGCATCCTTGCCGAAGCATTACGGCCTGGGCTGCAGAATTACAGCTGGCGGGCTAACCATGGGAGCAAGTGATAACCTACACTGATTCAGCGAAACATGGAAACACTCCCCAGAGTCCCCTAAATACATGGTGGAAAAGACCCTAAAAATAACTTTGATTTCCTGCAAGGATCTTGATTTCTTTGGTCAAGCTGGTGGGATGCAGAGCTTGTGAGAGCTGGGTGCGGATGCTGTGGGATCGCCTCTACACACACTCACTGTATACCTGAAGACCTTGCCTACCTTTCCGGCATCACCATCTGCATTTTCTCCCTTCCGTACTGGCTATGTTAAACCAGGAGTAAATTCCTCCAAGCACCATATTTTCTTTGTCCACTAAAACTTTGTAGAGACTACTCTCTCTTCCTGAAACACTCATCTCTTCAGCCACATTATTTATTGGCTAACTCCTGTCAGCTACCACCTCCTTCCAGAAGTCCTCCTTGATTTCTCCAATCTGGAGGGCTTGAGGTCCTTCCTTAATGTTCTCATGATATTCTGCATGCTCCCATACCTTACTTGTTCTATCAGATGGTGAGCTAGTTTCTTCAGCACCGAGTGCAGTGCCTGACATACGATGGGTACTTAATAATGCTTGTTAAATGAGTAAATTAATAAATGAAAAATTAAAAGTGTATATGTGCTCAATGCTGTACTCATTTCTTCTAAGAGAAATAAAGGGCTTATTCCTTGTTCTCAAGTGACTTATAATCCAGTTGATGAGACAGAGGGTTTTTGTTTGTTTCACTCATTTTTTTCCTACCCCAAAACTACTAAGTTTAAATCCATAATTATATGGATTTAAAATTAAACGTAAGAACACTGAGAGTTAGGAGAAGGGGACATAACAAAGTCAGATACATCAACAAAAAAGAGATACCCGCCCTGGCTGGTTTGGCTCCGCAGTTAGAGCATTGGCCTGCGGTCCAGAGACCTGGGTTTGGTTCCTGCTAAGGGCATGTACCTCGGTTGCAGTTTGTCCCCGGCCCTGGTAGGGGTTGTGTGGGTGGCAACCAGTCGATGTGTCTCTCTCTCATGGATGTTTCTCTCTCTCTCTTCCTCCCTCTCTCCCTCCTGCTCTATCTGAAATGCAAAAATGTCCTCGGGTGAGGATTAAAAAAAAGAGAGAATACCCTATTCTGTTGGCGAACAACTCTGTATGGTTCAAAAATAACCTGCAAACATGCATCAACCATTGAATATGCGAAGCCCCCTGTGCTGTCACAGAAGCTACCAAGAGGGAAAAGTACTGTCTTTAAGGACCTGTTGTCGAGTTGGAACCACTGTTTGGAAGTAGGCAGGGCACACACAATAAATAAACAAGTAGCGAACAAACAAGTGAGCGCCATGCCTGGAATGACGGGATGGAATAGCAACATACAAATAAAGCAAATTCGTTTTCACTTATTAAAATAGCAAAGATTAAAATAGGGAGGATATGCAGTTCTGGGGGGGTGTGGCAAAATGAGTACTGTTATACACTATTAGTGGAAAGTAATTAGTACACAGTTTCTTGCGGGCAGTTTAGCACCATATATCAAGAATTTCAAAAATGCCCCTACTCTTTTGACCCAGTAGTTCTATTTCTAGTAACTTATATTAAGGAAATAATCAGAGACCTGGACACTTATTTACAAGGATATTAATAGCATTGTTATTTTTAATGGAAAAAAAAAATGAAAACAGCCTAAATGTTGAACAATAGGAATCAGTTAAATAACTTATGATTCATCTGTGCAATGGACATTATGCAACCGTGAAAATCCATGTTTTTCTGATTTATGGGAAATTTTAATGTTACAACAAAGGCTACAAAGAGGGAAAAGTACTGTCTTTAAGGACCTATTATCTCGCTGGGAACCGCTGTCTGGAAGTAGGCAGGGCACACACAACAAATAAACAAGTAGCGAACAAACAAGTGAGCGCCATGCCTGGAATGACGGGATGGAACAGCAACATACAAATAAAGCAAATAAGTAAAAACACACAAAACTATCTACACAACGCCTGCGTTTTGTGGCCGTGTGACCACTGAAGGGAAATACATCCGAGGCGTTTGCAGCAGTGACATTGTGGATCGTTCTTTCTGTTTCTTCTTGATCATTTCCTTTATTTTCCGAATTGTCTACAGTAAGTATGTATTATTTTATAATTAGAAAATGGTTGTCTTTTTTTTTAATAAAACAAAATGGACAGGACAAGGCAGTTTATGCTCAGAGCAAGATGGGCACGTGACCAGAGACTCAAGTTCAGCGGGAAAGCTTGGGGGTGCCCCCTCTGCTGTGCCGTGTGGCTCATCCTCCACAGCCGTCGCCGTGTTTGGGAGAGGGATATCTGAGGAACAAGCAAAGAGGACGAACTTGAGAGACTGGTATCTCTTTTTTGTCATAGTCAAGTATCCTAAGGAAATTTTGTGGTTGGGGCAACTTGGAGGCCATGACAGTCAGCATCATATTCATTTCCTGTCCATGATCTTTTCTCTTCTCTTTCTGTTACTCTTGTTGGGGGAAAGGCCGGAGCAACACGAGCCTTCAGAGGGTTTGCAAAGCAAGCAGAGAAGGCTCCTCGCACACCAGCACATTTCACCAGCATTCTGTCCCTCAGAGCCCTCGTGGCCATTCAGGAAAAACTGGCCTGCCCCAGGCACAGTGGAGTGAACAGTGCCTTAGTTCTTACCTGCTGGAGTGGTGAGGCTGAGGGAGGACTGAACTAGCAGAGAAGAGGCAGGCGCAGATGTCAAGATATCATTAGACAGCCCACGGAGTCAACCCAATAATTATAGATGCTTCAAGCCGATGATCAGGGAACACTTGACATGTTTATTATGTCACTTTTGCCCCCAGTTCACTAAGGGCTTTCACATTTACTATTTTATTGGGTTCTGACCACAACCCTTTGAGATATGCATTAGTCTACCCGTTTTATAGATGATATTGAGGCTCGACAAGATCAAAGGGTTTGCCCAACATCTCTCTCGGTCAATGAGAGCTGGAGCTGGAACCCATGACTTATGATTCCTCTTTCCGGTTTGACATATTTATGCCCTGATAGACACGCTCTCATACAAGAACACACAAATAATACTGAAAACTGAGAAGAAAAATGAAAGTCTACCTACAGGCAGTTTGGTCATGTGATCTTAATATTTCCCCTTTGGAAATTATTTTTCATGCCTCAACCCATATTGTCAATACCAAGGAGAAACACCACAGGGCCAAGGCACCTGGGCCTTCCGCCCTGCTTGTGTTGTGTTGTCCAGGCACAATCGCAGGGCCTCAGCTTCCGTGGGAGTTCCCAGGGGCAGCCCTGTGCACCAGAGACAGTGGTGAGGCCTGGGCCACGCGGCTCACGTGTCCCGGGGCTGTCCCAGGTTCTATGTGGAGGAGGCTAGAGTAAGAGTCCACCATCTTAGACAGCACCCCGGGATTGGGTTGATTCACCTCCAGATAGCACCCTATTAGAGGAAAGCACACACTGAGCACACTTGTTTATCTAACTCCTTAACCTCCATCGCAGGTCCTGCCCTCCCTCTTTGTTTCTGCCACGCACGGAGAGGAAATTACGAGCTACTTGCAGCCCAGTGCTATATATTGTCACATGTCTCAGTCCAACCCTGTGGAGTGATTGTCCCCATTTTATACTTAAGGATCTCGTGGAACTAGAGAGGTCAAGAAACTCAAGGAGACACGACTAATAAGCAACTCAGGCAGGACTTGAATCCAGCTCCTCCTGGCAACAGAACGTGGATGTTTTTCAATGTACTAGCCAGCCTCCTTCGGCAGTAGGAGCTCAGTAAAGCCCCTCAGCTCACTCTGATCCAGCCAAGGCGACTCAGCCAACCTGACTGTATAAAAGCTGTACCACCGCCTGGCCGGTGTTGCTCAGTGGTTGAGCACCAAGAGGTCGCCAGTTCGATTCCCGCTCAGGGCACATGCCTGGGTTGTAGACCAAATTCCTAGTGGGGGGCATGCAGGAGGTGGCCAATCAGTGTTCTTTTTCATTAATGTTTCTCCCTCTCTCTCTCCCCCTCTCCCTTTCTCTCTCTCTAAAATCAGTAAAGAAAAAAAATAAATAAATAAAAAACAAAGCTGTACCACCACTGCTGCAGACAAGAGGAGCGTACACAGAGATGCATTTGAGGATCATGCCTGAGACAGAAAGAGAGCTCCCTTCTTCATTCGAGCAGATATGAAATACCCTTTTCTAGAAAACTTTCCTGGCCCTGCCTGGATCTGCTTAGCTTTAGAACATCATACCTCTCCCCTTCCCTACCTTAGCTTCCACATGATTCTCCCTGTGACTTTGACGGGGCAGTCACAGAAGCGTTTCAGACCATCCACGTGGCAACTGCCTGAGTCCACAGAAGGCAGGGTCCTAGGCTGCCTAAATCACTGTGGACAAGGCGGTGAATCCCAAATCAACCCTAAACGCTCTGCGCCCTGCCCCTCCCTCACCCCCAGCTACCTTTCCAGAAGGCACACCTGCATCATTTCTCCACTGAAACAATAGCAGAGTCTCTCTCTCTAGGAGGGAAGAGAGTCTCAGCCTCAGGTTCAAAACGAGTGTTGTACATTTTTTTAATTTAATTTCAATCACAGTTTACATTCAATATTATTTTGTATTGGTTTTGGGTGTGTGGCATAGTGGTTAGACAGTCATATACTTTACAAAGGGTCCCCCCTGATATTTCCAGTACCCACCTGGCCTCGTACATAGTTATTGCGACATTATTGATTGTATTCCCAATGCTGTACTTTACATCCCCAGGACTATTTCGTAACCACCAATTTGTACTTCTCAATCCCTTCACCTTTCTCCCATTCGCCAAACCCCCTCATCCCTGGCAGTCACCAATTCACTCTCTGTGTCTATGAGTCTGTTTACATCTTGAGTTTTTTGTTTATTTTGTTCTTTAGCTTGCACGTATAAGTGAAATCATACGGTATGTGTCTTTCTCTGACTGCCTCATTTCACTGAGCATAATACCCTCTGGGTCCATCCATCTGTCGCAAATGGTAAGATTTCATTCAAAAAGGGGAAGAGTTCTTTTTAAAGTTTTTTCCTTCCAGTGTGTTCTATAACAATTCTAAAATTCTGGCGACAGTCACCTGTCCTCTCACACCCACACCCTCTGTCTTCTGTGTCCAGTCTGCAGCCCGGCTGTCTGTGGTCTGGGGCCTGGCTGTGGACCAACCTGTAAAGACCACGCTCAAGACGGAACGTCGAGCTTTGATTCCATCATTGCATTTTCTGTGGCTTAGTACTTGGATCTTCTCGATGTGTGTACCCAGTCTCTTCCTAAGTACGGAATCACAGAACGGCAGGAATGGGAGGGATTTACGGGCTCTCTGGTTCGCGGAGCACCTCCACAGCCTGTTCCTAATGACGAACCTCCTGGGTCTTTGACCTAGAAGTCTTGCGTCACTTGCAGCAGGCTCCAGAGGGACCGCCTCTTCTTTTCCTTACATTTCTGCCTGTTAGCTTCCAACACAGAGTCAGGACTCTTTACAATCTTGCTGACCAGAGAAGCAGAATCTTTCAGCTCTAATCACCCTCAAGGGACCTCTTAGATTAGCCAACAGACTGGCAGGCGTAGGCATGGCTGTTTAGCCCACTTCTGTAGTGCCAAGGAATGGCAGGCATGACTTCCCCAGTGGGGCAAGCCGCCTGTCCTCTGGTCCTTGCCCCTGTGCCCCTGTCATAGTCCCAGCCCTCCCCTCCCTGGGCTAGGTTGCCTGTATTCCTGTGAGCCAGGGGGGTGAGCTTTCGGTCTAGAGGCTCTTCCATCTTCTTTTCTGGACAAGTCTTGTCCCCACATGTCCTAGCCTGGGAACCTCAGTGGGGCATTTGTGCTCAGTGAGTGCTTGGGTTGGCAATAGTAATCACACCCTGACGAGGATTAACAAGCTTCCCGGGCCTGTTTAGCTACTCTGTCTTGGGAAGCCATCCAATCCTCGGCTGGGCCCACCCGCACAATGCAGCATGCACTGCTGCGAGGCAGGGCTCGATAATGCTGAGATTATTACCACCGTGTGCCTGGGGACGACGGACCCTCCCCGCCGCTCTCGTTACAGCCTCCCTTCCACAGCAGGCCTTGCGCCTGGTCTGCAGGTTGGCTTCGGGCTTCAGGTGAGTTTCTTTTTGTGTCAGTCCTTAGCCAGTCCTTCTGGGGAGAGCAGCAATTGCATAATCCAAAGGGACAGGTTATATTAAACTAATTTAAATTTGTCTCTGGAATGTGTTAGCGTGATGTGTTTGTTTTAGGCAGAGCATTTACCTTCCTAATGATACTTAATATAGGGTAATGAGAGAAAGAAACGGCATTCCATCATCTCAGATTAGATACTAGGCAGCTCTGGAGGTGGGACGAGAAGGGCAGTGCCCGCGAGGCAGGTTATAAAACAATGTGCTCGCCCTGGCCGGTTTGGCTCAGTGGTTGGAGCGGCGGCCTGCTGTCCAGGGAGACCCGGGTTCGGTTCCCGCTAAGGGCACGTGCCTTGGTTGTGGTTTGTCCCCGGCCCTGGTTGGATCGTGCGGGTGGCAACCACTCGATGTGTCTCTTTCACGTCGATGTTTCTCTTTCTCTCTCTCTCCCTCCCACTCTATCTGAACAAAAAATGGAAAAATGTCCTCGGGTTAAGATAGAAAAAAATAAATAAAATAAAACAATGTGCTCAGCATTCACAGTGGCCACAGAGGTCCCACTCACTTTCCCCATGCCCTGGGGGTTTCCTGGGCTTGTATTTTGCTCCCAGGGGTAGGCACTCACATCTGGCCATTTTCCCCTTGGTATGGAGAGGCCTGCCATCTTGGGAGCAACAGAGGAACAAATCGGGCAGAGCGAGAAATGCTTCTTCTGTCCAGGAAGTTGGGAGCTGTACCCTAAAATAAAGAAGGTGGGGTATAATGCTCCTCTTCCAGTAAGTAGGGGAAGGTCTCCTTGAGAGAGAGAGAGTACACTTTCAGGAGCCTACAAATGGCCAACCCCCTGTGGCCTTTCTAGGATCTTACCACTCTTAGCCCTGAACATCAGGACCCAAACACTCCAGTGAGTGGAGAGGGGGATAAGGCAGGCACATAGACTGAGAACTGGACAGGGTTTCGGCTCAGAAGAAAAGGATTGCCCAGCCAGTGTGGCTTAGCGGTTGAGCGTCGACTCAGGCAGCAAGAGGTCACTGGTTCGATTCCCAGTCAGAGCACATGCTCAGGTTGTGGGCCCGATCCCCAGTGGGGGGCATGCGGGAGGTGGACGATCGATGTTCTCTCTCATCGATGTTTCTATCTCTCTCTCTCTCTCTCTCTCTCTCTCCCTTCGTCTCTCTCTAAAGTCAACAAAGAAGCCCTGGCCAGTTTGGCTCAGTGGTTGGAGCGTCGGCCTGGAGATTAGAGAGTCCCAGGTTCGGTTCCCACTAGGGGCACATACCCCACACACACAAAAAAAATCAACAAAGAAAAAAATTTATAAAAAGAAGAAAATGATTGCCTCTTGTTGGCTATGGGATTTTGGGCAAGTTATTTAATTGTTCTGACCCTCAATATACTCATGTGAAAAAATTAAAAGAACGATAAGAGTAGTGACCTTATAGATAAGTGGCAGGTAAAAACTCGAACTTAATTCATTCTGGAAGGCTGTTGGAGAAGCAATTTGAAAACTGAATCACTTTTTTCCATTAGAAATAATGTGAATTGAATTAACCCATTCCAGACTCCCAAATGATTTTGTTTTAACCTTTCTTATATACAGCACATGTCTAATGTACTATTTTTTTATTTATTAATTTGTTTTTGTTACAAATGTTTCTCATTTTTCCCCCATTGACACCCCCCCCCCGGTCCCATCCCCAGCTTTGTTGTCTATGTTCATTGGTCATGCACACAAGCATGTAAGTTCTGTGGTTTATCATGTCTAATGAACTATTTAATCATAAACAAACACTTCTTTTCTTAAATGTATCGAACCAACCCAACTCCTGAAACGAGTCACTTTCAGCACTGGTTCCGGGTGTCTTCCAGGAGGTCAGGATGTGGCATCTTCCTGCCTCGGACCCTGGCTACCTGCTTTTCCTTTATCCAAATCAGCAGCAGTCTTTCTGCCTCTTCAATTGCCTGTGATCATTGTCTCTTTCACACCCTTAGCAACATTAGCGATATTTGTTTTTATTGTTTTGGTTGTTGTTAATCCTCACCCGAGGATATTTTTCCATTGATTTTTAGATAGAGTGGAAGGGAGAAGCAGAGAGGCAAAGATGATGTGAGAGAGACGCATCAATTGGTTGCTTCCCACACAATCCCAACTGGGGTTGGGGATAGAATCTGCATCCCAGGCACTTGCCCTTAACTGGAAATCAAACCCACGACCCGCTCAGTCTACGGGCCTCGGCTCTAACAGCTGAGCCACACCCACGGGACAACATTAGCACTCTTGATGGCCTCTGTATGTTTTAGAATTGTGCGAATCATCCATTTCACCAGCAAAAAAAGCCAAAAAACAAAAACGAAAATTTAAAAAACCCGCAAAAATATTCACAGCACAATTTCCTGAGATGTTAACAAAGGGAAGTTTCGTAGTAAAATGACTCACACTCACGCATTCTCTCCTTTGTTTGTGGCCTGAGAGACGCTTTTTGTCACGCTGATGTGTCAGCATGAAAGGGTTGTGAGATCAGAGAACGGAAGTTTTGTTCAATGACAGACATTTTTTCCATAAACAACTTGGTCGAGAACTGAATTTTGGGAGATGGGAGACGTTCGAGAAGTGAGGTTGATTATATTTTGGAAGCTGTCAAGTCCTGTGCAAGTCTGTTGTTAACCCTGACAGGCTCGATGAGGCTCATCCACAGTCCTGGAAATACCACTCAAAGGACGTGCCACCTTAGAGACTGACGGACTGTGAGTTCAGCACACAGGAGGTATATGCAGGTACACACCTCACATTGCTGTTCTCATTCTGACGTAGGTAGCGCTAGCACAAGAATCCAGAGTAAGACTAACTGCCTTCCTGCACGTAGTCTTCTCTTGTTTTCGTAACATTTGCTTAAATTTGTTAATGATTGTAGATCTCAGCCTTTTCAGAAATGCTTGACAGTAGTATTACCATCTACTTGGGAAGCCAGGTTGGAATCTGCCCAGCCTCCAAATAAGAGGGTGTTTCTAAACACTGCCCAGCTCCCTTATCTCAGATCCTTTCTTCAAAGGATGGGGGAGTGGGGGATGGGGCAGTGGGGAAGAGTAGCAGGGTGTGTATGTGTGTGTGTGTGTGTGTGAGAGAGAGAGAGAGAGAGAGAGAGAGATACCACTGATGATCTTGCTTTCCCATTTGACTACCTTCTTCTTGTGCAAGGAGAAGGAAAAAATAACCACAATTTAAGTGTCAGAATACCCAAAATTTCCTCCCCTGGTCTGAACCCACGTTCCTATCTCTCAGTCTGTCCACTTCTTTCCTTTGACTGTTGCTCCCACCCGTGGCTTTAGTGTTTCTGTTCTCTGACCCTCTTATCTTTTTTTTTTAATCTTCACCTGAGGATATTTTTCCATTTATGTTCAGATAGAGTGGAAGGGAGGGAGAGGGGGGGAGGGAGAGAGAAACATGATGTGAGAGAGACACATCGACTGGCTGTCTCCTGCACAACCCCAACCAGGGCCGGGGACTGAACCGCAACTGAAGTACGTGCCCTTGACCAGAATCAAACCCATGACTCTCTGGTCCGTGGGCCGATGCTTGAACCACTGAACCAAACCAGCCATGGCTGGCCCTCTTATCTTAAAGCCACGGGGCCTCTGGGATCAGATGACAGACCCCTTTAGAGGAAAATGAGATATGTGCTCTGGGACCAAGAAACCTTCAGGCTCTTGTTGCTGAGAACATGAGCAACAAGCTCACCTGGATCTTCTCAGACGGTCCACTCTCATCTGAGCTTCAGCCTGGCTCTTCCCAAGTCTTCACAGAATGTTCCTAACCTGTCCAAATCCAGTGGAACGTTAATCCTCATTCCACTCATAGCCATTAGCTGCACTTAGGCCTTCCCCGCAGGGCCTTCAGTTAATCCTGCCACTCCCAAGTACTTCCTACCCTTCACAGTAACTGGGTAAAATTCAAATGGTCTTCAGTGTTTCTAAAAATAGAATCCTTAAGGATTTAGTAAATCAGAAATCTTCAAAAGGTGTATATCCTGTCTTAGGTAGGTACCCAAGGGGAAGAGTCAGCCGTGAGGTTTCTTGTGCAGGTGACCTTTGGGGGGACTGTTCTAGAAGAATTCTGTAAGGGAAGGAGAGCAGTAGGATAGGAAAGGGGAAGAAGGAATGTGCCTTCAGGAGAAATGTGGACTCCACCTGGTCGTCTAGGAGCTCTGGAACATAAATGGCACCACCGAGTTTACCCTGCACTGAGGCAAGGGATGGAGGCTTTTGTACCCTCGCACCAGTCAGGCACTGGCTGTAGGCAGTGGAGGAGAGTGTGTGGGCGGTGGCCCCAGGCATCCAAGGTGTGAGTGGTCACCAGCACCTTCAGCAGCTGGAGGAGGACACTCCTGATTGTCAAATGGATCCCAGGTATACCAGCAGCCTCTGCTACTACTCTCTGACTCTTTGATTCCAGTCCTGGAATTCTTCCCTAGTGAAATAATTCTAAGTATAGAAACACACATACACAAAGATGTTCATTTGTGTCATTTATTATAAAACATGATAAAATGCAACAATGTAAAGTTTCAACGGGATAGGAGTAAGTCAATTATGTAAAGGACACACTTGCCCCACAAGCCTTGGCCCCCATCTACCTCTCTGATTTTAACTGGTACCACCCTGCCCCCTTGCTCATGCTACTCTAACCAAACTTGCCTCCTCTCTGTTCCTCCAGCACACCAGGCTTGCCACTTTCCTGGGGCTCTGGCTCTTACATTCTCTCTGCTTAGAACACCCGACACAAGGCTGCTCGTGAAATCATTCAGCGCTTAGATCCCATATCATCCCTTCAGAGAGGACCTCCCTACACCCCATCTTCAGTAGCTTTCCTGGTCACTCTCCAACATAGCTCACCCTGTTTTATAGCTCTTATCAGTCTATGGTTTGTGCATTTATTTCTTATCTTTCACCTGTCTTCTGCCCACAAGAGTAAAGACTCCCAAATGTGGCAATCTTACCTGTTGTGCTCACTGCTTTATCCAGACCCTGGAGCATAGGGGTTACTCATCAGTGGCTATTTGATAAGTGAATGAAAATATCCACAGTTTAAAATGACATTTACCAAAATTATTCAATAATGTGGGGAAATCACAAAAATCTACCTGTTACGTGAAAACATCATGACATAAAATATCATGTTATATAATTAAATCAGCATTGAGATGACCTCTGCTTCTGGCCATGATGAAGTAACAAGAGCTCCAGGAATTTACTCTCTTACCTTAAAGAACTAAAAATCTAGACAAAGTATGACACAATGGTTTTGTTATCAGGAAGTTGAGGTATCTCCTTCCCCACTGAGTGTTAGGTGTGGTGTCCTTATGCCATCTCAAGAAAAATAATTTTCTGAGACTTGCACAGGAGGATGAGCGATTTTTATTTGTATGGACTTAGATCCTGGGGTTTCAAAGTCCCACTTCCTTGAATCCAGCCCTGGAAGAAGTGCAGCTGGGGACTCAGTAGAGCTAAAAGCAAAGCCAGTGTCCAGAGTTTCTGTTCCTGTTGCAGCCAGATCCAGTTTAGCACCAGGCTAGTTGCAGTCCATTAGTCCATTGTGTGTGGGGTCCACATGGTCGTGGGCCATGTGGGAAAATGCAGGGGAGTCAAGAGAGTGTACCCCCTGCAACAAGAGTCCTGAGAGAACCAATAGAGCAAACTCCTTTGTTTAGGGGATTAAATATCTCAAACCTCTTGCCCTTGCAGTGGCCATTGCATTCTGGCCAATGACCTGTTCCCAGGTGTAGCTGACAGGCAAGTACCTTCCCGCTATGACTCCGACTTTACTGGGCATGTGCCTGTCTCCTCTCTGTCCAGCCCCTTCCCCCAGGGATCTGCAGGGAATAGACCAGTGGCTCCCTGGGGACTGTAAAGCTGCCGCTTCCTGGCGAAGCTGCCCAAATGACATGCCTATAATGTTTGGCCTTCCCTTTGCTCCTTTCCTGTTATTAATAATTAGGTTAATTACAGTGGTATCAGTTTCAGACTTGGGACAATAGTCAGCACAGGACTGTGGTCCTTGAGAGAAGGGGGAAAAAAACAAATCAGTCCTATGATTGCTTCAGCTTACTGACTGCAGGAAGTGTCCAGGCTGCAGTGTGGGGAGGGCGAACCCAAACAGAAGCTGGCGCTCTCGCTGAATTGAGAAATTGGAGTTCACGGAAGCCAAAGTGGCTACAGTTAGAAAGGCAGCATATCAGAGAGGGACCTGCCCAGAGAGAGAGCTCCAAAGATCTATAGATTGTGTCTTTGGTTGAGTTCTGATCTGTGCATGTATGAGAAAAAAAAAACAACCCACCATGAATGTGTGGAGGAGGGGTATGCAACAATGTAAAGCAAGAGTTCCCCCAGATTCCTGGAGCTCACAGAATTCCGCTCCATTAACAAGCACGAAAAGATCTCATAATACACAGAGCATCATGCGGAGTCTTTAGAAGGGCATTGTCACAGTAGTGGGGCCAAATTAGCCCTCGACTCACTGTTGCTTAGGACCCACCCTAACAAAGCATAAAGCAAGCCATGTGGGAATTAAACTGACCCCAAGTAACTGAACTGCAGGCTGGAACCACTAGAGCACCATTGGAAGGATTACAACAAAATCTGGTACCCAGCAGCACAGCCGGTGTGGCTCAGTGGTTGAGCATCGACCCATGCACCAAGAGGTCGCCAGTTTGATTCCCGGTCAGGACACATGCCCAGGTTGTGGGCCCAATCCCCAGTGGGGGGCATGCAGGAGGCGGCCAGTCGATGTTCTCTCTCATCGATATTTCTATCTCTCTCTCCCTCTCCCTTCTTCTCTCTCTAAAATCAATAAAGAAGAAAATTTTAAAAGAGAAATCTGGTACCCAACAATGTGAAATTCATAAGACCCTGCAATCAAGCAAAACCAGCCAAGTGTGCCTCAAAATAGGAAAATACCATCCATGACTAGGAAAAAAAATTAATCAGTAGAAACAGACCCAGAAATGACAGAGATGATGGCTTTAGCAGACAAGAACATTTGAACAGCTATTATGAGTATGCTCCACAAGCTGAGGAAGATAGAGAAAAACATGAAAACAATGAAGGGAGAAATAGAAGATACAGAAAAGATCCAATGGAACGTCTAGAGGTGAAAAGTACTATGTTCGAGGTAAAAATATATACTGCATGGGACTAAAGGCAAATCAGATAACACAAAAGAAAAGATTGGTGAATTAAAGACATAGTAATAGAAACTGTCCAAAGAAAAAGAGGCCTAAAAAAAATTTTTTTTCAGTTGTGAGACAATATTAAGTGTTGTAACATACCTGTAATTCAACTTCCAGGAGAGGGAGGAAGATAGAAAAAATTTGTGAAAAAATAATGGCTGAAATTTCCCCCAAATTGATGAAAACTATAAACTCATAATTATAAGAAGTTCAATAAATTCAAGAAGAATAAACATAAATAAAGCCATATCAAGACACATCATAATGAAATTGGTGAAAACTAGTGATAAAAATTAAAATCTTGCCCTGGCTGGGTAGCTCAATTGGTTCGAGTGTCATCCTGATACGCCAAGATTGCAGGTTCAATCCCCTATCAAGGCACAAACAAGAATCAACCATGAATGCATAAATAAGTGGAACAACAAATCTATGTTCTCTCTCTCTCCCCCCTCCCCCTTCTTCTCTCTCTCTCAAATCAATAAACAAAATTTTTTAAAAATTAAAATCTACCCTGGCCGGTTTGGTGTGTCAGCCCGTGGACCGGAGAGTCCCGGGTTCAATTTCTGCTAAGGGCACATACCTCGGTTGCAGTTTGTCCCTGTCCCCGTTTGGGGTCGTGTGGGTGGCAACTACTCGATGTGTCTCTCTCACATCGATGTTTCTCTCTCTCTCTCTTCTTCCCTGTCTCCCTCCTGCTCTATCTGAAGATAAATACAAAAGTGTCCTTGGGTGAGGATGAAAAAAAAATTTTTTAATCTTAAAAGTGGTCAGAGGAAATAACATGTACAGAGGAGCAAAGACAAAAATAGTAGCATTCTTCTTGTCAGAAACTTTGCAAATAAGAGAGTGGAGCAATATGGTCAGGATGCTGAAAATAAAAACTGTCAACCTAGAATTCTATCTATACCATATGAAAATATCTTTCAGAAACAAAAGCAAAATAAATACTTTTTCAGACAAAGAAAAGCCAAAAAAAAACATTGTTGCCACAAACCTGCATTAGAAGAAAGGTTAAAGAAAATTCTTCAGGCAGAAGATGATGGAAACTTGGATAGGAATAGGGAGGATCAGAGATGATTAAATAGTAGGGTAAATATTAAAGAAAATACTCTTGCTTTTAAATCTCTGTAAAAGATCATTGAGTAATGCAAGAATAATTACGATGTATCTTGGGCTTTATAGCACGTCTAAATAAAATTTATGGCAACAATAGCACAAAAGATAAGAGGGAGGGAATGGAAGTATAGTGTTTCTTTCACTATACGTAAAGTATTATAATAATTATTTGAAGGGAGACTGTGATAAATATATATGTTGTAAACCAGGGAGCCACCACCAAAAAAAAATTTTTTTTTAATTTATTTTTTTTAATTTTATTTTTGTCACAGATGTTTCTCCTTTTTTACCCCATTGACACCCTCCTCCCCATCCCCCCTGCCCCATCCCTGGCTTTGTTGTCCATGACCATTGGTTATGCATACATGCATATAAGTTCTGTGGTTTATCTCTTCCCTCCCCCTCACCCCCTCTTCTGAGGGTTGTCAGTCTGTACCCTACTTCCGTGTTTCTGGGTCTACCCTATTCCTCAGACTGTTATGTTCATTATATTCCATATATAAGTGAGATCATGTGGTATTTGTCTTTTTCTGCTTGGCTTGTTTCACTTAGGATAATACTTTCCAGGTCCCTCCATGTCATCTCAAAGGATAAGAGATCTTTCTTTCTTACAGCTGCATAGTACTCCACTGTGTATATGTACCACAGCTTTTTTATCCATTCGTCTACTGATGGACATTCGGGCTGTTTCCAGATCTTAGCTCTTGTAAACAGTGCGGCTACGAACATGGGGGTATATATATTCTTTCTGATTGGTGTTTCAGACTTCTTAGGGTATATTCCTAGAAGTGGGATCACTGGGTCATATGGAAGTTCAATTTTTAATTTTTTGAGGAACCACCATATTGTTTTCCATAGTGGCTGCACCACTCTGCATTCCCACCAGCAGTGTACTAGAGTCCCCTTTTCTCCACACCCTCGCCAACACTTGTTTGATGATTTGTTGATGGCGACCATTCTGACAGGTGTGAGGCAAAAAAAAAATTTAAGAGATACAACTAATATGCCAATAGTGGAAATAAAATGGGATCATAAAAAAATACTCAACAAATCCAAAAGAAGATAAAGAGGAGAAAAGAAACAAAGAACAGATGGGACAAATTTTTTTTAAAAACCTCAAACTTGTCAACCAACACAGATGAACAGTACATCTCCCAACCCTCTGATTTGGCAGAAGGAAAGCCACCTGGTTCAGCCAGGGCCACACTTCGGGTTCTTATGTGAAAGAGAGTTATGATGTGAATCATGGCTACACCAGACAGTCTCCCCAGACAACTTCCTGAACACTATCCTAAAGGACACCTCTAGGGAAAACACCTTTGGACCTTCATTTCTCACCCAGAAAAGTCTGCCAATCAGCCAGCCCATCAGACCAATCACAGCAATGAACACCATTTGTGTGGAGAGAAGAATAAGTGTGCTAGGATAGAACAAGAGGACCCCAAGACCACACCAGTGCAGAAGAATGTCCCCCCCAAGGTGTTCCCCCAAGTGTCAGTCTTCCACCCTCACAAGCACTAGAAAGGTGGGTCTTTGGAGACCACCACGAAAGCATACATTGAATCTAAAGAACAAAATAAACAAATGAAACAGAATCACAGATAGAGAGAACCAACTGATGGTTGTCAGATGGAGGGTGGGAGTGGGGGTAGGGTGGGAGTGGGGGTGGGGGGGGGGGTGAAAAGATGAAGGGATCAAGAAGTACAATTTGGCCCTGGCCAGTTTGGCTCAGCAGTTGGAGTGTTGGCCTGCAGACCAGAGAGACCCAGGTTTGGTTCCCGCTAGGGGCACATACCTCTATTGCAGTTTGTCCCCAGTCCTGGGGCCATA
Organism: Molossus molossus; assembly: GCF_014108415.1. Taxonomy (NCBI): domain Eukaryota; kingdom Metazoa; phylum Chordata; class Mammalia; order Chiroptera; family Molossidae; genus Molossus; species Molossus molossus. The sequence goes on from NW_023425356.1 coordinate 37,237,249, forward strand.
TGGGTAGCAACTGTGCGATGTGTCTCTCTCACGTCAATGTTTTTCTCTCTTCCTCCCTATCTCCCTCCCGCTCTATCTGGGGATGAATGCAAAAATGTCCTCAGGTGAGGATTAAAAAAAAGAAGAAGTACAATTTGGCAGTTATAAAAACAGTCACAGGCATGTAAAGTACATCACAGGGAACACAGTCAATAATATTGTAATAACTGTATAGTGCCAGGTGGGTACTACACTTACCAGGTGATCACTTAGCACATTATATAAGTGTCTAACCGTTATACTGCACACCTGAAACTAATACAATATTAAGTGTCAACTGTAATTGAAAAATAAAAATTATGTTAAAAAGAGCCTATTTATTGCCCCCCAGAGCCATCTCTTACATAATCCTAAAACAAAGTTCTTATGTGTTGTCGTCAACACAGATTTCCTTTTGGTTTTGGGTGGCATTTTTCATGTGTTGGGGTGGGTGGGAGTTTCTGATTCCATGTTACACCATTCCTCTTTCTGAAAGAAAGTTTGCCTCCCACTCTACACCCTGTGGCATGATTTGCTTGACTCAACATTCTGACATAGGCTGCAATCTGAGTTATAGCAAAAAAAAAAGGTAACTTGATGCATTAACCAATATTTGGCATTGTGTGTGAAAACATCAGCAAGAGCAGAAAGTAAATAGGAAACAGGGTTCCAACCCCAGGAAGTTCAACTCGACTCGATCAAGGCTAACTAAACACCTGCCACATCCAAGGCCCTGAGCCTGATCAGGTCACAGAGGGTGGACTTCTGTCACCAGCAGAAGTTTTCAGCCTTGAGCAGTGACACTGGGCAGGAGCAGGGCCAGTTCAAAGTGAGGAAACCACTTACGTACGTCAGAGATATGTTTTCTCTTTTTTCCCCCTGGAAAGATGTTCTTGGGAGTTCTTTGCCAGGAAGTGGGTCACTTCCTGCCCCAATGATGAGGTTTCCGAAAGGCATAAAATAGCTTCTTTTACCACATGGAATTGGCTGAAGATGCCTCCACCCACCAGAAGGCAGGCCTCAGAGAGGGTGCTTTCCAGCATCAGGGAAGGTGAGCATGTCAGGGAGCGTGGGGACAGGAGGAGCTGGTACAGGAGAGCCGGCTAGAGGGCTGAGGGCACAGGGCAAAAGGACCTGGAAAAGTGGGAGGAAGTATGCTTTATAACTTGAAAAGCGGTGTTACAGAGGAAAATACAGAGTCTAGAAAGTAGGGAAAAGACCAAGCAAGAGGCAACCATTACACAACTGAAAAGCGTTCTCACAGTAGAGTATCCTGCTGGCCCAGGGGAGGCAGATGTTCCTTCAGCCAGGGGAGTCCAGTGCGATCGCTGGACCTTCCAGGATGAAGGGTTTAAAGTGGCCAATTCTGTGAGGACAAGCTGGAAAGGGGCACCTGTAGCTCAGTCTGGCTAGAGGACTGAATATGTAGAGAAGGTCCCCAGGCTTAGTCTGCAGAGGTGGGGGGACGCAACCGTGGGCGGTCTTTATTTAGAAGACTGACATTTTCCAGACTGCTCTGCGGCCATCCTTGTGCCACAAGAGGTTACTAGGTTGTTACCAATATTTTTCTTCTAATATATATATATATATATATGAATCTACATGTGAGAAAAAATGAGTTTAGACACAGACCTTATACCCTTCACAAAAATATCATAGACCTAAAAGTGAACCATACAACCGGCCAAGCCCTAGAAGAGAACAGAGGAGAACACCTAGCTGGCCTTGGGTATGGCAGTGACTGTGTACATACAACACCAAAGGCACAGTTTATGAGAGAAATAACCGGTGAGCTAGACTTCATCAAAATTAAAAACTTCTGGCCCTGACTGGTGTGACCCAGTGGTTAGAGCTTTGGCCCAAACACTGAAGGGTTACAGGTTCGACCCCCGAGCTCTGTTGGGGTTGTGCAGGAGGCAACTAATCGATGTGTCTCTCTCACATCAATGTTTCTCTCTCTCTCTCCCTCCTTTCCTCTCTATCTAAAAAGTCAATGGAGAAATATCCTCAGGTGAGGATTAGCAACAACAACAAAAAATGTTTCTGTTCTGAGAAGATGATGTCAAGAGAATAAGACAAGCCACAGACTGGGAGAAAATATTTGCAAAACACACATTTGCTAAAGAACTATTATTCAAAATATACAAAGAACTCTTTTTTTTTTTTTTTTTTATCCTCACCCGAGGACACTTTCCCATTTTTTTGTTCAGGTAGAGTGGGAGGGAGAGAGAGGAACAGAGAGAGAGAGAGAAACATCGATGTGAAAGGAACACATCGAGTGGCCGCCACCCGCACGACCAACCAGGGCCGGGGACAAACTGCAACCGAGGTACGCGCCCTTAGCGGGAACCGAACCCGGGTCTCTCCGGACCGCAGGTCGACGCTCTAACCGCTGAGCCAAACCGGCCAGGGCACAAAGAACTCTTAAAACTCAACAATTAGGGGGGAAAAAGCAACCCAATTAAAAATGGCAGCCAGCCCTGGCCAGTTTGGCTCAGCGGTTAGAGCGTCGACCTGTGGACCAGAGAGGCCCAGGTTCAGTTCCCGCTAAGGGCACGTACCTCGGTTCCAGTTTGTCCCCAGCCCCGTTGGGGTCGTGTTGGTGGCAACCACTGGGTGTGTCTCTCTCACATCGATGTTTCTCTCTCTCTCCCTTCGATGTTTCTCTCTCTCTCCCTTCCTCTCTCCGTCTTGCTCTATCTGAAGATAAATGCAAAAAAGTGTCCTCAGGTGAGGATAAAAAAAAAAAAAAAATTGCAGCCAGGCCTGGCTGGTGTTACTCAGTGGTTAGAGCCTTGGCCTGTGCACCGAAGGGTCCCGGGTTTGATTCCTGGTCAAGGGCATGTACCTGGGTTGCAGGTTCAATCTGTGTGTGTAGGAGGATGTATCTCTCCGCCTCTCCCTCTCTCCCTTCCACTCGAAGTAAGACTCAGTGGAAGAAATATCCTTGGGTCAGGATTAACAAAAAAAATATTTTTTCATGAAAGGAAAGGGCAGCAGGCACGAGGCGCCTGGGGCAAGACGGCAGCACCATGCTAGGCCCGGGGCCTGTGCGCTCCGCCTGGGGCAGGCGCTGCCTGGCCGCCTGCCTCTCGGTTCCGTCGCTGCTGCTGCTTCCCCCACCTTGCCAAGTACGATCTGCCCGTGGCCGGGCCAGAACCGCTGTGCTTATTTGCTGGAGCCCAAACAGGAACAGCTTCCTCGTGTCCACCAGAGCCAGCCTGCCAAGGAGGTGCAGCCCAAGTACCTCAAACACAGCACGGCCAGCTTCGAGTGGCGGCTCCACATGTGCGGCTTCTGGAAGGTGGTCCGCAAGGAGCAGAGTGGCCTGGTCAAGCCAGAGAAGGACGGCACCAAGTTCCAGCACCCACGCTTCCTGTGTGGCCAGGAGCAACTTCTTGAGAACATCAAGAGGAAAGGGACCAGCTCGTGCACCCTGAAGAGCGAGGACATAAAGACGCACCAGGACAGTGCCACCGGGCTGCTGACACTGTGCAGCTGAGGAAGGGGAAGTGGGAGAGCAGGACGCCAAGGTCCTGGCCATGAAGCACGAGAACAAGGCCCTATGGCGGCCAGTGGCCAGCTTGTGGCAGAAGCTTGCCCGGCAGCAGGAAGACGTCAACAAGCTTATCCAGCTCCTCACTGGTTCGGTCAAACCAGATCCTGGGGGTGAAGAGAAAGATCCCCCTGATGCTGAACACAGCGACTCGGCACTTTCCCTGCCCAAGTACCACCAATAGTACCCCCAGGAGCCCATCCAAGGCCCCTACTCAGCTCTGTCCCCAGCCCACAGCAGCGCCAGCCTCGACTCCCTAGATGCCGATTCCAGATCCGGACCCATTATCTACAACATCTCTGAGCTGGCTCCCAGCAGTCCCTGACCTCCCCCGTGAGGGCATAGATGAGAAGCCCCTGGTGTGAGCAGCCCCCTGGTGCAAGTCAAAGAGGAGCCTCCAGGTGGAGGAAGAGAGTCCCGGGCACCTGTCCTCCTTTGCAGAGATGCCCTGCCCTCTCGCTGCCTCTTGACTCCATTCTGTGGGAGAGTGAACCTGCCCTCATTGCCTCCGACACACCCCTCACAGATGCAGGGACCTGGACCCTTGACCCCGCCGGCCTCGGTCCCTGAGAAGTGCCTCAGCGTAGCCTGCCTGGAGAAGGCAGAGCTCAGTGAGCACCTGGACGCCATGGACTCCAACCTGGACAACCTGCAGACCATGCTGATGAGCCACGGCCTCAGTGTGGACACCAGTGCCCTTCTGGATCCGTTCAGCTCCTTGGCGACAGTGCCAGGCATGAACCTGGATTGAGCGTCGTCCCATGGACTGAGAGGTCCCAGTTCGATTCCTGGACAAGGCACATGCCTGGATTGTGGGCTGGGTCCCTAACAGGGGGCGTGCAGGAAACAACAGCCGATTGATGTTTCTCTGTCTCTCCCCCTCTCTCTAAAAAAATCAATAAAAACATATTTTTTTTAATTACGACATAAAAACACGGAGACATGACCACCGAATATAACGTGGCATCCTGGACGGAATCCTGGAACACAAAAAGGACATTAGGTAAAAACTAAGGCAATCTGAATCAAGTATGGACGTTACTTAATAAGAATGTATCAATACTGGCTCACTAATTGTAACAAGTGTTCATTACTTTCTTTGCAATCTTTCTGTAAATCTAGACGCATTCTATAAAATTTATTTTTAAAAAACCACTAATGTGGTTTTTACCCTGTAATGTCTACTTGCCTTTAGAGATGATGTGTCCCTGCAGGCACACCGAGCAAAGCACCGCACACCTGTGCTCAGTGGGAGCCGAAGGGAGGAGCCACACTTACCCATCAGCAGTCACGCTCCTTGGGCACCCTGTGATGTTGGCATTCATTGTGACGCTATGCCATGTTACTGTGACCTAACATGTACACGCCGTTCCTTACAACCCTGTGCTGGACAGAGGAGGACGTGGTATAGTAATTATAACAAAATACTGCAGACCGAGCGGCTTGAAGAACAGACATCTCTTTCTCGCGGTTCTGAAGGCTGGCAGTCCGGGCTCCGGACGCTGGCAAGGCGGGTGTTGTTCTGGGACCTCTTCCCTCGTAGGTGGCCTCCATCGTGTGTGCTCACGTGACCTCCTCCTGGTGCGCATGCAGAATGTGGTCAGATATGTAACTTCATCCTTTTTTATTTTTTTAAAGTTAAAAGCCAGAATGTGCCAAGAACATAAAATCCCAGCCTGACACGGGGAGGTGAGGAACAAAGGGAGGAAGTGACACGCTGGATGTTTTTGAGAGAGAGAGCGCGGTGTCTGTCTCTTCTCATTGTCCCACTCTCATCGCCTTATCTAAACCCGGTTGCCTCCCTGAGGCCCCGTCTCCAAACACCACCGCTGGGGTTAGAGCTTCAGCGTAGGCATTTTGGGGGGACACTCAGTCCACAGCGGTGGTGCAGGCCCCAGGCCCTAGAGCCAAACTGCGTTGAACAATGAACCCTGTGACTGTGCCTCCACGTCCTCACCTGGAAGATGCGAGACGACAACACCTACCGTGCAAGTTGCTCTGAGGATTAAATGAGTCGATTAATATATATATAAAGCGCTTAGAACAGCATGGGCACCTAAGTATCAGTGAATGCTAGCTGTCATCATCATTCTTATGATGCAGTCAGTGAGCTCCTACGGGGGGTTTTCCTCCACAGAGTATGTATAAAAAGTGACCTGAGGTCAGGCGTTTGAGAAATGCTGCAGCGATGGGGAAGCTTTCAGAAAGTTTTGAGCAGGGAGGCCTGCCTCCAGTGTTTCTCCGCAGATGTGCCCGTCAGAGACACCAGCCAAGCTGCTGCTTCCTCCCTTTGTTCCCCGCGGCATCGTCAGGCTGGGATTGCACGTCCTTGGCACAGTCCGACTTTCAACTCGGGGAAAATGGATGAAGTTACATGTTCAGCTGTATAATATTATGATAGTTCTCAGCTCCGTCTCACGTTCTTTTGGCAGAGAATTAAATAAATAAAAACAGACATCTAATGAATATATAGCACCTCGTTATGCATTCAATTTACCTGAATTCCAAGTATGACTTGGATTTCTTTACAAATGCCTACTTTTATTTATTTATTTATTTATTTATTTATTTATTAAATCCTCACCCAAGGATATTTTTTCCATTTATCTTCAGATGGAGTGGGAAGGGGGCGGGGGGGAGAGAGGGAGAGAGAGAGAGAGAGACAATCATCAGCATGAGAGAGACACATCAATTGGTTGCCTCCCACACGACCCCAACCAGGGCCAGGGCCTGAACCACAACCTAAGTATGTGCCCTTGACCGGAATCAAACCCTAGGCGCTCTGGTCCGCGGGCTGATGCTCTAACCGCTGAGCCAAACCAGCCAGGTTTCCCTGGTGAACTTTAGTGGTCATTTTCTTCCTTACCTAACTCATGGTGTGTCATAATTATTGACTGCACTTGCCCTTCAATTCGGCTAAAATAGCTTAGCCCATCTTCCACCATAAGTTTGTGGTCTCCAGTTTCCATTTTCAATTCGCTACACTTATTTCAGTGACTGGTATCATACACAGACTGCACATTTTTACATTTTTAATTGTGGTAAAATACGCATAACAAAGTTATCATCTTAACCATTATAAATGTACAGTTCAGCATGGGCTATATTTTTATTGTTAACGCCTGTTTTATGGACCTACTGGCATTTAACTTGCGACTTATGTTAACACAATGTATGTGTGTCTCAAAAAAAAGTCCTCGGATGCCTGATAACCACACCCTGAAGGAGGCTGTAGAAGGTTTTTACTTGCTTCCTTTGGTTTGTTTGTTTTTCTAAAATCGTCCAGCTCTCTTCAACGGGAAAAGGTTTGGTTTTCTAAGAAAATCTTAATAAGCTGGATAATGGCAATTACTATCACAAGCCTCCCTGGACAACTCATAATGCTATCTGTTTCCCTGATGCCTTATCTTTTGAATAAGAAAATAAACATCATTCTGGTTTTCTCTCTTCTGGGGAGGAAAGAAAGGAGACAGTCAAAGGTGGTTCCTCTTTGGCCAGGAAGGGAACCAGGCCCGGAGTCAAGGAAATGCAGTGTCCCGGGGAGACCCCAGGCACGGCTGACAGAGAGCTGGCTCCCCTGGGCCCCTCTCGAAAGCTCTGTGCTCAGCTCAGCTAGACACTGTCGCCCACAGAGCTGCCTGGGAAGGGCTTACCGCCTCGTCAGGAAGGTAAGTTGCACATATTTAAATATATTAAAAAGTAGCTCAAGGCCATATATGTAAGTGGCAAATGAAGGATACAGATAGTAAAAGCAGGGTTGGAGTGTTAGAAAAATCTTCACGGGAGAAATGGGATTCCTGATGCACCTTGGACCATAAATGCTGGAGAACAAAGGGAGAATCAAGGGCCTGCTGCTAGGGAAAGAATTCATGCAGAGGAGAAAACGAACATGCATCTTGAGAGAACCTGTGTCTCTCCAAACTGTTTTACTATTGACTTTCATCTGAACTTCAGTTGGTTGAATTGGTTTTTACCATTTGCAAAGGCTGTTTTTGCTTCCACCTCTCCTCGAATTCCTCGGGCAACTTCCAGCCTTTACCTTTTTATATTTCCACGGATGAGAAACAGTCTGTCTTTCCCCCTTTTTGGACATTGGCTTCCTAAGGGTAGAGCTCATGACCGTGACGTGAAACGTGTCTGGGAAAAATACAAGGAGGTACTCCTTGCTTGAATCAGGTCACGTATCCAGGGTTAGACTTCTCTCCTGGAAAGACATACCTGGGAAGTGTTGGGGGGCGATCATGTCTTTAGACACTTCTGAGGTGCCTGTGAAAAGCTAACGTTGGGGAGGATCTACCCCATCACTGACCTTGAATTTCTCCAGACAGAGATCACATGTGGTTTCCATGACTGTGTTTATTCAGTAGCAACACTGACCAGTCTGGCCTCAGGGTCAGGTCTGGCTTAAGTCTGAACTGTGAAGGCACTGATCATTTTTGTGGTCTCTCCAGACCCTCTGGGGTCTCAGTCTGGTTACTCAATTTATCCTGATCACATGGTTTAGCCAAGAAAAAAGGGCTTCTGGGCAGAATGCCATTAGGAATAATGTCCCTCAGGAAACAACACACCCTTTTATTTATGGTCTTTTCCTTTTCCCCCCATCAAATCTGATTTTGCTTTCTCACACTACTGAGGTGAAAGAGACAAAGACTTGTGTTTAATATGCAAAAGCAGTAGCTCACATCCAAATTGCTATTATCCCTGCAAAAAGACTGCTTTCAGTGCTTGAAACCCCTTCAGCTCTTTACTTTCCTCGCGTGGGTTACATTTACCTATTTTTTGTTGAAGTTTTATATAGCATAATCACAAGGAAAGGGAAACTGTTCGATCCTGTTTTTCTAGATATTCATCTCACTGAATTTTTGTTTAAAAAAAAAAAAAAGAAGAAAATTTTACCTGATTTCATGTAAAGGAATTGCAATTAAGTCTAAGATTTGAATTTTTAAAAATTATACTTGACATGTTCTTTTCTTATTTTTAACTTATTTTCCAAGACAGATGATAAAATCAAACATGCAAGTATAAAAGCAGTATATGCCCCGGATTTCTTGTTTTCTTGTCTGTAAAATGAATGGTTGCCCTGAATAGAATATTTTTGTTTCCTTCTAGTTTAATATTTATAATTCTTCAGGAGGATATGGTGCTGTTTTTGTTGGAAAATTAAGATGGTAATATCAGTTAAAAAAAAAAAAAAGAGGGCTTAAAGGAGAGACAAAATTCGGCTTGGAGAAGATTGACAGCTACCACCTAAAACCTCCTGGTGCTAAGGGTCAGCATTCGTGTGCACAGAAGGAAGAGGCAGCGGTCACTCCACCTGGAGTTTAATGTTTGCAGCCAAGGGTTCTGAGGCAGGTAAAGAACGTTTCGAATGAGAGTCCAAGGGAAGAGGTAGGAGCCCAGTCAATATGACAGCACCTGACCCCTACCTGAAAGTATGAAAATAAAATAAACTATAAAACACGGTGTTGGCCAAAACACACAAACAAATCTCTGGCTATATTCAGCCCACAGGCTACTAGTTTCACACCCTTAAATTCTAAACCAGCCCTGGCCGGTTTGGCTCAGCGGTTAGAGCGTCGGCCTGTGGTCCAGAGAGACCCGGGTTCGGTTCCCGCTAAGGGCGTGTACCTCGGTTGCAGTTTGTTCCTGGCCCCTGTTGGGTTGTGCGGGTGGCAACCACTCGATGTGTCCCTTTCATGTCGATGTTTCTCTCTCTCTCTCCCTCCCACTCTGTCTGAACAAAAGATTGAAAAATATCCTTGGGTGAGGATTTTAAAAAAAATCTAATCCAACCAACCTCTTCATTTGTTTTTAGTAAGAATCTGAGATCCAGAGAGGGGCAGTAATTTGCTGGAGGTCACACCGCTATTTAGTGGTGTAACAAGGAAGAGAAGTCAAGTTTTTTGATTCCCAAGTCAGTGTTCTTCCGTCTGATTATTCCCCGGCTTGTATCTGCTCCAGCCAAGCAGTCTGCTAATTGTCTAAACACAGAATGTGCTGTGATCATATCTGCAAAACAGTTTTAGCAATACCTGCTTCATAAAGGTAAAAAGAGATCTATTTGAAGCCACTTTTAAAAAGTGTGGGCACACTAAGTCATTATTAAATTGTGAAGACTCTAGAACAGCATCATGTCGCAGCCACATAGGTCATTTAAATTGTCCAGTAGCCACATTAACAGAGGTAAACCCAATATATAAAAAATATTATTATTTCAACTTGTAATAAATATAAAAAATTATTAATAAGACCTTTACATTTTTCATTATACAAATTTTCAAAGTCTGGTGTGTATTTTACACTTATAGCACATCTTAGCTTGGAGAGTCGCATTTCACCTGCTCCGTAGTCTCTGTGGCTGCCATATTGGACAGTGCTAATTCTGGAAGCTTCCCCATTGTTCTGTTCTCACCCTGCTCACAGCCAACCAAGGACAAGAGAAAGTTCCCAGAGGTTCATCTCTCTCAAGCCTTCTATTGCTGGTTAATTAAATCTCTAAGCAACGGCTGAGTCACTTACAACTGAGGAAGACAATTTAAGAAATCTGTCTCGAAGCCAAGAACATAGCTCCCAGTACAAGGAGGGGAGGCGAGTCCTTAACTAGATGCCTTCAAGGAGGAAGAGTCAGCTTTGAGTCAGTGCCACTGTGTGGGAGGGGAGAGGATAAGTCATTGGCAAGGAGAGAAAAAGCAGAGAAGAGGAATGGGTCCCCTTGCAGGGGTGGGGAAACTTTTTCTGCCAAAGGCCATTTGAATGCTTATAGCATCATTCCAGGGCCACTCTAAAGGAGAGTCTACGGGCTTTACTCACTTAGTCCTCACAACTTGTCCATGAGGCGGGCACTACATGATTCTCATTTTATAGAGGAGGAAAGAGACACGGAGCGGTCATGTAGCTTGCCTGAGGTCACCTAGCTAGTAATCAGAAGACCTAGCGCTCAACACCTAGGTCTGATGGACTTCAGCACTTAGTTCTTAACAACTGGGCTATACTTGGGATGTTCTCACACCATCCCCAAATACCCAGGAGGGCCACATGGACATTTGCATACAGTGTGCATGAGTGTTGGTTATTTACATGATTGAATGGTCTATTTTCAGGCACATTTCCATCTAAAACAATATCACTGCTTCCCAATAAAGTGCTAGGTTTTTTCATCTTTCCCTTTGCTATTCCTTTTCACCCACTCACTCTTTCTAGTGGACTCCTGGGAACAAAACTGAATGAGGGAGCAACAGAGAGCAACGGAGCAGGAGGCGAATGTCAGAAATCAGCAGGACTGGCGACCAGCAGAGGAGTCAGCGTAGCTGTAACATCTGCTTTGAGGTGGAAGAGGAAACAAATAGCAAAAAATTGGTGTCATTTTTCTTTTTACAATATCCACTATTCGACTGGACACTGATACTTGGAATCACAGTCACAGTGTCTGCTATCCGTATGTGGCTTTAGCCAACATTGTATTTGATTATTTCTCAATATTCCCAGAGAGACGATGGCCAGTACTGGTGCAAATAGGGGCAGCCCAATGAAGGGGCCATTCGCAGACTCAGCCCGGGGGTGTCCTAAAGCCAAATGAGAACGTCGTGAGTGTTATTTATAGCTTCAGACTCCACAGGATGGAAGGCTACATGCTTCAGCAACAGAAACCTGCAGGACACCCCCAGGCTGAGGGCAGTCTGAGCGCTCTCTTCACCTCCCAGTGGTGTACTTACTGAACCCCCTAGCACATGGTAGGCACCTGATACCTTGGAACCGTAACACTTTGAACACACTAGCTAAACCACTTTACAAAAAATAATAGCTGTCATTCATACACCTCTTTTTATAGCATTTTCATAAACGTTATTTCTTTCATTGTCACAACTTCTTTGATTATGAGGCAGGAAAGAAAAGCCTTATTATATATTTCCAGGAAACAAATAAATAAACAAACTGAGGTTCAAAGGGCTTAAGTAAGTAGCCCAAGGTTCATGCAATTAGTAAGTGAAAGGCCTGTCTCTTGAATTCAGGTTTCAGGTTCCAAATCCCAAGTGTTTGCCATGGCCCAGGGGAGGAGCTGGCAAGCGGCTGGTGCCTCTCCCCGCTACCCCTCCTTTGCCCTCTGCCCCGTAAAGCCTGACACGGACAGAGCCGCCTTTTACAGGGCCCGTAACAGAGCTACCCTTCTGGAAGCCGAGCCTCACTTCCCGGGCACTAAGGAGCCGCCCCACGGGCTCAGCACCCTTGACTGGGGAGCCAGGCACTGTGCTAAGCGCTGAGATGGAAAGAGGAATAAGACAGGCGAGGAACTCACCGCAGAGGTTCCTGGGTATTTCTACTGCACACTCGAGGGCGAGATGGGGAGCATGTGCTCTTGGAAACAGGGCAGACATGGACAACGACCAGAATAAAGGCAAAATGTCCATAACAGCCGAAAGCAAGAAGAATCATAAAGTAAATAACAAAGAGACAACTGCAAAGATAGTGGGAGTTGGCTTTTGAGCTTCTCTTCTCCCCACCCCCACCCCCAATATCCCCTGCTAGAATGGCTTATGGCCATAAAAGAACGAAAGACCGCCGTGGCCGGTTTGGCTCAGCGGTTGCAGCGTCGACCTGCGGTACAGAGACCCGGGTTTGGTTCCCACTAAGGGCACGTACCTCGGTTGCAGTTTGTCCCCGGCCCTGGTTGGTCGTGCGGGTGGCAGCCACTCGATGTGTCCCTTCACATCGATGTTTCTCTCTCTCTCTCTTCCTCTCTCTCCCTCCCGCTCTATCTGAACAAAAAATGGACATTATGGAAAAATGTCCTCGGGTGAGGATAAAAAAAAATAATAAAAAAAATAAAAAGAACGAAAGACCTGGTAAAACTGATGCAGGTGTTCCAAGGATCTGTGACGCACTGTGGGTTCTTGGCTTCACACAGGAAATCATTCAGCGACAGGCCAGCAAAGAGTGTAAAGCTAAAGTGAGTTTGTTAGTGAAGCAGTAGGGTGAGTGGCTGCTCCACACACAGACCAGGCCCCCTTTAGTGGAACGTGCTTCCTTTATTGAGGTTCATTTAATCGGGGGTAGGGTATTCAATAAGGGTGAGGTTCATTTAATCGGGGGTAGGGTATTCAATAATGGTGAGGAATATTCGGGATCTTCCTGGGAAAGGGGGTGGAGATTTCTCAGAGGAGTTCCCTGGACCGTTTTGTATACTTATGTGGGCTTTCTGATTCCGATCATGGTGGCACGTGTGCCACTTAGCAGGCTGACATATTACAATGAGTGTGCAATGAGGCTGGGGTTACCCTTTGGTGAAATCAGTTGCCATGTTGGATTGGGCTGGTCTCTGCTGGTTTTAAGCCATAAATTCCGTGGGGAGGGGTAGTTCTTACTTCCTTGTTGACAGTTCCTGTAGCTTTTATTGATTGTAGCTGTTTCGCCACATACCCTAGTCTCGGAACTTGCCATATCTTGAGCTAGTTGACCCCAAATATCAGGGGAAATTTCCCCCTTGATAGCTTCCTCCTCACCTAGATAGATGGGGGACTACTGCTGGGGGACGAGGGTGGGATATGGGGAGTGGAGAATTGCTGTATCTGTCATCTCTGTTGGCTAGGCCTCAGAACCTCTTCTGATCTGGCTGTGTGTTAGTTACTGCTGTTGTCATAATGTGCGTGAACCAGTTTGTGCATTTGATGCTGGGAATGAGATCACTCTACTCCAAGACCAACTCAACGAGTAAACAGAGGGAGGCGTCAAAGGGGATCTTCCCCTGGATAGATGGGAACACCACCAACCTCAGCCACACAGCTCGCCTCCCTCTTCCTCAGGGCTCAGCCCCGTTGGGATGTCTTTGTTCAGCTGACAGGGAGAGAGTATCCCTAAGGCTAATGTGAAGGCTCCTCACTTCTGGAAATGGACACTTCAGTTCCATTCAGTGCCTAAAGGCCAGCTGCATGGCTGGACCGCTCACAGGCTCCCGGGGATGCTCCCGGAAGCTCCGTTTGCCGACTTCTCCGAGGGCCTGGGTGCTGGATGGGGTGAGAGCGCCACCCGGAAACGACAAGCGTCGCTGATGTTGGCTGACCAGCAGGTGCTGCCTTGCTCAAATTAATCCTCACCGTAAGCTTAGAGAACGCTACCATGATCTCTACCACACAGATGAGGAAACTGAGGCTCAGGGAGAGGAAAGGCCTTTCCCAAAGTCACGCAGCCAGCAATGGACTGGGCCCGAGTTCCATCCCAGACCTAACTCCAAAGCTGGTGCATCTCTCACTGCGTGGCTCGGGCTCTCGGTACTTCTGGCACCACATGGATAACGACTTAGTATTCTGGTGCGCCAATACCATGCAAGGCTGGGGACAACTGTGGCTTGTTTGTCACCCCTCCCCCTCTTGGGAAATAACTCTGCTCAATGGCCAGGGTTCCCCATTCAGTGCCTGGGTCCTTATCTTAATACACTCTCCTGGTGATCACAGTGTGAAGTCCTGGTCAAGGACCACCGCACTAGGCATTCCCGAAGCCCACACTTTGTGCACCATTGAATTATTGAGCGCCAGCTGCCCAGACACATCACGTTCCCCATCTCACTAATCCTCTTGAGAACCCTTTCAGGTAAAGACATTTCGGTGAGTGTTTGCATTGCCACAGCTGGAGAAGGGCAGACCAGGATGTCCAGCACAAGCGACGGCTTAGCAGCTGTGCCGAGTCGCTTCCTCATTTGCCCCATCATACTTCCGTGGGGTCTGCTCGAGAAAATATGTCCCCCCGCCCCAGTTAAATGAATCAAATGGGGAATAACTCACGCAACCACATGGCTGAGGTTGATAGGATATTTTGAGACAAACAGAAATTTCAGTATTTCCCTCCTCGCCCACCTCAGATCAGATGCTGTAGATATGCTAACCCTGCCAGTTCCTGGCGTTCACCTCCTACCTTTTTCTCTGTGGCTCCCCCACATACAATTTTGCTCCCAGGAGTCCACCAGAAACAGTGGGTGGGTGAAGTGAAATAGCAAAGAGAGAGATGAAGAAAGTAGCACTCTTTGCAGAGCAGTGATACTGTTTTAGACTGAAATGTGCCTGAAAATAGACCATTCAGTCATGCAGACAATGATAAACAGTGTTAGCTAAGACTTGCTTTAACCAATGGTTGAGGCACTATTTCTAGTGATTTACAAATATAACTCATGTGATCTTTACAAGAACCCCCACCAGGTGGGTTGTATTACTATCCTCATTTTCATACGAAGACACTGAGGCACAGAAGGTTTAAGAAACTTGTCCCAGATCTCTCAGATTTGAATGGTGGAGCTATGATTTGAACCCAGGCAGCCTTCCACCAGAGAAAACCGGCCAGCTGTTAACCTTGGGAGCAGCCCCTAGGACGACCTGTGGACTCTGCCCAGAAGGAGGAGCAGCACGCTCTGAACCACCGCTCAATGATCACAACCTCTCTCCAGCTGCCCCCCAGGATTACCAGATCATTAGTGGTTTTCAAGGGTTGAGGAAGAAGTAGACTCCACTTTGTATTCTATTTTGTTATACTTCTTGTTATAAGGACAACTTAAAAGAAAAGGTAAAAACCATGACTCTCCTAGACATAAAATGAACACGTGTTACTGTTTAAACTCATTCCTAATGAGAGGACTAGGCAGTGTTGCAACTGGCCACAAGGAATCCAAAGGACAACACATTTCCAGATCAGGAATTTGCAAATGGATGCAAAACTGCTTTTTCTAGGGTGGCGAGAGACGTTGTCTCTCTACTGGACAGAATTCCCTTGCGTGTTTATAGGCGAGAATCATTTTGCATTGCCATTATTTATCTACCATTTACAGAGTTGCAAGTTAGTTCAAATGCAATGAAAAGCTAGAATTAGATAATCCTAAAGAGTGTCCTCTGAACAATACATAATTTTCTACTGGAAACACCTAGTAATTTTTTTTTTTTTTTTGCTTATTTCAGATTTCCTTATAGTCTTCATTGCTAGAAACTTTACGACATGCATCGATCATTGTATTATTTGAGTAACGTGTATATGTAACTGTATTTCTTTAAAACTCCAAGTTCAACACCCTCCTCATTCTCTTATCTTTTTTCTGTACCCCCGCCCCCCCAAAGACTTCTTTCCTTTCCTCATTCCACTGAGTTGAAATATTTACATTTATAAACTAATTTATATTCTGGTTTGATAATGCCAATATTTGAAGTCTGATTCTCCTATTTGTGGCTTCTGTTGACTTTCACTTATGGCATTTTGTTTCCTTGTGGGTTTATATTTATTGGCGCTTTACCTGCTGGGATTTTTGAGGCCTGGCTGAGGATGGTGTGTTCCTCCAGAGAAAATTTACATTTGCTTCTTCTAGGCACCCAGAGTCACAATCTATCCAGGATCAATTTAAATGAAATTCTCAAATTTAGGTTTTCCAAAATATGCAGGTAGAGTGAATTTGGACCCAAAACCTGAGTTGAGGGCTGGCTTATGGTGACACATATCTTACGGAGAATTTTTCCCAAGACAAGTAATTCATTACACTCACTCATCTCTCTAGATTTGCTATTGCTTTGATTTTTTTTTTTTTTTTTGCCTTTCAGTTTGTGTGCGTGTGTGTGTGTGTGTGTGTGTGTGTGTGTAGGCATGCTGACTTAGCAATACATTTTATAGGTTAAAAATATCTAAACATTGCCCGACTGGTGTGGCTTAGTCGTTGAGCATCGGACCACGCACCAAGAGGTCGCCAGTTCTATTTCTAGTCAGTGCACATGCCCAGGTTGTGGGCCAAATCTTCATTGGGGGGCATGCAGGAGGCAGCCAGTTGATGTTCTCTCTCATCCATGTTTCTATCTCTCCCTCTCCAATACTCTCTCTCTCTAAAATCAATAAAGAACACAAAAATTTTAATATATTTAAAAATTATTTTTATGTATTTTAGGTATTTGGCAATGGCAAGATTTTTAAGAATATCTGGTCTACCATATTGCAGGAAATAGAAGTTATCTGTTATTTCCAAAATAGTGGCATAAGGTAATAAAATAAACCTGGGATTTGAGCTAATTTTCATTCAAAATGGCCACTATGTGAAAAGCACTGTACTAGATACTGAACAAAATCCTTCCCTCACCCTTAGCATACCGCCTGGTCCCATCTCCTTCACGGAGTAAGAACTGGATAGAATTTGGATAAAGCTGCTTACTAGCTATATTAATTTAAATGCATCTCTTAATCTGTAAAAAGGAAATAGATACTACAAGAACAGTGGTGAAGACTAAGTGAACTAACCTTTGGATCTCAGGGTGATTTCTGAAGCAAGTAACAGAAGCCCCAATGTAATATGTTTTAAGCAATAAGAAAATGATCATATCACATACTAAGTCCAGAATTATCCCAGGCTCCAGGGAAGACTATCAGGACTTTTGACTCTGCCCTCCTCTATATGCTGACAGTCATCCCTAGGCTGATAAGATGACTACAGCAATTTCAGGAATCCTATCTGGAAACAATACACACAAAGAAAAGTCCTCTCCTGTCTCTTCCCAGAACCTTTAGCCTCCCCAAAAATGATTTCCCTTTATGCTTTATTGACCAGAATTGCATCGCATGACCTTTCTTAATCCACTCATTGTTAAGGGAAATGGAAATATCATGATTGCGTAGACTAAATAAAAGTTATCTTTGGAATGGGATAGAGTCACCTTTCTCTGAGCCTCAAAAGGAAAGAGTAGATGAACAAAATTGGGGTCTGTCAGCATGGAAGAAAGGGAGAGATGGAAATTGAGTAGGCCACCAACAGGTTCCGCTACAGTCTACAAATGCCCAGGACAAGGATGACTACTTGGCAGATACGTGTCCAAGAAACATTAGTCATCAGTTCCCTCAACTACACCCAAAACTAATCTATACAAACTGGTTTGAAGGCAACATTTTTACTTTTTTTTTTTTTTACCCTCATCCGAGGACATTTTTGCATTTATCCTCAGATAGAGCGGGAGGGAGAGAAGGAGGAAGAGAGAGAGAAACATCGATGCAAGAGAGACACATTGAGTGGTTACCACCCAAACGACCCCAAGCCAGGGACAAACCGCAACCGAGGCACATGCCCTTGGTGGGAACCGAACCTGGGACTCTCTGGTCCGCGGGCTGACGCTCTAACCACTGAGCAAACCGGCCAGGGCACACATCTTAATGCAACACTTCTTTTTTTTTATCCTCACAATGCAACTCTTTTTTTTTTTTTTTTTTAATCCTCACCCGAGGACATTTTTCCATTTTTTTTGTTCAGATAGAGTGGGAGGGAGAGAGAGAGAGAGAAACATCGACGTGAAAGGGACACAGCGAGTGGTTGCCACCCACATGACCCAACCAGGGCCAAGGACAAACTGCAACCAAGGTACATGCCCTTAGCGGGAACCAAACCGGGGTCATTCTGAACCGATGCTCTAACTGCTGAGCAAAACCGGCCAGGGAGTTAATGCAACTCTTCACTTAGAAATCAAGTCATTTGGAAGTTGTCAGTGAAATGTGTGTTGTTGTTGTTTTTTCTGTTTTAAAAAATATTTTTTTCTTTATTTATTTGAGAGAGAGAGGAAGGGAGAGGGATAGAGAAATAGAAACATTGATGAGAGACAACATCAATCAGCTGCCTCCTGCATGCCCCCACTAGAGACTGGCCCACAACCGGGGCATGCACCCTGACTGGGGATTGAACTAGCCACCTCTTGGTTCATGGCTTGAGACTCAACCACTGAGCCACACTGGCTGGGCGATGAAATATTTTTCAAAAGCTTAAGCTTGACAGTCTCCAGAAGTGGGTGCCAGTTCTTCACACCGTGCTCCGTGCTGCACAGCACACGTATTGCCAAGTGGGTGTTTTTGGGTTGACTGGTTCTTCCTTTTGCTCTCCTCTGTGTTGGTGGATCCGCTGAATCTCTATACAGCTTTCATTCCTCAATTGGCAAAGAAAGAAAATCTCCTCTGGGATCCAACCTCCACCACACACACCCCATGCCTGGGAGGGAGGACTCCCTGCCTATCCTTTCACTTCAAATAAAATATAATAAATGTGAAAGTCAAACAAAACAGACAAAAAGCAGACTTAGGAAGACAGAATAAGGAAAACACACATACTTTCACAAAAGCTAGAGAGAATGAAAGGCGGCAAGGGGGAAACATCTCTGTCCACTTCACCTCTCGGGAATCCAGATTTTTAAAAAATTACTCTTCATATTTAAAGATTTATTACTTATTCTCTTCTTCCTAATACCCTCTTCGCAGCAGTTTCCTTATTCATCTGGAAGCAGGAGGATGAAGAAGAAACACCCCCTCCTTCCTTGTCCCCACACCCCTGTCCTCGGAATCCATGACTCCAGGAAGCGTTTCAGATAAAACAATTCCAGTTACTGGAAAAATCTTAAGGCTTTCCTCTGGGTTTTTACAATCTCCTGGAGTCTGACTCACAAATTAAAGAGATTTACTAAGCGATAGTAACACCTTTTATGGGATCTTAAGTCACTTGTCTTTCCTGGATTCAGACTCCTCGATCACACAATGATGCAGCTTGGAATGGATTTCTGGTTTTCAATCTGTCCACCTGTGTGTGTGCATGCATGTGTGTGTGTGTGCGCGCATGCATGTGTGTGCGCGCGT
Source organism: Molossus molossus (assembly GCF_014108415.1). Classification (NCBI taxonomy): domain Eukaryota; kingdom Metazoa; phylum Chordata; class Mammalia; order Chiroptera; family Molossidae; genus Molossus; species Molossus molossus. The sequence goes on from NW_023425356.1 coordinate 37,256,435, forward strand.
GCATGTGTGTGTGTGCGCATGCATGTGTGTGTGTGTATGTGTGTTTACTTAAACAACAGAACATCTTTTTGAATGATAACTCTTAAGTGGAACCACAACATAAAATACAGACAGAGGCAGTGTGCTGTGGTTGAAAGGAAGGTGGGGGTTGGAGTAAGAGAGGCGGAGGTTCTTTAAAGGACTCGCTCTTGGCCCCAGCGGCCCCTTGAAGTACTGCCCCAAGCTGGGCCTTCCCAGGACCATTTGACAACCGCCTAGCTGTTTGCTATGGTCCCTTCTGGCCTAAAATGCTAAGGGTCTGCTCTTTCTTTCTCAAAAGGAAAGTCCGGTTCTTCCGTTCTAGATTCTGACAGGAGCACAACACACCTCCCATAGACATTAAATAGGAGAAAGTACAGTCTATTCCTAACCCCATTTCTCTCTTTTCGTAATTAAAATTTCTTTTTAATTTTGTTATTGATTTGTTTTAGAGAAGGGAGGGAGAGAGAGCTAGAAACGTCCATGTGAAAGAAAAACATCGACTGGCTGCCCCTCCCCCCGCATGCCCCCTACTGGGGACTGAGCCCACAACCAGGGCATGTGCCCTGACCAGGAATCGAACTGGGACCTCTCAGTCCATGGGACAACGCTCAATTCACTGAGTCACATCGGCTGGGCTAAAAAAATTTTAATAAAGAAATAATATATATGAAATAATATGACTAATTCCTACCATCCCTAATTAGAAAACTACAATTTGTTTCAGACAACTTTTTAAAAGTAAATTAATAAAACCTCGCAGGTAAAGTTTAAACTTTCTTAGCTCATCTCCCCAATCTTCTTTTCCTCCTTCCCTCCTCATATAAACACTATAATGGCTGAACAATGGCCCTCCAAAGATGTCCGAATCCTAGTCCCTGGAACCTGTGGATATGTCACTTCACCTGGCAAAAGGGAATTTGCAACTGTGATTAAATTAAGGGTTTTGAGAGGGGAGGATTATTCTGATTACCCAGCTGAGTCCAATGGAATCACAAGTGTCTTTATTAGAGGGAGAGTCAGAGTCAGAGAAGATGGGATGATGGAAGCAGAAGTTGGTGATGCAGCCAAGAGCCAAGGAATGTGAGTAGCCCGGATGACAGAAAAGGCAGATTCTCTTCCGAGCCTCCAGAAGAAACAGCCCTGCCACTTGACTGTGGACTTCTGACCTCAGCAGCCACAGTGTGTTCTTTCAAGTTACTAAATTTGTGCTAATAAGAAACTAATACAGCCCAGCCGGTGTGGCTCAGTGCTTGAGCGTCGACCCATGCACCAAGAGGTCGCCGGTTCGATTCCCAGTCAGGGCACATGCCCAGGTTGTGGGCTGGGCCCCCAGAGGGGGGCATGCAGGAGGCGGCCAGTCGATGGTCTCTCTCGTTGATGTTTCTGTCTCTCCCTCTCTATCCTTTCCTCTCTCTAAAATCAATAAAGAAAAAAAATTTTTTTAAAAAAAGAAAAGAAAAGAAAAAGAAACTAATACAGTGAGTTAGGTGAGTTTTCATCGGGCCCCCTGCTGGGGATTTGGCCCACAACCTGGGCATGTGCCCAGACCGGGAATCGAACTGGCGACCTCTTGGTACATGGGTCTACACTCAACTACTGAGCCACACCAGCCGGGCGGGCTCGTGTTTTTATACTTCGAGTAGATAGATAGAAAGATAGATAAATGATAGATACATATAGAGAAATAATTTTATGTATTTTTCTACACTCACCTGATGTTTTTGAGAATCTATCCATTTGACACATAAATATCTAGTTCATCTTGTTTAACTGCTATTGTACTGTTTTGTTATATGAATATACCACAGTTTATTCTTGTAGCTCTTTAAAATGGGTATTAAGATATTTTTAGTTTTTCATAGCAATAAACATCCTTGTATGTATTTCCTTACACACATATCTCCTTGTACATATATGCAAAAGGTCTACTAGTATCTGTATGTAGAATTTGAAGATTCTGGCTTTACCCCAGCCAAATTACAAAATAAAGTTCAAAATCTTTAGCACATGTGCCCAGAACATTGACAGGGGGACCTTGGGGAAGAGAATACAATTCCGAGAAAAATGGGGAGGACAACTTTCACATTCATCTCAATTTCTTTATGTTTGAATTTTTTACAGGCATATGTTACTACAACAATAATAATAATTTTAAAAAACCCCATATCCAGGTATTTAGGACTTAAAATGAAGATCGAAAACCAGAGGTCCTCAGGCTAGATATAGCTGGCAGACATGCTTTGTTGGTCCCACACGGGTTTTTAAAGTATTGAAACATTCATTTACATGAAATAGTTAGGAGATTTCACATAAAAATCAAGAGCTCCAATTTCTCTTGAAAACAACAAAAGAGTTGGAAACATTGGACCTGCATTTTCATGTGGCAACCATTGGTGGGAGCAAAGTTGGACTGCTCCCCCAAGTGGAACAAGTGCTCTCTTGTCTGGCGGTCCCCACCTTGCTCTGCTGCCTTACTTCCTGCCCGTATTACTCATTTACTCTACCTCTTAGCCTTTTGGAGGCATTTGCGTTTGCCACCAGCTGGAGCTGCCAGGTGAAAAACAACTTCCGGGGAAATTTGAACTTCAGATAAACAACAAGTAGTTTTTTAGGATAAGCATGCCCCAAATATTGCTGAGTAGGCTGTTATTTCCATTTGCTAAATCTGTTCACTCTGACCCCAGCTTTCAACAGCCTCCCCCGCCCTCATTCCAACCTTATCTCTCACTGATCTCCCTTACATGCCCTAAGCTCTGGCCAAACCAGACTACTCACCACCAGTTTGCTGAATGTATTGTTTGCATTCTTCGCCTGCTGTGGAGATTCTACCCCTGTGCCTCTCCAGTCACCTGGGATTAAATCAGTGCCCTTCAAGAACAAGTGGAAGTTCCAGCTCCTGCAGAAATTTTCTCTGCCTCAGGGATCACCCCTTCCTCCCGATTCCTGTAGCACTATTGGTAGAACTCACCAAGCATTTACCACTTTGAACTTTAGTGTTACTTGTCTTTATACAGGTAAAGCATCTAACTGGAATCTAGCCTTTGAGTTTTTACTTGTTATTGTAACCCTCGGGCCTAACAAATGCTTTAAACGCAGGAGGCAGTTGCTAAGAGTCAAAACATAGTGACTTAAAATAAAAAACTTTTATTATAGTTCATGATTTTGTGGGTTGGTTGGGCGGTTCTTCCGGTCTGGGCTGGCTTGGTTGGGGCTAGATGGTCTGGGATGGCCTCACTCATACATCTGGGGCCTCAGGGAGAACGCTGGGACAATGGGCATGGCCAGGGCCTCTTTCCCTGTAGTTCTTCTCATCCTCAAGGAGGCAGGGCCAGGTGGCAACGCGTTCTCACCAGCAAGAACCTCTGCTTGGGTCACATTCGCTACTGTCCCATTCACCAAAGAATGTCCTAGAGCCAAGTCCTCATTCAACAGAGAGAGAGAAACAGATTCTGCTGCTTGTTGGGAAGAGGGACAGAATCACATTGCAAAGCGGCAGGCGTGCAGGGAGACAGGAACGAATTGGAGGCTATCACTGCAACAATTTATCTCTGATAATGAGGAGAATCCAGATTAAAATGTGCTTAGAAATTCATCTCAATTAAAGAAGTAGGCTTCTTTCCAACCTGGGCCTCTGCCTGTCAGCAGAACTGGATTTCTTTCGGTGTGCCAAACTCCTTCCCCCACAGGGCCTTTCCCATGCTGTTTGTTCTGCCTGGAATGCTCCTCCCACCTCCTTGCCGGGCCAATTGTTACATTTCCTTCAAGTCCCTTCCTAAAGTCACTTCCTTAGGGGAGCCTTTCCTGACTCTTCAGCCCAGGCGGGCCTCCTGTTCCACCCCTCAGAGCACCCTGCCTGGGCTTTGACTGCTCCCGCACCACTGTTAGGGATTGCTTTGTTGGAAGTTATTTGTTTAGAGAGCTCCAGGGCAGAGACTGGGTCTATCTCATTCAAAAGCTGAATCCCCAGCATCTAGCTCCAAGCCTAGCATAGAGTAGCTGCTCAGTACTGGAGAAATAAATGAATGGACATATGAATGAATGGCCTACAACATGCTCAGCATGGACTAGGCCTGTTCGGAGTACTCTAAACTCCATCAGAGTATAGAACATACCCGAGACTGCAGTGTGGTAGGGAGATAAGAATGGGTTGCATAAAGTCATTCAAGAACAACTCAGGCCCTGGCCAGTTTGGCTCAGCGGTTGAGCGCCGGCTCATGGACCAGAGAGTCCCGGGTTCGGTTCTCGCTAGGGGCACATACCACCAAAAAAGAAAAAAAGAACAACTCAGGACCAAAGAGTTACATATCAGATGCTGGACTGTAGGAGATGAGGAAGAAGAGATTGGGATAGACTAGGCGGTTACAGAAGGCTTCCCATAGGAAGTAACACTTGAATAAGGTCCAGAGAATGAACAGGATTTGGATGTGATGAAATTAGGGAAGAAGGTTGATAAGTCAAGGCCATGAGTTTGATTCTCTGTAGCTCCCATTATACTAAGCTATTGAGCACAGAGGGAACAGGCAGGAGAATAAGGTCAGCAGAGCCATTCCCACTAGCACGGCAATGGCTCAAGAAGATTATGATTCAGAGGAGACTGCAAAACCGAGTGCTGTCCACACATATAAAACAGCTCACTCGGAGACCAGAATCTTCTAAGCCACTGAAAAAGAACAGCAGTAAACATCTGCTCCACTCTTCTGGAAACATTGTGGTCTGGAGGCTCACTCTCTCTCTCTTTCCCTCTCTTTCTCACTTTTAACTATTTATTATGAAAACTTCCAAACATACACAAAGAGTACAATAAATGCCATTACCAACTTCAACAGGCATCAGCACTTTGCCATGTTTATTTCCTCTCTCTCCTTCTCCAACCCTATCTTTTTTTTCTAAAGCATTTTAAAGCAAATCCCAGATACCATGTCATAACACTTCTAAATACTTCAGTGTGCGTCTCTAAAAGAAACAAGGCCATTTTCTTACATAACTGCTGCACCTTTTTCACACTCAACAAAATAAAGCACAATCCCTCAATGTCATTTAATACCCAGTTCATAGTCAACGTTTCCTGACGATCTCAAACATATCTTTTTACAGTTGGTTTATTTGGATCAGGATCTAAACAGGGTCTACCACATTAGTTTAGTTGACATCTCTCTTATATCTCTTTTAACCTCGACTACTGTTAAAATTAATGAAACAAGGGGACCCTTAGACTGAGGTGACTTCAATGCCATGTTTGAAAGTAGGTGTGCTAGCAGAAGAGTCTGGGGAAAGGGTGCAGGAGAAAGATCATGAAGGCCTTGTGTACCAAACAAATAGTGTGCATTTTTATCCTGCAGGGGATTGGGAGCCAGCCACGTCTAAGTAGGAGAGGGGTAGCTTCATGCTTACCGTTAGCAAGATCACGGGAAGAAGGGAGTCTCAGAGCTCGGAGAAGCCAGAGGAAGGGGAGCAGTGCTGGATTGGGGGGTGGGGAGCGGCACTGAGGCTTTTAAGCAGGGAACTCGGAGCAGGTCATCCATGCTCACAGCTGTGTGGTCTGCCAGACCAGACGGATTTGAGGCGGGAGTACTGTTTAGGTCTAGGGAGACCTTTAGAGGAAAACGCCCCAGGAGAGCTGTTTATTTGAACAAATAAACTTTTCCATTGCACAATGTCTTTCCCCAGGTGCACCTTTCACTTTGAGATTGTTCATTCTTCTCAGGAATCACCAGAGTTGACTTCAACTTTGTGTCTTCGGAGGGCTGCTTCAGAGCACGTTGCCCCTGGTCTGTGGCTAAGGAAAAGTCTGAGACAGTCACAACGGTGTGAATGTTCTAGAAATACTATTGAGATCATTTGGCACAATTGTATTTGCTAAGAACAATAATCGTAACTCCCCAGGGGGAGTCCCCAAATTCTGCACAAAGGGATCATTAGCCCACACTGCCTAATTATTAATTCTGAGTTACTCAGAACATCCCACTGGACGGAGGTTTTAAGAGGTAGCTCTTTTCTCAGGAAAAGCTGGGATGCATGAAAGGGCACTGAAGAAAGTGACTTCTATTCTAATGCCCAGTCCCTGGGAGACTGGTGCTCGGAATGTTTGCATCCTCCCGACTTTTTACCTGATTTCTCCAACGCGTACATATTCCAGACACCAAGAGCAAACTAGAACTTGACCCTGGTTATTACACGGTGGGCCTGCCAGGCTGGCTGTGGAACAGCGGCTTCGCCATGTGCACTGGCTGGTTAGTCAGGAGACTGGAGCAGAGGGCAAGTCAGGTTGAGGTCATGGTTGAAATTCCTATAGAGGCCAACTGGCCGGGCACACCCTGCCCTCTGCTCTGTCTGGCCCAGGTCATACAGGGATAGGAGGGTCAGGATGGCTCAACGCAGCCCAGCCCCATTCCCTTAAATGGCATTGTTGTCCTGAATGGTGGGTCAGTGATAGGAACTTCAGACATGGATTAAGAAACCCTCTGGGAAGCAAACAACATAATATGTCTCAGCTGTGGTTTTTCCAGCCTCCATTAGGGATGTGGAGCAGTGTTAATTCAGGCACTGCATCTCAAGGTGTTTCCTGGGAGACTGGAGGTAGAGGAAAGAAGTCAAGAGTAGGTAGTCTAGCCCTGGCCAGTTTGCTCAGTGGTTAGAGCACCAGCCCTTGGACCCTTTGGTCCGAGGATTCAATTCCCAGTCAATGGCACATTGCCTGGGTTGCAGGTTCGATCCTCCCACACCCTGGTCAAGGTCTTGCAGGAGGCAACCAATCTATGTCTTTCTCTCCCTCCCTCCCTTCCACTCTATTTAAAACTCAATGAAAAGATATCCTCGGGTGAGGATTTAAAAAAAGAGTAGGTAGTCTAGAACCAGATCAAAGCCAGGCTGGGATCTGGCCCTGACAGTTACCTACCCCTGTGTGATGTGGGATAGGCACTTCACTCGCCAAGCCTCAGTTTCCCCGCTCTGTAACGGAAAGCCGATAATGCAGGGTTGCTGCTGTGAGGACTAAAGGAGAAAATTCAGATAGATCTCAGAATTTCCTGTCATGATAAATGTTCGTTATGATTACTTGTTGGCTAATTGACACCCAGATAGCTTTATAATACTATAGTCCTTAGTATAACAGCTCACAAGTGGAGACAATTTTTCAATTTATTTTATTATGAAAAATTTCAAATGTGTAGAAAAGTTGAAGGAATGGTACAATGGACACTCAAATCCCTCTCACAGATTCTACAATTGTTTACATTTTGCTGTGTATATTTTTTCAAAACCATTTCAAAGCAAGGTATAGACATGAGCGCTAAATACTTTAACACACATCTCTTGAAAAATAAGGACATTTTCCTACATATTCACAATAATCTTTATTATGCTTAAGAAAATTAATGATAATTATCTAAATCACCTAACTCCTACTTAATATAAACTTTTCCCCAAATTTTTCTCATATGTCTTCTAATAGATTTTTTTTCAAGGAAGATACAATCAAAATTCTTATACTGATGCTCTGGCTGGTTTGGCTCAGCAGTTAGAGCGGCGGCCCATGGTCCAGAGAGACCCAGGTTCAGTTCCCACTAAGGGCACGTACCTCAGCTGCAGTTTATCCCCGGCCCCGGTTGGGGTTGTGTGGGTGGCAGCCTGTAGATGTGTCTCTCTCACATAGATGTTTCTCTCTCTCTCTTCCTCTCTCCATCCTGCTCTATGAATGCAAAAATGTCCTTGGGTGAGAATAAAAAAAAAAAATTCTTACATTGAATTTAGTTGTCATATTCTTTGTTCTCCTTTAATCTAGAGCAGTAGGTGTGAAGAAAGTTTGAGAACCACAGTTGTTACTGAAATCAGTTACATGAACTGTTGTCTTCCACCGAGGCCTGCTGGCTCTGGCACATTTACTGAGACACTCCTGTGATATGCTTGCATTGTTTGGTTTGTCGAACCGTCGATGACCGGTTTCACTACTTAATAACTTGAGGTTAGGGAATCTTATTATCCTCATATTCCCACACAGGTGGTCAATAAAAGTGGATGGAAGGAAAGGAGTCAGGAAAGGAAGGAGAAAAAGAGAACAGTGGGAAGGAGGCAGACCCAGGCAGGTACCTGCTTCCATATGCCTTCAGGGGCCATATGCTCTCCTGGGAAGCACCCATCTCGGCTTTGGGGAGGATGATTTCCTTCTGTGACCTCCTTCCTTCTCATGCTCCTTTCCCCCGTTTCCTGTCTTCCTTGCCTGAGCACTAGTTGGCTCCCTCAGATCTTCTGCTAACTTTAATCTCTCTCTTTTTTTCCAGACACAAGATTCATATTTGACAGTATTACAAGAGTAGTCTAGAGTAGATTATCTTTTTCTACAGCCACAATCATTTTCCCAGTACCATGGAAGGTACAATGTCCACCTTCAGTAATGAAGTTCCTGACCACATGGTAAGTCATGGGGAATGTACCGTCTTTCTTAGGAGAGATGCCATGAGGTCTGTAAGGGGCATGCTCTGCTGGAGGGAGGGCACACATGTGGATTAGCTCTCGAAGCCTGGAGGAGCTGTCCTGCAAACACAACCAACAAAGTTTGGCTCAGGCTTTAGGGTCAAACTAGTCTATTCAGTATAGTGAGAACAATGACGGAATTGGCTGGAGTAAGCCAAAGTTTATATAGTAAACTTTCTCTGTACCTTGCGGTTCATCCATCTCTAAAATTTTGAGTTAAAACAAAGGCAGAGAACATTTGTGGCAACGTGGACGGATCTTGAGAGTATTACGCCGAGTGAAATAAGTCAGAAATGGACAAAAACTGTATGATTTCACTCATATGTGGAATATAAAACAAAAAAGTAACAAATGAACTAACAAAACAAAGCAAAGACAAGCTCCTTGATACAGGCAACAGAATGGTGGTTACCAGAGGGGGAAGGGAATAGGGGGAGAGTGAAATGGGTAAAGGGGGTCAATTATATGGAAACTGGACTTTTAGTGGTGTATACGCAATAGACTATACAGCTATCAAATTATAATGTTGTAGACCTGAAATTTATATCTTATTAACCATTGTTACCTCAATAAAAATAAATTTATTTATTTTTTTAAAAAGCAAAGAGGAGTCAGGGAATGAATGTAAGAATCTCTAGATTATCTGCATGGTGGACTGGCTAATTTTCAGTCCAGGCTGACCTCGTTGATATGCTTCTCTGTCACCTCTCCTTGTTGAGCAATTGGCTTCTATTCAAAGTACACAAGGCCATTTAATTATTAATCTGAGCAAAACATTATTAGGAAAGTTCAGCTGTTGAGTGTATGTTTATATGTACACACGTGGATACTTTTCTTGATTATCTGGCTGTTTGGTTTTGCTGTTTAGCTTTCTGGGCCCCTGTTTCTCTCTATTTGTGGAGATGAGATACCTATAAGGTGACTATGAACAACAGTGAATTCCTAAGAGCTTTTTGGTGCCTTCCCCCCTTTCTTGGATGTGTGTGGAAATGTTTGTCAGCTGTGGAAGGCACATGTACGCAAGAAGAGTGACTGACCTTGACCTTTGAATGGACTGCGTATCTGTGACCAGGAAAAAGTTCGGTGTTTGTGTTTGATGATGGTTTTATGTCCTGCTGTCAGCAGAGAGTTCTTTATAGGGCTTGCTGATGGCCCGGGGCTCCAAAAACCATCATGATTATTTGGCCAATGGTTTTAATAAGTCTATAAACTCATTCTATTCTATTTTTATATTAATAACATGGAGAGAAAATTTGGAAGATTAAATGCAGAGAAAGAATTTTAGCTTCACTGCTCAGGGCCATTGGGAATTCTTCTGCAGAATTAGATCCAGGCTTTTCCATTAGTTCTTTCTTCCTACAGCTGCCATTCTTTATTTTCCTTCCTTCCTTTTTTCTTTCTCTCTTTTTATTCCACATTTATTGCATGCTTAGCACTTATTAGACAGTGTTAAGTGCTGGGAATATAGAAATGAGTAACATGATCCCAGCCCTCCTTGAACTTGGGTTTGTGGGAGAGGTAGACAGAGACACTGGTCATTCCTATTCAATGGGTAATTATAAAGGTAAACTTAGTGGAGGGGCCCTTACGCTAGCTTGGCTTGTGAGAGAAGGCAGGGAACTTCCTGGAAAAGAAAATGGTAATTGATTGGGGAGTGGGGTTGGGGGAGGAGCAGGGTCCAAGGCCTTTACCCAGCAGGTCAAGCCAAATGGTTATGTGGTTTAAGAGCACTGGACAAAGGAATTGGGATGGAGGACTTTGAGGATGTGGGTTTTCCATGGATGGATGACAACAGAGTTTTATGTCATTGGGCACAGTTCGGACCACATGGGCATGGTAGATTTCATGATGCCTGCTTCTGCTCTGGGAAAGTACAGGTGACCCATCCATGAAGTACTGGGTATGTTCCAAGGTGCTTTCACAGATGGCTGACCCCAGGAAATGGAAGCTAAATGAAGGAATGATCGCCCTTAAAGGCCAATATATGATATGAAGAGTGGTACAAGGGGAAGTGGGCAGGGGTAAAGAGGTATAGATGAAGATCAATGCTCACCAGGGTGGGGCAATGAGGATTAGAGAGGTGGAGGAGGATTCCTGGCCTCCTAACAAACAAGGTCTAACTTGTGTTGCAAGTCTTACTGGGAGCTCAGGACTTGGGAGGAGTTCTTCTAGCCAGTAGTCAGCCAAGTGGCCGCAATACTAGTTCTGATGCACAGTAAGGGCAGGGCCCTACATGGGTTGCTCCATGAGATACAAGAAGCAGGAGAACTTTTACAATCTCAGGAAGGTGAAAGGGAGTCTACTGAGGGAAACTTAATTTCTGCTTCCTAGAAGTCAGCCTACAAGGAGAAAGAGCACACATGAGCCAGAAAGACCTAAGTATCATCACCAATCATATCAACAACAGCAATAGTAATAGCCACTGCATATTCAGTGTCTAACTGTGGCAGGGTGCATCATGTTTTATTTTCTTTACACTTCACATGACTATATGATGATATATAATGACAGAAGATATTATAATTCCCTCTATTTTATAGATGGGTAATAAAAGTTTGGGAAGGTCATAGACAGGAAGCCATAGAATCACCCTGGAAACCAGATCATCCTAACTCCAGAGCCCCTGATCTCAGCTGCTCTCCTTACCAGGAATACATATCCAGGGCAACTCATCTTTGACCTGACCACCGGACACAGCCCACCTGAAATGGAGAGATTAGAGACTGATGAATTGCATTTCTACAGCACTACTAATTTTATGAAGATGCATAATTAAAAATTTTCTGTTTCTCTAATTAGCATAGTTTTAATATACTTAAAAACATCAGCATTAGTCAAGAACATATGATTTAAGGGGAAAATTACAGATTAGCAAATGATCTCTCTGAAGTCTCTTACCTTGGTGGTTGTTATGGATTGAATATCTATATCCCTTCAAAATTCATATGTTGAAGTTCTAATGCCCAACATGATGGTATTTGGAGATGGGGGTCTTGGGAGGTAATTAGGTTTATTATTATTATTATGTTTTATCTTTACCCGAGGACATTTTTGCATTTATCTTCAGATAGAGCAGGAGGGAGGGAAGGAGGAAGAGAGAGAGAGAGAAATATCGATGTGAGAGAGACATATTGACTGGTTGCCACCCACACGACCCCAACCGGGGCCAAACCACAACTGAGGTAGTGCCCTTAGTGGGAACCGAACCCAGGACTCTCTGGTTCGTGGGCCAACACTCTTAACTGCTGAGCCAAACCAGCCAGGGCTAATTAGGCTTAAATAAAATCATGATAGTAGGGCCCTATTATGGGATTAATGCCGTTATAAGGAGAGGAAAGAAATACCAGAGCCTCCCTACTACCCTCCCTCCCTCCCTCTCTCTCTCTGTCTGTCCTTCTCCCTCTCCCTCTCCATGTGTACACTCTAAGGAAAGGCCATGTAAAAACACAGTGAGAAGGTGGCTACCTATAAGCCTAGAGACAAGACCTCTCCAAGAATTGAATATTTTGGCACCTTGATCTTGGACTTCCCAGCCTTCAGAACTATAAGAAAATAAATGTCTATTGTTTAAGTCACCCAGATCAGTAGTTGATATCAGCAACTGGGTGGACATGCTCCCTGTGTGTGTGTCCATGAACTAGATCCTCCTAGTCAGAGGGTTGTTGGCCATATCTTGAGACCCTTTCACATGAGATTTTAGTGTCTTTTTCTCGCTAGTTGTTTATGAATCATTTATGCAATGACTTTTACAAGACCTTCTTGGTAATATTTATGAGTTGCCTTATGATTCTTCACCAGATGAGATGTTAGGCGCCGCCTGCCATCTGTAGCCCCCGATGAATGAACAGGGAGATATGCAGGTGGTTCCCACAACCTAAAGGAGAGCCGGGATCTACACAAACCTCTGGACCTCCCGCCTCACTCCTTGCTTTGGGAGTCCTTGATGGGCCTGAGAGAGGCATACCTCAAGGGGATTGCAGCTACAGTTCCTCTGAACACACAGCAGACTCCCAAGCTGTGTGGTCTTCCAGGGATTTGCCACAGGGAACCTGATGTGTTCAGAGAGACTGCAGCCCCTTGAGGTTGTGGAGAAACGTGTCTTATACACACAGATGAGTAGAAAGCTGTGGCTTGCAATGGGAACACTAGAACGCCTCAGTTGTTCTTAGAAACCAGGTCCTCCTTTTGCAGAGGGGCCACACTGCTTCTCAGCTGGGGTGATCCATCAAATCCTCAAGTAGGAGGAATCTGAAAAGGTCATTTAGTCCAGCATTTCTCGTCTGTTAGGAACGTGTGTTTCACCTGGGAGTTTTGTTGTAGGGGAGATTCTTATTCAGTAGATTGAGGGTGGAGCCTCAGAGTCTGCAGCTTTAACAAGCTCGCAGGTGAGGTCAATGCTGCTGGCCTGGGAACCACACTTTGAATAGCAAGGATTTACTCTCTCTCTCCATGTCAGCGTGGGCTGAATTTCAGTGACCATCTCAGCCAAGTAAGAATCTGGTCTGCTGCAGAAAAGGAAATTCCTTTGTTTAACAGCTTTCTTACCTTTTAGAAGTTCTTTCTTCGCAATGCCAAGTTCCTTTAGTCAAATCCATTGAGGCCATTTTGTCTAGCTGGAGACCCAAAGCAGCCCTCTCTCATATCATAATCCTTGGCTATTTAAAGACTACTAAGTCAGATCTATTTTTAAAAGCACTGCTTCTCTCTCTGTTCGTATTCCTGCGTTATCCGGCTGGGTCAGGAGGAATGAAACAATGGGGCACTTTGGTGGAGGAATTGGCCTTTGGAACGTTCTTGTGGCTGCTCTTCTGATTGGAACGTCCTCACACACCCAAACACTGTCCACCATCAGTTCCCTATAGCAAAGGGGACAGCGGAAGTTATGAAATTAAAAATCCGAAGAGAGAATGACAATCTCAATTTAACCTTTAGTGTCATCACGACTCTATCAGAACTTGATCATGGTGTTGCTTACAGGTAGCACGTGACCTAGTTTGGGTTTTCTCCTTCCTCCCAGTAGACAGACTTGGAAGCAAGGAGCCAGCGATCTCCTGCGGACAAGCAGAGGAGCCAGAGGAGCCGAAAACATGAATGAGTCGGTAGGTTGCATTTCAAGTACCCAATAATCTGTGATAGGTGCCAAGCCATTCCACCTCTGTGTGTGTGTGTTTTTTTAAATCCTCATCTGAGGATATTTTTCCATTTATCTTCAGATAGAGTGGAAAAGGGAGAGAGAGAAAGAAACATAATGTGAGAGAGACATCGATTGGTTGCCTCCCCCATGACCCGTCCAGGGCCAGGGACCAAACTGCAACCGAGGTACGTACCCTTGACTGGAATCAAACCCAAGACTCTTTGGTCCGCGGGCTGATGCTCTAACCACTGAGCCAAACCAGCCAGGGCTTCTAAAAATTTTTTTAAGTTACAGTTGACATACAGTATTCTATTAGCTTCAGGTGCACAACACCATGTTTAGACATTTATACAACTTATAAACTTCCATCTCTGTCTTAATCCCCCTGAACCCTGCCTTCCTTCCACCCCAGAAAGGTCTGCCACCAGCCTTTTGCTCTTTTGTTTGACTTTAAATCAATGTGTCTCCTCTCTCAGGGACACTTGTATTTTAAACCTTTCTCTCTGTCCTTTGTTAAAGAGGCTAGAGGTCTCCTGGTGACAGGTTACGTTACTTACCTGCCTGGGGTGGCACAGAGGCTGCTGCTGACATTGCCTGCAGTAAAGAAGCTGTGGCCACTTACAGGTTCACACTGCCATCCTGGGGGGAGGGATGGACTCTTCCAGTGAAAAGTGACGTTTCCAGGAGAAGCTGTGCAATTTTCGGGTTTGGAAAGTGTACGAGTATCCATAAGTTTGCTGTTACTCTGACCCACCCTCTGCAGAGCATCCTTTCGTCATTTCAAGAAGGTAAAATGAGACAACGGAGCAGAGGACGAAACGGTGACTTCTCCTGGTTTATTCTGACAGCCAGTGTGTAGGGTGCTCTGGATGGGGAATATGACTCACCACCCTTTTCATGACTCTGGGCCCAGGATTCACAAGTGTTCCAAAATTAGCAACCAGCCTTGTACACCCACGCGGTAGTAAGACACTTCCCTTTGGAAACAATCAATGGGTAAGCACATGGAGAAAGGAAAGGTTAAAAGAGTTATAGATTATTACAGCTCTTTTAGCTAGCCTGGAAAATCTTTCTGAGAATATAGTTCTCTTTGCTTCACCATTTATTACCTGTCGTTCATCCATAAAATAATTTTTTTAATCCTCACCCAATAATATATATATATATATTTTGCATTTATCTTCAGACAGAGTGGGAAGGAGAGAGGGAGGAAGACAGAGAGAGAAATAACGACGTGAGAGAGAGACATCGATTGGTTGCCACCCACGCAACCCCAACCGGAGCCAGGGATGAACTGCAACCAAGGTACGTGCCCTTAGCGGGAATCGAACCTGGGACCCCCCAGTCTGCAGGCTGATGCTCTAACTGCTGAGCCAAACCGGCCAGGGCCATTCAGTAATTTTTTATTGAATGTTGTCCCTGTGCCTAGCACTACGCTGGGTCTGAAGAAGGCAGTCCTTCCTCTCACGGAGTTCATAATTCAGTAGGGGAACCTGGGCAAGTGACTTCATCTCTTATAGTTTCCCCATCTGTAAAATGGAGATACAATGCACCTGATTAGTTGGATAATGTACATAGCTCTCATTGGAGTGCCTGACACTTAGGCTTCTGTTGAGAAAGAACTTGTGTGGGAGTAAGATTATCGGTGTCCCAGCGTACCTGTTGGTGCCATAGTCAGATCTCCCCCTGGGAGCTTCGGGCCTCAGCAATGCCCACAGCTGGAAACGTAGCCCCACTGGGAGTGGGACCAGAGATGCTAAGTTCAGCATAAGCTTCCACCCCCTTGGACAAATCTCATCCTCATTCACTTGATTTAAAAGGAACTGGATAATCAATTAGTGCTTGATGATGATGGTGAAGAGAAATCTGTGTGAAGTACATATAACTCAATTTTACGCTCATTTATTTTATGAACTGAATTTTTCTTTTTTTTTCTTTTTTATCCTTACCTGAGGACATTTTTGCATTTATCTTTAGACAGAGCAGGAGGGAGAGAGGGGGGAAGAGAGAGAGAGAGAAACATCGATGTAATAGAGACACATCGGCTGGTTGCCACCCACACAACCCCAATTGAGGCCGGGGACGAACTGCAACCGAGGTACGTGCCCCTAGTGGGAACCGAACCTGGGCCTCTCCGGTCCGCGGGCCTACATTCTAACCACTGAGCCAAACCGGCCAGGGCTATGAACTGAATTTTATAGACATCATTTCCTCTTCAGTATAGGGAGCCACCTAATCCACTACACAATGGAAGGTAAGCCTGGGCATGCCAAGATGTGTCCCTGGCTGAACCACAGAAAGGGGAAAGTCAGATCACAGGAGCAGCCGTGCCTGCCTTCAGCTGATAGAGCCTGCTGCCTCCCAGGCCTGCGGTCTCTCTGGGCCTCAGTTCCTTCCCTGGGTCTCCTCCTTGACCAGGCTTCTGGACCCTGTGGGCATGATAGTTTCTGACTTGAGTGCTCACATAAAACTTCTTACAGGTATCTATAAACACAATCTCATGGTATTATTATTATGTGTCTGTGAGTTTCTTTTTTTTAAAATATGTTTTTATTGATTTGTTGGTTTTTTTTATAGAGGAAGGGAGAGAGAGATAGAAACATTGATGTGAGAGAGAAACATCGATCAGCTACCTCCTGCATGCCCCGAGTATGTGCCCTGACCAGGAATCAAACAGGGACCTCTCAATGTAATGACGCTCAATCCACTGAGCCACACCAGCCAGGAATCTGTGAGTTTCTTAACAGTCAGTTTGTTCTGTATTCCTGGTGACCCTTTCAAGAGCTCCTTCTGGTTTGGGAAAGATGGGGCAGACCCTCTGACCCACCCCAGTGAGGACCTTGCTGGTGGTGGTGGTAGGAGCCATCTTTTCCTTAAGTGCCTGAAATAGCTCTGCCACTAGCCCGTGGCTCAGCCCCATTCCCAAGGGGCAGAAACTTTCTCAAGGGGAAAGCTTTAAACACACAATAAGACATAACTGTTGCTTTAAGTAGCTTTGATCCTAGAATCTTGACTGTCTTGAGCTGAAGATAGTCTGAAGCTGGGCTGGAAAAAACGCAACAAAGAGAGGAAAAAAGGAAAAAAAAAACCCGGAGATGGCTTGGAAAGTAAGCAGGGGGAGTGAGAAAAGCTTTGATGTTTTTCCATTCAGAGGTTTGGCTGCATTTAGAGCCATTTTTTCAGCTCTGAGGGGTTCACCTTTTTAAAAGGCATGCCGCTCTGAGATTTAAATCGGCTCACCAGTCTGGCTAATTGGCTTGAAAGTAACAGAGGAGCAGGGAATCGGAGGTCTGGCTCCTTGGCTGTGCGTGGTGCTCCCTCCGGCAGACCCGATTTGCACACCCCCGAGTCCACTCAGCGCTCTCCTGTCCCCTTGCAGTCTTCTCCCTGTGTCAATGAGTCATGATGCCAGACTGGCCTGGTGTGAAATTCACCACTTGTTAATTATGTGACTTGAACCTATTCAACCTCCCCGACTTCGGTTTTCTTACCCGTACCGTGGGTCCACATGAACCTGTGAGCTATTAGAGTTCCTGTGAGAATGAAACATGCCCACACACGTGATCATGCTGACGTGTTCACTGAAAAGCTTTTCAGTCGGGATTAGGTGCCTGTTGGGTGTGCCGTTTGGTAGTTGTGGGAGTTTAGCAAGTTACTTAACTTCTGTGTGTCAGTTTCCTCATCTGTAAAATGGAGGTAATATTACCTATTCCATTGATTTGGGGTAATGAGTTAATGTGTATAAAAAGCTTGGAGCCCTGGCCAGTTTGGCTCAGCGGTTAGAGCGTTGGCCTGAGGTCTGGAGAGACCCGGGTTCGGTTCCAGCTAAGGACATGTACCTCGGTTGCAGTTTGTCCCCGGCCCTGGTTGGGCCGTGTGGGAGGCAGCCACTCGATGTGTCCCTTTCACGTCCATGTTTCTCTCTCTCTTTCTCCCTCCCACTCTATCTGAACAAAATGTCAAAAAATGTCCTCGGGTGAGGATAAAAAAAAAAAAAAAAAAGCTTGGAATAGTAACTGGCAGGTGGTATGTGCTATGTATTAGCTGTTAATATTATTGTTATTGTGCAATGTACCCAGCATGTACCTGGCACAGAGAAATACTAAAAAAGAATTGGATCCCTGTTCCCTGACACCTTTAGTACGAAACTTGCTGCCGGGCCTCAGGAATTCCTTTCTCTCTAGTTGTCTTGCTTAGCTGAGCCTCCCTGCAGCTAATATGAAGCTGAGGCTACAGAAGCTGCTCAGCCATCATGCATTCAAGGCCAAGGTTTGGTGGCCCAGGTAGGTCAGCAGGTGGGGCCAGAGGAGACTGAGGGGTGAGAAGGCCCAACAGCTTCCACTTCCTTCCTTCCATTACTTGTCCAGGGCTCTAGCTGCAGGGACACCTCGGAGAATAAAACCAGTGTGCTGCCTTTCTAGAGGGAAGAGTCCCCAAAATAAATGATCCCCGCCTACATTGGGCGAACTCAGGCACATGCCAGAGAAGGCCTTGGGTTGTCTTTGGTGGGGATGATTTTCAAAGCCTGCAAACTGAAGCAGAATAATATAACCACTTCCAGTCCTAAGAATCCGCTCCGCACACAGCACTAAGCTCCTTGCCAGGGAGGGCTGCTGGTGTGCTGCCATCCAGGGAGAACCGCTTTCGGAAGGCTGCGGTGGGGGTGGGGGAGCTGGGCTGCTGGCCCAGCTGACCGCTCTGCTGGTCCAAACTGGCTGTGCTGGGCTGCATGGAAAATTCTCTCTCTCCAGTCCGCAGAATCAACCATGTATTGGGCACTCAGCCTGCACAAGGCACTGTGGAAGGCACAATGGAACATGAGGTAGTCCTCACCCTCAAGGAGCTCACGAATCTGTTGGAAGAAACGGCAGTCCTTAAAGAGTAAACTAATAATAGCAGGATATCTGAAGTCATCAGCTTGTCCCTGCAGATATCAGTGACCTGTAAGACTCTTTAAGTTCCTGAGATTCTAACCCGGCCAGTGTGGCTCAGTGGTCGAGTGTCGACCCATGCACTGAGAGGTCGCCAGTTCGGTTTTGGTTGTGGGCCAAAGCCCCAGTGTGGGGCGTGCAGGAGGCGGCCAATTAGTGTTCTCTCTCATCAAGGTTTCTATCTCTTCCCCTCTCTCTAAAATCAATAAAGAAAAATTAAATTAAATTCCTGGGATTCTAGGTAGGGCAAACCCTACTAGGAGAGGCATAATAATCGCATCCACTGGACACTAGACATTCTTCTAAAGGCCTTTCTAGGTATGATTTCATTTCATTCTCACAGTAACTTTTGTAGTAGGCCTTGTTGTCCTTATATTCAGATGGGGAGACTCAGGAGCAGAGAGACTAAGGGACTAGCTTAAGATCACACAGGTAAGAAGCTACAGAGCCAGGATCCAAACCCAGCCCCAGAGATTACACCTTTGCCCGCCTGGTTAAAGGGAGGGTGAGCCCTGGGAACCCCACAGGAAGGGATTCCTTCCTCTGTCAGGTTGTAGAGAACCACTGGCTACTTTGGTTCATGGGGTTCATCCTGCCTGCCCCTCTTAGGGAGGCTGCTCAGATGCATTCAACACCCTCGAGGAGAACCTGCTCAGTCTGCTAGTCACCACCCAGGAAAGGGATCCCTCTCAGGACAGAGGTGTCCTGCCAGGCCCCTCATGGGCTTTGGACCAGCCTTCAGATGGCTGCCTTTGGGGAGGAGACGATGCCAATCCAATTGTGACCAGGGTGCTGAGCAGTCATGTGGTACAGAGGAATCAGATACCTCCCTGCACCTGAAAGGATCTTACTAACACGTAAACCCACATGGAAGGGGTGTAGCTGCCCTGCATCCTTAATCACACTGAATTCTCCTTACTGCTCACTCAGAAGTCTGGAAAAGAAAAAGAAAGAAATACACACACATACACACAGATATATATGTACATATGTTTGTACAAAGTATATGTCTAAGACTGTTTATAATAATGAAAAATAAAACTATCCAGCTATTGAGCCACAAGGGATTGGTCAAACTAAGGTGCACCCAAACATCAGATTAGTAGATACTATTAAAATCAATGCTGTATAAGTATGTAAATTCATTAACAGAAATATGTTTTCAGTATGTTGCTAAGTGTCAAGATCAATCTGAAAAGCAAAATGGATATTCTGATCCTATATTCATAAGAAAAAAATAAATATATGCGGCCCTGGCTGGTTTGGGTCAGTGGTTAGAGCATAGGCCCGCGGGGGTCCTGGGTTCGGTGTCCGCTAGGGGCATGTACCTCTGTTGCAGTTTGTCCCCAGCCCCGGTTGGGTCATGTGGGTAGCAACCACTTGATGTGTCTTTCTCCCATTGATGTTTCTCTCTCTCTTCCTCCCTCTCTGTCACCCACTCTATCTGAAGATAAATGCAAATAATAATAATAATAATAATAATGTCCTCAAGTGAGGATAAAAAAATAAATATGTGTGTATAGAAAAAATTTTTATTCATATACACAAAATGTTAATAGAGGTTATCTTTGATAGGAAGGATTACAGATTAAGTTAGTTCCTTTTAGCTTATTTATGTTTTCTAAAATAAATATCTATTTCTTATATAATAAACTCATTATTTTAAAAAGCTAGTGGTATGTTAGAAATAAGCTTAATTTTGTAAGAGGAATCATTTCATTTTAAATATGAGAGGAGAAAAACGTCTGAATATCCTGTTCTCTTTTCTCTCTGTCCCTCCTGCTTTTGATGGAAAGCAAATAGGAGAATGATTCTAAGCCAGTAACTACCTTTGAGAAATGGTATATGAGAGCTGGGAGGGATTTTAGAGATCATCCAGCCCAATTCCTTATTTAGCAGATGGGCAAACTGGACCCAGAGGCTTAGCTAGTCTTCTAAGGGTTTGGTAGAAAACCTCAACCAGATCCAGGTCCTTGGACTCCCAGTCTGGGGCATTTTCTACACCATCATGCCAGGCCACTACATTTGCCCCATTGACACACTCAGGGGATTGGAATCATTTAGTGTGGAGGTGACAACTTTAAGAATAGGAAAGGTGGTTCTGTTGATGATGGTTGGTCACTATTCTTCAGCTCTACCAAGAGGCAAACATGGGAAGTGGGGTTTAACTTACTGGAGCTCTGATAGTGAGAGTTAAGACCTTGAGATGGGTGACGAGAAGATAGTTGTTGCACACTCGTCTGGAAATCTCCTATCTGGAAGACTCATAGGTGATTCCACATGAAGGCAGAGGCCAGGCCATGAGTCCGTTCCCCAGATTCCTTTCTCTTCTTCAGTAGCTGGATCATAAATGCTGCTCAGGATATTTTCACTCTTCTTCCCAACACTCAGCGTTCTGGAGAGTAGAGTAGTGACAGTAATTCAAAGTCAGCATACTATAAACATTGCCCTTAACCCTTTGTGACACCACGTTTGAGGAGCTGCACCAATAACATTGCTTTGTCAACCTCCCTAGAGAATTCTTGGCATTAGCATTATTGTATTAGTGAACACGTTGGTTGCATGCATCGGAAACCCAACTTGAACTAGTTTAGGCCAAAGAAGAAATGCACTAGCTTACAGAATCCAAGGAAAGTTTGAGCAACCAAACAAAGCACTGGTCAGGTATAAGAGCTCGGCCTTGGGAACCACTAGAACTAAGGACTTCAGTGCCCGGCCTTTGTCTCTGCCTCTCAGCTGTTTCTCACTAATGGTGGCTTCATTCTCTGTCACTGCAACAGGCCGACTCCATTTTCCACGCCCACATTTTCATCGGACGGTCTCCATCACCAGAGATGACCTTTCTGGATGATCCTTCACTAGTCCTAAGTTAAGAAGTCCCACGGGAGGGCCAGTATGCTGGGCCACATGAGAACCTGACGTTTCCAGCGCGAACACATCGTTTGTCCAGGGAGGAAAAGCAGGTCCCAGAAGACTAGGAGGCGTTTGCTGAGACAAGGATACCCTCCGCCCCTCCTCAGAGGTGATGAGTTTAGAGAGAAGAAACTGAACAGTTAAATGACGAGTGAGAATCCGTAAGGAGTCAAAATGAAAATCCTGACAGTGGGTGTTCCTGACTAGGGTCGTCGTTTTTCACAGTGATTAATACCCAGCAGGGGGAAAAGCCTCTAGCAAACCTCTCCCTGACTAGGCCCCCACAGAGGCCCACCTGGATATTTTAGGACCTGAGACAAGTTTCCAGAACTGTGCTCCCTCTTTCCAGCCCACTCTTCAGAAAACCAAACCATGGGGGTAACAATCCTGTAATTTTAACTGTATTTATAATTCCTGATCCTTTATGTAGTGTTTTGTTTTTGTTTTTTTCTACTCTGTGCTTAGTTTGAATGTTGCTATTTTCACAGAGGAAATCAGAGGAAAGAGGCTATAATTATAGGTCAAACACCAGCTCCGGAAGCAGGGAAGGCAGCGGAGAGCCTACAGCTCCCTGCCCTCTTCCGGGTTGCACCCTGGACATTTCCCCCTTTCCTTGGGCCCAGGTCAGGTCTTTGTGTCTTTATCCCCACATCTTTTCTCCCTTTTGTGTGCCAGTCCAGCGTATGACGAGACAAAAAGGGAAAGTTAGAGCTAAACGCCAACAAATTAAAACCGCACGTTGCTGGGGCAGGCCTGACTCTTGGAGATAATTCAAGTGGAAAAGAAAAGGGAAAAAAAAAAAAAATTTCAGGTCATTGGCCTTTTTAAACAGACCGCCGGCAATATTTACTCCTCCTGAAATAGCACAGTCACATGAAATAAAACCGTGTTCGGTAAAGCCTGCAAAACAAAAGGACAATTTATAGACCGGCCCGCTCACTGAGGGCCCTCTGTTTGCAGCCGCATCAGGGCTTCTGCTTCCTGGCTCTCCTGCCCACCTTCTGCCCCAGGCTCTAGGAGACCCGCTGGGGTCAAGGTCAGGTTGCCTCGGAGACCCTCCGAGACTTTTTTGCCTTCAGATAATTTGGAGAGGTCGCCAGAGAGTTGAGAGCAGGGCTCTGACAATTCATGGCACCTGTGCCCAGGGAGCCCAGGTTGGGGACGTTGCCGGAGCAGCTGCCTGTGGTGCCATCACCCTTCAGCATAGTCATCTCTACTCCCTGCCTCTCCTTGACGCCTCACCTCTTTAGCTGTTACCTACCCACTTAGGTCCAAGTCCTTCGTTTTGCCCCTCACCCTTTCTTATGTTCCCCTTTTGCCTTCTTCCTCCACCTCTTAATTCTGTTGGGGCCTCTCCTGGTCCTTCACTGATTTGTCCTGCTGTCACCTGTTAGCGCTAAACCTGCTTCTGGTGGCAGGTTGAGGAATGTGCTGTCCCAGGCCAGGTCTGCAGTCAGGGGCAATTCCCAGTGAGACTCAGACTCACGGAGGGCTCCAGGGGACTTTCTTGACCTCACTCTTTGAAACTTCTCAATTGTCCAGGATTTCTTAAAAAAAAAAAAAAAAAAAAAAAGTCAAAAGCTATTTTAAAAAAATTCACTATGTTTGTGAGCACATTATGTTTCTCAAAGCTCTTTCACATCCATTGATTTAATCTTTACATCAGCCTTGGGGTGTGGGCAAAGCTGATGAGGAAACGGAAAAGTGAAGACTTTCAGTAACATGCCCGACACAGTCGGTTCCCTCAGCTTCTCTGCACATAGAGAAAGAAGAAAGTGACACTCATTCTGGACATCAGAGAGGGACTCTTCTAGCATCCAGGATGAGAAGTACGGCTTTAGCCGGAGTCCCTGGCTTTTCAAATGTTGACCACTGACTTCGTCACCGGGAACTTCAGAAAGTCAATTTCCCCGAGGGTCTAAGTTTCCTTCCTTTACACCAACAATGTAGCAGGTGCTGCCTTCATTTCCCTTTGCACGTTGCCAGGCATGTACAACAAGTGTGGAAGAGTTAGCCAGTGAGTCCTCCATCTTATCAGTGTTTAATGGTTGTAAAGAAAATTACTTTTAGGGCTTGAACGAAGTTTGTCCACTGATCAGTTGATTGATTAATCAATCTATCTATTCTATCCACAAATGCTGAGACTCAGTACCATGCTATGTGCTAGTTTCTGATGTTTGTGGGAAAAGGAGGCCTGGAGAAAGAGAGTGTGTGTTCACTTCTGACAGCCAGCACCTTGGTCTCTACGTCAAAGGGCGGCTCTCCGGCCGCAAGGATGTCCTTCACCTGGGGTCCTTGGCTGTACACACCTGGGGAGCGGCCCTCAGCTGATGACTGCCAGGTGCAGGTACAAACACCCCGCTCAGAGGCCTGACCTGCACCGTGTTTCCCTGTGGGCTGAGCTGCAGTTACCCTCGGTGGGACTGCACCTGCTACCACTCCCTTTTTGGCTTCCCTATACCTATTCCTCATGGGCTTTCCCACACCCCTACTGGTTTTCGCTGGGAACACATGCACAAACATAATTTTCACCTCAATTCTTTAAATAATGGAGGATTCTTTTTTATTTTATTAAATATGTTTTTATTGATTTTTTAGCAAGGGAGGAAGTGGAAGAGAGATAGAAACAATGTGAGAGAGAAACAGCGACCGGCTGCCTCCTGCAGGCCCCCTACCGGGGATTGAACCTGAAACCCAGGCATGTGCTCTGACCGGGAATTGAACCGGGACCTCTCAGTCCATGGGACGCTGCTCAATCCACTGAGCCCCATCTGCTGGACTTCACATCAATTCTTGTCTTGACATATGCTGTTTTATCTTGGGCTCCTTCCCACCCTGGTCTCTAGGGTCAGAGTGAATGAGAGAGGTGGAGGAGCACACAGCCAGGTCCTCCTCCATGTGCCAGAGAGGGATCTGTTTACAAGCTGATGGCCAGGAGACAAGGGCGGCACTCAGGCAGGGAGGGAGACCATGTCCCCAAGTCTGCACAGGATATCGTTCCCGTGTGGGGAGGGAAGGACTAATGGGAACTTCATGTCTTGACACCTTAGGGGATGGAGGCAGGAGAGGTTGCAGCTGTGAGACACTTTTCCCAAGTGGCTTCTAGGGAGCAGATGTCTATGAACAGACTTGCACCTGAGCACACAAGAACCACCGTCTGGGATGCTCAGAACGAACTGAGAAAAGGAATGACGTGTTGATATATGCTACATAGAAGACCCTTGAAAACATGCTAAGTAAAAACATGCTAGACACAAAAGGCATGTATTGTATGACTCCATTTACACGAACTGTTCAGAACAGGCAAATCCATAGAGACAGAAAGCAGATTAGTGGTCGACAGGGGCTGGGGAGAATGGGGACCAGGGAGGGACTGCTTAATGGCACAGAGTTTCTTTGTCGGTGATGACAATGCTGTGAAATTAGATAGTGGTGATGGTTGAAAAAACTTGTGAATATACTTAAAACCACTAAATTGTATATTTTAAAATAGTAAATTTTGTGGTATATCTAAATAAAGGAAAGAAAGAACAAACTGGGAAACTTTGGGGTAGTAGAAGGAGGGGCTGAGGTCCTGATTCCCTAAGGCTGCAAGTTAATACAATTTTGATTATTAATGTTGTGCTCCTTCCTCACTTGGCTGGTGGTGGTTTGGATCATTCATGTTATACAAGTGTCGGAGGGTGGCTGGCTGTATAGACTGTGTGCAGTATAACCTTTGTGATGGCCCCGGTCAGTTACACATTTCTGTAAATTCTTCAATACTTAGGATCTCCACTGCCCAAGACAGAAGGTTGAAGATATTTTTCAGTTGTTTCATGAATGCCCATCCCAGTTCCCTAACTGCAGTGTAAACTTTCTGAGGGTAGAGATCATGTCTTTTTTTTTTTATCCTCACCCGAGGACATTTTTCCATTTTTTGTTCAGGTAGAGTGGGAGGGAGAGAGAGGAACAAAGAGAGAGAGAGAGAAACATCGATGAGAAAGAAACACATCGAGTGGCTGCCACCCGCACAACCGACCAGGGCTGGGGACAAACTGCAACCGAGGTATGCGCCCTTAGTGGGAACCGAACCCGGGTCTCTCAGGACCGCAGGCCGACGCTCTAACCGCTGAGCCAAACCGGCCAGGGCTCATGTCTTTTTAGGGAATTAGAGATTCCCTCTTCTTTCCTTGCTCTAGGCTGGGCACCCATAAGTGTCCCTTGACCCTGTGACCTCTCCATGCTAACTCTAAAGTGAATATAGACCCAGGGCCTGGCACCAGGGCCCACCCTGTGTGAGTCTTTAACCCTGGACAGGGCTCTCCTATTTGCTGCTAATCTTCCCAGATTCTTCTCCAAAGGTCAGTTTAGAGATTTTCCTCCTTTCTGTCCTGATACTTGGCACCATTTGCTCCCTTCGCCAGGAAAGCAGGTTTGATTTATAGAAGACATGGGACACCTGCTTTTTCTGGGTCACAATACACTCCAACAGGGAGAAAACTGATTGTGATCACGTAATGGGTGTTAAACTCCAGCAAAATCGAGCCCTCGGCACCAAAGCCAGTTCAAAAGTCACTACAAGTTTTCTTTTTCAGTGGAAGAAAAAGGAACTTCCAATTGAAGTGCTTTAAAACACCCAATTAAAGTGTGTAATTTAGCTCCCTCTATCCAGTTCTTCCTTCATTTCCTAAGCATATGGGAATAAAAATAAACCATTTTTAAATATGTTTTTATTGATTTTTTTAGAGAGGAAGGGGGAGAG
This sequence comes from Molossus molossus, assembly GCF_014108415.1. NCBI lineage: Eukaryota > Metazoa > Chordata > Mammalia > Chiroptera > Molossidae > Molossus > Molossus molossus. The sequence goes on from NW_023425356.1 coordinate 37,282,647, forward strand.
AGAAACATTGATGTGAGAGAGAAACATCCATTGGCTGCCTCCTGCACGCCCCCTACTGGGGATCGAGCCCACAACCTGGGCATGTGCCCTGACCGGGAATGGAACCAGGACCTCTCAGTCCATGGGACAATGTTCAATCCACTGAGCCACACAGGCTGGGCAAAATAAATCTTTTTTTTTTACTGCTGTTCATTAGGTCCCTTCTGCTCTGAAAACCATGGTCAGTTACTCTCCAGATGCCCAGGAACAGACTTGCACCTGAGCACACAGGAACCAAGGTAGCTATTTCCCAACAGCGCACGTGTGCTGTTCCTCTGCCCCTCACCTCTGCTCCTCCACCTGAGAAACAGACTTGGGCAGCCGGGCCTGCGTTTCATAAGGGGGTCTGTCTCCGGACACCCAGGTTGGGTGTTTACTTGAAGGCTTGGATGAACAGGAATGTCACTTCCTTGTTCCAGAGCTGGCAGCCTGCCTGCCCCTTTCTGTTGGCTGAGAGCCAGAGATGGCCTGAGGTCTACACGTGCTCTCTGCAGGCACGTTCTCCGCGCCCCTGGACTCAGGGGTTCTGCCATCGGAGGGAGCACACATGTCTGTGTGCTTTATGTGTGTGTTTGTGGGGTTTGTATATGCAGATTATGGGTTGAAGTGTTTGTGTGTATGTGTGGGTGTGTGCATTTTGGGAGCTGAAATGGCTAAGTGTATATGAAAATCAATATGTATTGTAAAACAGTCTAACAATAAAGAAAAGTATAATGAAAAAACACTCAACATCACCTTAGTGAACATTCTTTTGTGTATCCCTCTCTGTCACTCTCTCTCTCTCTCTACACACACACACACACACACACACACACGTAATTTTCCATAAATGGTATCAAACAATGTACTAGAAGACTGTTTTCTAAATTAATGACAATAACAATGGACAGTTACTGAGTCCTTGCTATGTGTCAGGCATCCTGCCGACGTGGACTAATCTCTTTCAATGTTCATGGCCATTCTGTAAGGTAGGTACTGTCAGTATCCCTATTTTACAGATGAGGAAACTAAGCCATAGAGAGGATAAATAAGGTTAGCCTCTGAGTGGCCACACAGCTAGTACAGGGGCAGAACCTGGATTTGAACTCACCTGACTCGGATTCTGCTCTTGAACACAGAGTCCAAGAACAGTAGAACAAGCTGGCAAGAGTCTTAGAGGTCATTCATTCATTCGTTTTTTTGTTCAATATTAACTGAGTGCCTAGCAAGGTCGTGGGGTAATAATATCAATAAGACACCGGTCTTCTTGAGACTCAAACTCTTCTGAGGGAGACAGATGTGTAAATAAACCCTTGCAACTAAGAGACATGAGGTAAATTACAAAGAGAACAAAGGGGAAGCCATTAATGCCACCTGGGGAAGTTGTAGAGGTGACAATTTCACTGAGTCTCAAAAAAAAAGAAAAGAAAAAAGAAGCTATTTGCTGGAGAGTTGAGGTGGGGAAGAGAAAAGAGGGGGAAGCCCCACTTCAGACTGAGCAAACAGCATGTGCAAAGGTACTGGAAGTCTCAAGTGTGTGGTGTGGCTGCAGGTGGAGACAGGGAAAGGCAGGCTCACCGATAAGAATGCAAATGGAAGGGTCTGGATGCTCCACTGAGGAGTTTGCCCTTTTCTGGTACAGGCACAGGGGAGCTACTGGGTGTTTGATCACAGCGGTGTTTCACAAAGATAGCTAGACAGCATTCTGGAGGAAGGTTAGGAGTGGGGGGGCCTGGGAGCAGGGAAAGTAGTTTGACAGAGAGGAAAGCAGAAGTCCTCAACCCTGACTGCCCAGGGGCATCACCCGAGGAAGGAGCCTGGAGCTCAAGAGAGAGGTCTGAGCGATCTCTCCCTAGTACACGATTCTGCAGACGGTAAATCTTCATAAATTCTCTTCAGCAAGTATTTATTGAGGATCTGGTATGTGAAAAATGCTAAATATCGCTAAAGCCAAACAAACACACGCAGAGAGACTTTCTCTTTGGGAGTTTGTATGTGCATATACAAAAGTTAGGTCACAGACAGGAAAAGGCAAGGTATGACGGTTGAAATGAGTGGTCTATAAATGATACCACAAAGACGTAATCAGCCAATCCAGAAGGTGGGGTATTCTATGGGGCAGTTAACATGGTTCTGTTTATTTATTTAATCCTGACATAGGGAAAAAGTGGAAGAAGGACTATTCTAGTTTAAAAGGAGTTCAAAGAGTCCTCACAGGTATAATCAAATATGATGAGTAAGGGTGACCTTGTTTGGTCCCGAGGATAACACATCCAACTCTAAAACTGATTTTTTAGACGGTTAGGGAAACGTAAATATAAATTGAGAAATAGATGCTAGGAATAAATTAATATCAGTTTTATTAGGTATGATAATGGCATTGTTGCTATGTAAGAAAATTTCCTTTTTTACAATGTATGCTGAGGTACTTGGGAATAAATTGACTTGATGTCTAAAAATTTGCTTTAAAATGGTCCATTCCCCTCCCCCTAAAGTGGAGGGAGGACATATGAAATAAAACATAACAAACTTCATGGCTATCGAAGCTGGCAAATGTATTTGTGAGGGACTTTTGGAAATTTTCACAATAAAAGCTTTTGGTTTTTGCTGTTGGTTTGTTTTTTCTTTATTGATTCTAGAGAGAGGAAAGGAGAGGAAGGGAGAGAGAGAGAAACATCGATGAGAGAGAACATTGATTGGCCGCCACCACCTGTTCCCGTGCCCTGACTGGGAATCGAACTGGCGACCTCTTGGTGCATGGGTGACCTCTTGGTGCATGGGTGACCTCTTGGTGCATGGGTGGATGCTCAGCCACTGAGCCACACCAGCCAGGGTGCTGTTTGCTTCTTAACGAGTGGTGTAGACAAGGATGGTGGAGCAGTTCAGAGCAGGGTGCTAGTGGAAAGGACTAGAATAATTTGTGGAGATGGAGCTGCTTCCTTCCTTCCTTCCTCCTTCCCTCCCCCTCTCCCTTCCTATGAGTTCGCATCTCCCTCCCACCAAGCAGAGGACGGTGTGAAAACAGCCCGGCAGGAGGGAGCAGTGGGTGCCGGGCTAGTGGGGAGACTGCCTGGGGAGGAAAATGAGGGGAATGCCAGCAGGGCGTCTGGCTGGACTTCGCACTGCAGGCGGCGATGAGGCCTCTGTGCAGAGGAGGCAGTGATGAAACCTGTGCTCCGACATGCTGGGCATTTCGACACGCTGGGCAGCCTGGAGTGCGTGGGGAGGCCGGGGCGGGGTTAGCGAGGTCCAGGCACGAGGAAGTGGTAAAGCCTTGAACCGTGGAGGAGGGACAGCGATGAGGGGCCGGCATCACTGTGGGATATTTCAGGTGGATCCACAATCAGCCACATGTGTCGGTGACTATTTATGAAGCTAGCAGGTGTGAGTCAAAGATTAACTTGAGCAACTGGATACATGGTGGTGCTGTTTAATAGAAATGAGGAAACTGAGCTGATTTGGGAGATGAGGACAAAGGGTTGATTTCAAATGTGCAAAATCTGAGGTGAGGACAGACAACCGAGCTGCGGTATTTCAGACCGGTTCAAACAATAGGCCATTTCATGGGGAGGTGAGGAGACTCAAAGTCAAATACATTGGTTAAATGTTTCACTTCTGCCTCCCCTCCCCCACATAATGCCTGATTCAAGTTAGGAGACTAAAGTCCGAAAAAGAATTTGGGAAAGTGAGTAGTTGAGCAGAGACAAGCGGTGAAACTATGGGGAGGGTGGGGGAGCAAGTGGGTGTTTCCAAGGTGCTGAAGAAACCTTGCTTTTGAAACCTTTCTCTGCTGTGAGTATTGCTTCCTGTTTGTGATACCAGAACCTTCCCAGGATTCCGTGGAGCATGGCTCCGGTGTGGGATTCAACATGTACTGAGCTACATCTCCCTGGGATAGCTAATGGCCACAGGACACTAGATGCTCCCTGATGGCAGGGACCAGTTCTGTTGCTCCAGTCCCAGCATACAGCGTGTTCTTGCCGGAGATGCTTTGGTGGATGGGGATGACCTCCCAGGTCCATGCCCCACAGAACTGAGGAACTGTTCTGTCATGACTATTTAATTACTGGCCAAACAAACAAGAAAAAAAAAAAGTCACACGGGACAGGGTTTCAAGAGCAGAATTACTTCAGCTGCCTGTGGAAATAACACCAGGTTGTGCAACAGACTTTTAGGGTGAAAAAGGCACATTGGGTCCGACAGTCGGGCCATTTGTAAAACACGGCCCGTTTTTCCTTTTCAGAGCTGCAGATGGGATATCCCCTTCCCCCGAAAAAGAAATCAAAGAAAGTCCTGATATTTTGTGACACCTTAGAAGCCTTGTGTTGGTTTCTCTTTCTCAGTCTTCATTTCCAGAAAATGATACCAAGAAGCCAATACGACACGAAGTGGATTACTTTTTTCTTAACTGCCTTCCTTCCTGCTAAAAACCTCTCAAACTTTACCCATCCCCTCTTCTTTACCTCACCCTCTCCCCACCACAAACCTACTTCCTCCCCAGAGTCCTAGCCCGCCCACTAACACCCCATTTTTCCCTGCCCCTCATCTTGCACGCCTCCTCCCACAGCTGCCAGCTCAGGGGTCATGCCCAGGCAGCCTGATCCTGGCGGAGATTCTTACTTCACTCAGCAACCCTGGACAGAGCTGGCACCACCACCCTGGGTCACCTTGGGGGAAGGCAGGCAGGAGTGACTAGGGATGTGGCCTGAGAGCACAGCCGCCCTGAGCCCTGTCTCGCTGTAATCATTTTAAATATGACTTCCTGTCATGACTATTCTTAATACTATTACTATGTAAAGAAGAGCTACCACAGAGTGAGCACCTAACTACATGCCAAGCACAGTGCTAAATGCCTCACGTGACTTTTCTCAATTAAACCCCCTGCAGACACATGGAGTGGGTGCTGTCACCACCCCCCTTTTAAATATAAGGAAATAAAGTTTAGAGAAGTTAAGCAACCTGCCCAAGACCAGATAGCAATCAAGTGGCAGTGCTGGATACAGACTCAGATATGCCCACTTCTCAATGCCCTGCTCTTGACCACGACTCCCTGCTTGCAAGGCATTTAGCTCGACTTATTCCCACCTGCTGAAGTGGGGAAGACCATTTCAAACAGGAAGCTGTTTGGGGGAGGAAGCTGGTCATCAGAGGAGGCTGGAATCAGGCTGCCCCAGAAGCCATAGTGGGGGCCTGAACTGGTCATCTGTAGGACCGCTTGCTCTTTCTCAAGTTTGCAGTCACCAAGCTCCAGCTTGGCCAGGCCTCTGGGCCCACATCCTACTTGGGTGAGTGGTAATAGGGCCAAGGTCACAAATCTGATTTCTTTGTTGACCAAGTCACTTCCATCCATTCTGTGGTCACAGATGGTACTTCTAACTTTGCCCAGCACTTCTAGAGTGAGGCCCACTGGATAAGAATGAATGTGGTTTAACACAACCTTCTATATATTTTTTTAATTAATAAATAAATCATAGAAGCATATCCCTACTGATGGATTGTCAAGATTTACAACCTCATGTAAAGATAGTTTTCTATTTGCAACAGAGACCTAGCATCTTAGTGAACCCCAATCCCAGAAAGGCCTTGCTCCCCAAAAATGTATAGTGGCAAATGGTAGTAGTGTTCCTACCCAGTTGAGATATCACCTTTGTTGAATTGTTTTGAGTTTGTTGAGGTCATGATACACCTTCACATCAAATTCCAGAGACAGATGTGAAATCTGTTAGTATTCAGTAACAGTGCAGATCCAATACAGGGAAATGAATAGTCACAGGGAAAGTTATACAGGTTGGCCTCTTGCAGTGATGGCTGCAGAATGTAGGGATTCTGAATTGTCCCAAACAGGCTTTGGACCAGTGAAGGAGGCAACCTTCACTGAGTATACAATATGCGGTAGGCCTGGTGGAGAGCTAGTGCCACCTGCAAAATGTTGACCTGAGTGTAGGAGACAAGGAAACACACCCATATTTGCAAAAATAGACACAGAAACATGTACCCCCAAATATAGCACACTTGACGAGGGAGACAGAGAAATGAACAGAAAATAACCAAGTGAGTTTAAACAGATTTCCAAAAGAGGTAGAGCATGGAGCTTGGAGTTGAAGAGTCCAAGTGTAGATGGAGAGAATAATAAGAGTCTGTGTGTGGAGAAAGGGCCCTAGTCAGAGATTAACTGAGGAGTTTAAGGTTTCTGTCCAAGAGATAAATGGAAACAAAGTCAGCTGTATTTTATGGCACCATGCCAATGTCTGTAAGTTGGATAGTTCTACCCCCAACCATACCTAACTAATTAGTTCATCAACATTTAATGAGCTTCTATAAGTGACTGGCTTTGTGCAAGACACCAGAAATATGTGATGGTTGATACACTGTCTTACCTCCAAAGAGCTTATGGTCTATTCTAGTGAGAGAGACAGTAAAGCAAAGAGGTGATTACAGTATCCTGTAATAAAGACTAAGGTAGGACCCTGGTTGAATAGCTCAGGTGGTGGAGCATCGCCCTGATGTGCCAAGATTTCAGGTTTGATCGCTGGGTGGAACACATGCAGGAAGCAACCAATGAATGCATGGCTGGGTAGATCATCGGATCAAGGTCTCTCTCTATCTCTCTCTAAATATCAATCAATAAGTAAAAACATATTAAAAAACAAAACAAAACAAAAAACTAAGGTAGAGATCTGCCTGGGTGCCCAGAGATAACAGAAGAGAAAGATCAAGTTCAAAGGGGATATCAGGGATGGGGCAACTGAGTTGTCTTAGAGAACAAATAGAAATGGAAGGCGGAGAAGGTGGAAAAAGATATCCTAATAGAATTCGGCATGGACAAAGACTTTGAAAGAAGAATTCACATGGGGAATTACAAATATTGAGGTATGACAGAGAGTTTTGAGAAATGAATTTGAAGATACTAGGCAGGACCCAATTTGAATGTCAAACCAAGGGTTCAGTGGCAAGCATTCTTGGGATGAAATATTTTAAGTAGGGAAATAATAGTGTTAGAGTCCAACCCATCAATGGTCAGTAGTGATGGATCTAGGGTGAGAAGATAGAATAGCTGTATGGAAAATGACTACAACACCTCACCCGAATGCCCACCAGTTCTCCCAACACCCTGACTCCCCCAACATTTCTCTTTCCCCTTGTACAATTCAGTGCACACACCAGAATGTTGGGAAGGGCAACCTGATTCTACCTCCACTAAGAAACTCGAGCAGGCCTAGTTTAGAGCTCAAAAGCCTTAACATGAATTTCTAGAATTCATTCCAGGGTGGCCTAAAAAGTATCCAGGAGACTGAAAAGTGACTTGTTAAGAAGATGCCTTCCAAAGTCTTATAAAGATCTCTTTCCTGTCATCCCAGGAAAAGAGAATCAGCATATTTGTGACTTTTTTTATATTAGCCCAGAACAATCTGAGAGTAGGTAGGGTGGGTGGCTAGACAGGTAGGTAGGTAGGTAGACAGACAGACAGACAGATAGATAAATAGGCAGGCCAATACTAGATTTGGTCTCACAATCATAATCTGCTACCACTGTTGCTCTTTTCTACAGCTACCCTCTCTGTTGTGAGAACTTGAAGCTATTTATATCTGTTTATTTTCCCTCTAAAGTAGTTAAAATGCCCATTTGATTTCTAAGATGCAGTGGGTATTGGGGGCACAGACTAGCCTTTTAAATGGGGTTGTCTCTTTCAAAACAGGAAGCAGCACCGGCCAACTGCATTAAAAATCAGAATCAGAGAACACATACTTACTGAGTGCTTAATTATGTAATCAGATTTTGGCTTGGGGGCTGGGAATAAACGTAGAAAGAAAGAGAGACAAAGAGACTGGCTGTACCTGGGTGAATTAAAAAAGAGCATGAGCAGGGAATCAAGACAGCTCTGTCCCTCTCCATGTATGCTGGCCTCTGTTAGTTCTCTGTCCTTGAGTCTGGTGGCCAAGGTAACCAGACGAGATGTCTTACTTCCCCAAATCCAGTGATTAGTGACCTTTTCCCCTGAGGAGTGAGGGTCAATCCCCTTCCAGTCATAATTGTCATTGGTGCATCATGCCTAATGACAACAGTCTAACTTTAGAATACAAATTTGAGGCAGAAAGGCACCTCTGTATTTTGCAAATCCAAATGGGTTAGTACCCAAACTCACACTGAAGTTAGTTCTAAGGCCTGAATCATGCCTTTACTGACTCCCACCATGCTGCCTCCCTTTCTCCTTGCCAATTCACCATCACTTTGGAGGCACAAAAATGCAAAACAAACTTGAACCTTGTGTTGAGAGTTAAGGCCATGAGTCATGGTTGAACAACAGCTTCTTTCTTTCCATGTTAGCTGTGTTTTTCCTCCACTGTGGCCCAAACAGAAATCAACCAAGTGACATTAATCCATTCAGTGGTTATGGAGTGCCTGCTATGGAGCAGGCACTGTATTTGGATTCTCCAATGAACCAGGTAGGCAAGTGTCTTCTCCTGATAAGGAGATTTACAAGTGCAGAAGGCAGGCGAGGAGGGCACCTGTCCTCATTCACTCTCAGGTGGTCAGCCAAGACTAATGCAGAGTGAAGGATTTCCAAACACCTTAAATACCTGGCTGTGGGGAAGGCTCTGGGGCAAGAAGAAGGAAGCTCTGAGAATCAACTGTCTGAGCTTGACAAGAGAATTGATTGGGATACAACCTTGGGCCGCTTTCTAAAATTGGATGAGGCAGGAAATAGCTTTCAGAAGGATTATGGGGAGAAAGAGCTTTGCCTTGAGTTTTAGGACTATCCTACAAGGTGGGTGTCCACTTTTCTCCCTGACCTTTGCTCTGTCCTTAGCTACCACCTCTGCCCTTCTCACTCCACACTTCAGCTCTGTTCTACCCTTTCACACTTATCTCAAACTTCTGCTTAAAGCCTCAGCTCTTCCTTGGCATTCTTTGTTCTTTATAGAGGATACTTGGATATCTCAAGTATCCCCCCTAATTTTTCCAAATGATTCCACTTGTTGACTAAACATTTTTTGAGCAATTATGTACTGTGGGGAGTTCACAAATTATAAAACATTCATCCTAAGCTGACCAGGGATTCATAAACATGATTACTTTAAACAATAGAAGATAGTGTATGATTAAATGCTCAAAACACGAACGATGCTCAGAAATTTAGAGGAGAGAGAGATCATAGTGGGGCTGGAGTCCACATTGAGGACCTCATGGAAAAGTGGGCCTTCAGTCTAGATGGCAAGAGAGTAGAGCTGGGGAGACTCTAAGTAAGGTGAGTTTAGGAAACAAATACCTGTGGAGGAGTTTCACAGTAGAGAAGAACAAAAATAACATTTAACAACTAAAGGGCCCCTTATCATTTGCCACTTCTTTCACACACACTAGTGAATGTAAGATGGTGAGCTGAGCCAGATAACAGAGACTTATGAATACTAGCTGAGATCTAGGAGATTCATCAAGCATGTGGTGGGCAATTTTGCATATCTTATCTCATTTAATTCAAGAAGCAATCTTGTAAGGTAGATGCTGTTATCACAATTTTACAAATGAGTAAATACTGGTTAAGGAATTTCTCAAGGTCACTTAGTTAATAATAATGACACCAATAGCAATGCTATTACACATGGTAACTACTATGTACTAGGCACTATGTAAGTATTATCATCATAACCCTAAGAGTAAGAACTATTGTTATCCCCACTTTTAGATGGGAAAAACTAAATAATGGAGGTGGTAAACAACTTGCCCCATGTACACAACTACTAAGAGTCAGAGACTAGACCTGAATTCAGGCTATCTGATTTCAGAGCTCAGCCTCTGAAGCCTCTACCCTAGAGCAGAGCTGCTTATTAGAACATAATGATACAGTGTTGTTTATCAATTACAGCTCAATAAAACTGAAAAGAAAGAAATGTAGGCCACGTATGTAAGTTTAAGTGTTTAGTAGCCACATTAAAAAGAAAAAAAGAAAGGTAAAATTAATTTTAATATGTTTATTTAACCAAATAGCTCCAAAATATTATCAACTCAACATGTAATCAATATAAAGATTATTAATTATATATTTCACATGTATATGGAAAATCTTTTAAATCTAGTGTGTATTTTTAAACTTAGAGTAGTTTTCGATTCAAATGCTAAGTTGCATCAGAAATATTTGATCTGTATTTAGATATCATACTATTTGGGTTGAAAAAGTAGATTCACATGTCCAAGTTATTCCAAACATACTTAAAAGTTTTCCAATAACTGAGTCAAGTTTCAAAAAATTATTTAAAAAATATTTGCATCCAGCCCTGGCCAGTTAGGCTCAGAGGTTGGAGTGTCGGCCTGTGGACCAGAGAGTCCCAGATTCGGTTCCTGCTAGGGGCACGTACCAAAAAAATAAAATAAAATAATAAATAAAAATAAAAATATTTGCATCCATATTGTCAAACATGTTTCCTTTATTTTAAAAGAAATGATCTGACTTTGAAGCAAAGTCTATTAGTTTCCAAATTATCTGTTTAAGTTAAGTATTCATTAACTCTTGTGTTAAACTCAATATTAATACTTAATTAATACTTAATACTTAATTCAAATATTAATACTTAATACTTAAATGTTACATACATTTAAAAGTAATTACAATTTCATCAATATTGATAAATGATATTCATATTTTTCTTTTAGTTTTGCAACTAATTTACATAATGCTGTTGCTTACAATGAACAGCATCGGTATATTAACTCATGTTAAAAATGTGTTAAATTGTCATTGCTGATTATTATTATGAAGACTTTCCATTTCAACAGAAATTCTTAGATCTTCTAGCTAGATCACAAATATATTTTTCCTTCCTTGGAACTTGAGATTTAGCTCATTCTTATGCAGTGTGATATCAGTGAGAAAACATAAATCACACTGCTGTCTTTTTGTCTTTGTTGAATATTTGGCAGGTATTCCCTTCATTTCGAGAAAATTTTGAATTAGAATTAACAGCACCAGAAGCCTTTGTAAAGGTCCTCCACTGCTCAATCAACAAGCATTGGAAAAGAACAAGCTTTAGCACACTGGTTTTCTTGTATTTCTTTCTACAGTGCCACAGGCTGATGGTCCATGGCATCTGCACATATATGAAATAATTTTAACAGTTATATCCATGACACTTCAGAAAACTAAACACAAATGTCTCCAATATGTATCTTATAAGAGGAATGAAGAAATAGAAGGAGGATCAGTTTCTTGCTTTAAAATTTCAATAAATCCAGACTTTTGACTTAACCTAGTTGGAGAACCCTTCATTGGGATCAAAACTATGTTTTCATATCTAGCTGCAGTTTTTCTTTGACAGATGTAAAACCTCAACAATGTCTGTATGATTGACTTCAGTTTTTAGGCTGTGAAATAAGACTTTCTTTCAGACATTTGAAAGTCTTTTGAGACAAAACACACCCAAAGTATTAATTGGGAATTATTTCCTCTAAAGCTGAATTATTTCCTCTAAAGCTAAAGTATTAATTGGGAATTATTTCCCCTTGCAATTTTCCAAAAGTTGTATCAATTGAACTTTGATACAGTCAGAAAGATTTTGTATTCAACGGGCAATTATTTATTGGATTAATTGAAGAGCTTTTGTTTTTTGTAAAATATCTTTTTTAGTTTTTATACTTCACTTTTTAAACAAAATTATATAACTGGAATAATTATTTTATCATCTCTCCAACTACAAATAGTTTTCTTTTTTGTACAAGAATCTAAGTCATCTGGTAGCTACCAAAGTTATTATTTCAGATGCTGCTAAAAATTGTTTTTAAAATGTTTGTTGGGCATTTAGATCTAATTTTAGGGCAAGTTTAGACCTACTGTATAGCCACATCCTTCTGAATGCCACAAGGTTTCAACAAGTTCTCTCCATTCTACCTGGTAGAACTTGAATGTTTCCCAGCCCAGCTCAGGAACCTGTATAACTTATAGCAACCTAGGAATTCTTTTTTCTGAGACTCATGGAGTTGCATCCTATGCAGCTTTGTATTCAACCTAAGACTCAAAGAACTCAAGATTTCTGGAGCTCTTTCTATGCATACCTACCTCTACTCTGGTACTATGTCTCAAAGATTACAGTCACCTCAGCCTCCCCAAACTCTGATGTTTTGGTCTTCATTCCAGCAAGTTTGTCACATCTACTTGTGTCCTCTTTCCTTGTGGTCTGGAAAGTGGCTCCAAGCTGAAAGCCAGAAATATTGGAGGGAGCACTTCATTTGTTTCTGTTTCCCAGTGATCACAATTCTGCACTTGTGTTGTACAATGAAAACAAATATTTCATACATTTTGCCCAATTTTCTTATTTACTGGTAAAAGGGCAAGTCCAGTTTCAGTTAATTTTCATGTCTGGGAGAAGTTTCTTCGCAATTGCTTCTTGCACTGCTAAAATTGTTCTTACTAAAGTCAATAAAAATACTTTTCTGGATGAATCAAACTGTCTTCTCTAACATTCTTCCCTGCTGTCACTGACAGGCTATTACTTCCTTTCTCCCCAGGAATCTAAAGGACTGCATTTCTCTAGTTTTTGTTTTAGCAACCCATCTGTTCTTTGAGCTTTTCTCTGCTAGTGTTACTTCATTGTAGCTTTTCCTGTGCATGGGCCTCCTCGAGGGTGCTCCTTGAGGCTCTTTCTCCTCCATTATCCAGCTCCTTTTTGGGGATCCCTACTCTACTGAATGTGGGTTGGCAGTATGTCTGCTGGCTGGATGAGAAGGATTCTCTCCATATCTGGGTTTCCCCTTTTGTAAGAGCCTAAGTATCAGCTCATTCTCACCATTTGTATAACACAGAGACCCTACATTTTCCACTCCAAAATTTAAAAACACAGGTGCATTAAATATATTATGTAGTACATACAAACTGTGTAGAGAATAATATTACAATCGCCCACCAATCTAACATCCAACTAGAGTACATATACATAAAGCAATACAGATATAGTTAGAGCCCTCAGTGTATCCCTCTCAATTGTGTTCCCCTTTCTACCATCCTTCTAGAAAGTAAGGTGTGTGTATGTATATATAACTACATATATACTCTCTCTATATATCCCTAAGCAATAAATAGCATTTTATGTGTTTTTAAGCTCCATTAATTAAATAATTAATTAATTCATCCATTTCTTCACAGTTACAGCTTTTCTGAGCTGCTGTGTCTAGACACAGCAGACAAAACAAAGAGACGCTCAGTAGAACTCTACTTACCAGGGGCTAAGAATTCTCCCAGTAGAGTGATCATCTTAAGGGACAAAAGAGCCAGTACAACTGCTTGACCTGAAATACAGTCTTGGACATCTTGGGAGAAGAGCAATTCTGGTTGAAGCAAGGGTTTGCCATTTGTTTTTCATTTGTTTGTTTGTTTTTGTATGTGTGTGTGTGTGTGTGTTTTATATTTAGAGAGAGAGATGAAGGGAGAGGGAGAGAGAGATAGAAACATCAATGAGGGAGACACATGGATCGGCTGCCTCCTGCATGCCCCCACTGGGGATCGAGCCCACAACCTGGGCATGTGCCCTGACCGGGAATCAAATTGGCGACCTCTTAGTCCATGAGTCAGTGCTCAACACCAGCTGTGCTGCCATTTGGTTTTGTTTCCTGACTTCATGGCAGAATTCTGGGGAGAAAAGAAAAAGGTCACAAGGAATAACTGACTACAGCTACTACTAATGCCACCACCACAACTACCATTATCATATGTGTCCCACATGCCCATTATGAGTCAGGCACTATGACAAGTGTTTTTCAAAGCATTATCGTTTATTCCCAATACAATCCTCAAAGTAAGCATACTTGTCCCCATTTTATAGATGGAGAAACCAAGGCTACAAAGACCTTAGCCACACCTTTCTCCTGAACACAGACTCTCATTGAATGAGCATCCATTTGGAGAGTCCACAGATGTGTTAAACACAACAGTCCAAAATTTATCTCTGCTTATAGCCTCTCTCCCCTTTATTTCTTTAATGATTGTGTGTGGGGGGTCAAACATCTCACATCTAGGTCTGATCAATCACTGCCCTGCTCTACAGTCTTCAATAGCTTCTCAGTGCCTAAAGCGTTAAGTACAAACTCCTCACCCCAGCATTCAGAATTTCCTGTAGTAGGCCCCCAATCTGTGTTCCACATTTATCTCCTACACCCCAGCCTAACTAAACTATTTTCTGTTCTCCAAATATGCCATACATATTTCCATTTAAGCAACCTTGCTCATTCTGTTTCCCTACCAGAATGTTCTCCACTTTTCTTCTTCATACCTACCCTTTGAAATTCTATGCATTCCTCAAGGTTAATTGTGAATGTCCAGCTTGTTTCTGTCACCTGTTCTTCATTTCCCCATCAGAATAGTATTTTTCCTCTTTAATTCTAATTGCATCTTGTTTGTACATCTCTTATTTATTCTGTGATTCTCTGTGTGCTTGACTTTTCTTCTTCATGAAACCATAATCTAAACAAGCAAATGCTATGCCCCCCTTGCCTTTATTTTCTTAGCACCTCCTAGCACATAAAAGGAAACACCTTGTAAATCATTGAACTAATGTAGTATTTTTTCTCTTACAAAGAATACTCAAGTAATTCATTTTGAAATATGGAGTCCAACATGTACAAGGACTGGAATTGCATCTTACACAAGGTTAGGGTCATTCTCCAGTCCTGTCTCACACCCTGGACCCTAATTAGTCTGGGAAATACAATCACTATAATTCAGTGTGAGGGAGTGGGACTTAGCTACTGAGGGTAAGAAAAGGCCTCAGCTGATCAAGAAGCTGGGAAAGTTGGAAGCTTTACATAGGCCTTGCCTAAAACTAGGAGATTCTCAATTGGTAGATAGATATCTACTTTCTCATCATGAAAAGAGTGTATCATAGTTTTGTGTGAAAGATGGTTGGGATTAAGGACACAGATGAATGAATGTGTGTGTGTACATATAGTGTGTCCAGAGAGGTCACTAAGCCCTATTTGTGAATAGTGAGGCCTGCTTTGTTCCTGATCCTTGGCCCAGTGCCAC
This sequence comes from Molossus molossus, assembly GCF_014108415.1. NCBI lineage: Eukaryota > Metazoa > Chordata > Mammalia > Chiroptera > Molossidae > Molossus > Molossus molossus. The sequence continues at coordinate 37,297,669 of NW_023425356.1, forward strand.
AGCACATGCAAGAGGCCTTCCTGGGCCCTGGCTCTCTCCTGTGTGGTCTTACTGACCACTTGGCACTGGAGACCACTTAGGCATATAACAGGGTACATACCTTTGGCTCATTCGTTTCCGTCTTGAATTTCTTTCCTTAAAGAGGAAACGATGCTGTGTTACTTGTAATTCCTTTCTTTGCTCTGGCCTACTCCAGACTGTCAGCCCAGTCTAGTCTTCATCTCTCCCCATATTAATGTACAACATGTCATCAACTCTTTTTAAAAATAAAAATCCAGATCTCCAGCCTCAATGACCTTTAAAAAAAAAAAAATTAACACAACACGTCTAAACTCAGATTCATCTTCGCTTCCCCTTTTCCTTCCTTCCTCTGACGCTCTTTCCCACTGCCACACCAAAAATTGGCTCAGTTCTAGACTTTGTGGCAACGGCCGCAGTTCATTTGGTCACCCAATGAAAACCCTTACCATTATTTGTAATTCTTCCCTCTGACTTGCCACCTTCCTTTAATCAAATCTCTCTAGTGTTTCTTTTGCAATATTTCTCACATCTATTTCCAAGGCCATTTTTAGTTTTAGCCAATGATCATCAAGGATGGGGGATAGGGTGGGAGTGGGGGGGTTACATTGTCACTTGGGAATTTTTCAAAATTTGGTATAGCTTTACAAAGCTCCAGAGGTGGCCCTGGCTGGTGTTGCTCAGTGGTTAGAGCTTTGGCTCGTGGACCAAAAGATCACAAGTTTGATTCCTGGTCAAGGGCATGTACTTGGGTGATGGGTTCAATCAGCGGCCTGCCGCATGCAGGAGCCAACCAATCGATGTGTCTTTCTCACATCTCTGTTTCTCCTTCTCTGTTCCCCCCCAACACACATACACCCTCCCTCCCTTCCCCTCTCTCTAAAAATCAATGGGAAAAAAATATCCTCAAGTGAGGATTAAAAACAAAAACAAAAAAAAGCTCCAGAGGTGATGCTGACACACTGCTTAGCACCATTCGGTAATGTCTTTATCACCTGGACACCTGCTCTCACCCCTGATCAATCTCTCTGGCTTCCACTTCCTTCAGCCAGTGTTCTTAAAGCTTTCAAAATGACATCTTGCATTCTAATATTCTTCATTCTCCCCACCTACCTCAGGATAAAGTTCAACTTGTTGACATACCATAATCTCATACCGTCTTCTTTCTCTGTAGCTTTCTCAAACCTGGGTGTACCCAAGGGTTTTTCTTACCTTATTTCCTTCTCATTCTACACACTCTGCCCAGGAGAACAAGGGAGTCTTAGAATTCCATCTACTATCTGTACACTGATGACTTTCAAATTTCTATTTTCAGCCCAGATCTCTTTCCTTCCAGACTGCACAATCCAACTGTTTACTGCATGTCTCCAAAATTCAAGTGAGACACTTCGAGTTTAGGAAACATGCAGTAAGCAGTTGGATAGTGTTCTCCCTTATTTCTTGTTTTCATTTTTATTGAATTTATTAGGGTGACACTGGTTAACAAAATTATACAGGTTTCAGGTACACAGTTCTACAACACATCATCTGTACTCTGTATTGTGTGTTCACCACCTCAACTTGTTTTCTTTACTTATGTTATTATGCCCGATCCTCCAGGTCCAGCTGAAATCTCATGTCCTCCACCTCAGCACAAACATCACCTGTAGGATCCTCAGAATTTATTGTCTTGGATCTCATCAAATATTGTCCTGAATGAGAAGATACCTTTTCCTGAACACATACCTCATTGATTCCCCTAGAGTTCATGGCTTCCTTAGGGTTGAGACCATAACATTTAGATATTGTTGCTTGTTTTGTTCATAGGGTGTCCAACTGTCCAGGTTTGTCCAGGATGTAGGACATCCTAGGACAGGGGACTATCAGTGTTAGAATCAGGATGAGTTGGTCACCCTATTGGTTACATAAACATCTGTGGACATCTGTGTGCGCAATAGTGTTTCCTCTGGTACATATTCCCTGCTTTATTTCCACACTTGAACTTTACTTGTGAGCTTTACCCACTGATGGTGAGCTCCATGCAGGTAGACTTGGTTTCATTCATGGCTGTTTTCCAAACACCTGGAATGGACCAGCACATTATAGGAGGTTAATGAATATTTTCTGAATGAATGAATAAGAAATATTGAGCATCATTATATCTCATGATAATCACATTTTCCTTCTGGGTAACAGGACTTCATAGTTCCACATACACAATATTTGTGAAGTGCTAGGCAAGCTTATGGTAGTTGACAGTCCAATCCATTCTATTTCATTTGTGTGTGTGTGTGTGTGTGCGCGCGCGTGCGTGAATGCCTTTGTATAGAATGAATAAAGCTTGAGTATCCACTAATTTTTAAAAGAGAAGAATATTAGATCCCCGAGATGCTACAATATAAAAAATTGCTCCTGAACATGACAAGAGTCACTGGAACCAAACTTCCAGGGGAACAGAAAGGCGTGTCACACAGATGAGAGAAACAGTAAGAGAGGATCTTGTTTGATCTCTTTCTGCCAGATTCCTTTTAAAAGATATAATTTAATATTTTTATTTATTGATTTTTGAGAGAGAGAGAGAGAATTTATCTGTTGTTCCACTTAAATATGTATTCACTGGCTGATTCTTTTATGTGCCCTGACTGGGGATTGAACCTGCAACCTTGGCATATCTGGATAATGCTCTAACAAAGTGAGCTACCTGGCCAGGGATCTGCCAGATCCTTTATATGAATAATGCGTAGTACATAGTAGGTGTTAAATTTATGATGGTGGTTATATTTATACACACCCCCACACACATATTTTTTAAAAGCCATATCCTTTAGAATAGAAGCCAAAGACTAGGATTTGAAAACATTGGAGAAATTTCCAGTTCAGGAATTCCTGAAAATCCTATAATACTGATACTGCTTTTTTAAGCCATAGGCACTAACCGACATTGAAAATATAAGGTTGATTTATTGGATTTTCAAATTGATTATTTTCTGCAAGTTTGAGCTAAAATAGCAAGTCAATAAGAGAGAACAACTTGGCAGCATGCAGCAGCTAGGTGTTTTAATACAGAGACTACCTCAAAACCTACTAGATGCTTCCTCCAGAAGAATGAAAAAGACCACTTTTAGATTTATATAAAATTTGCATATGAGTGGCACATTAAGGAAGCATATAGTATTTTTGCAATCACTGCTCCTCAGAATATACCCAGAGGGCATCCATGTGTTTAATTTAATGTTGCTTTTTCTTTGCCCATTCACTTGCAGGTCAAATTCTGACATAAGGTGTAACATAATATAATTCCTCTGTTGCCATGGGATTTTTTTTTTTTTTGGTAACTTATTGTGTGAAATAAGTAAATTCATTGACTGAGATATGAAAATCTTTTCAGTGATGAAACAATATGGGTAAGCCCTGGCCAGTTTGGCTCAACGGTTAGAGCACTGATCCTTGGACCAAAGGGTCTCCGATTCTATTCTGGTCAAGGGCACATACCTGGGTTGCAGGTTTGATCCCCGGCCCTGGTCGGGGTCATGTGGGAGGCAGCCAATTGACCTCTCTCTCTCTCTCTCTCTCTTTCATTGATGTTTCTCTCCCTCTCTCCCTCCCTCTAAAAATATCAATGAAAAAATATCCTTGGGTAAGGATTAACAAAAAGAAAGAGAAATAACGCTTATAAAAAAAAAAAAAGAAATATGGGTAAGCTAATTTCTTGAATGGGAAGTGTGGTGTTTTTATTTTTGTTTTGTTCTTAATCCATATGAAAACTTAATTTTGTTTCAAGACTCACTTTAAGCATTACTTTTTCTGTTAAATTTTCTCTGATTCTTTCATCCAAACCGAATTTGATCATCTTTCTGCACACAACACCATGAGAAACACTTACGTTATAGTCTTTGATCATTTCTTTATGTTGCCCCTCCTCACGAAATTGTAAGGTCCATGCTTTATTTATCTTTTCATTCCTAGTGTCTGGCATATTGCCTGGCATAGAAGGCACTGGAGAAAATGCTCGCAAGGTTGAATTAAAGTGTGGAGAATTTGCCAATATCAGGCTTTTTAGTCCCACTCTGCAAGGACAAGAAGATATAGCATGAGCTGAGCCCCTTCAAACTATATCTTAGTTTCTCATCTCTACAGGTAAAGGATTGGGTGCACCAGGGGCTATCGGACATTTACAATTATAGCTCAGTTAGATGGGGCAAAAGACCTCACAGCTAAAGAAAAATGACTCAGTGATAATCATAAAGTATAAGTATACCACCATGTCTTGGGAAAAGTAATAATACCTTTGCTGTGCCAACAGCCCACATTTAATCCTTCTGAAAGTCCTAGGTACTCCTCTAAAATCAGTCTCTAACCTAAACATCTCTACTGCCACTGGCCTAGTCTAGGATTCCTGGCTGATCAACACAATAGCCTGTACAGTAGCCCACAACAAATTGATTTCATAATAATAAGCTTAACTAAAAGCAATTTATAATTAAAAAGCAAAAATGGTAACAATCGAAAACCATGAGTATTGATCCTACCCTGTTAACAAAGGGCCCTTCCTGGGAATTTCAGGAATTTTAATCATCTTGATGTGCACTTGTGCTTGCACGGTGGCCAGAAAGACAGCATAGAATTAAAGTCCTTGAAAAAAATCAAGAACAGTGCTGAGTTTAGTTTATGAAAACTAAATTTCAATAAGCTTTTATGACTCACATAACAAGTTATTAGTAAGAAGATCTCATTGCATGTAGAAACAAAAGTCTCCTGTAATATAGTTAAAAAGTAAGTAAATAAATAAATGATTTTCCAAATTGAATCATTTTGAGGCCCGAGAGAAGGACATACTGGAGTCAGGTATCAACTTGACTAAACCTGTACTGATCAGCCTTTAAAGTTCTTTCAACTTTCATATTTTGTTGATGTATAGCATGCATATATACATATCTATTACATGAGTGAATTAATAAATGAAATAATGAATGAGTGAATGAAAATGAATAAACTGGAAGAACTCTGGGAACTCTTACTCTACCTAGCCAGTTTGCTAAGTGGTTAGAGCATCAGCCCGCAGACCAAAGAGTCTCGGGTTCGATTCCAGTCAAGGGCATGTACCTTGATTGCGTTTTGGTCTCGGTCACATCAATGTTTCTCTCGCTCTCTCTCCCTCCCACTCTATCTGAAGATAAATGGGAAAATATCCTTGGGTGAGGATTTAAACAAAACAAAACAAAAAATGGAACTCTGGAAGATTCTTGAAGTCTAGAGGAGTGGTTTCCAAACTTGTTCAGGTGATGAAATATGTATAAATCATGTACCTTCTGGGTTGTTTTTTTTTAAATCCTCATCTGAGGACATTTTTCCATTTTTTGTTCAGATAGAGTGGGAGGGAGAGAGAGAGAGAAATATCAATGTGAAAGGGACACATCGAGTGGCTGCCTCCTACACAACCCAACCAGGGCCGGGGACAAACTGCAACCAATGTACGTGCCCTTAGCGGGAACCGAACCCGGGTCTCTCTGGACCACAGGTCAACGCTCTAACCGCTGAGCCAAACTGGCTAGGGCCTGGGGAGCTTCTTAAAATGTGAATTTATTAAATCTTAAGGAAGTAAATATGTATCTCTGGAAGCACATACAAGAATCTGCTGCCAATTGTTATCTTCAAGCAGGGGAACTAGATGTTGGGAGATGGAAGTGGGAGTGGGACTTCTCCTGTTACCCTCTTACTCCTTTTGAATTTTAAATAATTTGAATGTATTTAAATGAAAAGGAGTGCAATATTAAAAATTATCATTTTTAGGATAAATCAGATACTATTTTGATTTAGATTCTGGTACGGTAAAGTGGTAGCAAGAATCAGGGGAAATTTTAGTTTTGTAAATTTGGGAAATACTACTACTGCAGATGAAGCATGTTTGTCTGGTATTCTATTGGAGCACAGTTTGGGAATCATGCTTGAATGTGTTTTAGAGAATTTCACAGTGATGGGAAAAGAACACTGTCTCTGTTGTACTTTTTTTTTTTTTTTTTTATCCTCACCCGAGGATATTTTTCCATTTTTTGTACAGATAGAGTGGGAGGGAGAGAGAGGAAGGGAGAGAGAGAGAGAAACATCGACGTGAAGGGACACATCGAGTGGCTGCCACCCGCACGACCAACCAGGGCCTGGGACAAACTGCAACCGAAGTACGTGCCCTTAGCGGGAACCGAACCCGGGTCTCTCCAGACCGCAGGCCGACGCTCTAACCGCTGAGCCAAACTGGCCAGGGCCCTGTTGTACTTTTTAAAACCATTAAAAGGTCCAGCCAATGTGGCTCAGTGGTAGAGCATCAACCCATGCACCAAGAGGTCACAGGTTCAATTCCCGGTCAGGACACATGCCCAGGTTGTGGGTCAGATCCCCAGTGTGGGGCATGCAGGAGGCAGCCAGTTGATGTTCTCTCTCAGCAATGTTTCCATCTCTCACTTCCTCTCTCTATAAAAATCAATGAAGGAAACAAATAAATAAAACCATTAAAGGACCATGATTTTGCTGTCATGCAAACTAGGCGTTATTAATAAAATAATTAGATCAATAAGTGTTGTTATGTTTATAGATCAAGGAAATCAAGTCATGTGAGGACAAACCAATTCAAAGGATTCACCAGTGATGAAGCCTTGGCTTTGGCCTCTAAATCACTGTTTACTGAGGGTCTTCACAGATGGGAAGAGGCAGTAGTTCAGGAGTACATACAGGTTAGTACTGAGATCCAGTTCCTGTTAGATGATTCTTAGATACTAAATCTCTGTTTAGGACTCAGATACCTTATTTACTCAAGACAGTGCATGGGAAATAAATATTTGATAAATACATATGTGTATAAAATGATCATGTGTATAATTTTTACTTTCCCAAGTGGTTTCTTTCATGTGTCACATTTAAAACTCATGCCAACCTTATAAGGAAGGCTGTTTTTTTTTCTTTTTTATCCTCACCCGAGGACATTTTTGCATTTATTTTGAGAAAGAGCAGCAGGGAGAGGGGGAGGAAGAGGAAGAGAGAAAGAAACATCGATGTGATAGAGATACACCAAGTGGCTGCCACCCACACGACCCCAACCGGGGCCAGAGACAAACTGCAACCGAGGTACCTGCCCCTAGCAGGAACCCAACCTGGGCCTCTCTGGTCCGTGGGCTGATGCTCCAACCACTGAGCCAAACTGGCCAGGGCAAGAAGGCTGTTTGCTTAGTGTTTTCTCATATACAAATGTGGAAACTAAGGCTCTGGAGAGGGTGAGTGACTTGATAGGATCATAATTTGATAAGCAATCAAGTCAGGCCTTTTGATTCGTGGGCTATCATTCTTTCCATCTCCCCAAAAATGTTTGGCGATTTGAATCTGGAATGACATTCATTTCTCTTTTCAGGTCTTGACTCACTCTTCTTAAAACACTGTGTTTAAGCCCTGGCCAGTTTGGCTCAGCGGTTAGAGCGTTGGTCTGTGGTCCAGAGACACCTGGGTTTGGTTCCCGCTCAGGGCACCTACCTCGGTTGCTGTTTGTCCCCGGCCCCAGTAGGGGTTGTGTGGGTGGCAACCAGTCGATGGGTCTCTCTCACATCGCTGTTTCTCTTTCTCCCTCCCACTCTATCTGAACAAAAAATGGAAAAGTGTCCTCGGGTGAGGATTAACAAAAAGAAACAAAAACACTGTGCTTAAAATTCTTCCTCAAGAGGCCATTTCAGTAAGCCCAGATAATTTTGATGGTTCTAAGCCTACCAGCAACTTGTTTGTAGTATCTATTTTCTATCTATTCTATTATCTATTTTCCAATACCTATTATTTATCATATTTCAGTATGAATTTTAGTTTTAGTCCATTATTTTGCATTGTGCTATTTATTTTGCCTTCTTATCCTATATAAATTCTCTTTATTATAAAAAGTATTATCCCTGACTTACAGATGTCTATAATCTATATTGAATAATATCCAGATGACTAGAGAATGGTACTTATAAACTTTTATGTGCATAAAAATGATGTAGGACGCTTATTAAAAATAGATCTCTCAGGCTTGGCCAGTTTTGCCCAGTGGTTAGAGCGTTGACCTGCAGTCCAGAGAGTCTTGGGTTTGGTTCCCGCTAAGGGCATGTACCTCAGTTGCAGTTTGTCCCCGGCCCTGTTTAGGTCATGCAGGTGCCAACCATGCCATGTCAATGTTTTCTCTCTCTCCCTCCCCCTCTATCTGAACAAAAATGGGAAAAATGTCCTCAGGTGAGGATTAAAAATAAATAAATAAATAAAAATAGATCTCTCAGTACTTTTCACATAGGTTCTGATTCTGTTTGTCTGAGGTCAAGTCCAAGAATTTGCACTTTAAATACACCTCGGAGGATTCTGATGTAGACAATCCAATGACACTTTCAGAAACCCTGCCCTTGAGAACAAAAAATTAGATTATGTACTGCACATCTATCCTGTGCTCAGTAGGAGATACAAAGGTGTAAAATAACTGAGTTCTTTCTCCCTTGGTGTTTACAATTTTCAGGGGAAAAAGAGCATAGTGCCATCTCCAATAGTATGTAATGACAGGCCCAGTGAGTGATGTAGATAATAAATGCCATAGGAATCTAAAAAAGGGAGGCATCACTTCTGGCTAGATTATCATGAATGGCTTCATCAAAGACGGGTTGAGCTGGGGTTTGACGAAAAGATAAGTTTCAAAAAGATAGGAAAAAAGTAGATTATTTCAAGAAGTTGAACGCTAAAGACTGAGGGTCAAAGAAATGCAACAACTACTTTTAGGGGATCAGTATATGGAATGATGTTGGAACTGAAAAAAGAATTTGTGTAGGAGAACCTGGTAGGACTTATGCCTGGAAAGACAGCTGGTAGTTAGATTGAGGAGTCTCAAATTTGGACTCTATTTTTTAAGTGCTAGGTGGTTCTTCAAACGTACCAATAAGATAAACGTGGTGGTTTTTAAATTTAATTGAGGTAAGACTGGGTTACAACATTATAAAAGTTTCAGATGTGCAACATTATAATTCAACATCTGCATCCACTACATTGTACTCACCACCAACTGACTCCCTTTATCCACTTCACCCTCACTTTAAGCCCCCCTCCCCTCTGGAAACCATTAATCTGTTGTCTGCCTCTGAGTTTGTTTTTTTATTTTTGTTTTGTTTTTACATTCCACATATGAGCGAAATAATCTGTATTTGTCTTTTTCCGTCTGATTTATTTCACTTAGCATAATACTCTCAAGGTCCATCCACGTTGTTGCAAATGGGAAGATTTCACCTTTTTTAAGGCTGTGTAGTATTCCATCGCATATAATACCACATCTTTATCCATTCATCCCTCAATGGACACTTAGATTGTCTCCATACCTTGGCTATTGTAAATAATACTGCAATGAACATAAGTTTGCATGTTATCTTTTCAAATTATTGTTTTCATATTCTTCAGATGAATAACCAGAAATATAATACCTGGATCATATGGTAGTTCTATTCTTAATTTGTTTAGGAATTCCCATAATATTTTCCATTATGGCTGTAATAATTCACATTCCTATCAACAATGAAGATTTGGGTTTACCAGTTTAAACTGCCAAGTCCAAGAGAGACACACTACTCAGCTCACTTATTCATTTTTATTTTCTAGGCTTAAATTTGGGCTTAATAGTTTTTAAATACTCCTACTCCATAGGTGTTTAACCATTTTTTATGTAAATGACAAATAAATTTCTGAATTTTGTTTAGTACTTTCTGTACTTTGGGTAGTGAGGGTCTTATAATAGAGAGAGAACATTTGGTTCTCTTTGTGATACTTCTTATATAACACTCACTTATTTCTATTAAGCATCATTATATGGAAAACATGTATTAAAAACGTCACGACCCATCTTTGTCCTTAATAAATTTAATATTTAGACGAAATCAACAAGGAAGAGAGCCTAGTAAGAGTAAATGGCAAGACCCAAATCCACAAACCACTGATCAGCAAATTTGTACTCGTTCTGCTGGAGTAGTTGAAGGCCCTTTTGGCTGAAGGCGTGAAAATTAGTGGGATATTAAGTTGATATGAGAAATCTCTTCTTTAAGGGTGTAGATGTGAAGAAACCTTTGAAGTAGTAGACGCCTAAGCCTGGGAGAAAACAATTCTCGAGAACCGCGGTGCCAAAGCCACTACAGACCTACAAATTTACTCTGCAACTACCAATTACGCGGTTTAGGGCCAGCGAGGCTCCAAGGCCCGCCCAGGAGTCCAGTAACTCGCTCTGATTGGACGAGCCCACTTCCTGGCTTTCCCCGGGCTCTTTCGCTCGTCAATTATACTATGGGTTCCCCACCCTACTTTTGCCCCCGCCCCCTTCAGTGACGTAACACCGGACGCTGTTTCCCGCCCCTGTCTTCAAGCTCCCACCAGTCGCTTCAGTTCCTCATTGGCCAGCAGACAGGAGAGGGAAGGAAAGGGGTCTTCTATTTTGCTCTTTAAACTACCCCCTCTAGTTTCCTGCTTTTCTAATAAGCTGTCAGGAGAGCAGTTATCCCGTAAAGCTGTCGCGAAGCTGTACAAAGATGTTTACTGGTGGAGGGGCACTTCCCCTCCCAAGAAAATTCATTGCGCTGTTGTTGCGCAGGCGGTGTTCCGCTCGCCGTAGTCACTTACGATTGGCTGGGATAAAAGTCCCTCACACAGCCACGCCCCACTCCTCTCCCTAACCTCTCAGTTTGAGACACCTTCTAGGAGGCCACGCCTTACCGCGTTACTGCCGCTTAGCCCTGCGATTGGCTGAGAGAGCTGGCATGCTTTCCCACCCACTACTCCCTCCGGAGTATTCCGAGAGGCTGGCGGGACCCCGCGGAAGTTGTCAATCTCCTCCCTCCCCACCCCTCGCGAGGCCCCTCCCCCGGGCCTCACGCCCCGGCGCGCGCGCGCGCACACACTCCCCCCTCGCGCGTCCCCACCACCTTCTCAAGTTGTAGCGGACGCTCGCTGGGGGTTCTGCGTGGGCGGCGGAAGGGCGCGTGGGGGAGGGGGCTCGGAGAGCTCCGCACCGTGAGGAGCGCGAGTGTGCGCGCCCAGAGCCCGGGCGGCGGGTTACCGCCACGGGAGATGAGGGGACCGCGCTGACAGGAAAGAGCGGGCACCGCGGCGGAGGCTCGGAAGGGACCCGCGATGGCAGCGCCTTGAGAGGAGGCTCCAGGGACGGCGGGCTGCACTGGCAGCGGCCACTGAGGTGCGGGCCGGCCGGCCGGCGACCTGGACTGAAGGGGCGAGAGGCGCGCTCTGCGCCCGCACCCCTGCGCCCTCGCCTCAGTTGTCTAAACTTCGGGCTCCCTCCCACCCGCCCTCCGCACCCGGAGTCAACAACTTCTTCGCCCCCCTCCGCCCCCGCCCTCGCCCCCGCCAGCCCCCGGAGCCCGCCGCGCGCCGGGGACCGGGAACCTCCGGCCCTGAGATGCGGCCGTGAGGCGTTGGCGGGCAGCGAGGAGAAGCTCGGCGGCGCCCGGGAGCGGGGGGACGGTGTGGCCGGGGGGACGGGGCGGAGGGGCGCGACCGCTCCGCGCCTCACCCCCGCCTCCTCCTGCTGCCGCTGCCCGTGCCGAGCTAGCAGCCGCCGGAGCTGGCGAGCGCCAGGGCCGCGGAGATGTCGTCGCCGCCGCCGGCGGGGGCTGCCAGCGCCGCCATCTCGGCCTCGGAGAAAGTGGACGGCTTCACCCGGAAATCGGTGCGCAAGGCGCTGAGGCAGAAGCGCTCCCAGGGCTCGTCGCAGTTCCGCAGCCAGGGCAGCCAGGCGGAGCTGCACCCCTTGCCCCAGCTCAAAGGTAACCTCGCGGGGGGCGCCCGCGGAGCCCTTGCCTGCTGGGGCTCCTTCTGCCCGGCGGAGGCTGGGGTGCGGGTCGCGTTCCCCGCGGCGCCCCCGCCCCCCGCGTCCAACAGGTTTGCTGGGCAGAGTCGTGCTTTCCTCTCCCCGACTCCCTGAACTCCCGCCGAGCGGAGGCCGGCAGCCCCCGCCTGCGCGCTCGCTCACCTGCCGGCTACTGCAGGTCGAGTGTGCCCCGCGCGGGCGCCGCCGCCTCCCCGGGCCGCCTCGCCGGCTCGCCCGCTCGCCCGCAGCCTGCCCCACCTCCGACCTTCCTTTCCGAGACCCGGCTCTGCTGACGGCGCGGCGAGCCCCCTGCCTTCCCACGGAAAGCGTCCGTCCGCGCCCACCTGCCCTAGCTCCCTCCCACGATTGTTCCCGGAGCCCTGCAGCCCCGGAACCCCACTGCCGGCGACCTGGCCTTTGGGTACCTTGAAAAAGAAAAAAGCCTTTAAAAAAACCTGGCCGGTCTAGTGTCTTAGTAACGGGGTCGTTAGGGTTCAGGGTTCTCCTTTGGCCCAGAGACTGGAAGGACCTAAAATACTTCGAGAAGGTGTTCACGGTCGATTTGGAGGCGCTCGAAGCAGTGAGGGGAGTGTTGCCTCGCGGCGGCCTGGGACCTGGGTTCGCGGGGCAGTGACCCCGGCGCTTCGTCGGGTCCTGCAGCAGTTCCAGGTGGTATCCGAGCCTAATGCCTTGCAGGAGGACTTGGCTCGCTTACCGCTCCCGCTAAGTTTAGAGGGTTTTTAATAAATTGTTTCCTGGTGTACAGTTTAATCTTTGAGAACGACTGTATTTTAACGTTTCCGTTTTTTATGAGATCGAAATCATCGTGGAACAAGATGAATAATGCTCCTAGTTAAGATAATTTTCGACGAACGAAACCTAATGGAAATCTGGATCATCTGTTTTGCAAGGCCAGGAAATTAAAGGTTTATACTAAAATAGATACATGTTCAGCAGATTTTTCAGTCCATTTATGTTCTTCAAGGCCAATCTGGTTCTGATTTGTCTTTGGGCCTATGAATCCAGTCTTAGTTTGGCTAGGAGTCTAAAGAAAACCCCAGATCAAATCTCAGTTGACCTACATACAATAGCTCTGGAACCCCATTCAGACCCTACGTGGCCCTGCCTCTTGGGGTGCTTCTAAGTCAAGAGCATTCCAGAGCCAGAATCAGATTGGCTTTTTTTTTTTTTTATCCTCACCGGTGGATATTTTTTCCATGGATTTTTGGAGAGAGTGGAAGAGAGGAAGGGAGGGAGATTGAGATTGATTGGTTGTCTCCCGCTTTCGCCTTAAACAGGGCGGGGGACCTGCAATCCAGGTACGTGCCCTAGACCGGGAATCGAACCCGATACCCTTCCATCTTGGGCCCTCGGTGGACACTCTAACCATGGAGCAACACCAGCCAGGGCTTAAACTATCTTTTTAAATGTTTTATTTAAGATATGTATAGCCTGTTATTGCATTTATCACTTGCTTTTTAGCATACAAAATATTGTTAAAATTTATATATTATAGTCATTCGTAAACCACAAAGTAGGCATTACCAAGACTTTAATTTTTGAGTAATGTCATAGCTATAAAAGAATATCATTTTACCTTGACGTGCTATTCGTGGATTTAAAATCTTAAACTTAATTACAACATCATAGTTACTTTATTGATTTTTAATATGTTTTTATTGATTTTTTTTTTTTTTGTAAGAGTGAGAGGAAGGGAGAGAGAACCATGATTGGCTGCCTCCTGCACGCCCCCCACTGGGGATCAAGCCTCCAACCAGGGCTTGTGTCCTGACTGGGAATGGACCCGGGACCTCTCAGGACGTGGAAGGACACTCAATCCACTGAGCCACACTGGCCAGGCTATTACTGATTTTTTTCATTAAATTGTTGAATTGTTTTTACGGTTTGAAGGTTTAGTACTAGTGTTTTCCTTTCACATTCAGTAGTCATCTAAGTTATATGGTATATGGTTCAACAAGTTGAAGGTGCCATTGAATGTTTATTTATAGTATTTAGGTCATTAGTAAAGAAAAGAAAAGTGAATTGAGATTATTGCTATATATTTTGCACTAAAATAGAATTTAAAGCAAATTTGATTGAGGAAATTGAGACCCTTATTTGGATTACCCCAGTAGGAAAAATTACTTTTACTCCAGATGTCAAAATGCTTGAAAAGTGATTTTTTAAAAAAATTCAGTTGCTTCACTTCGTACTTTGGCAGTGTACTTGATACCACAGCGTTGTGTGCTTTTTCTGTCAGTAGTAGTTTTTTCCATTTGTGGCCTTAACAAAAACCAGTGGAAAGTCCTTTAGTATGTGTATGAAAGAGAATTTTTCTTCCTGCTCTGAAATATAATCTTACTGTGCAGCCATTCAGATATCTGTGGGCATCCAAGATCTTTCAAGTGTTTCCACCACCCTGCTTATGTTACACTTTGTCCACATGGATCTAAAGTGGAAAAGTGCCTGCTATTTTCCTCAAAGCATGCTATGGGTAGGAAGTAACAAAATAATACAACTTTTTCATCTATAAGAAGTTTATTTGTGCAGAGTCATTTAGTAAGTGGGTTGCAGGTTTTTAATGGTGAAAATGTTCAGAGTAAATTCTGTTTTGCTATAGAAAGTATTTAATAAGCCTTGTTAAAAGAATTTTTTTAAAATGAGAAACTGTTATTATGTGGGTCTTAAAAATTAAACTTTTATATTGTAGAGCTTAAATTTTTTTTTCCAAAACACTTAAGTTTCTTGTTAATGTAAATCTTGTAAGCACCTCTGAGAACAAGGTACTAGAAAACAAAAATGGGTGCATCTTATCAATCATTTATTTCTGTATTTAAATTTATGGTAGTATAGCACTTAATTTTTCTACCTTAAACTTCTGTTAACCAACAGTTAGGAAACTTCTAACTTATATCTGTTATTCACAATAGGAAATTTTTCAATCTGTTTAACCTATTTTAAGTCTGAAGGGTTGGTTTGATAAAGTAGTAGATGCCTTACATTTATAGACTATGTAGCATTTACAAATTATTTTACACTTTGACTTATTTTTATTTTTTATTATAACTCATCACAGGTTAAACAATCCAAAGGTGTGTAACTCCTCATTCCTGGTATTCCTTGCTTTTTCACACCTACTATTGTGTGACAGACAATCCACAGCTCATTGTATTTTTATAAACATTACATTTCATTGGGTTATCCCAGTAAATCTGTGCAAGACCAGTATTATTCCCATTTTATCTATGAGAGAAAATTGAGGCTTAAACAGCTTAGTTTCAGGCCTGTATTTATCTGGATGGTACCCAGGTCAAATGATTTCAATTTTTTTTTTTAATCCTCACTTGAGGATGGATATATATATATATATATATATATATATGTATATATATTTTTTTTTCCCATTTATCTTCAGATCGAGGGGGAGGGAGGGGAAGAGAGAGAGAGAGAGAGAGAGAGAAAGAAAGAAAGAAAGAAAGAAAGAAAGAAAGAAAGAAAGAAAGAAAGAAAGAAAACAAAACAAAACAGACATCAAGACATCGATGTGAGAGACACACATGGATTGGTTGCCTCCTGCATGACCTCCACTAGGCCTGGGATGAACCACAACCAAGATACGTGCCCTTGACCAGAATGAAACTCGCTACTCTAGTCCCCGGTTTGATGCTCTAACTGCTGAGCCAAACGAGCCAAGGCAGATTTCAGTATTTTTGCTGTTAGCCTATTTTATGAAAATTTGAAGCAGTATGATAGAAAGAGTTGGGTCATTGGGGTCAGTCCTGAGTCACAGGGAAATTTTTAATCTTTCTGAGTTGTTTTCCTTATCTGTAAAATGGGGATAATACATTCTATCTCACCAGGATTGTGGGGATGAAGTGAAATAATGTAATTAAAGTGCCTAAAAATAGGCAGTCAAAGAATGTTAGCTTTCATTCTCTATAATATTTGAAAATTCAGATTAAAAATATTTTTAAAAATGAAATGTTCATATAAATTCTATTCTTTCCTAATGTACTTACAGTATGATTTTATTTATAATCAGTTTTCATATATGATTTATGTGAAGTGAAGCTATAACATTTTTCAGCATAAGTGTGGAAGTGGAATTAAGGTAGAGTCAGCCTCTTTAAAATATTGAAAGCTATAGTTAGAAGTTTTTACCAAGCAAAGAAATTGAGTTAGTATATAGATGAAGAAGTATATAGACGTATGTTTCTCATAGGAGACAGCCAGTAAAGAACTGAATGAAGCTGGTTTTGAGATTGAAGTCTTCTTCAGATGAGGTGAAGAACTTCCAAGTATCACTCAGATTCTTCGTTGGTATATTCTTAGAAAGTGAGTCCCACTGGAATTCTGGAGGCCAGTAACAGTGGTACCGATTTGAAGTGCCTTGCTTACCTTTAGGAGGGAAAAATTTTTCCCCACCTTGAATTATGTGGTCTTTTGGGGTAACAGAAACAAGAACACTGACATGATCTGAAGTTTCATAACTATTTACCTTTTGTTGGGGGAAAATACTGCTAACTTAACATTTAAGGTTTGTAGATGTTCTCAAAGTTAATACCACTCCTTCTAAGCCCCAAATCCTACTTTGTAATCAACATGGCACTAAATGAGAGTTGAAATTCATCAGAATATGTTAAGAAAAAGGCTTGATTATAAAGGGATATAACATTTTAAGACTATTTTCTGGAAGTAATGTTATAGTTGTTCTGGAAGACTTATTTTATAATTTCTTAAAATTTTTTCTGGATATACAGTACTTCTTAGAGAAATTGAAATAGTGTCCATTGCTGGTTTTCACACGAAGGAAAGATTTGTTTGTCTAATTTAGTATCTTAAGAATTATTTTTAGGGTCAAACTTCTTTCCCCCAGTTTTATTACATTCTCCTATTCTTTTAAAAAGTTTATTTATAATCCTCAACGAGGATATTTTTCCATTTATCTTCAGATGGTGGTGGTGGGGGGGGGCATACACACCCATCAATGTGAGAGAGAGACATCAACTGGTTGCCTCCCATATGACCCTGACCAGGGCCAGGAACGAACCGTAACCAACGTGCCATTGACCAGAATTGAACCCAAGATTCTTTGGTCCTTGGGCTGATGCTCTAACTGTTGAGCCAAACTGGTCAGGGCCATTCTCTTATTCTTAATTGAATTTTGGATTGTTGGAAGTGTCTAATTGAATAAAGTGATAATACAGTAAAATGTATTTACTAAAATAGTGTGGTCATTGAGATAGAGCACCACCAGTCAATAAATAGTGGATTTGAGTTGTCTTCCTGAATTATTGATGACTCAGTTGCTTTGGGCTAGGTGTTTAATCCCTTTGAACTTTAGTTTAAATGTTTTTACTGGTAAGAATAACATTTTCCCTTGATAAAATTACTAAGATGAATTAGTCCTTAATGAGTTACTGTTCCTCTTTGGATGACAAAGCTTTATCAACAAAAATAATACATTTGGGAAATAGATTTTTGTTATTTATATTTTAAATATAATTTTTTAAATTTGTAAAAAGCTAGGGATAGAGACCAGCTTACTTTTATTTTTATGTGTTTAGCACTCTGATTCTCAACCCTGGCTGAGAGATTTAAAAAATAGTTCTCCACCCTGGAGAGAGACTAAATTAATTGGTCTAAGGTGAGATCCAGGCATTTGTATTTTTTATTTTTTTTCATCCTCACCCGAGGACATTTTCCCATTTTTTGTTCAGATAGAGTGGGAGGGAGGGAGAGGGAGAGAGAGAGAGAGAGAGAGAGAGAGAGAGAGAGAGAGAGAGAGAACATCCGACGTGAAAGGGACACATCAAGTGGCTGCCACCTGCACTGGGACAAACTGCAACCAAGGTACATGCCCTTAGTGGGAACCGAACCCGAGTCTCTCTGGACTGCAGGCCGATGCTCTAACTGCTGAGCCACACCGGCCAGGGCTAGGCATTTTTAAAAGCTCCTAGGTGATTCTACTGTGCAGCCAGGGTTGAGAATCACTAGTTTAGCATTATCTGTCTATTGATTTAATTCATTAATTAAGACTTGGACCTTTTCTCTCCGATATTCATGGCTCATTACCCGCCTTATTAACATTTCCTGCCCTTACTTCACCTCCTATTTACTTTTCACTCTCTTAACTTTGCTGCCCCCTGTGGCTGACCAGCTGCTTTCCTGAAGGGGTTAGTGCTGTCCAAGATTCTGGAGTTTTAGGTATGATGATATGATTCTACTGGATTTTGCTAGTTATCATAAAACTCGACTGTTATCATTTGATACTAGATGATCAGTTTTTCTTTCCTTTGTGATTTTTGGAGCTGTGCCTGAGCTGCCAAGTAAAAGTGAGAACATATGATAGAAGCTCTCCTCATTTTAATCCCATCATTTGGAGTAATATGATTCCAACCATTTTGGAGTGTAAAACTGATGATTGTTCTGTTTCTTGAAGATTTAGAATATTACTATTGTATGTGTTGAATATCAGGTATTAAGTGAACTATTCTTGAGTTTAACTGTGTTTTGGGGCATGCCTTGTATTTATTTAGCATTAAGAAATGTTTTTCTCACCCTGGCCGGTGTGTCATCCTGTGCATGGAGAGGTGTCCAGTTCCATTCGCGGTTAGAGCACTCCATTCCCCATGAGGGCACATGCATAGGTTTCGGGCTTAATCCCCAATAGGTGGCATGCAGGAGGTAGCTGGTCGATGTTTTTCTCTCTCCCTCTCTCTCTCTCAAATCAGTAAAAACATGTTTAAAAAAAATTTTTTTTAAAGAAATGTTTTTCTCCAGAGTATTTTCACTACTATCATCTTAATCTTGACCACAGCTTTTTATCAAAGGTTAGGGCAGCAAGGACCTGGAGCCACTTATATTCCATCCATATCTCTATTTTGTTTTTGGCCTTTCTGCTAACCAGTTTGAATACCTGTAATTTGTCCATTTGTTGTTTTGAGTCAGTGTTCTGTTGTTTTGAATCATTGTTTTGATGAAGGAATTACCTGTTGGTTGTCTTCTGGCCCTCCTCCCTTTACCACCACCTTCCCCTACCCAGTTATTGATTGTGCTTCTTTCAGTGATGTTTGATGCTATCTTCTAGCAGATTGGTTCTCTTCTGTTTTGTTTATTTTAATATATTTGTGCCTAAATCTGGTTCAAAGTTTTAAAGTAAATAAATTCTGGGTTTTTAATACTATGATAGAAAATAGTGATGTAGGTCTAAAACAAAGAATTGTTTGCTTTTGTGCTTTGCAAATAACATGTAACATTATTGATAGATTTCTTGCTAGGAAGAGTATTGTGTAACATTTGTGTGGAAAAGAAATAGCTGAATTGACTCCCAGATGTGGACATGTGTATATAAACATTGAATAAACTATCATAATTAGTTTGCAGTCATTTCTAAATTTGAGGTGCAATCTTTATTATTTATAAGGATGTCCTTGAAGAAAATAGAAGGAACAGATTTTAAATATATCATTTTAATGCATTATTATGTAACAAGGTACCTAAATGATTTGCTGAAAGAATTTTACATGACAGGCTTGGTTTATGCTAAATAAACTCTACTTGTCTGAGCAGGATATTGACCAATAAGCAGCTTCAAACCTACTTCTTATGTACATCTTTTTTAACTCTTCTGTAAAGGAATTTGTTTATGTAGGCTTTTGGAGTGAGTAATGATGAATTTTAGAAATCCTGCAATTTTGATCAGTCTTCCAAAAGAAACCTATTATGATGGAGGTGGGGGGTGTGGCTAGTTTGCTAATATGATAGGCTCATAGGATAAAAGTCAGAGAGCATATTTCTAACTTTAGTCCTGAAGGTAAGGGATTTCTTGGGAACACACTCCTCCTACTGGAGTGGTGATATTAATTGCACCTACTATAACCTTACTGTGATGTATCTAGTTGGTTCTTGGAACCACAGAAGTCATTCTAATTTAACCTCTATAGGGAATCAATATCACTCTTGTTCTAAATTAATAGCTATCTTGTCATTTCATTAGTGGAGATTTCTTTAAGGTAGAGAGGAAAGTATGGAGTTTTTAAGCTCTTAGATACTCTCTCAGATTTTGCTTAATGAACAAACTGTGTAGACAATAGCTACAAAGATACTAAATGTCTGAAACAAGAACATTTTAATAACTAGACTTAGAACTTGTAGTTCAGGAATACCAAATCTTTATTATTATTATTTTTTTTGGAAATTTTTTTTTTCTTTATTGATTTTAGAGAGAGAGGAAAGGGGAGGGGGACATCGATTGGCCACCTTCTGCATGCCCCCCACGGGGGAATCTGGCCCACAATCTAGACGTGTGCCCTGACCGGGAATCGAACCGGTGACCTCCTGGTGCATGGGTCGATGCTCAACCACTGAGCCACACTGACTGGGTAGGAATACCAAATCTTAAATATAGCTTCAAAGTTATACATTTCTCTGTTTAATTGGTTTTGCCTTTGGTTTCATGCTCATTGGTAAAGGTTATTCTAGAATAATAACTGTTATCAGAAGTTGATGATTATTTGAACTCATTGTTAATCTCATGCCTCTAAATTGATAAAGTGAAGAGATGAGACAGTTTGTGTTATAAACTCTGAAGTTTGATTTAGCAAAACTGCATGTATTTTTTAGCATAACTTTATCTCTAGAAATAGAGATAAACATCTATTGAAGTCATAAAATAAAATAATTTCTGTAAGATTATGTATCTTCTTTTTTAAAAAACATACATTGCCATTTCTTCTTTTAATTGGCCACAGGAAAAATATTTTGTTTGCCTGCTGTGCAACTAGATACATATTTGCTTTCAAAATCTAGTACAGAAATATTTTCTTCTCTTTGGTGTCCATAGTGCATAAAATTTAGATGAGCCATTGTAGAGATTCAAATTTAGTAAAAGGAGTAAAATGATGAACATATTTTCTTTTGAAATTAAATATTTTTAGTAGATTCTAGTTTGGTGGGGAGGGAATACAGACATGGGAGCAGGCAGTTTAAATTAATGTGGTAAGTGTTGTGATAAGAGTAAGCAATAAGAGCCTAGAGGAGCATGTGTGGGACCTAACCCACTTTTGATATGTGAGGAGAGAGATCAGGGAAAGTTTGCTGGAAAAAGTGAAAGGTAAACTAAACCTAAAAGATAGATTTTGTCTAAGAGGTCCACCTAAAGAACAGTATGTGCCACCTCAGAGGTAAGTGAGCATAGCATATTTTGGAAACTGCCAGCAGTCTCTGTGGCTGTGATAAAGGCTATTATAATAGGAAACTGTCTAGGGAAGAGATTGGATCAGCAATTAGGAGCTAGGTCATAGTCTTGATGCCACATACTGTGTTTATTCCTGACAGTAGTATGAAGAGTGCATTGAGAAATGGGAGTGTGGAACATTAGTTATGATGCTGGCACAGTAATCCAGACGAGAGTTGAAGCTGGCCTTGCCTAAGTGGGGATGGAGTGGTATCACAGGCAGGCCTTGGTGAGAGGGAAGAATCAATGATGACACATTTCCAACTTCTGCAGCTAGAGGTATAATAGCAATTTTATCTTATTTTATTTTATTTTTTTATCCTCACCCAAGGGCATTTTTCCATTTTTTATTCAGATAGAGTGGGAGGGGGAGAGAGAGAGAGAGAAACATCGACTTGAAAGGGACACATCGAGTGGCTGACACCCGCACAACCCAACCAGTGCTGGGGACAAACTACTGTCCTTAGTGGGAACCGAACCCGGGTCTCTCTGGACCGCAGGCCATTGCTCTAACCGCTGAGCCAAACAGGCCAGGGCTAATAGCAATTTTACTGAAAAAGAGAGGAAGATCAGACTTGGAAGAAAATAATGGTTCCTGGTTGGACAGATTGAAGTGCTTATGGGAAACAAGTGAAGCTGTCCAGTAGGAAGTTAAGATATTTGGGTCTGGAGCAAAGTAGAAAGACCTGTGCTAGAGATAATTTGGGAGTCTTTAGATTAAAGGTGGCATTTGAAGTAATGCAATTAGAAGCAACTGCCCACTGAAATTATATAGAATGAGAAGAGGCCAAGACATACCATCATTTAGATGACAGTCAAAGGAAAAGGAGTAGTCACCAGGTTAGAGAGACAGCTTGAGTGGAGGCAAAGGAGGACAGGAGAGAGTAGAGACAAGGCAGTCAAGGGGAGATAATCTTTTAAAAAATGGGTCCCGGGGCTAGTAACAGTTAAAAAAGCTGTTGACAAGTCAAATAAATAAGAACTGTAAAGTTTCCATGGGTTTGGTAATATGTAGGCAACATCGGTGACTTCTGAGGCATTTTAGGGAATTTATAGGCTTGAAATTTCCGTTAAGGTGATTGAAAATTGTGAAAGCCAAGTCAGTAAGTATAGACAACTCTCTCAGGAAACCTGAGTTTTAAAAAAAATCTATATCATCTCTATCTATCTCTGTTTCTATCTGTCTATATATCTATCACATTAGCTGCCACGTGGAGAATGGGTTGTAACAGAGCAAGATTTTTAGAAGGAGGACCAGTTAGGAGGTTATTTTAATAGGCTAGGTGAGACACGAGAGGCTTGGGCTAGGGTCATAGGAATAGAGATGGAAAGAGATGTATTTGAGATACATCTTGGATAGGACTTGTTAATCAATATTTTTGCGGGGTATGGGGCGTGGGGTGGGAGGAGATGGAGAAGGAAAGGTGGGAACCAAGGATAATTCCCAGGTGTTTTAGATAGGTCCACCAACAACCATTGAGAAGGAAAAAGTTAGAGAAGGAACCAGTTATAGAGGGGAAATCCAGAGTTGCATTTTGGAAATTTTACATTTGAGATGTCTTTTTGGAAACCTGGGAATAAATATCAAATAGACTTTTGGATGTGTGAATCACTGAGTGCCCATTTGGTATTTTTTGTGCTTCTTAATAATAATTATAGATTTTCAAGTATGTTTATTAGAAAATGTCCATAGTTTGGGATGCTGGCTACTTGGTCTTCTGGCCAAATTTGGATTATATATTCCCTTTTAGTGGAATGTCTGTGTACCCAAGATGGTATACGTGTGAGGGGGATCACAAAATATGTCGAGACAAGTCCAAATGTTTAGAGTTACTTAATTGTCTGTTTTCTGCCTTGAGACTATAAGTGCTCTAAGACCTGAGATCCCTATTTTCCTCCATAGCATTTAAGTCAGTGCTTGGTTTTAATGTTTATTAAATAAAGTAATAAAGTAAAAGCGATTAAGTTGATTTAAAGAAAAACACCATTTTTTTGTCTTGGCAATAATTCACAATTTTATAATGACTTATAACTGAGTAGTGTTTACTCAAACTTAGCATTTTGTTGATGAAGGAACCAAAACAGATTATATTTTTGTGCGTCATTTATAGTTAAGTATCTTCTCAATTGGTTGTTGATTCTTCCTCTATAATATTAAATTGCAGATGTGCATTGCCTGCACTATAGCAAAATTAGTACTGTGTTTTCTTTTGTTGTTTTTTTCTTTTTAATCCTCACCCGAGGACATTTTTTCACTTTTTGTTCAGATAGAGTGGGAGGGAGAGAGAGGTAGAGAGAGAGAGAAACATCAACGTGAAAGGGACACATTGAATGGCTGCCACCCACACGACCAACCAGGGCCGGGGACAAACTGCAACCGAGGTATGTGCCCTTAGCGGGAACCGAACCCTGGTCTCTCTGGACCGCAGGTCGATGCTCTAACCGCCGAGCCAAACCGGCCAGGGCTGTACCGTGTTTTCTAACAGTGCAAAGGAGAAGTATTTGTAATTGAAAACTTTACCAAGATACTGATTTCTTTTCAGTCCTGGGCAAGTATTGAACATAAGATTTTCTAAGAACCTTTAAAGCATGGAATCTTTATTTATTAAATTCTTCTGATATAAAAATGCTTCATTGAGCTCTGGCTGGTTTTCTCAGTGGTTAGAGCATTGGCCCACAGACCAGTGAGTCACAGGTTCTATTCCAGTCAAGGGCACATGTACCTCAGTTGAGGTTTATCACTGGCCCTGGTTGGGGTCATATGGGAGGCAACCAGTCAATGTCCCTCTCATGTTGATGTATCTCTCTCCCTCTCCCACTCTATCAGAAGATAAATAGAAAACTGTCCTCCGGTGAGTATTGGGGAAAAAAAATGCTTCATTGATTTTCTTTGGAGTCTCTTAGCACTGTGCCTCTTTAAGTAATGTAAATTTTATTGGAGATCATTTGTTTTATGAATGAGTACTAATAAGATGAAGTTAACTTAAAAATTTTTTATTTTTCTTTATTGATATTTAGAGAGAGGGGGGAGAGGGGGATGGGCACATAGATGAGAGAGAACATCGATTGGCCACCTCCTGCATGCCTCCCACTGGGGATTGGGCCCACAACCTGGGCATGTACCCTGACCAGGAATCTAGCCTGCAACCCCTTGGTGCCTGGGTCGATGCTCACTCCATCACTGAGCCACACCGGCCCGGCAGATGAAGTGAATTTTTAATTACTGAGAACATTGTGTCAGAGCTAGATTTATGATTTGGAGAGGCTACTCAGTTTAAATTATAATCTGTAGTTAGTGATTTTGAGGAATTATAGAATATGAAGAATTGACTAGACTACTTATTTTTGCCTCTCTGTTGGAAATGATGGGTATATTTCAGTCCTGTTTTATACATGCTATGTATAAACTTTTTTTTTTTTTAATTCTCACCTGAGGACATTTTTTTGTTCAGATAGAGTGGGGGGGAGGGAGAGAGAGAGAGAGAGAGAAACATCGACGTGAAAGGGACACATCGAGTGGTTGCCACCCATACGACCCAACCGGGTTGGGAACAAACTGCAACCGAGGTAGGTACCCTTAGTGGGAACCGAACCCAGTCTCTCTGGACCGCAGGCCGATGCTCTAACTGCTAGGCCAAACCGGCCAGGGCTGTATAAACTTTTTAAAACATATGTCTTTCTGATCATTATTTCCCAGTTTGAGGGAGGAGAATAAATTTAGGCAAGATGACCGAGACAAATATAAAAGTCAATTGGGCTAATTCATTTGTCACTGCTAAAACCTCCAGAAAAACTGAAATTAGACAACTTGTTATGTCCTTAAGTAGTTTTTAGTTTTCTATATACATTTGTGTTTCCAGTGAATGAACCAGAGTAAATTTGAATCCAAAGTGGAAACAAAGTAGCAAATGTAACAATGAAGTGCTTTTAAGCTAAGGTGCATTTGATTTTCAGTTATATTGTCTTCATAGGAAAGTTCAGTCATTCATGTAGGAAAGGTAAAAATAACTCAACTTTTACCTAGCTACCAAATACCCAGGCACTGGTTTTGGTATTTCATATATTTTGATATTCTCTTTTTAATTTGGATCACCTGGGTTGCCTTGCATACACATAACATATTTTGAGAACTACTATTTTTTTTTTTTATCCTCACCCAAGGACATTTTTGCATTTATCTGTAGATTGAGTAGGAGGGAGAGAGGGAGGGAGAGAGAGAGAAACATCGAGGTGAGAAGAGACAACATCGAGTGGTCGCCACCCACATGACCCCAACTGGGGCCTGGGACAAACCGCAACCGAGGTATGTGCCCTTAGCGGAACTGAACCTGGGACTCTCTGTCTGCAGGCTGACACTCTAACCACTGAGCAAAACCAGCCAGGGCCTTTTTTTTTTTTTTTTTTTAAGATTTAGAAAAATAACGTCTGTGGAATAGGAATTGCTATTTTAGGATACAATACTTGCTCTGAGTCATGAGTGAATCTCACTTTTCATGGTTTTCTAAAATAAACTCATTTAAAGACTATGCAATGAGAAATGTCATATTCTTAACTATTCTGTTTTTTATAATGGCTTTATTATTCTTGTAAAAACTTATAGATTCACTGTTAAAAACAAGTCAAAAAAGAATCCTACAAAGATAGAAAATAAAAAATCTCTAGCCAGAAGGAACTTCTCTTAAAATTTTGAGCATCTTCCTATGTATTTCCATCAGTGGGATCATATGATGTATGCTGTTTTATAAACTTAGCTTTTTTACTTTAATAGAATATTATAAATAGCAAATTTCTGAAAGAAAAAATTAAAATCAATATAGAATTATTTCTGAATAAAGTTTTTATTTCTGGAAATACTGAATCAAATTATTTTAAACCTTGATTATAAATATTTCTTATATTAAAAAGAGAGGAAACAATTTCTAGGAGTACTGGTATTTTATTTTAGGGAGGTTATACATGGATCTCTTAGAAAATTTGTTTAAAGGAATGCATCATCTCAGAAAATACCAATATTTTTTATATAATTTCAGAGTTTTTGGATTCCCCACCACTGTGCAACCACCACCTTGAATCCCATCTATGGTCTGTTGGTGGAGGGAAGTGTGTGGGGTGTTTGTAGACCTTTGGCCCTGTGTTAGGAAACCTTGAAAAACCTTGTTAAAGTATGTAATCCTTTTCCTTAACATGGTAGCAGGTGTTTCTTAGGAGTTATAAGTAGGAGTAGCTATAACATGGAACCTTACCCCAGCCATCAAAACTGAAAACAGCTGTAACCCTACATTCCATCGATCTCTTTAATACTTCTTGTTCACCAAACGTCCCAAATGAGAAAGATGGTTCTAAAAACCTGTTTTATTTAGTGAACAGGTTTTATATTCAAATTGAATTAAGCAGATGACACAAATGTTTCATTTATTTTACTAGGACACTTTGTTTTTTCATATTCTGCTTCCTAATGTAACATGCCCCATTTAGCTAATCTTCATTCTCTGTTTTACTTTTCTACCTTATTTGAAGTGGGTTTTTTTGTTTTTGTTTTTTATCCTCACCTGAGGACATTTTTTTGTTCAGATAGAGTGGGAGGGAGGGAGGGAGGGAGGAAAAGAGAGAGAGAGAGAGAGAGAACCATCGATGTGAAAGGGACACATCGAGTGGTTGCCACCCACACGGCTCAACCAGGGCCAGGGACAAACTGCAACTGAGGTACGTGCCTTTAGCGGGAACCTAACCTGGGTCTCTCTGGACCACAAGCCAATGCTCTAACCGCCGAGCCAAACCAGCCAGGGCTCAGAAGTGGTTTTTAAATACAAAAGATCCATCAGTAGACAAATGGATAAAAAAGCTGTGGTAGATATACACAATGGAGTACTATGCAGCTGTAAGAAAGAAAGAGCTCTTATCCTTTGAGACGACATGGAGGGACCTGGAAAGTATTATCCTAAGTGAAATAAGTCAAGCAGAAAAAGACAAATACCACATGATCTCACTTATATACGGAATATAATGAACATAACAGTCTGAGGAATATGGTAGACCCAGAAACATGGAAGTAGGGCACAGACTGACATCCCTCCGAAGGGGGGTTGTGGGGGGGGGGAAGAGATAAACCACAGAACTTATATGCGTGTATGCATAACCAATAACCAATGGACATGGACAACAAAACCGGGGACGGGGTGGGGAGGGGGGGATGGGGAGGAGGGTGTCAATGGGGTAAAAAAGGAGAAACATCTGTAACAAAAAATAAATAAATACAAAAGATAACACAGTTAATTCTTTTGAAATAAAAATTGAACATTGTGTTTTAATCCTATAACGCAATAGTTTTGGATGTATACACATGTGAATAGTAAAGCATGGAAGTATTTACACTCTTGTAAGTTTCAGATAGTATTCTGGGGTTTTCTTAAAACAATATGCATTCATATATTAGACATGTAGGGTGTATGTATTCAAATTTCCTAAAATGTGGTATCTATAATTTTCACTTGTAATGAAATCATGAATCCTTAACTAAGTCATATTTAGTTACAGTGCTGTGAGTCATTTGTTAATAAATGTTTCCACTGTTACTTTATAATAGCTTGATCCTTTAAAGTTTCAAATAAAAGCTGATTTTAGACTCTTAGTTATTAATCTTCTAGGGGTATTGCCAAAAAAAGCTACATGTCCTATATTCTGTGCCAGTTTCTTAAATTAGAATCTTGGATTGCATCCTCAGCGTGTCACTGTAATGGTATTGCTGGGTTGCTATGATACAGTGCTTGTTCTATAATTTGTAGCGTGAATCTTATATGAGATCCTACTTCAACTTTCAAACATGTGAGCAGCAGTAATTGGGAATATGGTGTCCTTTTCCTTTAAGCAAATTATACCCATAAAACTTAATTCTGTTATAAATTATGATACCTGGTACTTCAGACTGTTTATTCTTAGGTGTAAAAAGAGTATTAACAATGAACAACTTGAAATAATTTGATTACCTCTAAGTGTAGTTTATTACATTGACTTTTATGAAAGTAGACAAGAAGAGAAAGGCTTTATGATGACTGTATTAAATTTCAGGTACTTCTTTTTGGTATTTGAAGTCTTGAGATAAATGAACATAGACTAGATTTTCTGGTAAGATGCACTTGAGACAGTACCAGCAACACTACATTACAATGGAAAATTCCAAATTATCTTTACTGAATTTTTTTTAATTCAGTGTACTCTTAAAACTAACCCTACATAGCTGTATTGATAAAATATTATTACCTCTTCCTCATTTTGTGTGATGGTTTTGGGTTTTCATTTATATGTTTCATGAAAATTTCTATCAAAGTTAGTGCTATAAATTAGTATAGGCAGCATAAAGACCAAATAAGGGTATTCTTGGCATGTGTTGTGTACACATTTGTGGTGGAATGAAGTTTATATTATTTGTTAGTGGCATTTGATCTTTAAACCTCAATTGCTCTTTAAACTTTTACTGTTTTTCAGTATTGCCTTAGTATTTAGTATGAAACTATTTTAGAGACCAGGATGGGACTAAATTTTTTTGAGCTTTATTGAGCTACACTTCACATAACCTTACACAGTTCACCCATTTAAAGTATACAATTCAGTGGCTTTTAGTATATTCACAGATAATGTGCAACCATCACAACAATGTTTTTTTTAATCCTCACCCGAGGATATGTTTTTATTGGTTTTTAGAGAGAGGGGAAGGGGGGGGGGAGAAGAAAGAAAAGAAAAGAAAGTTGGATAGATGGATGGATGGATGGGTGGATGGATGGATGGGTGGGTGAATGGATGGGTGGGAGAAAGATCCATTGCCTCTCGCACACGCCCTGACTGGGAATTGAACCTGCAAACTTTTTTGGTGTATGGGAGGATGCTCCAGCAAATGGAACCACCCAGTCTGGGCTCACTATAGTCAATTTTAGAGCATTTTGATCACCTTAAAAAGAACCCCCATATTCCTTAACTCTTAATCCCCATTGACTGCCCTAAGCAACCACTAATCTACTTTCTGTCTCCAGAAAGTATCCTGTTCTGGAAATTTTTTATAGTCTTTGTAACTGACTTCTTTTTATTTAACGTAATGTTTTCAAGGTTCATTCATGTTGTAGCATGTGCCAGTACTTCATTCCTTTTATGGGTGTATAATATTCCATTGTATGGCTTTAGCAGCATATTTCATTTTGTCCATTTATTAGTTGATAGACATTTGTGTTTCTGCCTTTTGATTATTATGAATACTGTTGCTATAAACATATGTTAATAAGTTTTTGTGTGCGTATATGTTTTCATTTCTCTCAGGTATATACCTAGGAGTGGAATTACTAGGTCATATAATAATTCTGTTTAATAGCTTGAGGAACTGCCACACGTTTCTACTGTGGCCACATCATTTTACATTTCCGCCACCAGGTTTATGAGGGTTCTGAACTCTTCACATCCTCACCAATACTTGTTGTTCTGACTTTTTTTGTTGTTAATTCTCACCCAAGGATTTTTTTCCATTGATTTTTAAATAGAGTGGAAGGGAGGGAGGGAGAAAGAGAAACATCAATATCAGAGAGATACATCCCTTGGTTGCGTCCTGCATGACCCTGACTGGGGCCAGCAATTGAACCTGCAACCCAGGTATGTGCCCTTTGATTAGGAATTGAACCCAAGACCCTTTGGTCCACGGGCCAATGTTTCAACCACTGAGCCAAATTAGCCAGGGCTATTCTGACTTTTTGATTATAGCCATTGTAATGGATATGAAATGGTATCTTTTTATGGTTATATTTTGCATTTCCCTAATGAATAATGATGTCAAGTGTCTTTTAATGTGCTTTTTGGCCATTTGATATATCTTCCTTGGAGAAATGGCTCTTTAGATCCTTTGCCCATTTTTAATTGAGTTATTTTATCATTGAGTTGTAAAAATTCTTTTTATAGTTTTGATATAAGTCCCTTTGTCTTTTCACTTTCTTAATGGTGTCACTTGAGGCTAGAATATTTTTAATTTTGATAAAAAGTCCAAATTATCCCTTTTCCCTGTATCTCATGCTTTTGGTGTGATATCTAAGAATCCTTTCCCGAATCCATGGTCATGAAGATTTGCCTTTATGTTTTCTGCTAAGAATTTTAGTCTAACCCTCACATGTAAGTCTTAGACCCATTTTGAGTTAATATTGGTATGGGGTGGGATATAAGTGAGCAGATTCATTGTTTTGCATGTGGCTGTTCAGTTGTCCCAGCTCCATTTGTTGAAGAGACTATGCTATCCCCATTAAATGGTCTTGGTAGGCTGGTTTGAAAATCACTTGGCACATAATTATATTTCTGGACCCTCAATTCCATTTTATTAATTGTATATATTTATTCTTTTATCTGAATCACACTGTCTTCATTACTGATGCTTTGTAGTAAATGGAGAAGTATGAGTCTTTGTACTTTATTTCTTTTTCCAGATTGTTTTGGCTCTTCTGAGTCACATGCAATTGTAAGGGTTAGGTTATTGATTTGAGATCTTTATTCTTTCTTATATGGGCATTTACAGCTATACAGTTCCCTCTATATCTCATATGTTTTAGTATATTATGTCTTTTTATTTGTCTCAAAGTATTTTCTGATTTTTAAAAATTTCCTTGATCCATTAATTATTTAGGAGTATGTTTAATTTCCACATATTTGTGAGTTTCCCACATTTTTTGTTACTGATATATAATTTGATTCCCTTGTGGTCAGAGAACATATTTTGTATATTTCTGTGTTTTAGTTTTTTTTGAGGTGTCTTTTATGACCTGGTATATGGTCTGACCTAGAGAATTTACCATGTGCATTTGAGAATATATGTATATTGTGGCAACTCTGGGTATTAGTCCAACCCCTCAGAGCTTGTTATTTATTTGTTTGTTTCACCCAACACAGTGTTAATAAGCCTTTAATGTTCTCAGAGAAGAGCAGCTTTGGGTATGCTAGTAGTCACCCTGAGATGACTGTGATTTTGACAGGGCTTTCTTTGTCTTTTCTTAGCACCCTCCCCACCCCCCAACTTCAATCCCAGTGACTTTCAGCTAATTGCTTGATTATTTTCAACAATGCACTGGGCCATAAATTGTTCTACAGTACCAAATGCAGGCTCCTTTGAAAGACTGGTTCTTTTTCTTTTCTTTTCTGCTCCTTGACCAGGAATCAAACCAGTAGCCTTCGGTGCATGGGATGATGCTCCAACCAACTGAGCCACACTGGCCAGGGTGCCTGTTATCTTTTAATTATTAAAAAAAAAAATCCTTACCAGAGGAGCCCTGGCCAGTGTGGCTCAGCGGTTAGAGCATTGGTTCTCAGACCAAAGGGTCTCAGGTTCGATTTCAGTCAAAGGCATATACCTGGGTTGCAAGTTTATTTCTTAATTTTTTTTTTTTAATCTTCACCCAAGGTTATTTTTACATTTATCTTCAGACAGAGTGGGAGGGAGGGAGGGGGAGAGAGAGAGAGAAACATCTATGTGAGAGAGACACATCAATTGGTTGCCACCTGTACAACCCCAACCTGGGCTGGGTACAAACTGCAACTGAGGTACGTGCCCTTAGTTGGAATCAAACCCGGGACTCTTTGGTCCACAGGCCAGTGTCCTAACCGCTGAGCCAAACCAGCCAGGGCTTGGGTTGCAAGTTTAATCCCTAGACCCAGTCAGGGTCATGCAGGATGCAACCAATTGATGTATCTCTCACATCTTCATATCGATATTTCTCTCTCACTCTCTCTCCCTCCCTTCCTTCCACTCTCTCTAAAAATCAGTGGAAAAATATCCTCAGGTGAGTAATAACAACAACATCAAAAGAAAAATAGAAGAAAATAAACACTGTTATTCCTCACCAGAGGATATTTTTTTAAATTTATGTTTTTGAGAGAGAGAGGAACGGGGGTGGGGTGTGAGAGAAACATCAATCGGTTGCCTCCCATAAGTGCCCTGAATCAAACCCACAACCTTTTAGTGTACAGGATAATGTTCCAATCAACTGAGCCACCTGGTCAGGGCATTAGCCTATCTTTCTGGCTTGCCTTTTGCAGTGTGGAACCATACTGCCTTACAAGCCAAGATTAAGGTAATCACACCTCACTATTCTCATCCATGCTGCACCAAAGGTAGAGCCTCTGTTCCACCAGTAAAGGTTAGGCTGAAAGAAGGGGACCCCTCTTCTCAACTGCACTGGCTTGGAACTTAACCTCCAAAACAGGTAGCTTTGGGCAGGATGAGAAATGCCAACATCCTTCTCCTCACCTGAAGATATCTGTCTGACTGGGAGCTGGAGATAGAGGGGTCCTATGTTCTTAGATGCACCTCTCCGGAGTGGAGGTTCTGCCTAATTGAGCTGGGAGGAGGAAGGGGAGGTAGCTTCTTGGTTTAAATACCATAAACTCTTGCTTTTCTTACCAAATTTTCAGATACTCTTAGATGTTTTGCTGTCTTAGGATGATTTCCAGAGGCTTTTAAAAGATTGTTTCAGACATAAAACTGTTTTCATTTGTTTTGTCGGGAGAGCAGGTCTTTGGGACTCCTTACCTTTTCTTGCTAGAAATAGATCTCCCCATGGACTAAAATTTTAGCTTGTTTTGTAGTAATAATTAGTATTTTAATCTTATCTAGGAATGCATAACTTTTAGGTATAAAACCATGCCAAAAAATTGAAAACTTATAGGGGTCGAGAAAATCCTTGAAATAAACAAACAGCTTCTGAAAGTGATACAGGAAGATGATCAAATATCTGAGAAAATCTTATATCTATATAATTGAATCCTAATTCAAAACCCTGGCAAGGACATTGCAAGAAAATGAGAGACTAATATTCCTTATGAACATAGGTGTAAAAATCTTTTACAAAATATTAAATTGAATTTAGAAATTTATAAATAACATGATACATCATGATCATCTGGGATTTATGCTAGGAATCTAAGGCTGATTTTACATTTAAAAAAATGATTTGCCATGTAAATAGAATAAGAGAAAAGTTATACCATCACTTCATTATAAATAGAAAAACAGAAAATTCCTTCCTTCTCTGTACAGTATACCCTTCTCTCTAATACTTTCCCATGCAAATTTCAGCCACCTCAGTAGCCTTGATCTCTAGTTTTTAATAGTTTACAGTAGGAGGGCTAGTCTGCTAGAAGCAGAAGTCTTATCCACATTTTTTGTCATTTTTATCCAGTTGGTATGAAATGATGTATGGCATTTTATACATAAGTTTATATACATAGTTTGCACATACTTAAATTTTTCTGCTTTTCTTTTTCATATGTTTATTCATTTATGTTTTATGTGCATTTTTTTTATATAGATTTTTAAAAACCTATTTCTTACTGATTTGTAGGTGTTCTTCTAGCTAACAATTCAGAATTGGTTATAAAACTCTAATGTCTTATAGTTTTCCTATTCACACTTAGTTTTTCAGTAATTAACTTTTGTAAATAGTGTGAGGTAGTGATCTAAATTTTTAAATATGACTAGCCAGTTGTCCTAACATCATTTATCGAATTTTTAAAATTTCTTACTGACTTAAAAAACAAACACCAACTTATTTATTATATATTAACCATTTATATATGTATACTGGCATGTTTCTAGGGGCCTTATTGTTTTTTCCCGTGGTCTTTTTGTCTATGCCTGCACAATGTCATGTAGTTTTAATTACTCTGTATGGTAAGATGACCGTTTCCTTATCTTCTTAAAAATCATCTTGACTGTTCTTGACTTATTTTTCCAAATGAATTTCAAGAGCAACTCTTCAGTTTCCAATAAAACATCCTATTGATTAATTGCAACACCACATTGCAATCCAAGTTACATTCCCTGTATAGATTTATTGTGGAAGAAGACATTGAGTCTTTCTCATCCATGAATATGATATATGTCTCTTGTTATCTGTATCTTTCATATATTTCATAAAAGTCTTGCTTGTCTTTTGTTAGACTTCTTAAACTACTTGCCCCTAGGACCCAGTCACCATATCAGGAGGAAGTTTAGGCCTGGAGAGATTATTTGTAGGTGTTAATAACCCCAGCTAGTTCTTTAGCCAGAAGCCAGAATCAACTGTCAGACATACAAAGGATAGCCTTCACAGGATTTCAGCCCCTAGCTTTCTAGTTTTCTAGCTGAGGCCTTAGACATGGAGCAGAGATAAGTTGTCCCTGCTGTGTCCGGTCTGAATCTCTGACCCAAAGAAACTATGATAGATAATAATTATTGTTGTTTTAAGCCACTAAGTTTGGGATAATTTGTTACTAAGCAATCGAAAATTAATACACTATTACTGTGATTATGATTTGGCTCTTCCTATAGGTCTGCTTTCAGAACACATTGGCATTTATAACAACTGTGTTATGAGCTTGGTTAATTTGTATTTGTATTGTGTATGATAAAAAGAAACCATGTATTTGCGTGTATAAGACAGAAGACTAGATTCAGACTTTGAAAATTTATCATTAACATCATGCTTCTTGGCAAACTTAAAGATTTTTTTTTTCCAAATCCTCACCTCAGGACATTTTTGCATTCATCTTCAGAGAGAGCGGGAGGGAGAGAGGAAGAAAGAGAGAGAGAGAGAGAAACGTCAATGTGAGAGAGACACATCGTGTGGTTGCCACCCACATGACCCCAACCGGGGCCAGGGACAAACTGCAACTGAGGTACGTGCCCTTAGTGGGAACTGAACCCGGGAGTCTCTGGTCCGTGGGCCAATGCTCTAACTGCTGAGCCAAACCAGCCAGGGCTGTGGACAAGTTTTAAAACTACTATACTTGATAAGCATGGGTTGAGAACAAGGGAAGTCTTGTAAAAGTGTAATAGTTTTAGCCTAAAATATCCTGCCTTATTCTCTATCTCATAACAGGGGATATATTTGTGTTTCATGGTCCTGGTAGACTTGAATTCCTTTGGCTAAAAAATTTATTTTCTTATTGGTTAATGTTTGATGGGCACTGTCTTTATTTACTTCTAAAGAGAATGAAGAATAATGATGGGAGAGTGCATTCCAACCAGCACATGTGCAAACAGACCACACAGGGAACTTTAAGTATCAGTTATTATAGGATATAAAAGGGGGGATTAATTGGAAAGGTAGTGCCCCTTAGTTTATCCTCCTCTCCTTTCACCCTCAACTTTAGTCATCTTTGTTACATTTTTTAGATTGGTAACATTTTCTATAGCCATAATGAAGTTTTCTGTAAATTGTAAGTTAATTCTTAATTTGAAAGTCAGTGAACAAGATTCATGTTGTGTGATTATATAGCCATGTATTGTTACATTTCCTTCATTATATAGATTTTTAAGGATATCCTGGTCCTGGCTGATATTGCTCAGTGGTTAGAGCGTCAGCCCGCAGACTGAAGGGTCATGGGTTTAATTCCCAGTCAAGGACACATAGCTGGCTTGGGGGTTCAATCCCTAGCCCTGGTTGGGGTCATGAGGGAGGCAACCAATTGATGTGTCTCTCACATCGAAGTTTCTCTCTTCTTCCCTCCCTTCTCTAACAAATCATTAGAAAAATATCATTGAGTGAGGATTAACCAAAAAATAAAGGTGGGGGGTATCCTGGAGTTTCTGATTGGGTCCCTTTTTTTTAACATACTCTCAATTTTTTCCCCTCCAGATCTCTGTATAAGATAAGAGATACCCTAGCCCAGCCAGTGTGGCTCAATGGTTGAGCATCGACCCATGCACCAAGAGGTTACCGGTTCGATTCCTGGTCAGGGCACGTGCCCAGGTGTGGGCCAAATCCCCAGTGGGGGGCTTGCAGGAGGCAGCCAGTCGGTGTTCTCTCTCATCGATGTTCTCTTTCATCGATGTGTCTGTTTTTCGCTCCCTCTCCCTTCCTCTCTCTTTAGAAATCAATAAAGGAAAAAATATATATATATAAAAAAAGATAAGGTACCCTATTCATCCTCCTGTAGAGACCACTCTCATGCAGCCTTTTTCCTTCTGCTCTAAATGGCCCAGTTGCTCTCTAGGCCTTTATTGCTTTCCTGGGTGGCTTCTTTTGTTCCTGGATACCATTCCTTTTTCGTTTTCCATTATTGCTACATCATATCCTCAGGTAATTTCTTAAGCAAGGTTGTAAGGATGCTAAATTTTCTAAGTACTGTTTTTGCAAGTCTGAAAATGCCCTTATTGAACACTTAAGTGCTTTATTGATAGTTACAGGGTAGTTACAGAGTTCTTGATTGGCATTAGAATTCTAATGGCATAGCCACATTGTCTTTTGCATCACTCTTGCTGATAAGAAATCTGATCGATATCTGCCTCTGGTTCTTTTATAATTTTTTTTTTTTTTAATCTGAAAGCAATTAGTTTTTTCTCTTGGGCATCTGAAATTTCAGTGTTATGTTAATTATCCCTTCAATTGGGGTCATTTTTTCTGGTTTATTTAGTTTTCTTTCCTGTTACTGGCTTTCCTTGAATATCTGGTAATCTTTTATTTTCTGTTAATATCTATGAGTGAACAAAAAAATCACGTTAGAAGTTGGATGGGGTATATTGACTGCTTTTCTTAGAGTAATTGGGCAGGGAAGTAGGTGAAAGCTAGAATATA
This sequence comes from Molossus molossus, assembly GCF_014108415.1. Lineage (NCBI taxonomy): Eukaryota > Metazoa > Chordata > Mammalia > Chiroptera > Molossidae > Molossus > Molossus molossus. Next base: position 37,334,327 of record NW_023425356.1, read on the forward strand.
TGATGACTTGCTGGCACTACACATTTTTTTAAAGAACCTTCCCTTTTTCCTTCTTTTATTTGTCTGGAGCTTGACTGTCTTTTGGAGTGGGGTAGTAGACTGTTTAGCACATAGATTTATATAATTCCTCTATTTTTGGGTTATAAAATTCCCCTATTTTCAGTTTATGTTTTAATTCCATCCTCTGTTTCACCAGGGTTTTCTAATCTGGAGTTCTAAAGGAACCTTGTCTGCAATTCCCTTTCTGTTTATTCCAGGGTGTGACTTCCTCTGTTTTGGTTTTGTCACTTACCACTTCTTCATGTATTTAGAGTTTTCCAGAAATTTGTTGAAGTCTGTTGTCTAAAGGTCTATTCTCTTCATTACTGTAGGTTTATATCTTTTTGTTTACTCATATTTTAGAGTGAAGGGGAGGAGGTAAACAAATTTGACATTTTTAACTAATATGCATTGTGAATCTCTGGGTAAGGATTTAGAATATAGCTACTAAAGGAACAACTGATATTTCAAAGACAGTAGTCTTATACTTTTTCTTGCATTCTAGGTGATTTGAGTGTCCAGTTCACTGCAGATTTGCTTTGTGATTTTGGGAATGCTGTGTAGCGTGGGATCTTTACAGCAGTGACTTTTTTTTTTTTTACTGCAAACTATAGTAAGGAACACATTTTATTTTACAACTCAGTACTTATATGCAGTTTTATGAAATCATACTCTTACACATAACATACTGATATTTTAAAAATTTCTGGTTGTAACCTAGTAAAATGATCTTACTACCCACCAGTGGGTTGCAGCCCACACTTTGAAAAACAGTTCTTTAGAACAGTGTTTCTTGAATTGTAACCCAGACACATCTTCAAGTTTGGTATTAAAAAAAACCACTTAATTTAAAGATAAGTAGGAATGAACTAGCAGGGCTTTTGTGAGTTTTAAAAGTTGTGTTAATAATTCTCCAAAGACGAAATGCCTTACTTCCCTAGAGTTGTTTTGATTTTCCCTCTGCCTAAGACCACACAGGGATTTCTACAGTGGTGAGAGTTTTTTAGTGGGATCAAATTTCAGTCATAATAAAGTGGAATATAATTAAAATTCATTAAAAGAAACTCATCTTCCAGGCAGGTTTAAACTATGTATTTTGTAAAGCTAGGCTAATTTTTTAAAGATAATTCCTTTATTTTGCAGTTTTCTTGCATCTTTCATAATTTTCATGCTGAACTTTTTATATTGGGTAGTTAGTAATATTTTTAGAAGAGCACTTTTAGTAAGTCTTTAGCTCCAATGTTATTGAAAAGATTAATGTAAATTGGTATTTCAAGTCATTATATAGTATTCTTAAGTTATAATCAAGTTTCCTTTAATAACATATAGACTTTAAAATTGTTGAATATGATACACTATGATAATAGTGGTCTGAATTGTTCCCAGGTAAATACTGAGGGGGGGGGGGTGTTGAACTATACTAACAGGTTTATGTGTAGAACTGGTTTTTTCTCTTCATTTATATGGCAGTCACTAGGATTTAAAATATGTATTATTTATTTGCTCCTAATACATTTATACATCTTGGAAGGAATTAATCCATATGAAATAGATACATGTCATCATTTTGGGAAGGCCTGGCTTAAATTGCTCCAACAAAAATTTTGGGTCTCTTGGCAATTAATTTCTAGGTGACAGAGCAAACAAATACTGTGTTGTACTTGGGGCATGATGCAAAACAATTACACTGTCAGCATCCACCTTTCCAGTTGCTATGTGATGTGTAATACTGTAAGGTGTTCTGAATTTTTGCTTTGAACTTGTGTGTTTCCAGAGGTATTTTTATTTTTAAACCTCTAAGTGAAATTCCTATCACCGTAGGAATTAGAATGGACATTATCCACCTTGAAAATGGAAAATGAATAATTAACATTAGCTCAGTAAAAATAGCCAAGTAAAAACAATATGTGACATTACTGCCTAAATTTAAGACATTGCCAGACTGAAACATTGTGGAGTATGACAGAGTTCATTTCCAATCATGCTTGTAATGGTGAAGCTGAAGTATAAAGTGGCCAGTGTAGATACTGTCAGTGCTTTTTACATTTAATGAACAGAATTATTATGCATTCTTTTTCTCACAAATTGTTATTTATATTTATTAAATATAACCAGAATATAGGCTGAAAAAAGATCTGACTATATTCTGGTTATATTTAATAAATATAACCAGAATATAGTCAGATCTTTTTTCAGCCTATTGAAATACATGTTTTTCTTTTTCTTTTTTTCTAATGAGAAAATTCTGTGTAACTGATGTTTTAGAAAGGTGCCTAAGAGTTGGGACATATTAAAACATTTATTTTAATAATGAAAATCATCATTATCACATTTTATTACTAGGATAACCATTATAAAAATGTTTTGACAGTGATATAAAATTGTTGTATGTCTTGAAGTAAGCCATCTAATGGTAGATAACAGTAGCTTCTTTTCTTTCATTTAACCTTTTACAATATGGTCTACTCTTCCATACTTATTTCACCTTAGCTGCCAAGAAACTCGGCACGAAGAAAGTGCTTAAAATATAGCAGTTAAATACCTTGTAATATCTATAACTTTCCTGCTTTTGATTATGATTTTATTTTTAATAGTTCTGTTTACATTTAATTTATAAGCACTCTCAAATTTTTTAAAATTTCAGATTATGTAGAGAATTGGCCCTATCTATTTGGTAAATGGCAATACCTTTTACCAGTACCTTTTACATTTGTTTATTGCTGATAGCATTATTTTTTTATGTTGGTTTGGGGGGGGGGGTTAATACTCATCTGAAGATATTTTTCCATTGATTTTTAGATAGAGTGGGGGAGAGAGAGAACCATCAATGAGAGAGAGACACATTGATTGGTTGCCTCCCACATGACCCTGACGGGGGCAGGGATGGAACCTGCATTCCCCAGGTATGTGCCCTTGACCGGAATCAAACCTGTGACTCATTGGTCCATGGGCCGACCCTCTAACCACTGAGCAAAACCAGCCAGGGCTCAAGTAAATCTTTAGACTAAGAAATGGATTACTGAATAGAGAAGCTATGAAAAACATTAATTTCTTTCTGGAACAGACTCAAGAATTAAATGTCCAGAAAAAGAAACTAACTTTTTTATGTGTAACATGTTTCTGAATCTACTATTTGCCCATCCTATCTGAAAATCATTTTGTGTGTTCTAATATGTTAGCCATAGGCTTCTAGCATGTGGTGTAAGAGAAAATGCCTTCCAGCTCTGGCCAGCCCTGGCCGTCGGTTAGAGCATCGGCCTGCGGACCAGAGAATCTGGGGTTCGGTTCCTTCTAAGGGCACGTACCTCAGTTGCAGTTTGTCCCTGTCCCTGGTTGGGGTTGTGTGGGTGGCAGCCACTCAATGTCCTTCTCTCACATCGATGTTTCTTCCTCTCTCCCCCCCCCACATAGATGCAAAAATGTACTCGGATGAGGGGAAAAAAAAATGCCTTTCTTGATAATTATCTCCTGTAATTCATTTAAATCTATGAAGTTAGGTTATTGATAAAAATGGTCATTGTTATAAGTTCTTTTTTAAAAATATGTTTTAATTGATTTTTAGAGAGAGAGAAACACATTGGTTGGCTACCTCCTGCATGTTTTCTTCTGGGGATCAAGCCTGCATTCCGGGTATGAGCCCTGACCTGGAATTGAAAAACAATCTTTTGTGCCAATGGGGTAAAAAGGTAAAATATCTGTAACAAAAAGATAAATAAAAAATTCATAAAAAAAAAAAAAAGAAAAACAATCTTTTGGTGCATGGGACAACACTCAACCAACTGAGCCTTACCGGCCAGGGTGTTATACATTCTTAAACATAGACATGATGTAATAATCCACTATTTATGCCATTTTGATGTCTAGCACCAATTTTGAACTTTTCATTGTTCTGTAGACTGTTTTTCAGTGCATAATTTTTATTCTTCAAATCTGGAGTTTAAGCATCAAATATGTTCTGTCAGTTCCTTATATATCCTATGCTAGATGTAAAAGAAATGAAAAGGAAACCCTGCTCAGTGAATGATCCTTGCCTTTGAGGAACCTGCAATCTTTTGGGGGTGGGGGAGGAAGATAAAATAAATATTTGTTAAATACAAGCCTAAAGATACTAATGTGTACTCAACTCTATGATTGAGATTGTGAGTGCTGTAGATGTTCGGAGAAAGGAGGAGGGAATCACTGTATTCTGATCTACCTAAGAGAAGTTTTGTGGAGAATATGAGATTTCAGTTTATTCTTTTTCTTTTTTTTTTATCCTCACCTAAGGATATTTTTACATTTATCTTTAGATAGAATTGGAGGGAGAGAGTGAGGAAGAGAGAGAGAGAAACATCGATGTGAGAGAGACACATTGAGTGGTTGCCACCCACACGTCCCCAACCGGGGCCAGGAACAAACCGCAACCGAGGTACGTGCCCTTAGTGGGAACCAAACCCAGGCCTCTCTGTCCGCAGGCTGACGCTCTAACCGCTGAGCCAAACTGGCCAGGGCTTAAGTTTATTCTTTTTTTATTTTATTTTATTTTATCCTCACCCGAGGACATTTTCCCATTTTTTTTTGTTCAGGTAGAGTGGGAGGGAGAGAGGGGAACAGAGAGAGAGAGAAACATCGATGTGAAAGGAACACATCGAGTGGCTGCCACCCGCACGACCGACCAGGGCTGGGGACAAACTGCAACCGAGGTACATGCCCTTAGCGGGAACCGAACCCGGGTCTCTCAGGACCGCAGGCCGACGCTCTAACCGCTGAGCCAAACCGGCCAGGGCCTTAAGTTTATTCTTAAAGGGTGAATAGGATTTGGAAACATAGGGGAGGAAAGGTAAGGATTTCAGGTGGGAAAAGAGTTTGAACAAAGGCAAATTGGCCTTTGGAGAACAGCAAGAGGAGTTATTTCACATTGAGGAGGCAGCAGGAGGAGGAAAGAGAATAGGACTAGCTGTGGAAGGTGACCACATATTGAAATGAGATATTGTATGCGTTTGTATTGCTTTTAACATAAGGAAAAAATAGCTAAAAAAATATATTTAAAACTGTTAGAATGTTGGAAACAAAAGGATTTATTACATTTATTACAATCAAATCATTATAATGTGCCCATATTTTTGTAATAAGTAGAAGGTAAAACAGTTAACATTTATTGAATGCCTGTTTTTTGTGCCAGATACTGTGCTGGATGCAAGATAGAGGGAGATTGGGGAGGGAAGGGGAGAGGGGGTGGGAGGAGAGAGAGAGAGAGAGAGAGAGAGAGAGAGAGAGAGAGAGAACCCTTGTTTCCTGTCTTTAGTGGCTTTGTATTTTCTAAGAGTGTTACACATGTAAAATAGAATTGCCTTATAACACAATAAATACTAAATTGGAGATATGCACCTATGATGCATTTGGGTAAAAGTGGATTAAGCAACCAATTTAGCTTCAGTGCCATAGAGAAGGCTTCTGAGAAGGGAATATGCTTATACTGAAACATAATAAATGGAGAGGGTTTCCAGGGTGGGAATGTGGGAAAAGGGTATTCAAGACAGAGGAAAGTGTAAAATTTTCAGGAAATTGCTGGGAGTATGGTTTAACCAAAGAGGTTGCATGCTGGAGAGTTTCAGGAGAGAACTTGACAGTAGGCACCTGCATTTCGTATTCAGTCCTGAGAAGTTTGAGCTTCATTCTGTAATTTTTGGAGGTATTTGAAAAGTACTGATTATGATCAGATTGATTCTCATTTTAGCAAGCTTTTAGCTTTTGAGATAGTTGGGAGGACAAATCAGGAGTTGTAATGGTTATGGCATCAGGCAAGAGTAGTAGTTAGGATATCATTTCTGTAACCTAGATGAGAGATGATGAGAGTTATTAAAATGGCAGTGCAAATGACAAGAAAAGGATAGATTCCAGATATGTAAAAGATACAGAATCAATAGCATTTAATGACTGATTGTGGATAGTGAGCAAGGATGAGTCTAGTATAAACCCTAATTTCTAGCATGAATGATGGGATTAGATGGGTAAATTTCTCACTAGCTTTCTGAGAGAAGTATGTATGCGAATAGCTTCCACAAAATTAATAAGCATATAAAGGTAACTTCTGAGTAGGTTATTTCTAAAATTTTCTTTATTTTTACTTATAGATGCCACTTCAAATGAACAACAAGAGCTCTTCTGTCAGAAGTTGCAACAGTGTTGTATACTGTTTGATTTCATGGACTCTGTTTCAGACTTGAAGAGCAAAGAAATTAAAAGAGCAACACTGAATGAACTGGTTGAGTATGTTTCAACTAATCGTGGTGTAATTGTTGAATCAGCGTATTCTGATATAGTGAAAATGGTAAGCCTCTGGACTTTTATTCCTCAGATTTATATAAATTCAAGTAAGATCTGAGGTATAATTATGAATTAAATGTACAATAATTAATGTAGTCAAAAGAATGTTTGATTTTTTTTTTTTTTTAATAATCCATTTGAAAGAGTATCCATTCATTCCAATGATGCTGATGTTGCTTATAATAGTTGGGGAATTCAATAGCCATAGTGACCGGTGGTTACCATATTGGGTAGTGCAGATCTAGAGCTTAGGAGAAAGATGTAGGCTCAAGATTATCCAGATTGATAAATAATGTCATGAGGCTGAATAGTCACCGAGAGAGAAAATCTAAAGGGGGGAGAGACCAATGGAAAATTAAGAGGGCTCTCCACTTTTCAGTGGTGAGTACGGGAGTCAGGTCTAAAAAGTTCTTTCTGAGGACATTTTTTTTTTTTTTTTTATCCTCACCTGAGGATATTTTTCCATTTTTTGTACAGATAGAGTGGGAGGGGGAGAGAGGAAGGAGAGAGAGAGAGAAACATTGACGTGAAGGGACACATCGAGTGGCTGTCCCCCCACCCCCACGACCAACCAGGGCCGGGGACAAACTGCAACCGAAGTATGTGCCCTTAGCGGGAACTGAACCCGGGTCTCTCCGGACCACAGGCCGACGCTCTAACCGCTGAGCCAAACTGGCCAGGGCTGAGGACATTTTTAATATCATATTTGTAGATTCTATAACACCTGAATTTTAATAAAAACTCAGGACTTTTAAGAAATTAAATAATATAAATGTTTGAAATATTTGATGTGAAAAAATTACTGCCAACTTTATTGAAGTAAGATTAAGAATACTGTTTATTAATAATTCAACCTTATTCTTTATTAGACAGTAGACACTTGTTTAGAATTGTGATTTTTGTATGGATACTAACAAAATACAGAAAAATCAGTTGGAATAATTAGAGAGTTATTGAGTACATAATTTAAGGTTAATGTTTCCAGGGTATATAGAAGGTTATAGCAAGTATGACCTATAGTTGACTTCATTTCCTTCCCCTTTCCTAATATTATGTTCTGGAGGAAGAGCAAAATGTGTAGGAAAGTTAAATTTCACCCTAATATACTAGTTGGTTTTCTTTATCACATTGTACTAGAAGACCTGTTAAAGGACTTAGGAAAATTTTTTTTTTTTTAAATGAAAATAAAAGCATTAAAAATGTTTTAAGACTAGTGATAGTGGGAACATTAATCAAAATGGAATTGGCTTTCTAAACTCCCAAAGACATTTAAGAAGTGATAGTTTGAGCATATAAATAGTAAATATTGATAGGCTTCCTACTTTGTTTTTTATTTTGTTTTCATGTCATTAAAAAAAATGTTTAGCCCTGGCCGGTTTGGCTCAGCGGTTAGAGCGTCGGCCTGCGGTACAGAGAAAAAAAATGTTTAGGGAGAAAAGCAACATTCCAACCAGTATTTTCACAGATTTCAAATGGTTTGTATTCAGGAAGTTTGAAAGTCCTGGGAAAGATACTTTTTATTTATCTCTATGAAGTTGTTGACTTACTTAGATATTGGAAGTACTCAAATATTTGAGTCAAATTATTCTGTAATCACTATATACTAATACATTTTGGGATTTCTTTTCCCAAGTAAAAAGGTGTGTGTGTATACTTAATTTAATTTCTAGATAGGAGTGAAGTAAATTCATCCACTTAGTCCTTTAAAGCTCTTTGGTGTATTTGTTATATACAGTTAATTTTCTAGCAGATCAAATTCTACCTATTATTTTCTGAGTTGATGGTTAATAGTAATTGACTGTTAGCATTTATTTGGTCTACCATAGATGCCACTTCATAAGAATAGTTATGTTTGCTTGTACCACCAAATACCCCTTGTTTCATCCTCTATTCCCAAAATAGTTTTATCTCAAATGGCCAATCCCTCAATAGTATGGTCTTAAATGTTGACTAAACCCTTTGGTCTGTCTGTTCATCCTTCTCCAAAAAATTGTGAATTAGGACCACAGTCTATCCTTTGCTGGAGAAAAAGGATATATAGTTTACCTTGGTACTGAGACAGTGTGAAAGATGAAATTATAAATATTGTATTTCATTGATCTAAAATGAAAACTTTCAAAGCATATCCTGATTTCAGAGATTAATTTTTTAAAAAGCTCAGAGTAGATGAAATACAGTAAATTAAATCATCCTCAGGTATTATAAACTACGTCTGTTAGTAATGAAGATATTCTACCACCTCCTTCCTCTTCCTTAGTGTGTGTGTGTGTGTGTGTGTGTGTGTGTGTGTGTGTGTGTGTATGTTTTACTGAACTCTTTGGGTTATAAGATAAGTAAATGGCTGGGTTAAAATATGGGGGGCGGGTTGTGGAAAAGTGAAGAATCAAGTTAGGGATAGGTAGAGTTAAGAACTTTATGCTTTCCTCCCAAACTTCCCTCCCCTCCCCACCTTATTTTTAAAAGCAAAACCTGGAAAAAAACAATTTGTAATTTGAGGAAGAGAAATTCAGAGGTACTCTGTAATCTTGGTGTCTGAAGAAGTCAGAGTTATGAGATAGAGAAAAGAGAAAAACAAATGCCTGCCTTCATATCTTAAAGAGGTTTGTAGCTTATAGCCACAACTTAACTGTTTTGTTAAATAAAGTTATCTTAAAAATATTTTATTTTGCATTGTTGAATTCAATGACACAACAAAGAACATAAATCTAAATTTATTTTTCTTTACAGATCAGTGCTAATATCTTCCGCACTCTTCCTCCAAGTGATAATCCAGATTTTGATCCAGAGGAGGATGAACCCACGCTTGAGGCTTCTTGGCCTCACATACAAGTATGACATATAATTATGTATTGATAGTTTTTATATTTATGATGTTCTGTTGAAATTATAGCACATTCTCTCAGATCAGAGTGTCTTAAGTTTAACATTATTTTCTTTTCCCAAAATGTTGCTTTTCACTTTTTTTTTTTAATCCTCACACAAGGATATTTTTCCATTTATCTTCAGATAGAGTGGGAGGGAGGGGGAGAGAGTAAAAGAGAGGGAGAGAGAGAGAAACATTGATGTGAGAGGGACACATCGACTGGTTGCCTCCCACACAACCCTGACCAGGGCCGGGGACTGAACTGCAACTGAGGCATGTGCCCTTGACCAGAATCAAATCCATGACTCATTGGTCTGCAGGCTGATGCTCTAACTGCTGAGCCAAACAGGCCAGGATGATTTTAACTTTTTTTATTGTGATAAAATACACTTAATATTTACCATTTAAACTATTTTAAAGTTTAAAAGCTTAATGTGCTGTTCAGTGGCATTAAGTACATTTGCAATGCTGTACAACCCTCTCCATTATCTAGTTCCAGAACTTTTTCATCACCCCAAATGGAACCTCCCTTGTCATTAGCAGTCACATTCTATTCCACCATCCTCAGTGCCCCTGATAACTACTAATCTACTTTTTCTATAGATTTGCCTGTTTTGGGTACTTAATATAGATGGAATCATAGAATATGTGTAACCTTTTGGGTCTGGGTTCTTTCATTTAGCATAATATTTTCAAGGTTTATCAGTGTAGTAGCATGTTTCAACACAGTCCTTTTAATGGTTAAATAATATTCCACTGTATGGATATACCACCTTTTGTTTATTCATTAATCAATTGATGGACATTAGGGTGGTTTCTACCTTTTGGCTATTGTGATTAGAGCTGTTAAGAACATTCATGTACAAGTTTTTGTTTCAACATCTATTGCCCATAGTTTTGATATGTTGTGTTTTTGTTCTCATTCATCTCAAAATATTTTCTAATGTCCCTTGGGATTTCTTTTTTGACTCAATTAATTATTTTGGGATGTGTTTAATTTCTACAGATTTGTGACTCTCACATTTCTGTTACTGATTTCTAATTTAATGCATTGTGGCTGGATAATAAATACACTTTGTTTTCCATCCTTTTGAATGTACTGAGGCTTGTTTTATGGCAGAGCATATAGTCTATCCTGGAGAATGTTTTATATGTGCTTCAGAAGAATGTATATTCTGTTATTGTTGGGTAGAGTGTTCTGTAGTTAGGTCTAGTTTATAATGTTATTCAAGTCTTCTGTTTCCCTGTTGATTTTCTGTTTAATTCTATCCATTATTGAGAGTGAGATACTGAAGTCTGACTATTATCATTAATTCATCTATTTCTCTTTTATTCTGTCAGTTTTTGCTTCATGTATTTCTGGGACCCTATTGTTGTTAACGATATATGTTTATAATTGTTATGTCTTCCTTATGGATGGTTTTTACCATTATAACTATAGTACGAGTTTCTGTGTGTTTATTTTGTCTTAATTTAGTATGGCCACTCAGTTCTCCTTTGGGTACTGTTTGCATGATAAATCTTTTTCATTCTTTTACTTTTAATATGTTTGTTTCTTTGAATCTAAATTGTGTTTCTTGTAAACAGTATGTGGTTGGATCATGGTTTTTTAAAAATCAGTTTTGACAAGATCTGTCTTTTGACTGGCATGTGTAATCCATTTATTTGTAAAGTAATTACTGATAAGGTAGAATTTACATCTTCCATTTTGTTGTTTTCTATATGTCTTATATCTTTTTTGTTCTTTTACTCCTCCATCACTGCCTTTTATGTAAATAGGTATTTTCTAGGGTTCCATGTTCTTTTAATTCCCGTGTTTCTTTAACTATAGTTTTTGACTTATTTTCCTAGTAGTTACCCTGGGGATTGCAATTAGCATCTTAAAACAGTCTAGTTTGATTGAATACTAACTTAAAATCAGTAATATTCAAAACTTTGGTCCAATATACCTCCATTCCCTCCCCACTACTTTGTGGTATTATTGTCATACAAATTAGTTCTTTATATATTATATGCCCACCAAAAGGATTTTTAAATTATTGCTTTATGTGGTTCCCTTGTAAAACATAGAGTTATAAATAAACATTTATATTGTTTTTTATATTTACCTATGTAGTTACCTTTACCCATGCTCTTTATTTCTTCCTCTGGATTCAAGTTACATATAGTGTCCATTCATTTCAGTATGAAGGATTTCCTTGAGTATTTCTTGTAGGGTAAGTCTGTTAAAGATGAATTCTTTCAGTGTTTGTTTTCTGGAAATGTCTTAAATTCTCCTTTATTTTTTGAAGGAAAGTTTAGCTGGATACAAAATTCTTGGCTAAAAGCTCTTTTTCTTCAACACTTTGAAGATGTCATCCCACTAGTGTTCTGGAGATCATGGTTTTCTGGTGACAAGGCAGTTGTTAATCTTATTTAGGATCGCTTGTATGTGATGTTACTTTCTCTTGCTACCTTGAACATTTTCTCTTTGTCTTTGACTTCTCACTTGATTATGATGTGTCTAGATGTGGATGGATCTCTTTGTCTTTATTCATTGAGCTCCAACTAAGAATTCATTGTGTAGCCCGACAGGTGTGGCTCAGTGGTTGAGTGTTAACTCATGCACCAAGAATTCGCCAGTTCAATTCCCAGTAGAGCACATGCCCAGGTTGTGGGCCCAATCCCTAGTAGGGGCATGCAGAAGGCAGCCTATTAGATGTTCTCGGTCATTGATGTTTCTATCTCTCCCTCTCCCTGTCTCTAAAATCAATAAAGAAAAAACATTTTTAAAAAAGAATGCATCATGAATGTTGCCTTGGGATCTGGCCAGATGAAGGTTTTTCTGGTGTTTGGAGGCCTGCACCTCCTTTTTTCGCTGATTTGGACTTGCTCTGGAGAACAACCAGTGTATGTACGATGCAGCCCCTCTCTGTTCCTGGTCAGAGTCAAGTCAACTGCATTTGATAATAATCTACCATGGCACCTGAAGAAGTGTTTCTAGGAGATCAGTGTCTCCTGTAACCTTGGCGTATCAAGGATTTTATGAGTTTCGATACCGTCCCACTGATTGTAACATTAGGGTTGAGACATCCAGCTCCTGTAAGAATAAGCATAGAAAATGATGCAAATAAACAAGGTGGCACCCAAAAAAAACTAAAAATAGCAAATTTATACATTGGAGAGACAATTAACCAGAAAGTTAAGAGCAATGATCAGTTTTGCTACTTTAAGAAATCACTTGGCTCATCTTTCTCCACCTGAGAATTCAGAAGTTGATATAATCCCTATAGCTATAATTGTAGGAGGATTGCATGCCAGAAGCTGGAATGCTGTCTGAGGATCCTGTTTGTTATCTTAAATTTTTAAATATTTTAGATGATTTGATTTTCAGTGGAATGGACCTTTGTTGTTTTACAAACCTTTATTTAGAAGAGTCTGCCTCTATTTTAACTTCATAAGGAATTATAATAAAATGCATTTTTTTTTTTTCCATTTTTTTTTTTTTGTTCAGGTAGAGTGGGAGGGAGAGAGAGGAACAGAGAGAGAGAGAAACATCGATGTGAAAGGGACACATCGAGTGGCTGCTACCCGCACGACTGACCAGAGCCGGGGACAAACTGCAACCCAGGTACATGCCCTTAGCGGGAACCGAACCCGGGTCTCTCAGGACCACAGGCCGACGCTCTAACCGCTGAGCCAAACCGGCCAGGGCATAAAATGCATTTTTAATGGGCAAAAAAAAAAAAAAAAAAAAGAATTCATTGTGTGAATTAATAATTTTCATCAAAGTTGAGTTTTTTGTAGCCATTATTTCATCAGATATTTTTTCTGCCTCTTTCTCCTGTCTTTCTGAGGCTCCCAGTATCTCTGTGTTGGTATCATTGATGGTGTCTTACAGGTCTCTGAAGCTCTTTATTTATTTTTTTAATTCTCACCAGAGGATATTTTTCCATTTATTTTCAGACAGAGTGGGTGGCGGGGTGGAGAAACATCAATGTGAGATCACATCAGTTGGTTACCTCCTGCATACCCCTGACCAGGCTAGGGACTGAACTACAACTGAGGTAGCACCCTGGACCAGAATCGAAGCTGTGACTCTTTGGTCTGTGGGCCAGTGCTATAACTGCTGAACCAAACTGGCCTGGGCTAAAGCTCTTCATTTTTATTCATTCTTTTTTCTCCTTCACCTCAAAATGTAAAATTTCTATTCACCTTTTTTTTTTTTTTTTTTATCCTCACCCGAGGACATTTTTGCATTTTTTTGTTCAGACAGAGCGGGAGGGAGAGAGAGGAAGAGAGAGAGAGAGAGAAACATCGATGTGAAGGGACACATCGAGTGGTTGCCACCCGCACGACCAACCAGGGCCGGGGACAAACTGCAACCGAGGTACGTGCCCGTAGCGGGAACCGAACCCGGGTCTCTCTGTACCGCAGGCCGACGCTCTAACCGCTGAGCCAAACTGGCCAGGGCTTTTTTTTTTTTTTTTAATATGTTTCTTTTTATTGATTTTTTAGAGAGGACGGGAAAGAGAGAAATTTTATTCGGCTGCCTCCTGCACACCCCCTACTGGGGATGGAGTGCACAACCCGGGCATGTGCCCTGACTGGGAATCAAACTAGGACCTCTCAGTCCATGGGACGAAGCTTAGTCCACTGAGCCACAATGGCCAGGCTCTATTGACCTGTCTTCACATTCACTTATTCTTTTTTCTGCTAGTCCAAATTGCTTCTTGGGGGTAGCAAGTTCACCAAGGTCCTCACCCTCCCATTTCAGAAGTCCCATCTCTGGAGCACATCTTTTTAGTTGAGACTAAGGAGGAATAGTCTTCTTGCTCTAAATGCCATTGAGTGACAACTCCTCAGAATCATTGGAAACTTGGTAATAAAAATGTATTATATAGGCAGGACCAGTTCTTCCATTAAGCCTTCCCTAACTAATTTTATCTAGCCGTAACTGCATTCAAACATCCCCCAGATTGGCTCAGTGGTTAGAGTGTTGGCCCGAAGGGTCCCAGGTTTGATTCTCAGTCAAGGGCATGTCCCTGGGTTCCAGGTTTGATCCCCAGCCCTGGATGGTTCGTATGGGAGGCAGCTAATCCATGTGTCTCTCTAACATAGATGTTTCTCCCTCCCTATCCCTCTTTCCCTCCCACTGTGTCTTTTTTTTTTATCCTCATCCGAAGACATCTTTGCATTTATCTTCAGATAGAGTGGGAGACAGAGAGGAAGTAAGAGAGAGAGAAACATCGATGTGAGAGAGACACATTGACTGGTCGCCACTCACACGACTCCAACCAGGGCCGGGGACAAACTGCAACCGAGGTACGTGTGCCCTTAGCGGGAACCGAACCCAGGAGACTCTGGTCGGTGAGCCGACACTCTTAACCGCTGAGCCAAACCGGCCAGTGCTCCTTCCCACTGTATCTAAAAAATCAATGGAAAAATATCCTCACCTGAGAATTAATAACAACAAAAAGGTAAATATGTGGTTTTAATATTAACATCATCTACACTTTGCTCAATAGAATCAGATTGGCACTGTCTCACTTGATACTTGAATATTAGAACTCTTTAGATTGAATTCAGGTAGAAAATTTATATCACTTATGTTCCTCTATGAAACTGTTGTAAAGATTCAATTATAGCTGTAAAATATACTCATATGTTTAGTGTTTCTTTTGTATAAGTTTTTATACATCTAGTCTTGATAATCATTGTTTTGTTTTTGTTTTTTTTTACTATATACATGGGTTTTATTTTTGTTTCCTCAAACATCTAGTTAAAATGCTCTGAGAAGCCCTGGCCAGTTTGGCTCAGCGGTTAGAGCGTCGGCCTGCGGTCCTGAGAGACCTGGGTTCGGTTCCCGCTAAGGGCACGTATTTCGGTTGCAGTTTGTCCCCGGCCCTGGTTGGTCGTGCGGGTAGCAGCCACTCGATGTGTCTCTTCACATCGATGTTTCTCTCTCTCTCTCCCTCCCACTCTATCTGTACAAAAAATGGAAAAATATCCTCGGGTGAGGATAAAAAAAAAAAAAAATGCTCTGAGAATACTCAAAATGACACTTTCTGTTTAGATATTTCTTATTATTAAAATAAGCAAGGTTTGCCTGGTTGGTGTGGCTCAGTGGTTGAGCATTGACCAATGTACCAAGAGGTCGCCAGGTCAGTTTTCAGTCAGGGCACATGCCCAGGTTGTGGGCCAGATCCCCACTGTGGGGCATGCAGGAGGCGGCCAATCGATGTTCTCATCGATGTTTCTTATCTCTCTCTCCCTCTCCATTCCTCTCTCTCTAAAACCAATAAAGAAAAAAAAATGGTTAAAAAAATAAATTAAAATAAGCAGGGTTTTGAGGGGAAAAGTTAAAGTCACCATGTATGTAAGTTGTGATTTTTCTAGGTAAATTTTCCCAGATGAATATAGTGTTTTTTACTATAAAAGTCCATTTTTATTTCTGAAAAAGCAAAAGTCAAAGGACTCTTGCCTACTGCTACAAATATGACTTTTATATTTTTAAGATATTAATGACCTAAAATCTGCAGGCAAGCACAAAGAAGTGTTTTTCTAGAGAATTTAATGTATTTGCCATATATGCCCAGTGGCATTTATCTATAAGACTACTGATTATGTTTAATGAATTACATTAATGGTAATAACAATACCTACCATTTATTAAGCATTTATGTTCTAGAGATCGTAGCAACCGCTTTATTCATCATCTCAATCCTTATAGTAGTAACACTATAAAGTAGGTATTGTTTACATTTTATAGATAAGTTTAGATTAAGCTAAAAGAGATTAAAAATTCTTCCCAACAAATTTTAAGTGGCAGAATCAGGTTTACAACTCGATATTGCACCAAAAGTCCTCCTCTTAATTATTAAAACTTTTACTGCCTCTCCTAGATATAGTCTATGGCCCTAAAGTAGATATATACAAATTCTCATGGGATTTAATTCATACCTTTTGAGCTTCATTTTAACAACAGGAAATTAGATCTTCTAAATAATTCAACTAGTCATCTCTTTTTATTTTAGATCTAATAAATGAGTTTCTAAAGGTATAATTATATATGTACATATGTGCCTTAGTTAAATGTAACAAAAGTTTATATGTAAAAATTCTAACACACAAGAGAATTATCATTGTAAATCATGGTGAAATGGAAATGAATCTGGTGACAGACCTACAAAATCCCAGCTTTGATACTTTTCTACATGTATGCTCCTGCTGCTTAATTTCTCTGCATCTTCCTTTATAAAACTGGGGTAAAATAGATTTGTGTAAAGATTGAATGGGATAATGTATGCACAGAACTCAGCACAGTTTTTAAAACTACATTATTTTTATTCTCCCTTTTTTTCTTAAATGATACCATTTTTGGTATTTTGGAAGAAGTAGATATTTGTTCTTATGGTTTATACTGATACCTTTATATGATACCCTTAGCTGTCTCTTGTAGTTAGTTTATTGGTTCCCTAGAATGAATAATACTGAAATTAGCAAGTAGTCTCTTCCTTACTTCCTTCTTCCCTATATTCTGAAATAAAAGTAATATCCTTTTACTCTCACAGTAAATACTTATATGGCTTCTACTTTCCATATACTCTTTCCCATCCCGTCCCCCAATTCCCTGTTTTTGAGAGAGTTGTATGATACCTACACAATTAGAACATATAACTAATTGCATACTATTCTGTCTCCTTTATGCCCATCACTTGTTATTAGTTCTACAGGTAACATTTAATATTTACCATAATTTGTTATGTCACAGTTTCTCTAGCCATTTCTTGGTAATTTGGAGCTCATTTTTTTTTTTTTCCCCATTTTTTTTTGTATAGATAGAGTGGGAGGGAAAGAGAGAGGGAGAAACATCGATGTGAAAGGGACACATCGAGTGGCTGCCACCCTCACGACCCAACCAGGGCCAGGGACAAACTGCAACCGAGGTACATGCCCTTAGCGGGAACCGAACCCGGGTCTCTCTGGACCGCAGGCCGACGCTCTAACCGCTGAGCCAAACTGGCCAGGGCTGGAGCTCATTTTTTAGTAGAAGGGCTCATGGGAACATTACTTGATGAGTTCTTGCATACTTAATACCAGTTTGTCTTTATAGCTTTTATTTTTAAAGATTAACTTGATTTGATATAAAATCCTAGGGTCATCTTTCTCTCTGAGTACCTTAAATATGTTATTCTGTTGTTGTCTGATTTCAGTCTGATTTTCTTTCCCTTTTATAAAGATTTGGTCATTTTGCCTGGATGCCCAAAGGATGTTTTTCCTTTAATAGCCAATAGCTTTCCCAGGCTATATTGGGTGGGACAAAAGTAGGTTTACAGTTCATGTGAAAAATAATACAATCACTAATGATACAATAAACTTTCGTGTACTCACAACTGTAAACCTACTGTTGCCCCACCCTGTACTTAAGTGGTGATTTTTCTAGGTAAATTTTTCCAGTTGAATAGTGTTCTTTACTATAAAAGTCCATTTTTATTTCTAAAAAGTTTGCTTCAGTAATAGTGTTTAATATTTCTTTTGTTCTGCTTTGTTTTTCTTCTTTGGAGATGCCTGCTATTCATTTGTTGCCTTTTCTTTGCCTCTGTATCTCGTACTGTCTCTTGAAATCATTTTTTAAAATCTTTCTTCATTCTGTTGGATTGTTTTTTGTGTTGTTTGTCTTTTGAGAAGGAGAGAGAGAGAAAAATATTGATGTGAGAGAAACATCTATCGGTTGCCTCCTGTACATGCCCAGACTGGGGATAGAACCTGCAACTCTTTGGTCCGTGGGCTGATCCTCTAACCGCTGAGCCAAACCAGCCAGGGCTCCATTCTCTACATTTTCCAGTTACCTTTTATCTTTTAGGGTTTTTTGTTCTTTTTTTTTTTTGGTTTACAGAAGTAGGAAGACCAGCCCATACATTGAACATATGTGAAGTTTGCTATTTTATTAGAGAAACGAATCCATTGCTTGCAGTATCTATTCTTTGTAGCACTGTTTCTTAGATTCTTGGAGCATATTATTTCTTCATACAGAAGAACATCAAGAAACTTCAATGACTACAGAAGTAGTCTCTCAACAACTATGATTTTCATTAATTCAGTAAATATTTATTGAGCATCTAATGTGTTCCAGGCATTTTTCTAAGTATTAGGGGTAAAATATTGAATAAACAAAATCTCTGAATAAATAATAAATAAATAATACTATGTCAGGGTGTGATAAATACAAGAACAAAAGTAATGCAGGATAAAGGGTATAGAGAGTGACAATGGAGTCAAGGTGGTTTTAGAAGTATAGTCTTAATTGTGCCGTATTGAAGATTTTTAGCTCTGTAGATCATTAGTGTTTCTTCTGTTTGCTTGGGATTACTCTACATGTATTTAGATAAACTTTTGCCATCATTTCTTCCTTGGTGCTAAATTGGCTGCATAATTGCTGCTAATCTTGACTGGTCACTTAATGGCTCATTGTCAGGTAAACGATGCAGATGAAAACTATGTAATAAATAATGTATTGATGCTGGAGGGAAGAGGGAGCCAGATGTCTCTGACACTCGTGGGCAGGAAGTTCTTAAGACATCTTTAGAAAATGAATTTTCTAAGACTTGCATGGGAGAATGGATGGTTTTTATTGGCATGGAATTATACTACTGGGGTTATAAAGTCCCATGTCCCTCAGTCTAGTCCTGGAAGAGGGTTTAGCAAAGCCAGAAGTAAAGCCAAAGTCCAGAGTGTCCGTTCCATGATGTAGCTAGGTTCAGATTAGGGTTAGTATAGTCAGTACATTAGTCCATTATATGGAGTTCCACATGGCCGTGAGCCACACGGAGGGTGTAGGGCATTGTAGAAAGAGTGGGAGGGCAGAAGGGCAGCTTTCCTTTGTATAGGAGATTAAATATTCATAGGTTTCGAGTCTGCAGTAGCTACACCTATTCTAGCCACTGACTTGTTTCCAGGTGTGATGGACAAGTAGGCACCTCCTAAGGCATGTAGGTGCCTCTCATGTCATTTATACCCTATTGGGCATGCCTCTAAATTGCTTTTGTCCAGACCCTTTCCCCATGTGGGGAATAGACCTGGAGTATTAACTGCAGCTTCCTGGCAAAGCTGAACAAATAACATGCCTACATTGTCTGGTCTTTTCTTTATTCCTTTCCTATTAAATAAAAACCAGGTTATTGCGCCTGTAACAGTATCTGATAGGCACAGGTTTCAACAGTGTATGTGATTTAGAGACTTCATTTTGATCTGGAGCTTGATGCCATGTACGTTTCCAAAGGACATACTGTTACTCTTAAAACTATTACGGTTTAAATCCTATATTTCAGAAGCAGATCTTAAGAGGTAGAAGAGTATATAGGCTAATGCATGCCATATATTTGTCTCATGTTTAACCTGGTCTCACCTTACTACAAATCTTAACTTCTGCTGAACTGGGGATCTGCATAAAGATTCCGAGTCTCTGGTTCCATACCTACCAACCCATACCCTATACCACCTTCTTCTCAAAACATGTTCTACCTTTCTATAAAAGCCCTCCTCTTTCTTGGCTTATCCAGTCTTATTGAATGCAGGACTCTAGTTACATGTCCTTCTTCAAACTTTTCCTACTGATCTTATACAGCGTTACAGCCCTCTTCTAAATGGTTCCTGCACTCATAGTCTGTGCTATATAATTTTTGTGTATATACCATTTTATATGTTTTTAGTTTTGTCTTACCTTTCTAACAAGTGAATGAATTTTTTTTGGAGCTGTACCATGCCTGATATTAGTTCACACTATACGTTTAAGGGAACATTTGTTGCTCTACCCACAGCACTCCTGACACCAGCTGTGTGGATTTTCTACACCACTTCTCTGTGAACACTTATTCATAACTACCCAGAATTAGCACAGACTCCACAGGTTAAGTACAGGCTCAGCCCCACAAGACTGCCCCCCACTTCAGATGGCAGTCATGAGTCTGGACCTCCCATACTTTTGACCAACTAGCCATGAATCGGGGTGGGGGGGCGGTTCCCAGGATCCATACCTTGGGTTCAGTAATGTGCTATAATGACTCACATCTCAAGAAACACTTTACTTGCTGTTACCAGTTTATTACAAAACATACAACTCAGGAACAGCCAAATGGAAGAGATGCATAAGGTAAAAGTATGGAGAAAGGGCTTGGAGATTCCATGTTAACACCACTCCCAGCACCTCAAAGTGTTCACCAACCCAGAATTTCTCCAAACTCCTTTGTTTAGGACTTTTACAATGGTTCCCTTAGGTAAGCATAATTAATTAAATCATTAGCCATTGGTGATTGATCTCAGTCTCCAGCTCCTCTACCCTCCCTGGAGGATGGGGGTTGAGGTTGAAAGTCCCAACACTAATTAGGTTGGTTCTTTTTTTAAAAAATCTTTATTGTTGGATGTAAAATGTATTACAGATGTTCCACATTTTTCCCCCATCGACCCCCTCCTCCCCACTCTCGCCCCCCTCCCACCTTTTCCCACACTATTGTCTGTGTCCATTGGTTATGTATATAAGTTCTTTGGTTTATTTCTTCCCACCCCCCCAACCCCTTTCCCTTTGAGGTTTGTCAGTCTAGCAATGAATTTGTGCTTCTTAATCCCTTCATCTTTTCCACCCATTCCCCCAACCCACCTCCCAACTGGCAACCAACAAAATGTTCTCTGTGTCTATGAGAATGTTTCTGTTCATTTTGTTTGTAGATTCCATTGTTGATAGATCTGTATTCATTGCCATTTTGTTTGTTCATACATTTTATCATTTTCTTTAAAAAGACCCTTCATCATTTCATATAATAACGGTTTGGTAGTGATGAACTCCTTTAACTTTTTCTTGTCTGGGAAAGTTTTTATATATCCATCGATTCTAAATGACAGCTTTGCAGGATAGAGTAATTTTGGGTATAGGTTCTTGCTTTTCATCACTCTGAATATTTCTTGCCACTCCCTTCTGGCCTGCAAAGTTTCTTTTGAGAAATCAGCTGACAGCCTTATGGGAACTCCCTTGTAGGTAACTAGCTGCCTTTCTCTTGCTACTTTTAAGATTCTCTCTTTGTCTTGAACCTTTTGCATTTTGATGATGATGTGTCTTGGTGTGGGCCTCTTGGGGTTCATCTTGTTTGGGACTGTCTGTGCTTCCTGGACTTGTATGTCTGTTTCCTTCACCAAGTCAGGAAAGTTTTCTGCCATTATGGTTTCAAACAGGTTTTCGATTTCTTGTTCTCGCTCTTCTCCTTCTGGCACCCCCAAGATGCGAATGTTGGCACGCTTGAAGTTGTCCCAGAGGCTCCTTACACTATCCTCATTTTTTTGGATTATTTTTTCTTTTTGCTGTTCTGATTGGGCATTTTTTGCTTCCTGATATTCCAAATCGATGGTTTGCTCCTTGGATTTACGTACTCTATTATTGAAGCTGTGTAAATTATTCTTTATTTCAGTTAATGCCTCCTTCAATTCTGTGTATCCATGATTTTTAACTGGTCCTTTTTTATGCTCTTGAGGCCCTCCCTAAGTTCACTGAGATTCTCACTAAGTTCATTGAGCATCCTTATAAGCAGTATTTTGAACTCAGTATTTGTTAGGTTGCTTATCTCCATTTCGCTTAGTTCTTTTATTGGGGTTTTGTTCTGTTCTTTCATTTGGGACCTGTTTCTTTGTCTCCTCATTTTGACTGCCTCCCTGTGTTTGTTTCAGTGTATTACTTAATGAGAGGTATGGGGCTAGCTGAGACCAGATGCTGCTTGTTTGAAAGAATTTAGGAAACACCTGAAGCAGGATCCAAGACAGGCCAATCCTATGGTTAAGCAAGTGGCAACAGCTTGGGTGGGCTTTAAAGTTGGGTGGGCTTTAAAGTTGGGTGGGGCAGGGCGGGGCGGGGCCTCAGGGAGTCAACAGGGCGGGGCTACCAGTGTGAGCCAGGTTGCTGGAGTCCCAGATATGGCGGCTGTCTGCCGCCCCAGGGAAGGGCTCACCAAAGGAACAAAGGCCTCTGACAGCACGTTTGTCCCGGAGAAAGCCCCCTCTCCAGCCCTCGCTCCAGTGCCAAACAGCTCAGTTCTTCCCTGTATGTCTCTGGCGCCCCTCGAGCTGCCTCCCCTCCAAGCTTAGAGGGAGAGAGTCCGATAAGTCCGTGCGCGGGCCCTTTAAGGAGCTGCCTGGGGCTCCAGCCGCTTCAGCCTCCCTGAGCCTCAGTTACCGCTGGTTTTTCCAGCCAGAAGTTATGGGGACTTCTCTTCCTGGCACTGGAACCCTGAGCGGGGCACCTGGTGTGGGACGGGGACCCCTCAGTCCTCAGGAAGGACCGTACCAGCCGTGGGAGCCTCCTGATTTTTATCCGCCACACGTGGGTGTAGGACCAGCCTGTAGCGCCACCGCCGCCCCTTGCGCCTCTGCCCCTCCTACCAGTCTGGATGTGACTGCTGCTTTAATTTCGTAGTTGTCGGACTTCCATTCAGCTTGATTTCAGGCGGTTTTGAATGATGGTTGTTCTGTAGTTTAGTTGTAACTTTGATGTGTTTGTGGGAGGACGCAATACCGCGTTTACCTACCCGCCATCTTGACCGGAAGTCTAATCAGGTTGGTTCTTGTGATAACTAGTCTTCATCCTTCTAAAGTCACCTCATTAACATAAGCTCAGGTATGGAAAGGGGCTTATGAAGAACAAAAGATACTTGTCTCACCCCTTATCACTCAGGAAATGCCAGGGGTTTTAGAACTTTTGTGCCTAAAACCAGGGATGAAAATCAAATATGTATTATTATTATACCATAGTATCATGGTATTGGACCTGAAAATAGGCACTAAGCAAGTTGTGCCAGTGAAACTACTTAGTAGTCATGAGACTGTACCTAACTCTTCAGAGGACTCTGTGATTATTTTTGTGTATCTTTTTTTACATATGTGTACCCCAAAGCAAATTTTCTATATAGTTGGTTAATTAGAAACTTATAAATAAAAATCAAATAGATATCAACTTCTATGTTATATCCTTAATTCATACTTAACATTAAAAATTAGATAATAATTAGACCAGATAGGCATCACTCTTTGCCAGATAGGCAAAGATGCATCAAACAAAAACAGTATTTAGTGAGATCTCTAAATTGTTGTTAGCTTTGGTATATTACTGAATTTGTAGTAGTAAAAATGTGTTTTTCTGTGGGTGAATGATAGGGCCCAAATCTGGTAATGCTTTTTTATGTTGTGAGGTCTGTAAATTTAGTGTAGCAGTTGTTTTTTTTCCCCTTCTCCCTTCTATATGTGGCCTAAATGTTTATTGAATGACTATTTTTACTTTGGGATCTAATCCTTTTTACTTTTAGGGTGTCAAATTCATATGCAGTGTAATTGCTAGTAAATTAAGGCACATTTTGGGCTATACTACTGCCTTCCTGCCTTTTATAGCTTTTAGGTTACAATAAAAAACTTGAGTGTATTTGCCTTTTTTTTTTTCTGAAAGACAGAGTAGGTGTAATGGAGGCAAATTGAACTGAATGAATAGTACTTTTCTGATTTGTGGTAGCAAGTGAACTTTTGCTATTTTAAGGTCCTGGCACTTTTTAAGTAAAAGTCCTGCTATGACTTCTAGTTTATTCAGTGTACAGACATTCCTTCCTGACCCCTGTATTTACGTAATTTGGCTCATTATTTCCCAAGTGTGGATAAGGTATGCTGGTTTCAATTTAATTTTCCCTCCACTATAGTTTTAAATTAAGACTTGAAGTTTTTCTTTTTTTATTGTTATTGATTCACTGCCCTTTACAATCCAGTTTACTGTTAGCTGGATGGAGGTTTCTGATTCTGTATTTAACAAACTCTGGAGACTAAATGGAGGTAGTTTAGTCGTCCACTAGAGAAAAAAAACATTTTCCCAGTGAATATGGACTGCAAAATAGTCTCCTTAATTAAATATTTAATAGGCACCATCTTCATTTTCTAGCTCCTGTAATTGAACATTTCAATGAGTGATGTAAAGCAACAAATAATTTTCTAAATAAGACCTGGCCGGTGTGGCTCAGCGGTTAGAGCTTCAGCCTGTGGACCAGAGAGTCCTGGGTTTGGTTCCTGCTAGGGGCACGTACCAAAAAAAAAACCAAAACACACAAAAAAATAGATAAAAGCCCTGTATAAGAATAGCAAGAATAAATAAAGGGTTTTAAAATAAATAAATAAACAAACAAAAATAATAATTCTCAAAATATACCAGCTTGGGAGGCCAAAATGTATATGTTTAGTTTTTTGGTTTTTTTTAATTCTCACCCGAGGACATTTTTCCATATTTTGTTCAGATAGAGTGGGAGGGGGAGAGAGGGAGAAACATCGATGTGAAAGGGACACATCGAGTGGTTGCCACCCGCACGACCCAACCAGGGCCGGGGACAAACTGCAGCTGAGGTACATGCCCTTAGGGGGAACCGAACCCGGGTCTCTCTGGACCGCAGGCCTACACTCTAACTGCTGAGCCACACCGGCCAGGGCTATATTTAGTTTTTATAAAAATTGTTACAACTTGTTACTTTCTATTGATATCTGAAATCTCCCTACTTGTTGGTAAGGGAGATGTGTTTTTGGTGTGACAAAATTTAGGGTAATATTTTATAGGCTTCATCTTAACTTTTATTTTACTTTCTCTCATAGTTGGTATATGAATTCTTCTTAAGATTTTTGGAGAGCCCTGATTTCCAGCCTAGCATTGCAAAGCGATACATTGATCAGAAGTTTGTACAACAGGTAAGGAATTCTTATGTCTTAAAATTCTTAATGTTCATTTCAGCAATGGTTTATTAACTTGTGATTAAAATAATCTTTCAAAACTATAATGGTTAATTTAAATTTAACAGCACTTAATATTCTTGCCAGACAATTAGGATAAAAATGAAATAGCTTTGAGAATACAAGAGTATTTTTTTTTTTTTTTTTTTTAATCCTCACCCGAGGACATTTTTCGATATTTTGTTCAGATAGAGTGAGAGGGAGAGAGAGAGAGAGAAACATCGACGTGAAAGCGACACATCGAGTGGTTGCCACCCACACGACCCAACCAGGGCTGGGGACAAACTGCAACCAAGGTATCTGCCCTTAGCGGGAACCGAACCCGGGTCTCTCCGGACCGCAGGCCGACGCTCTAACCGCTGAGCCAAACCGGCCAGGGCAATACAAGAGTATTTTAAAGAAAAGATGAGCTTCTAATGAAGTCAATCAAATTATCCTATCCAATCCTAGATTCCCAGCTATTTGTTAAAGACCAGAAAAGCAAGCCTTTCTGCAATCTCTGAGAAAATTTAGTTATGACCATTGTAACCCTTATTATTTTTTTCATTAATCCTCACCCAAGGATATTTTTCTATTGGTTTTTAGATAGAGTGGAAGGGAGATAGGGAGAGAGAAAGAAACACTGATGTGAGAGAGACATCGATTGGTTGCCTCCTTCACAACCCTGACCAGGGCTGGGGATTGAACCTGCAACCCAGGTACATGGCCCTTGACCTGGAGTCACACCTGAGACCCTTTGGTTCTCGGACTGACACTCTAACCACTGAGCCAAACAGGCCAGGGCATAACCCTTATTTTTTTAATTTTAAGCCTTTATACTTGAACTTGACATGTTTTAAGCATGACAATGAAATGACAAAGGAGAAAATTGAAATAAATAGGAGTTGGGGCATTAGGCTCCTTTCCTGTCAGCAAGCATCAGTTACCTTTCCCTTTCCACCTTAGGCATTCTAGCCACCCAGTTCCTAAACCACAGATAAAATGAGATCTTTAAGAAGAAAAGGAGATAGAGTTAAACATATGTGATACCTTCTTTCTTTTTATAAATTGGTTATTAGTTATTTTTGGAACCTACATACTCAAAATTAATATCTCAGAATGTGTTCATTTTTATTATTTTCAAAATCTTATTCATGTGGAATTGGCTGCCCCTAAACAAAATTGAGAGGTAGACCAAATTCTTCTCTTTTGAAATACTTGTCTGTATGTAAGGTCTCATTGAGAATTTGATGCTCTCTTCTTCTAGAGTTATTTGCATGTTAAAGAAGGGTAGAAGATGGGTTAAAGGGAATCAATGAACCCAGTGATGAGGCCAGGATTAAAATTACTACAAGGACCCTTCCTACTTTCTACCACCATTGTGTATTTCCTATGATAAAGATTCTACAAACATGAGTTGACATATTTGGAGTTCTTTTTTGGTCGTTTATAACTATCCCTAACCTCATACAAACTATTCTGACTAGTTGCTATGAATGTATCGCTAAGTGAAGAACTTTATCAAGAATATGTCCTTTAGCCATTCAAGTAGCTCTTCATGAATAGTGAAGAAATATTAGGTGTGTGTTAACAAGTAAAATGTCTGTTTCATTCACAAGTAAAAATCATTAAATGGAACTGTTACTTTGGTAATTGCAATTGAATGCATATTCATTCTGTAGCTCTTCTGTGCTGCAAAAGGAATATAGTATATTAAGGAACTCTAGTAATGCCATATTAAATTATATTGAAGATAATAGCAGCTCAAGGGGAACAATTGCCTTAGTGTTGTTTCCTCAGTCTGGAGCTTGAGGTATTTCAGTTGCTGGATTATTCAGTGGGTTTGAGGGGGAACAAGAATAAAAACTAGGCCCTGGCCGGTTTTGCTCAGTGGTTAGAGCGTCAGCCTGTGGACCAGAGAGTCCCGGGTTTGGTTCCCACTAAGGGCACGTACTTCGGTTGCAGTTTGTCCCAGGCCCTGGGTGGGGTTGTGTGGGTGGCAGCCAGTCGATGTGTCTCTCTCACATCAATGTTTCCCTCTCTCTCTCTTCTTCCCTCTCTCCCTCCTGCTCTGTCTGTAGATGGAAAAAAAAAGAATCAGGCTCATGGGTTTTAAATTACCCTTAAAAGCACAGTTAGATAAAAGTATCAGAGCCAGAATAAGAAAGTTTCCTGAGTACTAGTTTTGTGTGTGTTTCATTGTGTTAATATATCTAAATAGATTATTTTATTTAGAAAATATTTCAAATAGGTTTCTTTAAATAGATTTGACACTTAGCTCACAACTATTATCTAGTTTAATATTTTTCCCAAGGATCAACTTGCTTTAAATTGTATTTGTTCTTGAGTTAGACATGACCACTTTAATTAAGGGCCCCTTTTATTAATTCCAAGTAACCCAACATCAGAAACTTGGATGTGAGTGTCTTAAGTGAGTAGTTCAGTCATTTTTAATTAGAATAATTTGAACTGAATTTATTAGGTATATTAACACAAATTCTCATGTTTCATGGATGGTTTTGCTGGAGCCTCATCTAGTACTTGTGTAACCTCATTAACAAAGAATGCAAACTAAGCAAGACACCTGTTTAGGGGGATATAAACATGACAAAAGGCATCACTATCTTAAAAAAATATCCACTCTGATAGAAGAGATACACATGGAAACAATTACATATAACTCAAGACAGAATGGAAAAAGAACTTCTGATGAAGTTCAGAGCTTGCTGTCTTAACTGTAATTATCAATACCAAAGTATAGAACATACAATTCTGTGATGACTTCATTCTTTAAGAGAGATTATTTAATATTTTTTGTTAAGAAACTCCAATATTTCACTTAAAATATGGTAATACTTTTTTCAGCAGAAGAAATTAGTTTCTTTACCATTTTAAAATAGAAATTTGAGCTTTTGACCAAAATTTTCAGACCTCTTTATCCTGCCTTTGCTGAAGAGCTGTGTAAAGGTATAGGAAAATGATTTGGCCAACTTGAACTAGTTTAAAATTTCCCAGCCATTTTCTAAGCTGATGTTTGTTTGTTTATTTAAATCCTCATCTGAGGATATGTTTTTATGAGAGAGAGAAAGGGAGAGAAACAGTGATTGGTTTCCTCCTGTATGCACCCCCATTGGGGACTGAACCTAGGTATGTTTCCCAACCTCCAACCAAACCCAAAACCTTTTTTTGGTGTATGGCATGACACTCCAACTAACTGTGCCACCTGGTCAAGGCTGCTAAGCTGACTTTAAATGAAAATCTGTGGTCTTATCTTTTATTTCTGTGTTTTTTCATGACCTTTACTCTGTTAGCATGTATCTGACATGCTATCCTGTTAACTAAATACTGATTTTTGAGCTGCTGGCATGGTGACTCTTGGATTTTTTTAGTGTAAAATCACACAAAAAAAGCAGCTTTGGTTTATATAAATCTTTCTAGTAAATTGGAAATATGCATGTGTACATGTATTTAATTTTGTTTATTTAATGACTTGCAATCTACAAGCTTTAAGATGGTTGTATATAATTTTGACTTACTATCGAAAAGTATTAAAAATCTCTTAAATTTCGCCCTGGCTGGTTTGGCTCACCAGTTAGAGTGTCAGCCCGCAGACCAGAGTCTCCTGGGTTCGGTTCCTGGTTGCAGTTTGTCCCTGGCCCCGGATGGGATTGTGTGGGTGGCAGTCGATGTGTTTTTCTCACATCAGTGTTTCTCTCTCTCTGTCTTCTCCCCTCTCTCCCTCCCGCTCTGTCTGAAGATAAATGCAAAAGAAAAAAAAAAACCTCTTAAATTTCAACACTGTAAAGTTATGGGCTATGTTTAGTAGTCAAGAGTAGGATAGAATTTTAAAATGAGTGGCAAGGCAAAAAAAAAAAAAAAAATCCCCTTTTGGAAGTGTTTCTTATTTATTGTGTCATTTTTTGAAATGAGATAAATGAAAAGAAATTATTTCCTAAGCTTTTCTTTAGCTTCACTAGTAAAATCAACCTGATAAAGCAGAATCTTTAAATTTTTTAAAGGAGGTTTATATAGGTTTTCTTAAAAATCAATATTAGAATAAAGTGGAGTTTTAGCTCGATTATTTTTAAAAAGTAATTTCTCAGCTTTTTTTTAAAGCTCCTGGAGCTTTTTGATAGTGAAGATCCCAGAGAACGTGACTTCCTGAAGACTGTTCTGCATCGAATTTATGGGAAATTTCTTGGATTAAGAGCATTCATCAGAAAACAGATTAACAACATTTTCCTCAGGTAAATTGGTCATCTGTTCATATATAGTGCTTTTTTACCCCTACTTTCATATTTTCTTTTTATTCCAGTCCTTTAGGTTAACTTTTAATATCTGAAATCTAGAAATTTAACTGCTCTAGTATCTGAGTCATTTTTAGCCCATTTTGTGGACATCATTTGACTGCATCTAACTTTGTAGAAATTTACAACCTACTTTTCATCTAAGTGATCCTCGGACAGAGTGCATGCAGCAGGTGGCCCTTTGATGTTTCTCTCTCACATGTATCTCTCTCTCTCCCTGTCTTCCCCCCACCCTCTCTCTAAAAGTTTTTATAGGTAATACTAATGTTACTCATGCGTAAGATTTATTGTGAGGAGAATTTGTCTAATTATTTATTTCTTCGAGTTTTTTGTTTGGAAAATTTGTAAGTACTATTTAAATTAGTAGCTCTTGGAAGTACTTTGATTTTCTAACAAAGCTAACTAAATTTATATGGCGCCTATCTTTTAGCTACTTTATAAGTGATAGTCTATTTAGTTGCTTCAGAATAGGAGATTTCACTTTAATAGCCACATTTCAGGTTTGGTGTGTTTGTTTAAATCAAAGATTTGAAAAAATTAGACTGGCATTTTGACACTGTAACAACTAGAGACAGAGCATCTTTCTCCAGTTTTGTGTCATCCTCTCCCTGTCCTGTGTTCATTTGAGTTTGAGTCCCTGCTTTAAAGGTGATCTTAATTTTGGAAAGCTAGGCAGCCTGTATAGTTTAGGTTTAGAGAAATTCTGAATAAAGGTGGCTTTATTACATATGGGTCCTTTTCTCTTAGATTTTCCTGTGGGTAGAAGATTCATATTTTAAAAAGTAGTTCCTTGAGAAAACCCATCTTTCTCACAAATTTTTAAGTAAAATAAAATATTCCTGGTGAAATTATATTCTGTTATCTTAACATATAGCAAGTTTTAGCAAAAGTATATGCTTAAATAGGAAATATTAAAAAGTATCTGGTTTAGCCCTGGCCAGGTGGCTTAGTTGGTTGGAATATCATCCATATACTAAAAGGTTGTGGGTTCAATCCTCGGTCGGGGTGTATCCGGCAGGTGGCCCTTTGATGTTTCTCTCTCGCATGTATCTCTCTCTCTCTCCCTGTCCTCCCCCCACCCCTCTCTCTAAAAGTCAATAAACATATCCTTGGGTGGTTTAGTAGGAAATAGACTTTCTTTTATAAGACTGCTAAGGAACTGATTTGGGGCAAAATAGTTTGCAAGGAATTTTTACAGCATGCTTGTACAATTCTTATAGTTGCCTCTTGGGGTTGATTTCTTTACCTCCTGTCTCTTTCTCTTAGTATTCTGATGTTTGATTTTTCACTACATCTATCTTTATTTTAAATTCAGGTTTATATATGAAACAGAACATTTTAATGGTGTTGCTGAACTCTTGGAAATATTAGGAAGGTAGGTCAGTTTTATTGTTGTTGCTCTTTTTAAGAATTAAGTGACTTTGAATGTTTTATGTGTTAAAATCTTAGCCAGGGCTGGAGAAATTATTTCATATTTTAGAATTTAAATATAGAATGCAAGACATCATTTCTCAACTGAATTCTTATTATAGTTTTTTGGACGGTCAGCATATTAAATACTGCCATGCAAGACATCTGTTTCAGAATAGGCCTTCCTGCTTTTGAAGCTGTGGCATGTTTTATGCCTGATCTTGCCAGACTGCCTCAGAAATTTATAGGATCTGATTGGGAAGAGATGAAATAAGCTATAGTGAATCTTTGATGAAGTTACAAGAACTCTTGTTCATATGTTGATAGACCATTCCTCATCCATCTGTTCTTTTTAGAAGAAACTACAGCTTTTGATTTTAGTTTACATGAACATTTTGCCTGACTTTTTCACCACATAGCATTATTAACTTGAGAGATGTTTAATTGTACTAGAGAATGAATATGGAGAGATTTATTTCTTAGTTTAAGATCCTTCAATAAAGTATGAGAAACTACCCATTTACTTCAGAAAATATTGAAAATCCTTAACACTGTGATATTGACTCTCCTGTGTCTTTAGGGAGGAAAAATAAAGTGATAGGCTTTTATAGAAAATGATGATAGAAATTACTTTCTGGGACATAATTGGCAGTCCCTAGTTTTCTTTTGGGATCATTGAGTGACTTAAAGACTTCATAGTAATAGTCTGTCTGAAGATGAGCAAGTAATTCAACACCAAGATTGAAGCAGAGTGCTGTTCCTTATACACTCATGGATAATAACTTTTAGAAATAAAGTAGTAACTACTTAACCCTTCCCCCTGCCTTTTTTTCCCCTCCAGTATTATCAATGGCTTTGCATTGCCACTGAAAGCAGAACATAAACAATTTCTAATGAAGGTTCTTATTCCTATGCATACTGCAAAAGGATTAGCTTTGTTTCATGCTCAGGTAAGTTTCAGAAAAATTTCAAAGAAAATGAATATTGTTTTAGACTGATATAATGGCAGAGAATTGAGAAATACTGAGGTGGCAATTTTAAGTATAATTAAGCAATTTGCTTTGTAAGTTGGCCAAAGCAAATTTTTATTATAATTTAAAAGTATTACGTTTAGTAATATTAAATAAGTTCAATGCACATTGTGTATAGATGTAGGAAAGAAAATATCGAGCTCTTTTCTAGTGCAGGCCCTGACCATTAATTAACTTACATGGCGTTGAAGAAGTCCCACATAACTGCTGAGTATTCTGTAGCTGTGAAAACCTAGTCAGTCTCCTCTATTAATACTTAGAGAATAATATCATATTAGCATAGGCATACACGTAGAAAAAGTAAAATGTTAGCTCTAGTCTTATTTCAATTAACTTTATATTCAGAAATTACTACTGAAAAATGAACATCTTTTTTGAAACTAAAAGTTACTTTCAAGGTTAAATATTTACACAATTGTGAGTATATTAATTTTTATATGAGATTAAGCTAGAGTTTAAATGAGGTAGGCATTTTTGTTAGCTAAATATAAAAACCCTGCATCACTGAATGTTACTTCACTCAGTAACATTTATAAACTGTCTCTTCCATTTTAGCTAGCCTACTGTGTTGTACAGTTCCTGGAGAAAGATACAACATTAACAGAACCTGTAAGTGGTCTATTTTTGTTCGTTTACATTGTAGCGTTTCATTGTACCTTTCTTTAGACTGTTGTATACTGTAATAAAGTTATCAAACAGTAGTAGTAATAATGTACTTCAAAGTAAAATCATTTATAAGGAATGTGAGATTAATCTACAATTTAAAGAATAGGGTTGGGAAGGGGAGTTCTCATGAGTTATGTGTCTTGAATAACTTGAATGTAGATTAATATTAACATATAGTAGTTGAGATGTGTGATGACAGGATCAAATGACTACAGTGAAATTTTATATACATGTTATCTTCACTGATAATCTTTTTAATCTTCATTCATCTTTTAAAATTAAAACATACTGTGGAAGTCCAAAAATTATTCCCTTGAGTTTTTTGTCTTTAGAAATAGGATCTTCCCTCTTACTAATGATAAACCGCATGATAGGGATTGAAAATACCTCCTTGCCTTTGGAGCTTATCTTGGAATAAAGGTTGTTTACTTTATGAGTCAGCATAGCAATTCAGTATTTGAATTCTGTTTACTACTTGACTATAATATGAAGATTCAGGAGAAAATAAAAATGTTATCAAGAAAATTAACTGAAGATTCAAGAAAAAAGATATGGCAGGGAGAAATAGAAAAGTAGAAAAGAATAAAAAAAACCTTTAACCTTGGTGAACTGAAAATTTTGAGAGTGCTTTCTAGGTATCTTAAATCTAAATATTTAAACTAAGCCTGGCTGGTGTGGCTCAGTTGGTTGAGTGTCAACCCATGTACCAACAGGTCTCTGATTCTATTCCTGGTCAGAGCACATGCCCAAGTTGTAGGCCTGATACCCAGTGGGGTACATGCAGGAGGTGGCCAGTTTGATGTTCTTCCTCATCGATGTTTCTATCTCTCTCCCTCTCACTTCCTCTAACTCAATAAAAGAAAAAAAAAATTTAAATATCCAAACTAAGAGTTCTTGAAGCACTGCAAAAGGTTTGAAGGATTTAAACTGTAAAGGAACAAAAGATATTTTCCCCACTCTCTGATAGTTTGAGTTTTTAGACTTTTAGATTTGTTAAGTCTTTCTGAAAACAGCTAAAACCAGTTTTTAAAGACCTACCAGGAGAATTCGAAGCCTGCCCAGTCTTTCCATGAAACCACCTAAGCTTCTGGA
Organism: Molossus molossus; assembly: GCF_014108415.1. NCBI lineage: Eukaryota > Metazoa > Chordata > Mammalia > Chiroptera > Molossidae > Molossus > Molossus molossus. Next base: position 37,367,791 of record NW_023425356.1, read on the forward strand.
GGATTAAAACTTAATACAAACCCATTAACTCTCATTAGAATTGAGATGAAGAAAATCTGTAACATTAACTGATGGCTTGTGTTTGGTGAATAGTAAAGAGATAAAAGTTAAATATATTAAATTAATATGGGGTAGATAGGGAAAATGGATGATTTTTTTTTTTTATCCTCACCCGAGGACATTTTTCATTTTTTGTTTAGATAGAGTGGGAGGGAGAGAGAGGAAGAGAGAGAGAAGAGAGAGAGAGAGAAAGAAACATCGATGTGAAAGGGACACATCGAGTGGTTGCCACCCACACGACCCAATCAGGGCTGGGGACAAACTGCAACCGAGATACGTGCCCTTAGCGGGAACTGAACCCGAGCCTCTCTGGACCACAGACCAACGCTCTAACCGCTGAGCCAAACTGGCCAGGGCTAAAGAGGGATGATGGCTGGCCAGAAATCTGGCTTAGATGAGTTGGGTTAATGGAAATAGAAGCAGGATGAGGAGATTAGATCGTAAAGTAAATATGCTGACAAAGAAAAATGTTTTTCAATTCAAAAAGATCTGTAGATATAAGAGATTTTGCAGTTTCTACCATAGGCTATTCCAGCACCAAAATTATGGCCATGTTACTTGGTTCTGAGCCTTACTACTAATTTTCTGGAAATCTGGCATTCATATCAAAGCTTCCTAAAAATTATAAGTCAGAGCTTTGGTAGTTTGTATTACATTTATATGTACCTAAATTTTGTATTGAAATGATTTTCTGCAATGGAAATTATTTTATTTGTTTATAAAAGTAACGTGTGTTCATTTGGTTCACACAATACAAAATTATAAAGCACAATGTGGAAGAAGTTCCTTGAAATCTTGTCCCCTAGAGGTAACTATATAAGTGTGAATATATTTCTAGAAATGTTTTTCTATATTTATGTGTGGGTTAAACAAATGGTGGGACAGTGTCTGACCAGGTTTTTTTTACCTCTCAATATAATGTGGATATCTTTCCATATGAATCTGCTTCATTTTTTCACTGGTAGCATCAGATTCCATTACGAATTACCCTAACACATTTAGTCAATTTTCCATTAATGGGCACTTATATTATTGGAGTTTTCATTGTTACAAACATGTTACTGGTTGAAGGGATGTTTTAGGGTGTCGGATTTGTTCTGTGTCCTGTGGCATTGGTTACAAAAAAATCTTTGTGTGTATAAAACCCTTCAGAACTGTACACCAAAATAAGAAAAATTTTACTGCATGTAAATTTTTTAAGCCAAATTATTAAAAATAAAAACGTTGGCTGGGCCAAAGAGTACATGGAAATTTTAATATATTCCAATTTGCCTTCCACAAAGTTTGAGCAGTTTAACATTCCAATCCAGAGAATAAAGATGCCTGTTTTCCTTCACCCTAGCAGAACATTGTATAAAATTTTTTCTTATCAAATAGGTAGGAAATATATATATATATTTTTTCATTATTACAGGGATTGAGCCATCCTTTTATATGGTTACTGGTCATATTTCTGTGTCCTTTGCATACTTTCGATCCTTTTCCTATATTTTGCAAATATTTTTTGTCCATTTGGAGTTTTTCTTTTAACTTTGAATATACAGTCTTTAATCTTTGCCCTAAAGAACTAAAAAAATGTTATGTAGTGGAATGTATTCATTATGGCTTCTGGCCTTGCTGTCATGCCAAGAAAAATCCTTTTACTCTTTGAGGTTATAAAAATATTCTGTAGTATCACATTCTAGTTATTTTATGGATTTAGTTTTTATCTGTAGAGACTTTATTCCATCTATAATTGTTTCCTAAGGCTGCCATGACAAATTACCACAAACTTGGTGGCTTAAAATAACAGAAATTTATTCTCTCACAGTTCTGAAGGCCACAAGTCCAAAATCAAGGTGTCGGCAGGGCTGCATTTTCTCCAGATGCCCTAGGGGAGATTCCGTTCCTTGCCTCTTCCAGTTTCTGGTGTCTCCAGATGTTCCTTGGCTTGTGACTGCATTGCTCCAATCTCACATCACTGCCTCTTCTGTCTCTGTGTGTCTCTTACAAGGACACTTGTTGGATTTAGGGCCCACCCAAATAACTCAGGATGATTTCGTCTTGAGATCTTTAACTTAATTATACCTGTCAAGGTCCACTTTCCAAATAAATTAATAGATTCTAGAGATTGTGTGTGTGTGAGATACATACACACACTATTTGAAATAGAAATTTGTGTGTGACAAGGGTAAGGAACTGTATTAGTTTTCCATTGCTGAATAACAAATTACAAAATTTAGTGTCTTAAAAATTATCATCTCATAGTTTCTGTAAATCAGGATCCAGGCATGACTTAGCTGGGTCCTGTGCTGCAGGTTTCTTACAAGGCTGCAATCAAGGTGTTGTCCAGGGCTAAAGTCTCATATAAAGGTTCAGATGAAGGAGGATATGCTTCTAAGTTCACATTTTGGACTGAAGACCGCAGTTCCTAGCTGGCTGTTGGCCACCCTCAATTCCTTGTCACATGGGCATCTCCAAACATAGCAGCTTGCTTTATCAAAGTTGCAAGACAGCTTTAGAATCTGCTAGTGAGATGGAAGTCACTAGGCCAGCTCACACATGAGGTTTACACAGGAGTGTGACTTCAAGATCATGGAAGATTTTAGGAGTTTTCCTATTTAAGGAGCTACATTTTTTTCTTTCTAAATGTTGAGCCACCAGTTCAAATACCACCACTTAATTATTCATCTGTTTCCTGTGGAACTGAAATGCCACCTTTGTCATATTAAACCCCATATATACAAGAGTCTGTCCAGTTACTCCTGTGTTTCATGTCAGTTTCCATGCTAATACCATCTTGTTTCAGTTGCTGATATCACTAGTGCAGGTTCCATTCCATTAATTTTCCCTCTTCTCCCCCCCATTCGTGGTTGTTTGCTTAGATTTATGGGTTTTAGAATAAATGTGTCTAGTTTCAGAAAATAATTCAATTGGCACTTGATTGAAATTATATTAAATTTATAGACTAAGTATAGGAATATCTGTACAATATTGAATCATCTATTTGTAGTCTTTAATGATACTCAATAGTTTTATAGTTTTTAACATATAATCCTTGTACTTAGAAGTTTTATTCTTTACGTATATTAGGTCTTGTTATGAAAAGCATTTTTCTTAATTTCATCTGATTATCATTGATTTTTTAATCTTGCTTTCTCTTTATAATTAAGCTACCTTGTTTTATAAAGGTATATTGATTTTTATCTTTTATCTTACCATATATTGAATTTTTCTACTCATTTAGTAATACTCATTTTAAATGTTTTTAATGTAATATATGCTATTTCTAAATTATAAAAATAAGTGTAATTCTGGTACTCCTTTCCAAAGGTATCCAGAATAGTGTTCTCCCCAATTTTAATTTGAATAACCTTATTACTAGACCAGACCAATAACTATAAAATAATCTAACAGGCTGTCAAAGATCTATTTCTACAAAAGCACCAGGCCCAGGTGGTTTTACAGCCTATTTCTAAGAAACCATTATAAGATGATTGCTGATGGTTTCTGATAGACTCTTAGTGTTCTGGCTTACTAAATTTTTATGAAAATAATCAAAATATCAAATATCTGTTCAAAGTTTTTTGAGATCTAGCTTATAACTATAATGAGTTGAACCATTCTGGAATTTCTGGAATAAATTATTGGTCAGGTGGTATTGTTCTGTTAATATGCTGTTATATTCACTTTAATACAAATTTTTGCAGCTATGTTCACTTAAATTCATGATCCCTTGTTTTGTTATCAAGACTGTGCTAGCTATGAAGTAAATTGGGAGGCTTTCTAGCTTTTTTGGTGCTTCATAATAGTTTTAAATAACAGGAATTATCTGTCCCTTAGTTTCTCCCTAAAATAACCTATGCCCCTCAACCCAGCAGTTATTTTCTTAGTAATTATTGAAAATATTTTATTTGTTTAATTGGTAACTTATGTTGGTCTCCCTGCTTCATGAAAATCTGGGACTTCATCTATCTTGTTCATCAGCCTCTAGAACAGTAGCTGGTACAAAGGCCCTCAATAAATATTTATTAAATTAATAAAAGTCTAAAGCTGAGCAAGAGGCCCTGGCTGGTTTGGCTCAGCGGTTAGAGTGTTGGCCTGTGGTCTGGAGAGTCCCGGATTCGGTTCCTGCTAAGGGCATGTACCTCGATTGCATTTTGGGCCGCGGTTGGGTCGTGTGGGTGGCAACCACTCGATGTGTCCCTTTCATGCCGATGTTTCTCTCTCCCTCTTCCCCTCCCACTCTATCTGAACAAAATATTGAAAAATGTCCTTGGGTGAGGATAAAAAAATAAAAGCTGAGCAAGAGATTTGGGGATACACTTAAATATTAAATAATATTGACCTGAATACTCAAGAATGAATATTGATATAATCACAATTACTTAAAATATCCTGGGGTTAACCATCTTCATGCTAAACTTTCCCCTTTTTGCAGGTGATCAGAGGATTGCTGAAATTTTGGCCAAAAACATGCAGTCAGAAAGAGGTGAGTTTTGTTCAACAAAAATAGTACATTTTATTAAAACACTGACTCTCAGGACTATAAATCATGTTTCTGTTGTCGCTGCTACTGCGTGGGAGATGTTCTATGGGGATTAGACTTGGTAGAATAGCTGCCAAGTCCTCTTCTGTCCAGTGTATAATTTATAGATTAGCCTTCTCATGTTTTCTATATTAACATCATATAGTTTGTCATGTTTCTTAAAAGAAAAATTTTTTTAACCTAGGTGATGTTTTTAGGAGAAATTGAAGAAATCTTAGATGTCATTGAACCAACACAGTTCAAAAAAATTGAAGAGCCCCTTTTTAAGCAAATATCTAAGTGTGTGTCCAGTTCTCATTTTCAGGTATGATGTATTCAGTAAAGCCATTTTTATTTTATACTTTTCTTTTTCTTTTCTTTTTGACATTTATAAATGTTTCTTTTAGGTTGCAGAAAGGGCATTGTACTTCTGGAATAATGAATATATTCTTAGTTTGATTGAGGAGAATATTGATAAAATTCTGCCAATTATGTTTGGTAGTTTGTACAAAATCTCCAAAGAACACTGGAATCAGTAAGTGGCTTTTATGTTCATTGTGTTGTTCTTGTGCTTTTGTTGTTTTTTAACATTTTTGTCATTTGTTCTCATTCATGAAACCTATATAGATTTGGAACTTACTCCAGTGTTAACATCACATAGTTTTATTTTGTTCTGCACTTTATATACCTGTAGCTTTAATAACGTGTAAATATATGTTTGTATGTTCTTAATTTCAATTTAAAATTACAAATCTCCCTGGAGGCAGGACTATCTGGTGTGACATTCTGCACCAGTGTGTGTGATCAAATCCTATTGGGGAGACCAACCTGACATTTGCAGAGAATGCATAAATGACTGTGTGAATGCCAAAAACAGTCTCATCTCTGCAGATAGCATTATGTCAGAGAGAAGCTGAGTGCTTAAGGTCATATCAGTGATGTTTAGATAGCATACATGCTAATTTCTGACATCCTTTTTACTTTTCTTCTTATAATTATGATAGTTGAATCTTTTTCATGTTTTGTTTTTAATCCTCATCTGGGAACATTTTTAGCATTTATCTTCAGAGACAGCAGGAGCAGGAGAGAGAGAAACATTGAGTGGCTGCCACCCACACAACCCCTACTGGGGCTGGGGACAAACTGCAACCGAGGTACGTGCCCTTAGCGGGAACCGAACCCAGGACTCGCTGGTCTGCTCTAACCGCTGAGTCAAACCGACCAGAGCTTTATGTTCTTTTAATGATGCTGTTACTCAGGGTTTGAGACTCCAGAGCAGACATAAAGATAACCATAGCATTTTTAGTGAAAGTTTAATCTGAGCATGAAACATTGGGAAGGACGTGTTTTGGAATCAGACAATCTCTACCACCACTGGCTGCATGACCTGGAGCAAATTACTAAACCTCTTATATTTCAGTTTATCGTCTCTAAAATGGATTAAGTGAATCAGCCAACATTTAACCCATTTCAGAGATGACAGTATTACATTTCCTGTTAGTGGCATCAGTAACCCAGGCCTGGCTTATTTCTGTTTTAGGACCATTGTAGCACTGGTCTACAATGTGCTGAAAACCTTAATGGAAATGAATGGCAAGCTTTTCGATGATCTTACTAGCTCATACAAAGCTGAAAGACAAAGGTATTTGATATTTTTAATTACATTTTAGGTTAGTTGAATGTGATTTAGTACATTTTAGGTTAGTTGAATGTGATTTAGTATAATATGATATCTTGTATAAGAACTATAATATTTAAGAAATCAATTACACTAAGCATTACAATTTGAAAGCCTTTAAATACTTTTAAGTAATTTCTAGGTAAAGTTCTCCTAATGCTTAGATTATGATTTTAATGTGAACCATAATCTTCTGTTGGTCTCATTCTAAGCCTTAGATTTTGTAAGTCTGATAGCATCTGCATTGCAAAATACAATTTATGCTAAATTTAAACTACTTTTTTTATTTTTAATCCTCACCCAAGGATATTTTTACATTTATCTTCAGAGTGGGGGAGAGAGACACATACACTTGTTGCCACCCACACAAACACAATTGGGGCCAGGGATGAACTGCAACCGAGGTATGTGCCCTTATCTGGAATCGAACCCAAATCTCTCTGGTCCACAGGTCGACGCTCTAGCCACTGAGCCAAACCAGCCAAGGCTAAAATATTTTATACAATTTGATTTTTCATATTTATGAAAATCATTTTTGTCCTCATGGGCTTCCATGGTGAGCTTTACTCTTCATGTACTTCTTGCACAATAGTTTTTAAAATGTTACTGATTTTTTTTTTAGCGAGAAAGGGAGAGAGAAACATCAATTAGCTACTTCCTACTGAGGATCGAACCCGCAACCTGGGCATATGCCCTGATTGGGAATCAAACCAGTGACCTCTGAGTCCATGGGATGATGCTCAATCCACTGAGCTACACCCATTTTAACAAGGTGGTATTTTAGAGTCAGCAGCATAGCTCTTTCCAAAAGAGAGAACTCACATAATGATATGACTATGTTAATGTTTTGTTCCTTGCAATATATACTTTTAGAGCACACAGCATTTAGGAACTTGGCTTAGTGATTACCTCTTTTCTGAGAAGTTTATATATTTATTTCAAACTTCAGGTGGGCAGTAACCACACTGTACTTGAGTCTATCTCTCATTTGAGGATGAGAGCTACCATTTACTTCCAATAAGTATATTACTCACTCTTTTTGGAAAAGCTGATCTATTTCAATTAACATGGTTTTCTTGTGGCAAGTAGAGAAAGTTATTGGTGGCATTATTTCTTTTAAATAGCACCTGCATTAGCTATTTCAATTTTTGAAACTCAGGGTAATATAGGATTATTGTATTTGTTACTCTTCGCCCTAAGGGTCGAAGTTCGAAAAACAGCCCACTGTTCTGTATTCTGGAAGGAGCTAGGGAATGGATATCTGCTGGTTCAAATGAGTGCAGCTCAGAACCTAACACTTCTGGTACTTCTAAAAGAGCTCCTTACATTGATTCACCTTTTAGGCTTTCAGGACAACTAAAAGACCACGTTTTAGAACAAAGTAGTCACTGGTATTAAAAAAAAAACACCAACTAGAACGTATAAAGTGTACGTTTCAAAAGGTGATTGCTATACAGTATACCGCACCAAAAAAATTACTAAAATATATAATGTGTAGCAGATATGTACAGTTTCATTTAAATTCATTATGTGTAAATAAAGTATACTGACGTTTATTTAGATTGTTTCACTTTCATACGCAGTTATGAAAAAATAGCCGGTGACATGAGATAACTTATGTGTAAAATAGGAATATAAATTAGGTATATAGTTTGAGCCCCAGGAGCAAACGGAAAGAAAACATGAGGATCATATAAAACCTACATTTCAAAAGTGTGTATTTCATATGACTAAGAAAAATCATATCTTAATCTGCATAAATCAGCACATATATAACTTCATTTAGTCCAAGTTATTCATAAATGTTCTCTTTAAATTAAGTAGTTGGAACATTGGTTGTTTTCTTACAGAACGATTATTCAAACTTGAAAGCTTTCATTTGATGTATAAGAAACAAGAGGTAGTTAAGTTACAAAGTGGTTAGTGCCTAGAGACACAATAACCAAAGGATGTATATTCCAGCTGCAAATGGCCCCAGACAGATCTTGTGGCTGGTTTTTCTGTCTGTTAAAGAGTGATCTTGACTACTCCAGTAGCTGCAAGGGGTTCATGTGAATATAAAAGTACTTTGGTCAAGGTAAACACTGTGCTCACCTCCTCCCACATCAAAATTACCAATAAAGAATAGAACAACCATCATTGAGAACCACCTGGAGACTAGCTGAATAGAAGTCTTAAAACTAAGGATATCAAGAAGCCACAACAAGGAGACTGATGGGAGGAATCTCTTGGCTGCAGCGATTTCCCTCCCAAGGAGTGGGGGGTTCCAGTCCCACGACTTACTTGCTGTGGGCTTCAGCACAGGGGCACCAGCGTAAAAAGCACCATGGACACACAGGGAAGGATTAAGTTGACTAGCTACAGGGCCAGATTTGGAGAAGCAGGGAAGCTTTCCGAAATGGAAGCACTGGTAGGTGCCAAATCTGAGCTCTTCATATGCCCCTGCCTTGGCTTGCACTGTGGGCTTTGTGGACCTTTAAGAGATTTTAGGAAACTGCCATCAAGCAGCGCTAGCCTCAGAGTGTCCTGTACCTCTTCCTAACAGCCCCAAGCTCAGAACATGTAGTGACTGGTCTCAACGTGCATTGTAACTCCCATGAAGTGGCTCCAAGCCAGGAATAAGCTGTGGTTTGGAACATAGCTTCAAATAAGCAGCCACAAACCTGGCCAAGTGATGACTATCCTCAGCTCACATTGTGGTGCCCAGCATTGGCCTGCACTGAAGCCCTTCTCAAGAGGCTCCAGAACCAAGACATCTGAAGGGCAGACTCAGCTCATACCAGAGCTCCCTAAAGCCATTCCTGCTACATGGAGTCAGCCCCCACACAGCAGCTTGTCTGCTGTAGTCACTGCCAGCCCAAGGGAAAACCCACTCACTGACATGCCAGTAGCAATCAAGGCTCAACTGAAACAGGAGGGCACATAACCCACAGAAGGGACACCCCGGCAGCACCCATCTCAAGTGACCAGGGTGACTGCACCACAGTATACCTACTACATAAGGCTATTCTACCAAACCTGTGAGATATAGTAGATCAACTTAATAAAATGAAACATGCAGTCAGCCAAAATGAGACAAAGAAACACATACCAAATGAAAGAATTGGACAAAACTCCAGTTAAGACATGCAGTCTACCAGAAGCAGAGTTCAAAACACTGGTAAAAGGTTGCTCAATGAACTTAAGGAGAGAATAGATGAACTCATTGAGGTGGTCAGAAAAGAAATAGGAAACATAAAAGTGGAGATAGACACAAAAAAAGACACAATAAATGAATACATTGGAATCAACGCAAGATTGGATAAAGCAGAGGAATGAATCAGAGATCTGGAAGACAGCAGAAAATACCCATTGGAACACAAAAAATTTCTTTTTTATCCTCATCCGAGGACATTTTTCCATTTTTTGTTTAGAGAGAATGGGAGGGGGAGAGAAACATCAACGTGAAAGGGACACATCAAGTAGCTACCACCTGCATGACCAACCGGGGCCAGGAACAAAATGCAACCAAGGCACGTGCTCCTAGTGGGAACTGAACCCGGGTCTCTCTGGACTGCAGGCTGACACTCTAACTGCTGAGCCAATCCAGCCAGGGCCACAAAAATAATTTTTAAAATGACAGGGATACCAGAAGTGTAAGAGATTAAAAACCTATTTGAAAAAATGACTGAAAATATCCCTAACCTGGTAAAAGAAATATACATCATAGCCTTGGCTGGGTGGCTGGAGTGTCATCCTGTACACCAAAAGGTTGCAGGTTTGATCCCCAGTCAGGGCCCATATGGGAGGCAATGGATCAATGTTTCTCTCTCTCTCTCAAAAAAAAACAACAACAACAAACAAAAAACCCATTATAATTAAAATGCTAAAGGTTAAAGAGAATCTTAAAAACAATGAGTTGGGTACAGGGGAGCTTGCATAAGACTGTCAGCTGATGTCTTAACAGAAACTTTGCAGGCCAGAAGGGATTGGCATGAAACATTTCAAGTGTTGAAAAGCAAGGATCTACCCAGCAAGGTTATCACTTAAAGAGCTTTCCAGACAAGAAAAAGCTGAAAGAGTTCATCATCACCAAACAAGTATTACAAAAAATGTTAAAGGGACTTCTTTAAGAAATAGTGTGTGTTTAGAAAATGTGAATAATGGCAAGAACCACTTATCTATCGATAATTCCTGTAAATGGATTAAATGGTCCAATCAAAAGACATACGGTAGCTAAAGAGAAGAAAACAAGACTCATACATATGCTGCCTATGAGAAACCCACTTCTGACCAAATGAGACACACCGACTGAAAGTAAAGGAATGGAAAAAGACATTTCATACAAATAATGACAGCAGACAAAATAGACTTTAAAACCAAGGCTGCAACAAGGACATTTCATAATGGGATCAATACAGAATGAGAATATAACCCTTGTAAACATTTTCACATCCAGTGTAGGAGCACCTAAATATATAAAGTAAATATTGATGGACATAAAGGAAGAGACAGTAAGAGTCATAATAGGGGACTTTAACACCCTATTGACATCAGTGGATAGATCATCCAAAACAAGGAGACAGTGCTTAAATGACACGTTAGACCGAATGGATTTAATTGATCTTTTTAGAGCATTTCACCTCAAAGCAGCAGAATACACATTATTTTCAAGTACACCTGGAACATTTTCCATGATAGGCCATAAAACATGTCTCAGTAAATTTAAGAAGACTGAAATAATATGAAGCATCTTCTCAGATCATAATGGTATGACATTAGAAATCAAGAATGAAACTGGAAAACAAACACATAGAGTCTAAATAAAATGCTACTAAAAAATGAATGGATTAACAAGATCAAGGGGGAAAAAAGGATTCCCTGAGACCCCAAACCTAGGGAATACAGTAGTTCTAAGGGAAATTCATAGCAATACAAGTCAACCTTATAAAACAAGAAAAATCTCAAATAAGCAATCTAACCTTACACCTAAAGGAACTAGAGAAAGAACAAACAAAATACAAAGTGAGTAGAAAGAAGGAAATAGTAAAAGATCTGAGCAGAAATAGTTTTTTAAAAAACAGAAAGGTTAATGGAACCAAGAGGTGGCTCTTTGAAAAGGAAAAGAAAATTGATAGACCTTTAACTGAATCAAGGAAAAAAGAGAGGGCCCAAATAAAGTCAGAAATGAATGAGAAGTGACATCTGACACCACAGAAATATAAAGGATTATAAGAAAATACTATGGCCCTGGCCAGTGTGGCTCAGTTGGTTGGTTGGGCATTGTCCCATGCAGTGAAAGGTGGCTGGTTGGAATCTGGTAGGGCACATGCCTGGGTTGTGGGTTTGATCCCCCTCCCCCACCCCCAGTAGGGGCATGCAGGAAGCAACCAATCAATATTTCTCTCTCTCCCCCTTCCCCTCTCTCTAAAAATCAGTTTTAAAAATCTTTAAAAAAGAAAATACTGTAAACAATTATATGCCAGCAAGTAGACAACCTGGAAGAAATGGGTAAATTCCCAGAAACATACAATCTTCCAAGACTGAATCACAAAGAAACAAAACCTGAACAGACGGATTACAACCAATGAAATCAAAGCAGCAATAAAAATTTTAAAAACTCTCAACAAACAAGTCCTGGATCAGATGGCTTCACAGGTGAATTTTACCAAACATTCAAAGAAGAATTACTACCCATCCTTCTCAAACTGTTACAAGAAATTAAAAGATTAGTGAAGCCACCCAAGCTCATTTTATGAGGCCAGCATTAATTAATTACCCTGATTCCAAAAGCAGACAAAGACATTACAACAAAAGTATAGGCCAGTATCCCTGATGAACATAGATGCAAAAATCCTTAACAAAATACTAGAAAACTGAATTCCCTGATACATTATAAAGATCATAGACCATGATCAAGTGGGATTCATCCTAGGGAAGCTGGGATGGTTCTACATCCATAAATCAATTAAAGTGATACACCACATAAAGTTAAGGATAAAAATCAAGATCATATCAATAGATTCAGAAAAAGCATTTGAGAAAAATCTAACATCCATTTAAGATAAAAACTCAGCAAAGTGATGATAGAGGGAACATACCTTAACATAAGAAAGGGCATATATGACAAACAGGCAGCTAACACTCAGTGTTGAAAAGCTAAATGCTTTGTCTTTAAAGAACAAGACACAGATGTAGGAGGCAGTAATAAGGAGTAATTAGGTGCTCTGGGTAATTGTTCTCAAACACCTTAATAGAGGGATTTAAGTGAAATGTGGATGAATAATGTATTTTCTAGCAAACTGCCAAACAGTGTGTTCTTTAGGTTCTGAAATAAAATTCTGCTTTATCTACAGAGAGAAAAAGAAGGAATTGGAACGTGAAGAATTATGGAAAAAATTAGAGGAGCTAAAACTAAAGAAAGCTCTAGAAAAGCAAAACAGTGCTTACAACATGCACAGTATTCTCAGCAATACAAGTGATGAATAAAAAAAAAAAAAAAAAAGCCTGCCCACAGCTATTGGATAGGCAGTTTTGTACACTTTTTTGAAATATGTAAAAATTATGAAACCTCATCAGTATAATTAAAAGGCCAATTTTTTCCTGGCAACTGTAAATGAAAAACTATATGGACTAAACATAGCCCTGTGCTGTATCATGGCCACAGTATATTGTAACATTTGTCTAATCGATTGTGTCACATCTGAAGTTTCACAGAAATGAATGAACTTTATCATCTATAATATGAGTGAGATAATTATGGGAGTGGTAAGAATTATGACTTGAATTCTATTTTGATTGTGTTGCACATAGATATAGTAGTCTGCTCTGTATATTTTTCCCTTTTATAATGTGCTTTTCACATTGCTGCATACCTTAGTTACATCCTAGGAAAACGTATTTCCTAAAATAAAACTAAGGTATAATCCTTACCCTTCCCTTTGTCCCTCTCAGAAATATGATGGGGGGAATTACCTGCCCCAACCCTTCCTTCATTAGAAATATTACTGTACTCTGGAATTTGAGCAAAAACTTAAATCTCCAGGCTTTTTAAAGCACAAAATATAAATAAAAGCTGGGAAAGTAAACCAGATTCTTCAGATTGTTCCTCCGAATATCCCCCTTCATCTGCACCCCCCCCCCCCCAAGATGAGCACAGACTAGTGGAGGCAGCGCAGGTGAACACTCAGCCTGCCTCTCAGTTCATTCCTCCTCCCAAAGGCTGAAGGCTGGGCCCTTCCAGTCCTCACAACCTGCTCTTCCTCCAGTCCCTCCTGACCTGGGATGGAGACTTTGAGTCCACAATGTGGTGGTGCGGAGTGCTCTTTGTCACTGCCTGGCTTTATTTAAAGGAAATGCAGTAGCCTCCTCTGTAGAGTTCTGAGAAGGTTGACTATAGAGAAGTCTTGTATGTTTTTACTTGGTCAAGTATTTCTCACAAATTTTGTTATCAGAGTACCATTCCAATCTCTTAACTTGCAGTTGTGTGGAAAAAACTGTTTTGTAATGAAAGATCTTCATGGGGGATTGAGCAGCATTTAATAAAGTCTATGTTTGTATTTTGCCTTATCTTGTCATTGCTTTTTTCAGCTCTAAGTTTAGGCATTCAGAAGGAGTTGCCCTCTTTATACATATATTTACATATATACATACGTGTACATATAGAAAACTTTAAGGCAAGTTGTGGCATGTAATCTAAAAAATAGGAAGATTGTGTCAAATTGAGTGTTTAGGCCATTTACTAAAGTATATGTTTTACAGAACGTTTGCATAAAACTCTAAGTTCTAGCATATATCTTCATTTCCCTTTATGTTTAGAGGATGGATTTAACTTACCTTAAATGTTAGTTTAAATTAAACTAGACCCAGGAGGATAAATCTCAAAATGCATGATAGATAACAGCACTGTTTGTGAGGGACGGGACTGCAGCAGGAACCAGGCCTTCTCAGTTCTCAACGGATGTCTGATGCCACCGTTTCACGCCCCTGAAAAGCTCCACCATGGGTTCTGCACGCCGTTCCTAGGACACTGTAAAAGCAACTCCTTCCACGCTCTGTGGCTCCAGGAGAACCTCTTCCTTCTCAGTACATGGCTCATATTTCAGTGTTCTCAAGTAGCCACCTTACCTGAGCCATCCAGATCCAGGTGCTCTTGCCAGATCCTCCACACTAACCCAAGGCCAGCAGGTTGGGGGCGGTGCAGGTAGAAGGGTGATCCTACTGCAGAACACACAAAAGGCAGCTCCCACCTTTCCAGAAAGTGAAGGTTAGGGCTAAACACACCTACCCTGTGGAAGGTGTAGGCACGTCTTTTACTAAAGAGCAGCCAGAGTGGACTTGGCAGGCTGCAGCTAGTAGTTGTTTCTTTTCTTTGATGAGCTAAAAACGCTCTTTCCAATTATCTACTTACTCTAAAGCACAATTGAGAGATCTCAACTTTCTACACTAGAGAAAATGCAGTTTTTCTAAAATGCTGTTCACAGATTTTATTAGACATTTAATAAATATTAAGTAATATTAAAGTGGTGTGTTATTTTTAGAGATACTTTACAAATACACACCTGTTCTTCAATACTGTTAATATATGTTTTTATGCCTGGCTTTGCATTTGCCTTACAGTAAGATTTTCCAGAGATGAGACCCAGGCCGAAGTCTGAATATGCATGCTCTTATGCCATAGAGAAGCAGCAGGGAATATTTCTTTACACAAGTTCACTTAATAATTCAACCACAAACACAGTTTCTTGCTGCTAAGTTAAACGTGAGATACATTTGAGTTTTTCTCATACATTTGAGTTTTTCTCTTTGAGTTACCTAAAGGCAGGTTATGACATTTAGGAAATTCTACCAAGTCCTCTTTGGATGCAGAGCATGTAAATAATTTAAAACTCTGGAAACAGTTTCATAACCTTAACTATGGCTACCATGTGAAAAATGCTCAGATGGGCGGTTTTGTAGAGTTAACAGCTTATTCATGGGGCTTAACCTATCACTCTTCCTGACCACCCATCAACTGTTCTGCCCACCCTACCCTTCCTTGGATACAGTCAAGACGTACCTCAGGAATCCAGATCCATCCTCAGAGTCTGGGCTCACACCACCACCGCCTTTTATTTGGAGGTCACAGAATCCAAGTGTACTGGTGCCTATTGATCTAGCAGATATTCATACTGGCACACTGATTCCTTTTGTATTAACCTAACTTTTATTTACTTGTTAATGAAGTCATCAAAATACATTGAATAGGAGCACCTACTCTGTACATTCATACTAGTGCTTTTGCGTTTTAACCACTCTCAACTCTTACACTTGCATCAACAAAAATTCTAACCAGATAGGTGGCTAGTCAGTCCACAGGAAATCTAATTACTCTATTAGCTTTAAAAGTCTCATTTAACAAATAAGAGAGCTTGTCAGAGACTGGACGATGTAAACGGCAGATGATACCAGAGACATAAGGGTGTTTCTTTGCGTAAAGTGCACAGGTTTCAAAGCATGAACTACACATCTGGATAGTCACACCCTCTTCCATCCACTTTAAAAACCTCGGGGAAAACCCAAGGTAAATAGCAGAGCCTTAATATCCTGTTACATGTACAGCTGAACTATACACCAAACCAAAGAAGACAGGCAGCTTTGACAAACCTACAGAAACCAGATATATATCTAATTCCATCTTCTGCAAACCCTATTCATATGTCATGGTCAAGAACTGTTCATTAATAATTTAAGTACTTAAATAACATTTAGGTTGTCCTGGATCTGTTCCGTCAGGCTGTTCCTCCCAGTAGGGCCCGTTTCTTCAGGTGAGCACGGGGCTGCTGGTAGCTCAGTTTATCAAAGTGGGAAGTGATGAGAACTTCCATTAACGTGGGCAGTTCTATGAACAAGGCGATTTCAGCTTATATGGTTCGTTGCCTGACCTCTTTTTTTAAGGTATCTTTTCCTAATTTTGATCATCCATTTCACACTCAGTTTGGCAAACTCTGCTGCTTTAAATAATGCCAAGAAGGCCCCACAGAGAAGGGCAATTGTGTTCCAAGGATTGGCTGTGATGATCTGTAAAACAGAACCAACTCAAGTTTATTAGTTTGCTTCCGTTGTGATTCTTAGGTCATACTACTATCACTGTTGTGACAAAAAAAACACCTGGGTTCTAAAATGGTCAAAACTCTACACTCCATTCATACTTTAATGCCCATAGTTCAGTTTAAGAAGAAAAATACTAAGCCCTCCCTACAATAAAGTGATTCTAAAAGAAAACAGTTTTTTAAAATAGCCCTACACAAATAAGATATTTAGTACTGAGCTTTAGTTTTTTGGCCCACAATAAATGACCCAGCTTTGATAGAAATTTCTCCAAAACTATACCCATTCTATAAGAGGGGCAGCTCCTCTTGTTTTCCTCCCATCTGACAGTCACTCAAACTTCTCCTCCCACCTTGAGCAGAGATATTTATCCCACTGTCTCCTTTGGTGGTTATTTACTATCTGGAATTAGTCACATGATGGCTCCCTTGGGAAATATTAAACTCTCCAAGGCCGACATACCTTGGAATTCTGACTTCCCCATCATGGTAAACAGAGCACTTTTAAGTTCCAGTCTAGCAGGGTGACCTCAGACAACCTGAACCTTGGTGTTCACCGATGCAAAGTGGTGGGTCACTTCCCAACCACTGCGGGACTGTTTAGGACTGTTGTGAAGCTGAGTGACAGCGCCAGGCAGGCCTTGAGCCCTGGCCCGTACTAGGTATCTCTCACTGAATATAGGTTAAAAAATATCTGATCACATGATTTCTGTGTAGCGCTGAAGGGGTTTATTCTTCTACCGAGTCCCGGTTCAGTGAGTCTCTGCACGAGCCTTGCCAGCCCACTATCAGCTGTGGTGGGGGACAGTGAAGCAGTCTGATCACAAAGACCCTCCCTGAGCAGGGCTCTCTCAGAAACGCCTTCCCCAAGCCATGAGCAGTGAGGACATTCGGTGGAGAACTAAACCCAGTGTTATCCGGGACTGGCCCTGGTGCATGGCGCCTCATGAATGCTCCTTTGGCAAAGTTGTCTTATTAGTCTCCCCTTCCGTCTGAGAATTGGCATTAATTGATACTCTTAATTTTTTATTTGTACCTTTCTGCTCTCACTTATCACAAATAAGAAGTTCTTATCCTACAGGTGACCATTTAAAGAGAATGGCTTCTAAAGAGCAGTGACCTGGGTGTTAATGCTTTCTACTCAGCTCATTCCGTTAACATTACTAGTAGGCAGCTCCTCTGTTACGCACTGTGCTAGACACTAAATAAATGATGGACAAAAGACAGAGCCCCCACCTTCACAGGGTCCCCACCCAGTGAAGACAACAAGATCAACACAAATGGCACAAAACGTGAATGTCAGATACTTGTGCTGGGGAAGAGGAGGAAGAGGGAGACAGCCAGCAAGGGTGAGCCCGGAGGCCTCAGGGCTGGGAGTCTGCTCTCGACCGTCAGTAATACTCACATCTTGGACTTTCTGGATGAACGGATCTTTCCATTCAAAGACCACAAAAAACAGCTGAGCACTTTTTTCAGCAGCTGGCCTTTGGTCAATGTAGTTCACCACACTGGTCTAGGAACAGAGAGAGCAGTGTCACCTGGCCGGGGCCACGGGAAAGCAAAGCATGGCTAAGCAACCTCAGACCTGGGCTCTCCTCACACCATCCTGGGAGGAGGAGCCGAATGTCACATGTACAACACCCTGAAACTGGCACCAGGGCCCAGGCATTACCTTGGTTTCCACAGTTCTTTGGGGAAACGAACAGGATCTGGGATGTACAACAGGTATTTTGGATTGTCATCAATCGAACCATATTCAAAGTACTGTGTAAGACTCACCATTAAAAGCCACAAAAATCCTAAATTTCAAAATACTTTAAGAGCTGAGTATTGTGACCTTCAAGTCTACAGAG
This sequence comes from Molossus molossus, assembly GCF_014108415.1. NCBI lineage: Eukaryota > Metazoa > Chordata > Mammalia > Chiroptera > Molossidae > Molossus > Molossus molossus. The sequence continues at coordinate 37,385,956 of NW_023425356.1, forward strand.
ACAGTATGCCGTGGATCCACGCCGAGCACTCCCTGTGAACGTGGGGTGTGCCTGGGAGGACGGCTGTAATTCCTAAGGGCTCTGCACCGTGTCCTGGAGAGCAGACAGGAGCCAGAGGCAGCAGCTCAGCCCCAGCCCAGAGGGTTGCATTCATCATCTGAACTGGGCCTCTGCTCTGCCACCCATAAAACGGGGACAAAACGCCTACCTCACTGAGGCCTGTGAGGATCAAAGGGAGCAACAATATGAAAGTATCTTAAAATGTTAACACACAATATAAAAACTTTAAAATTTTGTTCGCATTTGTGTGTCCTGCCAAAAGACTTCCAATGGGGACTATAATAAAAGGCACAGAAAACATTCTAAAACACAGAGGCTGGCTGGGGTTTGGCCTCCGGTGGTTTCAGATCATAGTCGGGGCCACCAGGAGAACCTGGGTGGACCGAGGTTGCACCTCACTGGGAGGTGAACATGCGGAAGCTTCTTCCCCAGCTGCTGAGGGAGCCAGACAAGAAAGGGCTTGGCACTCCCAGAGAAAACTGGAATAAAAATTCAGGAGATGTCCGGCTGGTGTGGCTCAGTGGTTGAGCATCGACCCATGCACTAAGAGGGTGCCAGTTTGATTCCCTGCCAGGACACATGCGCAGGTTGTGGGCCTGATGCCCAGTGGGGGCATGCGGGAAGTGGCCAATCGATGTTCTCTCTCACCGATGTTTCTCTCTCTCTCTCTCTCTCTCTCACTTCCTCTCTCTCTCAAATCAGTAAAGCAAATAAAAAGTAAAAAAAAAAAAAAAAAAAAAAAATCAGGAGATGACAGTTACCTTACAAAGGAGGAATATTTTAAGGACCCATTGCCAGAGGAGCCGTTACATCCAAAGGCAGGAAAAAAGCCTGACCCTAGAAAAACCTGGCTCTACGCCCTTCCCCAAACTCCACCTGGCGCGGTCCTGGGAGCCAGGCACAGGAAGGGCCAGACCTGACAAGCACGTGGCTTCTGGCCAATGACGGCCCCATCGACTGGAGTGGGTCCTTCTACTCCAGCCCAGCCCGCTCCTAATGCGCCCCTTGGAGCCTGGCTCACATGGAACACCTCCGAGGAGGAGCAGAGGGCAGGAGCAGAGGGCAGAAGCACAGGCCCGCCGCCGCCCCTGTGGGGGGTCTGGCTCTGAGTGTGGATCCGGGCAGAGGGCCACGCGGCGGTGGATGCCCCGAAGGCGGGTGCGGCCTTGCTTTTGGTGGTCACTGACAAACGGCCGTGTCCCATCCCTCGATACTGCCCCGCTGCCACACCATTTTCCAAAGTCCTCTCATCTCTCACGGGGATCGCAGCTGGAGACCCCGTATGTCCTGGCTCCAGGCCTGTGGGCTGAAAGCATTAGGATCCCAATTCCCATTAGGAAAAATTTCTGAGCATGCGCCCAACATATCAATAGCATCAGAAGTGCTGTAACATTACCATCACTGTCCTAATGTTACATGCGTTATAAAACAAGGAGTAACAGAAACATGAGATTTGAAATTACAGAAAGAGGGAGCATTTGAGATCTTGCTCCTGGACATGTTTGTTTAACTCAAACTCTTAAAAATTAATAAATAAATAAAAAATAAAAGCCCTGGTTGGTAGCTCAGCTAGTTAGAGCATCGTCCCTATGTGCCAAGACTGCACGTTCGATCCCCAGTCAGGGCACATGCAAACATCAACCCATGGCCCAGCCAGTGCGGCTCCATGGATTGAACATCGATCGTCTCATGCATTGAGAAATTCCAGTTCGATTCCAGGTCAAGGCACATGCCCCGGTTTAAGGCTCAATTCCCAGTAGGGGGCCTGCAGGAGGCAGCCAATCGACGTTTCGCTCACATCAATGTTTCTCTCTCTCCCTCTCTCTAAACAATCAATAAAAATATTTTTTAAAAAATCAATCCCTGAATGCATAACTAAGTGGAACAGCAAATCAATTCTCTCTCTCTCTCTAAAATCAATAAAAAAAATTAGCCCTGGCCTGTGTGTCTCTGGTTAGAGCATCAGCCTGCACACCAAAAGGTCTGAGTTTGATCTCAGCCAAGGACATATGCCTGGGGTGCACGAGAGAGGCAACCAATCGATGTCTCTCACACTGATGTTTCAATATTTCTCTTTCTCCCTCTCTCCTCCACCCCCACCCCCTTCCACTGTCTAAGAAATTAATGGAAAAAACATACTTGGATGAGAATTAACAACGAGAGAGAGAGAGAGAGAGAGAGAGAGAGACAGAGAATTCTGAAAAACAACTAGCTCTGGCCTATGTGGCAGTTGTGGGAAGCAGCACCGTGAGCTGAGAGGCTGTGGTTCAACCCTGGTCAGGGCACATGCCCAGGTTACGGGTCAGTCCCCAGGTCGGGTGCGCACAAGAGGCAGCCGACCAGTGTCTCTCACACTGATATTTCTCTTCCTCTCCCTTCTTCTCTCTCTAAAACCAATAAAAACATTTTTAAAAAAGACTAACTTGCATAAAAACAATGTATTTTATAAAATAAATAAAATTTAAAAATAGAAAGCTAGTGTTTGACTCCTGCGTCCCAATGGGTCACCATGCCCGCGACGCTTCAGAGGCTGCCAGTGTCCTTCTTCCCGGCAAAGGCTTGAAGTTCTAGGTGGGCGCCCAGGGCCGGGCAGGAAGGGCCGGGGTCAGCACAGTCTGTGCAGCGCAGGTCCCTGCTCCCCGTGCGGTGCGAGGACTGGCTGCAGCAGAGGCACAGGGCCTGGCACAGGCGTCGGCACAGTCTGTGCAGCGCAGGTCCCTGCTCCCCGCGCGGTGCGAGGACTGGCTGCAGCAGAGGCACAGGGCCTGGCACAGGCACCGGCGTCGGCACAGTCTGTGCAGCGCAGGTCCCTGCTCCCCGTGCGGTGTGAGGACTGGCTGCAGCAGAGGCGGAGGGCCTGGCGCGGGCGCCGGCGTCGGCACAGTCTGTGCAGCACAGGCCTCTGCTCCCCGTTCGGTGCGAGGACTGGCTGCAGCAGAGGCACAGGGCCTGGCGCGGGCGCTCCCTACAGCGAGCTGCCACATGGGTCCATTCTCAGCCTTCAGACCCTATGCAGAGCCCTCTCCCTGGCGGAGTCGTCCCCCCGCCCCCAGTGCGGACCCAGTGCCACCGACCTCCTGCCGGAACTCCACCGCTTCCCGCCCATCCTCCTCCTTGGTCTCCACCAGCGACATCTTGACCCAGGTTCGGAAGCCCCCCGAGAACTTCCAGCTGGAGTAGGCGCTCTCACAGGCCTGCATGAAGCCCACCGGGTCTGGGCTGGAGGACAGAGAAGAAAGGTCCTAGTTCATCAGGCCTGACGGCAGGACTCACGCTCAGCCACACTCACGCTCCAGCCCCTACTTCAACTGGCTTCTTTGCTGGCACTGCCAGGATGCTACCCACCCCGCCTCCTCCAAGCTCCGCCTCCTGGTTTCCCAGGGGAGAGGGATGGTCCCCCACCTCAAGGCAGGAGCCCAAAGGGAGACCGCCTCCGCTCTGGGCTCTGAGGACGGGACTTCGGCCGTGCTGAGGCAGCCCGCCCGCCCGCCCCCACCTAGGGATGTGCAAGGCCGCTAAGACAGACTGGACACAGCCCTCCGGGGCTCTGACAGGCCACCTGTGCAGGAACTCCTGGAAAGAAGAGAAGAGGAGATAATCGATGGCACTGAAGTCCTCGCTACTCTCGTTCAGGCGGAACTGGAGGAAGACCAGCTCCCGCTTCTTCACCTCCCGCGGCCCCCGCACAATCAGGGCAGATTTCTGCAGAGACACGAAGGCAGACATCTCAGCGTGGGGGAGCGGCGTGCTGCCCCCAACCCTCAGGCCCACAGACCCCAGCCGGCCTGGAGAGCCTGCAGGGCCCAGAGGTGACCGCCTGCCACACCCTCTGCTCAGGGAGCCCAGGTCGTGCCTCTGTCGGCTCTTCTCCCTGGTTGGCTGCGCTCTGGAAACTCTTTGCTGAGAAAGGATATTAACGTCCATCTGTTACATGTACAAAGATTTTCTTCCCTTCGGTCACTCTCCTGTTAACTTTGCTTATGTCATAAGCAGCTGCAAATTTGATGTGAAATCTGTAAATCTTTCTTTTTTATGGCTTCCGGGTTTTGCTTGCTAAGGAAAACCAAAATTATATCAATATTCTCCTGTTTCTTTATAGCACCTTTTTAAAACCATATTATGTTTAGACAGTTTTGTATATGGTGTGAAATAGGGATCTGACTCTACTCCCCACACAATGGAGACACAGGTTTGATTGCTGTGGGTTCACCCCCCCCCTCCCGTGACCTTGGACAGTGCAGGGCCCCTGCATGTCCCTGCTCCCACCCCAAACAAGGCGGGGCTATTTTTGTAGAAATGGTCTTTTCCTGTACTTTAAAAGTAGCTTAAATTCCATGAAAAAATCCACTGGGACTTTTAACTGATGATATTGGACCGATAGATTAATTTGGGAAAAAATACCTTCACACCATCAACTTTCAGTGCTCTGAGATGTCTGGGGAGTGAGCGCTCCTCCGGGCTGCATGTCGCACACTCGCTCCCACGCACCGCGCCGCTCCACCGGCATCCCCACTTCCCGTCTGCCCGACTTGGGAATTTCTGACAGGTGTTTGTTACACATGCTCTAAAGTGATGGTACATTTTACTTCTAGCAGGTTTTGCCTAAAATATACAACTGGTGTGCCGCGTTGCACATGATGATAGATTTATGACCATTAAGTCTTCTCTGCAGAGAAGTCTCCTCGCAGAGAGCGCTGGAGCTGAACCTCTTATCCACATTAAACCCTCTGAACCCTTTGCACCTGAAATTCCTTTTTGACAGAGGTTCATGCTGTCACTCCACTTCTGATTACTGCTGCATTATCCCAAGAGATCTCTCTCGGTCCATCAGTCTATTCTCAGCCTTTCCGTGACATGCTAAGGGGCAGCAGAGACTGGTCACCGTCCGTTTCCATGACCCACTTCCTCCTGCAGAACTAGAGCTGCTTCCTCAATCCCAGATTTTAGCAGAACAGTCGCCCTGCTGGCCCCTCATTTCTGGCCTCAGATGGGCATGTGAGGCAGTTCCTGGAATGTGCAGTGACTCATGCTACTTCTCACCTCCTGGGAGCAGGGTGTGCTGGCCAGGAGGACCAGGACAACACCCAGGGGATGGAAGAGTGGCCAACTCCTGCACACTCGGACTGTCCCAAGAGAAAGAAACAGACTTTTCTCGGACGCTGGAAATATGGTGGGCGCGGAGGAAACACAGGTCCTGCCGACTGGAGGCCACGACCCTAACTGTGCCAGAGCCAACACCTGGTCAACATCGACTAGATTGAACTGAGGGCATGAGAGCCCAGAAAACAAACGAGAACCTGAAGACTGACAAAGCAGGACCAGATGAGATGCTCGGCTGGGTCACGTCCACGTAAACTTGGCCGGATGCAAACAGCCCGAAGCCTACACATGTCTGAAGACATCTCACTGCAGAAAGTGGGTGCCCAGAGCTGTGGGACCAGGGAGGGCAGGCTTCTGACACCCACCCCAGATACAGCCAGGGAGGACCACCACCAGGGCAGACCCTCGCAGACGCCAAGGCCAGGGGCCAGGGAGGACACTGGACATCTCCCAGGTCCCACCCCAGGGCCTCATCACTGCCTCCAGCAGCTGCTGTGCTTCCTATTCCTCCCTTCTCGGGGCGGGGGGGGCGGGGGGTTCCCCTGTGCTTCCCGGAGACCTCGCCGGGGCCACAGGATGGGTTGGGGTGGGGGCCTGGTGCTCAGGGAGGGGATAGCTCTTAGCAAGAAGCCGCATCTGGAATTGAAGACAAACCATCACCCAGAGCTGGAGACTATCCTGCTCAACGCAGACTCCTAGCAAGCTCACTGCCCAGGGGAGCCGACAGGAAGGATGCCGTGGACAGTGCACGCTCACAGCATGCGGTTCACAGCATGCGGTTCACAGCGAGCAGAGAGCGGGGAATCCAGACAGGCAGCGTTTCTACCGCATGTCTAGCTCTTCCTTAAAATTTTAAAAAAGCATTTTCCTTTTCACTGAAATTAGCTTCCGTTTCCCTATCCTAGAGTCCATTCTGTTTGTTCCTCTCAGTCCTTTCCTTTTATGTTGTTGGTTTCACGTCAATGTCTAGTGACACTTCTCCAGGCTTATTTCTGGAGGAAGGGTCAGGTGGACTAGAACGGGCCTAGCGGGCTGGCTGCAGGAGCAGCAGGCGGGGAACTGTGTCTGTCCTGGGAGGGGTTCCTTCCCGGTAGTCCCCCCGTCCACTGAGGAAGTGGGCTCAAGTTCTGCTCCATTCCTCTGCTGCCCCAATGCCCAAGTGGGGAACCAACCTTCCCGTAGCTTAGAGAATGGTCCAGGCCTTTTACCCAGAAGCAAACCATCCCCAGCTTGCTCTGTCCACTCTATGCATCGACCTGGTATCGTAGTACTTCCAGGAACAGTGCACAGACAACAGAGACCCACTCAAAGCTCCCCGTCACCCAAAAAGGGCATGTCCCGTTCCACAGCCGGCTTCTCATCCAGCCATTGCTTCTGTCCACAGCATCACCTCCACCAGCCTTTAGGGGGCATCTGAGCCTCCGAGACCCAGCTACTGGAGCCTCCCAGAGGCACAAACAGAACACTGGCCCTCCCTGCGGTCAGGGTGCAGAGCTCCTCTGCCTACAGCCTTTCCTTCCCCGTCTGGAGAACCCGACTCACCCCGCCCGTCCTTCCTGGAACTAGGACGTGGGACGTGCGAGGGAAGGTGTGGACAACACCGACGTCCTCCCCGCCTTCGCCGCCCTGCGCAGGCGCTGCCCCGCCGTCCACTCCCCAGCTGAGCCGCGAGGCTGCTGACAGCCGGGCTGGGCCGTGGCCCTGCTCCCCGACCAGTGCTTCTGCTGTCCCCTGGCTCATCATTTCAGAATATGGGTCCCCAGGCCGTCCCCTGGAGTGATGAGTTAGTTGGCCCCACATAGAACCGAGGAATCTACATTCTAGAAAGTACCGTGGCAGCTTCTTCGAGCAGTCAGGCGTGGGACCCACCCCACCAGGACACGGCGGCCCTGCCCTGCAGCCTGTCCTCCTCCGCCAGGGAGGAGGGGATCCCCGAGGGTCACTCTGGCTGAGTGCGGTGAGCTAGCCACAGCACGACCCACTCAGGACAGCCTCGTGTTCGCTGGGGCCAAAGGCCTGCTGCCCAGAGAGTTACCAGGGTCTGGTTGGAGAAGGGGTCCGTGTAGTTGATCCTCTGGGTGGTGCAGTTCATGTCTCCGGGCTGGCCTGGGCTCCTCAGAGGGGGAATGACCTCGTAATGGTGCTTACAGCTGAGCAACTGGGCCTGCCTGGGGTACAGGGCAATACCTGGGGACACAGACGGAAAAGGGAATGTCAAAAGGCACCACCTTTGACCACACCCCTAAACTCATGTCGCATACTTTCACACCCACCAAGCAGCTAAGTTCAGGACGCCCTGAGTGACTGCAGAGGAGGCAGGAGAAAAGGGTTGCAGAGCGTGGGAACCAGGTCCTCTGCCCTCGGGAGCCCTACTCTAACGAAGGGCACAAGCCCCCCTAAGAAAGCCCCTCCTGGCCTGTGATGCAGCCTTCCCTGCACCTGCGCCGGAACCCTCCCCTCCGAGGGGACTTCCATGACCGAGCCGACCCCCGCGGACCAGCACCCACCTGCAGAGCCACTGAGAGGCCTGGCTGTGGGGTCCCCAGACCTCACAATGTCTCTCCCGTCCGCCAGTCGCCTCCCGCAGCCCCTCCCTCTCCCAGCCACGCTCCTCGTTCCGCCTCTGCTCGTAGCTATGCCAACCCAAGGGCAGCAACCCTGGGGGCAGCACGCAGCACCAGACCCAGGCGGAGCTGGGAGAGACCAGGAAACCAGACACAGAGTAGCCCGTAGATAATGAGGCCACAGCAGACATGCAGGGAAGAGGGACAAACAAGACAGGCAGACGGGCCCAGGAGCTGTGACCTGTACCCTTGTCACGAAGCCCCAGCCAGAAGGGACCTGAGACTGGCTCCACGTTGGGAGCAGGCCATCAGAGAGCCACTCAGGGGCATCCTGGTGGCAGATGCTGAGCACACAGGGGTCCCACCTTCCCATCCATGCCCAGGCTCCCCGAGCCCAGGGCCAGCCCTTTGCCCTGGAGCAGAGATGACGCCTCCCTCGGGGACTGGATTCCCTGCCTGCTGGGTCAGGAGGTATGGACGGTCGGCCGGGGCCCCTCTCCAGGCAGAGCCCACCCACCTCTGGAGAGCTTCGCCTCCCTTCCACCCGTACCTCCCGTTTCTCCTCACCGGCCTCTGGTTCCAGCCAGGCTAGACTCAGCCACTCCAGAGAGACCCCCAGCCTCCCCACACTCACCTTGCTCCTGCTGATCCTCCTCCCAGAAAAACTCTCTTCCCATCTGTCAAAGCCCAGCTCAAATCCTGCCCCTGTGCAAACGGCTCCTGGCCACCCCAATTCTGCAGTGGCCACTCCAGACTCTGTCCACCCATCTCCTTTGCACAGGACACACTACTGGGTGCCCTGCACAGACTGCTGACCCCTCCCCCCTTGCCACTGTGCCCAGCATGGGGCTAGGAGAGCAGAGGCACCTCAGGGAGTATTTGCAAACAGATGCCCCAGAGCTGGGCCCTGACACCTGTCCTAGCAGGCCCTACCTGGGGCGTCATAGAGATCCACTTCCTTATAGGACACAGACATGACGGGGTGCTTGAGTTTCTCACGAAAGTCTGTGATGGTCTGGTAAACCAGGAAGACGGCCACGGCCATGAGCATCAGGTAGATGAAGATGAGCAGGACGGAGAAGACGTTCTTCAGGCAGGCCTTGCTGAAGCGGATGCTGCTGGAAGCAGACTCGCTGTCAAGGGCTGAAGGACAACAACACACTCGTGACCCAGAGTGCAGAGGCAGGTGCAACCGGGGGAATCCAGCAACTTCCAGGCCCCGTACCTGCTTTAGCAAGGAGGCCAGGTGGCTGCACACCGAACCTCCCACCTCAGCCTCCACCCACAAATCATAACGGATGGCACCTGTCAACATTCGCTATGCACCCACTCTGTCAGACAGGACCTGGAGCTGCAGGAGGCTCGGTTATTGTCATTAAGGAGTCTCCTCTCTAGAGGGACAGTTACCTTCCAACAAGGGAGCTGGCCCCCACCCACCTCTCTGGCCTTAGCCCTCACCACGCCCCTCCCACACCCCCAGCTCCAGCTCCACTACACCTCCTTCTGTGCGGCCAGAGTGCCCTGAGCCCTGAGCCCGGCCCGAGCACTCTTCTCCCTCGCTGGCTCCTAACACACCCTTCAGGTCTCCGTTTAGAGAGGCACCCCACTCCTTCAAGGAAGCCTGCCCTGACCCCTAACTTGATCTGGGCACCGCTTCCCCAGTGCTCCCAGGGCACCCATTTATTTGTCCCTTATCATCACTCTGCAATGTCGCTGTCTGTCGACATGCCTTTGGTCCCCCCAGGCTTTGAGCTCCACAAGGATGGGGACGAGGGCTAGTTGTGTCCTCGCTGAAGCCCCAGCCCACCAATGCTGTGCCTGGAGCAGAGCAGGCGCCCTGCACTGACCGACCAAACGCTGACTGACGATGTCACCCCTACCACAGCGCTGCCTCTCCTGCCTGCTCTCAAACCGCCCCACTCGATTATTGTTACAGCCTGAGCTGTGTTCCTGTTCCCTAAAGTTCACGTGTTGAAGCCCTAACCCCACTGTGAATGTATTTGGAACCAGAGTATTTAAGGACATAATTAAGGTTCAATGAAGTTGTACGGGTGGAGCCCTGATCCAGCAGCACTAATGTCCTTACGAGAAAGGAAAGAGACACCAGGATGCAAGACACGGAGAAAAGGCCATGTGAGGGGACACATGGGGAAGGCTGCCACCTGCAAGCTGGAGAGAGGAGCCTCAGGAGAAACCAAACCTGCCCACACCTTCATCTTGCACGTCCAGCCTCCAGAACGGAGAAAGCGATTTCTGTTGTTTAAAATACCCAGCCTGTGTAGTTGGTTACAGGAGCTCGAGCAAACCGAGAACTCCCACTGAGCTCCTTGTGCCTCCTCTACTGGCTGCAACTGGCTCCCCGAGGAAAAGCCCTGTGCCCTCCAGAGTCCCCGAAAACAAGGCTTAGGATGAGGGGAGTTTGCATGTAAGTCCGAAAAGATTATGTGGTTGGTTTCTGGCTTCCACTAGTGACAGGGCACTTGGTCACACCACACTTCTACAGATAACAATGATAAAATTTGGGCAAAATGTTTGAATGTTATTTGAAGGCACTGGAGAATGCTCAAAAGTAAGCAGTAACTGGAAGACAATCTACTCTTGAAAGAAGAAGAAGGAGAGGGAGGTGGGGAGGTCACCTGATGAAATTTTGTACATTTGCAGCTTTCTGCCTGAGGGCACTCACAAATAGAGGACCGAGTTAGGGCTGGCAGAGCAGTCAGAAAGTTATGGGGGAAACCCCAAAAAGGAGAAATTTACATGGGGGTGAACCTGCAAATAAAATCTGTTCAAATTCTTGGCTGGAGATTCTAGGGGGCCCAGCAAAAAAAGCTGCAGCTGGTAAGTAAAAGAACTGAGTGGAGATTTCAGCTGTGGCAATGCAGAGGACACAGAAGTGTGGAACTTGAGCCACATTACCTACCTGCTAAGACAAAAATTCTTCAGAGAATAACAGAATTCAGAAGCTCTATGTATCATTTATAATATCTAGTGCTCAATCAAAAAACACTAGACAGGGAAAGGACAAGAAAATGCGACCCACTCAGCCGGTGTGGCTCAGTGGTTGAGTGTCATCCCATGCACCGAGAGGTCACCAGTTCGATTCCCGGTCAGGGCACATGCCCAGGTTGTGGGCCCAATCCCCAATGGGGGACATGCAGGAGGTGGCCAATCGATATTCTCTCTCATTAATGTTTCTATCTCTCTCCCTCTCACTTCCTCTCTCTATAATCAATAAAGAAAAAAACAAAAAAAAAAAAGAAAGAAAGAAAGAAAGAAAATGAAGGTGAAAAAAAGATACATTCAAAAACAAAAGCTGAGAAAATTCATCACCAACAGACCTGCACTATAAGGCCTTCCAAAGAAAATTCTGAAGGGTAAAGGGAAATGACACTAGATGGTAACTCTGAAATGTATAGGAAGAAATAAAGATCACTGGAAATATTAAATAAGTAGGTATATAAAAAACTATATATTTTTTAAAATTTTAGATTCTCTCAAGTAAAAGTATACAACAATATTGTCAAATTTATAACTTGTAGGAATTCAGAACAGAAAAACAAAACCCACATGCAACAAACAGAAAACAGCAAAATGGAAAAACCAAATACAACCACATCAATAACTACATTAAATGTAAATAAACCAAACACTCCAATTAAAAGGCAGAGACTGTCAGCCTGGATTAAAACAACATCCAACTATATGCCTTCTATAAAAAAATGGACTTCAGTGATGTCAGCATCATGGAATATTGAGAAGACGCCATTATTTCTCTCCGTAAATTTACAACAAATCGAACAATTATACCTCAAGAAAAGATGCCCTGCTAAACACACAAACACCTGAAAAGCCCACGCACCCAGATGCCTGCAGGTGGGCATCCGGAAACAAGCAGTGAAGGCAGGAGAGGAAAGAACAGGGATGATGCCACAGATGCAGGTCAGTGCCCACCACGGCTCTAGAAGTATGGTAGCAGGGGAGGAGAGGGCTGCAGCCCTAACACTACTGCCTGGAGTATAAGGGGACTGAAGCAGTTTCCCTCCTGAGAAAAGTATCTCCCTTCCCTCTCCATATTGTGGCAGAACCAGGTCGAGGTGGCTGGGAAAACTGAAACAAAACAGTGGAGTTAACAGCCATTACTGGCAGAGGGGGGCAGAGCTGTGAGATGGCAAACCCGCCTCCTCTCTCCACACACCCTGGCAGAGCACAGTACAGCCAAAAATAGAGAAGAAAGAAGGTAGCTCTGGTAGCTCACTGTTCTCCACCACCCCCAACATTCCCCCAACACCGTGGCAGTGTTCCGTAACCAAGGCGAGCTGGTCACAGAGAGGGCACCACCATATCATTGGATACACAGTCCTTTCTTTTTTTTTTTTTAATCCTCATCCGAGGACATTTTTCCATTTTTTGTACAGACAGTGTGGGAGGGAGAGAGAGGAAGAGAGAGAGAGGGAAACATCGATGTGAAAGGGACACATCAAGTGGCTGCCACCCGCACGATCAACCAGGGCCGGGGACAAACTGCAACCGAGGTACATGCCCTTAGCGGGAACCGAACCCGGGTCTCTCAGGACCGCAGGCCGACGCTCTAACCGCTGAGCCAAACCGGCCAGGGCCACAGTCCTTTCTTTAACCAAAACAACACTTCACTGTGATCTCAGAGTCACAAATCACGCAGGTAAAACAAACAAACAAACAAAAAAACCCCAAATCTTGCGTTGTAGCACCATCTACTGGAAAACAAAAGAAAGCTATAATCCTGCTGAATTGTTGAAAGCAAAACAGTATCTACACAAGAAAACAGATCACTACCTCAAATGTGCAGACAGAGAAACAATCCATCAAATACCATGAACAACCAAGGTAACTTGGGAGCACAGAAACAACTCAAAGTCATGAAAGACTATGATTTAAATGACAGAAAAAGAATTCAAGGTTGTAGTTGTGAAAAAAAAAAACTATATAAGGAAATATACAAAACTCAGAAAGGCAGTTCAATGAACACAAAAATAAAATCAATAAATAAAAGTATTTTATGAAAGAGCCTAAAACTATAAAAAAGAACCAGAAAGAAATTCTAGTGCTGAAGAACTCAGGAGTGCTTTAGGGAGCACTGGAAATACAGTGGTCTAGATGGAAGAGACAATGGCGAACTCAAAGAGAGAAACCTAAAAATGACCCAGGAGGAAGAAAAGAGAGAACTAAGAGTTTAAAAAAGAAAACTCTGCCAGCCAATGTGGCTTAGTGGGTTGAGCATGGTCCCATGAACTGAGAGGTCCCAGTTCCGTTCCTGGTCAGGGCACAAGGTTGCGGGCTGGATCTCCAGTAGGCGGTGTGCAGGAGGCAGCCGATCAATGTCTCTCCCTTACATCAATGTTTCCATTTCTCTCTAAAAAATCAATAAAAACATACTAAAGAAAAACTCTATCAGAATTATATAACTACATTAGAAAAAGGCACATAAGGATAACTGGTATACCAAAAGGAGAAGAAAGGGAGAAGGGAACAGAGCACGTACTCAAAGAAATAATTGATGAGACCTTCCCAAGCCCAAGAAAAGAAACTGGACTTTAGAGGAAGCTAAAAACACAACCTAATTATATCAATGCAAAAAAGACCTTCTCCAACATACATTTTTTGCAAACTGTCAAAATTAATGACAAAAAGAATTCTCATGGCAGCTAGGGTACAAAAAGACTAACCTACAAAAGAAACCCCATTAAATTATCATTAGATTTCTCAGTAGAAACAAGACAGGAAAAAGTGGATGGAAATGTTCAAATACTGACAGAAAAGAACCATTAGCCAAGGACACTATATCCAGCAAAGTTATCTTTAGATATGAAAAAAAAAACAAAAGCTTTCCCAGACCACCAAAAGCTGAGAGAATTTGCCACAAGATATGCATTACAAGGAGTATTTACATGGATGGACCTGGAGAACATTATGTTAAGTGAAATAAGCCAGTCAGAGAAAGACAGGTACCCTATGATTTCACTCATATGTGGAATTTAGTGAACAAACTGAACTACCAAGCAAAATATAGACAAACTCATAGATAGAGAGCAGGCAGACATCTGGGGGGGGGTGGGGGGTGTTCAGGGGGTAGGTGGAGGGATTGAACAAAAAAGAAAACAGAGCGAACTAATGGACACAAACAACAGTGTGGGGATTGTGGAGGGGAGGGGGGAAGATGGAAGAGAGCACAGAGGGGATAAATGGTGACAGAAAAATAAATGGAAACTCCCATCAGGTGGCCCCAAGCCTAGCCCAAGTGGCAGCTAGTCTTGACCTGGAAAGTAGCTTCAACTACGTAGCCATAAGCCCAGTACACGTGGCAGCTGGACTCAGATCGCATTGTGGTTCCCACAAAAGGGTCCCAAAGCTGACATCGGCCTCGGTTCTCAGCACAGTCTCTCCCAAGTGCCTCCAAATCCACTGTAAATGGCAATCAACTGCAGCTCACTTTGTAGCTCATACCAAGAGGACACAAGCCCAGCACAAGCAGTGGCTGACATTGCCTTACACCACAGCCCCTCTCAAGAGGCCTCAGAACCAACACATCAGTGTCAGTTTCAGAACACACTAGCTCTACAAATGACACACCCAAAGGTCAGACTCAGCTGGCACCAGAACTCTGCTAAAGTGATCCTGCTCTTTGGAGTCAGGCACTGCACAACAGCTCATCTCCTACAGTCAGGAACAGCTCTAACAGCCAGCCAGCCAGCCAGCCAGCCTGAGGGTTAATCCCAACCACTGACGTGCCAACAGCAATCAAGGCTCAACTGAAACAGAAGAACCCACACATGGAACGTCCCGGAGCACCTGGCTAAGGTGACCAGGGAGACTGTGCCACAGACCCCACAGGATACCTATATATAGGCCACTTTACCAAGACTGAAAGACATAGCAGATCTACCCAATACATAGAAACAAACACAGGGAGGCAGCCAAAATGAGGAGACAAACATGTCCCAAATGAAAGAACAGAACCAAACTCCAGGAAAAAACCTAAATGAAATGGACACAAGCAATCTACCAGATACAGAATTCAAAACACTGGTTATAAGGATGCTCAATGAATTTAGGAGAAAAATAGATGAACACAATAAAAATTTTTACAAAGAAAAAGAAAACATTAAAAAAAAAAAAAAGGCAGCCAGAAAGGAGCAGTTCAATATCTGAAATGAAGACTACGTCAGAGGGAATCAACAGTAGATTAGATGAAGCAGAGGATCAAACCAGTGATCTGGAAGACAAGGTAGTGAAAAACACTTGATCAGAACAGCAAAAAGAAAAAATAATTTTTAAAAATTAGAAGAGTTTAAAGGACCTCTAAGACCATGTCAAGCATGCCAACAGTCACATCATAGGAATACCAGAAGAAGAGCACTGAAAAACTATTTGAAGAGATGATGATGGAAAACTTCCCTAACCTGGTGAAGAAAACAGACATACAAGTCAAGGAAGCACAGAGAGTCCAAAACAAGATGAACCCAAAAGAGCCCACACCAAAACACATCATAATTAAAATAGCAAAGGTTAAAGACAAAGAGAAAATCTTAAAAGTTGCAAGAGAAAAGCAGTGAGTTACGTACAGGGGAGCTCCCATGAGACTGTCAGCAGAATTCTCAACAGAAACTTTGCAGGCCAGAAAGAAATGGCATGAAATGTTTAAAGATAAAAGACAAAAGACCTACAAGAAAGATTAGTCAACAAGGCTATCATTTAGAACTGAAGGAGAGATAATTTCCCAGACAAGAAAAAGCTAAAGAAGTTCATCACCATTAAACCAGTATTGCAAGAAACATTAAAGGGACTTCTTTAAGAAGAAAAGATCAAAAGTATGAATAAGAAAATATGAGAAAGAGCCCTGGCCGGTTTGGCTCAGAGGTTAGAGCGTTGGCCTGAGGTCCCGAGAGACCCGGGTTTGGTTCCCACTAAGGGCATGTACCTTGGTTGCAGTTTTTCCCTGGCCCTGGTTGGGTTGTGCGGGTGGCAGCCACTCGATGTGTCCCTTTCACGTCGATATTTTTCTCTCTCTCCCTCCCTCCCTCCCTCCCACTCTATCTGAACAAAAAATGGAAAAATGTCCTTGGGTGAGGATAAAAAAAAAAAAAAAGGAAGAAGAAGAAGAAAATATGAGAAAGAAAAATATTCTCATTGTCAAAGGCAAACACTTAGTAAAAGCAGTTACATCAACCAACTATAAAGCTAGTATACAAAGGTTAAGAGAAAATTAGGAAGATTATGTACAATTACAAAAATAAAATAAGGGATAAACAGAAATACACAAACATAATAGGTAAAAAATGAAAAAAGAAACATGTATGGGAGGTGAATAAAAATTGTAGTGATTTGAACTTAAGCAACCATCAACTTAAAACTGACTGCTAGAAACATAGGTTTATATATAAGAACCACAAACTAAAACTCTACAAGAGATACACAAGAAATAAAGAAAAAGGAATATAAACACAAAACTGTAGAAAGTCATCAACATACAAGAGAAGAGAGCAAGAGAATAAGGAACAGAAAACTACAAAACAAAACAGAAAACAAATTAATAAATTGGCAATAACTACATACCTATCAGTAATTACATACCTATCAATAATTTCTTTAAGGGTAAATGTACTAAATGTTCCCATCAAAAAGACATAGGGTGGCTAAATAGAAAAGAAAACAATACCTGTAGATATGCTACCTACAAGACATATGCTACATTTCAGATCAAAACACACACACACACACACACACACACACACAGACAGAGAGAGAGAGAGAGAGAGAGAGAGACTGAGAGTAAAGGGATGTAAAAAGATATTTCATGCAAATGAATTGGGAAAAAAAAGCTGGGGTAGCAATACTTATATCAGACAAAACAGACTTTAACACAGGGGCTGTAATAAGAGACAAAGAAGGGCATTTCATAATGATAAAGGGATCACTCCAACATAGGTATATAACCCTTATAAACATTTACACACCCAGTATTGGGGCACCTAAATATACAAAGCAAATATTAATGGACACAAAGGGAGAGACCAATAGTAAAACACTCAAAGTAGGGAACTTTAACACCCTTTTGTCATCGAGTAATAGATTGTCCGGACAGAAAGTCAACAAGGAAACAGCAGCCTTAAACAACGTATTAGAGCAGATGGATTTAATCGACATTTTTAGAGCATTTCATCCAAAAGCAGCAGAATATGCATTGTTTTCAAGTGTCCATGGGGCATTTATTTTCCAGGACAGACCACATTAGGCCACAAAATAAGTCTCAATAAATTTAATAAGACTGAGATCATATCAAGCATCTTAACATATCGCAACATGAAACTAGAAATCAATTATAAGAAGAAAACTGAAAAACACATTAATAACATGCTACTAAAGAATAAATTGGTTAACAATGAGATCAAGGAAGAAATCAAAAGATACCTTGACACTAATTAAAATGCAAACATAACAACCAAAATAATCTATGGGCCACAGCCAAAGCAATTCTAAGAGGGAAATTCATTGCAATACAGGCCCACCTCAAGAAAAACTCAACTAAACAATCTAATCTTAAACCTAAAGAAACTAGAAAATGAAGAACAAAGTCCAAAGTGAGTAGAAGGAAGAAAATAATAAAGATCACAGTGGAAATAAACTAAAGTCTTATAAAACAAGAGAAAAGATCAATGAAACCAAGAGCTGGTTCTTTGATTATTTTTTTTAAGGGAGAGATAGATAGAAACATCAATGTGAGAGAGAAACATCAATTGGCTGCCTCCTGCACACTTCTTACTGGGAATCAACCCTGCAACCTGGGCATGTGCCCTGACCAGGAATCGAACTAGGAACTCTCAGTCCATGGGACGATGCTCAATCCACTGAGTCCCACTGGTCAGGCAAGAGCTAATTCTTTGAGAAGATAAATAAAAGTGATAAACCTTTAGCCAGACTCACTAGAAAAAGAAAAAGAGGGTCCAAATAACTAAAATCAGAAATGAAAGAGGAGGACTGACAACCTACACCACAGAAATACACAGGATTATAAGGAAATTACTATAAACAATTATATGCCAACAAATTGGACAACCTTAAAGAAATGGATAAATTTCTAAAAACATACAGTCTTGCCCTGGCTGTTCTGACTCAGCAGTCAGAGCATCAGCCCGTGGACCAAAGAGTTGTGGGTTCAATTCTGGCAAAGGGCATGTACCTTGGTTGCAGTTCATCCTCCGCCCTGGTCGGGGTCATGAGGGAGGCAACCAATCAATGTCTCTCTCTCACATCAATGTTTCTCTTTCCCTCCCTCCCTCCCTCCCTCTCTGTGTCTCCCTTCCTCCCACTCTATCCGAAGATAAATGGAAAAATATCCTTGGGCGAGGATTAAAAAATAATAATAAAATAATAAAAATAAAATAAAAACATACAGTCTTTCAAGGATGAACAGGGAGAAACAAAAAACTGAACAAACCAGTAATTACTAACCAAATCAAATCAGTAATAATAATTTAAAAAACTCCCAACAAACAAAAGCCCAGGACCAGATGGCTTTTCAGGTGAATTTTACCAAACATTCAACAAAGGAATTAATACCTATCCTTCTCAAACTATTTCAAAAAGCTGAAGAGCTTTTTGCTAGACCAGCATTACCCTGATAACATCACCAAAGACACTACAAAAAAGAGAAAATTACAGGCAACACCCTGATGAACATAGATACAATAGTCTTCAACAATATATTAGCAGACTGAATTCATCAATAAATAAAAAAGATCATACACCACAATCAAGTAGGATTTATTCATGAGATGCAAGATTGGTTCAATATCCACTAATCAATTAATGTGATATACCACATAAACAAAATGAAGTATATTAGTCATATGAACATATTAGTAGATGTAGAAAAAGCATTGACAAAATTTACATCCATTTATGATAAACTCTCTCAGCAAAGTGGGGATAAAGGAAACATACTTCGACATAATAAGAGCCATATATGACAAACCCAGAGCTAGCATCATACTCAATGGTGAAACAATAAAAGCTTTTCCTTTAAGATCAGGAACAAGAAAAGGATGTTAGCTTTCACTATTTTATTTATTTATTGGTTGTCAAATGATCTTCAATTGAAATATTTTCCTTTACAGGTCTTAACTAGCTGGCCATTCCACTGTACCACTTATTGATGTCATCTATGATGTGGGTAGCCATCAACATTGCAGCCCACAGACTGGGCAGTCCCAGGATCTCTGTAATGTTGCCAGAGGTCTCTAGCTAAAGACTGATGCCACATCTGTCCAGCAATGTTGAAAATCTCTTCAAAAGTGATGTTTCCACTCTCCTTAATGTTTTTTGGGGTTTTTTTTTTTTGCTTCTTTCTGTCTCTTGGCAGTTCTTTGAGGGCTTTGGTGATGGGGAAGAGGCAGAAGGTACTACCTCAATCTGCGCCTGTCTGTTCTGAATGGTTAGCTTCACTATAATCCTCTTCTAAACATTGATTGCTTTGGCAATGTTACTACCAACGTTTTTTGGAGACAGACCCAGGGGCCCTATCTTGCGAGCCAGGGCAGATGTGGCACTGACTTCCCATGGATACACTGCAGGTATATAACTTTGAACTCTTTGGGGTTGAACTTCAGCAGCATGGTAGAGGCAGCAGGTGCTGGATGAACCCAGATTTGAGACGACCAAAGAAAGTCATACCTAGGCCTTCTCTAAGCCGAAAGTAACTTTCATCACTTTAATTCAACATAGTATTGGAAATCCTAGCCAGAGCAATCAAAAAAGAAAAAGAATGAAAGGCACCCAAATTAGAAAGGAAGAAGTAAAACTGTCATTATTTGCCGATGATACAATAGTACAGAGAGAGAACCCTCAAGATTCCATCAAAACACTATTAGAACTGACAAATAAATTCAGTAAAGTAGAATACAAAATTAATGTTCAGAAATCAGTCACTTTTGTTTTATCCTCACCCGAGGACATTTTTTGTTCAGGTAGAGTGGGAGGGGGGGGAGAGAGAGAGAGAGAGAGAGAGAGAGAGAGAGAGAGAGAGAGAGAAACATTGATGCGAAAGGGACACATCGAGTGGCTGCCACCTGCACGACCGACCAGGGCCGGGGACAAACTGCAACCAAGGTACATGCCCTTACCGGGAACCGAACCCGGGTCTCTCTGGACTGCAGGCCGATGCTCCAATCGCTGAGCCAAACCGGCCAGGGCTCAGTCACATTTTTTAATACCAATAACAAACAATCAGAAAGAGTAATTAAGGAAACAATCCCATTTACAATTGAATAAAAAAAAATACCTAGAAATAAATTTAAGTAGGTAAAAGACCTATACTCAGAAAATTGTAAGACAGATACAAATAAATGAAAGCATATACCATGGATAGGAAGAATTAACATCGTTAAAATGTTCATACTACCCAAAACAATTTAATGCAATCCCTATTAAAACACCAATGACACCCTGGCCAGTTTGGCTCAAGAGTTAGAGCATCAGCCTGCGGACCAAAGAGTCACAGGTTCAATTCTGGTCAAGGACACGCACTTCAGTTGCAGTTCGATCCCCAGACCGTGTTGGGGTCATGCAGGGGGCAACCAATCAGTATGTCTCTCTCTCTCTCCCCTGCCCCTTACACTCTGTCTAAAAAAAAATCAATGGGAAAATATCCTTGGGTGAGGATTAAAAAAAAAAAAAAAAAATGACATTTTTCGTAGAACTAGAATACATAATCCTAAAATTTATATGGAACCACAAAAGACCAAGAGCCAAAGTAATCTTGATAAAGAAGAACAAAATTGGAGGCATCATGCTACCTGATAACAAACTATACTACGAGGGTATAGTAATCAAAACAGCATGATACTAGCATCAAAACAAACAGCCCTGGCCGATTTGGCTCAGCGGTTAGAGCGTCGGCCTGCGGTCCAGGGCATCCCAGGTTTGGTTCCCACTAAGGGCACGTGCCTCAGTTGTGGTTTGTCCCCGGCCCTGGTTGGGTCATGTGGGTGGCAACCATTCGACGTGTCCCTTTCACGTCAATGTTTCTCTCTCTCTCTTCCTCCCACTCTATCTGAACAAAAAATGGAAATGTCTTCAGGTGAGGATAAAAAAACAAAACAGACAAACAAATCAATGGAACAGAACAGAGAGCTCAGAGAAGAGCCCATGTCTATATGCTCAATTAATCTATGACAAAGGAGGTAAGAACATGCAATAGGCAAAGACAGTCTCTTTAGTAAGTGGTATTAGCAAAACTGGGCAGGTATATGCAAACAAA
This sequence comes from Molossus molossus, assembly GCF_014108415.1. Lineage (NCBI taxonomy): Eukaryota > Metazoa > Chordata > Mammalia > Chiroptera > Molossidae > Molossus > Molossus molossus. The sequence goes on from NW_023425356.1 coordinate 37,406,971, forward strand.
TAAATAAAACTAGACCATTTTCTTACACCATAAGCAAGAATAAACTCAAAATAGACTAAAGATTTAACTCTAAACCCGAAACCATAAAACTCCTGTAAGAAAACATAGGCAATAAACTCTGACATGGCTCTTAGTAATATTTTTTTGGATGTTTCCTCAGGCAAAGGAAACAAAGGAAAATATAAACAAATGGACAACATCAAATTAGAAGGTTTTGCACAGCAAAAAAAAAACCATCAAAAAATGAAAAGACAACCTACTAAATGAAAGAAGATATTCACCAATGATATACCCGATAGAGGGTTAATATCCAAACTATATAGGGAACTCACACAACTTATCACCAAAAAAACCAACAATCCAATTAAAAAACAGGTAGAGAACCTGAACGCTTTTCTCCAAAAAAGACATACAGATGGCCAACAAACATATGAAAAGATATTCAACATCACTAATCATCAGAGAAATACAAATTAAAGCCACACTGAGATATCACTTCACACCTGTCAGAATGCTATCATCAATAAATCAACAAACAGTAAGTGTAAGCAAAAATGTGGAGAAAAGGAAACCCTCCTGCACTGTTGGTGAGATTGCAAATTGCTGCAGCCAACATGGAAGTTCCTAAAAAAATTTAAAAATAGAACAGCCATATGACCCAGCAATTCCACTTCTGGGTATTTATCTGAAGAAATCCAAAACACTAATTTAAAAAGATATATGCATCCCCATGTTCACTGTAGAATTATTTACAATAGCCAAGATATGGAAGCAACCTCAGAGACCTTTGATAGACAGCTGAATAAAGAAGTGGTACACACATACAATGGAATATTATTTGGTCATAAAAAAGAACGAAATCTTACCATTTGTGACAACATGGATGAACCTAAAGGGTATTATGCTAAGTGAAATCTAAAAAACAAAATAAATGAAGAAACAAAATAGAAACAGACTCATAGATATAAAGAATAAATTGAGGGTTGCCAAATATGAGGGGGCCTGGGTGAATAAGGAAAGGGGATTAAGAAGTACAAATTGACAGTTATGAAACAGTCATAGGGACGTAAAGTACAGCAAAGGGAATATAGTCAATAATACTGTAATAACTATCTATGATGTTAGGAGGATACTACACTTATGGGGGATCACTTTGTAAATTATTTAAATGTTTAATCACTATGTTGTACACCTGAAACTAGTATAATATTAAATGTCAACTGTAATTGAAAAATTAAAAGAAAAAAGAAACCAATGATTGGGGGAAAACCTACTTATTCATAAAGATATATGTACCCCTATGTTCACTGCAGCATTATTTACAATAGACAAGACATGGAAACAGCCCTGGTATCCTTTGACAGATAATTAAATAAAGAATATACGACACATATATACAATGGAATACTACTCAGTCATAAAAAAAAAAAATTGCCATTTGCAACAACATGAATGGACCTTGGCCCTGGCCAGGTAGCTCAGTTGGTTAGTGTGTCACCCCAATATGCCAAGGTCGCAGGTTTGATCCCCAGTCAGGGCACATACAAGAATCAAATGATAAATGGAACACGAATGTTCCTTCCTCTTCCTTTCCCCCCACTCCTCCTTTCTCTCTAAAATCAGTAACATTAAAAAAAACATGGATGGCCCTGGCCAGTCTGAGCGTCAGCCCGAAGACTGAAGGGTCTTGGGTTCAATTCTTGGACAAGGGCATGTTCCTGGGTTGCAGGTTCAATCCCTGGCCCTGGTCAGCGTCATGCAGTAGGCAACCAACTTATGTGTCTTTCTCACATTGACGCTTCTCCCCAACCCTCCCTCCCTCCCTCTCTATCTGAAAATCAATGGAAAAATATCCTTGGGTGAGGATTAACAAATAAACAACAAAAAAAGAATGGATCTTGAGAGTATTATGCTAAGTAAAATAAGTCAGAAGGAAAAGGACACGAACTGTATGATTTCACTCATTATGTGAGATATAAACATACAAAGAAAAAAGCAAACTCATAGACACAGACAACAGAATGGTGGTTACCAGAGGAGAAGGAAGTTGGAGGGAGGACAAAGAAAGGGGGTGAAATACATGGTAACAGAAGGAGACCAGACTTCAGGAAGTGAACACACAATACCGTACACAGATATCATATTATGAAGTTGTACACCTGAAATTTATATACTGCTATTAACCAATGTTACCCCAATAAATTTAATTTGAAAATATAAACTTTAAATACAAAGATATTAGAGTATCTGTCATATTATTTAATGTTATTTTACTGAAAAGCAGGATCAGCACGGAACTATCAAAGTGTCCTAGATTGTTGGAGATAAGAAAATAGTTCATTCTACACACACGCACATCAGGCACCAACACTATATGCAAGACTTTGCTAGGTGCTTCAAGGAGATACCGAGAGACAAGGATTGATGGTCTGTGCTACAACTGCTACTGAATTCAGAAGGTGTGAGGATCTGAAATGTGAGGTTTCCTTTGCTCAGAAGAAAGGAGTGTGTGGAGAAAGGCAGAGAGCAAGCAGCAAAGACTTTGTGGAGGAGGTCACATAGCATTGTGCCTAAAGCACCAGGAGGACCTTGAGAAAGAAGTAATTCAGTGTTCATTATTCACTAAGGTTCTGAACCAAAAGACCAGATCGCTAGCCCAGTGAATGGTTAAAAGCACGAGATTTACAGTCAGAGCTATTTGGGATCCAGCTCTGCTACCAACTATTCTGTGACCCAGGACAAGTTACTTAATACTCCTAAACCTTACTTTCTTCATGTGAAAAGGAAATAACCATTTCAATGTTATAGGATGCCTAAGAGAAGAGTATGAGAGAATGTTGCACAATGCATACAGCACAGAGTGCCTGCTCAATGAATTACTGTTACTGAAGAAACAGTAATTCAGAAAGTACCTTCTATATCACACATTAAAAAGCCCTCAATGACAAAGCTAGCACAAATGAAGGCCATGGCACTACAATCTCTTAATAATGAATTGAAATATATATATATGTATGTGTGTGTATGTATATATATATATATATATATATATTTCAATGGAGGTGGGACAGAATACAGTCTTTCATATATCAGGCATGTAATGTTTCCATGTCTGTTAAATGAATGAAGAACCCAAATAACAGATTAACTAAGTCTAGAAATGCTAACTAGCTACCCTTAATTCGTCAAAGAATACCAGTGCACTATAGCATGTAAAACTATAAACAAATTGGTGTGCCTTGCTATTTTTGGAAAAATAATTTAGAAAGTTTTTACTTGATACAGGAGTGTCAAGCCCCAGACGTGTCTGTGAGGCTCCTTCAGGCCGTCAAGAACAGGTTACTATGGGCAATGTTGTTTCCTCTATAGCTATAAAGAAAAGTAAAGAACCAGGAAACCCCAAGAAAGCCCCTTGGGTAGCTGAGAGCTACGCCAAGGTACACAGCAGCTCTAGTTCTCCAACAGGAATTAAAGCAAGTCTCTTTTCAACTGCTTTGGTCTCTGATTCTATTTTTGCTGCTTCTTATTGTTATCAGGGACTGTGTCAATTTCTGCTCCCTCACGGCTTTGCTATCTGCCTTCTCTCCATGTGTCTCTCATGGCCCTGCTCCATTTTTACTAAGTCCCTCTCCGAGAGTGTTGCATTCAGATCTCCTCCTAGAGTGCCTGTACAGACTGCCCCGTCAGACTCGTCGCAAGACATGTCCTCCTTCCTGCCCAGTCCATAGATGGCTTCACTGATCTCAGGTGATCGGTTACATGTAGCTGGGCTACAGGGCCATAGGACCCAAAGTACAGTGGTCTGAGCATGAGGACCTACATAGCCATTTCCCTCAGAAGGCACTCCCAGCTCCCATGGTCCATGTGGGACCAAGGATTCACTTCAAAACACGGTACATTCACTGTCACGAGCTGCTCATAACTGTAGTGGCAACAGGTACCAAGTTGCTATATTTTAATGGAGTTTGAGAAGATCACAAAACAAAACTGAAAGAACTGTGAGGTGACTGATTTGGTACATAACATGTGAATAGAATTTTTAAGAGTTGGCAGGAAACTAAAAGGCCATCTGGTCCAACCCCATTCCTTGTGCAGCGACCCAGGTCCCACAGCCCGTAATTGGCACAATCAGACTGAGAGTCCAGGAGTCCTGACTCCTAGTCAATGCTTTCTGTACACGACAGAGTGAGCGTTAGTTCTTAAGATTCCAGTTACTGCCCTGACAGTTTGGCTCAGCAGTTAGAGCATCGGCCTGTGGAATGAAGTGTCACGGGTTCGATTCCTGGTCTGCACATTTGATCCTCAGCCCTGGTGGGGTTGTGCAGGAGGCAACCATCAATGTGTCTCTTTCACATTGATGTTTCTCTCTCTCTCCCCCACTCCCACCCTAACACTCTGTCTAAAAAACATCAATGGAAAAATATCCTCGGGTGAGGATTAACCAAAAAAAAAGATGGATTCCAGTTACTAATGACGATAGAAGACCTGACTGAAATATACGTAACTTCGTAACAAGAACTCTAGGACATTTTAAAGGCAAAATGCATATTACATCCAGCTGACCACGCAATAAAGATGAGCAATGATGGGCATTTTGGGCAAGGTCCACTCTACCGTAGCCAGAGAAACATGATTTGAAATGCTCTACCTTCTCGATGCCTTTAGGAAAAGAAATGGATCTCTCCCTACGTCTTCTTGAAAATTCTAAGACTCTAAGGCACAAAAAGGTCATATGACAATTGCATCATTTGGATTTGCTTGTTTGGCAAAGAGATTTGGACAAATCTTGTGGGAACACTGGCCAAGAGTCTCCTCCTTTGTTTCACTTACAGAAGCCAAGTTTAGCTTCTTTACAGGCCTTTTCTTGATCCACAAGTTCACATGTAATACAAATAAAAACTGTAAAATTCTTTTTCATCCATATGTGCTATAAGTGTCACTCCAATTCTGAAACTAGACACTATTGCATTTTACCATTTTAAGAAAAATGTGCTGGATATTTGACAAAATGTTCTTTGCACTCTGCTGTCAGAAAAGCAAACACTGGCTTTTTTGTGGCAAGCTAGACGAACGTATTTTAAAAGTATTATGTCCTTCTCGACAGTGAGATGGTGGTAGAGTGGGTGGAAGTTACACGCACCTCCTCCCAGGACAGTATCAGAGTCGTGACTAAAGTACTGAAAATTCAATCTCAATAACTACCTGAAGACTAGCTGAACCACATGTCTTATAACTAAGGATATAAAGAGGAACCTGCATCAGATTGGCAGGAAGGGCAGAGTCACAAAAGGGGCTAGGCCCGCACCCACGTGCTGTGGTTGAGAGTCCAGAGAAATACCTTGGCGGAGGAGGTCCCTGCAGAGGAGCCAGAGGCCTGAGCCCCATGCCAGGATCCCTAGCCAGAGCACTAACACCAGGAAAAAAGGCCACCCGACATCTGGCTGTGAAAATCAGCAGGATTCCCCGCCTGCCCTGGTGAGAAGAGTACTGCTCTCTTAAAGGGCCAGTACACAGACTCTCCATCATGACACTCACCCAGGGCTCTTGCAAAGGAGACAGCCGCTAGGAGTGAACCAGAGTCATACAGGGGAAGACTGAGTGGTGCGGCTGCAGGTATGGGTTTGAGTGACAGCAGCAAGTGTCCCTGTGTTAGGTCTCTCTCCCATGCCACCCAGGGAAGCCACCTTTCCCGAGTGGAGCATTCCCCTCCATACATCAGCCTGGGGAGTGGCAGACAGCCCCCTCCTGCCAATCCCAGTGGCCCTACCACACCAGGATTGTACCCAGTGGAGAGGCCTAGTGGGAACTCAGCCTGGGCCACAGTACAGGCCTTACCGAGCTCTTGAGGAAGTTCAGGCAGGCTTGAGGAGTGCCAGAATCGCAAGTGGAGAGGCTGAGCTTGGTGGCTGTGGGGATGGCCATCTTCACCCGAGTGCCGCCCCCACCACTTCCCTGTGGTATCAGCCTGGGGACTGACACTAACCCTCCTCCCTGCTGACTACTGGAAGTCCTGCCCTGCCAGGATTGCACCTGGTGGTGAGTCTGTCTCTGCCTCCAGCCTGGACCTGCAGTGTAGACTACGGAGCTCTCAAGGAAGCGCGGGCAAACTGGAGGAGGGCCAGAGTTACACAGGGAGGCGGAGCTGTTGGGCAGAGCCATTTTTCCTCACATGCCTGATCAGTGTCACTGTCCTCGAGTGGAGCCTTCCCTCTTCATGGCCAAGTCTTGGTTTGTTTTAGCCTGGTGAACTCTGCAGGCCCCACCCCACCTCAAAGGTCCACGAATCCAAGGTGGGTGGCAACTGGCCTTGGTGTTATCAACCTGGTGAACACTGCTTCCCCTACGCAGTGACTCGCTGCGAACCCATCTCACACAGCGTGCACACTGCCAGAGGTTCTTCCAAACAGGCAGCCAGCGGCAAAGCAGATCTCAGGGTGATCTGGACCTCCTGCTGACCTGTCCCTGGACTCAGTGCTGGTGGAACTTGGGCTTGGTACACAGCTTGGACCCAGCAGAGGCAGTCATAAACTAGATCACTTGGTAGATCCAGACAGGTAGCCCAGGGCCAGCTACAGGCAGCATCGACACTGACCTGTACCAGAGTCCTTCCCAGGAGGCCCCAGAACCAACACAGTAGTGGAAGGCCTTGGACCACATCAAAACACAACCCAATTAGCTCCACAAGCAGCACACCCAAAGGGAGATCTCTGCAGGCACCAGACCCCAGTGGGGAGAATTCTGCTTCGTGAGGTCAGCCCTCCCACAGCAGTTCATACACTGATTGCAGTCAACCCTAGACACGAACGATCCAACAGCAATAAAGACTCAACTACAACAGGAGGGATCACATAACCCACACAAGGGACATTCCTGAAGCACCTAAAGCAGGTGATCAGAGAGACTGTGCCATTAAAGCCCCAAAAGACATTTACTACATTAGGCCACCCTACCAAGACTGAAAGGCACAGCAAATCTCCCTAATACAGAGAGGCAGCCAAAATGGGGAGAAAAAGAAAGATGCCCCAAATGAAATGTTTTAAACCACTAAATTTGTGATAATTTGTTACAGAAACATAAAAACCAACATTCAAGGCTTTTAAACTGTTCTCTCCAGGTAGTGCCTAGAGTCAGGAGTGGGGGGCTTTAGTAAAAAGATGCTTTAACTATTTTTTAAAAACCACCGGTGCAGCAGAAAGAGTTTGAGGTCAGACAGAGCGTGATCCAGTCTGTTTACCAGCCACATGATCTTCCCACACTATTTAACCTCAGGGCAATGGCCATGACAGTACCTGGGCCAGAGGACGCAGTCAGTAAACATCAGCTGCGCTTCCAGCCTCCTTTCTTCTCCAAAGTCTTCTCTAAGGATTAGGAACAAGCACAGAATTTCCTACCCCATTCTCCTCCCCTACAAATACAGAAATGAAGAGGAGCAGAATCCCACCTCCCCCAGTCCACCTCCATTCACTCACTCATTTATTCAATAAGTCTTTACTGCATAGTCAGGGCTAAGTTAGTGAGCAAAACAGACTGGTCTCTATCCTCATGAAGCTTACATTCCAATAAAATAGACAACATTAATTAATCAGTCAGGCAAACAAATATACCATCCCATCAGCAACAGCTACAAGGGAGAGGTGCACAGGCGATACAAGTGACAGTGTTGGAGGGTGAGAAGTGATCTAGCTGGGAAGTTACAGAAGGCTTTGTAGAAAAACATGAGTGAGCTGAAGACTGATTAGGCATTAACTAGATGATCGAGGGAAGAGAACTCCAGGCAGATATTCCCTCCTACGGTGGGAAAGAGCACAAGATCGAAGAAGGCCAGCACAGCTGAGAGGCAGAGAAAATGATGAAAAAGGGAAGAAAGGAAAAAAAAAAAAATGACTCCCAGGTTCAGTTGGGTGAGTAATGGTGCTATTCCCAGAAAACAATGGGGAGATCACGAGGCCAATTTTGGATGTGTGGAGCTTAGGGGACCTTTAGAACAGCGAGGCAGAGCTATCGCCTGGGCATTTGGATATACAAGACATGTAAGTCTGGAGTTTATAGGTCACCTCTGAGCTACAGATGTAAACATGGCAGGTACATGTGAGTAAACAGTGACTGAAGCAGGGAAGGAGGAAGTGGTCAACAGTGTCAAAGTTACTGCATGGCTCCATAAGATGCCCCCTGACTGACAGGAGCCTGCTCACCTAGATGAGACCATACTGGAGAGGTCTGATATCTGAGAGGTAGTGCCTATTAGATATTCTTCCAGAAGGCTCTGGAAAGTGATCCAGATATTAAAGGCTCAACTGCTACCCTCTTCTTAGGGAAAAACTAACAGAAGAGCAGACATCCAAAGCCCTTGCTATTGTATCCAAAGACCTGGCCTCGGAACTGGCTCGAACGGGGATACGGAAAGAGCAGATACCAGCCTGGGCACTCTGTCCCAAGCCTGGTTAAATATGTATAGTTTTAAAACTAGGGCACTACCTGAGATCTGACACCAAGGCGCAAGGCAGGGGGACACCTTCCTTCCCACGGCACCCAGCTGGCGAGGTGCCTGGCCTGCGGCTCCCAGCTGCAGCAGCAGCAGAGTTTTCCCACCCTTCCACCCCCAGCACTGAACCCACTTACCTGGTAAGATTCCTGAACCCTGGACTTTGACTCTCTCCTTTTCCTGCTCGTCTGCCCGCTCTGAGTTCTCAACTACCTGATCCAACTCCTCACTCAGCTAAAGGAAGAAACAAAGAGGGCAAACAGGTCAGCTACATCAGCCTTGCTTTTCCAGACGAGAATAAGAAAGCAGAAGCTGCTTCTCACTTAATCGTCACCAAAAAAAACCCAAAAAATCACATGGTGTAGGGTATTATACCAATTCTACACAGAGGGACACAAGCTCAGAAAACTCAAGTCACTTCCTATATTTTTGTTTCCTAGAAGTTGCTGTAACAAACACCACAAACTGGGTGGCTTAAAACAAAAGGTATTCCCTCAGAGATCTGGCAGGGTTGTTCCTTCCGAGGACTGTGAGGGAGACTCTTTTCCATGCCTCTCCCCTAGCCTCTGATAATGGCCAGCAATCCTTGGTGTTCCTGGGCTTGTAGATCCCCTGAGCTCCAATCTCTGCCTCCATCTTCGCATGCAGTCTGTTTCTTCCATGGTCATCTTTTTATAAGGATACCATGCACACTGGATGTGGGCCCACCTTACTCCAATATGACCTCATCTTAGCTAATCACATCTACAATGACCCTATTTCCTAATAAGGTCACATTCTAAGGTACCGGAGGTTAAGACTTCAACATTTATATATGTATGTATGTATGTATGTGTGTGTATACTTATATATATATGTATATATACATGTATTTTTTAATTAATTTTTGTTACAGATGTTTCTCCTTTTTCCCCCACTGATATCCCTGCCCCCTCCCTCCCCACCCTGTCCCCAGCTTTGTTGTCCATGTCCATTGTTCATGCATAGATGCATATAAGTTCTATGGTTTATCTCTCCCCCCACCCCTCTCTCTCTATATATATTTTTTGGTGAGGGGTACAATTCAACACAACATTTTCCATGGCCATAGATGCAAAAGTCAAATCCAAGCTGGCCTAGTTCCAAAGCCCATGATCTTAACCACTTCCCAAAGGAGAAGGAAATGAGGCTTAGAGTCTGCTGAGCAAGAGGGAACAGTGAGGTTGGTGTCAGAGCTCTCCAGGACTCTGGCTGAAGTTCAGAACAAAGTGGGGAGGCCCAGCCAATGCATTTCAGGGACAGATACCAATTAGCAACCAGTAGGCAGACAACCTCAATCTCACTCCATGAGTGTTCTCGCCTGTTAAATGGGAAAATGATGCCACTGAGGAGGGGAGATGGGCAGAAAGGATACAACAATAACCAGTAAGTCTCCATAGCATTGAGGAGGAGGGCAGGAGAGGTCAAGACCAGAGATAGAGGAGCTATCACTGCACAGAGATGAAAGGAGGAGGAGAGGACTATCTCAAATATTTTCTTAGACCACATTGTAAATGCCTAAGGTCTCAAGACATTTTCATTAAAAATCATCTCTGCCCTGGCTAGTTGGGCTCAGCAGTTAGAGCACTGGCCCATGGACCAAAGAGTCACAGGTTCGATTCCGGTCAAGTGCACGTACCTCAGTTGTGGTTTGATCCCCAGCCCTAGTTGGGGTCGTTCAGGAGGCAACCAATTGATGTGTCTCTCTCACATAGATGCTTCTCTCTCTCTCTCTCCCCCTCTCCCTCCCTCTTACTCTATCTGAAAATCAATGGAAAAATATCCTCAGGTGATGATTACAAAAAATTAAAAAAAAAAAAAAAAATCGGCTCCAAGAGGCGAGTTAAATAAAACACTATGCATCTATTATTCTTGCAGGCCTCCACTCCTGCAGCTGTGATGAGCTCACCTCCTGCCCTGATCCAGCCAAATTCCCAGCACGCCCCATCCCCTAAAGCCAAAATCTCCACTCAGCAAAGAAACCAAACTCTAAGCTTGGTCCACTCTCGGAATGATCCAGGCTAGAAAGATGCAGGCCACTCTTTGGGCGGCCGCCTTCTTCTAAAGGTGAGAGACAGGGACTGCAGAACAGGCCACTAAAGAAAGGGGAGGGGGTCCTTCCAGTGCCTTGTACCATGGGAGTACCCCTAAGTACCAACTGACTCTACCTTTGGCCTTGTCCTGCAAGCAGGATAACCGCCTAAATTTTAATAAACATTTAGGAGCCCTGCTAGTTGAAGAGATACTGCAGGCTACATGTGGACGGTCAGGGACATGATCCTGTAAACCAGGGACACTAAAGTTCCTTAGAAGCAGGAGCTGCACATGCCCTGATAACAAGAGCTATTACTTCATTCATCTGCCAGGCACTGAGCTAAGCGCTTTCCACATACCAACTCACCTAACAGTCAAAACCCCTAGGAGATAGGGCCTTATTACCTTTATTTTGCAGATGAAGAAACTGAGGCTCAGAGAAGTTCAATGACTTGACAAAAGTCACACAAACAGCAAAAGGCAGAGACTGGATAGAAATGTGGGCTTTTTTACTTCTAAGTCCTAGTATTTGCCCATTATGGTCTCCTCCCTATAAACCTGAAAACTTTCAGAGTCAGAGAAAGACATAACTCATTCCCCAAGATTCCCCCACTGTCCAGGACATGAAATCTAGGGGCTGCAGAATTCAGAGCACTGGTTAAAACCCCATCGAGCTCCTTTTGGATAAGAGAGAGAGATGGGCTAAAGACTATGGTAGAAATATAAAAAGTTTTCCCCAAAGTCAAATTCCAGCCCAGGTCCTACACTAAAAAATGGCCAGCCAGTCTCAGGCAAATCTCATCTGACTCCAATTCAACTTCCCCTTCTACTGTGGGGCTAAGCCACTGGTTCTGTATACTCCGCAATGTCACTGACAAAAGGAGAAATGTATAAAATATTGATAAGTATTGACCAAGAGAGCAGCACGTTTACCTGAGAAGGGCAGGCAAAATACTAGACTAGTCTGGAAAGTCAGTCTCCATGGAGCATGTGGGATTTGAGAGTCTCCCCTTGAATAATGGGGGGATTAAAAAATGTTTTTTTCTTTATGGATTTTTAGAGAGAGAGAAACATCAATGAGAGAGAACAGCCACTGGCTGCCTCCTGCATGCCCCCCACTGGGGATCGGGCCCACAACCTGGGCATGTGCCCTGACCGGGAATCCAACCTAGGACCTCTTAGTGCACGGGCTGGCTAATGGGGGATTTTAACCAATGGAGCTTGAGAAGGGGTTACAGGAGAAGAAATGGTATGAGCACAGGCACTGAAGCCTGAAAACAGAAGCATATTTTTAAACAGTGAGCTTCCAAGTATGGCCAGAACCTAGGCGGGTGAGGAGATGGTGAAGGTAATGGGGGATACAGCTACTGAGCTGTGCAGAGCTGTAAAAGCTTGCTGAGAAGTTTGGACTGTTCTGAATAGACCAAGGGCAACCTCAGGTGTATTGGGGGTGGGGGTGGGGTGCTCTAGGATCAAGGCAGGGCCTCAAAGCGAATCTGCACAGCATCGGGAGAAACCAAAGGGAGAGGTGGTAACACCCTATCACACTCAGGTGGTTAGAGCAGAGGCAGGGACACAAGCCAGAGGGCTGGGAATGTGGTACAGCCTGAACTTGGCAAGTGAGGTGGGCACGGCGGGGGGGCACAGGGGAAAAAGACCAGAAATGACAAAGTTTGGGACATGAGAGGAGGAGAAAAAAGAGAGCAGCTCACCGGTTGAAGCAGGAGTCAGAAGGAAGAGCTGGTTTGAGGGAAAAGCTGGCACCACAGCCTGTAGCTCAGGACAGACGAGAAAGAGACAAAGAACTGGAAAGTGATAGTTAAAGTCGTGGGAGGAGGTGAGACCGGAGAGAAAGACGGAGTGGAGCGAGAAGCAGCTGTGGCAGTGAAAGCATATTTTCAAAGTCAGGTGGCCACCAAAACAAGATGTATTTATCCCCATCATTAACAGCTGCAGGGGCCACGAGGCCTTGGGCTGGGAGGAGGGCTGATGCCCACCGCGCATCCGCTCCAGCTGGGAGCGGGGCGCAGGCGTCTCCACTTGTTGCAAACAACACCAGGACCACCGAGGCCACGCGGGGTCCCGCCCGGCCCGCCGCGCTGCTGCCCCGGGTCGACGAGGCTTTAATCATTCACCTGCTCGTCACGAATCGCAGCTCCGGGGCCACAGCTCCGGCCAAGCGACGGCAGCATCCGGAGGAGGTTGGGCGCCCCGCTTCCTTCCTGCTGCCTCAGGACCCCTACCCCGACGCACTCACCCGCTCCTCCGGAACGCGTCCCGACGCCCCCCGCACCGCTCCCGCCCAGACTCCGGGGACCCCGCTCCTCCGCCTCACAGAAAACTTTGTTTCCCGCCCCCCACACGCACACCCCCCCAGCCTTGTACCTCCTGGTAGGATGTGGAGAGCTCCTGCCGGATCATGGCACTGTCGGGAGCTAAGGCACACCAGAGCCCGCTAGAACGGGGTGCTGCAGTGGAGCGAGCACCGCTGCCGCAGCGCCCGGACCTGCCGGCTCCGCCAAATGCTACGGGCAGGGAGGGGCGGTCCCAAGACCAGGCGGGGCGGCACTCGGCGCATGCGCCTTGCTCCCGTCGCGGCTGAAACCGCGAAAGGGTTGCTGGGAAATGTAGTTCTACGCGGAGGGCGCCCCCTCAGCGACTCAGGGGCGGCGAAGCCTGCGGTTACCCGGAACTAGACATAACCCTGGCGTTAGAAGCACGTGCTCTCTTTATCTCTTACTTCCTCTCTTTGTTGAAGGGAGACGGACAGGGGATTTTAGTGGAAAGTGGAACAAGGGGGCAAGGTCAGAGGGGTTAGGAGAGCCTCATAAATAATTGCAAAAGGAAGCTTGGCCCAGTGGTTTATAACCATAATAAATATCTGGGGAGCACTTTGTATGTTAAAAGCACTTTCACGCACATAATGCCCTTGATCCTGCAAAGACCCCTGTAAGGTGGGCAGTTTTCTCCCCATTTGATAGATGAGGAAACTGAGGTACTTTGTTTCACAAAGGATGTTGAAGAGGGCAGTGATCAAGTGAAGATTACTTAGTCCAGGAACGGACTATAGAATCTACGTTCTGTCCATTATTCCTGGGCAGACGCTTGGATTCACGACCTCTAGGTTCTTGTCCTGGCTCTGCCTCTCTCCTGCAGGTCTTACGATGATCTGAGCACTCTCTTCGCCTTGGAATGCAACTGCGAACCCTGACCTTCATGGGGCTTCTGAGAACCAAAATAGATCAGGCAGAAAAAACCCAAGGTGCTGTTCTCCACAGCAGAAGTCTCGCACCCTGAACTTGGTGGAGCATTGGATGTTTGCTCTGTGGCAGGGTGGACCTGAGGACCACATCTCCCCCTCCTCCCCACTGCCTGAAAAGCTGTTCTGTGTGGTTGCCCTGGGCTGCTTAGTGTTGAAGCAGATAAAGGTTGCTTATGCCTTGGTCAATGCTGCTCTGTGTCACCGACAGCTGCAGCCCTGCCACCCACTGCACTCAGACCACTCAGGGCCTCTTCCCTCCTCAGCAGCGACCACAGTAACACCAACCACATTAGAGCACCAAGGAACTCCCAGAGCGTTAGCAGTGAAAGGCCATCACCTCTCCTGACCACCCTCCCCCGCCCCAGGCTCTCTGCTGTTACATCTATTAAATGGGACAATATATATGGCACCTAACACATTGTAGGCATTCAACAAACATTTGTTAAATTTATGACTGGAACACTTATTCCAGCCATTACATTTAATACTTGCTTGCCAAAACAAATAACAACCATTAATTGCCTTACTGTTTTAATACAAGGTTGTTGCTAGAACAAGTCACACAATCGTAGAATTCTAGAGTTGGAAGGAACCAGGGAAATCTAGTCCAGCTCTATCATTCCCCTCTACTCTTTGCTGATATGGTCAAACTGGAAAATGATGGGCTCCCATATTGAAGGAGATACTAACTCGCACAGTGTTCAGCAGGGTTTAACAAATACAATGTGTTGGGCACTGAGATACCAGATGAATAGGGTACTCCAAGGTCCTTGCTTTTGTGGCTCTTCCATGCTAGAGTGGAGAGACGAATCATGAACACATAAATAGAATTTCTGTACCTGCTGTCCCCAGGTCCTTTCCCTCCTTCAAGCACACACCATCAGGCTTTCATGCTGTCCATTCCACTGAAATAGTGATTGTCATGTTCACAAATGATCTCTGAGTTGTCAGATCAGATGGCCATCTCCCATCCTCCTCTTTCTTGATCTAGAAGCTGCTTTGGACTCAACTGACTGTCCCCCACCTCTTTGTACACTTTCCTCCTGTCGCTCACAGGACCTCCTACACTGCCACATTGCCTCCCGCCTCACTCGCTGCTCCTTTTCAGTCTCCTTTGCTGGTTTGTCACTACAGGGTGGCAATCCCCAAGCTAGGCTTTGATCCGCCTTCTACTCACTTTCTAGGGGCTAGTGAAGTGGTCTTCTCTAGTCTCATGGTTTGAAGTGCCATCTACACCCTAAAGATTCCTGTTATGGATTGACCGGTGCCAATCCCAAAAAAAACATATTGAAGTCCTAACCCTGGTACCTCAGAATGTGACTTTATTTGGAAATAGGATTGTTGCAGATGTAATTAGTTCAGATGAGATCCTATCATACTAAGTAAGGTGATTGTGTCATCTCTTATGATTCCTGTCCTTACAAAAAGATGTAACATGAGGCGAAGATAGACACAGGGAAAAGTTCCTGGGATGATGAAAGCAGATTTCAGTGATGCAGCTGTAAGCCAAGGTGGCTTTAATCATTCACCTGCTGCCTTGGCTGGTTTGGCTCATCAGTTAGAGCATTGGCCAACAGACCAACGAGTTCAATTCCGGTCAAGGAAGGGCATGTATCTTGGTTGCGGTTTGTCCCTGGCCCAGGTCGGGGTTGTGCAGGAGGCAACCAGTTGATGTGTCTCTCTCACATCTCTCTCTCTCTCTCTCTCTCTCTCTCTCTCTCTCTCCCCCCCCCCTCACCCTCCCTTCCTCCTATTCAATCTGAAGATAAATGGAAAAATATCCTTGGGTGAAGATTTAAAAAAAAAATTATTCATCTGATGGTTATAGGTTGTGGCCTGGGAGACCAGGCTCCGTCCTTGGCCAAGCAACAAGCAGAATCCCAGGGCTTGCCAGCTACCACCAGAAACTAGGAAGAGGCAACAAAACATTCTATCCAGAATATTGGAGGGAGCATGACCCTACCAACACCTTGATCTCAAACTTCTAGTTTCCAGAACTGTGAGAGAATGAATTGCTGTTACTTTAAGCAGTCTAATTTATGGTATTTTGGTATGGCAGTCCTAGGAAATGAACATAATTCTCAACTGTATACAAATGAGTAACTCCTCCAGCTCTCCCCTGAGCCCAGGTTCACTCGTCCAACTGCCTAGGCATGTTCTCCACTGGATGCCCCCTGGCAGCAGCAGAGGGTAGCTACTGAAAGAATGGACCCGGCAACCAGAGAACCTGGTTCGAAGGCTCACCTCTGTCACTTACCAGCGCTGTGATCTTGGAAACTTCATTTAATCTCTCTGTGCCTCAGTTACCTCATATGTAAAATGGGAATACAGGGAGTCCTCGCTTACTATTGTGGATAGGTTCTGTGACTTTAAGTGAAATGATAGAAATTGAAGCCAATCTTACCGTAGCTATTAATGTAAACAAAAATGAAGTTCCTATGGCATTTCAACATCATAACAGAATTATGACGGTGAATGAAATGTTATTGGAGGACCTGCCGTATTACTATTACCTATTCATAGAGTTCAGAGAGGATTAATGGAGTCAGCGGCGGGGAAGTCCTTGGAACACCGTCTGGCACATTGTAAATAGTAGGTTAGTGTTACTGGTTCTTGAAAGGTTCAAAATGGAACTGTTGATCTTCCTATCCCAAATTCCCTCCCCTCCCAGTCTTTCTCACTGCCATAAACTCCATATTCCCCTCACTTTGACCAAACTCCGTAGTCATTTTCGGTTTCTCCCTTTCTCTGACACCCCACATCTAAATCAGCATATCCTGCTGGCTCTACTTTAAACATTTATTCAATCCGACCATATTCCACCACTGCCACCATCACCACCTTGGTGATGACATCCCACCAGCATTTCTCGTGGACTTTTCCGTCACCTCCTAGCTGGTCTCTCTCCTGCCACCCTTGCACCCTAAGGTCTATTCCCAACACAGCAGGCAAGGAGAACCTGCTAAACAAAGTCAGATGATATCACTCCTGGGCTCCAGCCCCACGAAAGCCAAAGTCCTTACAGTGGCCAACATGGCCCAACAGTATCTGTCCCGCAGCCCCCACCTTTCCTATTACTCTTCTCCTCACTCCCTCAGCCTCAATGTGCTGAGCCCAAGAGCCTTTGTACTGGCTGTTCCCTGTCCCTGGAATGCTCTTATCCTGGGCATCTATATGACTCACTTCCTTCAGTTCTTTCTTTAAATATCACCTTATCAGCGATGCCTCCTCTGAGCAGCCTGTAAATCAGCAGGCTCCATTGCTAGAACATCCCCTTACCCTGCTTTGTTTTCTCCTGAGTAGGTACCACCTTCTGACTTTCACTTATTTCCAATCTCCCTTCACTAGAATATAATTTCCGTGAAGGCAGGGTTCTTATGTGTTTTATTCATTGCTGTGTCCCAGTGCCTCTGACAGTGCCTGACATTTATTGGTCCTTAGTCATTTGAATAAATAAAATAGCTTCACATAGTGACAAAAGCTCTAAAGAAAATAAAAAGTGTATATAATAGAGAGCAATAGGGCAGCTATGGGGAGGTGCTGATCTATCTCACGGGAGTCAAGAGAGGCCTCGGGATGGTAGTGACTTGTGAGCTGAGACCTGAATGACAAGAAAGGGCCAGCACACAACGACTTGCACCCCAGGTAGAAGGCATTAGTAGAGTACAAAGGCCCAGGCTGGAACCCAAGTAGAAAGCAGGGATGGGGGGCTGGAGAAGACCAATGGAAGGCCACATAGGAGACAGAGTCAGAAGGGTAGGCAGAAGAGGCTGGGTTGTGCTGATCCTGGGCATGTTTGTTCTCAGATCCAGTCCTCGCCTCAGCTCTGGGTTGCAGGGATTAGCCCTGCAGGCTGGGTTCCCCTGGGTTCAGTCAAGAGGAAGCACTGTTGGAGGTTGGAGGGGGTCAGGCAAGGGAGAAGCCATTGTTTTCTTTCCTTTGCTGTCTGCCCCAGCAGCTTCGTTCCATGGCTCCAGCCCCTGCTGCAAAGTCTTTCTGTGGATCTAGCTTTAGCCAAGTGACCCAGGTCCCCAGACTCCAACATACTACCTCTTCCCTTCCACTAGCAGGATGTTGCTAATCTTCCCGCTATTGCTAATCTCAGGGATGCTTCTCAGCCTCTTCTACCACCTGTGTAACCAACTCCCTGCAATACAGCCACTCGGTTTTACTCAGAATAGTTTCCATTTTCCTTGCAGGTCACTGACTGATTTGTTTGGAAAAATGAACCTGGGTTCCGGTAGACAAGGACAATCAGGGGGATACCTGGAGGAATCCAAGGGCATATGAGCATGCTATTAAATTATAGACTTGTACTCAGCATCTCAGGGAGCAGGAAGTTAGATTTGATCAGTAGAATTATAGGGAGTATCTTTTGGCTTGAAGGAGTTCCTAACAAACAGAACTGTAGAGAGAAAAAGAGCTCAAGCAGAGAAGTAGCACAGGGTGTGCCAGGAATGTTATCACGGAACATGATGCATCAGGAAGGGGATGCTATTCCATTCAAAGCTTTACAAGGCCTCTTCTATCCTGGAGCTCCTGTGACACAGTGTGACATAGATACTGCACGCCGCAGCTCACACGGCCTTTTGCATCCCTACCCATTTTTAGATTCAACAAAATCCTATCAAGGAGGAGGCTGTTCTGGAAATTGTGATTCAGAGGGTGGACAGACCTGTGTAGGTCGCTCTGCAGCAGAAGTCCATTCTGTTGAATAAGAATACTTGGTGCAGTCACTGAAGGGGTTGTCGCCTGCTGATTGGAGGCATACTCTGGTCCACAGGGCCTGTGCTCAAGTCTTGGCAAGGTCACCTACTGTGTGACTTTAGGTAAGGTACTTAAGGTCTCTGCACTTCAGTTTCATCATCTGTAAAGTGGGAGATAATAATAGTACTTACTTCATAGAGTTAGAGTGAGGATAACATGAATTAATACATGTAAAAGTGCTGAACTAGTGTTTGGCACACAGTAAGCGCTGCACTGGTCTCCTGTGCCAGTTCTCCCAACCACAAAATGTTGGCAGGTCCCAAGAACTCAGTCCTTGGTCCCCTCCTTCTCTCTATCCACATGCACTTCCTTGACAATCTGATTTATTCTGTGGCTTTAAATATAGTCTATATGCTAATGATTCCAAAATGTATATTTCTAGCCTAGAACTCCACACTCATGTAGCCAACTATCAATTTGATACTTCCACTTAGATATCTAAGTTTCTCTAACAGAACAGGCCTGATCTTGATCTTCTCCCTCCAAACTAGCTCCTCCTACCACCACTCCTTATATAGTAAGTGGCCTCTGCATCCTTTCTGTTGCCCAGGCTAGAACCTTCAGGGTCATCCTCGACTCCTCTCTGTTTCTCAGACCCCACGTCTCATCTGTCAGCAAATCCTATTAACCACATCTTCAAAACAAATGACAATCCACCCACTTCTCCCCACCTTCCTTGCCACCACCCTGGTCCAAGCTACCATTATCCCTTGCCTGGGTTATTGTGGTAGCTCCTGCTTCAGTCTATCCTCAACACATAACCAGAGTCATTCTGTTAACATTTTAACTAATTCCTCTGTTCCATTCACTCTGTAAAAGCAAAGGTCTCTTAAAAATAAGCTGTGAGGCCCCATGAGATCTATTCCTCCTCTGTCCCGTTTAGTCACGCCCTGACCTCCTACCCCTCTTCTCTCCATCAAGCAGGGCACCCTCCTCCAGCATATATGCACAGAACTTTCCCTTCCCAGGACTCTCCTTCCCAGGGGTCCCTCTCCCCTCCAAACCCCTCCCTTAGTTATTATTATTATTTTTTTATCCTCACCCGAGGACATTTTTCCATTTTTTGTACAGATAGAGCGGGAGGGAGAGAGAGGGAGAGAGAGAGGGAAACATCGATGTGAAAGGGACACATCGAGTGGCTGCCACCCGCACGACCAACCAGGGCCTGGGACAAACTGCAACCGAGGTACATGCCCTTAGCGGGAACCGAACCCGGGTCTCTCCGGACCGCAGGCGGACACTCCAACCGCTGAGCCAAACCGGCCAGGGCTCCCTTAGTTTTTTATACTAATACTACCTTCTCAGTGGGGCCTTCCCTGGTCAATCAATTTTATTTAATTTTAATTTCTTTTCTTTATTGATTTTTACAGAGAGAAGAAGGAGAGAGAGAGAGAAACATCGATGAGAAAGAACGCCTCCTGCATGCCCCACATTGGGGATGGGGCCCACAACCTGGGCATGTGCTCTGATAAGGAATCCAACCAGCAACCTCTTGATACATGGGTTGACACTCAACCACTGAGCCACATGGGCTAGGCTAGTCAGTCAGTTTTATTTATTTTAATTTTTTTTTATATTCTGTTCAGATAGAGTGGGTAGGAGAGAGAGAGAGAGACATCGACGTGAAAGGGACACATCGAGTAGTTGCCACCCGCACGACCCTGCCCACACGACCCAACCAGGGCCAGAGACAAACTGCAACCGAGGCACGTGCCCTTAGCGGGAACCGAACCCGGGTCCCTCTGGACTGCAGGCCGAAGCTCTAACCACTGAGCCAAACAGGCCAGGGCTAGTCAGTCAGTTTTAAATTGCAACCACCAACGCTCCCCGTTTCTTTGCACTGCTTAATTTCTTTCCCTAGTATTTGTTGCCATCTAACATACTACTTATGTATCTTACTTCTTGTCATCTCGTCCACAGATTGTCATTTCACCCACAGACTGTAAGCTCCATGTAGGCGTGGATCAGTCCTGTTCAGGGATGTATCCCCAGGGAGTTCAGAAAGTATGTGCTAAATAAATTCATGAAGGAAGACTTGCACAAATGTTAGTTATTATTACTTCAGTGCATATCTGTACTGTGCCCTACCCTTTGCAAAAATCCCCATGGGGACCCGAAATTTAAACGCAACTGGAAAGAAGAAAAAGAATCAGCCCAAAGTACAAGTGGATTAATAAAGTTGAGGTCCTAGTTCGTAAATACAGGGGTGGGCAAAAGTACGTTGACAGTTGTGAGCACGAAAAACACACAGTTTGTTCTTGTGTTATTACTTATTGCATTATTTTCCAGACAAACAACTGTAAACCTACTTTCGCCCAGCCCTGTATACCTTCCCAGGGTCTGGCATGCTGGGCTGTGTCATCTATCAAGGAACTTCTGTAACCTACGTGGCTCTTTGGCTCAACTTCCAGTCCGCAGTTTGGAGTCTGGAGCGTCGGGTTAAAGCCCTGGTGCAAGTTCCCAGCAGCGCGGTGCAGGCCAACTCCAGTCCGGGACGCGGGCCAGAGGGCCGGGGTCTGGGCAGTGGGCGGGAGGGGGCGGGGTCTGGGCAGTGGGCGGGAGGGGGCGGGGTCTGGGCCGCAGACGGAGGGAGGGGGCGGGGTCTGGGCCGTAGGGGGCGGGGTCTGGGCCGTGGGCGGGAGGGGGCGGGGTCTGGGCCGTGGGCGGGAGAGTGGGCCGGCTGCCCTGGCTGCCCCTGGCCCAGCTCGGCGCGCTCAGCATGGCGGGCCCGGCGCCTGGGCGGCGGCTGCGACCGCTGGCCGCACTGGCCCTGGTCCTGGCGCTGGCCCCGGGGCTGCCCGCAGTCGGGGCCGGGCAGACGCCGCGCCCCGCCGAGCGGGGGCCCCCGGTGCGGCTCTTCACCGAGGAGGAGCTGGCCCACTACGGCGGGGAGGAGGTACGCGGGGAGTGCGGCCGAGGGCCCCGGGGCCGTCCGTTCTCGAGGTGAGGGAGTCCCGGGCCCCAAGGCCGCCGACGCCCTGGAGGAAGCCTGGGCCCGGCGGGCGCCCCCTCCCGGAGCCCGGGCTCTGAGCTGGGCGCCAGGCCTGCCGGGCCTCCTCTCTCCGAGCCCGGATGGCCTGGAGATATCCTCAGCTGTGGGGGCGCCCTGCTTCCCCCCTTCACCAAACCAGATAGTCCCACCCGGGGCTTCCCTCTCTTTTCCCACAAGCTGCCACCTTAAGACGCAATTTGGCTGGTGGTCTATAAGGAACCTCATAATTTTAGGGGGCAGACACTTCTACCTACTCTTCGAGGGGAGTGGCAGGCGAGAGAGGGAGGGACAAAGCCTGCTCCTGGGTGAGAATTGGGGCTCGCCCAGGGATGATCCAGGCTTTCCCCGCACTTCGGTTTTCCTGCCCCTGTGTCCCAGGTTTCCTCTGCAGCTGACTCCTCAAACCTGCTGTTCATGCCGGTGCCCCTGGGGCTGGGCAGGAGGCGGGTCGAGGGGGAGATCGGAGCTGAGGGAAAGATTCCCCCCAACATACCACATCAGGCAGGAGTCTGGAGGTGTCTAGGAAACACCTCACAATCACCTGTCTATTTGGGCTGAGGCTTGGAGGTGTGGAAACTAGATGCTGCACATGAGAAGGGTCATAGGGGGGCGAGGGGGCATTTTGGTGGGGAGATCATGTACCAGAGCATTTCAGAGTTGATCAACACCAACTCCCTGCTTTTACACAGGAGGAAACTCAGGCATGCCACCAGTTAGTGGTAGAATGAGAACGGGACCAGTGTTCTCGTGTTAAAACCCTCTGGCCAGGGCTCCCTCACCGCTGAGTTAAATAGTCTTAGACTAGGTTTGAAAGGGGACCTAGAAACCTGGCCCTTAGGCAGTGACGCTAGTTTGGGCACCATTATAAAGAGAGGTTGGGTTAGAAGAAGGTTGAGTCAGTGAGAACACAGAGGTAGGGAGACTGGGATATGACAAGATGTTCAGATGGTAGAGGGTCAGGGAATCTGCAAGAAAGTTAACTTAGCAGGCCGGCTCTCCTTGAAGGGCCTGCTAGCTAGCAAGAGTGGCTGTCGGCTGGTGTCTGGATTTCCAGGTGTTCCATACTTCCCCAGCGGACAAGGGTGGCTCAGGCTGGGCTCTTTGTACGAGAAGTGTGTCTGTATTGAACCCTGCCTGGCAGAGAGGGCCTGCATGGCCAGGGCGCAGTAAAAACCTTGGCTCAAGTCTCTAATGGGCTTCCCTGGGCAGAAACATGGCACACATGTTGCTGCATTTTGTTGCTGGAAGAGTGTGCTCTGTGTGACCCTCCCAGGAGGGAGAGGGCATAAGGAAGTCTGCACATAGGTTCCTCCAGACCAGCGAATTTCAACGGGTATGCTGCAGGAATTTTTAAAACGTGCAATACCTGACTATTGAGTCAGGAGCACTGACCTCTTTTCCCATAGATTGTCAAAAGTAAAAAATGACAACAGCCCTGGCCGATTTGGCTCAGTGGTTAGAGTGTCAGCCTGTGGTCCAGAGAGACCCGGGTTTGGTTCCCGCTAAGGGCACGTACCTCAGTTGCAGTTTGTCCCTGGCTCCGGTTGGGGTTGTGTAGATGGCGGCCACTCGATGTGTCCCTTTCACATCAATGTTTCTCTCTCTCCCTCCCTCCCACTCTATCTGAACAAAAAAATGGAAAAATGTCCTCGAGTGAGGATAAAAAAAAATGACAACAGTCAACACAACAATAGCCATCTGGTATTAATGAATCAAAATTATACCTATTTTTATTGTCCTATTGGCAAAAATATATATTTTTTGGCTAGCTGCAGAAGTTTAGTAATTAGTTTGTGAATGCAGTGAGATTAAAAAGGCTGAAAATCACTGCTCTGGACTACCTGTGCCCTTTTCCTTTACGAAAGGCTGCGTATCCTTACTACATCACTGTAATAAATCCTGAGTACAACCTTCTGCTGACTTCTGAGTCCTTGGTGTGAATCTCCAAACATGGGGGTAATCTTGGGGTCCCCCGGTGCAGAACCCAAGGAAAGAGAGTTCAATGTGGAGGGTACGAACAGCAGCAGTACCAGCGACTGCAGGATGGGGACTGAGGAAAGATCTATGGCTTTTTAAGATGATGTAATTGATTGATACTTAGCTGAGGGAAGGAGAGCGGGAAGCTTGAGATGAAAACAGGGTAAGGAAAGAGGATTTGGGTATGGAACCCACTGGCAGAGAGAGGAAGGGAGGA
Source organism: Molossus molossus (assembly GCF_014108415.1). Lineage (NCBI taxonomy): Eukaryota > Metazoa > Chordata > Mammalia > Chiroptera > Molossidae > Molossus > Molossus molossus. The sequence goes on from NW_023425356.1 coordinate 37,430,720, forward strand.
GGGGGACAGTTGAAATTGGTTTATGTAATCATGGGGGCTGGCTAGGCAAGTCTGAAATCTGTAGGGCAGGCTGTAGGAAGGGTGGTTCTGAAACCTTGAGCTGGAGCTGATGCCACAGCCCACTGGTGAATTTCTTCCTTAGGATAATCTCAACTCTGTTCTTAGGGCCTTTCAGCTGATGTGATCAGGCCAACTAGGATTATCCAGGATAATCTTCTTTACTCAAAATCAACTGATTGTTGATGTTGATCACATCTATAAAATACCTTCATAGCAACACCTCAGTAAGTGTTTGGTTGAATAACTGGACACGTGAAACCGACCATCATAATGGCTATAATAAGAGTTCCTACTCTATATAGGTTTTTGTGAGAATGAAATGAGATGGTGATGTGCAAAGTGCTTAGCATAGGCTTGGTGTAGTCTTAGCATAGTAAGCCTGAATAAATCTTAACTGCTATTACTTTTACTAACTTATTATTAAAGATGTAAGCAAGAGGCAGTATAGCAGGTCCACAGTGCTCATGCAATTCAGAAATTGAATAAGCTCCGAAAACCCGAAGGTTTTTCTAATAAGTCATTTGACAGCAAAACCAGGTTCCAGAACCTCCTCCCTCTCACTGGCTCTGTGACGCTGGGCAAATACATAACCCCACTTGATAAGTAACCAAAGTTGAGGAACAAATAATCACAGTGAAGGAAAGGCAGTAAATCATTCCCAAGAAAAATGCAGTCTGCCAGCTGGGTAAGTCATGCCATTAAAAACAAGATGAGGGCCCTGGCCAGTGAGGCTCAGTTGGTTGGGCATCATCCCATGTACCAAAAGGTCGCTGGTTCGATTCCCAGTCAGGGCACATGCCCAGGTTTCAGACTCAATCCCATCAGGGGAAGGGGGGTGGCTTGGGGGCAGCCGATCCATGTTTCACTCTCATGGCAATGTTTTTCTCTCTCTAAAAATCAATAAAAATATATTTTTAAAAAGAGCTTAAAAACAAAAAACAAACCCAAAATGAGGCAGAGCAAACATCCACAAAGTCAACAGAAGTTCTGGGGACTATTTGTAGGAGCTGATTAGGGAATAACAACCACTACCCATTTACTGGGCTTCTGTGCTACGCCAGCTGTGCTCATGGACACGCTTTCCTGCAGCATCTGCAAGGTCAGCAGGTGTTACCCTATTTAACAGTTAGGGAAACTGAGGCCTGAGACGCTATGTGACGTTATGTACCTATGCTTCTTTGGCCTAGTTGCTTAACTTCCCTGAGCCCCAGCTTCTCTATCTGTTAAATGTGGTCGTGAAAGCACTTGACCTTAAGCGTTATGAGGTCCACCCTAGAGAAGGCCAAGCAGCATGTTCTTGGAGATTCTGAAATTCTATACACCCAGCTGTGATTCCCACCCTCACTCCAGCCTGTGGGCCACCTGACTGGTGTCCCTGTACCTGGATGGGACTCAGACAAAGGAAAGACCAGGTCCTGGGTGTCCTAGAACTGCCAGTCACCCCAACCAGAGCCCGGCTTTATGAAAGTTAGAAAATCCATACCATTCGTTATTCTCTTTTGGGAGAAAGTTAAGGTAACATTGTATACACAGGAATACAGCAAAAAAAAAAAAAAATGAAGTATAGCCCTGGCCGGTTTGGCTCAGTGGTTAGAGTGTCAGCCTATGGTCCAGAGAGACCCGGGTTCGGTTCCCACTAAGGGCACGTACCTCGGTTGCAGTTTGTCTCCGGCCTTGGTTGGTTGTGCAGGTGGCAGCCACTCGATGTGTCCCTTTCATGTCGATGTTTCTCTATCTCTCTCTCTTCCTCTCTCTCCCTCCCACTCTACCTGGACAAAAAAATGGAAAAATGTCCTTGGGTAAGGATAAAAAAATAAAAAAGAAAGTATAACATTTCTCAGAATTGTGGAAAAACAGCATTACTTATATTTTCCTAGCATGATAAATGGTTTTTTGAAGGACAAACTGGTCAACTATACAACTGATTACATTGTTCATATACTTTGGCCCAGGAATTCCACATATTGAAATAGTCCTCAAAGAAATAACTCACCAAATTAGTAACTTGTAGAAAGATATTCATAATGCTGCTATTTATAGTTCTAAGAAATTAGGAACAACCCAAACAGAAGAATACCTAAACAAACAAGTACACAGTATCACTAATATAAAATATAGCTATTTAAGTGACAGCCATTTGGTTATTTCAATACATGGAAATGCTTATATGAAGTAATATTACCTATAAGAAGCAAAACATAAAATAGATCATTTACAATGACTACATCCATCTATGTACGTTGACGAAGATGAAGGAAAATTGGGAATGGTTTAAATAATTCATCATTTAATATTCTTTTTTTTTTTTTTTTTATCCTAACCCGAGGACATTTTTCCATCCTTTGTACAGATAGAGTGGGAGGGAGAGAGAGAGAGAGAGAAACATCGACGTGAAAGGGACACATCGAGTGGCTGCCACCCGCACAACCAACCAGGGCCGGGGACAAACTGCAACCGAGGTACATGCCCTTAGCGGGAACCGAACCCGGGTCTCTCCGGACCGCAGGCTGATGCTCTAACCGCTGAGCCAAACTGGCCAGGGCTATTTAATATTCTTTTGAAGTTTTACCTACATAGAGTTGCTTCAGTTCCTGACTTTTAAAAAAGAACAGCATATCCGTGGGTGTGTTGTGACATTTCTAACTGTTCCAAGTGTGCGCGAGTGGGCACAGCGCTGCAGGTAGGGCGAGCTCTCCGAGGGCCGGCCGGGGAAGGCGCTTTGTGAGCCGCCGCCCTGTGCACAGCCCAGGCGCGAAGAGGTTTTACCAGCTGGAGATGGACAAGCTGGGCTCCTCCTCGGCTCCTCACAGTTTCTCTCCTGCTTTCTAGGAAGATCAGCCCATCTACATGGCAGTGAAGGGAGTGGTGTTTGATGTCACCTCTGGGAAGGGTAAGTGGTTGGCTTTATGCTATTTATTTCTGGGGAGCCCAACAGCCAGAGTAGGCACTGGAAGGGGCTCTGGGCAAGTCCTTTTCCCCTCGATGAAATGAACACTCTCTTTTTGTTGTTGTTAATCCTCACCTGAAAATATTTTTTTCCACTGATTTTTAGAGAGTGGAAGGGGGCGTGGGGAAGAGAGAGACACCGATTGGTTGCCTCCTGCATACTCCCTGACTGGGGCCTGGGGTTGAACCTCAACCCAGGTATGTGCCCTTGACTGGGAATGGAAACCTTGACCCTTGGGTTTGTGGCCGACGCTCTAACCATTGGACTACACCAGCCAGGGCTGGAGTGAGCAATCTTTGTCGGTGTTGCACTTCAACAGTTTTTTCCTAGTAAGTCATGCTCCTGCTCAAGAGCCTTCCATGGTTCCCTTTCCTAGTGAATCAGATTCATGTTTGATGACTTACCCTGACTGAAGGAGTGAGAGGAAAAGTGTTAGCAAGAGTTGGGATCATAGAACATTGTAGAACATTATAATGCTGTCTCATGGTTTCCCAGCTGGGACCTACAAGTGATCCCGGTTCACTGTTTGTCTGATACCAAACAAAAGATGTTGAACAGAAATAAACTAGGTCCTACTAACATTTAAGAAGGCTAAACATTTTTCTTGTTTGGATTTTAAATATATATATATATTTTTTTATCCTCACCCGAGAACATTTTTCCATTTTTTGTTCAGATAGAGCGGGAGGGAGAGAGAGGAAGAGAGAGAGAGAGAGAAACATCGATGTGAAGGGACACATCGAGTGGCTGCCACCCGCACGACCAACCAGGGCCGGGGACAAACTGCAACCGAAGTACGTGCCCTTAGCGGGAACCGAACCCGGGTCTCTCTGTACCGCAGGCCGACACTCCAACCGCTGAGCCAAACCGGCCAGGGCTGGATTTTAAATATTTTTAAATATTTTATTTTTAAAAAGTCACCTCTCAGCCCAGCATGTGTGACTTACCGCAAATTCTGCATTAGTGGAATCCACACTGATGGCTGGGGGCCTATTGGACTTCACACCCTCGCAGCCTTCCCCCTCCAAGGGCCGGAACCTCTTTTCGGATTGGGTTGGATCTCAGACCCCCCCCACCACTCCTGTGCGTGCACATCCACACTCGCAGCCTTTCCTTCCTCCCCACCTCAGAGTTTTACGGACGAGGAGCCCCCTACAATGCCTTGACCGGGAAGGACTCCACCAGAGGGGTAGCCAAGATGTCCTTGGATCCTGCAGACCTCACCCATGACACTGTGAGCCAGATTATGAGCCTTTGTCAAATGTTCCACCCACTTAGCCATGCCCCCCCCCCCCTTTTTAACCTCTGGGCAATAGCAAAGCTTCCTAACTAGCCTACCTTCCAGTCCACTGGTTTCTTGAAGTAGATATCCTGCTGTGCATTCCTACTCAGAAGCCTCCCCTGGCTCCTCAGGGTCAAGTCCCAACTCCTGTGACCTTGTAATCAAATTCAGTAAGCTTCACAATGTGGCTCCAACATGCTTTGGCAGCCCCAGCCCCTTTTACACCCTGCACCTGCCACCTCGCCTCTTACAGATTTGTTGTTAGTTTCTGAGACCACTCCCCAGGCCACTCGAAGCTCAGGGGATGATAGGTTGAGAAGCCAAGTCTCCCCCACGCTCATATTTCTGTGAAGGAGAATGCCCCCCCTCCAGTGTCTGTAATCCCAACAGGAAGGCCGGCACTCACCCGGGCTGTGCTCAGAGGAGTCAGACACTTAAGCTGCAACGTTCCAGAAACAAATGAAGACATCAAGGAGGGGAAGGGTGTATACATCTTAATGGGAGGAGTGTAGGGAGCAGGGGAATTAATCAGTGCACCCCCATCCTACCCCAGGCTGGGTGTTCTTGTGATTGAATTCCTACATCAGTCAAAGAGCAAAATAGTGAAGCCATTGCTCCCCCCACATCCCTCCCCATCCCTCTCCAGAGGGTTGTCTCTTAGAAAGTCAGCAGTCTGTTATTTGATTTGTTGAGGTATTTTTTCTCTTGCACTAGGAGTGGGTGTGGGGAGAGTAGGGCGGAGATGGCGAGAGGCTGTGCCGAGCACTATTCCCTCATCCCCACCCACCACGTTTCTTGGGTTTTTCTCCCTAAGACGGGCCTCACGGCTGAGGAGCTGAAATCCCTGGATGACGTCTTCACCAAAGTGTACAAAGCCAAGTATCCCATTGTTGGCTACACGGCACGAAGAATTCTCAACGAGGACGGCAGCCCCAACCTGGACTTCAAGCCTGAAGACCAGCCCCATTTTGACATCAAGGATGAGTTCTGAGGTTCTATCTATAGGAGCAGGTGTTTGGGAGGGTGAGGCAGGGAGATGCTGCAGGGCGAAATCTGCAAAATGGGCTGCCTGGGTCTCTGGTCACCCGGATCTGAATAAAGCAGACATTTGACCTGGAATGTAAAACACCTTTATTGTCCTTGGTCAAGTGTTCTATCCACCTGTGTATCCTGCCCACACACCAGCCAGGGTGGAAATAACAGCCTCATAAGTGTCAACATTGACCTTCTGGGTGGTTGAATTAACCGGTGACTTTTATTTCTTCTTTATATTTTTCTGTACTTGCCAAATTTCCTGTGACCATGTATGCTTTAGAAGAAGCACAAAATAAACTTATTTTCACAAAAGAAGGATTCTTCCACATACTCCCTCTCCTTGGAGCCTCATCAGCACCACTTATAAAGGGGCAGCCTTTGCTGTCCTTCATCCTTTCTCTCTTCCCTGCAGTGAGGGGGGATGGGCAGCAGGGGGCACCCACGAGCTGTGGCAGAGCCGGAGGATTAGCTGGAGAGGTGGAGAAAGGGGCAGAGAGGTATTAAAGGGTCTGGCTTTGCACCACAACCAGGAGAGAGTGATGGTGTGAACTGGCTTCACCCCCATCTGTAGCTGAAAAGTGAGGAGGGCTGGGGTCCAGTATGAGCAGAGACTGGCCTGGAGAACATCCCAAGGGTGGTGAAGGACACACGGCACATGGGACTCAGGTCAGATTTCTGGAGGAAATCCCTTTTGAGGGAGAAGTTTCCCCTTTAATGGACATTTGACAATGTCTAGATGCCATCTCTCGGCCTGCTGGGATCAGGGCAATGCAATGAAACTACAAGCACACGCTGCTTGGAGTGAGGGGGAGCTTTGCAAGGGAGCAAATGCTCCAAATCTTTGGACGGAGTCCCATTTATTTGCAGATTGGTTCCCCCAGGTTACAAGTGGATTTATGTAAATTATTTCCTTGAGATGGCATCTCTTCAAACCATACAGCCTAGCCTTGTCTCTTGCTCTTTAGGGCAGAAAGAGACATTGAAACTAAAAAATAACAAACAGACATTCTTGAGTCCTAGGACCCATTAGTCCACCCATGCAAACCTTATTTTATTCACATGCAAATGAAGCACTCAGTGCACCTGGGCTGGCCAGATAGCCCAGAATGCATTAACACCAGGTTACAAATCGTCCATCTTCCAACCCCCAGCCCCACATCTAGAGAGATTTTTACATTTTTGGTGGTCACAACTATGAAATACTGTTGGCATCTCGTGTCCAGGGATGTCGTTACACACCCTATATGCACAGGATGGCTCTCCACGACACTTATCTGGTCCAAAACGTCAGTTGTGCTGAGGTTGAGAAACCCTGCGTTACAGCCTCATCCTGGAGATTTTCTAGTAGAGATGAATTTCTTTGACATAAAACTTTGTATTTTATTAAAATAAATAGCAGCTACCCCCAAGAGAGAATTTATACATTAAGCAGCAAAATCTCCTAGGGTGACTGTTCAGAATGCTGATGCCCGGACCCCAGGTATTCTAGAACACAGCCTGTGAGCTGCGTTTTCAGTGAGCTCCCAGGAGACTGATGCAGATGGCCCCAGGAGTACTTGGAGAAAGGCCACCTTTTGCCTTACCAGTCACCTCAGGGAGGACTTTCTGAGGACCGGGTTTGACCTCTGCTCTAGTCTTCAGTGTAAGGAATGGGAGCCTAGCCCACACACAGCTGCGTGATACGGGACGTGGGTGGCCATGAGTCATCTCGAGTGTTCAGCTCACCATTTGTATTCATTCCTATGTCATTTGTTTTGGGGTAAAATGTCCCAGTGTGGACTACCTGGGCCACACAAACAACTTTGGCCTGAATTCCAAGACAAAGAATCCCGTTCGGGGAGTTCCAGGCCCATCAGTCATGGATGGCGATCAAACTCCCAGCTTCCTGAGTGGAACCCAGGGATTCACCCTTAGACTCTCTGGTCTGGACACAGTGGGTGCCTCCTGCTTCATGCCCCCTGCTGATCAGTGCCTCCTCTCTCTGCTCCCCAGGCCCACAGTTGCATGGGGCCCCCTGCCGCAGGAAGGAGAGGCTTAAAGGCAGGAAACAAGGCTGTGTAATACGGAGTCCATTCTCCATCTAAAAAATACCTTGAAGGGGTCAGCGATAGAACTGACCCTCCTCCAAAAAGCAGGGCAAAGGGGCCTGACCAGCAACTCAGGTCTTAGAGGTGGGGTCATTGGAGGCATCTGGGCCAGGTCCTGGACAGGAGACCCCCAGACTCTGAGACCTCACATCCTCAGGCACCTGCTGCAGGGAGTCCTCCTCACTACACCCGTAGCTTCCGGGAGCAAAACCGAGGTCTGAGCCCTGGCCAGTTTGGCTCAGCGGTTGGAGCATTGACCTGCGGACTGGAGAGGCCAGGTTCGGTTCCCGCTGAGGGCATGTACCTCGGTTGCAGTTTGTCCACGGCCCCAGTTGGGGTCGTGCGGGAGGCAACCACTGGATGTGTCTCTCTCACATCAATGTTTCTCTCTCTTCCCTCCTCTCCCTCTCACTCTATCTGAAGCTAAATGCAAAAATGTCCTCAGGTGAGGATAACCCTCCCCCCCCTGCTAAAACCCCCGACTGAGGTCTGAATAGAGCAACCTCACCCTCTGCATTGGCTTCCTTCAAAAGTCTGCTTCTCAAAGCTCCAGTCTCCAATAAGCATAGTCTGCCGGGACGCTGTCAGCTCATGAGATGCTTCTGCATTCCACCAAAGCTGGAAATCCCTGCTCAGAGCCCAGTCCCTGCAAGGCAGTGCGTGCCGGCCCTCCCCGGGGAGCCCTGTGATTGATTACCAGAGGTCACCTGCAGGGCCCAGATGCAGCTGGCCATGCTCTGAAGGATGTAGCTTTCAGGGCAAAAAGCCTGAAACTACACACACTTTCCTGGAGAGGCAGCTCAGGCTGTCCCACAGCCACAGGACACTGACCCATCGGGCAGAGGTTCGCCCTGCAGGCCTCTGGCCAGGGTGTCAGATGTAATCATTGCCTGGAGCATTATTTAATACCCGATGTGTTGCTCATCTTTTATGCTCCACTCCACAGCTTGTCAGCCCAGCACACATGGTGTAATCTCTCGGCTAGATTCAGCTTTCTTTCCCGGGCTCCTCTGCCAAGGGAGCTGCTCGGAGCCATTCTGGGGCATTCCCACCCCGCGAGTGCAAGGAGTTAACACCCTCAGAGCAACCTCCACCCACAGGGGCTGGGGTCACCAATCCCGCACCCTAACGTTTGTCCTGCAGGTTACTGAGAGTCCCAGGTGAGGTACCCAGCAGCAACAAGCTCCACAACACGCCCTTGAATTGGCTGAGCCAATTCCCAGTTCCTTCTTCCCAGTCCCCTAACCTGACCCCACGCATCACTTCCCAAAGGTGAGTCCTGCACTCAAGTCCCTACCCCATCTCTGCTTTTGGGGAGAACCCAGGTTAAGACACAAATTTGCTTCCTGAGTACTCTCTGTACTCGGAACCCAGCTCCCCTGAGGGCTCTCCCTCCAACAGCTCGGACTCTGGCTGCCCAGATGCCCTGAAGGGTCTCCTAGTGTCCCATGGACGATGGGGACACCCACCCCTCTCCTCCATGGCATTGCCTGCACATAAGTCTATTTTAAAAAAAAGAAATGTTTTTATTGATTTTAGAGAGAGAAGAAAAGGAGAGAGAGAGAGAGAGAAACACGGATCAGCTCCGCATGCCCCCTACCGTGGATTGAGCTGGCAACTCAGGCGTGTGCCCTGATTGGGACCTTTTGGTACACAGGACAATACCCGACCACTGAGCCACACTGGCCAGGGCCACACTGCAGTCTTGTTGCCAGAGGCCCGATGCCATGTGTGCCTGAATGGAGGTGGAGCTTGTCCCACGCCAACTCCACCTGATGGTTTGGGTCCCTGCCCAGCTGCCACTTCCCCTGGGGTTGGGCCCTACCCCACATTCCAGAAGTTAAATAACTTCAGCTCCAGAAGGTGCTTTACTCACGGTCTCCCCGGCCTTGCACATGCTGTTCCCTCTGCCTGGAATGCTCTTCCTCCTTGTCCACATCACCTGCAAAGCCTTCTCTTGGCTTAGACGTCACCTCACCAAGGCAACTTTCCTGGGCCCCTTCATGCCAGGATGGCACCCAGCACCCACTGCTCTAGTGTGACCTGTCAATGTGTCCATCTTCCCACCAGGCTGGGATGCACGTGCCCTGTTCTCAGCTGTCTCTCCACTACCTAGCACAATGCCCAGTACCTCCTGTGTTTGATAAAATGAATGAAGAGATGGATGGACTGGTGTTCCCACACCCAGGTCACCCTTCTCCTTGGTGGCCTCCATCCACCCACACTCCGGGATGTGGGTCTGAGTCCTGGACCCCTCCTGGGGCACCACAGCAGCTCCCTCCCTCCGGCCCAGGTCTCCGGCCCAGGTCTCCGGCCCAGCGCGTGGGCATTGCTTTCAGGATCACCCCTGGGCCTGCCGCACCTGAGCCTCTTCGCAGCCTTGTCATGTGGGGACACGTGCAAACAGTGAGTGGGTCCCCTGGCAACCACGACCAGCATAGATGGTCTGGGAAAGCCCTGAGGCAGAGGAAAGAACCCCCCCCCCCCCCGCCAATGGTAGCTGTTCCATCTGGGCCAGGCGGGGACCCATCTGAGCTGCCTCTCCTCTGGTGGCTCCCTGGGGACCCGCAGCTCGGAAGCCTGTTCAGACTTCACCCTTATCAGTCCTGTGTTCCCTGTGGGGTCACTGAGGTCCTCCTCTGGCTCCCTGGACAGGGCCAGGGCCTCACTTCAGGGCCATCTGCCCAAGATTCAGCCTTGCTGTCAGAGGCTTCATATCAGATGTGCCCACTGTGCCCAGCCTGTCCCAGACCTCACCTAGACTGTCTGGGTCTCTGCCCAGGTGTTCAGTGCCCCTGGCTCTGGGCTCTCCCCACCCTCCAGCCAGGGCCTTGTTCTTCCAAACCCATCCATGGCTCAGAATGGCCCCACCTGAGACCCTGCTCTTGTCACCACCATGACTCCCCTCTAGGGTGAGTAGAGGTCTGGGGGCCCCCGGGATGTGGGAGCTGGAGGTATGAGCTGTGGAGGGAGCTGGGAGGGGAGCACTGGAGGGTGCTGGGAGGGGAGCACTGCCAACAGGTGGAGCCAGAGTGAGCCGCAGGTGTGGGAGGGAAGCCGGGCTCTCAGGACCAAGAGAGGGAAAGCCCAGTGACTGACAGGGGAGGTCGAGGCAGAGCCTGGAGTGGGACCCTCGGTGTCCGAGAGTGGAAGCCCCAGGTCCCCAGTGGGTGGCTGGTGGGTGTGGTCCTATTTGGAACTGGCCTGGTCACTCATGCTCTTGCTGTCTTGCTTGGGAGGGAGACCTTTGCTCTCTCTCATCCCACTTCCAGGGATAGGGAGTTTGCTGCATTTTCTTGGCTGTGAGCAAGCCCACCCTGCACTTGCCCCGCCCGGCCGAACCCTGCTTCCTGCCTCCTCTACCGACTCACCCCATTAGTTGGTGTTGCTGTGGCCCGGTGGGCCCTTGTCTACACCCACTGCTATGTCGCTGATGACTGCGACTGTGGTACTTCACTAAGTGAGGCAGGAGCTGTGTGCTGGCCCTCAGTGCTTGCTCCTGCACTCGATCCTCTGCAAGGAAGCACTAGCATTTTACAGACGACAGTCTCAGGAAGGACAGGTAACTGGCCAGGGCAACCACGCCTCTCACAGCTAATGGGTCCTGGAGCTGGGGTCCAACGCGAGTCTTCCATCCTGTGTTCTTTCCATTCTGCCTCAGTATACCTGAAGACTGAGTCTGCTAGGGGAGGCCCGCCGGGGGCAGGAATTAGGACACAGCATGCTGGGCTGGTGGCAGAGACTCTCAAATCCTTGACCTTCTCTTGAAAGAGACTCTTTTGGACTAAGGATGTGTGATGGGATTCAGGGTGCTGAGCCCCAGAGGGAGGCAGTGTGATCCAGGCCCACTTGTGGGAGCTCGCAGCCTGGTGGTGGCAGCTGCAAGCCACTCCAAAGACAGGAGAGGCTACCAATGGCTCTGGAGCTAGCGACTCACACCTGGAGGACAGCTGAGCTGTGGTTGGGGGCTGCTGGGCCCATCTGCCCCATATTCCTGGTGCTGCCACCATGGCCCTGAGGTATGGATTTGACCTCAGCACTGGGTGGTCTCTCACCACCTGGATCCCTGAAATACATCTGTTGCCTTTCTGAGCCCTCTGACTTCCCCTTTCCCGTTCGGTCATGACCCTCCCCTTAACCATCAGCCATAACCCTCTGATCGGTGTCACTCCACACTCGCTCACCATTCCCTCAGGGCTCAGGCAGTTTCCTTTCCACGATTTATTAATCACACAGGATCTCACACATCCATCCACCACGAACCAGGTGCATACTGCATGCCTAGCATGTGTTCAGCACCGTGCTAGGTCCTGGAGGAGGGGTGGGGTGGGGGAAGAAGCCAGAAAAACAAATGCAGAAAAAGAAATACAAGAACTGGCCCTGGCCGGTTTGGCTCAGCGGTTAGAGCGTCGGCCTGCGGTCCTGAGAGACCCGGGTTCGGTTACCGCTAAGGGCACGTACGTCGGTTGCAGTTTGTCCCCGGCCCTGGTCGGTTGTAGTGGGTGGCAGCCACTCGATGTGTTCCTTCACATCGATGTTTCTCTCTCTCTCTCTGTTCCTCTCTCTCCCCCCCACTCTACCTGAACAAAAAATGGAAAAATGTCCTCGGGTGAGGATAAAAAAAAAAAAAAAGAAAGAAATACAAGAACTGTCCCTGCTCTTAAGGGTCCCCAAGGAGAAGAGCAGTGGGCTGAGTTGCAAGAGGTGCCCTTAGGACCAGGAGCTGGTGATCTGCGGGGACCTCAGCCACAGGGTCCTGAGCAGGACGGAGCTGGGGCACGAGGTTGCTGAAGGGTGCTGGGATTTTCATGGAAACTTCTGACCGCGTCAGCAACCACTTCCATGGGAGGATAGTGCCCCCTGATGGTTGATGCATGGAACTCTCCAGAGGCTGTTTTGTAAAGCCCAGAGGATTAAGCTCCCCTAAGAACTTCTATTTTTGGTTCCCAATAGTTCCACGATAATGCCAACAGGAGCAGCCGGAAGGCTTCCCAAAGGGCCTGGAAGCTGCACCGCTGAACCCCCTGTTCTCCAGGCGCCTGTGCTCTAGGGCGCAGCGCTGCTCTTCGGTCTCAGGTGCGGGGCTCTTCCACGGCTCTGGTGAGAGGGTCCCAGGGCAGTGGCCACGTGTTCTCTTTGCCAAGGACCGAGTCTGGCCTCAGAGGGAAGGCTGTGTGCCCAGTCAGAGTGACGTGTTGGAAAGAACAGTGGATCCAGGATCAGGAGGCTTGGATGCTCGCCCCACGTCAGCCGCTAACTAGTGGTGAGATAATAATTACAATAATAGCTACCTTTATTCAGTATTTACTCTGAGTCCAGCATTGCACCAAGAGCTTTAGGCACATTGTTGACTTGGATCCTCACAACAGACCTATGAGGTTGGGATGTTATTATTTCTGTTTTACAGGTGGCGAAATCGAGATGCAAGTTCACACAGCGTCCGGGCGTAAGCTTGAGTTTCTGGAGACCCACCACGCTACACTGAATTATGGACCTAAAAGAAGCAGAAATTAATGGTAGGGTCTACAGACCGGTGTCTTTAAATGTTCCCCAGGTGGTTGTGATGGAATCTCTGGGGTCCCACCAGATCTAACATTCAATGAGCCCAATGACTTCAGACGGTCAGGAAGTGAAGTTGTGATGAGGGAGAAGCCCGGTTAGGTCCTAGTCCCCATGGGTGCACAGCAGAAATGTCACGGAGGGCACAGTTCTCCTGTCCTCCATCCTCTTGACCGGGACATGGTGTGTGGGAGTGTATGCCACATCCACCACTAATCCCGAGATCCATCACCCGTCAACTTATCTCAACTTGTCTGGATCAATTTATATTTTTAAGTTGATTCATTTGACAAACACTTATAGAAATTTCCTATGTGCTAGACTCTGGGCCAGGTCCTGAGTCTCCCGTGGTGAAGGAGACAGCATGGCTCTGCCCTCGTGGGTCTACTTTCTAGGGGAGAAGACAGGCAATAAACAAACCAAGAGAAAATAGAATCGCACATCTGTGACATGTGCTCTGAGGGAAATGACAATGCACAGTGATGGAGAACAACAGAGTGATAAAGGGACCTAATTAGACAGAGTGGGCTGTGAGGTTCTCTTCCAGGCAATGAAATTTAAACAGAGACCAGAAGAACATTTTTTAGCGCGAACCTCCTCTGTGTAAAGGTATATATCCATGTGTGTATCTGTGTGTATATATCTGTGTATCTATGTGTGTATAACTCTCCATGTGTGTGTCTGTGTGTGTATCTTATGTATTTGTCTATGTATATCTGTGTGTGCATCTGTCTGTGAATATCTGTGTGTATCTGTGTGTAACTGTGTGTATATCTGTGTGTATATCTTTGTATGTGTGTATCTGTGTGTATATATTTGCATATATATCTGTGTATTTATGTGTGTATATCTCTCCATGTGTGTATCTGTGTGCATATCTGTGTGTGCATCTGTCTGAATATTTGTGTGTATCTGTGTGTATATCTGTGTGTGTATCTGTGTGTGTGTGTGTATCTGTGTGCATATCTGTGTGTATCTGTGTGTATATCTGTGTGTGTATCTGTGTGTGTGTATCTGTGTGCATATCTGTGTGTGCATCTGTCTGAATATCTGTGTGTATCTGTGTGTATATCTGTGTGTGTATCTGTGTGTATATCTGTGTGTATATCTGTGTGTGTATCTGTGTGTGTGTATCTGTGTGCATATCTGTGTGTGCATCTGTCTGAATATCTGTGTATATCTGTGTGTGTATCTGTGTGCATATCTGTGTGTATCTGTGTGTATAGCTGTGTGTGTGTATCTGTGTGTGTATGTGTGTATATCTGTGTGTGTGCACACATTTGTGCAAGAGCAGGCTCAGCTCCAGCCCACAGGTGCACAGGTCTTCCTTCTCATCTCCTGTCTGTGGTGCTGGGCTGGCACTGGGCAACTACTTTGGGCTTTGCCAGCTGCTCTGTTAGACGGCCAGTAGGAGGCGCTAGAAGAGGACTCGAAAGGGGGGAGGAGAGGCCACTTGGTGAACCTCCCTCGGGCCAGGGTCCTGCCGCACTTCTCCATCCCAGCAGCTGTCGTTCCCCGCTCAGCAGCAGCTAAACCCACTTTGCAGTTTCCCAACACTTGTAGAACCAAATTCGAGCCCCACGCCCCACCCCAGGATGTCAGCCCCAGCTGGCAGGTGTCCTCGCCTCAGATGTCTGGGTCCCATCTTGTTCAGGACAGTCCCCTGTTTCTAAGTTTCAATAGCTCCGAAAGCTCCCCTTTGCCGCCTTGCTGGCCCTGGGGTGGGGTGCTTGCTGCAGTCGCCACCTCGCGGTGCATGTTCGGGGGACATCAGCATCAGGAGGCCACTGTGCCCTGCACCCAGAGGACACCAAAGCTGTTTTTTCTAACCTTGCAGGTGGGTAGTGACAGCTCTCCTCTGAGAAAGAAGGGCCAGTTTCGTCCTTGGAGGTCAGGGGCGAACCTCGTCCATGGACCAGCGTCGGAGCAGAGATGCCCCGCAGATCCCTGGGTTCAGCTCCACAGAGCAGGACCTGCCTGGGCGTCCCCAAAAGGACTGATGTAATGCACCTGGGTTGTCGGCTCTTTCTGCTCTCTCCACACTCGCCCATCGACACCAGCTCTGTGGTTCTCAAGCACTGGGACCTCCATTTCCCCAGCCGTACAAGCAGGAGTGAAAAATGGTTACATAAACAGGAACTGACAGTCCTTCTCGGGCTTTGTGCCTGCTTCAGCCTTGGGGTGTCCCCTCTGGGATTGTCTCAGGAGGCGTGCTACCTGAGCAGGGGCTGAGTCCCCGGTCTCTCAGTTTCAACTCTGTGTCACCTCAGTGCCTCCAAAGCTTGAGAAGGTGCTACATTGGGGGTGTGTGTGTGGGGGGGATTGCAAGGTAGGGGGATGTCGCCCGTGCAGGTACTGGCTCCTACAGCGTGAGCCAATAGCCATGGTGCCTGGGGCCCTCCCTTGAGGGGAGACGTTCTGCCTCTTTGCCCAGGGCCACATGTCAGTTCCCACGCTGGTGGCCTCAGGCTCCCCAGGTCGCACCAAGATCCTTGGGCAAGCAGGCTTCCGCAGGCTAGGGGCTGACCTGAGTGGCCAACACCAGTGGTCCACCAAGCTGTCCCTCCTCCTTTCTGTCCCCAGTGACGTTCTCATCACTCTTGGCCAAGACCACCTACCTTTCCTCTTGGGACGGGTTCTTTCTCAAAAGACACCGGTGGACTCGTGGCGTCCAAGACTCCAAGACATGTCTAAACGTCAGAGGAAAACCCCACCCAGCACAGGTGCTGTCTTCATGCAATGGGAGGGGAAACTGAGGCCCTGAATGTTAGAGGACTTGCCTGAGGTCACAAAGGGTCTTCAGATCCCTAGTACCTGGGCAGTCTCACGCACTTTTTACCACATCATACTGCACGTCGCCTCCCAGTTGCTTCGAGGTCCCCACCTGGGCTGTCCAGGCCCAGCAGGCCCCACCTGGGCACTTCAAAGTATCTCTGCAGTGGCTCCCACCCAAGCCCTACATTAGAATCACCCGTGGAGCTTTGAAAAATGCAGATGCCAGGGCCCAAGCCCAGGAGATCCTGATGAGCTTAATCCAGATGTCCCAGGCCTACACCCGTATGTTGATTCTCATTATTCGTGGTAGTAATATTCTATGGAGTCAGCAGGAACAATGAATTGGTGAAATGATTTGCCCCATGGGAAATACAGAGTTAGATTCCCGCTAACCTCTGGACACAAACCTTTCGTTAACTGATCCATACATAACCTTGTTTTATGAGTGTTTCTGTTTAAAGACACTTTATTTAATACATATTGTCGCTTCATTAACATTGAACAACAGCACTGTAACTCCTGCCCGAACCAAGTTTATCTGATTCAGCTTTTCACCGTGATGTACCTTACAGCCTTCTCGGGCACGGCAACCTCAGATGAACTTGAACACGACCCTTGCACAGTCACCAACAAAAAGCACAAGAATCTGAAAACGTGACACTAACTAGACCGTAGAGAGGACACTTGTTTCCGGTGTGGGAGCTAAAACAAGAAGGCAGAGTGTCGCCTTGTGAAGTCAGCTGAAAATGTCCCATCAGGCAGCTCAAATGTTTGCCACTGTGCCTACGTTCACCAGAGACCACGGGAAAGGTCCAAGCGTTGATTTGGGGGTGCAAGTTTCAGTGAGCAGGCGAATTTGCAAAAAGGAAATCCTAGAACAGTGATGGTCAAGTGTGTTTCCAAAGCTCTGTTTGCCCAGAGAGGTGCTGGGTCTCATGGCCCCTGCAGCAGAAGTTGGGAAGGTGATGGAGGCACAGAGGACAGGCTGAGGGAAGGGGGCTGCTCTGGAGGTTCAGGGGAGCAGCCTGGGCTGGTACCCTTGGAGGGCCTCAAGGCTAGCCAATCAGCCTCCGCGGGTTCTGCCCTCCCATCAGGACCCAAGTCTCTACAAATCCTGGGCTCCCGCGCCTGTGCATGCTGGGGGTTCAGGAGTTAGAATAATGAAATACTGTGTAGTGGGTTGGTTCTCGGCCTGGGCCACAGAGGCCCACTTCACACTCAGATGGAGGGGTGGCGTTGTGGGGCCCAGGCCCAAGCCTTCACCACAACTCCCTCCCCTCCCCCCTGCCCAGTCCTTGAAGGAAGGGCTCAGGCCTCAGGCTGTGAGAACAGGGGTTCCCTTTTCTCGTCCTGGGACCCTCAAGGGGAGTCCCAGGTGGAGGTGAGGACAGGTGTCCTGGGCAGGCCGTGGGAGACGTCTGTCTTTCGTAAGGTGGGATGACAGCCATGGTGAGTGTTTCCAGTGGGGAAGGGGTGCAGGCCTCCGGGGGTGGGGACAGAAGCGGGACTGGATAGCTCTCTGAGGACAGGCCAGGGAAGGGGCATTCTACAGCCACAAGGCTCCCTGCCTTGCTCCCTTCCTCCCACAAATTGACATCTCCTGAGGCCATGGGTATGGGCTGGAGGACACCCCAGCTGCCCTGCAGAAGTTTCACAGTGTTTGAAGGGCGGAGGGTGTATAGCTGGGCCCGTATTAGGCCTGGAGCTGGGGCCAAACTCCTCGTGGCTTCGCCAGCTCTCACCTCTGGGGCAGGACCCTAGGTCTGTTGGGACCCCTCTTTCCCCCTGGAGCTGATATATGACTGAACCTCACCCTGCCTCAGACACACTTGTTTGCCCGTCCCGTCCCCTCCTGTCCAGCTAAAGGAGCAGCTGACACAGTGACTGGGTAGGGCAGAAGCTACAGACTACAGTAAATACATAACCTGTCTCACGCCAGAACAAAGCTTATCTAACACACATTTTTTTTACGTAAGTCGCATCCCAGCCTTCTGGTGCTTAGGAACACCCTGGTTTGACCTGAACCCTTGCTCATCGTCTGACAGAAAAGGGCGGAGGCCCGACCCAGCCTGTTCTAAACGCGGTAAACAGGGTTCACAGTTCAACCTTGTAGCTCCAGGAAACCGAGGAGGACGTGGGTCCTGCCAGGCAGCCCCGGGGAAGGGCCTCAGGTGCTGATCGCTGATGCAAGCTCCCAGGCGGACAAAGGCTCTCCTGCCTGGGGAGGAACAGGTGGGCGGATTGGCAGGCGCAGAGCTGAGCCCCAGGGAAAGAGGGTCCTGGACTGACCTCTGCATTCCAAGACTGGGAGTCATTGCCTGCAGGGACACCTGGGCCGTCCTCAGGAACTCAGGGCTCTGCCCACCTGGCTAGCTCACTAGGCTCCCAGTCACGTGGGTGAGAGGGGAGGTGACCTTCTAGAAAGTCCTTGTCACTGGGTATTGCGGCTCCGGGGAGGGTGAGGGGGTCAGGGGGGGGTGGGGTGAGGAAGTCAGGGAGGCGAAGAACAGTGACACATACAAAAAGCTCCCTGAAATCATCTCTTCAAATCCATCTCATTGTCTCTTTATAAAGGGTTTACTATTTACAAGCTTGAAACAGTTTATTCAGTACAATTATTCAATTAAATACTCTTCATTAATGATCTTTTTCTTTTCCTCCCTCAAGGACAAATCCATTCTTTCCCTGTCTCCTTCCTTCCTTCCTTCCTTCCAACTTAATTTATTTAAGACTTGCTATGTGCCAGGGGCTGGGTATGTGCTGGTTCCTCCCTCATATTGTCTTTGCTTGTGGGTCCCTCTGGCTGCCTGGCCCCCACTGCCCCCCCCCTAAAACTACCAACTCAGGGACCTGGGTGAAGTGCCCCATCCCACCCTGGCACCAAGCACAGCTGCCCAGCATTCTCCTGGCCCTGGCTGAGGTGAATGACCTGCCTTCCTGGTCGCAGGGGCAGCCTCAGGCGGCTTCCTGTCTCACTCCATGCCTCCCTCTTGAGGACATGGGGTGACTTGCCTGGGCTCCCCCACCGCCTTCACTCCAGCAGCCGCTCACAGAGACAGGCTGCTCTGCACGGCCGGGGGACCCGGGCTGGCTGGTGTGGGAGTCCTCTCTTGACTGGCTTGTGCACCTGTGCGTGTGTGCATGTTTGTACCTCCGCACTCTCCCCATCAGACTGGGAGCTCCCAAAGCACAGGAATCATTTCTCCTCTTCCTCCCTCTGGACACCTGATCTGCGGTCCTGACCAACTGTCCTGGAGTCCCAGGGGAAGGACACTGGGGGTCCAGGCAGGATCTCTAGGAGAGAAGAATCAGAAAACTGCCCCTTGCCCCTTCCTCCCTGTCATCCTCCCACTGCAGCCTGGCATGCCCAGGGAGACCGCCCAAGTGGGGTTTTCAGGACTGTGCTGGACAGAAGAGTCAAGACTCCCTCAATGCAGGGAATGCCCAACCGGGAGGACTCTGGGATGGTGTTTAAAAACAGTGCAATGCTAAAGAATAATGTACAGGTGAAGCCGAGAAGCTAACCATCAATTTGGAATATAAGGAAGTAAAAAACACCTGATCAGAACAGCAAAAAGAAAGAAGAATAAAAAAAAAAAAGTGAGGATGGTATAAGAAGCCTCTGGGACAACTTGAAGCATATCAACATTTGCATCATGGCATCACGAAGGTACTAGAAGGAGAAGAGAGAGAGCAAGAAATTGAAAACCTATTTGGTAAAATAATGACAGGAAACTTTCCTAACTTAGTGAAGGGAATAAACATACAAGTCCAGGACGCACAGAGAGTCCCAAATAAGATGAACCCAAAGAGGCCCACACCAAGACACATAATCATTAAAATACAAAAGGTTAAAAACAAAGAAAGAATCTTAAAAGCAGCAAGATAAAAGCAGTTAGTTGCCTACAAGGTAGCTCCCATAAGATTGTCAGTTTATTTCTCAAAAGAAACTTTTCAGGCCAGAAGGGAGTGGCAAGAAATAATTCAAGGTGATGAAAAGCAAGAACCTACAACCAAGATTACTCTATCCTGCAAAGCTGTCATTTAGAATCAAGGGGCATATAAAGAGCTTCCCAGACAAGAAAAAGCTAAAGGAGTTCATCACCACCAAACCAGTATTATAGGAAATGTTGAAGGGTCTTCTTGAAGAAGATAAAAAATATGAACAATAAAATGGAAGTAAATGCATATGTATCAACAACTGAATCTACAAACAAAATGAGCAAGCAGAACAGAAACAGACTCATAGATACAGAGAACTTTTTGTTGGTTGCCAGATGGGAAGGGGTTGGGGAAATGGGTGAAAAAGGTGAAGGGATTAAGAAGCACAAAGTGGTTGTTAGACTGATGAACCTCAGAGGGAGGGGTGGGAAGAGATAAATCCAAGAACTTATATGCATATACCCGTAACCAATAGACACAGACAATAATGTGGGGGAAGGCAGGAGGGGGATGGGAGTGGGGAAGAGGGGGTCAGTATTACATTTGTAATACTTTCAACAATAAAGATAAAAAACAAAAACAGTGCAATGAAGTGACATGGGCTCCTTGCAGATGGCCCAGGGCTTGGTTGGGAGGGGTTCCCTTGGTGGGGGAGGGGGAGGGGAACGCAAGGCCCAGCCTGACAGCACATCAGTCAGTCTCAGGATTTTCCTGCAGCCGTACTGGGCTGCTAGGTCAGCTTGCACCAGAAGGATGTGCTTCTGTGACCTCAGTGATAGCAAACCTTCATCCTGTCCTAAGCCAACAGCTTTCGTCTGTTCGAATGATACCCCAGGTCCTCAACTAGGGCCTTGGGTGAGGGAGGTGCCACGGTGCCCAGGGCTGCTATAAGTGCTCACGAGGACTGGCACTTCCCTGGCTCCCAGATGGCGGGGGTGTTGGGGATCCCAGATGTGTGACAGACTCCAGGAAGTTCTGCCCTTGGCGAGGAGCCCAAAGGCACACGCTCTGGTCCCGGCTCTCACTCACCAGTGTGGGGCCCTAGGGACCCCAGGGAGGGACTCGGCTTCCTCACCTGTACCCTTGTGGAGTTATCCTGTGGAGCTCGGTGTGCTCCGAAAACTGTCAAGGGCTGCTCACAGGCAGGTGCTGCTGTGGCTCTGGACACTGTCCCCAGGGCAGGCGGAGGGCCAGGGCTGTCCTGGGGCCCTGGGGCAGCTCCTGACCTGGTGCTTCTGAGCCAAGCGTGACAGGAACATGAGCCACCAGCTTAATCGTGGGCAGGAGTTCATTTGGGAGGTCGTAGCCAGACCCACCCTCCTTGGTACTGTGTGGCTGTTAGGGGTTTTGTCAAGAAGGGGGTGGGTGTACCTGGGCACCCGGAGATGGCTCCAGGGGCTCTGGGGACAGTGGCTTTTCTTTCTTTTTTATCCTCACCCGAGGACATTTTTCCATTTTTTATTCAGATAGAGTGGGAAGGAGAGAGAGAGAGAGAGAGAGAGAGAGAGAGAGAGAAACATCGACATGAAAGGGACACATTGAGTGGCTGCCACCCGCACGACCAACCAGGGCCGGGGACAAACTGCAACCGAGGTACATGCCCTTAGCGGGAACCGAACCCGGGGCTCTCTGGACCGCAGGTCGACACTCCAACCCCTGAGCCAAACTGGCCAGGGCGACAGTGGGCTTTTCTTTTGGGCACAACACTGGCCTTTTAGAGTCAGCCCAGGACCCAGATCTCCATTTCCACCCTTTAACCAGCCGAACTAACCTGCCTGCCCAAGCCCGGATGGCACCACACCCAGCCTTCCTCCCCGGGAGCCTCTGCCCCAGGGGAAGCAGAGCCGGGTGTGGCCTGGGACTGTCTGCTGAGTGGGAGGCCTGAGAGGGGGGAAGCCTGGCCTCCGGAGGAGTCCCCGCTAGTGGGGGTGGGGTGGAAAATGCCCCTGAGGAGTGAGAAGGAATCAGGAGCTGCACGTGGCAGTCAGAGTGACCTGCCCCAGGAACGTGGAATAACAGGTTTGCAGGTCCCAGGAGGGAAGCTGTGGACGTGCAGTCTCTTCTAGCCTGTTCCTCTTCCCATCCTAGCCCACACCCTCACCTGTCCGCCCAGAGATGGCCTGTCAGCTTTACAAAGCACCAGGGGTCAGGAGGGCAGTGGGTCACAGGCTGCCCTGAACCCTGGGTGTCTTGGAAATGGCACTGTTACAGGAGTCATCCCTACTCGGAAAACAATACGAGCAAGAAATGCACAAAGGAAAGGGAGACTCCCCTCTCCCTACCAATGGCCTCTGGCCCCTTTTGAAGCCAGGCCCCCAAAAAACAATTCCAAACTAGGGAAAGCCACGGATGTTATTTACATGCCCTTCTACCTGTGGGCGTGGGCACTGTCACGCTGCATTTCTGTGTGACAGCCCCAGCTCTAACTCCAAGCCTGTAAAATAACGAACTCAGGGCTTGTGGGCGTCTGACTGAGACGACCCAAAGCGACAGGCAAGCTCAAGGCAGGTCTCTTCGGTGTGGGTGGCACGGTTAGATTTCATACGTACTGTTTGCTGCAGAAGTCACGGCGTCGGGGTGACGTGGAGTCCAGCGTGGATGAACAGCTCACACCAAGCAGGGGAGCTGGGTGGGCCGTCTGGACCCAGAGGCGCTTTACTTTTGGCAGGGACGCTGCGGGGAGGCTGCAGTGGCGACCCTGCAGGAGGCCATCTGAACGGCAGAGGGCCAGCAGTCCTTCCTTTGGGTGAATAAGAGCCAGGAGTAACACCAGCTGTGCACTGGCTGTGCCCTCGAGGAAGATGCCTGTGCTGCCCTCCATCTGCCCCCAGATCACCGTCCTTCCTTCCCCACCGTGCTCTGGGCCCCGGAGGCTCTGGGCCCCGGAGGCTTCAGCAGAGGTCAGCGAGGTCCCAGTGTCTACAGCCCCGACTCGGGCCGGAGTGTGGCAGTGGCTGCTTTCTCTCCCAATGTCCCCCAGTTCTCGTGGGCGGCCCTCTCCCGCGGCTACAGCCCCTTTCTTCGCCCCACCAGGCCTAGGGTGGCCACAGCTTTTGCTGGGGGCCCATCAGAGCTGGTTGGTGCTGCCTCTGCCCACGCCTCTGCGTAGTCTTTTCATGGAAGCCTTTGGCCCCCCCGTTTGGCGTGTGCTGTTGCTGCCAGACCTGCCCGAATCCGTGCGAGCCTGCTGCGCTTTTCCGGTCCTTATGCACCTGTGACATTGCGGCAGGCTGGGGAGGTGTGCAGCCGAGGGTACCGGCGGGACGACAGGAGGGCTCTTCTCAATGTTTTCCAGGGCAGGTCACGCTGCCGTAAATATGTTGCCTGGGCCTCGGCGCAGACGACCAGCCGGGTGGGGTGGCTGTGCTCTGGGATAGGACAGGTTGGTCCAGCCAGTGCCCGTCTCGCTGGAGCCTGGTCGCGCTGCCCTCTGAACGTGACTCCCAGTCCTGTACTGGGGGTGGTAGACAAAAAAATTATGCGGTCCCCCAAATGTTCCCATGCTGACCCCTGGAACCTGTGACGACGACAAAAGGAACTTTACAGGTGTGATTAAGTCAAGGGTCTTGAGAGGGGGGATGACCCTGGCTTATCTGCACGGGCCCTGAGTGGAAACACCAGGGTGCTGGTGAAGGGAAGCAGGAGGGGCCGAGAGTAGCAGAAGTGATGGCAGAAGCAGGCTGGAGTCCTGTGAGGAAGGGGACAGGAGTCCAGAAAGGCGGGTGGCTCCCAGACGCCGGAAGAGGCAAGCACAGGCTCCCCTGCGGCCTCCAGGGGAAACACAGTCCCCTTGCGTTCAGCCCATTGAGACGGACCTTAGAGATCCGCCCCCAGAACTGTGAGATCGTAGACTGGTGCTGATTTAAGCCACTAAGTGTAAGGTCATTTGTTACAGCAGCCACAGGAAACTTACACACAGGACAAGGTCCGGGTCCCAGAGAAGTAGACACTACAAGAAATTCGGGGCTCCGCAGCAGCAGCCCCCGGGGACCTGACGGTACCTTCCCCGTGCTGCAGCGCCTCCTTTTTGGTCCAGAAGGCACATGCATTGTCCCGCAGGTGAAATGCTGACACCAAACTACTTCACATCTCAGGAGCCTCAAAATCCAGTGTCCTCAGGAGTTACAGTGACACGGCGATTTGACTGAGTGGGAGGGTATAAGGCAATGGGGAGTGGTGGAGCCTGTGGCACACTAGAGAATACACACCTTGCTGAAAGACATCAGCTTTATGTAACAACGAGAGCAAGAAATCCAGCCAAGCCCTGGCCGGTTTGGCTCAGCGGTTAGAGCGTCGGCCTGCGGTCCAGAGAGACCCGGGTTCGGTTCCCGCTAAGGGCACGTACCTTGGTTGCAGTTTGTCCCCATCCCTGGTTGGGTTGTGCAGGTGGCAGCCACTCGATGTGTCCCTTTCACATTGATGTTCCTTTCTCTCTCTCTTCCTCCCCACTCTATCTGAATAAAAAATGAAAAATGTCCTCGGGTGAGGATAAAAAAATAAATAATAATAAATCTAGCCAAACAAAATCCATGTCTAATCTATCAATGTGGCCGTGGACTGGGAGCTTGGTTTTCCCTATTTACCTGCTAGTTTCTGGCTGATCTCAGAGGGAGGTGGTGCCTGGGGTAAAGAATAGCACTGCACGTTGTGAGGCTCCCCAGCCCTGGCTGCCCCTTGGAGTCACCCTCCTCACCCCCGCCCAGACCTCCACAGTACTAGCCTGTATGTTCTAAAGACACTTTCGACAATCAGGTGAGAACCACTGGACCTGCAGGCTCTGCCTCACCTCCCTCGTTCTTCCCACCTGCACAAAACCTCAGCGTCTACCCTGAGGGCCTCATCTCATTAGCCCTGGGGCAATCTCTCTCCTCCCTCTCCAACAAGGTAGGCCCTTGTGTGGAATAACCAAGAGGCTACTGTGACCGAGACAAGCTCTAGCCAATCCAAACCCTGGTTAAGAGTGCAGGGAACGCAGAAAAGAGGGATACCATCCCAGAAAGTGACCAGGATGCAGATGCTATAGAGAAAAGCATGAGCTTTGGAGTTAGACACACCTGGGGGAGCCCCACTTCGCCATCAAGCTGTGTGACTTTGGGCAACATACTTAACCTCCCTGAGCTTCGATTTTCCCTCCTTTAAGTTGGGGGCAATAATCTTTTCTTTGCATTGTTGTGAGGATCGAATCAGATGACGTATATAATAGGCAGTGCCTGGCCTGTAGGAGGGGTTCTGTGCACCGACTCTGGAACTGGTAGCTTGGGTTAGAATTTTCTCTGGTGGTTGCATGACCTTGGTTCAGTTACTGTATGTTTCTGCGCAGATTTTTCCCATCCACGAAATGGCTTCACTGACGTTCTCACAGGGCTGTTGAGAGGATGGGGTGGGATCGCACATGTTAGGGACAGACCATGCCTGGACTTGGTAGGGACTCCATGAGCATGTTCATCATTTATTAGGTCCATGTGATGTTGGTGAGCATGTGTCTCCTGTACCTGGTGGGCGCTGGGGTGTGTTTCTGGGGTGTAGAGTGAAGAAGTCAGAGCCTGTTTCCTGGTATTCACGAGAGGCTGACCAGAGTGTCCCCGTCCCTGTCCCTGTCCCTGTCCCTGTCTACCTAGTTCCTTCCTCCACTTTCTGCAACCTGGATCTTCCGCCCTTTCACTTCTGCCCCCGGCTGCTGTCTGCAGTATCCTCGGGCACCGATCTGGCAGCCCCGGCCCGGGGGAGCAGGGCTGCTGGGCTCCATGGTGTGCTTGGCGGGGCCTGGGGCTGCCCTCTGTCTGAGGGGCCCCATTACTCACTGGAGAAGATGAGCGTCGTGCTGCCCTCGGCCCAGATGAATCACTTCGCGGGCTGTGTTGTTATCTGGGCTCGAAACAGAGGCCCTGTGTGCTGCTTTGGTATTGTTTCTTCCATTCCATGATTCAGAAAATGCCAGTCACACAGCCATGTGACCCCCCAATCTTCTGCCAACGAGTCGAGTGCAAAGGCTGGCTGGAAAACCCTGGAAGGATGGGGGGTGCTGCAAGGCCAGAAAGGGACTGAGCCAGGAGAACTGGAAGCTGGAATCATGAAACATCACAGGAAGAGTCCTGGGGGGCTCAGATAGCATGAGACCAGAGACCTGCGCACAAGGGCAGCTGCTGGTGGGCCGAGGGCCCAGACGTGGCTAAACACAGATTTCCACCCAGCCCACTCCGGGGAAAGCAATGTGATTATTTTGTCTGAATATGAATGTAAAGCTTATTTATGCAAAAATCCTGATCCATACAGCAAACTATAAAAAAGAAAGGACATATCTCTTGTATGCCACCACCAGACACTGTTTTAACCCATCAAGACATTTTCCAGGTGTCTTCAGGCTCAGAACTGCCAGCTTCCGGTCCCCTGAGCTACTGGCCCCAGCCCAGGTCCTATCCTGGCTCCTACCCAGCCCTGGGACACGGTGCCTCCAAACGCGAAGGGAGATGGGCCAGATCCTGGCTCTAGCATCTGGGGTCTAGTCCCAACTTGGCCATTAGCTGGCTGTGTGCCCTTAGGCAAATCACTCCGAGTCCTATTTTTCTATGCAATTAAACATGGGATAATAATTGGGCTTATTTGTTCAGAGGATTAAAGCATGAAGGGAAATTAAAACTGCAAACCTGTAGAATCTCCTCAAATGTAAGGGAGGTGTTGACCTGGTACCCGTCCCCCTGTCTTGACTCATTTAACCCGAAGGGTAGTCTCGCATCCAGAGCCCCTGCTCCACGACTGAACAAGGCTTTCCCCAGAATTGGCTCAGAGGAGGGTGGTCTCAGGCTGGGTACCCCAGTTGTGGCGCCCCTGCTCAGACGTCTTGTCTCATTTCAGGAACCTCTGTGAATTCCCCAATTTGTTTTATCATTTTAGATGGCAGTGAATGCTGCCAAAATACTTAGCATGAAAAGGGGTGGTGTATGTGCACCAGTGATGGTGATGACAATATAAGAATATTAGTTTCGCCCGGTCGGTGTCGCTCAGTGTTAGAGTGTTGGCCTGCGCACTGAAGGGTAGCAGGTTCGATCCCCAGCCCCTGTCGGGGCATATGAGAGAGGCAATTAATTGATGTGTCTCTCTCACATCGATGTTTCCCCCTCTCTCCCTCCTTCTCTCCCTTCCACTCTCTCTAAAGAAAAAAAAACAAAACAATGGAAAAAATATACTCAGATGAGGATTAACAACAATAACACAAAAGAGTATTAGTTTTATAGGAGGATCCAGGGACCCGCTCTCTAAGTAACATAGTATTTCCCAACACACAAGTCTAAAAAAACACTAGCTGACCAGGCTGATAGCTAGAAAAGGGACAAACTGAATAGTTCATCTGTCTCAACTCCCCTTTGGATACAAATTTACCCAGATCAGAGGCCACCAGTCCTACTGCGGAGTCTGCACCATGAACCTTCTAAAAACGCAGACATTGTGGCAAGCATGAGACTCTGAGCATGAAGGGGAGGTTCCAGGGGAGAAGGCAGGGGTGCCTCTCTTCAAAGTTAATATTTAATCGGGATTCATTTAGCCATAAAATGACCTTCAAAGGAGTGGAAAACAAGTTGAATGAGGGTGGTGAATGGCATAGAAGACAGTTAAAGGTAAAATGCTCCCCAAAATGGTTTTGGACATCGTTGTGTGACCAGCATAAAGAGAGGGGAATAGCAAGGGGTTAAGAGTGTAGCCTGGGGAGCCAGCCTCCCAATCCTGGCTCTGTTGCCTCAGCTGTGACTGTGGGTGAATCCTATTGCCTCTCTATGCTTCAGTTTTCTCATCTGTAAAATGGGGACATAATCATGTTTAGTTCTTAGGGGTGTAATTTTTGCAGAGCCCCAAGTTAAAGACATCCCCCCTGCCCACCACCTCTTGCCCCGAGTATTGTTTTAGGTCTCTCTGAATTGCTGTCAAGATTCTGGGACTCAAAACATGTTACCAGGTCAGCAGCTTCCTTCCACCCTGTGCATAAGGGGGAATGTGGGTGCCTGGGGTCCAGGCTGCAGTTTTGTGACTCTGGCTTCACACGCGGTCCCTAGCACATGTCTTGGATGAACAGATAGGAAAGAGTGGATGAGTTATCTTCTCTCTCTTTTTTTTTATCCTCACCTGAGGACATTTTTGCATTTATCTTCAGATGGAGCTGGAGGGAGAGAGGGAGGAAGAGAGAAACATCGACGTGAGAGAGACACATCAACTGGCTGCCACCCACACAACCCCAACCGGGGCTGGGGACAAACTGCAACCAAGGTACGTGCCCTTAGCAGGAACCAAACCTGGGACTCTCTGGTCCATGGGCCAACACTCTAACCACTAAGCAAAACCAACCAGGGCGAATTATCTTCTCTTTATCCCCACTGACATTGATTAGCTCAGGGGCCCCTGGACTAACTAGTCTCCTTCCCACCAGCCCTAATCCATATTCCACATTTCACACTTTTGTGATAATGATCTTTTTAAAGTGTAAATTTGATAATGCTACCTCCCTTCACCCCTCTATTACCACCCTGCATAAACCCTTGGAAGGCTCCCACTACCTACCATGCATTTGACACCCCCTTAAGGCACAGCCTCAGCTCACCTCTTCAGCCTCACCAGCCCCTCCAAGCCCTTCTCTTGGTCCTACCAAACACCTTGCATTCCCTTCATGGTGCAATATAGCCTCAGCCTTCACACTTTTGCCTACCCATTCCCTGTGCCTTGCCTGTCACAGCCCCACTGTAAAAATTGCCATGCTCAGTGGAAGCACCATGTCCCCTGGGAAACTGTGACTGTAGAGCCTGGAGCTCCTTCTCCTGTTCCCTCAGTGCTCATGACCACTGTTAAAAGAGGCAGCGAAAAAGGCTTGACTGGCCTCCCCGATCTGGGCACTAGAGGGCAGTGCAGTGCAGAAGAGCCGCGTGTGGACAGCTACCTGGGGCTGTTGAGCTAGGGCTGGGGAGTTACCTGGCTGCAGGCTCTCCTCCCACTCTGTCCTGACACACACAGCTGTTTGGGCCTCGCCACACCTCACTCCTGGAATGTTGCACAGCCCCTCTGCGGGTCTCCTGGTCTCTGCCACTCCATCCTGGCCACACCTCACACCTGGAATGCTGCACAGCACCTGTGCGGGTCTCCTGGCCTCTGCCACTCCATCCTGGCCACACCTCACACCTGGAATTCTGCACAGCACCTGTACGGGTCTCCTGGTCTCTGCCACTCCATCCTGGCCACACCTCACACCTAGAATTCTGCACAGCACCTGTGTGGGTCTCCTGGTCTCTGCCACTCCATCCTGGCCACACCTCACACCTGGAATGTTGCACAGCCCCTCTGCGGGTCTCCTGGTCTCTGCCACTCCATCCTGGCCACACCTCACACCTGGAATTCTGCACAGCACCTGTGCGGGTCTCCTGGTCTCTGCCACTCCATCCTGGCCACACCTCACACCTAGAATTCTGCACAGCACCTGTGCGGGTCTCCTGGCCTCTGCCACTCCATCTTCACGCTTCTTTATGCACAGGACTGCCCCCAACTACCATCCTTAGCCATTATTTTCATCATCTCTTCTCTTTCCCACCTCATCCTACCACTCCTCAAGAACATTCAGTAGCTCCTTATTATTCCCATATTAAGGCCAAACGTCTCATTTTGGGTTTCTTTTGTTTATTAAGTTTTTGCAACTTTAATAGCAATAAAAATAAGAAAAATAATTCATAAGCCCATCCCATAATTTATATTTTGTGCCCTCTCTGTATTGTATGTGTGTATGTATGTATATACACACGTATGTATATGTGTGTGTGTATATGTATGTATATATGTATGCATGTATCTGTATCTGTATATTTGTGGCTATGGTCAGGGCATAGATACAATTTTGACTTTAGCTGTTATGGCCTAATTTAAAATCATGGGGAATGTTTCCAATCATCATTCTGACTTTACAACTATCACTATGAAGGGATTCCAGCTGGTTTCAAGGCCACGCTCACCAGCCTTCCTGTGCCCTTCGACCGGCCCCACAGGCTCCGCTCCCCTTCCTCGGCTGGAACACTCGCCCGGTCCCCATCCGGTGTGCAGACCTACCGGTCTCTCTACGAAGCACCTCCCTTCCCTTCTCTGCTAGGGCACCGATCCCTCCAGACCTCTGTTCAGACGTGTCCTCCACAGAGCAGTTCGGTTGGGCTGCCTGGCCCCTGCAGCCCACCCTTTCTGCGGTCACTTCCCCAGGGCAGACCTGGCTGGAGGTCCTGCCATCTACCGAGTCTATTAGTGTCCTGTGGCAGCTCTAACAAGTTGCCACAGACTTGGTGGCTTAAAACAACAGAAATTTAATCTCTTACTGTATTGGAAGCCACAAGTCTGAAATCAAGGTGTCAGCAGGACCACA
The DNA here is from genome assembly GCF_014108415.1 of Molossus molossus. Lineage (NCBI taxonomy): Eukaryota > Metazoa > Chordata > Mammalia > Chiroptera > Molossidae > Molossus > Molossus molossus. The sequence goes on from NW_023425356.1 coordinate 37,460,785, forward strand.
TTCTCTACAGAGGTTCTAGGAGAATTTGTCCCTGGCCTCTTCCGGCTTCTGGTGGAGGTCGGCATTCCTTGGGAATCATCCAGTCTCTGTCTCCATCTTCACATGGCCTTCTTCCCTGTGTCTCTGTCTCAAAACCCCCACTGAGTCACTTTTTATTTTATTTTATTTTATTTTTTTAATCCTCAGCTGAGGACATTTTTCCATTTTTTGTTCAGATAGAGCAGGGAGGAAGAGAGAGAGAGAGAGAGAGAGAGAGAGAGAGAGACATCGACGTGAAAGGGACACATCGAGTGGCTGCCACCCGCACGACCCAACCAGGGCCAGGGACAAACTGCAACCAAGGTACGTGCCCTTAGCGGGAACCGAACCCGGGTCTCTCTGGACCGCAAGCCAATGCTCTACCGCTGAGCCAAACCAGCTAGGGCCCACTGAGTCACTTTTATAAGGACACTCGTCATTGAATTGGGTAACCCAGGGTGATCTCCTCTTCCAAGATTCTTAACTTAATTACATCCCCAAAATGATTCTTCCAAATAATGTAACATTCACAGGTTCTGGGGATTTGGACGTGGACATATCTTCTTGGGGGCCACCATTCTACAGTCTCGAGTATGAGGCTATTCAAGGCCAGCCCTCAGAACCGTGTGGAATGAAGTGTGGGTTCTCAAACTTAGCAGGCCACCAAATCCCAAGTGTGTAAGTGGGACTTGGAAGTGCCTCAGCCCGGGCCTCCATGGCGATTCAGATTCAGGAGGTGGGACAGAGCCTGGCTGTCAGTCGGAATCGGACAGGTTCTGCCACAGTAACAAACAGCCCCATCCTCTCAGTGGTTTGACACAACAAAAGTTTCCTTCTTGCTTGCTCTTTCCAAATGATCACCTTGGGTTAGTGTGGGACTATCCTATGACTTGTCCTCATTCCAGGCCCCAGGCTGACCGAGTAGCCACCGTCTGGAGTGTTGCTGGCCTCCGTGTCAGAGGGGGGTAAAACTGTGGTGAGTTATAAATTGGCTTTTTAGACCAATTGCACCCAGAAAGTGGCACTCATGACTTCCTTGGCCATATTCCGCGATGGGGAGTGCAACCCTATACCACTAGGGAGAACTAGTCTGGTGTCCATAGAAAGCACCACAGGTTTGGGGGATGGTGGCACCAGCCAGCCTGAGGGAAGAGCCTAGGAGTGTCCTCTAGCACGGGGTCATCGCGTCTCGGACCAGGGTCTCCTCACCACCCAGGCACCACGGAGAGTGGGGCAGTGAGTACACGGGTGGGGCCACCTGCAGGTCTTACCTGTGAGCACTCTGCACCCAGGTCACTCAAGCTAAGGACGGGCACACGGGAAAGGGTATTGGAAGGTTTGCAAAACTGACTAGAAGCCTGGCAAACCACGTTCAGGAAAATGGGCAGGGCATCCCCACGGGTGACCAGGCAGCTGAGACACTAGTCACAGCCACTCACTATGGTTAGGACACAGTGCAGGTGCTTCTCCAGTGTCAAGATGACTAGACTTTCACCCTAAGCCATGGCTGTGTCATTGCTGCCTGCCTGTTTCTCTCTCGAGAGACCAAGCCCTGAGCACGAGCATTCCCTGGGCTGAGCCTGGGTCACACGTGGGCCTAGACGACTGTCTGCCTCCCATCAAGACCACACACTGGTGGGCCGCCCCAGCCAGGGAGGGGACTCAGATGTGGGCAGGCAAAAATCAACAGACATCCTCTACTGAGATGACCTGCTCCTTCTCCAGTGAGTCACACTGGAAGGCGTTGAGGAGCTCTGATTCCCTAAGGAGCCCCTTCATTATTTTTAGGGGGGTGAAGAGAGAGCTGTGGCATTTGCTCAGTGGTTGCTGCATCGGTCCCACGGAGCCACCAGTATCACCCAGCAGAACCCAGGTGACTGTTTTAGAAGTGGTCGCTCTCTGCTCACCCCAGGCGGAGAAGGTCGGGGAGCAAGAGGAGGAGGCAGGACAACCAGGGTCCATCATAAGCCCACGTCAGTCAGGGAAGTGTGAAAGATGCGCGAAGAAACCTGTTTGGCTTGAAATGGTTGTGCGAACCGACTTAGCTGTTTGTCATAAATGTTGGCTGCCGATCAAGTCATGTTGGCCCTCTGATGCTTTGGGAAACTGAGTCCATTTTTGGCAGTAAGCCTTCCCTCACATCTTGGGGTCCCCACAGATACCTGGGATCCGGGCGCTGCTGCTGGGGGAGGAGGCGCTGGCCCTGCTCAGAAGGAGAGCAGCTTCCGAGACAGGAGGGTAGAAGCATAATGGGAGAATCAAGACTTTTCCTAAGACAGTGCTTCATACACAGGACCACACAGCTCCCGGGCAGCTAACATACAGAACGCCCAGTGTAATTCGAATATCAGGCAAACGACATGCAGTTCGGGGATATCCTTATACTTTGAAGATTACTTTTCTAAAATTCAAACTTAACGGGATGCTCTCTAGTTTTATTTGCTAAACCTGGTATCGTGACTTGGGTGGTGTAGTGCTTTTCTTTTATTAGTGTGGGGCTTACGTTAGATTTTCTTGGAAGCGAGGTTTTTCACTGCCAAAAAAACAGAAGTTTTGCAAGTCAGGGCTAGGCCTTCACGTTTCTCCCCCACGAAAGCCTGGCCGTGGTGCACCCTTCCACCCCATGCACATTGTATGGAGTCCCTGAGAAAAGACTACGGGATAGAATGAGGTTGTGGAGGGACAGCTGCTGAGCCCTTTCAAACTGTCAAGGCAGATAGATGGTCACCCACTCATCACGCGTCTTGCAAGAACGAGGTACGGAGAGGGAGCTGGCACAGGCAGACCTGGCAGAGCGGAGAATAAGTGAGCAGGAGAGCGATGCTAAGCAGCCATGGCCACTGTCACTCTGGCTTCCGAAGGTTCTTGGTCAACACGAATGAGCACAGCATCTGGAGACACTGATCCTATTACGTGTAAAGCAACCACTTTGTTTGTCTTAAAATAGGACATTGCAAGACATGTTCTTCAGGTGTCTTCAGGATCTAATACCAGGGATGTGATATTGTGATTTAGAATAAAAAACATATATTTATTGATTTTAGAGAGAGGGGAAGAGAAAGAGAGAGAGAGAAATATCAGTGAGAGAGAACATCGACTGGCCGCCTCCTGCATGCCCCCCACTGGGAATCAGGCCCACAACCTGGGCATGTGCCCTGACCAGGAATCGAACCGGCGACCTCTGGGTGCATGGGCCAACACTCAACCACTGAGGCACACCCGCCAGGCAATGAGGTGACTCTTGAAAGGGAACCTAATGATGGAGTCAGATTGCCAGGGACCCAAACACATGATTAGACGGTTGGAACTTGCAGTCGCACTCCAGACATCCTGGGAGGAGAAAGGGGCTGGTGGTGGAATCATTGCCGGTGGCCAGTAACTTGGTCAGCCATGCCCAGGACACGAAGCCTCCATAAAACCCTAAAGGACTGGGCTCTGAGGGCCTCTGCGTTGGTGAGTGCGTGGAGACTTGAGTGGCCCCCTCAGAGACCATGGAAGGGCCACACCCTTTCCCCATCCCTTGCCTAAGCATCTCCTCCATCTGGCTGTTCCCAGTTATAGTCACAGTGAAACACCTGTGATCTTGTAAGCACAATGTTTCTCTGGGTTCTGTGAGCCCGGGGAAGAGAGCATGGGAACCACTCATTTCTAGCCAGTTGGTCAGACTCCCAGGTGACAGCCTGGACTGGTGACTTGCATGCCGAGGGGGAGGCGGTCAGTGGAACGTGCGATGTGCAGCTGCTCCGTCAGAAGCACAGGAAACAGCAGCCGGGGCTTGTGATTGCTGTCTGAGGTGGGGGCGCAGTCTTGCAGGACTGAGCCCTTAAACCTGTGGAATCTGATGCTATCTCTGGGTAGACAGTGTCAGACTGAGCTGAACTCTTAGCTACTCAGCTGCCACCTGAGAATGGCTTGTTGAGGTGGGGGACCCACCCCTCCACCAGCACACATGTCGGAACTGGGTTGGGGAACCTAATTGAAGGGTCTGGCCCGAGCCAAGACCTGCTGGTTTCGGCCGAGGAGACATGGTCTAGGAACCACGTTTCACCACATCCTTGAGGCTCAGTCCCGGTCCTTACGAGTGACAGGAATGCGGCTGACATGGAAATACTCTGGAGGAGGAAAGTTCAAAGGGCAAAATGCTCTCCACCTTTTAAACTCCCAAGTAAACACCTCCGTGCTAAGCAGAGAGGAGTAAACCCAAAGGAATTCAGTCTGATGAAGGGCACAGTTGTTCTTTATTGCCCGAGGAAACAGTGAGGGCAGGAGGAAAGTACCCTGTTATTGCGAACATTGATCATTATCCTTTAAAAAAAAAAACCATTAGACTCTAACGATTAGAGGATATTACCCTGGGAACTGCGGCTGGCTCTTGGTGAGCGCGACAATCCTTCCACACCAAGCTCCCAACTGGGTGTCTGAAGGGGGTGGCAGCCAGGCTGGTGGTGGCTGGTCTGAGGTTCAGGACTCAGCCTTGGAGCCTGGTCATGCTCGCTAGGAAGACATGAGGTCTTCCGCATGTGACCAGGCCGTGGTGGGCTCAGCAGTGGCGTGGGCCGTGGGGACGAGGCTCAGAGACAGTTCTGTGGGAGTCTAGAACAATCGCGAGGATTAATGGTCAACCACAAGCCTGTGGAAACCGAGGACGTCGTTTTCTCCTGCTCCCAAGGGAGCCAGAAATAGAACCCTGGCCTTCGTCCTTGAGGAGCTGAGGCAACTGCTCGTGGGTGTCTCCAACCACAGGTCCCTTTGTTCCTCTCTCTCCCCCTCCCACTCTCCCGCTCCTTCCTTCCCTCCCCCGACCTTAGCTGCGGCCGTGGGCACTGGAGCTGCACCCAGCCTGGTGTCTGGCATCTGGGCGGAGGTGGTTTCCTGGGCACAAGGAGCAGTCTGGGGACGTGGCTGCTGCTGGAAGCGGCACAGCTGGTTCGTTGCCCACATGAGCATCACACCCAAAAACTTCCTCACGCAGCTGACCCTGACCTGGGGCCATTCAGACACGCTGGGCTCCTTCCTGGCAGTACCTTCGGTGTCACAGGCTTCTAGGGCTTGGGGACTTCGTTCACTGAGGCCCACAGTAAGAAATACTGTGTGTTTTCCACTGCATCCGTGCACACATTACGTACCGGATGTCTTCCACGCATGAATCCCAGCTGGTTCCCCGCCCGCAGGCTTCTCTGGGGCAGCCCCGCAGGAGATGGAGAAAGGGAGAGGATGAGGGTGGGTGCTTCCCCCCCTTCGGCCGCTGGCCCCCGCCCTCTGCTGATGATCACGCTCCTGTCTGAGCCTCCCCACACCGCTCTCTCTGTCCCCAAGTTCCGGAAATGCCTTCCTCCTTCAGGACCAAGGGAGAGAACTAAGCCCCACAGTTCCCAGCCCTGGCCCTGCACTGTCCCTTGTGGTTTTCCTACACGATGCCGATGCCTTTGTAAGTGGGCCCTTTATTAAATGACCCAGTCAGAATGTGCCATCTTTCTATTGCCGTATCCATGTGGTGTGTTTGTGTACATACATATATTACACACACACACACACGTGTCATGAAATGACACTCACCCATACTCCCTGTGAGGCCATCTAATATGTGTGATTCTATTTGACTTGTAAACAATGCTGATCCCACCCACTAAATGGACTCCATGACCCACCCGAGAGTCTCGATCCCCAGTTCGTAGAGCATCGCTCAGAGCCAGCCCAGGGGAGGCAGCTCCCAGCCGGCCTGGCCATAGCAGGCAGCAGAAGCCAGCATGGAACATGCCATGGGGTCGTCTGATGACTGCAGAGTGGGTGTCTCATGGGGATCCCCTTGGGGAAGGCTGGATTCCTCCCTGGGGGTAGTTCCGTCTGTGGTCATCACATTGCGGGTAGGGTTTCCACACCTGAGCTGGTTAGTCAGAGGTAGCTGGGCTCTGGGGTAACTCACACCACAACAGGAGAGTAAGTGCCACAGTGCTAATTCAGCCATTCAAGGTGAGGACACCGCCGTCCAGAGGGCTGGAGAGCCATGCTTGCCACCAGCACCTTTCTCCAGTGGGGAGTTCTAGCTAGAAAGCCTGGATATCGCTGGAGGGCACTGAGCCAGCACAGCCCAGAACAAGGGAGTCTTAGGACCCTGAAGCACCCTTGGGTGACCCGAGCACCATCTCTCTGGGATGCCTGCCTCACGGCCTCTTTGTCCCTACATCTTTACTGACCCATTGATTCTCTTGGTCTATTCCCTTCTGTGTCTGAGCAATTGAAGTTTCTTATTTCAGTTCTTGGTGGTGGCGGGGGGGCGGGTGTGTCCATCATGGCCACCCACAGCTGCCTGACCGGCGGTCCTGATGCGTGGCCAGCGTCGAGCCGGGCAGCAATCAACGCAGCGCGTACCGATCGAGTGCTTTGCAGGAAGCTCTGCACGGTGCAGCAGAGGACTGTTGGCACAGTCGCATTTCTCTCCCATAACAAGCTGATGAGATAGTACCAGTCTCCCCATTTCTTGTTGTTGTTAATCCTCACTCGGGGATATTTTTTCCGTTGAGTTTTTTTTTTATCCTCACCCGAGGATATTTTTCCATTTTTTGTACAGATAGAGTGGAAGGGAGAGAGAGGAAGGGAGAGGGAGAGAGAGAGAGAAACATCGACGTGAAGGGACACATCGAGTGGCTGTCACCCACACGACCAACCAGGGCCAGGGACAAACTGCAACCGAAGTACGTGCCCTTAGCGGGAACCGAACCTGGGTCTCTCCGGACCGCAGGCCAACGCTCTAACCGCTGAGCCAAACTGGCCAGGGCTCCGTTGAGTTTTAGAGAGAGTGGAAGGGGGGGAAGGAAAGAGAGAAACACTGATGTGAGAGAGACAAATCCATAGGTTGCCTCCCAAATGCACCCCGGCTAGGGATCAAACCTGCAACCCAGGTTCGTGCCCTCGACCAGGAATCAAACCCAAGACCCTTCCATGCGCGAGCTGACACTCTCACCATGGAGCCACACCCGCCAGGGCATTTCCCCCATTTTGTACAGGAGACTGAGGCTCAGGAGGTCAGGTGACTTGGTCGAGGTCATAGCATAAGTCAGTAGCTAGGTGGCCCACGAAACTGTGGATATTTGTGTGTTTTCTGAAAGACAGGGAATGTTATCCCTCCCCCTACAAGTTCTCACTCCCTGAAGGCAAGACGGTGCCCCCTTCAGTAACTTGCCTTCCCACCCCGCTTGCCATCTGTAGTGCCCAGGGGTGCCCCGTTACCCACAGTTCCTGATAGACACAGACTGGGGACCAGCCTCTTGACAAAAAGGGAAGGCCTGTGGGAGCCTCTGACCACAGGGAAGTGACTCCATGGACACAAGAGGCTGTGGCGGGTGATTCAGCTGCCCACTGGTGGACGTGGACGGGTGTCAGTTCTCACACAGTGGCCCTTCCCTTTCCCCCGGGACAATAACAATCCCGGCTCTGTGCTTTAGTTGCCATAGGAACTGAAAAACATTTGATAACATGGGACCTTGGGACAGGTTGATCCAGGTAAAAACAACCCTTTCCTGACCCTTAACTCTGAATCCCAAGCATCTCACCTATTTGCAGCAGATTAGGTAAATAGCCAGGGGGAGTTACACTACCACCTGGACTGAATGACCACATCTGAACCAGGAAGTCTGGGGCCCTCACAGGTCTGCTCGACCAAAGGATCTGGCCCTGATTCCTGCTGGGAAGAAGTGGGATCTTAAATATGCTTATCTGCTTAGGGGACTGACTATGATGTGATGCGCCCGCAGGCTTTGTCCTGAAATCTGTGGGGACTGTGAAGGAGGAGACACTGGTCCCCATGTTCAGAGAGCTCAGAACACACACTTGGAGAGTCCTGCTAGGTCCCAGCACACTTCGGGAATCACAGGGGGGGGGGGGGGGGCAGAGAGGGAGGAGAGTGGCGAGGAGGTCTGGGAGGGGATGGGGTTCCGTGGAGTGACCCAGAAGTCTGCACTCCCAGCCAGCCCCAGCTGAGGACGGCGATGTTCACTCACCAGTGAGGCGTCATGGGTGACAGCCAGGACCAGGGGATTGGATTCTCTTAGGCTCAGCCTTCTCTGCCTTCTCTGCCTGCACTTTTTGGTTCCCCTGTCACTCCTTCAATGCACACTGGGCACCACTGTGCAGGGCACTGAGCTCAGACATCTTGACAACAATGTCCCACTCTCCCTAAGATTAAACAGGTTCCCATCCAAACCCATCCCTCCTTTTCCCCTCCCTACATGTCTCCTCTTCCTTAAAGCACCAACATTGTTCCAGGCTCAAAGCCATTCTCTATATTCAGACTGTTGCCAATGTCCGGGGAACGTGAGTCTCTCACATGGGACCCTCCCTGCACCCCCAGCAATTCAGACTCAAAACCTCTGAGACAGGGCTCATATCCTGCCGTCACAGACCGATTACCTTCTTATCTTTCCTCTCTTGGTTCATGGCCCAACCCAGTCCCATACCCAGGAAAGCTTGTTGACACTTGATTCCTTCCTGGTCACCCCTTACATTCCACTGGTCAGAAAGGCCTGTTGACTATGGCCCAGGAATGGCCTCTGCTGGTGCCCCTGCTGCGTCAGCTGCCTTGGTGCTGTTGTGGGCGAGTGTGCCAACCTCCTACTCATCCCTGCCTCCTGACTCTGTCTCCTCCATCCTCCATCCTGCACGTAGGGGTCAGAATTCACTGTCTCCCACACAGCTGTGCATGTTGTTCCTGCTCAGAAACCCTTGATCTCCTTACTGCAAGAGAGTGACATCCAGGCCCCTCGGGTGGGCAGGAGAAGGCCTCCCAGTGTGGCCCCAGTTTTCCTTCCCAGCCTCACCTCCCAGAGCACCTCCCCCCTCCCTCCACACAGCCCACAGCTATGGCTACACCACCCTGCTGTTCTCTGTCCCTTGTCCTTTTCTGGCATTATACTTCGTCATGCTAACTCCCCTGCCTGAAACCCCCTCTTCCCCCAACCCAGGAAACTCCCACCCTCCCAGGGGCCCAAGCTTAGCTCAAATGTCTTCCCAGCCGTCCCGCCCGCAGGTCCAGGGCAGAGTTCACCACACGCCTCTGCTCCCACAGGGATGAGGCATCTTCCACACCGAGCAGAAGTTCCTGTTTCCAGCCACCCGCCAATGCTGGCCCTGTCCCGTTCCCCCGTGTCCCTTGACATCCAGCCTAAGCGAGGGGCCCCCGAATGCTGCACAAATCCCTGGATCCACCCTCCAAGCCCCCTTTCTTTGGCCTTCTTGCTACCAGTCACTCAGTGTGGGCCCCAACCTCCTGGCCTCTGTCCCACCCCCTTCCATGCTGGGGACCCGCCCCGCCCAAGCTTGTGTCCCTCATGAAGTTTGCCTGGCATTTCTGTGGGGAGCTCACATATCCTGCACCCCTGTGCCTGAGCCCCCACGTGCTCTCTCCAGAATCTCCTCCCTCCCTCATCTATCCTCATTCTCTGAGGTGGTGCAGCCCATGCCCGCCTGTCAGAGGTGCCTTCTCCAGCCCTCGGTCAGGATTGGTCTCCCCACCCCTTCCCCTGGCCTGCGGACCACACCTGGCCTTCCTCAGTGCTGTCACCCTGAGTCTTCTCCCCCTGGACTGCGTCCCCGAGGGGCAGGCAGCCCGCCTCACTCATTTCCGGGTCCCTAGGAAGCTTTGTGCAGGCACGAGAACAGGTACCCCAAAATGTTTGCATCCTGCCATTCCCTGTGCGAAGCCCTGCAGTGCCTCCCTGGGGCCTGTGACAGGTTGGCACATGTGTCCGTCCCTCGGTCACACAGGGGGGCAGGAGGCCTGTCTCTGAGCAGTGCGGCTGATGGAGACCCTGTTGCCCCAGGGGGTGCAGGACGGGAGGGAAGGGGCTCCCTCTGCTCAGAAGTCAGCCCCTCACCAGTCGGCTCCGCCTCCCGGCCTGCTGGTAACAGGGCCCTGCTGGGCACTGACCGCTTCCTCCTCGGGCCTCGAGGCAGGGCTGCCTTTGGAGAGGGGCCGAGCAAGCTGGCTCGGGCGGGGAAGCCCTGGAGAACTGTGCTTCTTGACGTAACTGCCAAGGGCTTCCTTCAGGCCGGGCCACACGGGACTTCCTTCGGGTTAGGCACTGTGTCCGTCTCGAGGCCCAACCCCCAGCAAGCCCATCAGCACCTGGGCCCGGTGACTCGTGGGAACATGCACGGCATGAGCTTGGGGCTTGGAACGGGGTCCTCTTGGCCCTGCCCAATACCCAGGGCTCATTTTCCTCTTTCTCCTTCCTCCTCATCTCCCCTAGATTCTGCACTTTCATTCCCAACACCTCGTGCGCCTTCCTGCCCACCTACCGGAGCTCCCTAGCTAATTGCCAGGCGCAAGCTGACCCACTGGGGTCCGCCTTCTCCCCTTCCCCCTTTCCTCCTTCTGCAAAGGCGGCTTCTCAGAGGTCACATTCACTGAGCACGAGGGGCTGACCGCTGGTGCCGGCCCTGGGGACTGTGGCGTGGCAGGACAAGGAGGCCGTTGGAAGTGCTGTGATGACCGGGAGCGGTACAGGCTGCCAGGCATGGCGAGGGCAGCCAGGGCCCTGCTGAGGAAGGCCACCCAAGGGAAGAGCATGGTTGTTGGTTGGCTGACGGCCTGGGGAAATTTTATTCCACGGAGAGAGAAGCCAGAAAGAACATGGGGTCGTGGGGGAACCACACGCCCCAGTCGAGTGGGGGTGTGTGTCGCAGAGAGCAGGGGAGACTCAGGCAGCACCTGCAGCCCATGAAAGGAGGCTGGATTCCATCCAAGAGCAGCGAGGACTTGCTGAAGGGCCTTCAGCAAGGAGTGATGATGTTGAGTAGCTAATGTTGGAAATATTCATTTCTGTCAGATAACGGGGAAATGCAGAAGGAGGCTGGCTCTTGCCCAAGTTCACATTCATTGAGTAGATGGGGGAAGAGGGCCAGAGACCTGCCGAAGGCCCACAGCACGCAGGACCGAGCCGGCGCCGGACCCCATGCCTGCGCTGGGGCAGGTGGGGAAATGGAGGTGTCCAAAGAGGGGGATAGAGCCTTGGCCGGTTTGGCTCAGCGGTTAGAGCGTCGGCCTGCAGTCCTGAGAGACCCGGGTTCGGTTCCCGCTAAGGGCATGTACCTCAGTTGCAGTTTGTCCCCGGCCCTGGTCGGTTGTGCGGGTGGCAGCCACTCGATGTGTCCCTTTCACATCGATGTTTCTCTCTCTCTCTCTGTTCCTCTCTCCCCCCCAACTCTACCTGAACAAAAAATGGAAAAATGTCCTCGGGTGAGAAAAAAAAAAAAAGAGGGGGGTAGGTGGATACGTTGGGACACTAAGGCTGCAACTAGCAGAAAACAACTTGATCTGACTTGAGCCGAAGGGACAGGGCTGTAAAGCTGTGGGCCCAGGGCAGACAGCAAGAGAACTTTCAGAGGAGCCCTGGTCCAGAGGCAGGAGGCCCTCAGACTCTGTCCACCTCCCACCTGTGTGGCCCCTGCCCACCTGCTCCACCTTTGTCTTGGAGCCCCTCCTCAGTCCCCTGGCTGCTGGCGGAGCCTGCTTCCCCACTGACCTGGAGGTGATAAGTGACCCACGAGAGAGACCCTGAGAACCCAGGGTGTCCACAGTAAGCTGCTAGGGTCAGGTGTCAGACGTATAAACCTAGGGACCAGGGCTCACACTGGGCATTGGGGGTGGTCCTCAGAGAAGAAATATGTACTAGTCTTGTAGGAAGAAAATACAGAGATCCAGTGACAATAGATAATATTTTTGAGCACTTAACACTATGCTGGGTACTTTGCTAAGACTCACATGTATTTTCTAATTGAATTCTTGTGGCCCAGTGAGGTGGATGCTATGATTGTTTTCAATGTACAGACTAGAAAACGGAGGTACAGAGAATCCTGATAGACCTTTCCTGTCCAGGTTCTAGGGACGGCACCCCAGGCTTGGAGCAAAAAGGAAGAGAAAAGCTGCCCCCTTGCCCAGTGGTGTGCTGGTGAATGTTTACCAATCAGCTCTCTGGAGAGGAAGGTGCTGGCTTGTAGCATTTGCTGATTTCCAAGGTGTAAATACTCCCTTCACGGTTGGTTTCAAGCCGCCAGCTCTCCGGAGCCAGTGGGAGCCGGCTCCCGCACACTCGGCCTCTCGCCCCGTGGGGGTGATCCCCAGAGCTGTCAGGGAGGCTGCGATGTAGAGCAGTGGTTCTCAGGGTGTGGTCCCTGAACCAGCCCCGGCAGCATCACCTGAAAACTTGTGAAGAAAGCAAACTATCTGACCCCACCCAGACCTACTGGCCTGAAACCCTGGGGGCGGAGCGGAGGACCAGCCCTCCAGGGGTCTGATACAAGCCCACGTTGGAGCCTCTCTGGAGCAATGGGGTCACGTGCCCGTTCGCAAACCAAGCTGTCCTTGTCTTCATCCTGAAGTTGGGAGAATGGGGCTTATTTTTCACTCTTTGGCAGATAGGCAAACTGAGGCCAGAGAGGTGAAGGTGTGCTGGGAGGTGGTGGATGGATGGAGGGGGTTAAGGAGTCACCTGCCAGCTTCGGTCTCCCCTCCCATAGGTCACGGGGTCAGGGATCTCTGCGGAGTCTGTCGGCCCTGGCCCGCCACGGGTCTGCGAAGTGATCTGCTCATTGCCAGGGTGAGTGGGAGTGTGGAAAGGCTGCGTCCCTCTGACTCGAAGCAAATGGCCAGAGCAGAGAGCAGGGGGGACCTGGGGTCCTCTGGCGCTGGCTCCTCTGAAGAAGAGAAGTGAGAAAACAGGTGATAAAAGCAAGAGGCTGAGCAGTGCCTGGCCCAGGGCCTTTGAGGCCAGTCCAAGGAGGGTCCAAGTGGAAGTAAGTCCCAGTACCACTGCAAAAGGGGCCGGACCAGCAATCTCTCTGCCTCAGGTCTGGGCCCAGAAACCCTGAGATGGCTCCTGGGGCGGGGGATGGGCTGGGAGCCCCAGGTCCAACTCCCGCCAAGCTCTCTGTGGGATATGTTTGCTTTCTGGTTGTCTCAACAACTTCCCTCGACCCCAATCCAGATTTGCTATTAACCAAAAACAAACAGATCAAGAGCCAAGTATCAGAAATGATGCAAATTCTGTGTCAGCCCTGGGAGGCTGCGAAATACCTGGGCAATCAGCAAGGGCATGATGTCACCCGAAGAAATGCTTGGCACACAGACAGGCAAGGGTGGTCATGTGACATGGCCTGTGTGCTCTGGTCACATGAGGAGAGAGGGGGTTCCCCAGTGAGCTCAGAGTTTCTGACAGAGAACCAAAACACAAACAGAAACTGTCCTGTCACAGTGAACTCGTAAGTCATGTGATGGCACCGTTTTTCCTCAACGTTTGGGTCACAGAGCCAAGATGCAAGGGTTACTTAGCACAACCAGGCTCTGCATTGGCTGGACAGCCAGGTCAACATCCCTTCTGGAAGGAAGCTCTGTATGAAAGAGTTTCCTCAGAGGCACTTGCTGTAGAATTTCTTTAGCAAATATCCTGAACTCCACCCCAGACTTCCCTGGGCTGCTGTGTCCCGGTGGTGTCTTACCTGAACTTGGTTTCCACGTGGGCCCCAGGGAGAGGGGGGCTGCCTTCTCGGGCCACTCCTTTCTCCCAAACCAGGGGGCTAAAGGCACGGGTGCTACAGTAGTTGCTGGTTCAAGCTAAGGGAAGGTTTGGGCTGTATGCAGACAAAACCTTCCGCTCTGCAAATGCTGAGCAAATACCGGGTTGCAAGTGGAAGGTTTCAGGCAGCAGGGAGGTATGAGGTGCTGGGGTCAAGGGGGCAACGGCTCACTCCATTCTCTTGCCCCCATTCTTCTAGGCTCTCACCCTTTGCAAAGCAACTGTTGACCACTTGGAATCCTGGCACTGGGCAATGGTGTGGGCAATCCATGAAAGGGTAGCCAGGTCGTGGCCCTCAAGGGACTTACATTCTATTCGGAAAGATAAAACTATCACAACCCAGCACAGGACCAAGCAGTGGGGAACAGCATGCAAGTTTACACAAACCCAGAGCAGCGAGGCGAGCCAGTGCCTGTGTTAGGCACGCCACATCTGAATTCTGGCCCTGCCATTCTGGCAGCTGTGTGACCTTGGGCAAGTCGCTTAGACTCTCTGAGCGCCAGTCTACACATCTATAAAGGGGTGATCAAAATTCCCAACTCACAGGGCTGTTGTGAAAAATGAAATAATGGCAGCAAGACAGCTGGTAAAATACCTGTCACATAATAAGTACTTGATACATTTGAAGATCTCCTTAATTCCTTTTTGGGTCAAGATGGGTTATAAAAGATGAATCACTTATGTCTGGTCTCTAAACTTAGAGCAGACTAGAAGCAATAACGTGAAGGGAAGCTCAAAAAGAGCAGGGGAAATTAACACATGGAAGTCTGACAGTGAGGAAGTACCTACAAAAAGTATAAGGGCAGATGTAAAAACAAAATAGCACCTGGGACCACATAATGTGGATGCAGACACTCCACCCCCAGCCTCACAGGACAGCAGAGCAGACCATGCTCACAACGAAACAGTGTACAGTAGCCTCTAAGAAGCCAGGGACGAGCATGGTGCATTTAAAAAATACTTATATCCAAAGTATTTAACATTTTTTAAAAAGCGCTTGAAGTGTGTGGGACTGGTAAATATTCAAGGCGTCCCCAAAATTCATCTACTGCGATTCCCCGATGGCTGGATCAGCTGGCTTTTACTCTACTTCTTGTTTATTCGTCAGAGAGTTTAGAATCATGCTGAGCACAGCATGAGGGCTTCACAGACCCCTGCTTCCTGATAAATCCACACAGTGCTGGAATATGGTTTGTTCTGTTTCCCATTTTCTTTTTTCTTTTTTTATCCTCACCCGAGGACATTTTTCCATTTTTTGTTCAGGTAGAGTGGGAGGGAGAGAGAGGAACAGAGAGAGAGAGAGAAACATCGATGTGAAAGAAACACATCGAGTGGCTGCCACCCGCACGACTGACTGACCAGAGCCGGGGACAAACTGCAACCGAGGTACATGCCCTTAGCGGGAACCGAACCCGGGTCTCTCTGGACCGCAGGCCAACGCTACAACCACTGAGCCAAACTGGCCAGGGCCTGTTTCCCATTTTCAACCATTCCATGAATTAACTATCTTCTGTCTTCTCTTTAAAAGACCAATAACTGATTGTCTCCAGCCTCCCCTGCCACCCCCACCCGGTTTTAGTTAATGGTGCTGTCATCTACCGGAGGACGATGACAACAGCAGTAATAGCCATGTTAAGAAATCAGTAATTGCAGTCCCAGGTCCTGCCTAGTGGGGGCGTTCGTCCAAGGCCGTGGCTCCAGTGCCCCCATACCCTCCAACCCCTGAGCTGCCTAATTTGGGGGGAAAACTGAGACCCTAGGATTTCCCTGGTCTCGGGACACCAGAGATGTGGGTGGGGAGTGGAGTTCCCTTCCCGCTTGCTGAGCCACACAGGGGACCTGAAGGGCAGGACTGTGGTCCCAGGCTGAGGGCGCCCAGAGCTACCCTGCTGACCACCCCACCCAAGGCGAGAATGTTCCCAGGATTTACAGCAGCCCAGCCATGCTCCTCACAAGTCTGGCCTCCGCCCAGCTCCTGACAGGTGGCAGACTGCTGGCTGCTGCCCAGAGCAGGAGGGACCCGGCTGTCCCCAGAGACCCACCTGCTCCCCTGCCGAGCTCCTTCTCCCAGCCTGCGGCCAGCCTTCCGCCTTCTTCCTTGCCCTGCCCACAACTAGAGGTGCTCTTAACCCTCAAACATGTCCCTTCAGCTTTCCATTTGATTTTCGACTTTTATTTCATGTTAATGCTTTTTAAAAAAAGTGTGAAACATTACATTCTTCTGGGAAGTAGCCCATAAGTAAATACGGTATCTCTATGTTAAAAAATTCCCACTCAGAGCAATCTCCTTCTGAGCCTGGTCAGGGTTCTGTTCTGGAAACACACCGAGGACTTCCCCACCTCTGAACCTTTCTTCTTCCCTTCCCCCTGCCACGGACACAGACTGGGGAGGGGCCTGGCAGGAGACAGTAGCTTGGTGGCTTCTGGCGTTGAACCTGGACTGCCGTTCACTAGCTGTGGCCCCGCGTTACTGAACAGCTTTAGGTTTCGTTTCCCTTATCTCTGAAATGGGAAATGGAACTGCTCCCTCGCACGTGAGCCTCCTCCCCCACCTGTCCTTGTGCGCTGGGCTCGTGGTAAGTCCTTACTGATCCCGCGTTTCTTCCATGAATTCTTCCAGCCGTGACAGAGACAGCACTCCTCACCCCATCCCCACCCCCTGCTTTTCCTTGACTAACAGAGTCCCAGCTTTATTTTGGGGGCAGCAATGTGCCAGCTAAGAAACTACATTTTCCAGATCCCAGATAGGATGAACTACAGGCATGGCCGAGGAGATGTCAATGACAGTCCCTAGGAGGGGCTTCTAAGAACGCACTTAAAAAAAAAAAAAAAGTTTTTATTGATTTTTAGAGAGAGAGGAAGGGAGAGGGAGAGAGAGATGGAAACATCAATGAGAGAAATACTGATCAGCTACCTCCTGCACGCCCCCCACCAGGGATTGCACCCTAAACCTGGGCATGTGCCCTGACTGGAATCGAACTGGTGACCTCTTGGTGCATGGGACGATGCTCAACCAACTGAGAGAATGCTCTTTTTATTTTATTTTGTTATTATTATTTTTTTATCCTTACCCGAGGACATTTTTCCATTTTTTTGTTCAGATAGAGTGGGAGGGAGAGAAAGAGAGAGAAACATCGATGTGAAAGGGACACATCCATCGAGTGGTTGCCACCCGCAGGACCCAGCCAGGGCCGGGGACAAACTGCAACCGAGGTACATGCCCTTAGCGGGGACTGAACCCGGGTCTCTCCGGACCACAGGCCTACACTCTACCACTGAGCCAAACCGGCCAGGGCTAGAGAATGCTCTTTTTTTTTTTTATCCTCACCCGAGGATATTTTTCCATTTTTTGTACAGATAGAGTGGGAGGGAGAGAGAGGAAGGGAGAGAGAGAGAGAGAAACATCGACGTGAAGGGACACATCGAGTGGCTGCCACCCGCACAACCAACCAGGGCCGGGGACAAACTGCAACCGAAGTACGTGCCCTTAGCGGGAACCGAACCCGGGACTCTCAGGACCACAGGCCGACGCTCTAACCGCTGAGCCAAACTGGCCAGGGCGAGAATGCTCTTTTTAAATAGCTGACTCCACTGTGCCCTTTGTTCCTTACTCTCATTCCCCTTTCTCTTGTCTGGAGTCACAGTGGCTGTGTCCACCTTGAAGATGGAAGTCGCATCCTGAGTACGGCAGAGCAAAGAGCGGCCGGAGCCTGGGACGCTGGAGGCACGGCCCAGCGGATGTCAGGATGTATGTTTCACGAGGGAAGAAAGCCAGGTAGGATTTCTGTGACACGTAGCACAGTGCGATCCCGTGTCTGGATGTGTGTGTGGATGGCTTTGCCCCCTTCTTGGAGCTCTGTCTAGTCACACATATGGTCACAAAAGTAGCTTAACAATCTTTTTGGAACCCTGTGTGTGAGGAGCAGAAAGTTCTGATTCACGTAGGGTGTCTGCACCCCAAAGCTGATGAGGTCTTGCACTCACCTGGTACTCACCGAATGTGGGGAATGAAAGGCAGATCAATGGGGATTGCAAAGCAAACACCGTTTGCGGGACTGTAGGGTTTGCTGGCCTCACATTGTGATGGGGAATGGATGAGCGGGGCCAGCAGACCTCCAACCCACCTCTGGTTTGGGGAAAACTCACTCCATTCTGTTCATAAGGGTATGGGTTCTAGACCAAGTAATGAGTCCTACTTTGGGGAGCATAGTCATTTCTTCACATATCCACATGCTGCATCCCCGACAAGCTCAAATTTGCAATTAAATGAAAAGTTACTTCTGTGCACTTCCCACGTGCAAGTGGGGGGATGGGGAGAACTCGGGGAAGAAGACGACTCAGGCCTTGCCCTCAGGGAGCTGACAAGCTGGTTCAGGAAGGCACAAACATGTAATTCTCATACAAGGTGGGAGGTTGCAGAGAAGCCATCACAGAGGTAGAGAGGAAGGGGAAATACAATGTTGGAGATGATGGAAGGGAAGCTGCATCTGAACTGAGCTTTGGAGGATGAGTGGCATTTCTGCAGGGGGCAGGGTGGGGAGGGCTTGCCGGCCTGAAGGAGCAGTGGGAACAGGACACGGCAGAGGCACCAGGCATGGAGTGATTCCAAACGGTCACAGCCTAGTAGTGTTGGGAGCCTGAGGCAGTGAAACTCAGGCGCTGAGTATGGGAGGTGAAGCTATGATGGGATTTAAACAGAAAAATAATGATGGTCAGCATGCACCGGGTGTGTAATATGTGTCAGCCACTGTTCTAGTGCTTTCTGTGAATTAAGTCATGACAACCCCATAAGATAAGGACTATTATCCTGCCCATTTTACAGGTCGGGAAACTAAGCTTTCACCAAGGAAAAGTCTGTTTGACCAAATCAAACTTCTGAGAAGAGCCAGGATGCAGCCCTGTTAGGTTCCAGGGTTCACTCTCTGAGTCACTAATCTACAGTTAGGGAGTGGTCAGACCTTCTCTACTTCTGTGATGGCCTCTCTGCTGGTGGGTGTTTTAAACACCACTGTAAGGGGCATGGTGTCCTTGCACAGATCTGTGAAATGAGCAGGGGCCATCAGAGTTAGACTTGTGACTTTGATGCATCCCTCTGGGGGCTCCCTGGAGAAAGGCAAGAGCAGGGAGAGAGTAAGGTAGGGGACCCATTAGGAGGCGGAGTCCATGAGACACCTGAGGGCCTGGCCAGGAGCAGGGCCAAGGGAACAGAGGGGGTTAGAGCATCTCTGCAGAGACCAGCCAGGGCAGGTGCGTGTGAATCTCTCGGTGCATGTGGTGGGAACTGACTGCTACTGAGGGAGCGAGATGAAGACTTTAAAGAGATAAGAAAGGCCTGGAGGTGTGGCTCAGTGGTTGAGCATCGACTCATGCTCCAAGAGGTCACTGGTTCAATTCCCAGTCAGGACACATGCCCAGGTTGTGGGCCAAATCCCCAGTGGGGGGCATGCAGGAGGCGGCCAGTAGATGTTCTCTCTCATCAATGTTTCTATCTCTCTCCTTCTCCCTTCCTCTCTCTCTAAAATCAATAAAGGAAAAAGAGAGGGATGAGAAAAAAGGTGGGGGAGCTGGGAGGAGAAGGAAGGCTCTCAGGCTGGATCAAGCTCATCCTGAAGTCTATCCTAGAGGTGCACCACCTGCACGAGACCTGACGTGTAGGCAAGATGATTCACGGCAGCATTACAGGTGACAGCAAGGGACTGGGGCTAGATTCACAGTCTATCAGCAGGACACTTTAAATACATTTTTGGTGTATTCATACATCGAAATACGATGGTTTTTGTATAGTCTGTGGGATAAATATGGCTTTTGTGTTTTTAAAAATTAGGGGGGGAATGAATAATATTTTGTGATGTGTAAAAATCACATGAAATTCAAATTTCAGTGTCCATAGATAAGATTTTATTGGAACACTGCCATGTTCATTTGTTTATATCATCTATATCTGCTTTCCCACTACGATGACAGAGTTGAGCAGTGTGAGAGAGGCCTTCGGCCTACAAAGCCAGAAATATTTACTATCTGGCCCCTTATTAAAAAAGTTTGCCAACCCAATGTAGATTACCTCTGAAAAGCTGTACCAGAAATGAACCATGGCAACTGCTTCTAGAGAGGGGATGTCCACAGGACAGAATCAGAAAGGAGACTTCTTAATGTGTAACTTTTGTAATTTTTGAATTTTGAGTCATGTGAATGTTTAACCCTACCTTTAAGCTTAATTAAAAATTTAAAAGAAAAACTGGGCTCGATTTCCAATCCTGGACGAAGGAAGAGAAAGGAGAGAGGAAGAAAGGGTGGCTGGATTCTAGCCATTTGCCCCTGGGTCTGGGGGAGGTCATGGGCCTTCAAGCTAGGAGAGGTCGAGAGGTGAGTGTGGACTTGACCTCAGCCTTGCACTTGCTAAATGACCCAGAACCGCTGCCCTTCCCTGTGGGTGAGGGGTCACTGCTGCTCACACGCTAGAGGTCCTGTCCCAGAAAGGGACCCGAATACTGGCCTCCATGTCCCTGCCTGCCAGGGGAACAAGGGAAACCCAGACTGTGAACCCACGAGTGAACCCAGACTGTGGACTCACAAGTAGCTGATTAACTAAAAGCAGAACAGATAGGGAAAGTGGAACGATGGAAGGACATGAAGATTCCGGACAGCGGGTCCGTGTCCCGCCTAGCCGCCAACTGTCCCTGTGATTCGAGATAGGTGATTTCCCCTTTGGGGCCCAAGCTCCACTCTTGTCAATGGCCCGGAGCAGACTGATGTCATCTAGCTGCCACTCTGTTGCCTCCTTCACCCACTCCCTGCTTGACCTATTGAGCATCCATTCAAGAGTTCACAGAGGCCCTCAATTGAAAAAAATGACAACAAATCAGTCAAAAGTAGCTAGTCTCACCTAGATGGTCTCTAGGACATGAGGTTCTGTCACTCCACAGCTCTGAGAGCCTCCCCACCTCCCCTGATACCAGCCTTTCAGGAAGGGAAGTCAATGGAACACCATTCTGTCACTGACTGAGCAATGGGGACACCACAATCCTGGGTGATAGCAGATCTGTGGCAGGCAGGAAGGGGGCATGCTGGAGGGCCCCTCTTGAGCAAGTCCAGTCCAAGTGCTGGAAATAGCTGGACCAGCTACAGCCCCAGAGGAGTCATCCCTGGGGAAGTCCTGTGGGGTGGGGGTGGGGGGTTGAAGGTCTTTCCACCTGAGCAAATTGTGTAGCGGCGACTTCCTGGCCCTCATGATCAGGAACAGCCAAACCAGAGGCCAGCCAGCACCCCGAGAGCGCTTGGGTGTACAGCCCATGCGTGTCCTCTCAGCTCCCTCAGCCTGGAAGCACCCCCCCCCCCATGTCTCATTTATGACCCAGCTCAAAACTTTCCTTGTGAACACAGGAGCCAACTCAAAGGGGTTCCCTCCTGATGGCCAAATTTGCGATCATTTAAGCAACAAAATAAATAATGATCACAATAGATTATCACTTATAGTATAAGGATAAAATAAGAAAAAAAGAGTCTATACTGAAACAAACAAATATTTGAATAAATAAATAAGGGAGAAGGCACAGCTCTTTCTTACAACAGAACTCCAATGAATAAATGTTAGAAGGAAATAGAAAACCACCATTTGACAAATTTGAGCAAGACTCCTCAATGGAAACAAACATTGGTGGGTGAAAACATGATTAAAAAAGGGAAGTCTATATAATCTCGAAGTATTGCCCTATGAGGTGCTCATTACTTGCAAAGGGGGGAAATAGTAACTTTACAGTGGAAGAACCTGGCAGACACCACCTTACCCAGGTGAATAGAACAAGTAATACAACATACAGGCTCTGTGTACCACCTGATATGATGCATTGAGGGCACAACATCACGGGGGTGTTCTGGTCAAAATGCACAGCCTGAGGAAATGCCAGCCAAACCCAAACCGAGAGACATTCTACAAAATAACTGTCTAGTTCTCTTCAAAAGTATGAAGGTCGTGAAATAGTAAGATTCAGGAATTATCGCAGACTAGAGGGAACTAAGAAAATCTGACAACTAAATGCCACATGTGATCCTGGATTGGCTCCTGGCCCAGATGAAGACATCAGTGGAGCAAGTGATGAAATCTGAATGAGGTTTGTAGCTAAGGTCAGTTTCCTGGTTTTGATGACTGTACTGTAAATTTGTAGGATGTTAACATTTGGGGAAACTAGGCGAAGGGTATTCGGGAATTCTCTGTACTGTTTTTGCAAGATTTATGTAAGTCTAAAATTATTTTGAAAAACAGAACAAAAACCTTTCCTCTTTTGTCCAACTTCCCCAGTCACTCCTGTGGGCAGCTACCTCACACATTGTATTGTCATTGTGACTTTACGTCTCTCTCCCTCAGGCTCCGAGTTCTAGGACAGGGACTCTGACTCTTTCACCTGCTTTTCCCTTATTTTATAAATCTCACTTGGATGGAAGCTGGCCTCTGTCCTCCTCTTCAAGAAACTCCCCATGGACTCCCTTCATTCTCCCACTGTAAGAAACACCCCTGTTCTTTCATTTGCTCAGACCGAAATCCTAGAGGTCATCTTCGATCTCTGCTCAGCCTCCCTCCTCGGAATTCCCATGTGCCCCCAAAGAGAGCAATCTGGCACTGGGGAGATTTTGACCATAAAAACCTTGGCCAGTGATTAGCCCGGGTGGGCCTTGGGGTTTCACGTGCTTCTGGCTGATTGAGGAGAAGAAAAAGGAGGATCTAACTCCTCAGACTCTTTCTGAACCCCCAGTGTGAGGCATGAGACTTCCAGATGATTCAACAGGGCCAGTTTCCTTGGAATCAGCCCTCTGGCTGTGTTGCAACAGGCATACTCAGCCACCCCCAGAAAAGCTGACCCACCACTCAACATGCTTCCTGATTTAACACCTATATATAGCCATACTTATTGACCTTTGTATATATTATGTATTTAAAAACCAATAAGGCTAAAAATACTCTTACCCCATACCTCATTTCTTTGTTTTCTGTGGGTTCCTGTTCTCACTTTACAGCTCAGGAGACTGGAAACTGCTGTCCGAATGGAGCGACCTCTGGCCTTGGGCAGCTGGGGGACCAGAGCACAGGCTTCGTCTGGGAAACCGGGAGAAACAGGCCCGGCCGCAGCTCTGAAGTCAATGTGCTGTGAGGTCGTGTGACAGTCTCCTCCCTGCAAGGCCTCAGTGTCCTTCAACTGAAGGAGAAATTGAACTGGATGATCTAAAGTGTTTCTTTGGCTAAATGCAATGGCATTCATGTGAAAAGTTGACACAGACCCTCCCGAGCCACTGACTCCTGTTCATTCATTCATTCATTCATTCATTCATTCATTCATTTAGAAAATATTTATTGAGTGCTTACTATGTGTCCAATAAAAACCTCTACCCTTAGGGAACTTACATTCCAGTTAGCGAAGACAAATAATGAACAAAACGAATAAATAAAATATATAGTATATTTGATGGTGATAAGCATTGAGGAGAAAGATAAAGTAAAGTGGGGCCAGAAGAGGGAGAAGATGGGGGGCAAAGACCGTTCTGTGCCTGAGGAGGGAGGGAGAGAAAGGAATCCCCCACCTTGCCTTTTCCAGCCACACTTACTCCTTAGAATCCACCCAAGCCTTGACTCAGGGGACACAAGAAATGAGGGTGGACTTCCGGTCAAGATGGCGGCGTAGGTAACCGCGGTATCACCTCCTCCCACAACCACATCAAAATTACAACTAAACTACAGCACAACCATCGTTCAGAACCGCCTGAAATCGAGCTGAATGGAAGTCCTACAACTACGAAGTTAAAGCAGCAGCCACATCCAGACTGGTAGGAGGGGCGGAGGTGCAGTTGGGCTGGTCCCACACCCACGTGTGATGGATAAAAATCAGGAGGGACAACTTGGCTGGGAAGGTCCTCCCTGAGGACTGAGGGGTCCCCATCCCACATCAGGCCCCCAGCTCAGGGTCCCAGTACCTGGAAGAGAATCCCCATAACTTCTGGCTGGAAAAACCAGCGGGAACTGAGGCTCAGGGAGGCTGAGGCTTCTGGAGCCCCAGGCAGCTCCTCTTAAAGGACCCGCACACAGATTTATGCTGACTTGCTCCCTCTAAGCTCGGAGGGGAGGCAGCTTGAAAGGTACAGAGACATAGGGAAAAACTGAGCTGTCTGGCCTTGGGACAAGGGCTGGAGAGGCAGCTTTCTCTCAGATAGACATGCTGGCAGAGACCTCTGTTCCTTTGGTGAGCCCTTCCATGGGCTGGCAGACAGCCACCATATCTGGGACTCCAGCAGCCTGGCTCACACTGTTTGTCCTGCCCTCATGATTCTTTGAGGCCCTGCCCACCCAACTTTCAGGCCCACCCAAGCTGTTTCCAAACGCTTTATCATAGGATTAGCCTGTCTTGGATCCTGCTTCAGAGTTTCCTAAAATCTCTCAAACAAGCAGCATCTGCTCACAGTAGCCCCATACCTCTCATTAAGTGGCCCTAGGCCTGGCACTAGCAGTCGCCAGCCTTGGTTCACAACTTGGCTTTTTCTGGGCACCTCCAAGCCTAGCACAAGAAACAGCCATTGGCAGATCACTTTGTAGCTTATGTTGGGGGGCCCCAGATAGAACACAGGCAGTGGCTGACCTTGCCCCAGAGCCAGCACACCCGGTGGACAGCTTCAGACCACATTGAAGCACCACCACCCAACCACCTCCCCAAGTGATACACTCAATGAGTGGACTCAGTGGGTACCAGAGCCCTGCTGAAGTAAGTCTTGCTCTGTGTGGTGGGCCCCTACACTGTTGATCCTCCAAAGGAGTCAGAGACCAGTGGTCAGTGGGCACAGCCAGTCCTTGCAGCTGATAAGCCTGGGTAAATCCTTCCCATTATTGTGCCAACAGCAATCAAGACTCAATTAAGATAGAAAGGTGTAAGTCCACATGAGGGGTGCACCTTGAGGGCCCAGCTGGGGTGATCAGGGAGGCTATGCCACTGGATCCTACAGGACACCTACAACAATAGGCCACCCTATGAAGCCTAGGAGACATAGCAACTCTGTCCAATACATAGAAACAATCACGGGAAAGCAGTCAAAATGAGGAGACAAAGAAACATGTCCCAAATGAAAGAAAAGAACAAAACTTCAGGAAAAGAACTAAACAAAATGGAGATAAGCAATCAATCAGATACAGAGTTCCAAAGATTGGTTATGATTGCTCAAGGAACTTAGTGACACATTCAAGGAACTTAGTGAGACCTTCACGGAACTTAAGGAGACCTCCAAGGAACTTAGTGAGAACATCAACAACATAAAAAAGGACCAGTCAGAAATGAAGGATGCACTAACTGAAATAATGAATAATTTACAGGGAATCAATTGTAGAGTAGGTAAAGCCAAGAAGCAAACCATCAATTTGGACTATAAGGAAGCAAAAAACACCCAATCAGAACAGCAAAAAGAAAAAAGAATCCAAAAAAATTGAGGATAGTGTAAGGAGCCTCTGGGACAACTTCAAGTGTGCCAACATTCGTATCATAGGGGTGCCAAAAGAAGAGAAAGAGCAAGAAATTGAAAACCTATTTGAAATAATAATGACAGAAAACTTCCCTAACTTGGTGAAGGAAACAGACACACAAGTCCAAGAAGCACAGAAAATCCCAAACAAGATGGACCCAAAGAGGTCCACACCAAGCCTCCTCCTCATCAAAATGCCAAAGGTTAAAAGCAGCAAGAGAAAAGCAGTTTGTTACCTACAAAGGAGTTCCCATAAGACTGTCAGCTGATTTCTCAAAGGGAACTTTTCAGGCTAGAAAGGAGTGGCAAGAGATATTCAAGGTGATGAAAAGCAATGACCTACAACCAAGATTACTTTATTCTGCAAAGCTATCATTTAGAATCGATGGACATATGAAGAGTTTCCCAGACAAGAAAAAGCTAAAGGAGTTCACCACCACCAAACCAGTATTATATAAAATGTTGAAGGGTCTTCTTGAAGGAGAAGAAGAACAAAAATATGAACAATAAAATGGCAATTAATACATATCTATCAACAACTGAATCTACAAACAAAATGAGCAAGCAGAACAGAAACAGACTCATAGATTTAGAGAACTTTTTGTTGCTTGCCAGATGGGTGGGGGCTGGAGGGATGGGTGAAAAAAGATGAAGGGATTAAGAAGTACGAATTGGTTGTTAGACTGATGAACCTCAAATGGAAGGGGGAAGGGAGAGCAGGATAAGATAAACCAAAGAACTTCTGTGCGTATGTGCGTAACCAATAAACGTCGACACTGGTTGGGGAAGACAGGAGGGGGTGGGATTGGGGAGGAGGGGGTCAATGGGAGAAATAGGGGGGACATCTGTAATACATTCAACAATAAAGATGAGTTAAAAAAAATAAATTAGGGTGATAGGAAACCAGGTCACAGAAAGAAAAGAAATCCTACAGTCTCTGCATATATATAATTTAAATCAGGTGAAATGGCAAAGAAAAGAAGCTCTTTGGACTTAAAGGTGAGCTTGTGTTCCTACTGACTCCATACTCAGAGGACCAGCTGGGATATGCAAACACATCTCTTCCTTCCAGGAACCTTGTGGGGACATCGTGAGGAAGTGTGTGTTTGTGGCAGAAACTACTCTGAATTCACTAGCCTGTTTCCCTTTCCTCCTGGGCTCACAGCTTCCTTCATTTCCAGCCCTCGCCCCTCCCCATCCTGCTGAGTTCTGGCCCACGGAACATGGGGGCGGGGGTGGCCACTCCTCGGCCTGGCCCACAGCTGCCTCCCATGCGATCCTTTCTTTGTCCCCCACCTCCATCTGCACAGGATGTCATTGTCTTAGGGGACCTGAAAGTTCTGAATGAAGAGGGGAGCATCTCCTCAGCCTGGGCTCCTAAATGACAGGGTCCCCTCCCCAACCAGGAATACCTACCTCACTGGACAGTAACCTAAGTAAGATTATTATGGTAAGCCACTGAAACATGGGGTCTGAGCATTATCTTAAGAAAAAATTTTTTTCTTTATTGCTTTTAGAAAGAGAAGAAGGGAGAGGGAGAGAGAGAAACATCGATGAGAGAGAACATCACTTGGCCGCCTCCCGCATATTCCCACTGGGGATCGGGCCTACAACGTGGGCATGTGCCCTGACTGGAATCGAACTGGCAACCTCTTGGTGCATGGGTCAATGCTCAACCACTGAGCCACACTGGCCAGGCCTGAGCATTATCTTTCCTAATAGACCACGGAGAAGCTTTGTGAGGACCATAAGATGTTGTAAGGTATTTTGCCCTATTTGTATTTTTAAATCCCAGATTTTCTAGACTGTGAAGGGGCCATTTGGAAGGGCCAGAAAGGCTAGCAGATGTTGGTTTGGGTTGTGCTAGGGCCAAGGAGAGTTCCCAACACACCAGTCCCTAGCAGAGACTTAACCAGCCATCTCTCTGAGCAAGTCTGAGCCTGAGTCCAGGGACCACTCAAAGTAAAGCCCTCCCTCATTGTACAGATAAGGTCACAGAAAGAAAGTCACATGTTACTCCCTTGGTGCTGTGTGCACAGTGGCAACACTCATCAGTGTCAAGGTGGACAAATTACTGTGGTAGATTGTTAGTGATGGCTCCTGATCAATATGTCTCTGTTTCCACACCCCTGTGCAGTCCCTGTCCACACTGGCTCTGGGCTTAAGCACTGATCTGCTTTGGCCAATGGAACATCAGCAAAGGTGATGCAGGCAGAGGCTTGAACCACTTATGCTCCGGAGCTTGCTCTCTCCTGCTGCTGGGCCCCCTTCTGCTATCAGGAAGTGGGTTAGCCTCCTGGAAGATGAGACAGCAGGAGCAAAGACAGTCCTTATGCTGAGCTCCCCCGGACCAGTGGTTCTCGGTCAGAGGACAACAAGTTTGCCCTCCAGGGCACATTTGCCAATGTTGAGATAGTTTTGGTTGTCCTAATTGGGAGGAAGGGGTGCTCTACTGGAATCGAGTGGAAAGAAGCTAGAGATGCTGCTAAACATCTTACAATGCACACGACAGTCCCCTTCAATAAAGAATTTTCCGGTCCCACATATCAGTGGTGCCGAGGTTTAGAAAGCCTACCCTCAACCAATCAGCCCCCAGGTGATCGCCATGCATTACCCCAGGTGAGACCAACAGAAGAATGTCTGGTTGGTCCCAGCCTAGACTGCTGGCCCACAGAATTGTGAGCAATAAGGTAGTGATGGTGTTGAGCCATTGCATTTGGGGATGGATTTTCATGTGGCAAAGGCTGATCCAGGACACTTGGCTAACGGTGGTCCACTGCTGTGTGCATTTGCACATGTCCTCACTCTGTAACAGGAATGCAGGGGTGGCTGGATCCTCAGGGGTGGGCTCTCCATCTTGTGGGCATTACCCAGCGTGGAGCTGTTTACTACACTCACCCCCATACCTCCATTAAGGCCAGTTGACATTTAAAGTATTCGGTAAGTATTCATTCAGATAATCCTTACAACAACCCCATAAAGTGTTGCCCTCATTTTACAAACAAAGAGAAACCGAGGCTCAGATTAATTGTAAAGGGTCACATGATTACTAAGTAAGGCCAGAATTTGGACATCTGGCCCTGAGTCCTTGACCAACACTCCATGCTGTCTCCTATCAGTGACCCTGCTTCTTGGCTTCACCATGTGCTCTGTCCCCTCATGGCCCAGCTGCCCCTTCCCTTGCCCACTGGGATGGCGGGCCACTGCTGCTCCCAGGGGGCCACAGATGTGCCTCTCTTGTAGCACATTGTGCCTTGAAACGGGACTCCCCGGGAGGCCGAGCGTGTGCCACAGTTCCTGGGGTCAGAACCCAACCCCCAAGCCCAGCTCCGATACTTACTTGTTGTGGAATCAGGAGCATATTTCCCAGCTTCTTGGAGCCTCAGTTTCTTACTGCAAAGTGGGGCCGTGGCAAATTGCAGAACACAGGTCTAAACATTGGTGATACGAGGTGCCCCTCCAAGAACTCACAGTGTGAGGGGGAAGGGAAACACTCAAGAAACACAGTAAGAAAGGGGTTCGACGTGACCTCACAAGGCACTTGTAAGGATTAAATGGATAATGATTTAAAAGAGTCTGGTGGTGGACTGGTAGATGCTCAGTAGATAGTAGTGGAGCCTTGATTCCAGGCTGTAGCGGTTGATTTCTGAGTTCATGGCTACGACCTTGCTCTCTTTCTGGAGTCTCAGGTCGGGGAGCAGGACGAGGGGACCCAGTAAGGTAACAGTGGCTTTGAAGACCTCTGGGAAATAAAGTGTTGATTTTCTTCAGGAAAAAGAGTGATACTTCTGGAACTTGAGCATTTTTTTTTTTTTAATCCTCACCCAAGGATATTTTTCCATTTATCTTCAGATAGAGTGGGAGGGAGGGAAGGAGAAAGAGAGAGAGAGAGAGAGAGAGAGAGAGAGAGAGAGAGACACACACTGATTGGTTGCCTCCCACACATCCCTGACCAGGGCCGGGGAGGAACTGCAACCGAGGTCCGTGCCCTTGACCAGAATCCAACCCGAGACTCTGGTCCACAGGCCGATGCTCTAAGAGCTGAGCCAAACCGCCAGGGCTGGAACTTGAGCTCCTTCCTCACTCTCTGATTAGTTATACTCCTCCTGCCATTATAACGTACTGGTTCCCAGCCCACACCTGGAACTGGATGCATGGGTTCAAGTTCCCTGGGCAAGTGCTTCACTTCTCTGGGTCCCAGTCTGTCCTCTGTCATATGGGGATGATAACTGACCCGACCTCATGAGGTCATTGTGAGGATTAAATCAGTTAAAGTAAAGGGCACACGCATGCCTTGCTATCAAAGCGTTATCCTCGCTCTGCCGGCCCCGCCCACAGGGGGTTCTCTGAAGTCTAGGAGTTCTGGCTGGCAGACGACTGCACGCTCCCCACTCAGGCTGAAGGTTATTTGTGCTGACTTTGAGGGGCCATGGAACTCCCCCTCCTACCTTTCAGGGAGTCGTTACCTTATTCTCTGTTATCGTTCTTGTTCATTTAAAATACAAAGGGAATTTATAATCACTGTACAAAAATTGGAATATACAGATAAGCATGAAGAAATTAAAATCACTTCAAATCCCACCATTCAGAGAACTATGGTTAACTATGGCTTTAGAGTATCTTTCCAGACTTTTCTCCATTCAGTATATTTGCTTAAATAAATGTGTGTATATATTCAGGCCCAGGGTCAGCATGCCCAGCCTCAGGCCCTCCTCCGAGGCCCTGCTAGGTGTGTGGGCGCTGGAGCACTGTTGGCAGCTCCGGGCCCAGGACCCAGGCAGGTCAGGGGCAGGACCTTCTGCCTGGCACCAGTGTGCTCCGCCCCCAGCTGGGCCCCAGCTGCCTCCTCCCAGCTCTGCTCGGAATCCCCATCTCGGAGCTGCTTTGATCCCTTCCTTCCACGGAGGCAACGGGTTGTGTGGGCCGATTGTGTCCGCAGGAAAACCCACCAGCAGGCCCCGAGGAATGAATTGGGCCTTTATGTGAAAGTAGCTCTCAGCTGCACCCCGGCTCCTCCTAACCCACGCTGAAGGCTGACCGTGACATTGCTAATAACCAGGATATTGAAGGGACAGGGCGGGAGCCCGCAGAATAGACGCAGCATAACAACAGCTGGAGAACTTACTGGCAAGCATAAGGGGTGACATTTACCCCGGCTTTCTCGACCCCTCCCACGCCCGGGGGCAGTGCAGTGGCCTTCACTCTCTGCCTTGGAATCCCGCAGAAACCTATAAACCATAAGGGCTATAACTTTTGAGCATATCTTTTGTGCCCAACTCTTCACAGAAATTATGTTTAATTGTCACCTGAGTTTTACAAGGCAGGTAAGAAAACTAGGCTGGGGAAGGCAGCGGATCGAGGGCTTGACCCAGACTCTGCTCTCAGTAAAGAACAGAGGTTTAAGCACAAGTAATGGACTCTAGAGCCCATAATCCTTTTTTTTAATCCTCACCTGAGGACATTTTTGCATTTATCTTCAGATAGAGTGGGAGGGAGAGAGAGAGAGAAACATCGATGTGAAAGGGACACATCGAGTGGCTGCCACCCACACGACCCCAACCGGGGCCGGGGACAAACTGCAACCGAGGTACGTGCCCTTAGCGGGAACCGAACCCGGGTCTCTCTGGACTGCAGGTTGATACTCTAACCGCTGAGCCAAACCAGCCAGGGCAATGTTTATGTTATTAAAGTGCCCTATGCCTATAATTAAAAATCAAATGGGGCTAACAGACACAGTAAATACCAGCGGCCCACAGCCCAACCCTCTCTACTCCTCTTCTTTGCTCCCCAGAAGCAACCAACTCAGCAAGAGCTGGTTTCTGCTCTTTACTCTAGATTTCATTTCTTATACATTTTCCCCTTGAATAAACAATCAAATAGTCCCTCTACCCTCTTTCCCATTTCTTAATTCCTTCTACTTACTGCCTTTCCCTCATTTCCTTTAACAGATCTAACAAAGCCCGGCAATGATTTCCCCACCGCTCACCAGGCCAGTTCATCTTGCCCTCCCTTCTCCCGGCTCCCCACTGCTTCAGGGGGGCTGGCTTCCCGCTGGCGGCGAGACTTCGCTTTGTCTCTCCCTTTGCTGGAGCCCCTGCTCCTGGATGCCATGGCTCCATCCTTCATGATGAGCATGGTTTTTGAGTCCTGCATGTCTGAAAATGTTTTCAGTTTCCCTGCACGTCTGATGGATCATTTGGTGAGAATCCATAAATTAAAACAGATAGAACACCAGGAAAGTGCCTGGCACGTCACACATCGTCACTGTTAGGTGGAGGCCCCAAGCATAGCTTGGCTCTGACAGGGCCACTGTGATGGACAACACTGCCCGTTAGGTACAGGGGCGTTTCCACCATGCAGAGGGGACAGACAGCAGGGTTCTGAGTCACTGTGTCTGTTCTCCAGGTCCTATCTGCACAGCTGTGCTTCTTAACCTATGTTCCACAGGCCAGCCTCAGGGGACAGGAACTGCCGGATATTGCAGGGAGCACATGGGAGTGTGTGCATTTTTCTGGGTCTAGAGTTTACAGCTTTCGTCGAATCCTCAGAGAGGTCATTACTGCCCGAATAGTGAACATCTCAGCTCTAGAAGCTCTCCTGCCCTTCCAACATATGTGCTTCCAATGTGCTTTGGGTTGAGAAATACAATTGTTTATCATGTTAGAATTAATATTAAAGTAGGTCAACGGGACCTGCAAAAAAGCCTGATGGGCGGTCCTGCTGGGGAGAGGGGTAAGCTTCACAGTGAATGAATGACGCTATGGATTCCCTTTTGGTTGCCCAGTGGCCAGGTTTTGCGTCCTGGCTGGCCTAGCTGTTTGCAAAATTTGGATGACTAGGTATCTGACCATCAGTGAAGTAAGCTGGTTTTCACTTTGCTCATGCGATGGGCATTTTAATGGCGGTCAGGCAGCCCACGTGTTCTGAGCTGTGTGGACGCTCCCTCCTAACCTCTGCGTTGGGTGTATCAAAGAAATTCCGCACGCTGCACCCAGCAGCAGACAGGGAAGGGCTGGCCTCATCTGGCGACTCGCAGTGATATCTGTTTAAGGAAATCACCTGCTATTCCTTGGCGAGTATTTTCTCACACTGGTTTTCTAATACAGGCCCATTTATGACCAAAAGAGCCAACTTTTAAGGCTGGAGCCTTTGCTCATGAACATGCTGTTCTATCATTTTTAAGGGAAAGAAACAAACGCAGCAGAGCTGCAATGTGTCATCTAAATCTTCAGTTAATTATTTATCATTTTCCTCTTACGACTCAAAGGCGGAGAGAAGAGGGTTCACCCAAGTTCTGTGAAGTATTTGACTGACCGGGTCCTGAGAAGTGTAGCACAAAACTCTTGACAAGGGGCCAGGGAGTGTGACCTGGAGCCTGGCTCAAAGTATCCTGGGTAATTCTGTGGCAAACAGAGAGAGATTCTGGAACCTGTTGCGCCCAGTGCAAGGACCATGCAAATGCACCACAGGGCACCATTTTTCCCCAGTAGGGGGCGCCCTCCCTTTCCTCCCCTGGCCCTCACTCACCCTCACCACTGGTTAATGCTGACCCTGGGGCAAGACACTGGGCAGGTATCCAGGCACGGGGCACTCAGGGGCCAGGGTTCCCAAGTTAAGCCTGACTCTGAAGAAGGCCCTTCCTCCATGCCTCTCAGCACAGGGATTTGGTGACTCACTCTGAATAAGGCCTCATAAATTTCCTCTTAATAACACTTGTCACTGAACCATTCCAAGAATTTGGCATTGCAGATCTGGCTGGAGGCAGCGGGGCCGATAGGTAATCCTTTGTTAATAAACTGTTTCCCACCAAGGGCTGAGTCAACTTTTTAGAGGGCCGAGGACCATTAAATCAATGTCACACATTCCTGTGGAACTGGAATGATTATACCCATTTTACAGATGAGGGAAGGAGTGACTCAGCCCCTCAGGCCCTCCTGGGACGGACGCTGCCTCTCAATACCCCCAGCAGGTGACGCTTGGGAGGAGCCTTGGCGGCAGTCAGCTGGAGTCTGACTTTTGACTACATCACTTCATCACTTCCAAGCTGGACCACCTTAGGCAGGGTTCTTAATCTCTCTAGCCTCTCCTTCCATCATCTGTGAAATGGGGATAATGCTTAACTCGTGAGGCTTTTGTAGATTCGGGGAGGTGCTTAAAGAGCTCCCCACATGGAGCCGGAGGGAGGAGAGCCCCTAAGTGCAGCTGTTAGCCTGACCCTTCACTCGGCTTCCTGTTGTCCCCTCCTTTGGCACTCTGTCCTCCTGCATTCTTCCCTTCTGAATAAGAAAGGTGGCCACTGCTACATTACGTCACTTCCTCTCAACTAGCATTTCAGGGAGGAAGTGTTAGCCCTAGTTGACAGGGGTAGGAACTGAGGCTGGGAGAGTTTGAGTGATTTCTCCAAGGCCACCACTAGGGGCGTGACAAGCACTGAATTCATTCTCCAACACAACAGCTCCCGGGGGAAGCCCATGGTCAAGGACCAGCTGCCAGCAGGCAGTTCAGATGTGGCCAGGAGTTCTGTCACTGCATTCTTCCCAGGCACTTGACTCGCTGGACTCTGGGCAGTGGCCAAGGAGGTGTGAATGAGAAGGCAGAAAGAGGACTTCCTTTGGAGGTTGCGGTGAGGCAACCAAGCTGTCACTGACTCACCCTCGCTAGGTGCCCTCCATGCTGACATGTGCGTCTCCTTAGTCCACACACACTCCTGTGAACCAGGCCTGGTGCATCCTGACTGCACAGAGGAAACTGAGGCACAGAGAAGCCAGGTCACTTGCCCCAGTCACTGGGTGTCCAACTATTGTTCATTTCCCACCTACTGTTGCCCATCAGTGTGGCATCAAGTTTAGCCAGAGCAGTCAGTTTTGGAAAGCACATCCAAGCTAAGTGACGTCACCCACCACCAGGGGCACAGCTGGGGGGCTCTGAGTTCCTTTGGGAGCCTCCCAGGCCTCTTGCTGAGCATCTCTGAGTTTCTGTGTGTGGGGGGGTGGAGGAGGGGTCAGTGAGGGGCATCTCTTGCTGATTCCATGCATCAGGGGCGGAAACAAAAGTGGCATTAGCCTCCTTAGAACTGCCCACCTCAAAGCTACTGTGTGTCTGCAATGGAGCTGGACTTCAGCAAAGAGCAAGCAGGCCCTGGAGCCCTCAGGGTCGTCTGTGTCCCCTGCACTAAACGTGCCCCCACCCCACCTCACCCCATGAGGCTGGGAGCAATCTTCCTGACAGCAGCTCTGCCTCATTCCCCCCTGTATCCCCATCACCCAGAATAGTGCCGGGCCCTACACAAACATTTGACAACTGACAGACAGGTGATGGAATGACTGATGAAAACCCACCAGCCCATTGATAAGCAGAAGCCAGTGTGGCAGGAATTCGCTGGGCTGTTGAAGGTGGGGTCCAGATGGCTCCCCAGACGGCTTGTGAGAGGTGAGGTGAGGACAGAGCAAGCAGGCTGGACACAAGGAACCTGTAATGGACCCCAGAGAGGCCAACAGGCTGGCCAGGGGGGCCGCAGTTGGGCAGTCTGAGGGTGCCCGCCCACATGCCAGGCCTGAGCCATATGATGTCAGGGTTTCTGTCCCCAGCACTGCCTCCTTGGCCATCAGCGATATGGTCAGACCTCCACGAGAAGGGGATGCGGGGTTATGAAAATTGTCTGCACTGTGATTACAGACCTAGGCTGGCATGGCCTTCTCTCTGCCTGCTGTGTTTTTTCTCCCTGGTTGACCTTGGGACTGTCCCTCTAACAAGGGCTGTTCGCTCATGGCTTCGCTGGCTGGCAAAGAGGCTGTAGATAGGTGTGTAGGCCTGTCCCCCAACTCCACCCCAGCACAGCTGAAGGTGCAAACTCTGCCAAGATGCCACATCCCTCAGATACCTCCTCCTGTCCCCCAACTCCACCCCAGCACAGCTGAAGGTGCTAACTCTGCCAAGATGCCACATCCCTCAGATACCTCCTCTAGGGCAGACTTTCCACACCCCAGCTCAGGGCACTGAGCCTCTCCCAGGTCAGGACCCCGGGCTTCTCCCCCTAAATTCCATACTTCTTCCCGCCCGCCCTCCCAGCCCCAGAAGCCTGGCTTCCCCGTGGAGCAGTCCCTGACACAGAAAAGGAAATAATTAGCACCTTCGCCAATTTAATTCTCTCCATTCACAGCTCTATGAAAACAATTAGCCAGCACCCAGAGCCGGGGCTCCTCTAACAGCCAGGCCAGGGGGATGGAGCCTCGGGAATTGTGGGACCTCAGGCTGGTTAAGTGGAAGATGCTCTGGGGGAAACAGTCCCTGCGTTCCTGCTGCTCTGAACACGTCCAGCAGGCACAGGAGCAGCCTGGAAAGGTGGAGAACGCACGGAGGGGTGGGAATGACGGCGACGGTTACAGGGCTGGGACATGAGACGGATGTGAGACGAAAGGTAAAGGCAATGGAAGTATTTAGCCTGAAGGAGAAAAAGGAATGAGGAATGAGGGGCTGGCGGCTGGCTCATCCCTTCCTGTGTTGTGAAAAGAACACTCCCTCTTGGGCCCCCTCCTCTAAGCCGGTGTCTCTCATCCTCACTCCCCTTCTCTCATCCACCTTTTTTTATCCTCACCTGAGGACATTTTTGCATCTATCCTCAGATAGAGCGGGAGCTAGAAAGGCAGGAAGAGAGAGAGAGAAACATCGATGTGAGAGAGACCCTACCGGGGCTGGGGTTTAGGAATCAGACCTGAGGAGCTGGCCAGATCAGAGTCAGGGACCTATTCTGTGCCACTTCCTGAGTGGGCACTTGGATGATCATCCCCTATGACCAGGTTCTTCCCTGGTTTATTTTCTCCATAGCATCTTTGAACGTACCTGTTTTTAATTTTATCGAACTTACCTGTTTCTTCTCCTCACTTCCCTTCCTGCCTCAAAAATGTCAGCCCCATAACACAGGCTTTTCATCTGTATTATTCACAGCTTTATTCCCAGGGTCCAGAGTGGTGCCCGGCACACAGTATGTGCTCAGTCAAAACGTGTAGAAGCAACAAATGTCCGAATGCTATCCCATACCCCCCGCTGCTACACAGCTCAGGGTGGCTGGGCCAGTATCTACCACACATGGTCCCTTCTCCAATGGGGGAAGTCCAAGGAGGGATGCCCTCCCAAACCATGCACCGATTTTCATTGTCTTTTAAGTGATAATCCCAAAGCCGCTCTAGGGGGGAGAGGCAGGAACGTCACACGCACGCACCCTGATCTTCCCTGAAAACCCTGGGATGACGCACTAACCACTAGCTGCACGAGGAGGAAGCAGGACAGGATGATGCACAAGGCCAAGCAACCCGGCAGCCACAGAGAACTGGAGCCAGTTGAGAGGACATGGCATGACAGAGGCCTCGCCGCCTCCGGGGCGCTGCCGCCCAGCCAGCACTGTGACACACTGGTGCTTGCATCAGAGCGTGGCGCGGAGGAGTGGCCCACGCCCGGGCAAGGCTTCAGTCACTGCAGCGCCTGAGGAAGCCCGGTCAGCAGAGCGGGGCCAGCGGGGCACCCACCAATCACACACAGGGAGGGAAGACCAAAGAGCCGAGCCAGTGCCTGCGGGTCCTCTTGGAAACAAATGCAAGAAAATAAAAACCTGTGGATAGAAGCAGGTGTCCAGGTCTAGGCAGAGGTGCCAGGGAATTCTGTTAATGGGGTGGTCTGTTTACCCCCGAAGCTGCAACTCATAGGGCTTCTGTTAAACTTTGGCTCGTGGCCTGGGCCATGGGC
This sequence comes from Molossus molossus, assembly GCF_014108415.1. Lineage (NCBI taxonomy): Eukaryota > Metazoa > Chordata > Mammalia > Chiroptera > Molossidae > Molossus > Molossus molossus. The sequence goes on from NW_023425356.1 coordinate 37,497,600, forward strand.
AGAGCAAGGCTTTTAGAGACCTGTGTTCACATTCCAGCTGACCCTGCAAGCTGGGCGTTCCAGTCTGCAGAGGCCAGAGATCTAATGACACTGTCCTACTTAGCTTTGTGGCCTCGGGCAAGTCATCCATAAAAAGTGTATGTGGGTGAAAAGAGGGTTTATCTGCTTTGCTGACCTAACAGGGTTATTGGGGAAGAGCCTGGGGACCCATAATAAAGCATGGAGTGCACACAGGAAGGGGCTGTGCACAGAAAACAGCAGCAAACCACCTGCAGGCGGCCTTTCGTTACCAGTGGAAACCAACTGGCTTTTATGGCACACCCCTCATCTGCAGGACATGCCTTTTCAGACCTTTTACGGCACCCCTCTCACCTGCAGGGTATGCCTTTTCAGACCTGGGGTGCTTCTTAGTATCCCATGTAAGGCCCCTTAATGAACAACCTTGTGGAGATCCAGAGACACACAGCTCGTGTGGGTTATTCTGAATGATTACTTTAGGCAGATAAATGTATAGTCGGCTCATAATCACATAGCATCGCCCATTTTGTAAAACTCATACAAACTTAATCCTTAAAGAACACCAAAGGATAGGCATCATATGTGCCCATGTCCAGGCTCAGAGAGTTTCCCAAAGTCACACGGCCAATATGTATCAGGCCTCCGGCTGCAGGTTAGATTGGTGCCCGCTACGTAGACACGACTTTTCTCTTTCCAGAGTCCCCTCCTCCCCTTCTGTTTTCGGGTCTTCGGTTTGGGGGCCTACTTTTGTTATTGGCATTGCTTAACCACCTTCCCGGACAAATCTAAGCAAAATTCTCTTTCTGAAGAAGACAGCCTGGAATATAGAATTCTCTGTGAGAAAAGCTCATATCCAAGAGCTGAGTCTGAGCAACTTCCTCAGTGGTGCTTTTCCACTGGACACAGCATGGAAGGGCTCCTGACCCGGTGTGGCCCACAGGTGTCCTGAGGACCTGTAATCCGGAGTAAGGCAGACATGACTACTCCAACATCTACAGTCACCTGAGAAGGTGGTTACAGTACATCTCCTGGATAAGAGATGACGGACACTCCCTCCTTAAACTAAGTACAGTTCACTTACCTCCTTGTGGAGAGCTCGTGTCTGGATTTCAAATCCTAGAATAAAACAGAGGGAAGGAAAATTTAGGTTATAATAAAGATTAAAGTGCTCTCTGATTTTTAAATGACACTTCACATAATACCGATCAAGTTTACATCCATTACCACATTTAATTCTTACAATACCTTACAACCCCATGAGGTATCATCATTCCCATTTCAAAGATGGGGAAAAGTGAGGCTTAAGAGTCCATAGATGACTTGTCCAAGGTCACAAGGCTAATAAATGGTAGAGATGGAACAAAGACTTTGTTCATCTATCTATAAATTCAAGACTTTACATAGGGCAACTTTTTTTTTTTTTTTAACCATTTATGAGTAAGAAGTTAAGTAACAGTAATTTTAAAAGTTGAGTAGAGCTTCTAATGGGAATCCCCTTAAATTTCTTGTAAGAGTATTACTTACCTCTTCTTCATCTGTCAACTCTCACCACAATCCTATGATCCAATATCGTAGCAGGTGTTATGTGCAGACAGAAAGTAGGTGTTGAGACTCGCCAATCATTGCTTACGGTTAGGGGCATGGGCACTGCCTGAGACTGTGCCTTTCAGAGAGTCCTGGCCTGGCCAGTGTTACTTCAATGAGCACTCACAGAGGAACTTAGGAATCAGTGTAAATCATAGTTCTCACTTTTAAGGAGTTTACAGTTTGGTAGAAAGGTGAGATTTGTTATAAAATCTCTGAAGGGCAATGTACAAAAGAGAATGGAATTTAGTACCCACTATGTTTAATACATAGTCCCGGAAGGCTCCGTGAAGGAAGTAGGCCTTGAGTGGGTCTTAAGAATGGAGAGATCTTGGAGGGGGAGGGGAGAAAGGTTTTCCATTCCAGTGGAGGATGAAGTACCAACAGGCAGCAGGTTTGGGGATGTGTGGTCCCCAGCACCACTTCCATCCCCACTCCCAGCATTCCGCTCATTCTGCACCCATTACCTGGGCCCAAACAGCCAGGTGTTAATGTGTCTCTGAGCCTTTATACCTGCTATTGCCTCTTCTGGAAGGAATCTCCCTCGCTTCTTTGTCCCCCATCGCTCATGCCCATCTACCTGTTAACTCCTGTCAGTTCGATCTCACTTCTGCTGTGCAAGGGACTCTGACCCCTTGCAGGGCTTGTCTTCCACGATACTGTGTCTGTAAGCCTGCGTCCTCCGCCACATCACGACCCTTGAGAAGAGGTACACTCCCTTCTGTTCATTTTTGCGGTCATTTGTTGACTAAATACAAATGACAGATGGAAATACAGACTCACTGAACAAACGACTCCTGCTACAGGATATGTGAGCTGACACCTAGAGCCAGTGATGCCCTAGGCCATCAAGATGTATTATGGCTGACAAATCTGAGCAGAATTAGTGATTTTGTGATGAAAGAATGATTGATGGAGTGACTGAGTTTTCTATATAATATGATGAAACCCATCATCACTCTTCAGTTAACTTGATGTGTTTTTTTTATCCTCACCTGAGGACATTTTTCCATTCTTTTGTTCAGTTAGAGTGGGAGGGAGAGAGAGGAAGAGAGAGAGAGAGAGAGAGAAACATCGACGTGAAAGGGACACATCGAGTGGCTGCCACCCGCACCACCAACCAGGGCCGGGGACAAACTGCAACCGAGGTACATACCCTTAGTGGGAACTGAACCCGAGTCTCTCTGGACCGCAGGCCGACTCTCTAACTGCTGAGCCAAACCGGCCAGGGCTGATGTTTTGTTTTAATCTTATTTCCTTAAAGTCAATCAAGCTGAGACCTGAAGGATCAGTAGGAGTTAACCCAGGTGCAAAGCCTGCAGAGCAGCCGTACGAGATCTGGAGGCAAGAGAGGGTGAGGGACTGATGTGAGGGTTCAGCTGCAGCTAGCCAGCGATGGGCAGAGCCTGGAAGGATGAGAGGAGGCTGGAGAAGGGACAAGGAGACGGGCCATAAAGGGAATGAAACTGCTTCTAGAGGACAATGGAGCAGAACTAGACCTTTAAGCAAGGTGTGTTATAGGATTATCATTATGTTTCTTTAAAGAAAGAGGTCTCTGACTGTACTGTGGAGAAGGAACAAGGCAGGGCAAGACTCAGGAGCCGGCAGAGTGAATTTGAAGGATGCTGCAGGAACCTGTGAGGATGGGGACATGCAGAGAGACCTGAGAGTGCCCAGGGGGTGGAAGGAACAGGACGAGTGACCGTGGGATTGGCAGGTAGCTGACGTGTTGGCGATGGGAGTGGAGAAGGAGTCAGGATGGGAATGCCAAGGCTTGGGAAACTGGCTGATCCCTACTGAGATGAGTTACAGTGGGGCTGAGAGAGGGGAAGTAAAGAGTTACTTCCAGAAAGTTTCCTATGCATAAGCTTTGTTCTGAGAGTCTAAATTATATGATATATGTAGATGTAGGTATACATAGATACAGGTACATTACACTTTTTCAATTAATGTAACAATATCTTCTTGTAGACTCTTCATAAACATCGTTTCTAAGAGACAAGCTGTCAATAAATACAAAAACTGTCAGAAAAAAATGAGTCAGATATGCTGTGTGAAGAGGGTTTTCCACGCTACACACGGGCAAGAGCAGGTCAGCAGGGCCATCAACCATCTACCCACAGAGGCCTGTTCTCGCATGTTGCGTCCTACGAAGAACACATAAAGAGCCTACGGCTGTAGCCGAGAGGACCTGGGAGACTCAGCACCAGCCAAGATGTGACCTTGGTCACAGACATACAGCCTACAAAAGGTGCAAGGGACCCTGAGGGCAGACTTGGCCTCGGGGGACGGAGGCGGGCTGGGAGGTCATCTGTGACTATGAGGAGGCCCGAGGAGAACGTTCACAGCCAGCTGGGAAGAGAAAATGAGGCTGTGTCTTTGGAAGTATTTGGTCAGCTCAAAAGCTGAATACAGACTTAAGGGACTATCATTATTATCCACACTCAAAACCATCAATTTAAAACTAATGGAAGTTTTTCTGACATTCACCTATAAAGCAACAGGGTGGAAAGAAGACTTTTTACTACATTCTCCTTTGCATCTTTTGAATCATTCAACAATAACTTTGAAAAATTATTTAAATCTATGAAAACCAATTCTCTTTTATTCATTAACAGCAGTGATGGACAAAACAGGTCTTGTCCAGAAAGAAATCATAAAAAGGAAGGCAATGACTGCATCTCACAGTGGCTTAATTCATTTGAAGAGCGTGAAGCCCATTCCTAGACATTAAATGATCACATACTAAGTCAAAAGAAAATGGCTTTGGGGGAAAAGGGCATGCACAGTCAACAACAACAATAACAACAACAAAAGGCGTGTACAGGACTTACACTCACGTTGGGTTAAATTTCTTCAAGCCTGTTTTTTCACCTGTAAAACAGACATAACAAAACCTACCATGAAGAATCATCATGAGCTTCAATGCATAACTTCTGTGCAGGCAGCTAGCACCGATGCCCCGCAACTCTGTACACGTCTATTCGTTGACTGTTGCAGATACCGCTTTTCACGTGCATGCGCAGGAACGTTGTTGACCACAAATAACAGAAAAACCAGACTACCATGTCTGAGAAAAATAGGGGCTCATTTTTCTCACTATAAGAAGTCTCTGGAAATAAGCACTTCTGGCTAGGGCAGGGTGACCCACCTTAGGATAAGATCCAGGTTTGCCCAGGACCATTCTTATTTTAGCTTCAGAAGTTCTGCACTTCAGGAAACCCCCTCAGTCTCCAGGAAACCCCTCAGCCTCGAGTAAACCAAGAGGTTGGCCCGCCTAGCAATGACGGTCATCAGGGATGCCATCAAGAACCAAGGTACTTTCCTTTTTCGCTCGGCCATTCTGTTTCTTGTTGCCTCACAGTTGCAAGATGGCTACTACATCTCCAGGCATCGTGTCTACATTCCAGGGAGGAAGTAAAGGGAAGGGCAAACTGGTCAAAGGCTTTCTCTTAAAGAGGTTTGCCTCTTTTTCTGGAAAAAAACCTTGCCTCAGACTTGTACTTACATCTCATTGGCCAGAACTGTTTCAGATGGCCACCCCTAGCTGTAAGAGTAGCTGGGAAAATTGAATATTTCTTTTCAACTCCACAGTTGAAGAAGGCAAAAGGGGAAAGTGATGAAAGGCTTTGGGCGGTCCATCCGCAGTGTCTGCCACACCCCTCCCTCTTTTTTATACCCAGCAATGTTGGACACCTGCCATGTGACAGGCACTGTCGTCAGATCTGCAAAGGGCAGAACAAAAAATAAGAACAATCCCCCTGCCAAGTACGTTCACGGTCTGGTGTAGGCTGACAACACACAGGTGACCATGTCAGAAGGCAGCCATGAGAGAGTGGGGAGTACTGTGCTGGCAAATCTTGCCCAAGACACAGGTAGGATGTCAGGGTTGGTGGAAACAATGTGCTATACCTTCTAAGTAAGGACAAACTCAGATGTGAGGATAGGACTTGGCGATAAGAAAGCTCCAGAAAGAAGTGCCAGTGGGTGTGAGGATAAGGAATGTGTGTGTAGGGGTGAGTACCTCCCATCCCTAACGATGACCTGGCTTTGGGGAACCTTGGGTTGTTGCTGTGGCATTAGGGAGCCATTCAGACACCAGTGTGTGCATAGATCTGAGTGACCATGGAGCACACCCAGCAAAGAGCTGTAAGAACACCTCATAGAGACATGACCTCTAAATGAAATCCCAAGCCCGCCCTGAAGGAAGAGACCAAGCCTGTATCTTCTGTCCGAGGATCCTGTTGGGTGCCCGAGCCTCACCTTACCCTTGTTTCCTACCCTTTCGGCCTCTGAAGTCAGCACCCCTCTTCGCCTCCCAGCTTCCCAGCTTCCCAGCTTCCCAGCTTCCCAGCTCCCCAGCTCCTCGGTTGCTGGATCTCCCTCCAGGCCTGCCTGCCAGCCTCTGAGCCAGGCAGTGCAGAGGCTGCAGCCACTGTTGCCAACCAGGGCCGGTGCCTGCTGCCAGCTACCTGCCAGTTCCTTGGTGAGTGGCTGCCTGCCCTCCCTCGCCCGACTGGTACCGGCCCAGGTCACAGTAAAGCTCCCGCTTTAATCCGCTGTCAGACCGCAGCTGAGCCATGGAGCAGCTCTGTAACTGTCCTTCACATGCCGTAGATTATCCTACAGAAGCATCAGAAACAAACCCACAAAGTGTGCGCGCGTGCGTGTGTGTGTGCGTGTGTGTGTACGCGCGCGCCACCCCCAGGTAGGTGGGCAGGAAATGAGGTCCAGAGGGGTTAGGTAAACTGCCGACTGCCCAGCTGGGTAGTGGTAGAGATGGGATTCAAACCTGGGTTGGAGTCTAAGGCCCCTGCATTCCCCATTGTTCTGCACCATTTCTTTATACACAGCCAAGCTCTCTCCCCCCAGTCCCCTGGCCCTGCAAGCTTGTCTGTGCCCGGACCCCTGTCCCTGATGGCATCCTCTGGTTTTGACTGCCAGGGACTAGATGAAGCTTCATTTATTCCTTCACTCAACAAATATTTATTGAGTGTCCCCTCTATGCCAGGCACTGTGCTGGACCACTGTGTCACGTTCTATCTGCCTGAATTTACCCACATCTGGGCCCGCTGACCTCCAAGGACCTGTCACCAGAGCTTGCTCCATCCTCAGGGCACCACGATGGGCTCTCTACGGCCAGCTCCGACCAGCCCCGTGGCACAGCTGGACCCTCTCCACCTCCTTGTACATAGATGGCCTGCTCTGGCCTTGCTTCTTGACCTTTAATTCCAGGTCTGTCTGGGCCTGGCCTGGCCACATTTGAGCCTATACCCATTATGACACCTCAATTAGTTACTGCTGTCATGAAAGTGAGGTGGTCAGAGGATGAGAAAGGACCGAAACAGCCACCGCACCCATTTGATTCTTGATAAACAATATGGTGAAAGTGGAGATGAAATGAGAACAGGTTTTTTGGTGGGGGGAGCTGTCAATACTCACACTTTCCCCACTGAGTGGAGGTGCCAGGAAGGTACAAGAAACAGAGCTGGAGGGGTAAAATGATCAACCCAAGTTTACACTCATTATTGCATTTTTTCTATTTGTGAAAGTAATAAATAATACATGTTCATTGTGGAAAATTGGAAATGACAAAAAAGTATAAAGAAAAAGGAAAATTGGAAAATACCAAAAGCATTAAAAACAAAAACAAAAACCCTCTGTGATACCATTACACAGAGATGTTAATACTTTGTGTTTACCTCTAGATTTTTCCTATGCATATGTGTGGATTTATTCTGTACATACTATTTGTATCCATATTTTATCACTTAACACTAACTGATACCATGCTCCTTGACACTAAGTGTTTTACGAAAACGTTAAGTGGCTGCATAGTATTCCATTGTGTGGGTGTGCCGTAATTATTTGACCTGTACTCTCAGCTATTTGGGTTGTTCCCTTACTTGCCCCATTCTTGTACTATATGCATAATACTGAGATGAACACGCTTGTACATAGAACTCTGTGCACATATCTGATTTGAGGAGAGCTGAATTCTGAGGGCCACAGTGTCACAAACCACGTTAGCATGGCCTGTCTTTCTGCCCTGAAAGGAGAGATGGGGGCACTAGTTACCACCAGGCTTCCAGAGCAGGGGCTTTGGGGTATCCATAGGAGGAGATGCTAAAGCAGGAGCATGGGTACCCCAAAGCGTCACTTGTCTTACAGTTTTTCTTTGAAGGATCCTGCTTTATTGCTCAGAACTCTTTAGTTCAGAAATCTGCTGAACCAGCTCAAACACATGACCGAAATGGAGGTAAGAATGTCAGGCAGGAGCCTAGCCAGTCCTCTGAGGGTCCTGGGAGAGGGGAACATTATCCGAACGTCCCCCTTCCCCCTTCTCCTCCCGGGCAGTTCCTGAGGGGCAGTGGGCTCAAACTGGAGGGTGCATCACAATGAAGCATCTACAGCTCTCATGTACACACCAGGCGCTGGGAAGCCGGCCCTAAGTTTCTGACTGAGCAAGTTTGAGACAGAATAGAGAATTTGTATTTCTTTAAAAAACTTTTTATTAAATGTATTGGGGTGGCATTTGTTAATAAAATTTTATAGGTTTCAAGTGTGTAATTCTATAGTACATCATCTGTATACTGCATTGTGTGCTCACCTCCCAAACTCAAATCTCCGTTGGCCACCAGATAGTTGCCCCCTTTACCTTTCTCTAGCTCCCCCAACCCCTCTCCCTTGGTAGCCGCCACACTGTTGTCTGCGTCTATGAGTTTGCATGCCGAGTGCCTTCCCAAGGGGTGCTGATGCTGCCGGTCCAGGGACCACACTTTGAGAACCACTGCTAGAGGACCACGTGGCCACTGGCAGGCAGCCCCAAGACTGCAACCACACTCTGGCGAATCGCACCCTGTCTGTGATCCTGCCTGGCGGCACCAAAGCCGGATGTTACCACCTCCCGTCAGGAGGAGACCTTTCTGCTCAGAGGTTTGGGCCCAAGAAGGGGCTGAGGGCACTAACCCTGTCCCCGAGGTCCCCCCGAAGCCTTTCCCAGAGAACTAACTCGGCCAACCTCTAGCAGCTCCCTCATAGCCACACTTCCTTCCTTCTGCTGTACCACTGAAGCTGAGCAGTGGTAAGGGGTCTCCCCTTCTCAGACCACTCACTTTGAGGGCCTCCTCCATTCCCAGTACCCATCAAGCAGGTACTGCAGAGGAAGTGGGGTGGCCAGAGCCCTCCACAGGGCCCCGCCCCGGGTTGCTGGGAGACTCACTAGACGGTGTCTCCAAGAGGCAGCCAACAGGGGCAACTTGTCATCCACTATGAAGCCATGGAGGAGTTCTCCTCTGGTGAAGAGGACACACTGACGTCGTGAGAGGTCCTGTAAGATTGCAAAAGAACTAGCACTTGCTGTGCTCCTACCTGCGCTGGGTACCAAGTGCCTTATGTTGATCATCTGATACATCCTCCCTAAAGCCCTACGAATGCAGAGATGGATATGCCCATAATATAGATGAAAAAAACGAGGCACAGAGAGCCTAGGTTACTTGCTCAAGCTCATGCAAGCTCTTAACTTCTACTCTACAGCTGCTCTTGGGAGAAAACAGAAAACCAAAAAGGGCAGATGGGAGGAAACTAACACATATGTTCATTTACTCGATCATTATATTAACACTCTAAGAAAGGCAGTAGTATCCCCATTTTATAGGTGATGAGACTGAAGCTTAGTTAAGACGGTTCCCAAGGTCAGACAGCTGGTAAATGCTGCCCCCCACACAGAGCCCTGACTTGTCAGCCCCCAAAACTCAAACTTCCCTCACTCTATCACTCTGCTTCCCAGGAGTTTATTAATTGCAACCAGGGAGATAGGAAGGCTTCAGTGTAGGTGACATGGAACAGTCAAGTAAGGGTTCAGTGAACAGAGGCCCAAGGGCTATACACCTACATAAACAAAGTCTTGGGCTTGAAAATGCATGGCACATAATGGCACATTTGTTTGACACATAATGGCACAGACTACTAACTGGGCAATAAAATATCATATCTGAAAACAATTACAAAATAAATACAATTGAAAACTCAGGATATAAAATTATAGAAACTAAGGTAAGCGCTTGAGATCTGCTTCCCAGCATATGTTGTCAGTTTGGCTCAAATAACTTGTATAAAAATAAAAAATAAAACCCCACCAAAACGATATACACTAAGATTCTAATTTAGAATCAGCCTCGAAGAGAAAACACACCATTTTGCTAAGTGGGCTTTCAGGACAGTAGGCTTATGAATGATTTTTATTTTCTTATTTTTTTACTTTTCTGTCTCTATTTTTCAAACTCAATGAACTTGTGTCACTTACAGTCATTTAAAAAATCTTATTTGTTTATAAAGATGCACTTTATAAACAAAGAAGGTCATAGCTTCTTTCCTGACACCATCACAGGGAGAGGATGAAGCTCCTTACCCCATTCTGACCCGATTCCTCTCCCGCCTTTCTGCTTTACAAGTTGATTTTCCAAACTTTTCATTTGTTTATGTTTAATTTTTTATGTTTAATTCTCCTGTTCAAAACAATTTCTGTGAGAATGGGAGAGATGTCGCTCAATAGAATTGACAGACCTCAGGAAAAGGTCTAATTTAGTCACTCCTGGTACACACACACACACACACACACACACACACACACGTGTCTTCTCAGAGCTTTTCCTATCTAGTCAAGCTGAGGTGTGGTTTCCCCTGAAATCCTCAGCAGGCTTCTGAGCACATAACCCTGGCAGCTCATCTGGCTATTGCTGCCTCCCTCTGCCCTTAAATCCTTGCCTGTGTAGAAAGCAAACCCTCAAGCTCAAGTTGAAATTTCTGTGATCTTCAAAAGCTTTTTAAAAATCAAACCAACCTGAAACTTAGTGATATATAATGATAAAGTTGACTCCATTTATTTTCCTTTGTCTGATTTCATTCTCACAAGTTTCTGTTTGTATTTGGAGGAGTTTGACACGTATGCTAAAGTGTTATAATTTTTTTTTTTCTGGAGTTAATTGAAAGAAAATCACACGGAATGGTCACCAAATACTGAAACAAAAAAGTAGCTTTAATATAAAAACTAGTCTGTGTGTTGACTTAAAAAAAGAATTCAGCCCTGGCTGGTTTGGCTCAGAGGTTAGCGTGTTGGCCTGTGGTCCAGAGAGACCCAGGTTCAGTTCCCGCTAAGGGCACGTACCTCGGTTGCAGTTTGTCCCCAGCCCTGGTTGGGTCATGCAGGTGGCAACCACTCGATGTGTCCCTTTCATGTCGATGTTTCTCTCTCTCTCCCACTCTATCTGAACAAAAAATGGAAAAATGTCTTTGAGTGAGGGAAAAAAAAAAGAATTCAAATATTCCCCATCCCCTATATTTTAAAAGTATCTTTCCTCGTCCTCCTGTATAATTTTTTTTAAAGGACTTGGTTATCATTTTCAAAATGAGTTTTATATTATTAAGGGTGACACATACCAAGTAACCAGAAGCTGACCTTTGCTTAGAAAAGCTCCCAGTTCTCATAAACATGCAGTCACTGGTTCCTTTCAGGATGATGAATACTATTGATTGGCTCAGATGAGCTGTGACCCAGCAGTGGTATTAGACATTGGCTAGAAAACATCTCCTTATGAATTTTTCATTGGCTGAGTGTCTGGCGAGCTGGGCCTCTGCCTCCGAGTGCCCCTTCTCTCTCCTCGCCCCCCCCCTCCTCTGTGTGTCTCAGGACTGATGATGCCACTCTGCAGGGCCACGTTATTGGATCAGAGCGATGAGCTTTACGGCCTGATTCTCTGGGTCAAATCCAATTTCTCCAGCTACAGTAGGCTTACGAGCAGTCATGTGCTTTTTGTTTTGCGATGGCATCACAGGATTACTAGCAGATGCGGCGGACTGAAGTCACTTCCATTAGCTGTGCTCCTCAGGGTACTAGCACACTTGCCGCTCAGCACTTGCATCCCGAGCATTTTTCAGAAGAGCGTGTTCAGCAGCTCAAGTAAAAGCTGACAGAGAGGCAAGCTCCCCAAAGCGCTATCAGCCTCAGCTCATGATTCTCACAACGTCCCCGAGATAGGAGCAACAGTATCCCCCTTCACACGCGTAGCAACTGAGTATCTGAGAAATTTGGTGATCTCTCAGAATTCAGTATTGTGCATTTATCAAGCTCACAATGAAGTCAGGGGTAAGGGGAAACCCTGGGACTCCAGGCTTGAAAAGGTAGCCAGAGAAAACCCGAGAGTCACCTTCTTTTAGGAGAACAGGGAACACTTGCTTTGCTCAGAGCAAGCCCGTCCTGGCCATGTCTCCATCAGCTCTTATAGTCCAGGTCTGGATCGCAGGAGAAATTCAAGTTCTCATTCTGGAAATAGGGCTTTGTTCCCCACTGACATTTGTATCCAGGTGGAGTTGAATGAAAGTAAACTTCAAACACCAGTTTGGGGGAGAAAATAAATAACACCAAGTCAGCAGGAACTGGGGTAGGGCAGAGGGTTGAAGGATGGGCTGCGTGTACGTATGAGCTTTCTCTCTCACACATGACCCTCTGCCTGGTGGGTGCTGCTTCCTCCAGAAGACGTGGACATTGTGAGAAACCGTAACTCACAGTGAGTGACCGCTCTGAGTTGCTACACTATGGTTGACTGTTGTCAACTATTTTGTTGTACACTTAAAAGAGAAAGAAAATAATAAAGAAATAGCATTGCCTTAGTATATCTCTCTAAGGGAATGTAGATTCTACTTGAAAACAGCGGCTAATTTTAACAAAGTGTATCACTCACCTTATTCACAGCGACCATGAGCCTGTAACTGCTAGAAACAATGATGCCAAGAGATATCTTTCCTTGTATACATCTCCAGGGTGCTTGTCAACACACCAGCGATTTTCAAAGTGTGCTGCAAGAATTTTAAAAACATGCAATACCTATTTAGTCAAGTGCACTGATCTCTTTTCCCTTAGATTGCCAAATTTAAAAATTGACAACAGCCCTGGCCGGTTGCTCAGTGGTTAGAGCGTCGGCCCGTGGACCAGAGAGTCCAGGGTTCGGTTCCCGCTAAGGGCATGTACCTCGATTGCAGGTGGTCCCCGACCCCAGTTGGGGTCGTGTGGGTGGCGACCACTCGATGTGTCTCTCTCACTTAGATGTTTCTCTCTCTCTCTTCCCCCCTCTCACCCTTCTGCTCTGAGGACAGATGCAAAAATGTCCTCAGGTGAGGATAAAAAAAAAAATGACAACAGGCAACGTGACAATAGTTGTTTGTTGTGAACGAATCAAAATTATACCTATTTTTTGTCAGATCAGCAAAAATATTTTTTTTCTCATGTGCCATAGTAGTTTAGTAGTTTATATGTGTTATGAGAGGAAAAACGTTGAAGATTGCTGCACCATTTTCCCTTAGGTTTTGACTTGGATTGTTAGGTAAGATTGAAGACCAGAAACAAACACACACCTAACTGGTCCCTTCTCCGGAGGCCCGTTAAGATGATTATTCTAGGATCCCTAAGAAGAGCACAGTAGGCTTTCCCCTTGATTCTATACACTAAAAGTCCCAAATGATCCCAGGAAAATTCCAAAAGTTAGTTACCAGAGCCAGGTTGAATAAAGAAGTCATGTAGATTTTTCAAAACTCATTAACCTGGCATCTTCATTTGAAGAGTCATTGATTTTCTAGACAACAGCTGTTAAGTGTATTCATTTCGTGGGTGTTAAAAACTTGTTGAATGACTTAATTCTTTGTCATCTTTGGTGATTATCTCATACCAGTTTCACAGTTTTCATGCCTTTAGGACTTTGCTAAATATTTGTATTTATTGATAAAAATCTAATCAAAGATGTACAAAGTACTGTATTAAATTCAAAGACAGTCATTCTGGAATATCAAAGGTGAAAGGAACTCCCAGTTGGAGGTAAATTCCTGCCTACACCCGCAGTCCTCGGCCTCGGTGGACATCTCTGCTTCCCACTGTTTTATCCCGAGGACAGAGCCCTTGGTAGAACATTGGAAAGTCACTTCCTTACAACCACGCTCTCCCGAAGCTTTGGAAGCCTTAGTTCCCCTGTTTCTCTAGACTTTCCTTAGTGGAATAAACAAGTAACAGTGGTCCCCGAAGAGAGTTCACTGGTCAAGCCCACAGTCTTTCATGTCTTTTAACTCAGATAGATCCTAGGGGTCACTTTGTTGAACACCAATATTAAAAATGAAGTGGCTCTTAAGAAAAGGGCCTGATACCAATTGGTATGAAGGAAGATGGAGTCCAACCAACTTTACTGAAACTATAACTGTGATGATGGGGGCTAAATGACGGGAGAATCTTGGAGTCACATGGGTCTTTAAAGGGCATGGTCTCTGGTCTCATGACAGAGATGACACAAGATGACCGGACATTTGGGGAGGCTGTTTACATCCGCCTTGTCGTTTGTGGGTGAAAGAGTGGGGTGACTCTGATGACTGTTTCTTGGATTCTTTCCTCAGTAACAATGACTATGGTGAGTTCTTCCTTCCTCCTATTCCAAAAAGGTGAGTCGCCGGCATCGTCTGGCCTTGAGATGGACCTTCACAGGAATATCATAGATTATAAACATTTATTTATTTTTTACTTTAGTGTAAAAAGTTTTTCCTAACCAGAGGCTTGATCATGACACAGAAGCATATTTCTGCTTTCAGCTCAGGGAAATATTGGGGGAGAAACAAAAGACAAGCAGAAAAATGACATTCATTGAATGTGTACTGCATGCCAGACTCTAAGGATTCAGTATGGAAAAAATAAAGGGGAGGGAGGGAGGGAGGGAGGGAGAGAGAGAGGAGAGAGGGAAAGAGAGAGAGAGATCATACACCTGAGAACTTACAAGAGGAAGGCAGAACATTATTTATTGACTTCATGAATATTCGCTGAACACCTACTAAAATCCAGGTACTTTTCTGGGTGCTAAAGTCCTTCAGCACCTGCAGTGCTTCTCAAGTGCACTCTAGTTCAGGTCTGGTAGAGCTTCCAGATCAATGTTTTTTAAGTGGAAAGAATGGGCTTCTTGCCTTTATTTACTATTTTATTAATTTTTGTATCACTGTCATGTTAGCTCTTGGTTTAAAAGATATTTTTGAGCAGTATTTTCCTATTTTATTTTATTTTTCCTTTATTGATTTTAGAGAGAAAGGAAGGGAGAGGGAGAGAGAGACAGAAACATCGATGAGAGAGAACATTGACTGGCCGCCTCCTGCATGCCCCCACTGGGGATCGGGCCCACAACCTGGGCATGTGCTCTGACTGGGAATTGAACCGGCGACCTCTTAGTGCATGGGTCGATGCTCAACCACTGAGCCACACCGGCCAGGCCTAACTTTTCCTTTTTACATTAAAATTTTATTTCTTCCCTTATCTTTCCAAAGCTCTCTAACAGATCCTCTTATCCTCTGTCTCTCCACACTTCAATTCAGTCTGTGTGCTGCCATCAGACAAATATTCCTGTGACAGAGACCTAAGTTTGCTTCCTTATCTTAAAATGATTGAAGGCTCAACAAATATAATCTAAACTCTGCAATTAGGAATTCAAGACTACCATCGTGAGACCTGGGCTCCCATCTCTCCTTCTCCTACCTCCCAGTCCCCTTTTTTGTGTCCCTGTCCTCCAGCCAAACAGGACTGTGTTCACAAACATGCCTATACTTTCTTCTTCTTCTTTTTAATCCTCACCTGAGGATATTTTTCTATTTATCTTCAGATAGAGTGGGAGGGAGAGAGAGAGTGGGAGAGAGAGGGAGGGAGAGAGAGGGAGAGAGAAACATCGACATGAGAGGGACACATTGCCTGGTTGCCTCCCACACGGCCCTACCCCAACCAGGGCTGGGGATGAACCGCAACTGAGGTATGTGCCCCTGACAGGAATCAAACCCGAGACTCATTGGTCCACGGGCTGATGCTCTTAACTGCTGAGCCAAATCAGCCAGGGTGCCTATACTTTCTTTATTAACCCAAAGTCTTGCCCTCCACTTGGCTATCTGGTCTTTCAGAATTCACTGAAAACCTTTCCTTTACCAAGGTTCAGCGTAACTGCTCCTTCATTATAAAGGCTGTGCCTTCTTCTCCCTGAGTTCCAATCACACTCGTGGGAAGTCCATTCCACATACAACTTGCAAAGGCACCTTCTCATTACAGATGCTAAATATTTAGGATTTACTAGAAACAATTTTCTAGTAGTTTCACATGTGTGCATTTTTTCCTTTCCAACATGATTATAAAGTCCTCAAGAGAGCAGGAACCATGTTTTCTCCCTTTCCCTTAGTTTTCTACAACTATAAATACAGGAGGAGTGAGTATGTTAGCAGAATACACAAGTGATAGGTTATGCTTTTTCATAGGAAAACACAGTATTACATTAAAATCCATAGTCATTCTGCAGTCTAAGATTAATGTCATAATTGGACATTAGAAAAAGAAAAAAAAACTAGCTGGTTTATTAACATCCTTAACATTCTTTAGCTATTTTTTCTTTATGTTTTCTAAATAACTAGTGCTGATCTATAAGAAACCTATCACTTTATGCACTTATTTTATAACTGACCTCACTGAAATCCACAATTAGTCCTTTTAAAAAAATCTTAAGTTTTCCTAGTAGATAATCATTATCTACACAGATAATTTTGTCTCTACTTTAAATAGTTATATCATGTCTTTCTTTTTCTTATCTTATTGTATTGGTTGGAACTTCCAGACAAATATTGTTAAAAGTAAAACAATGGGCCTTTCTTTTGCTTTTAATGTTTTTTTTTTCTACAAATAATAATCAGGCTAGCTGTTGATTTTTATTTTCAGAAGTATTTGTCTACTCTAAATCATTGCATTTAACTTTTCCTTTTTATATTAAATATTTTTTATAATCCTCACCCAAAGATATGTTTTTATTGATTTTTAAAGAAAGAAACATCAATGTGAGAGAAACATGGATCGGTTGCCTCCTATATGTGCCCCAACCAGGGATCGAACCTATAACCTAGGTATCTTCCCTGACAGGGAATCAAACCCACACTTTTTTGGTACATGGGACAATGCTCCAACCAACTGAGCCACTCGGCTAGGGCTATGTTAAAATTTTATTTGTGCTGCTCTCTCAGACTGAGCTATATAACCTAAGATAACCTAAGTGGAGTGGAGACTTGGTAACTGTTCAGTGATATAATCAATTAGAGACAGCCACACCAGATAATGTAAATCATGAGTCATTTGGCCTATCTTTATGAATAAAATTATCAAGAGAACTAATGAGCATGCATTAGGCTTTGTATGATTTAGAAATAAACTGTCTGGAATAAAAGTGACAAAATATGGAAATACTAGTGAAATTCTTCTATTCTCATAGGGTTTTTATTCTAGAGAAGGTAAACAGTAAGTTAACAAATAGGTGAGCAAGATATTTTCAGATATTCATAAGAGCCATAAAGATAACAAAATAAGGTGATGTAGTAAAGAGTGGCAGATAGGGATGGGTTATTTCAGCCAAGGTGGATAGAGGAGTTCTCCAAGGAATGATATTTGAACAGGGACCTAAGTGACAACAAAGAGCCAGTTACATAAAATGACAGAGAGAACACTGTAAGCAGAATAAATAGCAATCGCGAAGGCCCTAAAGTGAGAATGGTCTTGGTGTTTTGCAAGAGCAGAGAGAAGGCTGAAGAGTAGTGAATGGAAGGAGACATAGGAATGAGTTTGAAGTGATAGGAGGCCCAGATGATGGTAGAGAATCTGGATTACATGCACTCATGGAAACCACTCTTAAGGATGAGGATAATAATATCCTAATGCTAAGATAAAATATTTACATTTAGAAAATTTACAATGTAAATTATAAACACATAAACTTAGCTCAAATCTTAAATAAAAATAAGCCTAAATAAGGCAAACAAGCTCTACTACATTCTACTCCCCATCAACATTCTCATTTACTTTTTTTTGTTTTTGTCACCCTGAATAGCAATAAAGATCTTGGAATGATAACATGCATTCCTGGGAGCAAAATTCCTTATGCAACAAATTGTGAGCCAAAATGTTTTTGGCAGTTTAGGCAGTTCAGAAAGACACATCATCCTAACCAATTAGCTGTGGGCTTTCTGAAGCTGAGTAATCACATCATCTATACTAGTTGCAACACTGATGGAAATTTAAACAAAACCACATGACTTAGTTCCTTTCTTTGTACTCTTATTTGGAGAGGAAAACAATGAAACACTTTTGGTCCCCACTACAGTTATCCAAAAATAAAGTATGTAACAAATGGGTCTGGGTGAGTCAGGGTGGTCACTCTCCATGTGTCTTGATTTAGACTATGGGCTATTTTTGGTTTGTCATGACTAGCTGTCTCAGACTAGGCCCATTACACTGGTCAAAGCAGTGCTTTGTCACAGGACAGAAGCTTGTGGCAAAAAACCTGGCAACTTTCTTTCCCTTTATGAAAGAAGAATACTGAACCCGGTTGTGGCCAGACCCTGCTGCAATGGCCTCCAAAGGGCTGCTCAAGCCTTTGTCAGACCAAAGTTTTAAAATTTATAGTGATGGTATTTTTGGAAAGAGCAGATCACCAATGAGATCTTGGGTTATAATCCTTTGCATGGTGATTAGAATTAGAAAGAAGCAGGAAAAGCTCCTCCACTCAGACATCACCAGGTCATCATCCCCTGTGCAAGCAAAGCAGTTAGCACAGCCCCTGGAATAGAGGGACCCCTCAGTAAAAGTCACCTGGTCATTTTTGTTATTATACATTTATGGGGCCTCCAACAGGATTCTTTGGAAGTCTTTGGATCAGTTCTCAAAGACCAGTCCATGGAATCAGATTGGTCCATTATTACTGGTCTCTAGCAAAATGAGAAACAACTTTAAAGTTATCATTTATCACTTATTGATTGCCTTTCCTCTGGTATTTTTGTCTTTCCTATAAGGTTCTTCTTAACATTTTTATGGTCTTTCTTTTAGTAAAAAATGTTATAGTATATGGTAGTAGTTGTTGTTTTAAATGTCCATACTTGGCAAATTAAATGGTGTCATCTCAATGCCAATCCCATTTTTTACTAAATGTACTGAGCTCTGAACACTAAATCTAGGTACCCCTAGTCTGGATGTTCATAGCATCTAGTTGCCTGACCTTTTTGGTCCCTACTGTAGTATTTGAAATGGATAAATGCTCACTCTGTAGCCTCTTCACTAATTTATATCCTTCCTCTCTATGCAATGTTTTATAATTGAAAGCTAGAAATGCAAGGAGGGAGAGATGTGGTAAGAAAGCAGGAATAAATATTAGCTATTAATAGTAATAGTATTAGCATTTTATATCAGCACTGCAGACGGTCAGAAAATTAGGCCATATAAAACATACACATTTTTAGTGTTAAAGTATGAAAGATTAGGAGGTTTTTTACTAAGTATTTTAACTTGTGAATTACTTGTTTTATAATATGAACATATTTTAAATATTAAATACTTCTGTCCCTTCTATGTTTTCTGTCTTTAGTTTGCAGATATAAAAGGTGCTTAACATAGTCCTTTTAAGAAATATTTAGAGTGACTAAAAACTCCAAATAGACAAAGAAATCCTGAGAAAAAGAAGGAAGCCAGAGGTATCACACCTTCTGACTTCAAATTATACTACAAAGCTACAGTAATCAAAACAGTATGAATGGGCAGAAAAATAGACACACAAACCAATGGAACAGAATTGAGAGCCCAGAAATAAACCCACACACATATATGGGCAACTAATTTTTGACAAAGTAGCTAAAATCCTACAATGGAGAAAGAAAAGCTTCCTTAATAAATGGTGGTGGAAAAACTGGTAAGCCACATGCAAAAGAATGAAACTAGACTGCTACATGACATCATACACAAAAATTAACTAAAATGGATTAAAGATTTGAATATAAAGCCTAAAACAATAAAATACATAGATACTAAATTTATGGCCCTTGGTCTCAGAGGAGTTTTTGTGAACTTGACCCCAAAAGACAAGGGAAATGAAAGAAAAAAGAATGAATGGGACTACATTAAACTAAAAAGCTTTTGCACAACAAAAGAAAAAGGCAACCAATCAAATGAGAGAAGATATTTGCAAATGATATTTCTGATAAGGGGCTAACATACAAAATACATAAAGAACTCATACAATTCAACAACAAACAAATAAATAATCTAATTAAAAAATAGGCAGGCACTGGCTGGTTTGGCTCAGCAGTTAGAGCGTCGGCCTGCGGTCCAGAGAGACCGGGTTCGGTTCCTGGTAAGGGCACGTACCTCGGTTGCAGTTTGTCCCCAGCCCTGGTTGGGTCATGCGGGTGGCAGCCACTCGATGTGTCCCTTTCACATCAATGTTTTTCTCTCTCTCTCTCTTCCTCTCTCTCCCTCCCACTCTATCTGAACAAAAAATGGAAAAAATGTCCTCGTGTGAGGATAAAAAAATAAAAATAAAAAATAGGCAGAGGACCTGAACAGATACTTTTCCCAAAAAGACATACAGATGGCCAACAGATATATAAAAAGATGTTCAACTTCATTAGCCGTAAGGAAAATGCAAATCAAAACCACAATTAGATACTACCCTACACCTGTCAGAATGGCTTTCATCAGTAAGACAAGAGATAATAAGTACTGGAAAGGATATAAAGGAAAGGGAACCCATGTACACTGCTGGTAGGGATATAAACTGGTGCAGCCTCTACGGAAAGAATAGAGCTACCATATGACCCAGCAATCCCTCTTCTGGGTATCTACTGAAAACACTTGTTTGTAAAGGTATTTGTATCCCTGTGTTCATTGCAGCATTATTCAAAATAGCCAAGACATGGAAACAACCTAAGTGTCATTTGACTGATGATTGGATAAAGAAGATGTAGTACATATACACAATGGAATATCACTCAGCCATAAAACAATAATGAAATATTGCCATGTATAACAACACTGATAGAGCTTGAAGTATCATGCTGAGTGAAAAAAGTCAAATGAAAAAGGACAAGACCCATATGATTTCATTCACTTGTGGGATATAAAACAGAAAGCAACAAATGAACCAATAAAGCAAACTCACAGACACAGACAACAGTATGGTGGTTACCAGAAAGGAAGGGGGTGGTGGCAAATTGAAGAGGGTAGAGGAGGTAAAACATATGGTGATAGGAGACTAGGCTTTGGGTGGCGAGCACACATGCAATACACAGATAATATATTATAAAAGTGTATACCTGAAACTTATATAATGTTATTAAACAATGTTATCTAAATAAATTTTAAAAGGAAAACCAATAAAAAGAAATATTTAATGCAACAGGGCAAACATAGATTTTCTACAATTAAATCAGTCTAAATCATTGCTTAGATTATGCTTCAGGATACAGTTTATAAGTAAGAATGTGAGAAAATTGCTTAAGCTGCCTCTGTTCTATTTTTATAAATTTGTGATACTAAAATTTATCGCTAGTGGTCCAACATGAAGGGTATTGATGAAAACAGATTACGAACAACGACTTTTTCTATTGGGAGGATAGGTATCTGTGTATTTGAAGCTCATATAACTATAATACTATATATTTAATAAATAATTAAAGCATAAGAATAAAATTTTGGATTAACTTTGTAATAACATTAATAACAGATACCATTTATCCAATATTTATTAGGTACCAGGCATTATCCAAAGTGCTTTATGAACAGTGTCTGCTTTATTCTTTTTAGGAAGGCACTATTACTGCCTTCAGGTTACAGTTAAGGAAATTGGAGCTTTGGTGTATAATTCCCTATGAGTTAAAAATGCCGGGCTGGGAAGGCTCTTGGGGGATGGGCGGCCCACCTGTTCCCGTGGAGCACTACTGACTTCTTGGAATAGCTCGGTTAACCAGGCTAGTGAGTTATGCATTTCCCCCTTCTAATATCTAATAAGGAAGTATTTTCCTTTTCATTCCTCTAGCTCCTTATATAAATCATTCTCAATTTCCCTTTGTCTTTTGTCATTTGACTTTCATTTCCTGTTTGGGGTTTTCTGCTCTTATCACTCTGAGCCTTCAGTAACTGCCTGACTTATTCCTCTCCTTGGTGGATTTGACCTATGTTCCAGTTTTGGTGCCTTTTCCTTTATGTTTCAATTCCTTACACAGTGTGTGGTTTGCAAGTGAAGTTACTTTTTATGGTCTCCATCCCTTCTTTTCATTGAAGGTTTTCTAGTTTTTCTATATGCTTTTGACATGTATATATATTTAACTTAAAGGGGCTTCCTTTGGAGGCCTCTAGGTTGGACTTCAAAGAGAATTTTCTGATTTAAGTGCTGTAAAATATTAGAGCATTTTATGGAAAAGGATTATAAATGCCTATAGGTTTTGTTTTTGTAAAATAAAGAATAAACACTGACAGAAAGAAGAGGGATGGAGATCTGTCGTCTTACTGAGATGGAGAGAGAGAAAGAGAGAAAGAGAGAGAGAGAGAGAGAGAGAGATATCAATGGCCTCCACTCATGGCCTTCTATTTGAAGAATTCTGGACTATTTATGTGATTTTAGTACCTAGAATAATAGAACTCAGAAACAGAAATTTTCATCACAACATGATATTCTGTTAGGTAAATTTTGTTTTTGTTTTCTTTAGAAACAAAGACATTTTTCTACCCAGTGTGCTTTTGATCCTTATTACTGGGAGTCCAGGTTCCAAATGGTTTAATGAACTAGACATGGCAGCACTGTATATGGAAACAAATACTGGATTGGGAGCAGGTGACCTAGGTCTAATCCTGGTTTTGCTAGTAACCAGCTGTGTAACCTCGGGCAAGTTGTCTGTCTTCCCCAAGTCTGTTTCTTACTAGTAGTGAGTTGAAAGGATTAGGAGACCTAATGGTCTTTTTATACTTTACACTTCTCAGTACAACACATTTTCCACCTTCCCTATTGAAACTTGGAAAATTCTCACTAGGAAAAAAAAGCTCTCTGGGGTAAGGAAGACTATCAGTAAGTCCAGCCTTTCCATAGCTAAGATCTTGGTAAATAATACTTCCCAGTTCTCCATATACGTACATGTCAGCTATTTTCTAACGCCTGGTCAATTCTGTTGTAATGTCCCCTCATGACTGATTCTATAATTTTATATGAATCAAATGCCTTATTTGGAGGTTGTCTGAACTACACTTAAAGTGATGCATTTGGGTTCGTTTTTTTTGTTGTTGTTCAGCAGTTTTATGGCATAACCTGAAATATTAGATGCCAAAAGTCTCTTTGAAAGCACATGAAACTTGAAAACAGCTTTTGTGGCTGAAAAGATTATATAGATGTTAAGCAAAATGTTCAGAAAAAACCAAGTGCCCAAGGAAAACTCTGACTCCAGCATTTAGAAAGCTACAGTTGTTTTCTAGAAGATATAACTAAGGAAGAAGACCTGATCCTGTATTTCCAGACAACAGAGTCTTGACAGGATTTTAAAGATGGGAGGGTTCTTGATCATTTAGTTTAAGCTTCTACTCAGTACAGGCATTCCCTCCCAACATTCCTTCTGATTGGGCACCCATCCTCTGCTTTCACGTGTCCTGTGACAGGGAGTATATATTATACTATCTTATTATATAGGTCATTCCATTGAAAGATAGCTTTGTTCATTGACAAATTCTTCTGTAAGTCCACCTTTGGCGAGGTTTGATTGGAACTCACCCTTAGCCACAGGTTTTAATGTATACTTCTCCTTTGTTGTGGAGTCCCAGGCAAGAGTATAAATGAAGGACCACATGCCATATGTCTAAATATGTAAAAGTTATAAATCAAGCTAACAAATTGTTAAATAAAGCATGCTCTATATTTCTACCTTGACAAATACACCCTCATGACATCTGTATGGTCTGAATTGTGTCCCCCTCCCATTCCTGTGTTGAAGCCTAACCCCCAATATGACTGCAGTTGGAGATAGGGTCTTGAGGAAGGCAATTAAAGTTAAATAAGGTCAAAAGGGTAGGTCTCTGATCCAATAGGACTGACTGATTCTTTTATAAGAGGAAGAGATACCAGATCTCTCTGTCTCTGTCTCTGTCTCTCTCTCCTCTCTCTCTCTGCATGTGCACAGAGGAAATGCCAAGTGAGGACAGTGAGAAGGTGACTGTATACAAGCCAGGAAGAGAGATCTCACCACAGACCAACCCTGTGGCACCATGATCTTGGACTTCTAACCTGTAAGAAAAATAAATATTGTTTAAGCCATCCAGTCTGTTATCTTGTTACAGCAGCCCAAGCTGGAACACGAGTTGAAAAATAGGTGATGCCCTGGCCGGGCAGGGTAGCTCAGTCTGTTGGTTAAAGCATTGTTTCAATATGCCAAACCTGCAGGTTTGCTCTGGGGCAAGGGCACATACAAGAATCAACCAATGAATGATTAAATATGTGGAACAACAAATCAATGTTTCTCTCTCTCTCTGTTCTCCCTCCCTCCCTTCCTCTCTCTAAAATCACTAAATTGAAAAAAAAAAAAAATAGGTGAAAGCTGTGGTTTTTATATGAGCAAAATATCAAAGACAAAAGAATTTCCTTAATATTGGATATGTCTGGATGTTCTATTAATGAGTTGACCAGGCTGAATGAGCAACAAAACAAAGGCACACAATTCATAAATACTATGTAATTGCTTTAATTTCAGTGAAATCTCTATGTATGTTGTTATACTCAAGATTTGCACATAATTTATGTTCTGTTGACAGTAATTATATTAAGGATTAAAAATAGAATGTAATCATATTAAATGAGTACATATTTTCATCAAAAAGTTTTTTCCTAATACTAAAAATCATTTAAATGAATATGTAAATTATAATTGATACCACTTTTAAAACAAAATCATTTAAATTTGAGTTTTGTTTCTTAAAATTTTAATTAAATATTAATTTAATAAAAATAAATAATTCACAATCTAGCACTTAAGGTCCATCTTGTTGCCAGTGTAAAGAGTCACTATCATTCCTAATGCATATCATGTCTCATACAAGGACAGACTTTGTTTTTAAATCCTCACCCGAGGATATTTTTCCATCTATCTTCAGACAGGGTGGGAGGGAGGGAGGGAGGGAGGGAGGGGGAGAGAGAGAGAGAGAGAGAGAGAGAGAGAGAGAGAGAGAGAAACATCAATGTGAGAGAGATACATTGATTGGTTGCCTCCCACAAGATCCCGACCAGGGCCAGGACCACATCGCAACCAAGGTACATGCCCTTGACCTGAATCAAACCTTTGACTCTTTGGTCTGTGGGCTGACACTCCAACCACGAAGCCAGACCAGCCAGGGCAGGACAGACTTTTAAAAAAAAGGTTAATGGGATTATGTCATATAGGTTCATCCGTATCTCTTTTTCCAATTTTTATTAATTTTTGTTATAGATGTTTCTGCTCAACCCCCAGACACACTCATAATTTATCTTGAATCTATTTCCATTTCATCACACATAGAACAAGCTTATCTCCTAAAGTTCTTTACAAACTAAATGAGGTAATTATAGTAGGGTCTCAAAAGATGTTAGTTTTCTTCCTTTCATTAACAGAAGAATCACATGGATTTGTGATTGTGATTGTGGAGGATGGTATTATTTAAATGCAGATGTAGGTGGAGAAAATCACAGAATTACAGAATGTATGAGTGAATGGCTCTCATGGATAACTTGATTCAAGTGGTAGATCCTGTATAAAAACCAAGTTTTTGCTTTCAGTTTGGTGTTCCTTTAATCCTTTTCTGCTTCCAATATAATTTTTATTTCTACCTACTATTCATCTTAAAAGTTAAAGTAGAACATGTAAAAATGTTAAATAATGGTAATAAACCAGTTTGTGTATGCTGTTTAAAAGAAACAAACTAGAAATGATCATTTAGAGAAGGCAAGGTAGTCCAGCCAGTATGGCTCAGTGGTTGAGCATCAACCCATGCACCAAGAGATCGCTGGTTCGATTCCAGGTCAGGGGCATGCAGTAGGTGGCCAATTGATGTTCTCTCTCATCGATGTTTCTATTTCTCTCTCCTTCTCACTTCCTCTCTTGCTAAAATCAATAAAGGAAAAAAAAATTTTTAAAAAAAAGAGAGAAGGGAAAGTAGCTCAAACCAAAGATAATGTATGTTTTTTTTTTTAAATTTAAATTGTGGTGAAAACTTGAAAGTAATACTTCTCAGAAAAAAGACTTAGGGTTTGGAGTTGGAAGAACACTTACTTCTTCCACTGTGTGAATTTGTTGGCGCATGCATTCATTTTTCTATTTGGAAAATGAGGAGTCCTATATGTAGGTTGTTGGGCAATGTTTGGTGTCTTGTGTTTTAGACCTGGGGGCAGGGTCCATCCCACAAAGCCTTTAAAGTGTTGATGGAAGGAGTAGAGGTCCAGTGTTCAGGGGTAAAGATCAAGAATCCAGCCCGGCTAGGGTGGCTCAGTGGATTGAGCGTTGTCCATGGACTGAGAGGGCCCGGTCAGGGCACGTGCCCAGGTTGTGGGCTTGATCCCATCTTGTGGGAGGTGGCCAATTGATGTTTCTCTCTCACATCAATGTTTCTATATCTCTTTAAAAAAATCAATAAAAACTTATTATTATTTTTTTTTAAAGAATCCAAGAGAGCCCTGACCAGTGTGGTTCAGTTGTTTAGAATGCAGTCCCATACACTGAAAGGTTGTGGGTTTGATTCCTGATTCCAGCACATATCCAGGTTGCAGGTTCTCTCTCTCTCTCTCCCTCTCTCTCTCTTTCTCTCAAATCAATAAAAAAGCATGTCCTTGGCTGAGGAGTTAAAAAACAAAAAAGAATCCAGGAGAGTGATCTAATATTGGAAAGGGAATAGAAATTGGGAGTTCCTTCTGGAGGATAAAGGGAATTATGACAAGAGCTTAGACCGTGAAGCACAGACATGATTTTTACTTTGCAGTTCTAAAAAGATTGGTTTGTTTGTGAATAAATGGGGAGGGGGAATGAAATTACTCAATAATCTGGTAGAAAAAGTTAGGGAATAACCGACTGAGCCAACATAACAGTAGCGTAGAATATGTTCTCTTGTCCTGAAGAGAGTAGCTTGTTTTCTTCCTAAACATGATGATCCAAGGAAGCCACCTAAAATGACGCTAGGCAATCCATCATATGACCTAAAGTCACCCATTCAGACTCTTATCTGAAAAATGGAAATTCTGAAAAACTCGTATCTACATCACAATGATGCAGTGAAAGCACATTAGAGTGAAGCAAACAAACAAAAAAGGCTTAAGTTTTGGCAATGCCAGTACTGTACTCTGTTATTTAAAAGTTGTTCAAAGCATAGAACCACTGAATGGGAAGAAATCTTGAAGGTCACTGAGCCCCCTCATTTTCCAGATGAGGAAACAAACAGGGACCCAGGGACTAGTCCAGATCTCACAGCTAGTCCGAGGGGCACCTGCACTAGAATCCAGGTCTCCTGAGGCAGTGCTTGGCTGGACTACTGCTCTTCCTCCCACAGAAAATTCATTTCGAGGGGCCTGAGGTTTGTCCCTTTCTATTCCAATGCCCTCCTTTAAAAATGATTTTATGTTTATCTTTTCCCTCTACTAATTGTATGAAATTATAAATCTAATACAAAGGAATCATATATCTTTACTTGGGGGAAAATGTTTAATAGACATATAAACTATGTAAAGACACCTCCATTATGAAAGTTGTGGTAGTTATGATTGTCCCTCAAATCTTTCTGATCCTGGGCTATAGAGATGGAGGAGGTGGAAAGATGGGTACCTCATTGAAACATTCATATTACACACACACACACACACACACACACACACACACACACACACAGTATATAGGCAAAAACAGACCACACCTATTCAAGGGTAAGGAATAGAGACTGTGGGAGAAAGGATAAGAATAAAGACCCTTATTTGATTCATTCCAAAATAGTGGCGATGATAATTCACCTTTTGTAGCTATTTGCTAGTCATTAAAACTCACTCAACAAGAATTTACTGGGTGCTCTCTCTGTTTCCTAAACTTGAAGTTTTCAAATGTAAAAAGACAAAATTTCTCACTTCAAGAGCTCACTGTCTAAGAGAGGAGACATGTAAGTAGAAACAGCAAGCAGATTTGGTATCACATGCTAACCTTACAGGTGATTTTTAGAAAGCAAAAATCTAAAGAAGCATTTTACTTGACCAGTTCTTCAATCTTTTTCAGTTTCTAAAATATTTAAGAATATTATATTTCTATTCCATTCACAAAATGAATTTAACACTGAGAAAATTTTGTCAATTAAACAAAAAATATTTTTGGTTCTTTTCATAATTAGGTGACATAAACATATACAAGAGAGCCTTTAGCTAATTAACTGAACTGTTAGCCTTTAGATACTGATGGGATTGTGGAGAGCAATGAATCACAGTCATTAGCTATTACGATCCTATGGCTATCAATTTTCTCTAAATACAAGTTAACTAGTTTGCTATTGATTTCAGCAGATTTCTAGAGCCTGTTCATCTTGCTTAACAAACTTTATGCCTTTTGATTAGTAACTCTCCAGTTTCCCTTCTCCCCAGTCTGACAACCATCATTACACTCTTTGAGTCTATGAGTTTTACTATTCTAGATAGTATTTGTCTTTCTGTGACTGACTTACTTCACTTAGCATAGTGTTCTCAAGGATCATCTATGTTGTTGCATCTTTCAGAGTTTCCAAAACTGAACAGTATCCCATTGTATGTATATACCACATGTTCTTTACCCTTTATCTGTCAATGGACAAGTTTAGGTTGTTTCTACATCTTGGCTATTGTGATAGTGCTGCAATGAGTATAGGAGTGTTTATTTCTCTTTGAGATCGGATTTCAATTATTTTGAATACTCAGAAGAGAAATTGCTGGATCATAGAGTAGTGTGCTATTTAGAATTTTTTGAGGGAACTCCCTACTGATATTTCCACAGCAGCTGCATCACTTGGCATTCCCATCAACAGTATGCAAAAGCTCGATTTCTCCACATATTCACCAACCCCCCCCTTTTTAAATAACAGCCATTCTGAAAGGTGTGAGGTGATATTTCATTGCAGTTTCAATTTGTATTTCCCTGATAATTAGTGAAATTGAGCATTTTTCATACATCTATTGGTTATATAATTATTATATCTTATATCATTATATAATGATCTTTGTCTCTTGTGACAATTTTTGACTGAAAGTCTACTTTTTATATAGCCACCCTTCCTCTCTTTGGTCACAATTTGCATGGGATACCTTTTTCCTTCCCTTCACTTTCAGCCTATATGTGTCCTTAAATGATAAGTGAGCTTCTTGTAGATAGCATATAGCTGGGTTTTGTTTTTTTATTTAGAAATCCATCCAGCCAAACTATGTCTTTTAATGGGGAAGTTTAATCCACTTACAGTTAAAGTAATTATTGATAGGGAATAACTTACTATTGACATTTTGTTAGTTGTTTTCTGTTACTGTTGCGTTTCTTTGGTTTGTTTTCTCCTCTCTTTTTGTATTCTTTTATGTTTGGATTTTTTTGTATTGGTATGCTTTGATTCCTTTCTCTTTTTTCTTTCATGTAACTTCTATAGAAGTGTGTGTGTGTGTGTGTGTGTGTGTGTGTGTGATTACCTTGGGGCTTATACAAATATAGTTATAACAGTCTATTTTAAACTGATAGCAATTTAAGTTCAATCATATACAAAAACTCCACTTTAACTTCACCCTACTTTATGTTATTACTGTCACAATTTACATCTATTCATATTGTGTACCTTGCAACACATTTTTAGTTATATTCATTTTAATAATTTTGTCTTTTAACTTTTATACTAGAAAAGTGATAGTAACACAGTATTCTGCATTTATGTATTTACTAAAGTTTCATACTTTCTTATACTATTATGTTTCTATTTGGCATCCTTTTATTTCAATATGAAGAATTCCCTATAGAACTTTTTATAAGACAGGACTAATTGTGATGAACTCCCTCAGATTTTTGTTTGTCTGGGAGTCTTTCTCCTTAATTTTTGAAGGATGGTTTTGCTGATTATTCTTGGTTGGATTTTTTTTCTTTTAAGCATTTGAATTAATCATTCTACTCCCTCTGACCTACAAGGTTTCTGATAAAAGATCCACTGATAGTCATATGGGGTTCTATTGTACATGACAAGTTGCTTTTCTCTTGTTGCTTTCAAAATTCTGTTTTTGACTTTTGACAAGTTGATTATAGTGTATTTCAGTGTGAATTTCTTTTGGTTCATCTCCATTGTTTTTTTGGCTTATTTGATTTGGATATTTATTTCCTTCCCCAGATCTGGGAAATTTTCAGACATGATTACTTTTAATAAGCGTTTTGGTCCTTTTTCTTTCCCTCTCTTCTCTGGGACTCCCATTTGGTGATGTCCCATAAGTTCCTTAAGCTTTCTTCACTCTTTCTTTTTTTATTTTTGCTCTTTTCATTTAATTATTTCTAGTAACTTCTCTCTGAGTTAGCTGATCCTTCCTTCTGCTTGATCTAGTCTACTGTTTAACCCCTCTAGTGAATTTTTCAGTTCAGTTACTGTGTTCTTTAGCTCCTGATTTGTTCTTCAGCTCCTGATGATTTGTTTCGTACTTTTTTTTTTTTTTTATCCACACCCGAAGACATTTTTCCATTTTTTGTACAGATAGAGTGGGAGGGAGAGAGAGGAAGGGAGAGAGAGAGAAACATCGACGTGAAGGGACACATCGAGTGGCTGCCACCCGCACGACCAACCAGGGCCGGGGACAAACTGCAACCGAAGTACGTGCCCTTAGCGGGAACCGAACCCGGGTCTCTCCAGACCGCAGGCCGACGCTCTAACCGCTGAGCCAAACTGGCCAGGGCTGTTTTGTACTTCTTAATATTTTCTATGTCTTTGTTGAAATTCTCACTTTGTTCATACATTTTTCTCTTGACCTCGTAAGCATCTATGTGAAAGAGTTATTTTGAATTCTATGTCAGGTAAATAATCTAACTCTGTTTCACTAGGGTCAATTTCTGGAGATTTATCTTGCTCCTTTGTTTGGAACACCTTTAAATGATTCTTTATTTTCTTTGTTTCTCTGTGTTGGTGTTTATGCATTAGGCAAAGCAGGCATCTCTCTCAATCTTCAAGGACTGGCCTTGTATAAGAGAAGACTCCCACCAGACATCCCCACCAGAGATTCTGGGGGCCTCTACCAACACTTTCCCTCTCAGGGAAAAGCAAGAAGTTGTGGCTTTGTCCACTTGCTTTGCTAAGCTGGAGATGGGGTGCTATTGTATCTATCAATTCAAACCACAGTCTCCACTGTCCTCCAGGCAGCTAGATTATACTGAACTCACCAGAACTCCAGGACCAGCAAGAGAGATTCTAGTTCTTTGGTCAGCCCCAGAGAATTTAGAGCTCTGGACACATGGATCAACTCTTCCCAAGAGATCATCAAATAGTAAGATTTCTCATCTGTTCATTCCATGCTAAGCAGGAAGGAGGATTTATGACATCTATCAGCTCACACCACTGTCTCCATTCTCTCTCAGGTGGCTAGATTTTGCCAGACCCATTAGAGTTCCAAGACTTGCAAGACAGAAGCCAGTCCTCTGGGGAGCTCCCTTGAAAAAGCTGGGGTGTTGGATTCATGAACAAACCCTTTAACTCCCCTAGAAGAGCTGGGAGCTAGGGGATCTCCCTAGTTATATGGCACTATGCTGGGGACAGGGACTCTGGTGAGGGGGTGTCCTGAATCTCCCTACTGACTTTGGTTTCGCAATCACCCATAGTGCAAGAGTCTTTCAATTTGTTTCTGGATTTCTCAAAAAGTTAATTTGCTCATGAATTGTTGCTGAATTGGTGTGTTTGTGGGGAAGAAGGCTCCAGGGCTTCCTACTTTGCTATCTTGCTGATGTCAAAATAGTTGGCTAAATTTGGAAAACAATTTTATCAAGAAAAAAACTCTTCAACATCTGTGATATTTTCTCATTTACAAAAATTATTTCTAAATTTATGACAGTTCTATTTACAAGAATCCAACATTGAATGCTTCAGAGATCATTGTTTATAAACCATATCAAGTCTAAGAAAAACATGTTTCTATATTTAAAAAGAGCCAAAAATTAACAGTAACAGTAACACACTTAATTAACAGTAAGTATGAAAAATAAAAGAACTGCCCTGGCCAGTTTGGCCCACCAGCTAGAGTGTCAGCCTGGGGACCAAAGGGTAGTGGGTTTGATTCCAGGTCAAGGGTATGTGTCTGGGTTGCATGTTCCATCCTTGATCCTGGGTCGGCATAGTGTGGGAGGCAACCAACTAATGTGTCTCTCTCAAATTGATTTTTCTCTCTCCTGCTCCCTCCCTTCCACTCTATCTAAAAAACAAACTCAAACTTGAGTGATGATTTAAAAAAGAAAAATAAAATAACTGGTTACATATAATTTTATAGCAATGCTAAACGTAAATTTAACTGAAATAGTATTTGAGGAATAATATTAAAGAAATATTAAATAAATTTAGTAATATTAAATAAATATTATTTCATTGAATCTTCATTTTATATATAATAATTTACTTCAGGTCAAAATAAATATGTTACTATGAACTCTATCAGGCTACCATGGCATTTTCTAGTCTTCAATTTCACGTATTTCTATTAAAGACTACAAAAATGCTAGCATAGTAATAACTGGTCTATAAGTGGCAGGCAGAGAATTTATTACTTTGAAAAATAATCCTATTAATAAGCTTCCTGAAAAACAACAACAACAACAGTTGATAATACTATATAGACAGGAGTCTACTATTAAGGTTTTGAATTTTAGGATGTAAGAGAGATTTAGCTATGTATGTGTAAATAAACATTCTATTAGATACAAAAGAGATAATAGCACAAAATTCTATCTTTCTAAAGCTTAATTCAAAAGTTATTTAAAAATATATTTCTTTCCAATGATTAGTCAATAATTAGTAAACTATAGGTTAAATAATGGCAAACATTCAATGAGTTATAAAAATACTTAATTTTCCATCAAGAATTATTATTAATAGAAAATACAT
Organism: Molossus molossus; assembly: GCF_014108415.1. NCBI lineage: Eukaryota > Metazoa > Chordata > Mammalia > Chiroptera > Molossidae > Molossus > Molossus molossus. Next base: position 37,530,166 of record NW_023425356.1, read on the forward strand.
CAAATAAAAGGATAAGGAGTTACATTTTTCAAAATTGAGAACTACATAAGTGGTACAGTGAATTCTCATAATTGGTTAGGGGTTGATATGTGATAGATAACTGAAAATTCTAGTGTGTTGTCTAACTAAATGCAATCTTAATTATTAATATAAGCCTGATGGTAGGAAATAAATGTTTGGAATACTGAGAGACATAATATCCTGAATGTCACCTGTTGAAAGAACCGGGCTATGAGAAAGTTTCCTATTTAGATTATATTCAGAGTTAGATTAATAGGAAGCCCAGAAAAATCCAGTCTAAAGATACTAAAATGTTATTGGAAATGTAATGCATTAGACAAGAGCATATTTACCAAAATTTCTCTCAGAAATTAAGGTAGGAAGGCATACTTTGATAAGCCATTTGGGGTGGGGTATGAGACCCCAAATGCTCCAATAACCAGAGAGATGCTAAACTGCCTTCTAAGGAGGGCAAGCTCAGTTAAGATATCTTGTTTTGTTTTGGAGGAGCTAGTGTACGGCAAGTGGTAAATTGCTCAGGACAATAGAAAGACTAAGCTGCCTTCTAGCTTCCCATAGAGTTGAATGGGGTGCCAATTAATAATCCAACCACATGCCCTTGGTTCACCTGGACAGCACTATTTAGTCCTTAAAGAACTGTTTTATTTAGTAATGCTTGGGGCGTTAAGATACACTATAAGAAGGTCACATGAAATACAATATTTTATTGTAGGGATAAATTAAGAGCAAAGGATACTTTTAATAATATGTACAATGGGTCTTTTGGGAAAAAATCACTTTGTTATCTTAAGAACATTATGCAACTTGCAATTGAGCATATTTTCCCTTTTGCTTTGGATGCCTGGAAACTTAAGGGCCAGATTTGCCATCCCATTCTTGAAATTGTGTAGGCTCAGAGTATGCATTTCTCTTTCTTATTACTACCTTTTATTTTCCTACATGTTTTTCAACTGTATTCCAATTTTTTATTTCAATCTTCCATATCATGAATATTTTTGAAAATTACCTCTATTTCTTTGTAACACTGGTTGGAGTCCCTGATTCCAGGATCTTAACGCCTGCCTCTTGGTTTATTCCCTTATTTTGACAGAGCACCCCTTCCAGCAGCTTCCTGAAAAGTAATTTTTTAAAAAAGATCTTGCTTATTTGAAATTGCCTTTATCCTACCCTCAAATTTGATAGTTTGGGCATAGAAAATTCTTTTATCTGTGCTCATCGGGTAAGAAAAAGTGGCATTCTTTGTTTCATCATGCTCATAATTTAGCTCCTCTGATACCACTGGACTGGTCAAATTATTTAACAACTTTAGGAAATCAGAGCAGGCGAGTAACTTTGAACCACTGTTTTCTGAACCTTAATACCATGTATTAACACCTTGCATTCTCACTTTATTTTTTCCAAAACATTTAAATACCTGTTTTTTCTGTGTTTGTGTAACTTCCTTACCTTTTCCTCTTTTTTTATACTAGATATCATATGACAAGATGGCTTATATAGGACAATACAACTCCTTTTTGGTGTTTTACCCTGTTTACTCATTCATTCACCATTCATTCAATCATTCGTTCAATAAACATGTCTCCCTTTCTCAGTATCTCCATTGTGTTCCCTTTCGTTTCTCTATTGCCACTCTTCCTTCTTTCCTCTCTGAGAAAAATTCAACAAATGAAATGGGCAGTTAACAGAAAGACAAATGAGAGTAATTATTCCCCTTGAGGCCATGGGCCAGATCTAGCCACATGCATCTGCATTCTACCATGGACAGCTGTGGTATGGGCTTTAAAAGTAACTTCTGAAGATTTCAGATGGAAAGAACTGGGCTGTGAGCAAGACACTGTGCCAAGTGCTTTAACCTCAAATTCCTTCTCACAACAGTTCTAAGGGGACATGCCTTTTGTTTTGTTTTATGATTTTATAGATAGGAAAACTGACGCAGAGAGAAATAAATTTGCCTTGAGTTCCACAGCTAAATGACAAAATTTAGATTCAACTCTAAAACCTAGGTTTTTAACTGAGTTTTAAGTTTTAATCTAGTGCTACCAATACTTTCAATGTCTACTTGAGAAAAACCAAGTCGTTCTCAGAGCCCTCTCTGCTCAGTTTGAAACCATTCAAATGAAAAGATAAATTCATTCATTTAACAAATATTTAGGCTTCTTTGTATGGAAAAGAGGGTTATGAACAAATAAAGATGACATGGTCCTTGCCTTGAAGTTGCTCATTTCAGGAGGACAGAAACAATCAACTGCTTTTACTATTCACTGAAAAGAGTAAAATACAAGAGAAAATGCTTTAAGGATTGATTCATATCAGGATATTTGCGGAAATGGAGGTAGGGAGAAGACACATTCATCAGGAAGATGGAATAACACATAATGAAACCAATCCTTCACACTGTTTTGTTTGCAACACTTCTACCCAATCATTTTAGAGTAATATATTCAAGACCTCACATTTTCTTCTCTCTAAAGTTATAATCCATTTTATGACAACAATGGCCCAAGGTCACTGTACCAGGCATGTTTCTACAAGTCTTATTTCATTAATTTTACTTAAAATTTTATTTTCAGGAAAGAGATTGACTACAAATAGGCATAAGTGAACTTTCTGGGATGGTAGAAATGTTCTGTTTTGACTAATATAATGAGTATGACTGTCAGAACTCACAGAACTTTACATCTAAAAGGATGAATTTTACTGCATATAAATCATCCCAGTAAACCTGACTTAAAAACAAACAAAAAAAGCCTGAAATTTTAACTACCTAGCTAAAAATAAAATAAAATTTCAGCTACAATTTATAATTTAGGTGCAAAACAAATTTTCATAAATGAAGGAGGTATTTTTTTTGTATTTATTTATAACACTAATAATCCAATTTGATATTATACAATTCAATGTATCAGTATCAATTTAAAAATAGGATTAACAAAATGTTATTAGATTTTTTAAAAATAAGGATTTGAATTGAAAAAAAAAACCCAAAAACCTTTATTATAACCATAATGTTGCTACAGCAATGCTATATTTTTAAACATATCTTAAACAGAAAATAATTTGTTAAAAATTTCAGTGAGCCCAGCCGGTGTGGTTCAGTGCTTGAGTGTTGACCCATGCACCAGGAGGCTGCCGGTTCGATTCCCAGTCAGGGCACATGCCCAAGTTTTGGGTCAAATCCCCAGCGGGGGGCATGCTGGAGGCAGCCAATCAATGTTCTCTCTCACTGATGTTTCTCTCTCTCTCTCCCTCTCCCTTCCTCTCTCTCTAGAAATCAATAAAGGAAAAAATATATATTTTTTAATTTAGATGATTTAAACTACCATAATATTATCTTAAGTTTTGCTTCCACAATATGCTGAAAACTCCACATTTAACAGTTAAAGAATTACCACCTAGCTTCATTACTAGATAGATTCTACTGCATCCTAAAACATAATTGTAGCTGTTTCTTAAAAAGGCAAAGAAATTGTTTTCAACAAAACTGGGTTTTGAAAAACACTATTAAGAACATGGAAGGGGTAATTAAGTGATGTCTTCTCCTTAATACCCTCTGTTTTCATTCCACCAGACATACCCAAGCCAACCAAGTCAATATAAGTCAGGAGGGGTAATGTCATTCCAAGCTCTGAAAACCCTGGAACAAGTGTACTGTAAACAGGAAGCGCTCTCCTGCCTTGATTAAAGTAATATAATTGTGGCAGATGTCATTATTAATAAACAAAATACCTGATTTTTTCCTAATACAGAAGAGGAGCATAATTTTACTGTGGCTTTAATAAAAATACCCTTTAAGTGTATTATGCTTGGTAAATTAACTTGTAGAAGAATAAAAAATAGCTTAAGTGATAAGATGTGAAAACCATCTGTAACAATTGCCCTCTCCCAATGAAGCCCATATTCCAAAATCCATCTACAGTTTTTCTGTTTTAAAAGCTGGACAGGCTCGACTTTATTTTTTGAACATTGAAAAAAACTAACTTTGTCCATGTGTTTTCTTTAATGTTCTCTAACATTTTATCCTTAATTATCTATAACAATGAAAAAACTTAAAATCTGAAAGGCAGAGAGAATATTCAAAGCATTACTTTGTTGGGAATGAATATGTTCTGGATATTAAAGGATAGCTAACTTGCCAAGAACAAATGCTCCGAGGCTGTTCATGAAAAAATGCTGAAGAAGTTGCTGTTATGGCATACATGATAGTTATATAAGGTGTCCTGGGATATAACAATAGTACCAAGTAGGCAAAAATTACTCTAAAATTTTTTATTCTTTCCAAAGCTGTAATTAAGTAAAAAATTAACAAACAATATTAAAAGTACATAGGTCTTGAAGGATTTTTAAATAAGCATTCTCTGGGATATGAGTTCACAAGTCTGAACTCAAATCAAGTGAGGTTCCTGCAATGACAGTGGCTTCTGTTGGGTGAGAAGGTGGAGAGGTTAGTTCTAAAATGACAGTGACAATGATGGCAGGAGTGAGTCAAGAGGAAGCAGTAAGAAAGGCTGGTCCTGAGGAGGAGGAGAGAAAGGAAGCCATGGGCTGGCTGGGCTGTACCACCAGGGCTTGATGCCCTTCAAAGATGTCGATGAAGAGGACTGAATGAAGGAGTCAGGTACAGCTGGCTAGTGTAGAGGGAATTAGTCCAAAGGGTTATGTGACGAGAAAATCAGATGCTTGAAGTATAATTAGAAAGCTGGGAAGTTATTCTAAGGAAGGAAAAGGCTGCATTATGTTTGAGGAAGGGGATTCCAAGTTGGTTACTGATATTTAAAGACCGACACTAATTAGGTGTGTTTGCCAGGTATGAGTAGGGTGAATTCTGACAGTCATTGCAGCTGAGGAGAAAAAAGACCCAGGGTTAAAACTACTTTGTGAATCCCAGAGTGGGACATAACATTAACAGCATAAGCCTTGGAAATCAAATAGATCTGTGTGATGGTTAATATATTGATTGACTTGACTGGGCCACAGGGTGATCAAATATTTGGTCAAACATTATTCTGAGTGTTTCTGTGAGGGTGTTTTTGGACGAGACTAACATTTAAATTGGTAGACTGAGTAAAGTAGATTGCCCTCCATAATGTGGGTGGCCCTTATTTAGCCAGCTGAAGGCCCAAAGAGTCAAAAAGGCTCACCATCACCCTGGCCAGTTTGCTCAGCAGTTAGAGCGTCAGCCTGCGGATCAGAGTCCGGTTAAGGGCATGTACCTCAGTTGCAGTTTGGTCCCTGGCCCTGGTCGGGTTGTGTGGGAGGCAACTGGTTGATGTGTCTCTCTCACATCGACATTTTTTTCTCCCCTTCTCCCCTCCCTCCCCCCATCTGAAATGGAAAAATATCCTCTGGTGAGGATTTTTTTTTTAAAAAAGGCTCACTGTCTTCCATGTAAGAGGGAACTCTTGCCTGAGAGCCTTTGAGCTGGAACATCAGCTTTTTCCCATCAGCTCTCGGGAGTCTCCAGCTTGCCAACTCACGCTGCAGATCTTGGGACTTGCCAATCTCCATAAACACATGAACCAATTTCTTACAATAAATCTGCTTGTGTGTGTGTATGTGTAAAATATATAAAACACACCCTCTTGTTTCTGTTTTCTGGAGAACCCTAATATAACCTGGGTTATTTCTTTCTTTCTTTTTAATCCTCATCCGAGGACATTTTTCCATTTTTTGTACAGACAGAGTGGGAGGGAGAGAGAGAAAGAGAGAGAGAGGGAAACATCGATGTGAAAGGGACACATCGAGTGGCTGCCACCCACACGACCAACCAGGGCCGGGGACAAACTGCAACCGAGGTACATGCCCTTAGCGGGAACCGAACCCCGGCCTCTCCAGACCGCAGGCGGACGCTCTAACCGCTGAGCCAAACTGGCCAGGGCCTGGGTTATTTCTTAATAGCTGTGTGACTTTAAGAAAGCCCCTTAACCTTCCTGAGTCCATAAAATGGAAATAATAATCCACTGAGCATAGGATTGTTAACAAGGACTGAGTTTCCTAAAGCATCGAGTACAGGGCCTGGCACATAGTGCTCAATAAATGGAAAATTTTATTTTTTAAATTATTATAGAAGGCTCTACTTTGAGGAGATAATCCGTGAAACAGGGCCCACAGATGTGTTCTGGTGAGGAGAGTGGTGGAAAGTGAGTAGGAATTGTCAACGCTTACCATAGCCAACAGCAGTGTCCTTGTTTTCTTCTCCTCTTCTCTCCTATTTTCATGAAAGCTCCTTTCTGTAATTCATCACTCTCATGTAATTCTTTTGGAAATCCAGCTGAAATTCAAAAACTTTAAAAAATCTTGTTAAAACTCTTCCAAATCCACATCACTCTTCCTTGACTTAAACATAGTGGATGTAGCCCTGGGCTGGTTTGGCTCAGTGGTTGGAGCACTGGCCTGCTGGCCAGTCTCCCGGGTTCGGTTCCCGCTAGGGGCACGTACCAAAAAAAAAGTAGTGGACCTTCTGATTTAGGATTTTGCAGAGGGACTAGGTTATTACTGGAAGTATTAATCACTGTAATGTACTACATATTTATTTTCAAAATTAAATCTCTGATAAGAATTTATTTTGTTGTCATTAGTTTTTCATAAAATTGAGTGTAGCATCAATTCCAGTTTGCTAAGAATTCTAGTTAAAAAGCTTGACTGGCCCTGGCCGGTTTGGCTCAGCAGTTAGAGCATCAGCCCGAAGACCAGAGAGGCCCAGGTTTGGTCCCTCTATGGGCCCGTACCTCAGTTGCAGCTTGTCCCGGCCCTAGTTGGGGTCGTGTGGGTGGCAACTCATCAATGTGTCTCTCTTGCATCGATGTTTCTCTCTCTCTTTTCCTCCCTGTCCCTCCTGCTCTATCTGAAGATAAATGCAAAAATGTCCTCGGGTGAGGATAAAAAAAAAACTTTACTGTAAAACTCCCCTGACAATAACTTCTAAGAAAAAGAATAAGTATACTCTCTTCATTTTATATCCTTAAATCTTCTCTCAGGGTCAGCATGTAGTATCATTATGCAAAAACAGATTCTATTTCAAATATAAACATTCCATTTAGCAACCAGTCTTAAGTATTCACAGAATCAGCAGAGGTTCTGAAGTTACCTTTTTAAGTGAAGATTAGCCAACTGCTCTATGATGAGAATGGACTAATGCCAGTGTACGGATGACAATAATGGCCTTAAGGGCTGGTCAAAGTTTGCCATCTTGTATCTAAAAGTACATCACACTACTTAGATTTCAAAATAATTTAGAGTTTGGTTGTTGGTTTTATTTTCCTTGGCTCCTTCCTCATGGGTTGGTGGTGGTGGTGGGAATGGAGGAGTTAGGGTGGACTTGGGGAAAAAAGGAAACTGTCCCTTAGCACAGCTGTAAAGGTCTGCAGTTCCATCCTTTCTACTATAAAAACTCTCCCTTCCCAAAATGTGCAATCCGGTTTCGGTAACCCACATTTATTCATGAAACAAAACACTACAAAAAAAAAAAAAAAAAAGTAGCTCTTACTACATGTTAACACTATTCCAGATGCAGAGATACAAAGATAAAGACACTAGTCTGAAGCCCCAAGAGCTTAGTCTAGTGGGTGAAACTAACACCTAAGCAAACAATCTCAACACAGTGAACAATAACTGAGTGACAGATATAGTTCAAGGAGAGCAGGTACAACTTGGGGGCAGGGAAGACTTTACCAAAATGCCACAGGATGCAGGTGGTCCATTCCAAGGTTAAGTATTTTTCAAGCAAAAACTCAATTTCCGGGCTAAAAAAAAAAATCTTCATTTCTGAACGCGAGGACTTTTATGTTAAAGCTCTTATACATCATATACACACACAACAATAACCCAAAGGGAAATTAGCTCAGTTTGAGAACATGATTCATCCTGCTCAATTTAAGACCCTCACAAAATAGGCAACACAGTACACTGAGGAAATTGATGTAGCAACTGTACAAAATTAGGACAAAGATACTTCTGTTGTTATATGAACAATATAAAACACTATACATGCTTTTGGATGTCTTTGTTAGAATGTAACTGTCAATCATTTTTAAACTGTGTTAAGATGGATTCTGAATGAGGAATAAAGCCCTAAAACCTGCAATTCCCATATATATCTGAAAAATCTCTAATCTACATAGGCCAGTGTGGTATTTTTGAAAAAACAAATGAAAGTACACATTTGGATTTATGGGTTTTTGTTATTCACTCATGTCATCCTAAGAGTTAACTTTATTCCACAACTAACTTTTCATCATTTCTAAGAAAAGGGCACAGTAAGGTTTTTGTTTCTGTTTTAAGGTCATGGCCTTCAAAGCCTTGAAATAGAAAATTTTAACCCAGCAATTAAAAAACGTGCCCATACTACCATCTGACATTCCCAGTTTATCTTTATATTTCATATTCTTTTGTAACACCCAACACGTTCATCTAACAAGGTCAAAGGCTCCCCAAATGTGGTTGTATAAGGTGCCTACGGGGACAAACCCTGCGAAACCTGAAGATGCCACACCAACAGCTGTAGGCAGGTCGCAGTAACATGGCAGACCACTCTGCCAAGGCAAAACTGCAGTTCACTTTACGCTGACAGAGCTTCTTTCCAGAACTCTCCCCCTCTGTCCGCCCTCCTTCCCAAAGAACGGAGAAGTATGGATTTCACAGGATGTCTGGCACTGTTTTCTTTAAAACTAAGCTTTTCTCTGGTTCCTGGACCCGCACGGGCTCGGGATGGAACCCCTGGGTTTTGTAGCATCAGCGTTGGCTTCTCAATCGGTGACCTTCAGGCCCCTTGCTTGGCCTGACCCTAGAAGGGCCACTGCCAGGCAGAACTCGGACTCGGCTCGATGGGGGGTCCGGGGCACATCCCCCCAACACCGACGCCGGCCAGGCCGGGTGGCGGGGAGCCAGGGGCCGCTGAGCGACCGCTCCACGTGGCCACCGAGCGCTGAGCCCAGACGGGCTCGCTCCACTCCGCCTGCCTGAGCCCTCGTCGAAAACGACTCGGGTTCTGACTCCGGCCCACACCTCAGTCCGTCCACCAGGAAACTTTCCAGAAGGCTGGCCTCTTTGGGAAGTCCCGGCTCGCCGTCCAGGGGGGAAGCTTGGTTCGTTTACTGGGCGCCTGTTGAGGCAGGCGAGCTGGGGACCGGCTGGCACGCGGAGGGGACCCTTTGGGGCCCGCCTCGGGAAGCCCTGTACTCCAGCACCCCCGGTCGCCCGCGGGCACCCTGCCCCCAACTCCGTCTCGGGCCGGGCCTCCAGGAGCACAGAGGATGGGGCAGCGAGGTACCCTGAGAACTGCCACTCTAGCCCCCTAGTCCCCTCTCCTCTGCCCGCTTTGACCTCGCCTGACCCCACCAGAGCCGCCGGCGCTAAAATTAGAAACCTGCTCGGTGCGCACTCACGTGCGCCCAGGCCAGCGGAGGGGCGCGGTCCGGGTGAGTCACGGCACCGCCCCCCTCGCCGAGGACGCGCTGACGTCAGCCGCTTCCCTGAAGGGTGACGTAAGCGCGTCTCAGGGAGGCCGTAAGGCTACCCTAGAATGTTCGCGGAGTTTTGATGCCTTAAAGGGACCAGGCCTGGGATAATGGAAGTTCCAGGGAGATGATTCCACCTACCCATCAGTAGAGTCAAAGCCGGTCTTATACCCTTTTGTACTGAGAAGTGTTGACTGTTGAAATGGTGATGAGCAAATAATGGAACTGAACCTAATTAGAGGCTCCCTGAAACCCCAGCACCTCTTCCTGGAAACCCTCCTTGATTAACCAGAGTCTGATGCTGACCCAAAAGTCAGCAAGTTTTCTGTGGCCCTTGACTCCCTCCCCCTCCCCATATGCTTACATTTCTGCTGGTAGAGAAAGGCTGTGGTTTGAATGTTAACATAATCCATCAATCTGGAACAACTTGTCCCTTTTACTGTATCCAAACTCTGTCACCACTGGTGTGACCCGAAACAACTTATTTAAATCTCTGGGTGTGACATTTGTGAACTGGTCTTCAAACCCTCCTCTTAGCTAATGTTGCCTGTGGACACTTCCAGAAGCAGGATCATTCAACGTTATCACAGCTTCCCAGGAAACTAATTTGCTGAGGTTTACTATAGGGCAGGTGTTTTCATTATCCTCCCTCCCCCATCATTTAATCCTGTATCTCTGGGGTGTTACCATCCCCATTTTACTGACGAGGAAAGATTGAGGTACACAAGGTTAAGTATGTTTCCCTAGGTTACATGGTTAAAAAATGGCAAACCGGAAGTTATTCCCAGATCAGTTGGACTCCAAGTCTATGTTTATGGTGATTAGAGTGGGCTATAAAATGTGTGTCTTTAAAAAAAATTATTTTTTCTTTTAGAGAGGAAGGGAGAGAGAGATACATTGATCGGCTGCCTCCTGCACACCCCCACCCCGGGGATTGAACCCATAACCTGGGCATGTACCTTGACCGGGAATTGAACTGGGACCTCTCAGTCCATGGGCTGACACTCAACCCACTGAGCCCCACTGGCTGGGCTAAAATGTGTGTCTTATTCTGGATATATTGAGTCCTCTAGAACCAGCGTTTTCTCTTTTAACGCAAGGCCAGTGCCTATGGACAAATAGCCCACTCCGTGCCAGAAGATCCCCAGAGAAGGACGGCCCAGGCCTCAGGGTAAGGCAAGTGAGAAGGTGCTCACTCCCAGGGGTGCTCCACCTGCACTTGCCCAACCCTGAGAACAACTGCCTCCTTGAGGTTGGCACTGAGGGGCCTCACTCTCTTCACCCTAGTCCCAGCCCTGCCAGGCCCATCCTGACTCTGTGTTTCCTCTGTTGAAACTAGAAAGGCCGTCCTGCTTACAGCATCTTTGCCTGGCACACCAGTGGCCAGCTCTACCGAAGGGCAGAAGAAATACCTTGTTTCGCCCCTAACACAATCCCCTCTCTATAAAGCAATGGAAATTTTCTAGTTAGAACAGCATGTTCGTGCCCCAAACAAATTACAGACAACAGTAGCTCCTCAAAGTTTTGAGCAAAACTATGGTGCCTGTGTAATGGAAATGGAGCCAAGTGGGTGAGCTGTTGTCACTGTTTTCTTCTGACAAGAATTACTGCATTACTGGCCCTTGAGTGACAGTCACTGCCCTATCCTCAGGCTACACATGCTAGATCTATTAGGAGCACCTTCCTTCCCCAGCTCACCCCTTGGAAGTATTGAAAACTGACCCCTCTTTCCTTCTACCCAGTCTCCAGCCACCACCGAGCTCTCCCCATTGTGTCCTCTGCTCCTGTCCCGTCTGTCACGCTGATGGAGTCACTACCACAGCTCTTCCTGTTCTGCCAGGTTTACTGGAGCCTGTGACCAGACACCTTGTGTGTGCTCCCACCACAGCCTCCGGAGGAAGTGAGAAAACCACAGGCAGCCTCAGCTGTAGGGATGTGGGACTAGACACCAACATGGAACTTAAACCGGTTTGGAACCTTCGGGCCAGCGAGTCCAGCCCTCTGTTTTATAGCTAAGGGACTAGGGTCCTGGTGAGGTGACTTGCTCAGGGGTCACATGGCCAGTCAGGTAGAGTCCTAGTCACCTGACTTCCAGTCCACTGCTCTTTCCATGGATCACATGTCATATAAATTTCAGGTGGAACAATGGGCATAAATGTGCATGGTAAATTGTAACGTCATATAAGTGATGGGAGGTGACTTGAGGTAAATATAGAGATGAAGTCATAGGGAAGAATTGGAGAACACAATTTCTGAGGACTCTGGCTGTTTTCACTTTTCCTTCCCTCTCTCCCATCCAGTCTCAAGGTAGGTGAGGTAATTATTCCTCCTCAGACCTAGAAATATTCCCCAGTGGAATGACACGATGAGTTGGATCGCCACTTTTAAACCTTCAGTAATCCAGATCTTGTGTGTCATTTCAGGTTTTGATTTTTTATCTCCCATCCTTCACTTCCCATCACTTACCTATCCCAGAAGCCCCATTAAATACCATTAGGAGCCGTAATTGTCACTGGCCACTAATGTGGAAGGATTGTGATCTCCAGAAAACAGTCCCAGCACAGCAAGGAGCAGGAATCCTGGGTCTGTTCCCAACCACACTGGTGACTCACTGGATGACACAAAGCAAAGCTTTGCTTTTGTCCGGGGAGAGATGTGGGACGACACACACAGCTGCTGGCCTGACAGAGGTGGAAGGGTGAGGGAGAAGCCACTGGGCCGGCTTCCAGCACAGTGGGAGCTCAGGAGTCCCCGTCACCGCGGAGTGGTGGCCCGCCGGCTCAGCCCTGAGCTCCTCTCACTTGAGTGCCTGCCTCCCATGGAGCCACCAAGAGGGCTTGGGCTGGATTACTGCACTTACCCTTCATGACATAATTCTCACTGGTTAGGAATGCATCTTAGTTATTCAGAACTACACTTTAATAACTTGTTAAAGATCTGCCCTCCAGGAATTTATTTGAAACTTTCTTTAATCTATTTATATTTCAGCCTGTCCAGCCTTTTCAGGGAACAAGTAGATTTACTATTTATGTAAAAGCACTTAGGCCCTAAAACACAGAAAAGTGCTATGTGAGGGTTTCTAAATAACAATAATAACAATAATAAAAATATGATTATAATACGTTACATATAATAAATATAATCCTTCCTGCATTATAATTTGATAATAGTAATAATTCAGATGGTTTCACAGGCTTACATTCAGCCTCTCATTATGTCTGTCTTTGTCTTTATCTCCATACACATGCGCACACACACACACACACACACACACATACCCCATCAAAAAGTATTTACCAGTGGAGTGGGGTCCTGTGATGGGTGTAATTTTACATGCAAACTTTCATAAACACACTTAGTGTCCTCCAAGGACTTACGATCTAGGACCAACATACAGTAGGTGCTCAATAAATACTTGTTGGGTAGGTGGATAAATGGAATTTAAAAAAAGAGAGAAACCCATGTGGTCACTGGAGAGACATACTAGGAATGAGTGACTGTATGTGGGGTTGGAGTGGACACATGAGAGTATACTTGGCATGAAGGGAAAAGGGAATGTCCTGATTTTATGGCAGATGGGTGTGTGAGCTTCCCTCAGATTGGCCCTAGTGCTCATCCTGGAGGAATAGCTGGTTCTCAGGTTGCTGAAATAGACAAGGGATGCCCAAGGCCCACCCCTGACAGGTGCTGTATGGATGGCAGAAGTGAGGAGGCAGGTATGAGAACCAGAAGAGGATGACCAGGTTCTGGGGTCATCTCTGTTTTCAGTGTGAACCACACTAAAATGGAGTTTTTAAAGCCAGGTGATTCAGTAGGTGAATGGACAAACAAACCATGGTATATCCAGATAATGAGATATTATTCAGCACTAAAAAGAACTGAGCTATCAATCCATGAGGAGGCATGGAGGAAACTTAAATGTGTATTATTAAGTGAAATAAGTGAATCTGAAAAGGGTACATATTGTACGATTCCAACTACATGACATTCTGAAAAATGCAAAACAATGGAGTTAGTAAAGTCAGTGATTATAAGGGATTGGGGGGAAGGATGAAAAGGCAGGGCACAGAAGATTTTTAGGGCAATATTTTTTACAATGTTATAGTGATGGATACATGTCATTATACATTTGCCCCAAACCATAGAATGCCCAACACCAAGAGTGAACCCTAATGTAAACTATGAACTTCGGATGATGATGAGGTGTCAATGTAAGTTCATCCTTGGTAAAAAACAAAACAAAACAAAAAACTATCATTCTGGTAGGGGATGTTGATAGTGGGGGAGGCTGTATGTGTGTTGGGGGAGGAGGGTCTATGGGAAATTTCTGTGCCTTCCATTCAATTTTGCTGTGAACTTATAACTGCTCTACAAATTAAAGTCTATTAAAAAAAAAATCCAGCCCTGGCCGGTTTGGCTCAGCGGTTAGAGCATCATCCTGCGGTCCCTAGAGACCCCGGTTCGGTTCCCACTAAGGGCACGTACCTTGGTTGCAGTTTGTCCCCGGCCCTGGTTGGGTCGTGCGGGTGGCAGCCACTCGATGTGTCCCTTTCACGTCGATGTTTCTCTCTTTCTCTCTCCCTCCTACTCTATCTGAACAAAAAATGTCCTCGGGTGAGGATAAAAAAAAAAAAAATCCAGGTGAGCTGATTACACCTTTCTGTATGTAGATTAGGTCCACTGTAGAGTCACAAAGACTTGAATTGAACTCTGAGCCCCATCATGACCAGATCTGTTGCTTTGGAAAAGTTACTTAATGCCTCTGATCTCAGTTTCTCCTAACTCCACAGGACAGTCATGCTCTCCTCAGAGCATTTTGAAAATTAAATGAAAAGCTATATGTAAAGAGTCTAACCAGTACCTGGGATATACGGCATGATAAATATATACAGCCCCCTTCCTAATTCCTCCCTAGTTACTGTGGTGATTACTAATTTCAAAGTCAGGCTGGTGGAGGAAAGCTGTCTTGGGTGAAAGAGACCTACTAGGAAAGGATTCTGTGTGTGGGATGGGCGTGTATGTCCTCAGACGCTCGGTCAGAGATGCTTGCTACAGAAAGGTCAGATGTGAACTTGAGCTCTAGGAGGTAGTGTCAAGCCCCTCACTCAGCTTTCTCCTGTGAAAAGGTCAGGATGATGGAAGTCTGTCTTATTTAGATGATGGCTCGTAGGGAGGCCTCAGTGGGTTAGTCACCTATGCTATGACATCATATTGCCACTCAATATAGTAACAGCTGTTGGTTGCTTGAGGGGTCAGGGGCGGGGCCAGTTTTTGTTGACCAACCATACCTCCAAGATAAATTGGATGGAACCAGCCGGGAAGAGGTGACATGGGGAGGAACTCCTCTAAATAGGATATTCCACAGTTTTCTAAGGATTTTTGGCACCTCACCTCAAAATGTGAGTCTTGACTTTTCTTTGTCTTTGGGGTCCAGCAGGAAAAATGTCATGGAAGAAAGGTGTTTGGCTAGGAAACCTCCAGCTGGGGGAATATCCACCATGATCAGGGTCCCCACTGCTCTGTTGGGGGGCAGGGGCGAGGAGAAGTTCTTTGCACCAGCTACATGATGTCTACATGGCACCAAGAAAAGTGGCCCAAGGAGGAGGACTGAAAAGGTCTGCAGTTAGCTTGCTGCAGAAACTTTGGGCTGGATTAGGCGTTTTACCTCGCACAGATTTACAACAACCAGGGGCCAGATCAGCACCCCTTTGAAGCAATAGTGTCATCTCAACTTTGAAATTAGCCAGGATGAAGCCATAGTGTGAAGATACCACAGATAAGTGCTGTAGTTAATCTGGGGTATTGATTAGTCATATTAAAATGGAAAGCCACTGGGTTTCGTTAACTCCTTCCTTCCAGTGTATCATACTTTTTGACATCTCTGCCTCTTGTGGGGCCTTGTGCTTTGGGAACAGAGTGCTTTGAATCATCAGAGTAACATTGGTTAACTGGGGAGAGCGGACTTCCTGTATCTAAACTGGAATTAAATCCAGAGTGAGGAAATAGAGGTTAGAAAGGAAAAGCCCTGGACCATGGGTCAGAAGACCTAGTTTGGCAACTAGTTCTGCCACATTTCGAACTGTGTGACCTTGGGTAAGTCCCTGCCTCTCTAGTCTGTAAAAGTATGTGAACTTGTGGTCCTTCCAACCCTAGTCCTCTGAGTGTGGATTTGCTGTTGTCCTCTTGTTGCAGAGTAGAAAGGACCTGGGGTCTGCGTGTGTGACTCTGCCACTCACTGTGCCACCTTGCACAAGGACACCCCTTCTCTGGAACCTCCTTTTCCCCGTTTATATAATATGGGTTATTACCAGACATGGGTGAGATAATGAACCTGGAATCCTTTTGGGAGGCACTATGAAAGTCTGTTTAAATGACACCCTGAGTTCAGAAGGGAAGGAGGGGTAAGAGAGCTGAAGAGGACAGTTGGGATTACCTACTGGCAGGTTGGACTGTGACCCGAGCTAAGAATGTGCGTGAAGAGGTGAGGGTTGTGGTCAGCCAGGCCATGAAAACCTCCAACTCAGTCCTGCTCAGTTCCTAGTTATTTCCCAGCAGTGCAGGGAGGGGAAACAATAGAGAGGTTGTAAATGATACTGCCAAGAGCCCAACAAGAGTGGATGCAAACTCTTGTCTGAGTGGGCACGGTGCCAGAGCAAAGAGGCCGGCGGGGGAGCCCCGCCAGGGTCTGGAATCCCGAGGAAATGAGCAGCCTCCCCTTTCCTGTGGATGCTGGGGTTAACATTCCTGCTCTGTGCACCTCCCACGGGTGTGAAAACGCCTTGGAGGGGAGCCCTGGAAATAACAGATCACAACTGTATACTGACCAGAGTGGTCTGTCTCAACACATCCCTTCGGGAAAATCACAGACCCTCTAGAGAAACTCTTCAAATTCCTATGTATTCTTCACTTGAATCGATTAACCTAGGGTTAGTGATTTTCTTTTGACTCTCCCTTTCACGCTTCCGAGAATGAAATTGACCACTCCTTTGAAACTGTTCTTTTGAGCTCTGAGCCCGTCTCTGGGCTCAGGGTTTCTCTGTTTTTGGATTTTATTTATTTTTTGACTCTTGAAGCCCAGGCGCGGAGGGCTGAGAGGCTGGCAGGGGGCGGGGCTGCCATAGGAGCAGCATGCTGACTTGCTGACTCATCTGACATTAACATCATTATGTTTCAGGAGTCAAAGTGATTTTCAAACTATGAGTAATGCGCGGTATTAGAGAGCATGTTTACAAGGCAGTGGGCATTTCAGCACAACGAAAGAGCTAGCAGCTGCTAACAGCTGAAATGAGTGAAGGAATAAGAAAACTCTCTGGAGAGAAACGTGTCTTTCTGGGTCCCTCTTCTTTGGAAAGGATTCCGATAGGGAAGGCAGGTGAACTCGGAGTTCCCTGAGGAGAGATCCAGATCTAGCATCCTCATACGAACATCTGGATGTCTGATCATTTTATATGAGAAAAGCTTTTTTAAAGTCTTTGTTTTCATTTACGTGACTCCAGGGAAAGATGGATTTAAAGACTTCAGCAAATTATTTCTTAAAGCCGAATTACCAAACTATGTTGCTTCTTCTAAGGCAGGGATGGGAAGAAATCATTTCCCAGTTTTAAAGCAGAAGCCCCGTGGTGAGGGAGGAGTGAATGTCTTTTTTTTTTTTTTTTTTTTATCCTCATCCAAGGACATTTTTCCATTTTTTGTACAGACAGAGTGGGAGGGAGAGAGAGGAAGAGAGAGAGAGAGAGAGAAACATCGATTTGAAAGGGACACATCGAGTGGCTGCCACCTGCACGACCAACCAGGGCCGGGGACAAACTGCAACCGAGGTACGTGCCCTTAGCGGGAACCGAACCCTGGTCTCTCGGGACCGCAGGTGGACGCTCTAACCGCTGAGCCAAACCAGCCAGGGCGTGAATGTCTTTTTAAAGGTCCTTTGTGGAATTAGTAAGAGAAACATTTGAGAGCCTTTGAGTACGATGAGCCAAGTATGTAGACCTTAGGAGAGAAAAGAGGGGTTCCAGTCCTGTTCCATAACAGTGTCTGTCCCTTGCCTCCTAATGGGAATATTAATAACGCTTGTTCTGCCTACCTCAGAGGAAGAGCCTGGAGCTCTGGGAAGGCAGGGACGGTGTCTGCCCACCACTCTACCCCCATTGTCTCACTTGGAGACTGCCAATAGTAACTGCTCGGTAAATATTTGCAGAATTAATGAATGAGATACGAGCTTTGAACACCAGCACATTGCTCTTCTATTCAGTCGGTCTCCTGGCCTTTGGTTCCCCCTGTCCAGGGCCCGATGGGGGCGCTCAGCAAGTGAGGCCATGCTTGGAGACACATCTCCTGGAGGCACTAGCCCTAATAAGGAAAAATAACTGCTCATATTCTCAGGAACTAACTGCTAAAACCAGATGAAAGAAGATCACTCAGCTCAGAAACTACTTTAGAAAGCCTCATTCAAAAGCATGGCGTAATTTTAATTTGTTTATATGTTGGAGGTAAATCAGAACTGTCAGACTCCATTTCACCTGCTGGTTCCGGAACTGAAACTGTCACCGCAGGGCATTGTGAAGGCAGGTGAAGGGTAAATATTGGACTGGATTAATCCTTAAAAAACAAAAGTTCCGCCCTGGCCGATGTGGCTCAGTTGGTAGGGTGATGTCCCGTAAATGGTTCAATTCCTGGCCAGGACGTATGCCCAGGCTGGGGGCTCGATTCCCTGGTGAGGAGTGTGCAGGGGGCAGCTGATCGATGTTTCACTCTCACCTCAATGTTTCTCTCTCTCCCTCTCCCTTCCTCTCTTTCTCAAAATCAACACAAATCTTAAAAAGGAAGTTCCACTCTTAATATAGGTATAAAAAAAAAAGGAGAACTTGTCAAAAATTAATTATGCCCTTTTTTTTCCATGGGAAAAACATCCACATGATTTTATATGCTAGGACATATTTCTAAATTTTGATAAGGACTTACAAGTATAGCTATAGCCTTTTCCCGAATCCTCTCTCTGCAACAGATGACTCTGTTCTCTTGTTCTTTCCAGTCCTGCTGTGGCTTCTCTGCCTCTGTCTCCTTCTTTCACTCCTTTCTCCATCCCCAGGCTAGCTCCTTCCTTCTGTTCTTGCTCTATGTTGCTTGCCTTCCCAGGCATCCCTTCTCACCTTGTAAACTTTGCAGTCATTCACGTGGTGAGTAGTCAATAACATTCTGAAAAAAGTATACAAAAGTCATGAACTAATTATAAGATCGCTTATAAATTGTTCATAAATAAGTTGGCAATTATTTTTAAGCTTTCGAGTTTAATCACACACACCAATATTCCTGTTCACTAGAGAATGTCTTTGAAGAAGCCATAAAAATTAACTTTATCAAATCTCATTCCTTGCGTACATGACCTTTGAATGTTCAATGTTTGTATCAGGAGAAAAAGGGGTGGCCCCCAGGGAAAGACACACCCTGAGAACCCTAACCTTAACCCTCTGTGGACTACCTGGCTTGACTGCTCTCTCCTCTCCCCACTCATTAAAATAGTATTGTTGGCCTGGCCGGTTTGGCTCAGCGGTTGGAGCGTTGGCCTGCAGTCCGGAGAGACCTGGGTTCGGTTCCTGTTAAGGGCACGTACCTCGGTTGCAGTTCGTCCCCGGCCCTGGTTGGGTCGTGTGGGTGGCAGCCATTTGATGTGTCCCCTTCATGTCAATGTTTTTCTCTTTCTCTCTCCCTCCCACGATATCTGAACAACAACAACAACAAAAAATGTCCTCGGGTGAGGATTAAAAAAAAAAGAAAGAAAAAAAATAGTATTGTTAGGTTTACTTCAAGCAGTAAATATGAGCCAGTACATTCACGGCTAATCAATCCATCATGACTGTTGAGGAGAGTCAGGGTCCGTGGTCCCATCCCAAGCATCTGAGGATGATGCCAGGAAAGAACATGTATGTGCTCCCAGTGGCTGTCACGTGCTGCTTCTGCCCTAGGCACACTCTCCAGCGGCATAAATCCAGGGTGTGGGCGTTTCTAGGTTCTGAACCTCACTTCTGTATATCAGAGCTGTACATCCAGGCCATTCTTAATTTCACTTCCTCTACGCCATTGTTCCTGCAGGTACATGAAGGCTGTCAGGCTAGAAACGCTCATTTGGGTTTAGATGACATAGTCACCAGCCTAAGGCAACTATAGTAAAAAGTTTCCTCATTTTCATCCTGATTTATTTATTTTATAAATATTTATAAATAACTTTATAGTCATCTAATGGTGCTAAGTTAGTAGCAGGTTGCTGAACATTTGAGATCCAAACATTTAACATACAATTCTAAAATAAACTTCAGCTGCTTAGAACCCTCATAGAATAAACTCATTCTAATTCCCCCCACTAATCTCCCCCACCCAGTAGTCTCCCGTTTCCCCTTTCCCTCTCTACCTCTGTTTTTTCTCTCTCCCTCCATCTTTCCTTCCCTCCCATCCTTCTTTCCTCTTTCTTTGTTTTCTGGTGTTTTGTATGTTTGTTGCTCTTGGTAGATGTCTTTCTAGAAAATATATCTAAAAGGCGATTTTAAAAACTGGTTAAGGACTAGATAGAGACTTTTTTTTATTTTATCATATGCATATTTTGACTTTTTATTTTAACCATGTGCATATATGCTTTTTCCCAATTAAAAGAAAGTTAAGCAAAACAGTGTTTTGCTAAATGCCGGTGCGTCCACAGCAAGAGGGGAATGAGTGAGCCTACCAGGATCAAGGACGTTTTTGGCTTTTTTCTTTTTCTTTTAAACTCAAGGTGTAAACATCTTCCCACATCCTTAAATATTCTTCTACAACATCATTTTTAATGGTTGTAAAAATCCTAAGTTAATTTTCTATCTTTGTACTGTAATTTATTTAATACTCTATATTAAACATTTGGGTAATATCTTATTTGTCAATATTACAAATAGTGCCGCCACAAACTTTCTTATAGCTTAATCTTTGTGCATTGCCAATCTTATTTACTTTAAATATCTCTTTTCAAAGGAGAATAAGTATAATTTTCAAAGGAAAGTAAATCAGAGTATACAAATTCTATGGCCTTTGATATATATATAATTTAAACTTAACATGAAATTTCCACCTTTGTTTATTAACAGGTTTTATGTCCTATTTATTTCCTTTGCCCACATATCTGTTGGTATCTTAATATTTGCAATGATTTAAAATGTTTTATAAATATATCAAATATATAGACAAAGACCTCCTTGTCTAATATGGCTTTTAAAAATAATAATCAGAGAAACATCTGTAACAAAAATTAATTAATAAAAAAAATTAAAAAATAAAATAAAAAAATAATCATTTTCTGGCTTGATATTTGCATTTTCATGTTGGTTATTTATATATTTTTGACACACAAAGGTTTTTAGAGTAGCAGTAATCAAATGTATCAATGTTTTCCTTTCTTAGGAATGAGCTTTTCCATATAGAACTTTGCAAATGTTTCATATTTTCTTCTAATAAAATAATTTTTTTAAATCCTCACCCGAGGACATTTTTTTTTTGTATTTATCTTTAGATAGATCGGGAGGGAGAAAGGGAGGAAGAGAGAGAGAAACATTGATGTGAGAGACACATTGAGTGGTTGCCACCCACACGACCCCAATCGAGGCTGGGGACAAACTGCAACCGAGGTACATGCCCTTAGCGGGAATCAAACCCAGGACTCCCTGGTCCACAGACCGACTCTCTAACCACTCAGCAAAACTGGCCAGGGCCTAATAAAATAATTTTAAAGGTAAAGTTTACATATTTACATATCTACAGTGCAATGCTTAAATTTCAAGTGAATCATTCAATGAGTTGTAACAAATGCATAAACCTAAGATCTAGAAATTCAAAGGTTACGTGTTTGTTTATTTTTTAGTTGATGTTGCACAGATATATAAATACACTAAAAACCATTGGATTGTACACTCTAAAAGGATGAATTGTATGGTATATGAATTACATCTATCTAAAGGTGTGAAATCTATTTATAGAGAAATAGTGTCTTTTCCAATAGATCCTCACTTCCACTCTACCCCAGAGACAACCAGAGTTTTTAGTTTTTTCATAATAGATTTGTTTTGCCTGTTTTAGAACTTTATTATAAATGGAATCATATGGAATCATACAGAATGAACATTTTTGTGTAAAGTTTTTTTCACTCAACCTAATGTTTTAAAAATTCATCTGTGTTGGTGTGTTTTAGGAGTTTCTTTTTGTTGTTAAGAGTAATATTTTATTAAGTGTCTATATTACAGTTTGTTTATCCATTCCTCTGTTGACGGACACCTGGGCTGTTTCCACTTTGGGGCCATTATGAACATTCTTATATATGTCATTTTGTGGACATATGCTTTCATTTCTCTTGGAGAAATACCTAGGGGTATAATTGCTGGGTCATAGAATAGATAGATGTATGTTTAGTTTTATAAGAAACTGCCAGACTTTTTTCCAAAGTGGTTGTACCATTATACTCCAACAATAATGCATGAGAGTTCCAGTTGCTCCATATTCTCGCCAACATTTGCTGCTGTCAGTCTTTTGTGATTTTATTATTATAAGTTTTTCTTTATTGACTTTAGAGAGAGGAAGAAAGAGGGAGAGAGAGATAGAAACATGGATGAGAGAGATCATCGATTGGCCGCCTCCTGCATGTCCCGTTGCTGGGGATTTAGCCCACAACCAGTAACCTCTTGATGCATGGGTTGACGCTTAACCACTGAGCCACACCAGCCGGGCAGTCTTTTGTGATTTTAGCCATTCTGTTGAGTGTGCAGTAGCAGTGTATTATAGTTTTAATTTTTATTTCCTTGATGACTAAAGTCATTGAGTTTTTTCTCATGTGCTTCTAGTTTTCTGTTTTATTTTAATAGTTTTATATTTTATCTCTAATTACATCTATTTATCAATTTAAAGTAATTTTTTTTTTTTAATCCTCACCCGAGGACATTTTTCCATTTTTTGTTCAGGTAGAGTGGGAGGGAGAGAGAGGAACACAGAGAGAGAGAGAGAAACATCGATGTGAAAGGAACACATCGAGTGGCTGCCACCCGCACAACCCAACCAGGGCCAGGGACAAACTGCAACCGAGGTACGTGCCCTTAGCGGAAACCGAACCCGGGTCTCTCAGGACCGCAGGCCGACACTCTAACCGCTGAGCCAAACCGGCCAGGGCTAAAGTAATTTTTATTTGAAATAAATATCCAAATTTATATCTTTCTAAATAATCAATTCACCCAGTATAGTTTATTAAATAATAATTTTATCCCTACTGATTTACGATGCTTTATCATAGAAAACATTTTTATGTGTAATGTCGTCTCAAAATATTTATTTTGTGCAATTCATTTGTACATTTATTCTTTGTCAGTTCCACACTATTTTATTGATATTTGCTTTTAAAAATGGTTTAATACTTGGCAGGGCCATGGTCTCATCATTCCTTTTCATGTTCAACTTTTTCTTTGCTGTTCATACTTAATTATTCTTTTGGTAAACATTAGAATTATGGCTGAAAAGAATCTTACTGAGATTTTATTAAAAGGATATTGAGCATCCAAATTAACTTGAAAAACACTGACCTCTTTGTCATAAAACTGAATATACACATTTTTTGTAC
Organism: Molossus molossus; assembly: GCF_014108415.1. Classification (NCBI taxonomy): domain Eukaryota; kingdom Metazoa; phylum Chordata; class Mammalia; order Chiroptera; family Molossidae; genus Molossus; species Molossus molossus. Next base: position 37,553,254 of record NW_023425356.1, read on the forward strand.
ATTTCTGTTACATTTTGTGATTTTAATTATATAGATCCTTTACATTCTCATTAAAGCTATTCCAAGACATTTAATAGAGGTTTTCAAAGTGATCATTGTTAATTTTGCTATTGTAATTTGATTTTTTTCACTGTATTTTCTAATCGGATAGTATTTCTATATAGAACAACTACTGGCTTTTGTTTCTCCTTTGTATATTTAGCAGTTTTCTTGAACTCTCATATTAATTTTAATAATTTCAGTTGAATTATTCTTTTGAATTTCCAGGAGTTTAATTATATCATCTACAAATAATTTAAAATGTGTTCTCTCCCTTCTAGTATTTATGCACCTTATTTTTATATGTATCTTATTTAATTGATCAGAACTACCAGGTCTAAAGGAAATAAAAATGGCAATAAACTATATCCCTGTTTTGTTCCTGATTTTAATAATATTGCTTTAATATTCGATGATTCTTTAGAATGGTTTGGACTGTTTGAAATAAATACTTTTTGTTAACAAGGAGTTTTAAATTTGTAATAATTTTTTGGTAAGGACTAGGTTGAATTTTAATGTCTTCTCTACATTTATTGAGAATCTCATTTGGATTTTCTTTTTTAGCCAGTGGATGTGATATATTGTGGTATTGGAATTTTCATATATTAAAATACAAAACCTTTCATTCAAGGTTAAACCCTTCTGGGTTATTCTTCTGATACTCTTTTATCTGTGCTTAGATTTTCTGTGTTTATAATTTAGATGGTTTTATTATTTTCTTTGTTTTGAGCTGTCTTTCGGGTTTTGACATCCAAATCATTTCTGTAAATTATATTAGATAAACTTTCCATATTTTTCAATGTTTTGAGGTAACATTGAAAGATTTTTCCCTATAAAGTTTTTAGGCTTTGAAAATTTTTTCTGGAAGGAGTTCTTTCTTTTCTCTCTCTAGTTTCTTCAGCTGTGATTAGTGTGTTAAAGTGTTATGATTTGAGGTTGATAATATATATTTCCAGAAGACTATTTCATCCAGGTTTTCAAGTTTATAAGTAACAGTTTTGCAAGTACTGTCTGTTTAAAATATCTCCTTCTTATCTCATGTTTGATCCCTTTTTAACTTGTAATCCTATTATCAGTAGGGTTTTTTCCTTCTTTCTCTAAAATTTTGACTATTTTATTAAATTTTTAAAAGAAGCTCTTTAATTAATTCTATAAATTTTTCTCTATTCTAATAAATGTAGTTTTGTTTTTGTCTCTATTCTTTTTTTCTCTTGATTCATTAGATGTTTTATTGTTGTTGTTTTTATAAATGCTTAAGATGAATACTTTCATTTTTCCTTTCCATGAAAGTAATGAAAACATAAAGACTATAATTTCATCAAAATACACTTTGATAATATTTCAGAATTTTTGATATAGCCTATTCTTATTTTAATTATCTCTTAACTTCCATGTTCTTATACTTTAATTTCTTCACATTTTAAAACAGTTTATTTACTCACACAATAATTTATTTTCATTTGAAAGCTAGAAAATAAAGATCACTTATTTATCTTCTTATATTATTGTTTTTCCATATGGTAAACATTGGTCTTTCCCTAACTCTCATATAGGCCATTTTAAAAAAAATCTATGCACACTACAAACCAGTAAATAGTAATGTACAAAGCTCTAGGAAAACTATTACTTGAATGTTTTTAAGAAGGCAGAAAATTTAATTTTTATTATTAACAATTAGAGATATATCCTATACACAGTTTTCTTTTTTCTTATTGATAAAACTAGTTTTCAAAGTGGTATATTTTGAATGACTACAATCCAAAAGTAATTCCCAAAATAGATAATATCAACTTTAGGAGAACTTCTAAGTTAAACTACTTGAGGGATAAATTAAGAACACTATTTTTACTTTGACCTGAATTTCTGAATTTGATACATATTTTTATCCAAGTGTCATTTCTTTTTTGTTTGTTTGTTTTAAAGGTAACATACCACACACTCAGAATACAATTCTTAAATTTGTTTCTTGTAAATACAAGAACAGGCAAATTTAAGGTACATTAGTTATAGAAAGAATAAAGGAAGGTAGAGCATTTAGAGTCACATATGACTAAGGCCTTAGTAACTTATTGTCACTTCAGTATTTACAAGAGTATATTTCTCTATTGCTTACTTGCATAATTAAGAAGGCAGACACAGCAAAACTGTCTAAAGAGGTAAGGAAGAAAGACAAACAATATAATCTATATATTATCAGTCAATTAATATAGTTGAACTCTTAAAGTAACCATTAGTAGTAAAATAATCTGATCACATTTCACACAGCAATGATAAAGAATCGAAATGAAAAGTCTCCTTTACAGCTGAAGCATCTCCTGTCAAAAAGCCTATGTATACTTTCTTTTGCAATGCTACCAGACAACAACAACCTTTCTCAAAATCTACCACTGCACAATGCATTTTGTAAAATACCTTTCTAAAAATACACTGCATTTCATGATATTTACTGCTACAAATGGGAGAGATTTCCAGACTAAACACTTAAACCAAACATACATGAGGTTATTCAACAGTAGCCTGTCATGTAATCTGATTATAGGAAATTTCACATACACTTATTAAATAGTATACTCTGCTTATTAATTCAATCATGTCATATTAAGACAAAAAACGTTTTCCTACCAAGTTATCAGAAAAGATACGAGCTGGAGTCAGGGGAGCGGGTTTCCGGGTTTAGCTCTGACTCTACCTACCTGTAGACTTGGGGAAAGTTCTCAGTACCCGTGAAGGCCTTGGAGCCCTTAACTATAAACAAAGGTGGTGAACAAAATGAATTCTAAGGACTATTTCCATAAAATGGAGTTTTGCTAAATTTTTGAGAACTTATATTTTTAAAATGATAGCCGTAAAATGGCAAGCATAATACATTTATTACCAATAATGTTGATTATAGAGAGAGCTTTAAGCCAAGAAATGACTGATTCTGCATTTATGGACAAAAATGCAAGGGTTTTTTTTTTGTTTGTTTTGTTTGTATACCATATACTTTAATTTCTGTTTTTATTCAATATTTGTTCTGTTTTTATATTTTATGTTGTTTTAATTTCTATTATTAACAGTTTGGTTGCCTTGTGATAAAAAATTAAACTTATATAATTTCTGCTTCTTAAAATATCTTTTATTTTTGTTTATATATATTACAAATACCTTCTCTTGTTCTATAATCAAATGTATCCCTCTTATTTGATTGTTTGTAGCTTATATAAGAAATATTTGGCCCTGGCTGGTTTGGCTCAGCGGTTAGAGTGCCGGCCTGCGGCCCAGAGAGACTAGGGTTCGGTTCCCGCTAAGGGCACGTACCTCGGTTGCAGTTTGTCACCGGCCCTGGTTGGGTCGTGCGGGTGGCAGCTACTCAATGTGTCCCTTTCACGTTGATGTTTCTCTCTCTCTCTTTCTTCCTTTTTCTCCCTTCCATTCTATCTAAACAAAAAATGGGAAAATGTCCTTGGGTGAGGATAAAAAAAAAAATTTCCTTATTGGTGATAAATATATTTTCTCATACTTTCTTCTAAAAGTTGCAAATTTTTGCTTTTCACATTTAGGTCTTTAATCTTTAAGGCTGGTGACAATAAGAATCTAGTTTCTCTTTTCTCCCACATGGATAACCAGTTGTCCGATTTCCCCCCTTGTTTTGTGATGCTACCTTAGTTGTCTATAGAGTTTACTCATGTGTATAGGTTATTTCTGAGCTTTCATTCTGTTCTATTCATCTATATGTCTATCCTCTGGGCCAATACCATCACAGTCTTTTTAATACCGAAATATTTAATAAGACAAGTCTCGCTATCCAATTCTTCTTCAAAATTATCTTGACTATTCTTGTCCCTTTCACATGAATTTCAGAATTAGTTTATTAAGAAACACACACACACACACACACACACACACACACATTGGGGATTTTTTAAAATTAAAATTGCATTAAGTCAATATAGAGATCATTGACATTTATATGTTACTGAGTAATCAATGAACATGGTAATTTTCTCCATTTATTTAGGTCTTTCATTATATTGTTCAGTAGTACCTTCATAGTTTTCTTCATAGAGGTCCTACACATATTTATCCCTAGGTGCCACATAATTTCTGTTACCACTGTGAATAGACTTCTTTGTTTTTTTCTATTATATTTTCTAATTAGTTATTGTTAGAAATACTACTGATTTGTGTGTGTGTGTGTGTGTGTGTGTGTGTTTTATCTAGCATCCTTGCTCAATACTTTTTAGCTGTAAGAGTTTCTCTGAATTTTTTTGACTTTCTTGTGTTGATAGTCACAATTTTGCAAACAAGAGTTTTGTTTCTCCTTCCAGCTTCTGTCTCTCTCCTCTTTCTTTTCTATTGCATCAGTTAAGACCTTAAGTACAATGCTGAATAGAGGCTTATAACTGGTACCTTACATTATTCTGGACTTTAATGGAAATGCCTCTAGAATATCAGCAGTTAGTATATCTGCCTGTAGAATTTTGATATATGGCCTTTGTCAAGTAAAGAAAAGTTGCTTTCTATCCTAGTTTGCACAGGTATTTTTGAAAAGTATCAATGAATGCTGAATTTTATCAAATGTATTTTCTGCATTTATTAAGATGATACCAAAAAGAGTTTTTTAAAAGAAAAAAGCTTTTTCTCTTTTAATCTGTTGACTTTAATAGGTTTTCTAATCTCGATTTATGCTTTCATTCTTGACATTAAATCCTATTTGGGTACATTATTTTCTTTAGGATTTTGTACCTACATGAAAAGTAAGATTAAGTTATAGTTTTCTTGTATTGTCCTTGTCTGGCTTTAGTATCTCAAAAATAAGTTGGGTACTCTTCCTTTTTCTCTCCATTCTCTGAAACAGTTTATTGTTTATCTGTTTGTTTTTACACAGTGTTTATCTATTTTTTGTAGGTCTGGTAAAACAATTTGAGCCTGGTATCTCTGGAGGTGGGAGACCTTTGGATTAAAAATTAATTTTTCTAATGGCTAAGGCTTTCTTCTGGTTTGAATAAATTATCAGAATTTTATTTTTTCTTAAAAAATATCTATTTCTTCTAAGTGTTCATATTTATTGGCATAAAGTTGTTAATACTTTTCAAATGTATTGTTACATCTTTGTTTTATCTATTTCTTAACCTTTTTTATTCTTATTTTCTGTTTGTGATTTGTTTTTCTTTTCTCTAATCACTTTTGCTCAAGATTTGTCTATTTCTGTAAGTTGTTTCAAAAAAAAAAAAAAACAACAAAAAAACACCTTTTGGTTTTATTCCTCTTACCTAAATAAAATTTCTTTAATTTTTCTCTTATAATTATTTTTTTTCTAATTTCTAGTTTAGGTTTCTCTGTTGTTGTTTTTCTTAGTTTCTTAAGTCAATCACTTTATTCATTGTCCAGTTTTTGTTTGATTTTTCATTTTGTTTTTACAGAATATATGTTTAAGGTAGTCGGTATTCACTGTTCTCTAGACCACAATAAGGCCCCAGCACTTTCTAGATATTTATTGAACTCATCTCCCCGTCCTATCTTTGTTCCAGATCTGTAGTTTCACCCATTTAAATATAAAAAATAGTTATTTTTATAAATCAATAGTTATATATATATATAATATTTTTTTAGTAGTTCTTTTAGTGACAGCTTGTGATTGTTAAACTCTCTTGGTCTTTGTATGTCTGAAATGTCTTTCTTAGAGTATAGAATTATAGATTGACAATTATTTTCCCTCAGCACTTTGAACATATTACCCTTAATGGCTTCTAGAATCTATTGTTGTCTATGAGAAGGCTGCTGTCAAAGTAATTTTCATCCTTTTGCAGATAATCCATCTTTTATTTCTGTTAACTTTTGATTATCTCTTTATCCTTAATGTTCTGCCATTTTGCTGCCATGTGTCTAGATATGGATTTATTCTTATTTTAATGCTTGGTCCTCAAATGTACTTTGAATTTGAAGTCTTCAATTCTGAAAAATTCTCAGCAATTATCTCTTTAAATATTACTTGACTGCTATTCCCTCTTTTCTCTTCTTTCAGAAGTCCTATTAAGTGATAGTTGGTATCTCTGAATCAAACCTCTATGTCTCTTAATACTTTCTCTTCTCTGCCTGGACTCTGGGTGTGTTCCCCAGAACCCTTTTCTACCTCACTACTGTGCTCTTCAGCTTCATTAAGTCCAGAAAATTTACCATCCAGGACATTTTCAATTTCAATGGTTATATTATTATTTCTTAGATTTTTAGTTGACTTTTAAGAATATAAACCTGGTATTGTTTTTATAATTTCTAATAATTCTGTTATCCATCTCTTTTGACACTTCAAATGTACTTACTCTGAAGTCTTAGTTAGGCTGGTCTATAAAATTAGTTTCAATGTAGAATAAAATCCTGCCTTGATTATTGACTTTTGGGGCTATCTTTCTTTGCATTAGATTTCTTCATTTATTTTGGAATTTGGGTTTGCAGGCTCACTTCAGATGGAAGTCGTGTTTGTTTTGTTTTTGTGGTGTTTTTTTTTTCTCTCTTCCTCACTCTGGGCTCCCCCTGCCCATTCTCCCACCATTGCACCCAGCCCTCTTACTCCCCAACTCTGAACCCGAGATTCTGGTGGCATTTTAGGGTTATTGCTGGATGGTGATGATAGGGACTCAGCAGATCTGGTTACTGACCCTTCCCAATTAGCAGGCTGTGCCTGCATCCTCCTGTGTCTCTAGGCCTGCAAATTCTAGCAACTGGAGACCAGGCGGCTCTCTGAGTGATTTTTCAGCCCCTCTTCAAAGCTTAGAAACTCAATTCGATGTATCTCCCTCACATAAAATCATAAGCTCCATAAGGAGAGGAAATGTATATGTTTTGGTCACCACTGTATACCTAGTGCATTAAAATAGTGTCAACACATAGTCAGCTGAAAGAAAGAATGAAGGCTAGCTAACAAGTCCCAAACCGAAGTTGCAAACTGAACCTTTGAAGTTGAGCCTGGAGCTTTATTTACTTCTGGTCTTCCTGGAGAGTGGTCAGCCTACTACAGAGGATAACTTATATCTATAGAAGGGAAGAAATATTGGTGTAAGAGCTCCAAGACTTTGGTTTTAGGATGGCTCTGCCCCTTGCCTAACTAAGTCACCTAATCGTTCTTAACCCAGAATTCCTCTTCTATAAAATGAACATCCTGTGGTTGGATGGCAATACTCTATCCAGATGATGGCTGCTCTATCAGCCTGGGTTACAGAGTGAGAATAATACCAGATCCTCAGCCGATGGTGGTGGTGATACAGTGTGAATGAGAAGCAAATGCGTTGTTGTAAGGCACTGTGACATCAGAGCTGTGTGTTACCAGAACACAACCCAGACCATCTTGATGGAGGCAGTTCCTTGCCAGTATCCCTGGACTCCACAGATTTTGAGCTCTGTTGGGAGAAGGATCCTTTTTTTTTTCTTTCCTGTTTCCCAATTTCTAGTTAAGTATGTAAATATGATCATTGTTCTTTATTCTATTTTCACTGCTAAGGACAAACATATTAAAAGTCAATAATATTCCCATATCTGTGGTATTCCAATTTTCTAAGAAAATTGTGACATTGGAATCCTCAGAAATAGAATAACATGTACTTTGAAAAGTGTCACCATGCCCTTTCTGGAGATGGGAAGACAAAACTTTTGACCTGAACATAGTTTAATTTTTGCATGATAACATGCAACATTATTCTATGCATCAGCAACTCAGTGATGGCAACAACTCGTGTGTGGGTCCGCTGGCCCCGATGGAAATGGCTCTTGACTGTAATGCTCTTTGAGTTCTTGGTTCCAAGTTTCAGTGGGGCTTCTGTTCTTATTCACGCTGCTTTCTGCTTTTGGTGTGTGTGCCTCTAATGGAACGCCCAGCCACCTCCCCAGTGCTCTCTTAAAGTAAAACACCAAAAAACCAAGAACTCAGATCAATGACTAGAAAAATGGGCTTTGGCCCTGGCCAGTTTGGCTCAGCGGTAGAGCGTTGGCCTGCGGTCCAGAGAGACCCGGGTTCGGTTCCCGCTAAGGGCATGTACCTCGGTTGCAGTTTGTCCCCAGCCCTGGTTGGGTCGTGCGGGTGGCAGCCACTCGATGTGTCCCTTTCACGTCGATCTTTCTCTCTCTCTCTCTTCCTCTCTCTCTCTCTCTCCCTCCCCACTCTATCTGAACAAAAAATGGAAAAATGTCCTCGGGTGAGGATAAAAAAAAGAAAAAAAGAAAAATGGGCTTTGAGTTGATAGCTAAGAAAAGTTCAGCAGCCCCTGAGTCAAGTACAGAAGCTTCATGACATCTCTGATGGGTGTCCTAGGAGTTTTGTTTTGTTATCATTGTTTTGTTGTTTTGCCAGTGGAAACATGCTTTTTTGAATTTAAAATCCAAGATATATTTGTGGTTCCTTAGACATTTGCCCTGCTGTACATATTATATGTTATGGTATAATTATTAATGATTTGAAGAAGCATGAGCAAACTATGGCCACTCCTATGAAAATGCAAAGCATAAAACAATTACTCAGCACCCTAAGGAACACTTAATAGACACATGTGAAATATCTTACTAAACATTTGGCATTGTTTTGATATTTTAAGTTGCTACAAACATGGCCTCTAGATAAGGAGTTTCATATTCTTAAGGAAATACAGTTTGGTTATTTTCAAGAACATACACATTAGAACTCAGCTAATAGAATGTTATTTAGAGCTCTCTTTTAATTAATATAAAATAAGTAATTTATAAAAAACATTGGTTTCCGAATAAGAGAGAGTTTCTAAAATGTGTGAGAGGAGCCAGAAAACAATGTTTTCCTAGGTCACTGAAACATCTCTTTTCCCCACCTGTCGGGCTTCTAGATTTAGCATATAACACACGATGCCCAAGGAAATGGGAATTTGAAATAAAAACAAAACATTTTTCTTGTAATTTTATACCAGATATTGTATAGAGTATACTTACACTAAAAATTGTTTGTTGTTTATCTGAAATTTAAAATGATCTAGGCATCTTGTACTTTATGTGGCAACCCTACCCACCTCACTTTTTTTAATCTTTATTTTGCTCCAACCTATAAAAGGAAGCTGGCCAGCCTCTGCTCCAAACCCCATAAATTCTGTATTAGTGAGCCTGCATTAATGCACTTCACTTGCACATTGTGAGACATAAAAAGACTAGGTTCACCAACCAACAGCTCTCTAACCCATTGCATCCTTGTAAAACAATGCCGCCTTTGGAATTCCTCCAAGGGGAGGGCTGTGTGGGCTCTCCCCCATAATGCCCTATTTTAGTCACAGACATTAGTGCTGGAGAAAAGGCACACTGGTTGTGAGAGTCTCCTCTTGCCATGTCACGAGAGAGTCAGTAAAACAAGCGCCTGAAGGAAAGCTTGAGAAGAAAGATGTGTCTCCTGAGCTGAGGACTCTAGAGCCTCCTGAAACATGCCTACATTTTTCTAGCAGTCAAACCCCCTGATATCGCTCCCTGCACAGAGATGAGCAGCATTAATCATAATTAAAAAAAACAAACAAAACTAAAAAAGAGACTGAGGGATTTCAGGCAGGTAATTCAAGCATTGCCATGAGACCTGAACTTAGGAGAAATGGGAGGAGACACCAACTTTACTGAGCTCATGGTATACACACATTGATATATTTACTCTTCATTCCCATCTACTCCATTGGAAACTAGGAACCAGAGGCCCAGAGAAGTCAAGCCCTTGCTTAGAGACACATAGCTAGTGGCAGAGTTTATATTTGAATTCAGGTCTCTGGGACCACAGACGGTCAAGCCCTACCACCACTCTGCCCCTCTTTTCATGGAATTTCTATTAACTTCTGACCTCAGAGCTTGACTGGAGATGGGCGGAGACCCACACAGACAGCTGCCCCTCTTTATGCCTTTCCTGATGCTCCCTTCTCTACCAAGCTGGTGGAACTTTAGTTGGGGTGGGAGAGGTCAATGGGAGGCAATACTCTTTTGGGGCCACAATACCTTCTTCCTGTCCACTGCTCGAGGTGCAGAGCTCATGGTGCAGAGGTAACGCCAGCAGAGCCTCCGCAGCCCAGAGCACAGTGCCTGACGACATAGTAAGCCTTCATTATCTGGTGAATGAGAGAATGAATGAACAAAAGACTGTATGAGTTTGTCATCTTGGATGATACTACTGCCCAGAATAACCTTGAAGAAAGTGCCAAAAGACTTAATTTGGTGAGAGTTTCGAATGTCCACTGCAAGCTGTTGTCCCCTCCCCTCATGAGGGCTGGCACTGCTCCCTGCACGCCAGGAGGGCATGGGTGTACAAGAAAACAAACACATGAACTGCGGCACTGGCGACAATGCTTGTCACCTTAGCATTTTATGGGAAGAAGGGAAAAAAAAAATAACCCACACTTATTAGCATTGAGCCTTTAAAAGTGGCTTTTTGTTCCTGTCAGTGCTGCAGCCTTAGGAATCCCAAAGATAGTTGATAAAGAGCTAATTCCCAATGTCACCCAAGACACTGAACTGTCCTGGAGAAAACACACTGAGGGACTTCTTCGGATGGCTCTCCATTGGGCAGAGGAGCCCTCTGAGGGGGTGGGAACACCATCTAGAACTTTCTGTCTCCCGGGAATTAACATTTTCACTAACTCTGATGTAAGCTTTGCTTTTTTGTTTGTTTGTTTGTATTTCTTAAGTTGGGGCAGGTGAGTGAATTGGGGGGAAGGAGAAAGAAGGGGGTTATGTTTGGAAAAGAGGTAACCATTTGGAAGTTAAAAACAATGGAAGCTAAAAAGTGAGCAAAGTGATGCATTTAAAAGATTGTGTTTGATAGGATCTTATAATAATATAATGCTCAAATTACATATAATTGGTGTTTAGTAAATTTGAGGGACGAGTACATTAATAAATAAAGACCTATGAACTTTCAATAAATTTTTTAAAGCTAGCCTGGGAACTAGAAGATCTGTTTATTAGATTGTTTCTATAGGGAAATATGTTTTGCGTTACAAACAACTAACTTGCAGTGGACTTTTGTGGAAGTTGGGGTTGCTGCCACAAAGGTGGGTTACATGACACAGACCACAATCTCGAGCCTGGGCCTCTTATGACCACCACACATGTTTAGAAGCCCACAGGCTGGGCGCAGGGAGGCAGCCATTGGCCAAGGACCAAAGTATTGCTAACATGGAAATACCCTGAAATGTGAACTCACAATAGAGGACAGAAAATGATAAGTAAAATCCAGCTTTTCTGTCTTCAAGTTAGGTGCACCTTCAGTTAAAAGGGAGTGTTAACCAGTCATTCATTCACTTAAAAACACATGTATATTCTCCATTCTCTCTCTCACAAGCCCCTTGAAAATAACACCAAAGGGATTAAAAAATTATATATATATAAGTATATATAAATAATATATATTTATATATAAATAATATATATTTATATATATAAATTATATATATATAAGTATATATACACTTATAAGGACACAAAGGACAGGAAGATAATAACAGCAGACACGAGATGTCAACAGAATTGCGGAGGATGGAAAGTGGGGGTGGGATGGGGCACATGTAATTAATTTAGCAAAGCAGAAGGAATCCAAGTGAGGTGCCTGCTAGAGGGTATGGGAGTCCCCCCACAAACCCCTGCCAGGCTCAGCAGCTCGGGGCACCAATAACTGCGGGAGGTGAGGACGAGAGGTGCCGCTGAAACCAGGGAGACCACTCATAACTCTGAATTAAGAGGGGTGACCCTTAAGTCCTTAAGTAGCTTTTCTTACTTCCTATAGCCAGGTAACTCTCCTACCACCTTGAGAAGCGTCTCTGAAGGAGAAACTGAAACTGGAGAGGCTCAGGACATGAGGATTCCGGGCAGGATGTAGACTTGGACGGAATGGAGGGGATTAAGTGAGACTGCACATTCTGAGCTCTGGGATGCTCAGCACACTTTGCACTCTGCTCACAAACAGCCCCCAACCAGGCATTACCACCAGCCCCGGCCAGAGGGAGGTCAGAGCCAAGACTGAGGGTTGCTAACACTGGGGTCCTCCAATAAGGAATCACAGCTCCTCACCCAACAGCATCTTCACCAGGTGACAACAGAAAGCCCCCATCCTGGTTTTAGTGCCTCCCTCTCAGCTGTTAGATTGGGTTGGCAGTGATTATCTTGGCTGTGGGATAAGAGGGACAGTTATTCTCTTTTTAAGTTTAATTTTAATTTGTGTTTAAAAAGCCCAACAACACTATAAGGATCCATACTGAAAAAAACAATAGTCCCCTCATCCCATGCAATGCCACCCCTGATTTCCACTCCCTGAAGGCAATTACTTTCCATTCTTTTAGCTGTTTCTTCTCTGTATTTATAAATAATGTGCTTATACTGCTAATTTCCCACTTTTTCTATCTTGAACATTGTCTATTGACTTCTAACTTTGGATGTTTTGAATTCAGATCCTTCCTCTACCATCTGCATCATCCCTTCAAATGCTCAAAATGATGCCACGTTTTAGTTATTTTCATATTTGGGCAGTAATTTTCTTTTCAAAAATACAGGTCATACACGAATATGATATTTTTTTCCATGACTAGGTAGACATATTTGTATTTTTAAAAGAAAAGTATTGTCCCAATTTGAAGCCAACTAAAACATAGCATCATTTTGAGCACACAAGAGAATCCACGTGGTTTTGCTAGGCATGTTCTCCTTTAAGTGCCGAGAGGTGGTGACTTTGACTTGGCAGAGAAGGAAATATGATCCTAGCATGCCCCTGGGCAGCACAGCAATCCAGATTTACATAGTCAATAATGCAAACCCTGTCTATCAGCTTTCCACTCTTGAAATTCACCTACCCATAAAGCAAGGAAGACTTGACTATGGTGACAGAGCTGATTGCAGATGTTTTCATTCTTGATATAAAGTTAAGGTACAAGTAGCAGATAATGGGAGAGGGGAGAAATGGAAAGACGGAACTGAGCTAATACCCTCATCTAACATAGCAGGAGTCAAAAGGGACTGTGTAGATGGAAGAAGAAACGGAGAATTAAGTATATCATATGCTTGTACAGAAGGGACCAGTAGAGGAAACAAATTATAATCAGAAAGCTGGGGGCAGGGAATTAGAAAGGTAAACCCTCATATTTATTGGAGGTGAGTCAATGGACAGTGTCTTATTGTCCAACTGTTTTTAAAAACAATAAACTGTTTTTAAAAAAAAACTCTGAATAATTTTATTTAATTAATTTATTTATTTTTACCCACACCCAAGGACATTTTCCCATTTTTATTCAGATAGAGTGGGAAGGAGAGAGAGAGAGAGAAACATCGACGTGAAAGGGACACATTGAGTGGCCACCACCCACACGACCCAACCAGGGCCGGGGACAAACTGCAACCGAGGTACATGCCCTTAGCGGGAACCGAACCCGAGTCTCTCTGGACCACAGGCCAACGCTCTAAACACTGAGCAAAACCAGTCAGGGCCATTCTGAATAATTTTAAAAATAACTTTTCAAAAAGGCAGTGGAAAGTAGTCATCTCTGGCAAGTAGCATGAGTGTGGTGTGGGCACTGTTGGTTTCTCTATATATAGTCCCATACTACTGAATTCTCTAAAATCATATGCATATAATACTTCAATTTTAAAACTGTATAAGAGGGAAATGCACTTAAAAAGTACACATTTTTAGCCCTAGCTGGTTTGGCTCAGCGGTTAGAGCATCGGCCTGTGGTCTAGAGAGACCCAGGTTTGGTTCCCGCTAAGGGCACGTACCTGGTTTGCAGTTTGTCCCCGGTCCTGGTTGGGAGGCAGCCACTCGATGTGTCCCTTTCACGTCGATGTTTCTCTCTCTCTCTCCCTCCCACTCTATCTGAACAAAAAATGGAAAAATGTCAAGTGAGGATAAAAAAAAAAATTAAAAAAAAAAAAAAGTACACACATTTTTAAAAGGTGAATTCAGCCCGGCCTGTGTGGCTCAGTGGTTGAGCGTTGACCCTTGCACCAAGAGGTCGCTGGTTTGATTCCTGGTCAGGGCACATGCCTAGATTGTGGGCCCGATCCCCAGTGGGGGGCATGTGGCAGGCGACCAATCAATGTTCTCTCTCATTGATGTTCTCTTTCTCTCTCCCTCTCCCTTCCTCTAAAATCAATAAAGAAAAAATATTTATAAATAAATAAAAGGTGAATTCAATGAGAAGACTGGTGCCATAAACGCAGATGCTCATTTTGCAGTGTCAATCTCCATTATTATACCTTCAAATCTGCACGTTTTCCAGGCACTTCTTTTTTTTTTTTGGTTTTTTTTTTCATCCTCACCTGAGGACATTTTTCCATTTTTTGTACAGATAGAGTGGGAGGGAGAGAGAGGAAGAGAGAGAGAGAGAAACATCGACGTGAAAGGGACACATCAAGTGGCTGCCACCCGCACGACCAACTAGGGCCGGGGACAAACTGCAACCGAGGTACATGCCCTTAGCGGGAACCGAACCCGGGTCTCTCCCGACCGCAGGCCGACGCTCTAACCGCTGAGCCAAACCGGCCAGGGCTCCAGGCACTTCTTTAAATGGGAATATAAGCTTAATGGGTTTCTTGTTGAGAGGCTTACTGAGTTAGCATTGGATATGGCAACATGAAGAGCAGGATAATGTACTTCCATTGTTTTCACTGTTGGCTACAAGGCAAGTGCACCAACCACTTAGATAATAAGGAGAGACTGCGCAGGAATAAGAAATGTTTCTTTATGATGCAACTGGTTTTTTGTACCAAGCTCTATTGATTGTCTGGAATCTTCCAAGCGGTCCTCTTTTACTTGCCCTGGTCCCACCCACATCACAAAGTTGGGTTTAAAGGGAGATTAGAGATTCAAGATGTAACAAGTAACTTTGGACCCTGTAGCCAGGAATCCTAGGTTATGCAATAGACAGCACACTTCCCTTCTTCATCCCTGCTCTCTGTCACACTTCTTAGTCAAAGGGAAAGGGGCAATGTCCATCTTTGTAAAGAAAGTTGCCCTTAGTAGGTTCTCAATTTGTTGAAAGAATGAAATTCATAGCAAGACATAAGAGCACCCATGATCTGATCTCAGCTAGATTTTTTGGCCTCTTTTCCCCTTCTGTGTACCTGCACCAGAGACATGTGGCTACTGTGTTTCTAGAAGAAAACATACTCCTTTCTGCTCCTGTGCATTTGTATATCTCCATTCCTTCAGCTGGAATCAGCTTTTTAAAGGGTATCTTCAAGACTCATCTTCTTTTTTTGTTATCCTCACCCAAGGACATTTTTGCATTTATCTTTACATAGAGCAGGAGGGAGAGAGGGAGGAAGAGAGAGAGAAACATCAATGTGAGAGAGCCACATTGAGTAGTTGCCACCCACACGACCCCAGCCAGGGCTGGGGACAAATTGCAGCCGAGGTACGTGCCCTTAGCGGGAACTGATCCCGGGCCTCTGTGGTCTGTGGGCCAATGCTCTAACCGCTGAGCCAAACCGGCCAGGGCAAGACTCATCTTCTTTAAAGGAGCCTCTCCAGGCTTCAGAGGCAGGGAGGATCCCTCCCAAGAATTCCCAGCAGCCTGTACTATCCAGTTGTTCAATAGAGGTTCCTTAACTATATTCACTAATTGCCACTAAGGCCCCTATTGCAAGGTAAACTCTAAAATGATATCTTAACTTATATCTGGGGGGCGGGGGATATAATCCATAAGCTCATCAAGCTGATTGAGAAAGGCATTAGGTGTTCCAGCAAGGGCAGAAGTTATGAAATCACTGTCAGTGAGGGATGCAACTTTGAAAAAGCAAGCACCCTTTAGACACTGATGGCCTATGCATTATTCACAGAGAATGCAGATGCTCTCCACAGCTTGCTCAGTCCATTGCAGGTGCCTTCCAATCAGCTAGGTTGTTACTTTTGTATACAGATTTGCACTGTATTCATTTACCCTTGAGAGGGCATTTTATAGTCATTTAAACACTTTTTAATAATGGACAATTTCAAACATGCACACATAAATCCTCATATAATCCAACTTTAACAGTGATCAATATTTTGTCAATCTTATTTTATTTATTCTTCCATACCACTTTTTATGGGGGAGGGGAGAGGAGGAGAATTTTAAAGCAAATCACAGGTATCTCAGGCTCTATTTTTAACAGATAAGTAGTTCTTAAAAATTGTGCTAAAGTATACATAAAATTGACCATATCATTCATTTTTAAGGGTACAATTCAGTGGCGTTAAGAATGTTCTGATGTGCAACCATCACTACCATCCATCTGTCTCCAGAATATTATAATCATCTAAAATTGAAACTCTGTACCCATTAACATAACTCCCATTCTACCTTCACCACAACCCTGGTAACCACTGTTGTATTTTTTGTGTCTATAAAGCTAAGTCTAGATCCTCAAAACTTCCCACTGTTTCTGCTCAATCTGTGATGCTGAATAGTCACTTCCAGAATTTTTTTTTTTTTTTTATCTTCACCCGAGGACATTTTTCGATACTTTGTTCAGATAGAGTGGGAGGGAGATAAATAGAGAGAGAGAGAGAGAAACATTGACGTGAAAGGGACACATCGAGTGGTTGCCACCCACATAATCCAACCAGGGCCAGGGACAAACTGCAACCGAGGTACGTGCCCTTATCGGGAACCGAACCCGGGTCTCTCCAGACCGCAGGCCAACGCTCTAACCGCTGAGCCAAACCGGCCAGGGCACTTCCAGAATTCTTAAGCTCTGAGACGTTACCCAAGATGAGTCCCTATTTCCAGCTAGGCTTTGAGTTGCCTCCAAATGGGTACCAACTCAGAGCCACAGAGAACTGCCTGAGAGGAATCCTCACCCACTTGCCTTGCTGGCCTGCTCCAATGACCGAGCTCTCACAGAGACTATGTCCTCCTTCTGCCTAGTCTCTCCCTCTCCTTGGAGGTGAATTCCATTTCCTCTGCTTTGGAGATCTGTGGGCTGAAGAGCAGCTGGCCAGCAGACCTTGCAGACGGGCCTGGGGAAATAATGCACGAGGCTAAGGCACATCCCAGGCTGCCTACATGCTTCGTGAACTTAAAGAAAGATTGGCAAGGACTAGAATATGCTTTATTGTAACTTCCTAGTCTGGGTTCATTATTTTTCTTTCATAATTAAATACAGATAAGTCGCTTTTTAAAAGTAAATATTCATAGAATATGAATGGGAAAAAAAAATCTGACAATTTTTCAAAATTCAGAGTTGATGTGCCTTTCTTGTGCCCTTACATATTAGCAGAGGCCAACAAGTGACGGACTTAAAAAATCAGGCTACTTCTTACACATTCTGCCTTATTAGGGAAGAAGGATGGAGGAACAAGGATGGAGAAGACAGCAGAGACTGCGGGGCAGAAGAGCCTCAGACAAGGGTGGCAGGAGGCAGGAGGAGAGTTTGGGTCTATAACTAGAAACAGCCCAAGCCAGGATGCTAGACTCAAGATCAGCCATCCAACAGAATAAAATATGAGCCATAAATATGAGCCACACATATAATTTTCAATTTCCTAGTAATCACATAAATAAAAGTGAAAGTAAACAAGTGACATTATTTTAATAATATATTTGGTTTAACCCAATATATTCAAAATATCATTTCAACATGCAATTAATGTAAAATTTATTGTGTTGTTTTACACTCTTTTTGATTCAGTCTTCCAAACCCAGTGTGTATTTTGCACTGACAGCACATGTCAATTTGAATTAGCCATATCCAGTGTTCGATGGCCACAGGTACTAGGTAGCTATCGTATTGGACAGCATTGCTCTAGATCTTGACAAAACAGTTCAGACTCTTCCCTCAACTTCTAGTCGGTAAATTGGAGATAACCCTTCCCGCTCTGATCCCACCTTAGGGCTGCGCGGAATGCATAGGAGCTGGTGGGTGTGAATGTGCTTTGTACCCGGAAGCTCCGCACCACCTCAGGAGGAAGAAGACAGTGCTGCCAGCACCCCTGAGCACAATAAACCTGTCTGTTGCCCGGTCTCCTGGACTTAGCATGTACTACACTGAATGGAAGTGTGGCAGGGCTCATAGTCATCTTGATTTAACACACCAGTTAAGTTTCACAGCGAAAATCAGGACAAGGGAGCCGAGGCTGTCACCTGTTGTTCTGCAATCTACTATGACAATCATTTTATTTATTTTAAAAATGAAAGGCTATTTTAATACTATCCCAGCACCAGGGCTAATAAGATGAGCAAAACAGGCTGCTTGTTCCCAAAAAAGCTCACAGAACAGTGGGGGAACATACACACAAATATGTGTGATTCCCCTTGGACTATTGTTTACAAGTGTCAGAAAACCCAGTTCAAAATGGCTTAAGCAAAAAGGGGTCATTTGCTGCCTCCATAACTGAGAACTGCACGGTAAATATGCCCCTGCGCTTTATCTATGACTCCATGTGGCAAGCGCAGCAACCTCTGTCTCACAGCACCCCCCCCCCCCAACCCTAACTCCCTCCCACACACTTTCAAGTCCAGCAGGGAAGCCAGACAGAGCTGGTCTCCAGCAGCCCCAGCCAGATGCTCCCAACAACTGGTTGCCTCTAAATGAGTCTTGAGCCCATTCCTGGACCAATCACCGTGGCCCATGGCATGGTTTGCTCCGACTGGTCAACCAATGCACAAGAACCAGGGATGTAAGGGGAATGGCTTTCCCAGAGGAAAACTGGGAAGCTGTTACCTGAATTAGGGTGGATAGATGCTGAACAGCCAAGAAACAATATCCACTAAGAATTATGGCAACCCAGAAAAGGTGTACCCAGGGCTGGCTTCATGAGTGTGCAATCTGTGCAGTTCCGCTCTTAAAAGGTCCCACCCTTGGTTTAATCCTCTGCTTTTACCAGCCTGAAATTCTTAACTTTTGAACAGGGATCCACATTCTTGTTTAAATTACAAATTACATAGCTAATTCTGGGTGTGACTAACATTACATTACATACATGAAGAGTGACTTTGGAACTGAATTGTGAACTATAAAACAGCGATTTTCCAAATGGAGAGGGCTGGGCTGGGGGAGGAGGAGGAAAATCCAGACAGGGATCAGCATAGACAATGCAGCCAGGTGGAAAAGCTCAGTGTGAAACCACTAGCGCCTCAAGTGGTTGGAGCTTCAAGTCCCAGAGGGGCGTGGCCCCGGCTGTGATGGAAAGACAGGGAGTGACAGACCTGCTGCAGCCAGGAAGCTGGCACTCCAGAAATATTTTGTGAATGAATTAATAAATACAAGTCAAGTGACTTACAACATTAGAAAAATCACTTATTTTTTAAACTTATATTCCAAACGACCATGACAATACCTTCCCAGTGTTCCACCTTACTTTCCCACAGCTGACTAAGGCTAAATTTCACTGTGTAATTATTAGTGTCGACTGAACTTCCTCATCAGCATGTTAGCAAAGTTAGCATTCCACCTCAGTGACTTCACCATCCAAATATTTATGAATCAGAGAGATGTTTCTAAGAACCTGTTTTCCGATTGTTTACTTTATAGCATTAATAGTGTGCTTTAATTACAATGATGACGTCTTAGCACTTAAATAGAACAAGCCTCAATTGTGTGGGAGTTCATTGCTTTGGTGATAAAAGAGAAACACAGACAGTGACTCAGGTGGAACGTTGTTTCATTTTCAGTTTTGTCTCCTTAGGTTCTACGTGTCAGGATATGCCATGGAGACAATGCAGAACTGTGCTGGGGGGAATTTGAAAGTTAAAACTAAGGCTTTGTATGTCAGAATGAAAGCACACAGTCCCTGTTCAACCAGCTCTCCCTTTTCAAGGCCAACATGACAGGGAAAAAAAGATGGTGGTTTACCTTCAGCATGTGGCTGTTGGGCTGATAATGGCCCAGATCTTGCACCCACATTCTTTAAAGGAATGCTAGAGACAAAACTGGTTCTTCCGAATTGAGAATCTCCTCGGCTTTCCATCACAGCCTTATTTCAATTTAAATTAAGTGCAAGAGGAGAAATTAACGTTTGGGTATCTGCTAGGTGCCGGGCGGGGAGCCTGTGTCTGCTTTGTTCATTCTTGTATTCCCAGCACCTTGAACAATGCCTGGCATGTAGTAAGCACTCAATACATGTTCGCTGAATAAGTAAATGCATTTACTCCTCACAGCCATCCTATGTGGCTGTGCAACTTTTCAGATCAGGAAACAGAGACTAAGACTCTGCTGGAAATCGGAGGAAAGTAGTGGGACCTCCAACCAAGCATGTCCAAGGCAGACAGACACCACGGGGCCGCCTCAGTGGCAGCTTTTATGTGACGAGGTACATGTGTGTTCTGTAGAACCCTTGCTCAACAGGGAATGACGAGAAGAGAAAGGGTGTGCTTGACGTGTAACATCCCCAACATGACTACCATCTTCATCATCACTGACTACAGACACAGAGCTGAGAATCATAGAACTGAAGAGCTGTACGACATTGCAGAATTTATAATCCTGGAAGTTTCCCTTTGTGGATCATTTGTTCTTTTCTGGCACTAAGTTATACTACCCTGCACACACATACACAGAGATTCCCCCCCCCCCCCCGGTCCCCACTTCCCCAGCTTATCAACCCTGCAAGGAGGAATTTGAACCCAAGACTCATGTCATGTACACTCACCCAATGTTCTCAGTTCTAGATTAATACACTTTGGGTTTCTTTCTATTTTGTTGATGTCAGTCAATGCTAAGTGTAGCAGGACAAAAACTACCTGAGTGCATTGAAGATGAATTAGTCATCCCGTTTTCCACCCTAGCAACTATTTTATTCTTTCCTGTATCCCATCTCAGTCCTTGGCACATGTAGGCATTCAATAAGTGCTCGACACACTTAATTAAGCCAGGATTTGATTGGGATGGAATCTCAGTCCTTAGTATCCGTTAGTGGCAGGACTGGAAAAAAGTAGGCAACTATACTCTTTTAAAGACATCAAATAATATAACTTTTAATTTCATTATAATATAAAGTTTATACTTTTGTCTTTTAAGAATTAACATGCCCCATTAAAGAAAATTCAGAAATATAAATAGAGGAGAAAAAAATCACCCATCCATACTTCCACCATCCAGACGAAAACACTTTAAATATTTTTTTGGCATTTTTTTCTCTATTATATATTTGTTGGTTATTTATAGTTGTTTTTTTATTAAATTGTGATTGCTCTACATTTATCAGACATATGTCTTGCTTTTTAAAACTTATATTATCCCTACAGCATTCCCTAAGTTATAAGTTCTGTGTTAACATCTTTTAAATGGTGGTATAGCACGGAAAAAAGACTCTTATTTATTTTGTCATTTCTTAAATATGCCAGGCTGACCATTGACTTCTCCTGATTTCTTTTTTCTTTTTAACTTATCTTTATTGTTGAATGTATTACAGATGTCCTCCATTTTTGCCCCCATTGACCCCTCCTCCCTGCTCACACTCGCCTCTTGTCTTCCCCAAACTATTGTCTGTGTCTACTTTCTTCTGATTTCTTGGTGACAATTCCTTTGTTCATTCACCACTTTATCAGAAAGTTACCTGGGTCAACATTATTATTATTTTTATTATTATTAACACTAACATTCTAAAGAACAATTTTAGGTTCAGAGCAAAATTGAGAGGAAGTACAAAATGTAGCCTTTTCAGATTGGCTTCTTTCACGTAGTCATATGCATGTTTCCTCTATGTCTTCATGGCTTGATGGCTCATTTCTTCTTAGGGCTGAATAATAATCCATTGTCCGGATGTACCACAGTTTGTTTATCCATTCATCTACTGAAGAACGTCTTGGTTGATTCCTACTATAGATATATGTGTGCAGGTTTTTGTGTGGACATGGTTTCAATTCCTTTAGGTAAATACCAAGGGGGCATGCTTGCTGGATTATATGGCAACAGTATACTTAGTTTTTTAAGAAGCTGCCAAACTATCTTCCCACGTGGCTGTACTATTTTGCATCCCCACCAGCAATGATTGAGTTCCAGTTGCTCCACATCCTCGCCAGCATTTGGTGGTGTCAGTGTTCTGGGTTTTGGCCATTCCAATAGGTAGTTATGCCTTACTGTTTTAATTGGCATTTCCGTGATGGCATAGGATGTGGAGCATCTTTTCATAGGCTTCTATGCCATTTGTATATCTTCATTGGTGAGATGTCTGCTGATATTTTTGGATCTTTTTTTTTAATGGAGTTGTTTTCTTACTGTTGAGTGAGGATCAATATTACTGTCAAAAGCCTTCTTTGCTAAGCACTGTTTGTCCTCACATAAATCCAATAGTCTCTTTCAGCCCCTAGTCCCTACCATACCAATGAGACCCCTCCCCATCCTGCTCTCAACTCTGCTCTATAACACCTTGAGGTAGGGGACCCCTTCCCTCTCCATTTGTCCTGACACCAAGCTCATGCAAAAATCCAAAGGTGGCCACCTGGAACTTTCCCCAAATCATCCCACCCCATCCTGTTCACCATGCTGCACTACTTCACTCCAAGGTCTACCAGATACCTGTTGAGGGCACTGGTAAAGTAGGGACAACCATTCTCTCCCCCCTCCCCCATGCTCAATGAGAGAAGCTCAGCTTTAATGAAAGAATCTTGAATTTTGCAATGACAAGATCTACAAAAAAGAAGCTATTTTACTTTCGACACATACAAGCATTGTTTTGTGGATAACTTTAATTTTGATTGAATGACATATGAGATTGAACCACCATCTTCTCAGTTCATCTGGTCTTCGGTCACCTCACCTGACCATTGCTGCAGCTTCTTGATGCCTCTGCTGGCACCCTCCTCTCCCATCCAGTCCACCCTCAACCCTGCACCAGCACTCTTCCTGAACAACATCTGCTGTGTCCATCCACTGCCCAAAGACCCTGTGACCCACACTTCGCTTTGTCCCTGGGACACAATCCAAACTGATTATTCCAACCTTCAAGGCCTATCACAGTCTGTCCCCCCACTGCCCCTGGATGCTGCCACTTACCCCCCAACGCCCTCTCCCCTCCACATACTCCTGCTCAGCAGCTGCCTCACCATTCTGCAAATGTGCTACAGGTTTTCACAATTCTATATTTTATTCATTGCATGCACGTTTACCGTGGGCCTAGTGTGTACTGGAATGGTTCGAGGAGCTGGGAATAAGCCTAGAGATGAACAAGGTGCAGCCCCTGTCTTCCTGGCACCATAGCCTCTGCATTTGCCTCTCTCAGTGCCTGGAATGCCTTCCCTCCTCTCCTGCCCATAAAATGCTCAGCCTTTAACATCCAACTCAAAAGTCACTTTGTCCATCAGCCTTTGCCAGCTCTCCTGGGCAGAGCCTTGCTGCCCCACTTTCGCCTTTATTGCATCAGCCTGTAAGTATCTGTTGTCAAAGCCTGTCTCCCTGTGAGCTGTGAGCACCTGCAGGGCAGGGAAGCATCACTATGTATCCGCAGCTCCTGACAGTACCCGACACATAGTAGGTGCTCATTAAATGTTTGCTGAATAAATATATGGATATAGAACACCTACTACGTGCTAGATACTGTTTCATGCATGTCAATTTGGCACCTAAACAAGATTTCAAACTCCTCAAGGGCAAGAAATGCTCTTAGATTGCCCTTGTAACCCTTAAGATGGTTCAACATGCTGCTGAGATCAGGATCTGGCAACAGGACACGATTTGGAGAACTGACTGACAGGGATAAACTCACACTGACTCACTCCACCTCGGCCACTCCAGTTTCAAGTATAAGCTCATCATCATATGATTTCAATTCCTCATATTTTGGGAAACAGAATAAAAATCCAAAAAGCCCTACTCAGTTTACTCAGTCAATAGCAGGGCTTTTGTTTGTGGTTAAAGCAAATTATGGAATAATTGCAAATTTGGCAGATGGGATAGTGTCATTAGGGCACAGGGATCTGGAATATGTCAAGTGGGAATCTCCTGGGACTTCAGGTGTATGAATTTTCTGGTAAGGTCAACTCTAGGAGGTTCCATGCATTCAAGAAGATTTTGATAAAGCAGGGGTACCCACTTTCAATGGGTGGGAGAGGGCAAGACTAAGAAACCAAGCATGTATAAAGCTCCGTAGCCTTTGGGGACGAGTATAACTTAATAGAAGTTTTGAAGTAAGTCAGACCGGGGTTTGAATCAAGTGCCTGTGAGCCATTTTCTTAGCCTTTCTGAGCATTGGTTTCCTCATCGGTAAAACTAAAATAATAATACCTACCCCATGGGGTTATTATAAGGATGAAATATGATACTGGGTATTTTTAAAAGTGCTTTCCATTGTGCCTGGCATGTAGCATGTGCTTGGTAAATGGTAATGACTAACTATGACCTGGCTTCACATTGTTGTTTTTAATTTGTTTTAAAAATCAATCGGTATCAGCCTGAGAGACAGAGCTTTCCATCGGGGTCCAGACATTTCTGATGTATGAGGGTACTTTGTGACTCGTTAGATTCAAGGATAAGGCATGAAGAAGGAAAAAAAATGAACATTTATTGGATACCTCCTAAGTGGAGACCTTGAGGGTACATTGTTCTTTAATCCATTGTTCCATCAGCTTGTAAGATAGATCTTTTCATTTTACAGGAGAAACTGAGGTCTCAGAACTCACTCAAAGCTGAATCGGAGCTGGCAGTGTGGGGATTTGAGCTCAGTTCTGTCTGGGTGCTGGTCCAAGGTTCTCTCTGCCATCCTGCCACTCACCGTTCCGCTCCAGCAGTGCTGTGCATGGCCAGCCACCAGCCCCTGAAACATCTTCCAGGCAGCAGTTCTTCACCTTGGCCCCAGTCTTGGCAAATGGAGCATCTCCTGGGGCAAAGGGAAAAAATGGGGATTCAGAAATCTGGCTGGGACACTTCCTTTCAGTGAAATAATTGACGGTTCTGAGACCTTAGAGAGGCGCTTTTCTCTCTGAACTCAATATCCCCTCCCATCAAATGAGGACACTGAACGAGCCACAGCACCCCAAGTTTCCCATGAACACTTCCTGGGAGGCAGGCAGTGTATGGTTAAGCACCAGACTCAGGGTCAGACTGCCTGGGCTCGATTCCTGCTCTGCTGCTTGTTAGCTGTGTGACTTCAGGCAATTATTTACCCTCTCTGTGCCTCAGTATCCTCGTCTATGAAATGGAGATGTTCACAGTACTTACCTCATAGAGTTGTTATGAGGATTAAAGGGAGTGACCCACAGTCTGGACACAGTGAGTGCTACACTTAAAAGGCAGAAGACAGGGAACCATTCCCCCCAGGGTCCCCGAAGTATAACTTGCAGTGGCCTGTTCCAAACCCAAAATGTATTTGATCTTTTTCCTTCCTTAAAAATTCTTGTGTGGCCCTGGCCAGTTTGGCTCAGCGGTTAGAGCATCGGCCTGCGGTCCAGAGAGACTCGGGTTCGGTTCCTGCTAAGGGCACGTACCTCGGTTACAGTTTGTCCCCGGCCCTGGCTGGTCGCGTGGATGACAGCCACTAGATGTGTCCCTTTCACGTCGATGATTTTCTCTCTCTCTCTCTCTCTTCCTCTCTCTCCCTCCCGCTCTGTCTGAGCAAGGAATGGAAAAGTGTCTTTGGGTGAGGATAAAAAAAGAAAACAAGCAAAAATTCTTGTGTGACTTATAAACTCAACATATCCATATTTGTTTAATATAAAACAATATTTAAAGCACTAGCTCATTAAGACAGATACTCCAGCAAGATCCTCTGTTTACCTGCTGGCTCTGGTGCACTTTGGTGTAGCCACACGCATGCTCCACCCAGCTTGCTGGCAGTTGATGACTTCCAGGGCCGTTTCAGCTCTGGTGTCTGGCAGTTCAGAGAATCAGCACCGCCAGAATCCAGGGACCTGCCCCCACCCACACCCCGAGCGGGTATAGCAATTTCCGAGCTGAGGTGCTACCAGAGGAGCTCCGGTAAGCACGTTGCCAGAAGGCACAGGCTGAAGCATTGCGCCAGCCCTTCTGCCGCGATATCAATCACATGCCACAGCCTGGATTTTCTGTTTTAAGGCGGACAGAGAGAAAATAAGGGGGGATGGGAAAGTTGAAAGGGGGAGAAGTAAAGGTGATGCTCTGTGGGGGAAAGTACCTGCAGGATATTTTTGTCTGGATGTTAGGAAACAAGAAAACTGTATCATACAATCATTGGGGGTCCTTCCATCTTCCATTGTGCTCTGGGTAGCACTCGAAGACAGAAATGAAGACTCATTCTCTAGTCCCCTTAAAAGCAACCTGGACAATGATAACACATGATGCCCCTCCTTCATTATAAAGATTTAAATTTATATAACACTCTATTGGCAAAGTATTGCTAAAAGTAGGGAAATGACTGAGCAAACCATAGCACCTCCATTGGCCATTAAAAATTACCGTAAAAGCCCTGGTCAGTGTGGTTCAGTGCACCAAAAGGGCAGTGGTTTGATTCCCGGTCAGGGTACACCTCCAGGTTTGGGGCTCAATCCCTGGTGGAGGGTGTGTAGGAGGCTGCTGATCTCTCACATAGATCTTTCCCTCTCCCTTCCTCTCTCTCTAGAATCAATCAAAACATATTTTTAAAATTACCATAATAAAAATTAGGATAGTGGTTACCTCTTGGAGGTGGAGAAAGGCAGATAGGATCAGGAATGGTCAGGTAAGGGCTTCTAAGTACTGGTGATGGTGGTTTATTCTGAACTTGGGTGGTGGGTTCTCCATGTCGGTTTTATTATTAAAATGAATATGTATGCTCTCTGTAATCATCTGTATGCATGCTACATTTCATAATAAAATGAACAAATATTTTTGAGAAGAAAAATGACAGTGATTAAGACCACATACAGTTCAGAATAATAAGCAAAAGAGCAAATTTTAAAGTTGCATGCAATCTCAAATCATCACTGTTTTTAAAAATCATATGCATGAGAAGAAAGAATGGAGGGGCTACACCAAAATGCTAATAGTGTTGAGATTATAGGTAATTTTTTTCTCCTGACTATTTCTCAAATTTTCATAATGGTAAAAAAAAAATTATACTAAAAAAAGTTCCTCCAAAAGAATCTTTAAAAGTGTAATTCTTTTGTTTTCAAATTGCTTTCATATCTGCTATCTCATAGATTGTTACAACAAGCTTTTGGACAGAGTTGATATTAAATAATTCTATTTTATAGACTGGAACACAGATGAAGTGTTGATGATTTACATAAACCACTCAGTTGGCTAGAGGGAAACCTCCTAGTGAGTCTCAGGTCTCCTGAGTTCTACTAATATTCTGGCTGTTAGGACTTTATCTTGGGTGCTCAGGGCTCCAGGATCCCCACTCTTAAATGGGAGTAGCTGCTACCTGGGCTTTAGTCCTCTGGTCCAAAGTGGATGTCTATGGATGTTGAAGATGGATTACACACAAAAAAGTTCCCAAAGATGCAATCCCTGCCTGGGGTGTTCTTATACTGTCCATGGGTAAAATTTTTTAAAAATGTTGATGGAGAAAGAGAGAAGAAGTTGTCAGAACCATAGTCTGTGTTTGAGAGTCAAGTTAAGACAACATTTATCCACTGTAGTTTTTGGAGGGGAAGAGAGATTATGGGAACGAGTCTGTCCTTGTGCAATTCAATGCCCCCGCGCCTTCTCTCCCTCCAACTCTCTTAGGGTAGGTTGTTGGGGTTTTACAGGATGGCTCTAGCAGAAAGTCCTCATTTAAGACCCTCAGAGCTCAGCCCAGGCTCCTCACTTCAGAGGGGGGAATGCCATTGGCTCTCCATGCACTGAGGAAAGCCCAGGTGTGTACTGGAGTTGCTGAGTGGAGAACAGGGATCACTCTCATTGTTTTCTGTGTGGGGTCTTATCCTGGCGCCCCAGAAAACAGTCATTCCTGGATATAGTTCAACTTCACCCACAATTGTCACAAACTAGGGGATGGAATGAGCTCTGGGAGAGATTCAGGGGTATCCCCAGAAAGCTCCCCTCGACTTCTAGTTAATGACCCCGCTGCTGAGGACCAGCTGTGTGCCCATCCTCAGTGAATCCTTCCAACAAACTTATGTGTTAGGTACTATTATCAGTGGTATATTTCATCTAAGGAAACTTAAACCCAGAATGTGAAATGACTTACCCAAGGTGACACAGCCACTTCACACACTTCAGAGCCCACTCTGCAATGCTTCCTTATGTTTCCCAAGGAGGCCTGTTTCGTAGACTCTGAAATTAGAATCTCCACTATTCAAACCGAGTTTAAGTAAGGGCTTTGGAAAGCAGAATAGAAAAGAAAATCTACTCCACACTCTTTCTGAGGTGAAGCAGGCTGAGCCATGAGGACAGGGCTGCTAGTAGTGGACTGAGTTTAACTTGTGTTTAATTTCCCTCTCTAGAGCTCTGTAAGCAAATACAACCTTGGGGGAAGGAGTGGGAAGAAACTGTTCCCTGGACTAAGAAACTGCTAAAATCTTTAAATATCTGTCGGCTTTTTTTTTTTTTTTTTTTGGCTCCCTGCAATGTTTTGGTGTTTAGATTTGGTTGCCACGAGTGGGCTGTTTTTAGCTGCCTAGTTCCATCCCCTCCCCTTTTAACTTTTTTCCCCTTCCTTTTGCACATGCCCCAGCATGAAGTTTCCAGTTCTTATCTCACTCGGCAAAACATACCAAGGCTGGTCTGAATGTGGATTCCCCAGGCGGTTCTCCAGCATGAAACCTCAACAGTATTCAAGTCTCTACTTAACCCTCTTTCATTGAGAATTAACCCCTGAAATAACCCAAGCCAGGGCTTCCTTCTCAGGAGGCTGAGACAGCCTTTGCCTTTGTGTAGAGAAGCATTTTGGTCTGGGGAGCTGTTCTTGCCCCTCCTCTAGATGGGGTGGCATGTGCACAGAGGACGTTGGGTGCCGTTAACTAAAGCAGGGTAAACTGAGGACGCACAGGACTCAGATACTGATCACCTCTCCGGTAGCACAAACCTTGGGGCTCTTCCTTTGCACTTTCCCAGTCTGCCATTCCACAGGCATTTCACAGCTCTCGTGAGGGCTGGGGGCAGGGAGGCAGGCAGAAGTCCTTTCTGTGTACTTTAGATAAGAGTTTCATTCACAAGAGGCTGGACTGCCTTCTGTGTCAAGATTCTTATCCCTTTTAGACTTTCAGTGGGAACGCAGGCAGAGAATATTAGCCTAAGACTTCCGTGAACTGCTGACAGCATTTCTATCCAGGTGTGACCTGAAGATTCAAAACCCAGAATTACTAGAATGAAACAAGACTGCAAAGAGGAACGGTTAACAAAGAGGAATGGTCACAAAAATAAACCGACGGGCTGTGGACTTCTCCGTCTTAATTACCCTTCTCTTCATTGGTCTGTGCAGGCTGGTCTGGCTGTTGTTTACCCTACGCCTGAAGTTGAATTTCCCCTTCAGGACAGGACTCAACCTCCATAAATCTGGCTCGGCTGTAGGAGTGGCTCAGAGTTTAAAATGTAAACTGGTTAAAGATTTCCCTAGGCCTTTCGCAGGGGAAAAGAAAGGAAAAACTTTCACGTGCCCTCCCTCATCTCCTTGTTTCACTTTATAATGGTGTAATTTATCCCAGGCAGTAGATAAATAGACACAATAAACAGAGAATCCCAAATAACTTTAAATTGACACACGCCCTTTTCCATCTGGTCTAGGGGTTGTGTCGACACTCCCGGGTTGTACCTGCCCGCCTACGCGGTGGCAGGAGGGCGGGTATGGGGGTGTGGAGCGCGGAGCGCGGGGGTGTGGACCTGGGGGTGGGGTGTGGAGGGTGTGGCCGGGAGAGCCGTTACCATGGCGAAAAGTAAAGCAAAACAATCGCCTAACGCTTCCCGCGCGACACAGCTGTGAACCCGATCAGGTCCCGAACAACTTCAACGCGGATCCCGTGTGGAACCCCGGGGTTGCAGGACCGGCCCCGGAAGGCCGCTCTCGGCGTCGTCCTGAGCCTGAAGCTCGGGGCGGGGGGCGGGGGGCGGGGTGGGGGAGAGGAACTCGGATGGGGGAGACTCAGTTTTACCTGCAGATCTGAGGTGCTCTGCCCCAGGCTGTTGGGCAATTGGAGGGACCGGAGGGAGTGATACAGATACCTTGGGTGCGGGACTGTGTGTGTCCGTGTGTGTACGGGGGAGAGAGACAGGCTGATTGGACCCTCCATCACCACCATAACAGCCGAGGGCTGCAGGTGCGGTGGGGTGGGGCTGCGAGCGAGTGAGACCGGGTCTCAGAGATCCTTCTAGTTCTTACCCCAAATCACCAAACTTGAACCTTCAATCGCCTCTCTCCTAAGAAGCAGGTGTTTCTGCCCCCGGCCATGCCTGCACACCCCAGGGGCTCGCATAGATCTCTCTCGCAGGCAGGTTCAAAACCATCGAGGGGCCACACTCGCTCCCACATATATGCGACCATGGGCCGTCGAGAAGGTCCTGAGTTAGCTAAGGTCGGGGAATCCGAACCAAGAAGTCATTTTTAAGGTTCAAACCCAGTTCTGCTGAAACCTCAGCTCGAATCTGGGGTCACGGGACACCGCCTTTCCTGCCACTCTGGCTTGGGGGCAGAAGGGATTTCTGCTACAGGGCCTCATTTCCTCAGCTGTCAGTGTGTCCCAGTGTGCGGTCCGGTCGCAGTTCAATCCGCTCTGGGCTCAGGAAAATACGTGAAAGCCGAAGTCGGCTTTCCTCTAAATACCTAAATAAGGAGACCAAAGCACCGTGTCTTTCCTCCTCTCCCTGGCCTCTAGGCTTCAACCCCACTCTTAGTCCCACTCCGATTTCTCCAGCTCTCTCGTCTTTCCAGGGTCTTGTTCGTTTCACTGTCAATTTCAAATGCTCCAGGACGTGATATATATATAATCTCCTAACCCTTAAGGTTCTACTTGCCCTCGCCTAGGGGTCGGATTCCCAGCCCGCCTCGGGGCTGTTCCACTTGTGCCCTCGGGTGGGGTGCGCCGAGGCTGAGAGCCCACCGTGCCCGCCGAGCGCTGCCCTCCGCTCTGAGGTTAACCAGCAAACTTCTCACGGTCCTTGCCGCGGAGGTCACCCACGGCGGGTAACAGTGTGGGTTCACTGTAGGGTGCCTTTGGGCACCTCTCCCTCACAGGAGGCTAAGGCTACAGCTCTTACCCCGCCTCCTACACGAGAAGGAGGCGTTCGTCGGGGGAGGGGATATTTTCCCGAAGCTTCAGAATATAACGCATTTTAGAGAAAGGACGTGCCCGCTTCCCAGCCTCACCTAGTGTGGCCTGCGGCCAAGATCCACCCGACGCCCTCCCCCACCCCCCCCCACCTCCCACCTCCCACCTAACGGAGGGAGAGATGCCAACACAGTGGAGTCATACAGCTGGCCTGGGCACCATTGGCTCATGCCTGGAACACGCAGCAGCGAGTACGCACATCTGGCGGCCCGCCCAGGCGACTCCAGTCCAGATATGGAGAGAGAGGGCGGGCAGGTTTGTGTCCTAGCGCGCGAGGCCGGGAGGACCCGCCCAGGCCGGCTCCTCCCAGAGCTTGCATCACCAGTCCCCACCTCTCTCCACCTCTCCTTTGGCCCCTCCTCCACCCCTTCTCCCTAGCCCAGCTCAGTTCGGCTGGTTCTCTGGGAAAGCTATTAATAGCATTACATCAGCCTGGGACTGGAGTAATCGGGCGCGGCGCCAGCCAGAGGGTTATAAAAGGGGTGATGCAACGCACTCCCAGCCACAGTAGCACGCAGAGAGGCGGGCACTGCACAGCACTCTCCCGGCGTCGCTGCCCCAGCGGACCCGCCAGCCCGCGCGCCGGCCGAGCGTCCCCGGTGCTCGCCCGCCGGCCCCGCCGACCCGCAGCTCGACCCCGCCCCGACCCCGCCCGCCCTCCGGACCCTGGCCGCCCCGAGTGGAGACCAGAGGTGAGCGCTTAGAAGTCGAGTGAGTGAGCGCGGCGAGAGGGGCTCGCTTTCATTCCCTTTGCGCCCCTATAGTAATAGTCCCGCGACCCCTGGGCCCACTCCCGACCGCACCTCCAGCCTCCGGCTTCTAAAGAACTCTGGTTGAACTTTTCCCAGCCGCCGCTGCTCCTTGGCGCTTCAGAAAGTTTCTCGCCAAGAACTTTCTCTTTTGACTTGGAGCGCGAAAGATTCCTGGTGACTGTGAGGCGGGGCTCCTGCTTCTCAACCAGGCTGGGAACGCCGCTCCTCTCCGCCCTCGGCACTTTCTTACCGCGCTGGGAGCGGGCGTGGGGAGGTGGGTTGCGCAGGGGTGTCCGAGGCGCTCCAGCGCGCTGTCCGCTTCATCCCTCGCTCGGTGCCGGGGCACTGCCACCCCCGATCGCAGCCTTCCCGAAGTCTGCTGAAGGGTGCGGAGACCGGGGGCTCACAGCAGGGCTGCCCCAGGGGCCGAGCGGAATGAATGGAACCGGCCCGGCGAACCGGGGTCGCGGGCTAGGGCGCAGCCGCTGGGAGTCGCCCTGCGCACCCGGGAGCGCAGGGCAGCAGGACTGCGCCGGGAGCCGGGAGCGAAAGTTCGTTGGGATAAGTTTAGAGGAGCCGAGCGCTCGGGTCCTGTCCTGCCGCGGAAGACGGAGAGGGCTCCCGTCACAGGCTAGTGTTTCGGGCTCCTGGACCTGAGACTTCCTTTCCCAACTCTCTCACGCTTTTCTCTCTTACCTGTGGCTTTGGCTCTTCCTCTGGCGGTTCGCGGATTTCTCTGCTTTTCGTCGCTGGAAATCCGCCGTAGGGGAAGCGAAGGTGCGAAGCCGCATGTTCAAAAACCGAGAGAATGACTTTGTGGTCTAGTGGCCAGTACCCTGAGGAGGGCACTTGATGTCCTTGAGCCTCAGTATCCCCAGCTGGGAGATGTGGGCACATATGCAATGCTGGCCCCTCTGCCCGGTTGCCAGTGCAAGATGATGGTTGGACCAGATAACCTTAAGGTCCTTACTGCCTAGAAGATTTTCAGATTCTAGATGGTGTAATTTGAAAAAGTGGGAGCCAGCAGGGGTCTTGAGAGATTTGAATGAGGGGGTTCTCTGTCTCATGTCACTGACCAGCTTCTGAGGCAAAGGGGGGAATGGGGACTTCTCCATGGGACATCTCTTCCCTTTCCAACTTTCTTTCCGTTTGGATTGGTTCTCCTTCTCTGCTCCCCCACATCCCGTTTTCCTCTCATCTACTCACTTCCTAACCACTTTCTTTTCTCTGATTTCATTACCTAGATCACACATGCTTCCTCACAAATAAAGGAGTGGCTGAAGCCTTGGTGGATCAAAAACATAAATAAAAGTGTGTGCGTGGCGGGGCGGGGGGGGGGGGGGGGGGGGGGGGAGGGCTAAGAGCCAGGGAGAAGGGTGGGGTTAGGACAGGGAGGTTCCAAAGGCTCCAGTAGCAGCCACAGGTGCTGTATCTTATCCACGCTGCCCGCCTGAAGTGCTGCCTGCCAGATTGTCTCCCAGTGCACCTATTTCAGTGTGGGTGACAGTCACCTCTGTTTAGGGCTTCTGTCTTCCCAACTTTAAATGAAGGAGACATTGATATTACTGTCCCCTTGCTTTGCATTTAGCATTTGTTGTAGAATGATGCTACAACATATAGGCTCTTGCTTTAAGGATATTCCAGACCAAGACAGGGTAGGTATAGGTTTTGCAGTTGTTATTGTCTGACTGGTTCCAGAGATAACTGTGGGCCTGGCAGGGGGCTTCCCAGACCCACAGTGTGGATAAGACACAGTACTCAGCACTGGTGGCAGCTATCCGAGCTTTTGGGGTCCTTCCTATTTTAACCCCACCCTTCTCTCTCTCCCTTGTTCTCTTTCTTCTATATTCCCTCCCTGTCTCGTCCTGTCAGCCTCCTCTGGTGGGTACCAGGTTACTTAACTATTGATCCCTCATCTACCTGGCCAGTGGCTCTGTTTTCCATTTGCCTTGTTGGTTGGATCTCTGTTGGTGAAGGAACAAAATGAGCAGTGGGTGGGTGGTCAGCAGCTTGGCCCAAGCTGGACTACTCACCAGCTTTGTGGCCTTGGACAAGTCACTTTACCTTCCTTGACTTCATTTTACTCAATTACAAATGAAGACCTGACCTAGATGACTCTAATATTGGGTGTTCTCTTTCATTAGATAGAGTGCATGATTTCTTCCCTTTTCAAATTGGCTGGCCATGGGGCAGGGTCACTGGCTCCAAATGTTACCTGTCCTGGAGAGGAAGAAGTACAAGCCAGGACACCACAGAAGCCAGAAATGGTTTCATGAGGGAGAACTAGTTATTTTTTAAGTACTAAGACCAGTGGAGACAAATGAAAGTGCCAGCAGCTGGAGGGGTGAAATTCACCTACTGTGGCAGGAGCCTAGGGGTCAATCAAAGTGCAAAAGAATCTGTGACTGACCTGGATGTCTTGAGGGCCCCAGGTAATTCCTGATGAATGGGGCTAAGCTACAGTGACAACAGCATTGAGTTCCTTGGAAATGGGGAAGGTGGAATCACAGTAGTGTTGGGTACTCAGGATGTGTAAACTCACCTTCATGAATCTCATTTGATCTCCCTGACAGCCTTGTGAGGGAACTGGGGCAGGTGGTATTGGCCCCATTTCACAGATGAGGAGACTGAGGCTTCTCGGTGGGTGCTCAGCTTGTGAGTGGTAGCGATAGGCCTGGAAACATCTGGTCCCTGAAACTCAGCCTTACACCTTCAACCTTCAAGTGGGCTGGGAGAAAGACCAAGCAAGATATGAAGTTACTAAAAGACCAATGTTGACTTCTGACTTTAAGATGTTTTATGAGCAGCGGTTAGTGGAAAGAGATAAAAATTAAAAGTGCAAACTCAACACAGTTGTTTGTAGCTACTAGGAAATAAAATCTAGGAGCTGAATTTACAGTTAAAGGAATACATGAGTAAAGTTTCACTTTCTTGAAAATGATGAAACTACCACTGATACAACATGATTTCTGATCAGAGATAATGAAGCAGAAGTAAAATGCAGGTGCTTTGTAGCAAGTGCGGACAATTTTAAGATTAGTGTAGAAAGTCAACTCAGAAAATCCCCAAACAGATTTTTTTCTTCAATGACGGGGATGTTAGAAGGTCTCAACTTTTGGGGCTAACTTTTGTCTGAAGATTTAACTTCATTTTCCTTGTACGGACACAGCCTGAGTCTGGGCTGAATCATACCTTAAGAGAACTGAATAAAGAAGTAACTAGAAAATATCTCAAGAAACTAAAAAACAAAGCTTTTGCTGAGTGCAGAGAAAGCCCAGATCTCCACAGATACAACTACTTTACTTTCTGAAAAGCTTTTTAACATTTTTACAACCAATTTCTGTCCCCAAGTAAGCCCACCCCATGCTTTTCACAAAGACATTCCATACCACTGACATTCTTCATTTTCTTTCATCAGGACTGCTGACTTTACACTAAAGAAGGAAAAAAAAAATCCCAAACAGCAGACCTCAAGCCTTGAGAGCTCATTAATAAACTTAGTTGGGTGCTGAAATGGAACTACACTCAACTGTGTGGAATTCAGACTACCCATGTAGCAGGGAGCCATCTAGTCTTCCAAACAAAGGCAGGCCCAGTGGTAACTTTGAATTCCATCCCTGAACTACTGGATTTTTAATAAAGTTGGAAGGGGAGGGAAAACAACGAATGTATGGGAGAATCTTAAGCCTCTGGCTTTAGAAGGCTGGTTTCTTAGGTTATCTCCTGCCAGAGACAAGTACCCTCCCAGCATCCTAAGATTATAGGATTAAACTGGTAGAACATCAGTTCTGACTCATGACACAGGGCTTTAGGAAGAGAGTTACATACATTTTCTGGGTTTCTTTAAATAGTCAACAGGGGCATTTGTGGCTCTGGAATTCTTGCCTCCAACAGTATATCTCAGACCTTAAGGGGGCGTTAGGGTTCAGGGTGTTCTATTCAGAAATGTTTGAAATCAAGGACAGTGACCAGCCACCCTCCCACCTGGACCTCACAGAGTGTCTGTCAGAGAGCCAGCCCTGTGCTGGAGAGGTCTCTGGGGGGCCCAGCTGCATTATATTTCCCAGGTATATTCATGTATTATTATTTCCTCAACTCCTTGGACAACTCTAGGAGAAAATAGGACGATTGTTATTAGCTTTCTTTTACAGAGGAGAGGGAAGGCACTGGGAGGTATAATGATGACATATGAGTAAGTGAGCCTTAAATATTGATCTTCTGACCCCAGTCTGGGAATTCTGTGGATAAAAGACCCACTTATACATATTCTAACAGCCAGTGCTGGAGGACGTATATGGCAGGAAGAGATTTATGGGGACCATGAAACTGTTACTGTTTCTACCCTTTATTTTCCTATTGTCGCTTTGGATTCCCTGGGCTGTAGAATGATAGAGGTAGACAGGACCTCAGAAGGCACTTGATGGGACCACCCATTCCCGATTGCAGGTGCTTGGTCAGGCAATCTCCAGTAGGCACTGGGAGCAGCCGGTGCCAGGCACTGTGCCAGGCTCTGGGGCAGAGCGACAGCAGAGGCCAGTCCCCGTGCTGCGAGAGCTCTCAGCCATGCGCTGGATGAAGACTGAGACTCAGAGCTCAGGGCACGCTGTTCCTTAGTGCCAGAGCCAGGCCCAGGTCCCCTTGGGCCCCCAGACCAAGCCTCTCCAGACACCACAGGGCTGAACAAGACCTCCAGACGAGGTCCAAATTCTTAGCTCCTCGCTTTTCTTTCCTCTGAGGTCTTTGCTTCATCAAGCTTAACTTTACAAAGGGGCTACTGGTCCCTTGTGATGGAATCTCTAGCCCCTAGCCCCTGCCAAGGACTGGCTCAAAGAAACACACCTGCCACAGTCACCATCCTCAAGCTCATTTATTTGGATCCAACTTCCTGAGGGAGAATTGTTAGAGAGATATTTACTATTTTCAAGGGTCCTCCATGGCTTGCTTTATTTCCACTCATTGACAACTTCAGCTTGATTTCAGATGCCAAGTTTCTTTTTACAAAAATAGACTGGAAATGAGGTTATATAACAGTTTCACTTTTTTTTTTTCATGCTCTTCCTCTTTCAGTGTTGTTTGAGGTTACATGTGCACCTATACACACCAGCCAAAACTAATGCTTCTGAGAACTCAGAATAGCTTGAAACGCCAACCCTGATAAACTTTAGTTCGGCCTTTTATCCACACCACTGAGCTGTGTATTTTAAGAACCTGTTTTACTCAAGGCGAGGATGGCATGAAATGAAAACAAAACAGAACCGGAGGGCTTATGGGACTTTCCCTGGGGGTGGGACTCGGGTTGGAGGTAGCAGGTGTGGTGGGACTTGGTCCCATGCCCCCAGTCCCTGAAGTAGTTTGGGTTTCGATGTGTCTTGCAGCAAAATGATGCTTCAACACCCAGGCCAGGTCTCTGCCTCAGAAGTCAGCGCCTCGGCCATTGTTCCCTGCCTGTCCCCTCCTGGATCACTGGTGTTCGAGGATTTTGCTAACCTGACCCCCTTTGTCAAGGAAGAACTGAGGTTTGCCATCCAGAACAAGCACCTCTGCCATCGGATGTCCTCTGCGCTGGAGTCGGTCACTGTCAACAGCAGACCCCTCGAGATGTCAGTCATGAAAGCCCAGGTAGGTTCTACCACGGGTGCTCATTCTTTCGGCATGTATGTGTCATCCAGCTGCATGCCTGCCACAGGCCAGACATGCTCTAGGCAGGGGCCCGCAGCGGGAATACCACACACCACTGCCCTCAGGGAGCTTACCTTCTGCTGGGAGGAGACAGATAGTACATGAAAAGAAGTAAATACACGCCATGAGAGATGGCAGAGGAGAACAATAAAGCAGCAAAGGGGGCCTGAGAGTGGGGTAGGGTGTTGCTGTTTTAAGTCAGGTCACGGAAGGCTTCGCTGATTGAGTGGCCTCTGAGCAGAGGTGAAGGTGGAGAGGGAGGGGCCGTCTGGGTATCTGGCCAAAGAACAAGGGTAAGGACACTGGGAGGAGTGTGCTCGGTGGGTAAGAGCAGTAGCAAGGTGGACTTATGGGGCGGGAGCAAGATAGGAGCTGGGGCGATGGGCTGGGGAGCAGAAAATGCTGGCTGTTGTAGACTAGTATAAAGATAGTCATTTTCTGAGAGCGAGGTGGGAAGCCACTGGAGAGTTTCTGAGCAGGGGAGCCACAGGGCCTACTTGCCGTTTTTAAATGCTCACCCTGGCTGTCATGTTGAGAATGGGCAGTAGGGACAAGAGCAGAAGCAGAATACAGAAATGAGACTGCGCCCTAATCCGCAAAGGAGGGTCTGCGTCAGGACGGAAGCAGCGAGGTGTGGAGAAGTGGTCTGCCTCTGGGTCTGATCGGAAGGGAAAGCTGATTCACGGCAGAGTGGACGTGGAGCGTGGCTCCCGGGGAGGACTCGGGTGGCTCCCAAACTCCTGGCCTGACCAGCTGTGAGGACAGCGCGCCCTTTTGCTGCTGAGGTTGGGACTGTAGGCGGTTGGGTGGGGCAAGAACAGGAGTCCAGCCTATCGGATGCCCCAGGGGAGGAGGTAGTTGGATATGTGGGTTGGGAGTTAGAGGAGAATCGGGGCAGAGTTGGAAACCATCAGCATGTGGATGTTATTCGAAGCCATGAGCTGGTTTGAGATCACCTTCGGTGTCCAGTCATTCTGAAGAAGGAGCAAGTGTGTTTATTTTCATCACTCCAAGGACCCAGGGGGCCAGACTGTGGAGCAAGGGCCCACCAGCCATGCTCACAGCTGTGTGATGCCCACAGCCTTGGTACCAGGTTCTGCTCCAAGTTCACTTCTGTCTCTGACACTTGCACTGCTCCCCACTCGGCGACCTTTTGTGAGACACCTGGGATGACAGCCACGGCGAGACGTCTGCGAGGACGCAGAGCTGAGGTCTTAGATGTTTTGTCGGCTTTCCTTCATGGGCACAACATGGGGAGTGTTTCAGGCTTAATTGGCATGAACACTGCCTGAGGGCAAGGAGTAGCGGAACTGGCTGAAAAGGAACTGAGTTTTAAAGGAAGTTGGTTAAGAATCTTTATGATTCTATAAACGGGGCAATAATTTTATATAACGGCTTTATGAATCTATGTAAGGGTGAATGAAGTGACGTTTTTTAAGGGTCTAGCAGAGGACCAGGCTGATAGTTCAGTGACTGGTAGAGGGGACTTCTATGATGCTGTCATTAGGGGCATTGGCTGGGCCCTAATTAACCTGAATGAGAGGGTGTCATTAGTACCCAGCCCAATAGTGGACGGTGCGGCTTGGATAATAGGACACTCAAGGGAATATTTATTTTAATTTTATAATTCAGTACCTTAAGATAACAGGATGCAATGGAAGTAGTAAGACTGCCATAGAAGGAAGGTGAGCTTTTTAGAAGGATATTTTGAGGGTTCTCCAGAGGAAGAGTTGGCAGCCTGCTTTGTAAAAAACTCGTTAAAACCACCCAACCTATACGTGACTCTGTGTTCATCAAGTGATCTTCTGATCTTAGATTAGTTTAACAAGTAGATTTTTCTACTGGGAAGAGAATGCACCAAGTGACCTATTGAATATTCTGGCCCCCTTGGTTGCTGTAATTCTCAACTTAAAAGATGACACCGAGCCTGTGAGATTCATAGGCACCCTGTGCG
The DNA here is from genome assembly GCF_014108415.1 of Molossus molossus. Classification (NCBI taxonomy): domain Eukaryota; kingdom Metazoa; phylum Chordata; class Mammalia; order Chiroptera; family Molossidae; genus Molossus; species Molossus molossus. The sequence goes on from NW_023425356.1 coordinate 37,592,763, forward strand.
TTTGTGCAGCATGAGCCTGTTCCCAGATCCAAGTCACCTCTGTGAAGGCGACATGGTGGGACGAGGCAGCTGTGACCCAGAGAGGACGCAGATGGGGAACATCAGGGTTTGTAGCCTCTGCTGACCATGAGCTGGTGATTCCTGCACCTCCCTGGGCATGTTACTACACCGACAGATCCATATTTATTTGTTGGTTGAATTCCTCCTTTCAAAGTGGCCTCCAGAAAGGCTTTTCCATCTCTGACAGTGTGCGACTCCGAGATTTACTCTACTTTCAAGTACTTCCTCACACGAGAAAACCCCGAATCCTCTCCCACCTATCCGCAAATGTCTGTAGGAAAAGTCAGAATGGCAGAGGAAACACCAGAATTGCTGAGTTGTCGACGTAGACCCAGATGGTGAGGTTAATGATAATAGCTGAAGCTTACACAGCACTGACTGGGAAGCTAAACACTGTGCAAAGCATTTACACCTATTAACTAATTTGACCGTCATCATAACCCTATTAGGTAGGTAAGATTATTGATCCCATTTGACAAATGAGGAAACTGAGGTTCAGAAGAACATGGTAACTTCCTCAAGGCCTCACAGCTCAAAGGTAGTAAAGCTGGGATTCAAAAGCAATGTAGTCGAAACCTACACGTCTGCCTGTGTGGTTCTGGGATCCAGGATATAAAAGGTAGAGTTTCTCTCACCATATTTCCCTGTTGGGCTTTGTTTCTCTTAAGTTGCAAGACCTTCCATCTCAGTCCAAACAAAGTCAGTGTCATCTAATCCAGGCGACTCATAGTAAGTCAGATGTGAGGCGAGTATGGCACGCCAGGATCTCTTTGGTGTGGGGTGTAGCTCCCAAAACCTTTTCCACTGTCCAGTGACAAGTAACATGACAAGATCTGCCTCTGGCAGCCTAACCCGCTGCCCACTCAGCCCACCGTGAGTGCTTCCCCCCAGCTGGACTCTGGTCTCAGCCAGGTCACTCATCAGTCCTCAGACAAAGTCAGGCCCAGATCCTAAAACAGGATAGGGTTTTGTTTTCTGAGGAGTCCCGGGGCTGGCTCAGGGTGAAGCACCGAAGCAGCAATCAGTTTTTAACAGAAGGGTACATCAATGGATGGTGCTAGTTTGCCACCCATCGGTGGCACCAAGCCATGGGCTGATAATGCCACTCTGGTTGGGAATGAGCGTGGGCTCCTCTTCTCTGGGAGCTCCATGGGCTTCTCCTGCATTCAGGAAGGAGGTGCTTTGATGCTCCAGGTGGAGATAGAGATGAATAGGCTGCCCTTGGGTCTTGAATCAAAGAAACAGGGGGACAGGGGGAGTAGGCTGCTGAGGTTATTTCTGGTTCTAGGGGAGAGGTCATAGTTACCAAACAGAATCTGTTTCCTGTTCTAAACAATTACTGTTATTACCAGTAGTTATCAATATGAATATCAAACTCTTATTCCAAAATCCAAATGCATTTTTAAAATAAGCTAAATTTTTATTTACCGATATTGCCAATATAAGTTTAACAAACAGTTCTTTGACTTTTATTATTCATTCTTTAAAGGTGTGTGCGTGTGTGTGTGGTGAGGTTTCGTATAAGTCTGGGGCTGAACTCTTTCCGGGACCTTTAGCATCACAGCCGCTCTGATTTGCCGGTGTTTTGCTGGCAGCAAAAGGCCGTGCATTTGAGGTGGGTCTCATTTCTTGCCTCCCCTCAAGCAGGTGCCTCTTGGATTTTACAGGTAGCCCCTGAAGAAGATGAAAGGAAAAAGAGGCGACGGGAAAGAAATAAGATCGCAGCTGCCAAGTGCCGGAACAAGAAGAAGGAGAAGACGGAGTGTCTGCAGAAAGTGAGTGTCCTCGTCTTGCCCTGTTCTCTTGCTCGTGCCTGCCCACCCCCTGCCTTGATCTCGTCACTGTCAGGAGGGGAGTTAAAAAGCCTCCTACCCAGAAGTGTTTTCCTAAGAAGGGCGACGTAGCTGGTAGCAGAAATGCCAGTGGCTAAACAAGGAGCTGGCAAAGCTGTTGTGAGCACAATGACTGTGACGCTGGATGTATAAAAGCAGGTGTGTGAATTAGGAACGGCAGCAGCCTCAGCCAGTCCCTACATGTCCAACAGCTTCCAGGCTGAAGGAGATGTCAGCCCAGCTAAGAGGCTTCACTCACCCCTTTCCCTGAGAACAGGAAGCTGCCAGCTCTTATTTGGCTCACTATGAAACACCTTTAATTAATCTCTTCAAACAAGTTATTTCCTTGATCCACAAGCAGTGGTTACACTTTCTCAGTGTTCCAGTGTAGTTCTTACCTCTGCAGCCCTTCTCCCTGGCTTCCCCAACGGGCTTAGCTCCGGGCTGCATTCAGCCAGCTCCCCTTCCTAAGTGGAGTGACATCTGGCAGGCGGGGTGGCTTGTGGTGCGGTCTTTCCAGTGGTTATGTCTCTTCCCCCAAGTGTGGACAGGCCAGGGCAGAGCCATCACCCAGATTCCACGGGTCCCCAAGGGTTCTGTTGATTGCTTTAGGGAGCCAGTGAAAGTTAAGACATTTTGTGTGTTGCTGTATATCTTTCTGGGGAGATGAACTTCTCAGTGAAATGAGTGACTCACAAAAGACTAAGCACCATGAGTCTGGGTTTCGCCCCAGCCCCCAAGGCCCTTGTGGGTCCAGAAGACCTGCACAGGGGCTGGTAGACTCATGCAAAGGAGATCTCTGAGCCATTGGTTCTACTGCAGCTTCATTACTAGAGTCACAACCTGCCTCAACCTTGGGTGGAAACTCACGGGCATCTCTGAAGAAGCCTTTAAGTTCAAAGGCTTCTCCAGGGTCTGGATTCTCCCAAACAGAAGACGGCTGCCCTGGCAGGGACCCAGTGGCATTGCCTCTGCAGGCCAGTTCCAGCTTGACGAGCCCCAACATGTCCCAGGGACCCGACCACCCAGGGACCCGACCACCCAGGCACCACTCCCTGGCCACCCCCTCCCTCCTTGTTGGGCCTTGGCTCCATTCCTAATAACTCTGTTGCTTGTACCCCAGGAGTCAGAGAAACTGGAAAGTGTAAATGCTGAACTGAAGGCCCAAATCGAGGAGCTCAAGAATGAGAAGCAGCATTTGATATACATGCTCAACCTTCATCGGCCCACGTGTATTGTCCGGGCTCAGAATGGACGGACTCCGGAAGATGAGAGAAACCTTTTTATCCAACAGATAAAAGAAGGAACATTGCAGAGCTAAGCAGCTGTGGTTATGGGGGCAACTGGGGACTCCTCGTTGAATCCTCCTTCTACATCTAAACCCCTGCAGCAATTGAGATCTGACTTCCTGTGCACTTCTCGAATCCCAGCAGCAAAGAACCATGGAGGCGGGATGGCTCGGTGACTCAGCTGGGCCTTTCCACTCTGCCCCAGAGCGGACTTCGGACCAGAGCAGGGGCATTTTTTGCCTCAACTCCAGGATTTAGGCCTTAACATACCAGCCACTCTTGGATACTCCAGATGGCCCCTGGTTAGCATCCTGCCCACCCTTCACGTGGATTCTACAAAAACCAGAACTCCCACCATTAGGATTCATGCAGAAGAAATGTCTGTATCTTTGGGTGGGTGGGATGGGGCCACCTCTTTTGTTGCCACTGTCACGGTCACTAGTAGGGGACATGGAGTGAGAATGGCATTCAGCAAAGTTGTGCATTGGCCAGGGTTGTGCTTCTAGCAAATACGCTGTGATGGACAGGAATTGCTGTGTGCAAGGCGTTTGTGGCAGACCTAGCCATTGTGCTCTCCTGGTGTTTGTTCTGACAACACGGGTGTGACTTTTTCGAGATTTTCCTCGGATCTAGTTTCTGAGAGCTGGAGGGGCTATCACCACGTGTCGTGTCTTACAAGATGTTCCGGCGGCTGGAAGAGCTTGCCAGCCCAGGAGAACCGAATTTTGCCAGCCAGCAGTGTAGTTTTGTGCCTACAGAGAAGGCCTCCTTTTCCTTGGCACCCAGGCATTAACGCAGAATTCATGGGCATGACTGTAGGCCCTCTGTCACGGGAAGAAAGCAGAACGTCCACCTTCCGAAGGGTCAGGACTCCCTGCTCAGTGACTTAGGTCAGGAGCTGTTCCTGGGCCGGAAGAGCCAAAGAATATTCCGTTTGCCTTTTCTCGCAGTTGCAAACCACGTCCAGTGGAGGCACGTGTGAAGCTAGGTGATGCCTAGGCTTTAGCATTATTGATGCTGATGGCATTGTTTTTGTCATGCAGATGTTGATAGAACTCTGGCCAAAGAGCATTGGCAGCTGTGCGAGGTCATTCACACTGGCCACAAGGATTCTGGTCTGTTTAAATTCTGATGTTTCTGTGAAATTCTCAGAGTGTTCAATCCTACTCAATAGTATCATTACAATTTTCTGTAAGAAAAAAAACATTACTTATTTATCCTAGTATTCTTAACCTGTCAGTATAATAAATATTGAGAGCAATATATGGTATACCTGAATGTTGTGCTGATGTCTGTTCTTCTTTTTTTTTCTTTTCTTTATTGATTTTAGAGAGGAAGGGAGAGGGAGAGAGATAGAAACATCGATGAGAGAACATCGATTGGCCGCCTCCTGCATGCCCCCCCAGCCCCCAGGGACCTGGCCCACAACCTGGGCATGTGCACTGACCAGGAATTGAACCGGCGACCTCCTGGTGCATGGTTTGACGCTCAACCACGGAGCCGCACCAGCTGGGCTGTTCTGTTAAATTAGTTGGTTGTTTAAATCTAGTCATTTTCCCAACCCTTTCCTCTCCCTTGGGGGGGGGGGGGCGGTGGAGGGTTAGTTTTAAATATTCCGAAGTGTCCCTTTGTTCTTTGGGGTAGCACAGCTGAAATAGATGACTTTCAATCCTGTTCTTCAATCCGTGGCATCTGGGCTCAATTCCTTTAGCAAACCCTGGAGCGCAGCACCAAGCATATCCCTTAGACCAACAGGTTAGTGTTAAGATACAATGTTGCTATAAAATCCGAATTGCTCCATACCTCAACTATCATTTTCTCTGAATGTATGAAAGGCGAAAACATGCACCTGCTGTTCAACTTGAGCCATGGATGCCTTACATTTGGCCACAGAACTTCTCCTAAAGTAGTCAATTGAATTACATTCATTATAATGCCCAGATGTGTGTCTTGTTGTTGCAAATATGTATTTCAAATGTTAGGGGGGGAAATGAGGGGAAGATGGGTGATACGCAAAGGGCTAAGGTTCCAGAAAACCTCAGCATTATTTATGGATTCCAAAGAAATAACCCAGAGAACGGGTTGTGAAAGACATGGGTTTATTAGGATGCACTTGCACACTGGTGGTGGCCGACCAGTGAAGACTACCCCTACGCCGGCTGCCACCAGGGAAGTTGTCCCGCTAAGTCCCGTCTGGCCTGTACATGGGCCACACGGGGCTGGGGCGGCTGGCCAGTGCTACTGTTTAGCCACCACCCATACTTTCCAGCACAGGGTTTTGTAGAGTACAGAAATCAGAAAAACAGGGCATTCGGGGGAGGCGGATGTGCCTGTGTGAGATCAAAACACGAGCTGTTTACAATCCGGGCTCACATCTAGAAGCAGTTTCTGTTTGACCTTTCTTAGACCGAATTGCTGACCAGGCCCCCAAGGTCTCACAGACTGCTCACAGATGGCCCTCACTATATTTCCCACAGGGCAGGACGGGAAGTGGGAGCATGGGAAGGGGCCCCTGTTCCCATTTACCATACATTCCACCCCAACATGGGTACCTTCCCTCTCCACGCCACTGCCTGTTACGTCTTCCACGTCTATCCTGGAGAGGGAGGAGGATGGGTGAGACACTGCATTTACATTTTACAGCAACGATATAAGATACAGGAAAGGAATAACAGACGTGTGCACATTAGAATCAGAGTACATAAAGCAGATCTCCAGTCCCAAGCAAACTTTCCAAATCATGTTGAGATAGGATCATTCTGCCAGGCTGACTGAATTTGTTTCCCAAGGCAGCGCAGCAGAGAGCAGCATCTCCGAACACACCCAACCGTCTGAACCACTGGACCCGAGAGCCACTCCATCAGCCCTTCTGGCAAAGCTGTTAGCCTGCACCGGACTGAGAACAAGACAAATGTTCCGTAGGCACCAATGGAGGCAAATCGGCACCGGGGGGTAGTGTACAGGCTATTGCTCTATCCTGTGTAAGAATAGTGGCTTGTTCAGGTGGTCTCCCTGGCCTCCCATACCATACCTTTCGACTGGCGATGTCCCCTCCAGCCTAGAATACTAGCTGTGAGAGGAGGAACACACATCTGCCAGATGACATAGTAGTTGGCCACTCACCAGTTACAGTAGGTTGCACAAGCTAGCCTGGGCAAGGCCCCTCTGCCCATGGGGCTAGGAGAGCGCACCAGCAGTTTCCCAGGACCAGGTTAATGCACTAGTTCCAGGGTGTATGTCCCGGGGTGCTGGCAACAACACAGTATTCTCTGTTCCCCAACAAGGTCTTAGCCTGGCACCCATTGTTTAAAGTTGCCCTCGCAGTGGGGATGCCCACATCTGCCACTGCATGTGGAACGCTGCAGGGTGATCTGGTCGGGGCTTTTCATGGTTAGTAGTGCCTGAGAGAGGCTTGTGGTTCATCCTTGAATGACCCCGCTCAGTTTTCAGGACATTTCTCAACAGTCCATTATAACGTTCTGTTAGCCCAGCTCCTGCTGGACTATAAGGGAGGTGCAGTTGCTGTTCAGTGTTGTGGCTCTCGGCCCAGTCTTGCACATAATGCCCTGTCATCACTGGCAAGGGACACGGATGCCACTCCACACAAGCTGTAATCATGCCAGTCGTTTTCAGTGGGAGGTCCCAGGCTTTAGCTGTTGCTCACAGGGTTTTCTGCCCGTATGCTTTACTTTCCTGTGTAGCCATGTAGCCAGGTCTTCCGCTGGGGCCTCTTCCAGCCATTGAATGTGAGCCAGCACACCCACTTCATCTTTCCCTGGACACTGTGACGGTGGATGTCCTGTGACATGACATAGGGTCATCTCCTTAGTCTCTACAGCCATCCTGCCCGCATGGAGTGTCCTCACAGTGGTCTGCAGTCCCGAGCATGCCCTTCAGGGGGCTGTCCTTTGCATGAGCCATCAGTATACTGTGCTTCAAGTGGTACTGGAGCCGTACCTGCTGTCACTGGCCCAAGGCCAATAGGCTCTTTCTTGAGTGTCTTTTCAGCAACTACTCCTGACACAAAGGTGACTGGCCCTGGTCATGTCTACAATTCCTGTCTAAGAGGGGATGTTGAATGGACATGTCTCTGCCCTGACCCTACCCATGACCACTGGCTCCAGAATATTTTTTATCATCCCAAAGAAAATCCGGTACCTATTAAACAGTCACTCAGCATTCTCCCCTCCCTTCAGTCCTAGGCCACCAATAATCTGATATCTGTGTCAATGGATTTGCCTCTTCTGGATATTTCATACAAATGGAATCATACAGTATGTGGCCTTTTCTATCTGACTTCTTTCGTGTAGCCAAATCTTGTCAAGGTTCATCCATGTTGTAGCATGTATCAGTACCTCATTGCTTTTTATGGCTGAATAATATTCGTCTACATGGATAGGCCAAATTTTGTTTATCCACTCATCTGTTGATGTGCAGGTGTATTTTAACAAAAAAGATGGCCTTTATCCTCCAGGAATGAATCTCTAAGGTGGGAGAGAAGAGGGCTGGGAATAGGGTCTTTCTCAGAACTTCCAGGGACAATTTAAAAATCACTTATTCTGTGACTAGCTCTGCGGGAGCAGCAATGAGGCAGGAGGTAGAAGGTCATGCTCCACACAGTAGAAGGTACAATGCTTCCCGACTGCTTCTGGCCGGTAAGGAGGTTCTGCAGGAGGGCCTTAGGCAGGCTCCTGGAATCGAAGCTTGCCTACACAGGCTGTTTTCACAAGTATGATGGACGGGGAGAGCCGAGGTGGCCCCTGGATTATTTACTTGTTTATTTAGTATTTTTAATCCTCACCTGAGGATACGTTTTTATTGATTTTAGAGAGAGAGAGGAAGGGAGAGGGAGAGAAAGAGAGAAACATCAATCAGTTGCCTCCCACATGCACCCCAACTGGGATTGAACCCTCAACCTGGGTATGAGCTCTGACCAGGAATTGAACCTTCAACCTTTCAGTGTACGGGGCGATGCTCCAACCAACTGAGCCACACCGGCCAGGACAGTCCCCTGGATAATTTTATTCCCAACTCAGTCCCGCCACTGTCTTGGATTCTGTCCATAATGTACGCACATACATAGAATTAATTATGCAACTTCTAATAATGCACAAAATGGGTCTTCTTGGATGTAATTACATTAGTCCAGTTTGAAAACATTTGGTCAGCCCAAGCTTCCTTTGTGAGGCAAAGTACTCAGTGGTTCAGAACAAAGACTTTAGAATCAGCTAGACCTACATTCAAATACTGCCCCCACTGCCCTTAGTCGAGTGAATTTAGGCAAGTGATACAACCTCAATTTCTTCACCTGTAAAATGGGGATGATAGCAAAAGTACCAAGCTCAATGGATTCTTGTAATCCTGTGTGAAGAGCATAGCATGGTGTCTAGGGAAAGCAATTTTTTTTTTAATCCTCACCCAAGGTTATTTTTTCCATTGATTTTTTCTTACAGAGTAGAAGGGAGGGTTGGGGAAGTAGGGGGAGAAAGAGTGAGAAAGAGGGAAAAATTGATGTGAGAGAGACACATCAAATGGTTGCATCTCACATGTGCCCCAACCCTAGGGCCAGGTAGTGAACCTGAAACCCAGGTATGTGCCCTTGACTGGGAATCAAACCCATGACCCATCAGTGTGTGGGCCCATGCTCTATCCAGTGAGCCACACTAGCCAGGGCAGAAGCAATTTTTATTTTTAAATAAAATTTTAATTTATTTTTATTATGCTGGTGAACCTATGGATAATTTTTTTACATTTTTATATTTTCCATTACTTTATTTTATTTCATTTTATTTTTGTTACAGATGTTTCTTCTTTTTTACCCCATTGACACCCTCCTCCCCATCCCCCCCACCCCATTCCCGGCTTTGTTGTCCATGTCCACTGGTTATGCGTACATGCATGTAAGTTCTGTGGTTTATCTCTTCCTTCCCCCACCACCCCCTCTTCTGAGGGTTGTCAGTCTGTACCCTACTTCCACGTCTCTGGGTCTACCCTGTTCCTCAGACTGTAATGATCATTATAGTACACAAATAAGTGAGATTATGTGGCATTTGTCTTTTTCTGCTTGGCTTGTTTCACTTAGGATAATACTTTCTAGGTCCCTCCATGTCGTCTCAAAGGATAAGAGATCTTTCTTTCCTACAGCTGCATAGTACTCCATTGTGTATATGTACCACTGCTTTTTTATCCATTCGTCTACTGATGGACACTTGGGCTGTTTCCAGATCTTAGTTATTGTAAATAGTGCTGCTATGAACATGGGGGTACATATATTCTTTCTGATTGGTGTTTCAGGCTTCTTAGGGTATATTCCTAGAAGTGGGATCACTGGGTCAAGTGGCAATTCAATTTTTAATTTTTTGAGGTAACACCATATTGTTTTCCAGAGTGGCTGCACCAGTCTGCATCCCCACCAGCAGTGTACTAGAGTCCCCTTTTCTCCACACCCTCGCCAACACTTGTTGTTTGATGATTTGTTGATGGCAGCCATTCTGACAGGTGTGAGATGATACCTCATTGTTGTTTTAATTTGCATCTCTCTGATGATTAGTGATGTTGGGCATTTCTTCATATGTCTCTTAGCCATTTGTATGTGCTGTTTGGAGAGGTGTCTATTTAACTCCTCTGCCCATTTTTTAATTGGGTTCTTTGTCTTCCTTTTGTTGAGTTGTATGAATACTCTATATATTTTGGAAATTAACCCCTTATCTGATGTATCATTGGCAATGATGCTCTCCCATACAGTAGGTTGCCTTTCCATTTTGATGGTTGTTTCTTTTGCTGTGCAGAAGCTTTTTAGTTTGATGTAATCCCATGTGTTCATTTTCTTCTTTGTTTCTGCCGCCTTAGGTGATGTATCAGTGAAAATTCTGCTGTGTATGATGTCCAAAATTTTGCTGCCTACATTTTCTTCTAGGATTTTTATGGATTCACGAGTCACATTTAAGTCTTTTATCCATTTTGAGTTTCTTCCTGTGTAGGGTGTAAGTTGATGATCTAGTTTCATTTTTTTGCATGTAGCTGTTCAATTTTCTTAACACCATTTATTAAAGAGGCTGTCTTTACTCCACTGTATGCTCTTGCCCCCTTTATCAAATATTAATTGAGCATAATGTCTTGGATACATTTCTGGGTTCTCTGTTCTGTTCCACTGGTCTATATGCCTGTTCTTGTGCCAGTACTAGGCTGTTTTGATTACCATAGCTTTGTAGTATAACCTGATATCCGGTATTGTGATTCCACCTACTTTGTCCTTCTTTTTCAAGATTGCTGTGGCTATTCGGGATCTTTTTTGGTTCCATATGAACTTTTGAAGTATTTGTTCTAGTTCTGTGAAATATATTGTTGGTATTTTTATGGGGATTGCATTGGATCTATAGATTGCTTTGGGTAATATGGACATTTTAATGATGTTAACTCTTCCAATCCATGAACAAGGTATGTGCTTCCACTTTTTTATATCTTCCTCTATTTCTTTTTTTAATGTCTTATAGTTTTTTGCAAATAGGTCCTTTACTTCTTTGGTTAAGTTTATTCCTAGGTATCTTAATTGTTTTGCCACAATGGTAAATGGGATTGTTTTTTCAGTTTCTCTTTCTGTGAGTTCATCATTGGCATATAAGAATGCCATTGATTTCTTTTTTTTTTTTTAAATTTTAAGTTGCTCTCTACATTGAGATATTTTATTTTAATTAATTAATTTATTTTTGTTACAGATGTTTCTCCTTTTTATCCCACTGATTCCCCATTCGCCTCCCTCCCCGCCCTGTCCTCAGCTTTGTTGTCCATGTCCACTGTTCATGCATACATGCATATAAGTTCTGTGGTTTATCTCTCTCCCACCACCACCTCTTCTGGGGATTGTCAGTCTGTACCCCACTTCTGCGTCTCTGGGACTACCCCATTCTTCAGACTGTTATGTTCATTATAGTCCACAAATAAGTGAGATCATATGATACTTGTCTTTCTCTGTTTGCAATTTTTAAGGTTATTATTATTATTATTTTTTATCCTCACCCGAGGACATTTTTGCATTTATCTTCAGATAGAACAGGAGGGAGAGAGGGAGGAAGAGAGAGGGAAACATCAACGTGAAAGAGACACATTGAGTGGCTGCCACCCTCACGACCCCAACCAGGGCCGGGGACAAACTGCAACCGAGGTACCCATGCCCTTAGCGGGAACTGAACCCAGGACTCTCTGGTCTGCGGGCCGATGCTCTAACCGCTGAGCCAAACTGGCCAGGGTAATTTCTAATGTTATTATTAAAGGTCATTGTCACCAACATTTACTGAGATTTTATGAAAGGATGGGCCAGGGACCAAGACTGCCAATTCTGGGTTATTTGATTAAATTAAACCTTGAGCTCAAATGGTTCAAATTTATTCCATCATCTTACGTTCCTACAGCTTTTGTCCAGTTTTTATTTTGGAACCCACCTGAGTCGCTGGCAGGGTGGGCCTTCCTCTATGGGGTCAATAGGTGTTTGGGGAAGTGATGGTGGCCCTGTCCTGAGCAGGTGGCTGGGGATGAGGACAAAGGGGTCTGTGACAGTGGCAGATCACAAAGGGCAGTGGAGTATAAAGGTGGCCACACAGGGAGTATAGGTTGAGAGAGTGGGGTTCACAGCCTCTTGGGGAAATAAAAATCAGAGGTGGAGGTGAAGTGCGGCGGAGCGAAGCCCACTCGACATCTCTACATCCTTGAAGAGGTTCAGTCTGGGGTCCAGGCGCCTTCCAGCCTCGCCACGGTAATCATTTGTGCTCCATCCCCACCCCTGCCTCTGGGGTCCCTGTGGGCTGGGGTGGGGTTGAGAAACCTCTGTAGAGCCATCTGTGTGACACAGGAGCATTCCTGCTCCCTCTTCTGCCAACGAGGCCAAGAAACAGAAGACCCAGGGACCGGTCTTGCCAGCCCTGCTTGTGATAAACAAAGTCATGAACAGGGAGTGTCTGTTCCCATATTACACGCCCCAGAGCGGCTCCAGTGCGGGCAAACTGCAGCGACAGCTGGACAAGGGAGAATACAGCATCTTCAAGCACGCATCAGTGTTTGAGAGTGACTTTATTCAGATCACGAAAAGAGGAGAAGTGATTGACGTGCACAACCATATCCGCATGGTGACCATGGGCATCGCATCCACCAGCCCCACTCTTCCACGACCAGATGTCATGCTGCTGGCCCGCCCGGCCACCGGCCTGGAAGAGCATGCCGGGCGCGGCAAAGTCACCAAGGGAAAAAGACGTACGGCTGCAAAGACCTTGGAGCTCACGAGGCTCCTTCCCTTGAAGTTTGTGCAGATCTCCATCCATGACCATGAGAAGCAACAGCTGTGCCTGAAGTTCAGCACTGGCCGCTCCTGCTACCTGCAGCTGTGTCCCCCTCCAGAGGATATGGAAGACCTATTTACCTGCTGGGAAAACCTCATTCACCTCCTGCGACCACCAGTGGACAAGAACAATATTTCTACCACTCCTGCCAGGAACGTGACGTGCGTGCCTATTTCGAAGGAAGAGGCCAGGAAGAGCCTGGCAGTGGCTAGTTTCCAAGGGAAAGAATATCAGGATCAGATCAGCACCGGAAGCCTCTCTGAGGTGGCTGGGGCCACCTCTGCAGCTTTTGCTGGGGGGCAGGGTGTCCAATATGACTCTCACATATTCACTGCCACCCCAAACACAGAACCTACAGAGCTTGACAAAGTGTCAGCTACAGAGGTGGCAGCAGGCACCACAGCAGGTGTTCTGAGCACGGACATCACCCAGTCTGCTGTCCCTGGACAACTAAGCATGGCCATAGAGGGAGCAGCCACCAAGGATCCAGGGGGAAGCAAAACCAGCATAGCCATTGCAGGGGTTGCCAACGTGTCCCCCAAGAGCATTAAAATGGCCTTGGCAGGTGCTGCAAACAAGTCCTCAGAGTGTCCCTCCAACACCAGCCTCTCCCCAAAGACCAGCATGATTGTTGTGATGGCAAAAGCAGAACCCACCAGCAAGACTGTTGGAGAAATAGCTAACGATCGTGCCGCAGAACCTCTCATCTCAACCTTGCCCAAGGAAGGCAGTGTGAGTGGACAGGTCGGGAGGCAGCAACGAGTGTCCCCCGCCAGGGCTGAAGCCCACAGCAGCAGAAGGGACAGAGCTCTCAGGAGTTCCCATCACCGCAGGGCAATTGACAACTGCCACAAGCCAGGGGGTTACAAGATACTCCAAAAACCACCTGGCTGGTCCTTAGCCGGGCAGAGACATGACGAAAAGGAGAAAAGTCTCAGCGGCCCAGGGGGCAGCAGGCCTGTCACCACGCACAAAGGCATCAGCCACGCTCCCATCACCAAGGACTCGAGGACTTCTCACAAATCAGGGAGGAGCTTGTCCACAGGTAGTTCAGGTTCCACGACCAGGAGACTCAGCAGGATCAGCTCTTTCTTGAGGAACATTAAGACCAATCTTACTACAAAAACAGTGGCCTCACCCCGCAGTAAGGATGTGGACTGTTTGGCTAAGACCGTGGGGAGGAACAACATGGAGGGCATTCTAGAGACAGAAGAGAGTGTCCAGGGACTGGAGATGATTGATAATACATCTGAGATCATGAAGACAGTGACCTTTGAGCAACTGGAAGTTGCAGAGGGGACTGGGGCTCAGGTGAGGATCCCTGGAGAGCCTATTCCATCTTTCCTTACTGCAGTTTAAATAAATATCGAGGTAATCTGAATACAATCAATACAATGCTGCTTTCTGCCTGAATTTGTCTCCCTTAGTCTAGTAGTGACCTCACAGTAGATTCTGTGATGTCAACTGTGCTGTAGCCTGAGACCCCAATGTCCGGTCAAGAGCAGCCCCGCCTCACCCCTGCTGGGCAGAGTGACCTTGTTCCCCGGGGCCATGGCTACAAGTCAGACTGTGTCCTGGGACGCTCCACCTCCACCATCTCTCTGTCCTTTTTATAAACATTTTCCCCCCCCCTCCCCCAAAGGTCCATAGACAAAGTAAGAACAGAGTTCACATCCCCTTGGCTTATTCAGGGAAGGGAAGGGGTACATCAGCATTTGTTGGCAATCAGCATGGGGGGGGGGGGCTTCTCGTCTAGACTTAGCAATCCATTCTTAGGTGTATACCTTGGAGAAACCCACGTTCTAGGAGACAGTTATGAGAATGTTCCTAGCAAAAATAATGTAACAGTACAACACTGGAAACAGCCTACATTTCCAACAACAGAATTGATAATACAGTAGGCTATGAGCATAGATAAACTTCTCATAATTTTTTAAGAAAACAAGTCACAGGATAGAATATAATTCCTCTTAGAGAACAGTTCGAAAACAAGATCAAATCATATACTGCACAGAGTACATGCTTGCTAAAACCAGACAAAAATAGAACAGTAAACAAAATCCAACACAACAGTTTTCTCTAGGGTGGAAAGTTAAGCGATCAAGTTGGTAAGCACAAGGCCTTCAGTGCTGTTGGGAATGTTCTGTTAAGCAGACAGTGGGTCTGTGGGCCTTGCATTTTTTTTTTTTTCCTTCACATTTTAATACCCTGAAATTAGAGATACAATCGCCTTGGCAGTTGTGATGAAATGATTGCCTCAGAGGTACCGTAACCTGTGCCTTCTCCTATATTTTCACTCTGAGTAAGTCTCCTTAACTTACATTTATTCTAGGTAAGTTATTACAAGAACCCTTGTTTGGTTATTAGGAAGTGAAGGAATGATATCCCTATTTTACAGAGGAGAACCCTGAGGCTCAGAGAAGGTATGTAACTTGCTATGGTCCTACAGTGGAAACTTTGCTTCTGCCCACCTCATGCATAACCGTCTGGGTTTGGGGAGGAGGCAGAGCAAACAAGTCTAAGAAGAATGAGCCACCACAAGAACCTGAGACATCAGCATTCTTACCAAAACCGTCCAAAACTCCACAGAGATGAGCACCGATCTTACTGGATTAAGGGGAAAGAGAGGTGTGGTTGCAGGGGAGCTGGTTTGCAAACTCCAGTGAGCTACCAGTGAGCTCGGAGCCCTTAGCTGGCCTTACCTCACGTGTCCAGACCACCCTTGAGCTGTGCCGGGCTCCCAGGCTTCTGTCCCCAGCCTCTGGCATGACCTGCACTGCAGCCCTAAACAGACCACCTGCCTGCAATTCCATGGCCCACTCCTGACGGGGCTGCCTCTCTGCAGCCCAGTCCTCCGCCAGATGCTAATTAACCTTTCGAAAGCTAGGCTCAGAGTGGTTTTTCTATCACCACGTCTTTGAGAACTTTCTTCTTCTAGGGTTCCGAAAACAAATCCTTAAACTTCACATGAAGGAGGTTATGAGTTAGGTCCCAGCATCCTTGTTGCCTGGACTCTCAGTCTGTGACAGAACTCACATGGGAGGGGGTCTAGAACTCCTGTTGGTCAAGGGAGTGGAGGTCCTGGGGGCACTGCGGAGGCCTACGCACATCCCGTTTCCTTTGGCAAAACAAGATCCTGACTCCAGGATGGGGAATTATTGGAGTGAGTCAAGTTATTCTTAAGAAGGGAACATGCCAGAGATTAGATACGAATTGGCCCTGTGAAGAAAACAACCTCAGAATCATTAACCTGCAGCTTCAGAGAAAACCAGGGGCTGCAGGGAGACAGAATTAATGGTTTACTCTCGACCAGCTTGTCCCTGGACTCAAGATGGGGAAATTACAAAAAGATCACATCACATTCTTTTCATCTTATGATTTCCACACAGGCAAGTGCAGGTAAACATTAATGTGGAACCAAAAAAAAAAAAAGGCAACAAAAACATGTGCATAGCACTTAGCCAATTTACATTTTTTTTTTTTTTTTGAAACATCGATGAGAGAGAACATCGGTTGGCTACCTCCTGCATTCCCCCCTGGGGGTCTGGCCCACAACCTGGGCATGTGCCCCGACTGGTAATCGAACCGGTGACCTCTTGGTGCATGGGTCCATGCTCAACCACTGAGCCACACAGGCCAGGCCAATTTACATTTTTTAATACACGTGGCCCTTCTGATTCTCACACCTCTCCACTTTGCAGATCAACAGACAGGAGTTAGAGCATTGAAAGGACTTGCTCAAGGCAGTAGGCGATGGTGCAGAGAGCAACCCCGGAGCAACAGCTTTCACACGGCACCTACTATGTGCTGGTCCTGGGTCCCTCACAGAGATCCAGAGATCCAGAGGCGGGGGATGAAACACACAGGGGTGAGTAATTAACACAACTCCCAGCGACAGATCCAGGCAGAGACTCGTGTTTGGGGAACAGGATCCATTTAGAGGAGGAGTTCTGGGACAAAGGAAGGAGGTGTGGGTGAGGGAAGGCTTCACTGAGGAATTGGCAGTCTTAAGGATGAATGGGCTCCGCCAGGTATAGAAAGTATGGAAAGCAAAGGGAAAGGTGGAGGAGGTGCAGAGGAGGAGTTGGGAGAAAATCAGGTCACGGAAAAAAACATGTGCAAAGTACAAAGGCTTGAAACATCCTCGCGTGTTGAGCAATTGCAAGTATTTCAGTATTGCTGGTTGGAGGACGGGGAGAAGCAGCCACAAGGCTGGAGAATCAGGCACCTGGATCCCTAGGGGCCTGGAGTGCTGTGTCAGTGTCTGGGTTTTGGGGAGCCACGGAAGGCCAGCACCTAATGGGAACATGATATCTGTGGCTTCAGGGTGGAGAGCTCATTGGCAGGGGGCTGTCTGGAGACAGAGATCTTCCAGAAAGCCACTGCATTAATCCTGGTCAGTGAAGGGGAGCCCTGAACCTCGGTGGCATTGGGGAGACAGAAAAAGGCAGAGTCAAGAGATACTGAAGAGATAGAAGAGGACCATTTTCCATCCCACATCCTGAAAGAGAAGGAGCTTGTGGTTTAGGCCCAGCAAGTATCTCAGGTGGAAATTACAAAAGTGGAGATGTCTTCCCCTGGGGTGACTGTTGGTTAGTAAAAGGGGTGGCGAGAAGAGAGACTCATGGGAAAGCAAAGAGGAACACGTTAAGATTTAAACAATATCTTCTAGATGGCTAAGGGGTAAAATATCAAGAGAAGCCAGCCAGTGGGGCTGTGGGGTTCCGGTGCTTGGAGATCCCGCAGAGGAGAGACCCCCTGAGCAGTTCCTTGTACATCTGGGCAGGATGTGTTCTCACCCCGGCCTCCTCCACTGGGAGAAGAGTCGCGGGGTAGAGCCCCTTGTGGCCAGGCCTGGGTATTGCAGGTTGGTTGAATGAGGGGAGCCTGTACTGAGGCAGAGTCACAGCCTCCCTTTCCTTTTGAGACACCACAGTTAGCCTAATGCTGATCCCATAGGTGTGACCTGGGGGACAGGAGGGGTCTGGGTAAAGGAGGATGTGTCTCATCCAAGCTGCATGGCTCCAGGCCCTTGGCAGTGGAGTGGCAGAATATAGAATGCCCCCCAGACAGGTCCCCTGGGAGGCGGGGAATTCAGACTCAAGAGCACAATGAGTGACCACCAAGAATAGGGGCAGGGTCCTTCTGCAGCCTGGAGGTCATTCGAGAAACAATTGTTGAGTACCTACTATGGGCAAGATAGGAAATCGAGGACCATAAAGATGTTCACCCACACACCCCAATAATACGAATCAAAGTGTGATGGTGGCCTTGGGCAGTGTTCACAGAGGAGGGCAGATCTGAGCAGAGAGACAGACTGAGCACCCCTGGCAGAAGGGATGGCATGACAGAGAAAGAGAAGGGTTTGGGAGACCAGGGGCTTGGGTGATGTTCACAGACAACAGACAAGGGCAGCGTGCCCAGGGGAGAAAGTGGGGTGTAAAGGGGGGTGAGCGTGTGGTGGGAAAGGAAGCTGGAAATAGAGGGGAAGCCATGACATGACCATAGGGCCAGTGATCCAGGGCTGAGGGGTACACAGAGTTGAACTCCCCGGGAGCAAAAGGGCAAGGGAAGCCCAGACTCTTCCCCTTTGCCGGCTGGAAGAACTTAAAATGTGTAATGGAGGCTCGTGTTTTCCCACACATTATCCAAGTACAATTTGTTTCACAGGTGTGCCAAAGTATTGATACACCTCATCCCAGGGGCACCTGGAGGACCAGGCCAGTAGGCTTTGGCTGTCAGGAGCCCCTGCTTGTACCTCAATGTGCCATCCCAATGTTGTCATTTTCTACATGCGCCATGGTCTGCAAAAGGCCGGGAAGTATCCAGCCGGTGTGGCTCAATGGTTGAGCATCGACCCAGGCACCAAGAGGTCGCCAGTTCGATTCCCAGTCAGAACACATGCCCAGGTTGTGGACCTGATCCCTAGTGGGGGCCATGTAGGAGGCGGTCAGTCAATGTTCTTTCTCATTGATGTTTCTGTCTCTCTCTCCCTCTCCCTTCCTCTCTCTATAAAAGTTGATAAAGGGAAAAAAAATTTTTTAACAAGGTCGGGAAGTATCTCTCTATATATGGACACATGCACACGATACAGTGTGACCTGCCGGGGTGCAGCAGCAGCAAGGAGCAGCTGAGAAGTGGCTGCCTTGGAAAGCCAGCTTGGTTCACATGGCAGCAGCTGACGCTGACCATGTCACCCCTGTTTAAATCAGGGCTGCCCTTATGACTTACTTGAAACCAATAGAATGTGATAGAAGTTATGCTGGGTGACCTCTGAGACTCAGTCAGAAACAGCTTCCACTTGGTTATCTAGGGACGACACTTGGCTCTGAGTGTCCAAATTCTGCTCCATATTGTATCTTTCCCACTAACATTGTCATAGCCTCCAGGACGCCGGCATTATGTAATTTATGCTGGTCCAAGAGAAATTAGAAAAATAAGAATAAAGATAGCAAATTCTTCATAAAATTTTCATAAAGCTAAATTAGTTTTTTTATTTAAAAAGAAAAACCCTATCCTTAAAAAAAAAAAAAAAAAAAGAACCTATCCTTTGCTTTGAGATCATGCCCTGCCTTCTGTTTTTTAACATTTTCTTTTGAAGTATAACACACATACAGAAAAGTGTACAAGTTGATGCCATTTACAAGATAAGAGACCCCAGGTACCTAGCACCTGGTGAAGAGTTAGAGCATCACCACGCTCCCAGGAGCCCCTCACATTCTCTTTCAGTCACTACCCCCAAGGGTAACTACTATTCTAACGTCTAACACCATAGGTTCATTTTGCTTGCTTTTTCAACTTTATATAAATGGAATCACATACCATGTACTCTTTGAATGGTTTCTTTTTCTTGATATCATATTTATGAGATTTCTGGCAATAATTCATTACGATTGCAATAATTCAATCTGGCAATAACTTAATACATTATACAGTATTCCTTTGTGTGAATATACTACAATTTATTTATTCATTCAGCTGTTGATGGGCATTTGGGTTATTTCCAGTTTGGGACTATTAGAAAGAGTGCTGCTTTGAACATTTATATACAGATCTTTCAGTAAAAATATACATAAACTTTTGTTGGGCATATACTTAGGAATGGAATAGAATATGTGCCTCTGTTCAGCTTTCGATGATACTGCCAAGCTATTTTCCAAAGCTGGCTGTGTCATTTCATACTCCCAACAGGAATGTATGAGGATTCTGGTTGTTCCGGACCTTTGCCAACATTTGATGTTGCTTATCTCTTTCGTTTTAGTCATTCTGATGGGATATACTGCCTTTTCTTTCTTTTTCATAACAAAATATACTTTTAAAAAATGTAATATGGTGACCTAGTGAAAACAGTAGTTTTGTTGTAATGTCCTTAATAGAGAAAATTAAAAGTTGGCATCCAAATTAGTTTTGAAATCTCAAACATCTCCAAAATCTTGAAAGTCTTATTTATACTTTTTAAAGGGTTTTCATAGCAAGGGGGCTTATATTTTCAAACCTTTCATACCACCTTGTTCCGGTACCTTTTGTTTTATAACAAACTACCCCAAAAGCTTGTGACTTAAAACAACAGCCTTTTTACAACTATGTATCGCAGATACTTCTACATCAGGAATTTGGACAGGGCTCAGCCGGGCAATTCTTCTGCTACCTGTGGTATCAAATGGGGTTGATCAGTACTTTGGTCTGGAGAGTTTAAGGCTTTATTCACATGTCTGGTGCCTTGAGGGAAATGGCCAGAAGGTGGGGCTCAGCTGAGATTATCAACAGGAATGCCTGAGTGTGGCCTCTCCAGCATGATGGTCTCAGGTAGTCAGACTGGCTTCCCTCAAAGCAAGTGTCTCAAGATACCCAAGTGGAAGTTGCTTCTGACTGAGCCTCGGAAGTCATCCAGCATAACTTCTTGTACATTCTGTTGATTACAAGCAAGTCATAAGGCCAGCCCAGATTTTAAGGGAGGGGAACTAGGTCCCACCTTTGCAAAGGGAAATGGCAAGGTCTCATTGTAAAAGAGCACAGAGGTAGGGGTGGCAATATTATTGTGGCCCTCTTTGGAAAATACAATTTGCACCCCGCCCACCACCCTGACAAAGAAGCCTGGTCATTGTGGCCCTGAGGTGTTTGTGGTGGCCACCTCTATCTTTCATACTTTCCCTTTCCTGCTACCCCTCTCTTTTACTCTCCCCTCTTCCCTCTTCCCTCTTTCCACTTGCTTTTCTTAATCCCTTCTCTTTCTCCCCATTTTCGGTTCATTACACTCACAGGGACACCCACTGGAAAGGTCTTAGTCCCCTCCTCCCCATCTCTCCCTAGTATCTTCAAGCTCTTCCGCCCCTGGGTGACAGATTACTGGGATGCCTAGAACCACAGCATGTCAGGACCAGAAGTGTCTTAACTAATCCCAGAAGCACTTTACATATGAGGAAGTTGAAGCCTAGAGAGGAGAGGTATTTTCCCAAGGTCCTACTTCAAGTAAGTAACACAGTTCCGGCTAGAGCAGCACAAATGTGGCCCAGAGTGGGTCTCAAAGAATGTTGACACTTGCTTTCCATTTCTGACTTCCTGAAACTAAAGCCATTGTTTCTGTTTCACATTCATTGCCTCAATATTGCAAAGTCCTTCTAGCCTCTTGGTCAAGGAGTGAAACCAATACTGGCAGCTTCTTTCCCAGAAAGGCCTGTCCTAGCCCTGGCCTTTGGGGATGGCTGGGTGGGGAGGGGAGCTTGTGGATGGAGTAACCACCCCCCTTCAACCATCTCACTGCACCCCAGATATAGCAAGTAAGTCTTTTCTTTCTGATCCTGAAGTCCAAGAATTCTCTGAACTCAAGTATCAACTAGCAGCCAGTTTTTAAAATGTGGGAGCATCTGGAGATGGTGAATTTAATTTCGGCTCATGATGACTGAAGTCAGGCAGAGGATAAATCAGTGGTGACACAGGGCGAGAAGACGACTGTATGGCCAGGCCCAAGAGACAGCAACTCGGTTATGTTCAAGTCTGTTTCCTTTGATAACTCCAAACAGGAAGAGGCAAGGGCCCACCGTGGGGATCCCAGGCTTGGCCCCCAGACATCCCATAGTATAGGGGCTGGATCTTGAGGGGAAAGCAGGGGCTGGAGAAAACACAGGGTGTTGGCACATTGCTCTGGCATCTGAATAGTAATAAGGTGGAGAACAGCCTGCTAAGGAGCCTCTCGGAAGCTCTTGTAATTCACCAGCTCAGACTTTCTGTCACAAGATATTCAGCTCTGCAAATCAATGTACTGTCAGGGAAGTCACCTTGGACCAACAATGTGAGTCCCCAAGGCTGTAGAAACAGCATCTTTGGAGGACTCTATCGACAAGAAGG
Organism: Molossus molossus; assembly: GCF_014108415.1. Taxonomy (NCBI): domain Eukaryota; kingdom Metazoa; phylum Chordata; class Mammalia; order Chiroptera; family Molossidae; genus Molossus; species Molossus molossus. The sequence continues at coordinate 37,614,618 of NW_023425356.1, forward strand.
GATGGAAATAATTATTTTAATTGGTATAGCCTGTAACCTCCGTTAGAGGAGTAGCCATGACTTACTATTTCTGGGTCCCTCGGTCTTACACATATTAGAGGTTGCATAAAAGTTTGTTATGAACACCCACAGTCATTCCCCTGCATCTAAGCACAATGCCACCAGGGTGTTACATTCTGCCTTCCAGCAGCTCTCTGCCAGCTCTAACTGATGGGAGGCCCAGGACATGGAGAGTCACCACAGTGAGGTTTAGTCCCTCCTTGCCCACAGATCCCAGACTAACAGATCCTCCTCAGGGGTCCTTTATTGGGCGTGGTAGAAACAAGTCATGCGGGTCCCATGCCTTTCTTCTTCATTTTTAAAAAATATTTTTATTGATTTTTTTTTTAGAGAGAAAGAGAAAGGAAAAGTGAGAGAAAAACATCGATGTGAGAGAGAAACATCGATTGGCTGCCTCCTGCACCGCCCCCCCTACCAGGGATTGAGCCCACAAACTGGATATGTGCCCTGAGTGGGAATTGAACCTGCAACCTTTTGGTGCATGGGAGAATGCCCAACCAACTGAGCCACATTGGTCAAGGCTATGTCGTTCTTCTTGCTGGGGTCCCTTCCTCCAGCCTGTGTGCTCCTTCCTGCCAAACAAAGAAAGGAGCCATTTCTTTTCCTCCATACTCCCCTCCTGGAGGGCATGGGGATGGGGGAGTGGGGGGAGACATCATCAGCTAATAGTGTCATTTCCCAGCCTGTGGTTGGCCGGAGCTCATGCCTGGCTCTCATCCACACAGCCTATCGCTGTGGCTGCATCAACTTGAGTGGAAATGGTAAGAGCAGCTGCCACACTGGGCACAGAACCACGAAATAGGAGCCCATCCCATGCTTCTCTCCAAGTTCTCCAATCTTCTCGTTGCATATTATTTGGGACCTCTGTGTGTAATGACAGTGGTATCTACTGAGTGCTTCCTCTCTGGCAGCCACTATTCTAGGAACGCTAGAGGGACTATTGTGTTTAGTTCTTTCTCTACAACTCTGTGAAGTAGGCATTATTATTCCCATTTTACAGATGAAGAAACCAAGGTACAGACAAGTTCAAGTAACTTACCCAAGGCCCCCGTGGTGGAGCCAGGATTAAATCCCACTGGACCCCACACACCTGACCCCTACCTTGGGCTGACTCCATGGAGTTCTGGCCTTAGAAGGGATCTGAGCCTATATCTGGCGAGTGGCCACCCTACAACCAACTGTCAATAAACTCCATGGCTTAGAACTCTGAGCACAGTATCGGGTACCACTCTCTCCCCTGGCTGTGGGGACCATTCCATTTCCCCCCACTTCTCTGCCACAGGCAGTGCCTTCCGCTTAGGCTCAGCAGCGTCCTGGCCCTGGGGGAATGAGCAGCATGTGTGGGCAGAGTGGCTTGTTCCTTCTTCTGGAAAAACAACCCGAAGTTCCATCCTCCTGTTGTGTCTCACCTGGAACCACTTTAAAATCTGTCATCTGTACTTTCAGGCTGTGACATCTTAGAGTCTAAGGCTTAGACAGTCCCTGGAAAGACCCAAGGGATGACATTCCAGACTCCGGCAAGAAACTCCAGTGTGGCAAGGAAAGAAAGTAATGGCCCCTGGGGAACCGCCTGGCCCCCCACTCTCTAACTTTGATCTCTAACTTCCTAGATAACAAAAGTCCACTCTCCATTCTAGCTAGCCATGCAATGCTTGCCCATCAAATTGCCGTACTTACCCAACCACTCTTGCTCCTTTTTACCTCTGCCCTCTCTCTCCTTTTCCTTCCCCAGGGCTCCCCAACACATGGTCTGTGTCATCTCCAGTGAGACTCTCTGTCCCCCCTCCTTCCACCCTTCTACTCAGATCTAAGGATCCCTCCTCACCCAGTTCGTGTCACACTGAACCTAACCCCCACACATGCTACAGGACTCCAATCCCCTCTCTTAGACTTCAACACAGTAAGGATAAAGCTTCAGCACCCAGAACACAGAGGATCCCTTGATAGAGTTCTCAGTGGGCCCAGGATGTGTTCTGCAGGCCGAGGGGATGAGGGGACCTCCTGTCTACAAGTCTACAAGGGCTGCTCTCTGTCTGTCTCTGTCTCTCGGTCTCTGTCTCAGGCTGAAGCCTTCCTCTACCACTTCCAGGAGCTGGAAAGCTGGAGCCCGATTGCATGAATTCTCTGGGTTCCTCTGACTCGGAGTCTAGGACTTCTATGGAATGCTAATTTATGCAAACTGATGCAAATAAATACAGAATATGTGACCCTGGATTTACTGGAAATCAGAGGTTCTCTTGATGGGAAGACTTAGGGAATTTTGGAATCTACTTCCCAAGAGAAATGTAAAAATAGAGTGGCCTCCAGTTGGGGGATGGGGAGAGATGTGGCTGGAAGTCATTCAGAGGAAGGAGCATGGTCCGGGTTCCATGTCATTTCTAAGTGACTCAGCAAAAGTCAGAGGAAGAGCAATCATCCGACCACCAAGCCGTGCTCCCTTCTCTTCTGTTGGCTCTGGGCTCTTGTTCAGCTCTGAGCTCTGCTGAAACCACTCCACAGTGTATATGCTGGAGAGCAGAGCCCCCAGGGTATCCCACATTTTTATTTTATTTTTCTTCATTGATTTTAGAGAGAGAGGAAAGGAGAGGGAGAGAGAGATAGAAACATCGATGAGAGCCCTGGCCAGTTTGGCTCAGCGGTTAGAGCACTGGCCCGTGGACCAGGGAGTCCTGGGTTCGGTTCCTGCTAAGGGCACATACCTCGGTTGCAGTTTGTCCCTGGCCCCGGTTGGGATTGTGCAGGTGGCAACCAATTGATGTGTCTCTCTCACATCAATGTTTCTCTCTCTCTCTTCCTCCCTCTCTCCCTCCTGCTCTATCTGAAGATAGATGCAAAAATGTCCTCAGGTGAGGATAAAAAAGAAAAGAAACATCGATGAGAGAGAACATTGATTGGCTGCTTCCTGCATGCCCCCTACTGGGGATTTGGCCCACAACCTGGGCATGTGCCGTGACTGGGAATTGAACTAGCGATCTTTTGGTGCATGGGTCGACGCTCAACCACTGAGGCACACCAGTCGGGCTCCCACATTTTTAGAAATGGGCATTTTACTTACATCCCACTTCCCATGGCAACACTCCGCTGTTCTCCTTTCCCTTTGCATCTCCTGTATTGACCGTCTTCTGCTTGTCCCTCATTGTGTATACTTGGTCAAGTGAACGGAACCTTCTGGAACCTGGCCAAGGGTGCTAGGTGGTCCGGATGTTCACATAAAGAAGACTCCAGAGGATAGCTGGCAGGTAAGTCAACTCAGGCACAAAGCCTTAGGCCCCTCATTTCCAGGAGGAGGGAGAAAGGACCACTTCAAGAAAGGACAGGAGAGAGAAGGGGGGCCCAGAAGCAGCAGCCTATTCTTCTGCCCCTAAGCTGAGATGTGATGAATAACTCCAAAAGGCAGAAACCGACCTTAAAGAGCTCAAGAGAAGAAACGACTTTTCCAAAATATTTCCAAGAGTCCACTAAGATTCATCAGAACATTTTTACCTATATGAACATAAATACTTGGTGTTACCATGGAAGTCATTTTCTCTGGTTCTTTCTTTCAACCAGAGAACAGCTGTTCCTGGCTATTAGGATAATACTCCAGCAAACCCTTAACACATGCCATGAAAAGGCCTTAAGACAAGCTCCCCCAAGAATCAGGGGCCACCTCATCACTGAACCCCCACGTGATAGGGAGCATTTGGTATTGATCCTTGTTCCCCTCATCACGGGTAGAGAACCTTTTTCCTGCCAAGGGCCATTTGGATATTTATAACATTGTCCATGGGCCATACAAAATTATCAACTTAAAAATTAGCCTGCTATTGCCCAGCTGGTGTGTCGCAGTGGTTGAGCATCAATCCATGCATCAAGAGTTCGCTGGTTGGATTCCTGGCCAGGGCATATGCCCAGGTTGTGGGACAAATCCCCAGGGGCGGGGCATGCAGGAGGTGGCCAGTCGATGTTCTCTCTCATCAATGTTTATCTCCCTCTCCCTTCCTTTCTCTCTAAAGTCAATAAAGAAAATTAAAAAAAAAAAATTAGCCTGCTATATTTGGTCAGGCTGATTTGGTGAGCCATAATAATTGGTATTGATTTCAGTGGCCTTGTACGGCCCAAGGCCCAGACGTTCCCCACCCCTGCAACCAGATAGAAAACTTGTCGAGGGCCAACTTTCAGCTAGTCAGTATTTGAGGTTACCCAGAGGAATAAAAAAGTGCTCGTTTGTACAGTTAGAAGGAAAGGGCACCCTGTGTGTCAAGTGCATTTTATATCTTTTAAGTCTTGCAACAGTCCCACTAGGTATCTATTCTTTCCGCTGCCAGATGATGAAACCAAAGCCAGAAGAGTTAAAGTCATTTGCCCAAGGTCACACAGCGGATGAATGGTTGTAGCAGAACCTCCTACTACTCATTAATATCCGTTTTTCTTTTTCTTTTTAGGCACATCTTAAATGACATTTTCTAGCCCTCTTGTGTTATAATATGGACATGGCCCCACAGCAGTGACCAAGGAATAGTAGGTACCTGCCCATGTCCAGTCACTCCTGACAGAGCAGCAGCTGGCCACCAACACTCATGCCAACCAACATTCCTGGCACACCTGGAGTCCTGAACCTATGCCCAGTGACAAGCACTAACAAACCAGCGGTTGTGTAGGCGCTATTAGTAACCCACCCAAAAGCCTCTCTACCCCTTTCTTACTAACAAAATCCCAAGTTTTCACTTGTTCATACATCCACCTGGCCTAAGTGGGTGGATAATTGATCAGTCCCAGCCCCTTGTCCAGTGATTGACTTAATGCTATACCTATGACCCAGTTCTGGCTAAAGACACTCAAGAGAAAACTGCTAGGAGCTTCTGGGAAACACTGTCCTCACTGATTGCACCCATATCCCCTTTCTTCCTGCTTGAGAAGCTGCTACATGAGAAGAAAAGCTTGGAGCAACTGCAGCCATCTTGCCACCATGAGGGGAGATGGCGGCAGTTGTGAAGAAGACAGAAAGAGAAGGTGGAAGAACCTGATGATCCTTTGATCATCTCTCAGAGACACCACACCAGTCGCATAATCACCTCCCTCTGTTCTGCAGTTTCCTGTGATGAATCAGCCCCTATCATTTCGTTCTTTATTCCAAGCATTTTGTTATTTGCAGCTGAAACATTCTGATATATTGATTCACTGAACTGGACTGTTTCCAAAATAATTAATTGTTGGAACTAGAAGAGACCTGGGAGATGAACTAGCTTTGAGTTTCTTTGTTTTCTGGTTTAATTCTCACCTGAGGATATTTTTCTATTTATCTTCAGAAGAGTGGGAGGGATATAGAGGGAGAAAAAGGGAGAAAGAGAGAGAAACATCAATGTTAAAGGAACACATTGACTGGTTACCTCCCACATGACCCCAACCAGGGCCGGGGCGAACCACAACTGAGATACATGCCCTTGGTAGGAATTGAACCCGCAACTCACTGGTCCATGGGCCGATGCTCTACTGCTGAGCCAGGGCGCTGTGAGTCTCTTTGTAAGAGAAGAATCTGAGGCAGATGCAGAGGCAGAACCAGCAGGAGAACCTGGGCCTCCTGAGTCTTACCTCCTGACAGATTCCCTAACACAGTGAAGACAGGGCGTCCAAGGCGGGGGCACTGGTGGACAGCTACAGGGTCAGAGCCTGGATCCTGGCATCTGAGAGTCGTGGGCAAAGGGGCAAAAAGCGCAGAGTGGGGCTGAGGTTGGGCAGGGCTGTGGCCAGAGACACCTGAAACAGCAGAGCCTGACGAAGGGCAAAGTGTCTCCCCAGCTGTGTGTCAGGGCGTGGGTGCGCACACACCCCTTTGCCCGGGGCTTTACTTCCCAGGCTCCCTGAGTCTCTGGGATCTCCTGTCTCCTCACTGGCCCGACAGCAAGATCCTCTTCCCCTCATGGACGAGGGCTTTTTGTGGGTCTTGGTTAGTTTCGTGCCCTGTACTTGGACAAAAGAGATCCTGAAGAGAGGCTAGAAGTTAACTTTTATATTCTGCAAAGTAGCAAAACAGTGAGCTAACCCTAGTGGAATATGGGTCATGGAAACTGCAAGCTGGCAGAGGTGCCAGTGGGCTGTGACTTCTTCAGAAGCTTCACCCCGCCCCCCACCAGCCTCGACCCCAAGTCATGGTAAATTTTCTATGTCAACTTAGCTGGGCCACCAGGGTGCCTAGATATTTGGTCATATGTATTCTGGGTGCTTCTGTGAAGGTGTTTTTTCTCTCTCGATCCTCACTTTTATTCCTACTCTGGGCTTCTTAACTCCCTTTTCATCTCCTAAAAAAAAAGAAACTGGAGAAAACACTTAAACGGAAATCGTATTGTCTCCTTCCCCTCCAAGCCAGCTCCATGGCTGAGTGTGTCAGTGGAACCCCTTCTAGTCCCCCAGGCACTATCTTTGATGCCACCTCCTTCCACATCCCTGCAGGAGCTATGTCCAGACCAATTAGCTTCAGATGTTTCTTCGCCAGGCCTTCCCTGTGACCCCAGGAGAGAGGGGGTGAGCATTGGGAACCCAGAGAAAAGTTCCTACTCCCCTTCCCCAGCCTCACTCAGGACCTGGCAAGGAGAGGTGGGTACAGGTAGGAGGTAACCCACCTTCAGTCCTTCCCACTTCAGTCTGCCTCCTTCACCAATGCCAGTGTTCCCAGTGCCCAGCACATCCTGGGTTCCTGCCAAATGTTTGTGGAATGAATGAATGAATGAATGAATGAACGAACGAACAAACGGACGAACATGAACCAAAGCTGCCAAGAGCAGAGACTGCTGGATGGAGGAGTCTCCAGTCTCCCCGGCTGGCGCACCAGTGAGTCAGGCAGCTCTGCACACCTCCAAGGCAAAGCTCTGAAAACCATTAGCAGGCCATTGGCTCTGACTCAAGCCCAGCTGGCATGGGGTGGGCTTATTCACCCTGCTGCAGAGTTCACACACTGGGTGCCCATCCCTTGGACCAGTAGGATCGTCTCTCATACCCATCTCCCCCACCCAGATCCAGTCTCAGGTCTTCTGCTATTGTTCTATTTGGGCAAGGGTGTGGGGTGGAAGCTTCTAAAAGTGGCGGGGGTGGGGGTGGACTGTGGCTCACTGCCTATACACTACCAGGGACAGGCTCACCGTAGGTGGATAAATGTCAAAGGAAGAAAAATGGAGTTATTAACCGCTGATTAGGTGCCAGCATCTTGAACACAGAGAAGTCATTCAGGCCACACAGCAGTTCTGGGAGATGGGTCCTACCTACTCAGCCCATTTTTGCAGATGAGAAAACAAACACAGGCAAAGAAGTTCAGAGACTTCTTTAAGACTTCACAGCTCTTTTTATGTGAGTTGGTTCCTAGCGGGTCTTTTTGCTCTAAAGGCCAGGTCCCTTCTACCAACCATAAGAACTGAAATGAATTTGGGACCTGGAGGAAGGAGCCCTGGTGTCTGGAGTCCACACAGTTATTGCTCCTCCTTCTCCACCTCCAGGCTGAGGAGGGGAGGGTGGCAGCTCCTTCCAGGTCTCAAGGAGGCCTTGCTAAGGCTGGCTCTCTCTGGCCTCTCAGATGCCCAGGGTGGGGGAGGGGGACTCCTTCTGAGACCCACAGGGCCTGGGTAGGGTCTGATTGCCAAGAATGGGCCTCCTAGTTCTACCTCAAATCCCAAGGGCTTCCTCTTTTTGCTGGAGGCCTTGGGGCCCATAGTAAACAGCCAGAGACAAAACACAAGCCTCTCTCTGGAAGGACCAAGTGTCTCAGGGGTAAGATGACAGGCAGAGCCAATGTATCTGGGAAGGAGACACCATTCAGCACTTGACCCCAAAGCACAGCGAGCCGGTTAGGAGAGTGTGCTTGGGCAGAGAATTCAGGCAGGATGGAAGCATCGGAGGTCAGGGCCTAGGCAGGTTTATATATCGGCCCACCATCCTCCCCAAGCATGCTCAGTTCTGACAGGCAGCCGACTCCAACGGGAGTCTGTGCTCTGCCTTCCAGAGCTCTGTGCTCTTGAGCAAGTCACCTGGTCTCTCTGACAGTCCCTTCCTGGACATCATCATACATTTCAGAAGCATAAATGAGATGGTGCATGTGAGGGAAGCACTGCCCAGTAAAGCATACGAGAGCAATGGAGAGAAGACATTCAATCAACATTTGTTAAATAAGCCTGTTCTGCAATTGCAGCTTTTATTTTATTGGATTGGGGTTAATAGTCCCCCATATCTCCTTATTCTCCTTTTGATTTGTATTTGGATGGTTGGGGAATGACAATGAATACAGAGGGTCTAGTATGTGCTAGATCAGTCCTTCTCAAAATTTGGTACCTAGACAGATTGTAGCAACATCTCCTGAAATGCAAATTAGAAATGCAAATTCTTGAGCCTCAGACACACTGATTTAGAAACTTTGGGTGAGGCCCAGTGACTAGCATTTTTAATAAGTTCTCTGTTGATGCTGATACAGCTAAATCCACTCAATTAAGTGCTTTACATAAATGTCTCATTTAGTTGCATAAAAGCCCAAGGAAGTGGGAATTAATATCTCTGATTTACAGATGAGAAACGTGGGGTTTGGAGAAGTTAGTAATTTGCCCCAGATCCTCGCCTGGCAAGTGAACCCATGGTGTATGTGGCCATGCACTACTATCTTCCCACCTCACTACTACAATGCCTCTCAGAAGTGGGGTGGTTCTGTACCAGGAGGGTTTCCTATAGCATATGTGGGAGGCAGGAATACCTGGAGAAGATGAAACATCCCCCTGGGCTGATGAACAGAATAGGCAACCGTTTTTAAATAATTCACAAGATCAACTGGACTCTTGTCTTTTATAAAAATAAGCAACTATTTAGTGCTAGGGCTGTCCCACTATGAGTTGGCTCTAAGAAGGCATCACTACTAGCTTGCAAGGTGCCCAGAGCACCCGCCATCTGCCAGCATGAGTTTGGGCGGCTTTGGGATCTGTTGCGGTGCCCGAGAATGACGACACCATCAGTGATGCACTGAGCTCCCATGGCTGAAGGCGGTGTTCTAGAGGCTTTGCAATTTATTCTCCACCCAGCGTCATTATGCCCTTTAACAAATGAGAAAATTGAGGTCTAGAGAGGCTCAGAGACAAAAGGTTCTGGCTTATCCGGCTCTGACGACCGTTCCTTCCTTTATGCTACGTGCTGAGAAGCCAGTGCTCAGATCCAGGCAAATCTGGTCCTGGCTTCCGCACTCAGGTCCACTTCCCCCCTGGGCTCCAGGCCGCAGAAGAAAGCCAACTGGAGCTCACCGGCGGCGCTGGAGGGGCGGGCGCCAGGTGCGGAGCCAAAGGGCCCCAAGAGAGACCTGTCAGCGGCCACGAGATGGCGCTGTGGCTCAGGAGACTCGGGGTCTGACACGGTCTCCGCGGACCGAGGACCGAAGCTTGGCAGACGGGACCCATCAAGTCAGAGACGCCCTGCTAAGGATCCGACCCGAGGGTGCGGAAAGAAGTTGCTGCAGACGCTCTCTCCCCACCCCCAAAGGAATCCCTCGCCCCTTCCTCCTTCCCCCTGGCCCCGGCGTGGAGGCCGCATCAGGGGGAGCCCGAGGCCGGGCGGACGGGACTGCGGCGACTTTCTGGCTGCGCGCAGGAGAAAGACTTCTCCCCGCCCCTCCCTTCCTCTTTCCCGGCTCAGCTCCTCCCCCGCCCGGCCAGCAAGGCCCCGCCCACTGCTCTCACATTCTAGTTTCTGCAGGCTCACCATTGGAGGATCTTAAACACTGAATTGCAAAACTAAACAGCAAATATGATGTCTTCGCTATAAGGCATGCTCCTACTTTAAAACTCAGCCATGGAAGTTCCCTCTTATATCAAAATTAATTACAAACAGGAGTCAGAGCCTGTGCCTGCTGTTGCTCCTCTTTCCCAAAGTCTCTGCCATCACTTTAAAAAGCCGAGCGCAGGTATGTCTGTGCACACGCTCTTGGTGAGGCAGAATTGTGAGTTCAAATGCTTGGATCTACCATTAAACATTGTGGGATGCCGACCAAGATCTCTAATCTTCTCGAGCCTCGCTTTTCTCGTCCATAAAAGGAGAATAATGCTAGTACCCACCTTATGGGTGGTTGGAAAAGTTAAATATGTATAAACCATTTAGAATAGGGTTTGACACATGGCAAGTGGGCAATAAATGTACCATTGTTATTTCTTTTCCGCTGACACCGTGTGCACCAGTCGTTTGGTGTTTGATACAGGCAGGCTTTGATTTTTAGCTGACATTTCATATAGGATGTCCCATGGTCAGAGGGCTGGGTTATATATTTCTATGCTCAGAAGTAGCCAGCACAGGCCCTCACCTGATGCACAGCAATTAGAGTGGGTCATAGTGATCACCACAAACCAGGGCCTCTGGTACAATCCTGCCTCCCTCTAGTCTTCTCTCAGGTGGTGCGTTCTCACGTAGACCTGCTAGTGCAATGCAGAGTGATCCCTGCCCTTCTCTGCTGTGGGGCAGGGGGTGCCCGGCATTGAGTGACAAGAGCTTTAGCCTTATACAGTGATCCCCCCATCTGAGGGGGATACATTCCAAGACCCCCCTGAAACCACCGAACCCTATATATACTATGTTTTCCCTATATATACATACCTACGATAAGGTTGAATTTATAAATTAGGCTCAGTAAGAGATTAACAACAATAACCAATAATAAAATAGAACAGTTATACTAACAATATACTGTAATAAAATTATGTGAATGTGGTCTCTCAAATATCGAATTAAACTGTTCACTCACCTTTTCACGTCAAGGAAGCACTTTACGGCTTTTTCTGGCGTTTCTGAATTGCCCGCATCACCACTCTTTTTTTTTTAATCCTCACCCCAGGACATTTTTGCATTTATCTTCAGATAGGGCGGGAGGGAGAGAGGGAAGAAGAGAGAGAGAGAAACATCGATGTGAGAGAGACACATTGATTGGTTGCCACTCACACGACCCCAACCCCGGATGGGGACAAAGTGAAACCGAGGTACGTGCCCTTAGCGGGAACCGAACCTGGGACTCAGGTCTGCCCGCCGATGCTCCAACCACTGAGCCAAACTGGCCAGGGCGGCATCACTACTCTTGTGCTTTGGAACCACTGCTAAGTAAAATAAGGGTTCCTTGAACACAAGCACTGCCACACAGCCGCAGGTATCTAATAGCCAAGAGGGCTGCTAAGTGGCTAATGGGCGGGAGGGGATGGAGGGTGAAGACGCTGGACAAAGGGATGATTCAGGTCCCAGGTACGTGGGAGCAAGACAACAGCGAGATTGCATCATGCTACTCAGAATAACATGCAAGTTAAACTTACTAATTGTTTATTTCTGGGATTTTCCATGTAATATTTTGGAATCGTTGTTGACTACAGAAAACTGAAACCTTGGAAAGTGAAACTGGATAAAAGAGGATTACTGTATTCTCCTCTAGGCCGGGGAACCCCTTTTGCTCCCAGGGGCTGGGGGGGTGTCTAGAACAGGTTGTTTTGTTTCCACTCAGGATCGGAGAGAATGTGTGCTCCACATACAGGCCTGCTTGGGCAGAGGGGAAGAGCCTGGCTCCACAACCTTGGCTTCGAGGTCTTGGCCAGATGAAGACAGCATGGAGCTCTTGCCTCTACTGTGCGTGGTCACACAGGTTAGTAGGTCAGTTTGTGGATGTTTGTGTCTGGAGTTCCTCGGAATTTCTATTTATGTCTTTCCTGACTTCTCCATCGCCAAGAGTCAGATCTTCTCTCAACACCTCTCTGATTCACACTGACCAGTATCTGGCAAAAGGCCTTGCTGGTGGTGCACAGTCCACGGGTGTTGACTGACTGTCTGGAGAATTGGCTCTGGGGGCTCAACCAGGTTGCGTCTCAAGCAGATCTTTAAAGAAGCTGCAATCCAATCATTTCAGTCCATCAGAGGGCCCTGTGGAAGCTGTTCACATATCACTCGAATGTCAATAAAAAGCTAACCACATATGCAAATGAGGGTGTCAGAGGTATCAGGGTGACTTGGGGTGGAAAGGGCTTCTGGTTTATCGAGGAAGGCTTCCTGGTTTGGGAGGTGGAGGGTCTGAAGCTGTAATTAAAACGGATACGGTTTGACCAAGTCAGTGGAGGGTGTGGTTTTAGGACATAACCCACCCTCTCTGATTCAGCTCCTCACTTGAGTCATTCCAGAGTTCCCCTGCCAGCCACTGGAAAACAAACGTTCCAGTGTGTGACATCTCTCAGGAAGCCAGCCGAGCTTCCTGGAAAACACCATCTGCAGAGAGCACCTCCACCCCAAAATCTTTCTTAGAAATCCTCCGTGAACGCAGCCAGGAATGAATGGAATGGAGGTTAACGATTAAACAACAACCAAGTCTTGGGTTTTGGGTGCCCTGGTTACTATCTGGTTGCTAGTCAGGCCCGCCTGATGGCATCTACTCTGTGGGTGAGGACACAGTCGCATGAGCCATGCGAGTGAAGCCCAGGGAAAGGAGGTGTCCGAGGGGCTCTGGGACATCCTGATCTCCACTCAGCTGGCAGAGTAGCCAGCTGCTCCGTGAAGCCCTCGCCGTCTCAGGACTCTTGAGAGACTCTAAACCATGGGTCTGTGATTCATTTACTGTGAACTCATCAAGTTGGGGTTTGGCCAGAATCCTTAGATGCCTTGGAAAGAGCTTTTGGCTTGGTTTTGTTTTTTTTTGTTGTTGTTGTTTTTGTCGTGCTTTTTCTTTGAAATAGGAAGTCTGTTTTACCAAGAATAAAATGAAAACCTAGATTTGAGGTTGGATTAGCGCACAAGAAGAAGTTAAGATTTGTATCCTTTGCGTTGCCCTATTTTTTGCTGAAAAATACAAAACAAATGTTAACCAACATTTAATCTTGTAAATCAGGCCCTATCATTACTCCCATTTAACAAATGAGAAAGCTAAACCCAGAACAGCTATGTGAAATGCCTGGGTCCACGTGGCTGGTAGGCTGTAGGCCTTGTGTACCTGCATAGTGCCACGGGCCCCGCATGCTTTTGAGGACTTCACAGATGTTGTCATTATTTTTAAATCAGGAGGGAAAAAAAAGAATTTTTAGGTCTAAAGAAAACGTTTTAATATATCAGATTAACCTATTTATCTTCATACGTCCATCGGCATATGAGTTTTAATCTGTTTTAGATGCAGGCACTGTGTTAGGTACCAGGCAGCATTAGAGTTTAGCAGTTAGCAGGTGCCCCGTGCCCTGGTGCAGGCTGACCACTGATGCACAGCAACCCAGATAGCACGTTACCCTCTTGCTGCAGGAGCCAGGCCTACATCCTGATATAGAGCAACCTGTGTGTGACCAAGTGCTACAGACTTTGGAATAGGTAGATCACAAGCGGCTTCATGAAGGATCTGGGATTTGAGGAGAGAGGGGGTGAAACATGGAAGGAGAGGGATGGAAAGTGGAGGAATTTTGAGGAATGAAGAATTCACTGGTGTGGGCAAAACTGAGGAAGCTGTTTTGCCCACAGAGGTTGTGATCATCAGTGCAACTCAGTTCCAAACTTACTTTTGCATTTTTAAAAATACATTTCATATCAAGAACCCTCATTTAGCCCTGGCCAGTTTGGCTCAGTGGTTAGAGTGTCGGCCCACAGACCAATGAGTCATGGGTTCAATTCCAGTCAAGGGCAAGTACCTCGGTTGCAATTAGTCCCGAGGTTGAGGTCGTGCGGGAGGCAGCCACTTGATGTGTCCCTTTCACATGGATGTTTCTCTCTCTCTCCCTCTCACTTTAACTGAACAAAAGTGGAAAAAAAGTCCTCATCTGAAGATAAAAAAACAACAAACAAACAAAAGAACCCACATTTAACTATTGAATTCCATCAGTAGGGCTTAAGGCCTAGTTGTTACTTAACCTCACAATGATTATCTTATATAATAGAAGGGAAAACACTACTTTTGTTTTTGTTCATAGTTCTCTGTAGCTATTAACTAATCTTCATTCTTTAGCTGTTAGTGTTCACCAGTAATTAGTAAATTGTCCAAAAGGTCATAAAAAATCATCTCACTTCCTTATTTTTGCATCAAAATGACATACCAAGTTTTGCAGTATGGTTTTCATGGAGCGGTCAGGTTGTTTACAAACAGCTCCTCAGAGCTAGGGCCTGGTAAGGTTGTCTTAGGAGATAAGGGGGTGGCCAGGGGCTGGAGGCTTGGGATTCTTTTTCCTGCTTTACCCTGATATATATAATATACAGATGTAGGGCTTCTATGAAATATTTATTTTTATTATTAAAAAAAAAATGTTATTGATTGGTTTTTAGAAAGAGAGAGATCGCCCTGGCCGGTTTGGCTCAGTGGTTGGAGCGTCGGCCTGCGGTACAGAGAGAGAGAGAGAGATCAATTTGTTGTTCCTCTTATATGTGCCCTGACTAAGGATTGAACCCTCAACCTTGGTACATCAGGATGACGTTCCAACCAATGAAGCAACCCAGCCACGCCTGAAATATTTCATTTTAGAAAAGGGATTCCTTCCTGCCCAGCCAATGTGGCTCAGTGGTTGAGCACTGACCCATGCACCAAGAGGTCATCAGTTCGATTCCTGGTCAGGGCACATGCCCAGGTTGTGGGCCTCATCCCCAGTAGGGGGCATGCAGGAGGTGACCAATCGATGTTCTTTCTCATTGATGTTTCTATCTCTCTCTCCCTCTCCCTTCCTCTCTTTCTAGAATCAATAAATAAAATAAAATAAGGGATTTCTTTGAAAAAATATATTTGAAAATCACTGCTATAAATACTTCAAGAAAGGTTAATAAGAACTCCAGGAACTAGTTTATTTATCTATTCTCTGCATATTCTCAGAACAACCTAAGGTGACTTACAAAAGTAAATATGACGCAGCAGGATTTTTTTAGGTAAAGAAGGAAATGGAAAGGAGAAACAGTGGTAGGAAAACAGATGTTACCATGGTAAGGTGTAGGCACTAATGCCCATGCTGAGGGGCTGGCCAGTGGGCTGGGTAGCACAGGCTGCAACGGGCAGGCATGATCCCCAGGAGGGTCACAGAGGCACAGCCATTCTCCACGTGTAGGAAGAGATAACATCCTGAGCAGGGCCCCGAGCTCCCCATGGATGCTTCTAGAAAATTAGTGAGAGTTCTTTAGAGGGATTATTTGACCTTGGACAGGCATGTCCTCCTCCCTCCTGGCCACAATCCTTATTCTCCTCTTCCCTAGAGACCCCCAGACCAGGGTGAGAGGAAGACTCTGCCTGGCCACCTGGCTGTCCTCAGTCCTCTGGCCACAGTCCCTCCCCCCAAACACACACACACACACACACACACACACACACACACACTACTCTATACATATCAGCCACTCCTCAAAAATTATCAGAGACAGCCCTGGCCAGTTTGGCTCAGCCGTTAGAGCATTGGTCCACGGAACAGAGAATCTCAGGTTCGGTTCCCACTAGGGGTACGTTCCTCGGTTGCAGTTTGTCCCTGGCCCTGGTTGGGGTTGTATGAGTGGCAACCAGTCGATGTGTTTCTCTCACTTCGATGTTTCTCTCTCTCTCTCTTCCCCCCTCTCTCCCCTCCCACTCTATCTGAAGATAAATGCAAAAATGTCCTTGGGCGAAAAAAAAAAAATTATCAGAGTGACAAAACCCAGAACTTCACACCCAAGAATCTCTTCTAAGTAAGAATGGCTAGCATTTACCTCATGTTACTCTGTGTCAGACACTATTCTAAGCACTTTCTACATGGTAACTCCAGTGAGTCTCACAACCCTATGAGGTAGGTACTATTATTATCCCCATTTGACTGATCAAGAAATGGAGGCCCAGGAAGGTTAAATAACTTGCTCAAGGTCATACAACTGCTGACAATGCTGAGATTTGAACCCCGTTTGGCTCTGTGCTTTTAACTACTCACCATGCAGCCTTTCAGTCTGCCAACACATTGCCACCAGCTGGCTGGGGACAGAAAGTTAGTGCTGCTGTCCTTTCAAGGAGACCCTACAGCCTCATTCTGGTCTGTCTTGTTTGGTGGCTGCAGGCGGCCACTGGGCATCAGAGAGCTCCAGGCAGGCCTTCCTCACGGTGAGAAATTCAGTAAGTAGGAATATGCAAACCAGCATCTTGGTTGGTCCATAGTTTTACCTTATTGACAGCAATGATTACTGTGAGGAATGCCATTTAGAGCCAGATGCTGTTCTAGGGGGAATCGAAACTGAGATAAGTCACCCCCTAGAGGACACAGCTAATTCTCCTCTGTTACCCCAGGCCGCAGCACCTCTGCTCCCTACACGGTCACCACCCTTGTGCCCTTGTGCCCCCTAAATCCATTTGCGCACAACTTCCTTCTTGAATGTTCTCAGGATCTTTCTGTGCTTCAGAAGTTCCTCAAAAGCCAGGGTTGTTGTGTTTATTAGTTCTCTTTATGTCATTCCCTCTCCCACACCAAGGGTCCCATATGAAGTTCTTCGTGGCCCTACCCCCGTTAGAGGCTCCAACTTATGGCTGTCGCAGCATTAGCAGGAGAAACGCAGAAACGAGGAAACAGCCCCAAACAGCTTCTCACCTAAACACCCCAGAAAAATACCTGCCCACTGGTGTCCCTGACCCAGCCTCATGCAAATGAGGTTCCAGAGCCATTTGTATCCACTCACACCCACTAGAACCCCTGCCCCTCCAAGCTCACCCTTGCTGTGGTGACTGAGAGAAACTAGGCAGTAATGTACCGGGCAGCCTCTAAGAGCAACCTCTTAACTTCCCTGCCAGGGCTCGGGCACACCGCCCCACCGCCACCCAACACAGGCTGGGAGAGGCATGATAACAAAGGAGCTGTTACCAGCTGTCATTGCAGGGCAACCAGAAACAACAACAAAAAAATGATTGCTCAGCTTTGCTCAGGAAAACAACCACCCAACCCCGAGTAATCCGCGGCTGCAGGGCCACAAGGAGAAGGAAACTGATGCTGGGCCTGGCTTAAAGCTTGGGGAAAGGTCATTAATCTGGGCAGGACACAGACTTTGTGGCAAGGTAGTGGTGCGAACAAAGTTTGCTTTTGTAGATCTGGGAGGAAACGAATTCCTAAGCAAACAAATTTGATTATCTGTTCATTTAGTCAATGCGTATATGAAAACACACGAAATGAGGACTAGGGAGAAAAGAAAACAAAACAAATGATGGCCCTTGTCAAGAAAACGGGGTAAGATGAGTTGTAGCACCCTAATGTATGAGAGAAAACCGAGCATTTTCCAGCTATTTTGCGGCCCTCGTGCCCAGCAGGGAAACAGACCTGTGAGTCTCAACTCCTGCTTGGTTCTGTGGCTTGGAGCAGATCCGGGGGGCTCTCCTTTTTAACCCCGTTACTCTACGCAGTGATAATTCACATCCTGGAAAGAAATAAAAGCCCCTGTGCTTCACAATCCTTAAATCATTTCCTTTAAAAAATCCAGACTGCCCTCTCTGCCTCAATTTTTCTGAGTTGATGAGATGACCCCAAGGAATAACTTTTTAAAAATCACTTTGGCTCCAAAATGTACTAAGACCTTGCCGCTGGAAACCTGGCCCCCGGAGCGGCAGCGCAGGCGTCACGGGGGGTGGGGGGGTGGGGGGGTGGCTCCTGAGAAACGCAGGCTCTTGGCCCCGATCTCCTGGGTCAGGATCTGCAGAATCCCAGGTGCACGGGAGAGTTCGAGAAGCGCCACGTCGGGCGTTATCTTCATGGGCAGAGACCTTCCTTGCCGAGTTTTGCTTGGCTCCCCGTGATGCTAACAGAGACGAGTCCTCTCCGAGCATGGGCCTCGTCCAGGGGGCGGCCAGCCCTGGGTCTTGCGAGGGCGGAGGGAGCAGAGAGAAAGCATGCCGAGCCCTGCGGGAACAGATCACAGAGGGGCGAGCGTGTCATGGCCTTGGCAGCCGGCCTCCAGGTCAAGAGGAGCAGCGAGGGAGACGAAGCCTGGAGAGCAGACCCTTGCAGAGCGCTGTGGGGGGCACGGGTGCGGGTTTGGACCCTGTAAGGGGAAGCACCTGCCTCCATGCAGGAGGTAGCAAGGGACCAAGAAGGGAAGGACCGACCACCACAGTGGTCCACGCGTCCTACTTCAGCCCAGCCCACAGGAGGCTGAGGAAGGGTCAGAGGCCAGAAAACAGGCTGAGAGATGGACCTGGGCCCAGTTCCGAGGTCCTGGCCTGTCTGCTCCGGACTTGTGCTGAGATTAGGAGAGATTCAGGCTGTGCCCCAGGACAAGGCAGTGAGAGCTGGCCTGCCGAGCCTCCAGCTGATAGACCAGAGGAAGGCAGGGGGACAGGGGCTGGCGTTGATTTCAGACAAGCCACACCCACTGCTGCAGAGGAAAACGTTTGTAACCTTCTCTAGACAAAGCCTGAGCCCACAGGATGAGCACAGGCAGCAGCCACTGGGCTTCACTTCCTTAAGGCAGAAAAAGCTGCGCTCTGGTGTTTCTCCCCTCCTCGGCCTTTCCCAGGCGGAAGTCACACCAGTCTGGCGCCCCCCAGACTGCAGGGACATGTACTGGGTGGTCTGAGTTACCTGCTGACCTCCTCTTCCCGGCTTTAGGGCACGGAGGAAGCCTTCACGAATCCCTTCACAATTTCTTCTCTCTCCACCCTTTTATATCCTGAGTGTAGCTGAGGGGTTTCAATAGCCATGTCACCAGCCTTCAGCTAATTCTGGAGTATATTTTGTATATGCTCTAGCACTTTCTTTGAAATGTAGCATCTCCTGAAACTTCATAGCTGAGTCAAAATTTCAATATTACATCTTTTGGTATGTGTCATAGAAAAAAATATATATTGGGAAAATCCTAAGTGTTTATCAATATTGGTTCAGTAAATGATAGTTCATTCATGCATAAACAGTGGTTAAAAAGAGTAAGTTCTGTCTCAATGTGTGAACTTGAGATGGTATCCGAGATGTAATACGTGAAAAAGTCTCTAACTAATATCATCTTACTTACTTATGTCTAAAAGGAGAGGGAATGATGTTCTCATATATAGATCTTTATGTGCACAGAATATTTCTGGATGTACATACTAGAACCTGGACTGTCCACTGCTTCTAATAACGCAACTTGAAGGTCAGAGTTGGGGGGGGAGGGTGGAGACAGCTTTTACTGTGTATTGTTTGGTATTTCTGAATTCTTTTTACTATCAGTATATATTACATTTTTAATTCCCAAAGCATTATAGAGCCATTTACCATGGTGATTATGAAAATTAGTGTAGCAACATGGAAAATCTTATGATGTAATCTTAAGCATAAAAAGCAAAATCCAAAGTCATTATGTGCATTCTGATTTCAATCATGTAAAGATAAGCGAATAAACGGAGCTGATGGAAAAGAACAAAATTTCAGAGTAGTTTTGCTATAGTGCTGGGATTTTCCATATTTATATAAATTAACTTTACTGAGGTAGAGTGTATACAAAATGTATCCGTTCTAAGTGTCCCTTTGAATGAATTTTGACAAATTTATACACCTCTGTAGCCATCACCCCAGAACATTTCTGTTATCCCCCAGAATTTCCCCGTGCCCCATCCCACTGCTGGCCCGAGATCGATCAGTAATGTGTTTCCTATCACTATAAATTAGATTTGGCTTTTCTAGAGTTTCATATAAATTGAATCATACAGCATGTACTCTCTTTACAGCCTGGCCATTTTTGCTCATCGTGCTTGTATCCATTCTCCCCTTCTTCTTTAGTAAATCCTGGGGGGATGATGTACCTCATTAAAAAATTATACCTCCCAGCCCTCCCTGCAACCGAATGTGGCCATATAATAAAATGATGGCCACAGAAACATAATTAGAAGTGTCGTGTGGGACTTCGGGAAGGGACCTGTAAACGTGAGAGGCAAGACACCTTTGTTCTTCCCTTTCCTCTTGCTGATGGCTCCGAACAGGGACCAGCAGCATGAAGTGACCTTAAGGATAAGCAGAAAAAGAAGATAAGCCTGGGCCTCTGATGACACAATGGAGTGGCCATGCTAGCTTGACTCCCTTCCCCTTAGACTGCTTTAACATGGGGGAAAAAAGGGCCTGGCTGGCTGGGCATCTCAGCTGGTTAGAGCTTTGTCCCCATACCACAAGGTTTCGGGTTAGATTCCTGGTCAGGGCACATACAAGAATCAGCTCTCTCTCTCTCTCTCTCTCTCTCTCTCTCTCTCTCTCATCAATCAATATACATGTCTTGTTTCAAGACAAATATTTTGAGTTTTTCTGTTATTTGTAGTTGAAACGAATTCTAATTGCTACATATACCTTCTAACACTATTTGATTTTTTAAAAATTATGTATATGTTTGATTGAAATTAAATTTACATTTTACTTTTTATTGAATTTATTGGGGTGATATCGGTTAATGAAATTATATATTGTAGAATTCTACAATCCTACAATACATCATCTGTATATTGTACTGTGTGTTTACCAACCCAAGTCAAGTCTCCTTCCATCACCATTTATTCCCTTGACTCTCTTCTACCTCCCTCCATCCCCCTTCCCTCTGTCAATCACCATACTGTTGTCTGTGTCCATGAGTCTTTCTTTTTCTTCTTTGCTTAATCCCTTCACCAATTGCACCCAGCTCTAATTTTTTTTTCCTTTTTTTAAAAACTCATCTTTATTGTTGAATGTATTACAGGTGTTTCTCCCTTTTTTCCCCATTGACCCCCACCTCCCCACTCCCTCCTCCTCCTGCCTTCCCTACACCGTCAGTGTCCATTGGTTATGCATATATGCATAGAAGTTCTTTGGTTTATCTCATCCCACCCTCCCTCCCCCTTTCCATTTGAGGTTCATCAGTCTAACAGCCAATTTGTACTTCTTAATTCCTTCGTCTTTTTCACCCATCCCCTCAACCCCTACCCATCTGGCGAGCAACAAAAAGTTTTCTGTATCTGTCTCTGTTTCTGTTCTGCTTGCTCTTTTGTGTGTGTGTGTGGATTCAATTGTTGATAGATATGTATTATTTACCATTTTATTGTTCATATTTTTGTTCTTCTTCGCCTTCAAGAAGACCCTTCAACATTTCATATAATATTGGTTTGGTGGTGATGAACTCCTTTAGCTTTTTCTTGTCTGGGAAGCTCTTGATATGTCCATCGATTCTAAATGATAGCTTTGCAGGTTAAAGTAATCTTGGTTGTAGGTCATTGCTTTTCATCACCTTGAATATTTCTTGTCACTCCTTTCTGGCCTGCAAAGTTTCTTTTGAGAAATCAGCTGACAGTCTTATGGGAGCTCCTTTGTAGGTAATGGACTGCTTTTCTCTTGCTGCTTTTAAGATTCTCTCTTTGTATTTAACCTTTGGCATTTTGATGATGATGTGTCTTGGTCTGGACCTCTTTGGGTTTAACTTGTTTGGGACTCTCTGTGCTTCCTGGACTTGTATGTCTGTTTGCTTCACCAAGTTAAGGAAGTTTTCTGTATTTATTGTTTCAAATAGTTTTTCAATTTCTTGCTCTCTTTTCTCCTTCAGGTACCCCTATGATGTAAATGTTGGCACACTTGAAATTGTCCCAGAGGCTCCTTACACTATCCTCATTATTTTAGATTTTTTTTTCTTTTTGTTGTTCTAATTGGGTGTTTTTTGCTTCCTTATATTCCAAATCGATGGTTTGCTTCTTGGCTTTACCTACTCTACTATTGATTCCCTGTAAATTATTCTTTATTTCAGTTAGTGCATCCTTAATTTCTGACTAGTCCTTTTTTATGTTGTTGATGTTCTCACTAAGTTCCTCAGAGGTCTCCTTAAGTTCCTTGAAGGTCTCACTAAGTCCCTTGGATGTCTCTCCAAGTTCCCTGAGCAACCTTATAACCTTTGTTCTGAACTCTGCATCTGTTAGATTGCTTATTTCCATTTTGTTTAGTTCTTTTCCTGGAGTTTTCTCCTTTTCTTTCATTTGGGACATGTTTCTTTGTCTCCTCATTTGGCTGCTTCCCTGTGATGGTTTCTATGTATTAGGCAGAGTTGCTATGCCTACTAGGCTTCATAGGGTGGCCTACTATTGGAGGTACTCTGTAGGATTCAGTGGCACAGTCTCAGTCTCCCTGATCACCCCAGCTGGGCCCTCGAGGTGCACCCCTAGTGTGGACTGTACACCCTTCTCTTGTAATTGAGTCTTGATTGCTGTTGGCATGTCAATGGGAGGGGTTTACTCAGGTTGATCAGCTGCAAGGACTGACCAAGCTCTAAATTTTTATTTTAAAAAATAAACCTTTATACCAAAATCTAACAAAAACAGTTCAAGGAAAACATCACAGACCAATATCTCTCATGAACATCAATGCAAAAATTCTTGACAAAATTTTAGCAAACTGAAACCAGCAATATGTGAAAAGAATCATGTACTATGACCAAATGGGGTTTATCCCAGTAATGAAAGGTTGATTCAGCATTCAAAAATCAATCAATGTAATGGACCACATTAAAAGAATAAAAAGCTAAAATTCAAATAATCAGCTTAATACATGCAGAAAAAGCATTTGAAAAAAATTTAAATTACTTCACGATGAAAATTCTCAACAAATTAAGAATAGAAGTAAACGTTTTCAACTTGATAAAGGGAAATTCTGAAAAAAACTCCAACTAACAACATACCTAATGGTAAAACAAAACAAAACAAAAAACGAATGCTTTGCCCTAAGACAGAAAACAAACAATAGCATGGTGACTGCTCTTCACATCTATCAAACATTATAGTGTGTTTAACCTCAGCCAGTGTGTAAAGCAGGGAAAAGAAATCAAAGGCACAAGGTTTGGAAAGAAAACAAGTAAAACATTATTTACAGGCAACATGATTGTCTACATGGAAAATCCCAAGGAATTCAAAATAAGCCCAACCTGACTAGAATTGATAAATAAATTTAGCGAGGTTAAAGGACATAAGGTCAATACTAAAAAATCAATATATCAGCAACAGATAATTGGAAAATTGTAATCTTACAAATCCCATTTACAATAACATCAGAAAACATAAGATACTTAGGAATAAATTTAATGAAAGATGTGAGAGACCTCTACACTAATATTATAAAACACTGAAAATATGTAAAACATCATATTAGCTGAGAAAATTTAAATAATATTTAAATGAATAAATAAATCGATATATCACATGAATGCATTGGAAGACTAAATAGTATCAAGATGTCAGTTCTCCCCAAATTGATCTATAGATTCAGTGCAATGCTATTTGAAAATAGGTGCAGTTTTTAGACTTGGACAAGGTAATTCTAAAGTTATATTGAATATTTATTTATTTATTTATTTATTTATTTATTTATTTATTTATTTTTAAATCCTTACCCGAGAATATTTTTTCATTTATCTCCAGACAGAGTGGGAGGGATGGAGGGAGAGAGAGAGTGAAAAACAATGTGAGAAAAACACTTTGATTGGCTGCCTCCTGCACGACCCTGACCAGGGCCAAGCACCAAACCACAGCTGAGGTAGGTGCCTTTGACCGAATCGAACCCGAGACCCTTTGGTCCTCGGGCCAGCACTCCATCACTGAGCCAAACTGGCCAGGGCGATATGGAATTTTTAAAATAATACAATGAATCTAAAGTACAACAAATTAACACCAATGCTGTAACAGAGACACATGCAAGATTCTACAACAACCCAGAAGGAAGACCAGCTCTCGCCAGGTAACTAGAGGCTCCTCAGAGGAGATACCATCTGAACTGGGAGTTCAAAGATGACTAAGTACCTACCAGGTTGAGAGCTTTGTGAAGGGCATTGATTTACTTAGGTTTTGCTGATCCCAAGGAACTAAAACTCATTGCATTTAGTCAAATGATGGAGTTGCATGTGAAACGGTCCAGGAGATAAAGTCCTAGGACATCCTTGGTGAGCCCTCACAAATTCTGGACTTGGAGGGGAGTTCTGGATCTGAGCTCCTCTCCTGGCTGAAGCCCCTAAGGTTGCTCTTGTCTGTGTCGATCCCCTCACATCGTACCATTGACCTTATTCTCTCCATACTTTCAGATATGAAGCTGGAAGGCTGGGTTAGAACCGGATGGTAAAAGACCTTGTGTGGCCGGACAGCTTGGTTTTTACCACTGTTGCCAATGAAGGTTTTTAAGCAAGAGAAAGAAATGATCAGCTCTTACTTCGAGGCAGGCAGACCAGGGAGTAAGGTATCCCAAGAGATAATGGAGGCCAAAATTCAGTGACCTCAGTGAATATAGGGATTGGTTTGTAGCAAAATACATCCTACCCTGGTGAAAATTTTTTATATCCCTTTAGGAAACAGGAGGAAGAAGACTGAAAGCATACGCATTTTGGAAAAACAACAACAACTCCCCAACTGACCCTGGTTGAAAACCAACCAGGGATGTTGAGGCACCCAAGGGATATCAATAGTGGGGTGCTGTTACCATCTAGGCCTGAAGGGGCAGAGGGAGAGGAGGGTTCTGCTGGGGCCCAGTGGGAATGAGCTGGGGAGCGGGGCTGCAGTAATCACTGAGGAATGTTGTCGCTACCAGCAACAATGCTGCAATCCCGGAGGGACAGGCAAGAAACACCGGGCTGACCTCTCCTCCCTTCCACCCTCCAGTCTCTCTCATGGTCCCCTGTGGCTAATGCCAATGGAAAACTAGCCATCAGGGAGTGTGGAATAGAGTATGGGGGGGTCAGCTCATGACACAGAGTGAGACAGAGAATGGTGTGTGTATTTAGGGGGCAAGTGAGACACACCAGCACAGCCACACCTTCAAACACAGCCTGTGTAAGGCAGTGACGTGGGTAACTGTGGAATGGCAGAAAAGCCACCCATAGGAAGTCAAGATACTTGCACATGATCTCATGTATATGTGGAATCTAATGAACAAAATAAAATGACAAAAAAATAGATCCAGAGACATGGGAGCATGGAACAGAATGACAGATCTCAGAGAGAAGAGGAGAGAAGAAATAAACCAAAGAACTGTATATATGCATATGTGCATAACCCACGGACACAGAACAGGAGTGGTGTGGAGGGGTCAATGGGGGATAAAAGAGAGACATTTGTAATACTTTAAACAATAAAAATAAATTTAAAAAAATTTTAGTCCTAGCCAGTTTTGCTCAGTGGTTAGAGCGTTGGCCTGCGGACCAGAGTCCCAGGTTTGGTTCCCGCTAAGGGCACGTACCTCAGTTGCAGTTTGTCCCCGACCCTGGTTGGGGTCGCATGGGTGGCGACCAGTCAATGTATCTCTCTCACATCGATGTTTCTCTCTCTTCCCTCCTCTCACTCCTGCTCTCTCTGAAGATAAATGCAAAGATGTCCTTGAGCGAGGATTTAAAAAAAATTTTTTTTAATCCTCATTAGAGGATATTCTTCCATTGATTTTTTAAAGATAGAGTGGGAGGAAGGGAGGGAGAGAGAGAGAGAGAGAGAGAGAAACATCAATGTGAGAGAGCCACATCAATTGATTGCCTTCTGCACAACCCTGACTGGGGCAGGGGATTGAACCCAAAACCGAGGTACATGCCCCTGACAGGGAATCGAGCCCTTGGTGGGTGGGCTGACGCTCTAACTGCTGAGCCAAAATGGCCAGGGCAATAAAGATCAATTTAAAAATAATAATAATAAAGAACACTAAAAAAAAGAGAGCGAGCCAAGATACTTGGGTTCCTGACAGGCCTGACCCTTCTGCACACTGCACACTGAGCATCCTGAGGTCACATCACTGGCGTTTGGGCCTTGACTGCTTCAGCTGTGAAATGAGTAGGTTGGACGGACCACGTGACCTTCTGAGCCTCCCAGGGTAAGATCCTTGACTGTGCTGTCAGTCAGCTTGCCCTGCCTCCTCCAGTGGGCTGCACGCTGTGCGCACTGTGCCAGAGCCCTCACCCACGCCGAAGGGTGCTGTCCCACTCCTGCCTGGCCAGCCTCTGGGACCAGACCGGGAGCTCCTTTCTTCCAGTGAACCCCAGGACGTGCAGAGTCAACCAGGGACTTTCTTAAGTGTATTTTTCACTGAAATGAGGTACATTCAAAAGGAAAGAAGAGCCCATTCATTTCCAGAAAGCAACAGCTTCACAGACCTGAGCTGCTACAGCTCCAAGTCCTAGTGCCCCCCGCTCAGTTCCTGATAACTGAAGATGAAACTTGAACAGCAAAAGGGAAGTCTCCTGTCTCCTGCAGGGTATCAAATCCTGTTTCTAGACAGTTTCAGTTCTTAAAGACACAAGATTCCATATTTTCTCACCCAATAAGCTAGAAGGCAAAGAACCTTCAGTGACCACCAACCACATTTGCAGGGACCTGGGGTGAAATAGAAATGAACCACAAAGCCTTTCTGAAATCCGGGTTTAAAGGGGGGGTCTGGATATTTCTGAAATGCATCATCATCTTTCTCCTTATTAATGTAAAGAATTGGTGTGGGTAAGTGCACAGATTTTCTTAGTCTGATCTGGGGCCCAGAGTGCCTCTCATGCTTTTACTTTTCTAGCTTCCTGCAGGGGTCAGATGACTCAGAGATGCATGCATCATCGTTTTCTTTTGGAGGTGAGAAGAGTCGTGCATGCTGGCTTCAGGGTCACTCCAAGGGTGGCCTCAGGGAGATGCCCCTCCTTCCTTGTACCCATGAAGCATCCTAGGCCGTCGGAGAACAACCGAAGGTGAAATGTCTCAGGATCTCACTGCCTTCAAAGAGTTTATTTGCAAATACGGGTTCGGTTATGCGTTATTAGTTGTGTGGGCTCTATAGTTTTATTTAAAAGGATAAAAGAGGGAACAGAGAAGAAACTATGAAAAAGAAAAGGTGGAACAGGTGCTAGAAAGGGTTTCCTAGCATGTGAAAATACATAATACAGTAAAAAAAGGTGATGTGTCTCCTGAAAAAGAGGAAAGGGAGATGTTTCCTAATGATTACATTTTAGGCCCAAGAAGTTTTCTCACTGAAGTCAGACACCGGAACAGGTGGATACCAGGTGCCGTGGAATCTTCCACATCGGGATGCATTCATTGGGGTGTTTCTTTATTTAAATAAGCAATACCAATAGAACGGGGTGTATGCTATGACTCACGCGCACAGCCAAGGGAAGCACACAGCAAGAGCAACTAAACAAACGTGTCAGGGATCACAGAGGCTGCTGGAGAAAGTGACATTTGGCCTGTGATGTCAAGGATGCTTAGGAGATGGAGAAGAGTGAGGAGGAACAGTAGGTATGAGGACCTAACTCAGGAGAACACAGACCAGGACACGAGAACAGGAGAAATGACCCCAGAGGCTCTGCTCCTTGGAGGTGACACTCAGGGACATTGCCTGGCTTTCTCTATGTCCCCGTGGGGTGAACATCTACCAACAACATGGAGATCATTTCACCCTATCTAAAATAAGTTTCAAAAAAGGGTCAAATCATAGCTGTTATTCAAATATGAAACGAATAGGTGTTAAAATGTTTACTTATTAAAGGCTAAATGAGATCATAAAGATTAAAGATAAGCCCAGGTCAGTGTGGCTCCAAGGTTAGAGCCTTAGCCTGTGCCCCAGTGTCTCAGGTTTGATTCCCAGTCAAGGTCATATACCTGGGTTGCAGGTTTGATCCCTGCCCGGCCGGGGCTCATTCAGAAGAAAACAGATAGATGTGTATCTCTTGCATCGATGTTTCTCTCTCTCTCTTTCCCTCCCTCCCTCCCTCCTTTCCACTCTCTCTAAAAAATAATCAATGGAAAAAATATCTTCGGGTGAGGATTAACAAAACAAATAAACAAACAAAAAGATTAAAGGTAAGATCAGTAGGGGACCTGAGTGGTTATAATCAGTTTAAAACTGATTTCAACAGAATTCAAAGAACAGGCATATTTAGAGATTTGGAATGTTGAAGTAAATGTGCAAATAGCCTGGCCGGTGTGGCTCAGTGGTTGAGCATCGACCCATGCACCAAAGAGGTGACTGGTTCGATTCCCGGTCAGGGCACATGCCCAGGTTGTGGGCCCAGTCCCCAGTAGGGCGCATGTAGGAGGCGGCTGATTGATGTTCTCTTTCATCAATGTTTCTATCTCTCTCTCCCTCTCTCTCTAACATAAAGAAAAAATATATTTTAAAAAAATGTGCAAATGGAGGCAAACTGGTTTTTCCAGGGAGAGGGAAAGGGGAGAGTAAATTGACCTTCCAAGGTCAGCACATAAATTTTGTGTCTATAACTACAGATTTTTTTTTCTTATTGATTTTAGAGAGAGAGGAAGAGGGAGAGAGAGAGAAACATCTATGTGAGAGAGAAACATTGATCAGTTGCTTCCCATACATGCCTGGACTGGGGATCAAACCCGAAAACGTTTGGTGTATAGGATGATGCTCCAACCAACTAAGCCACCCAGCCAGGGCTATAGCTACAAATTATTTTGCATTGGTATCAAGTAGCTACAATTTACAGAGTTGTAAAATGGCTCAAAGACACTTAAAAAACTATAACTGGAAAACCTGAAGGGTGACCTGTGGACAACACATCTTTTTTTCTTTAACTTTTTCTTTATTAATTTGTTTTGTTACAGATGTTTCTCATTTTTCCCCCATTGACACCCTCCTCCCCTTCCCCCCTACCCCATCCCCAGCTTTGTTGTCTATGTTCATTAGTCATGCATACACACATGTAAGTTCTGTGGTTTATCTCTGTCCCCTAGACATCACATCTTTTTCCCTTGAACTTTTTCCCTGCAAGACCAACCTATTCAATTTCATTCTTTTTCTCCCTCCAGGCCAGGTCGCTGGTGATTTGTATGTGAACTCTTCAGTGAACACATGATAAATTAAGTTACCCTAAGCAAATAGTAAAGGCAAATAGTAATGATTGTAGAACAAATAAAAATATATTGATTATATTTACAACGTTTAAATAAAACTTAAGACAATGACCGAAGAGATGTGTTTCCTGTGTGTTTTCTGCTCTGCGCCTCCACCTTATTATCAACCGATTTTCACTTTCAACTCCATTGTTGCCGGAAATTTATGAAGCAACTTCATTGCTGATTTATGGGAATCCCTAGTTTACAACAGGCAAGCTGACCCAGATGAGGGATTACAGGAACAAAGGAAGTAGGTCAGGTCCATGCTCTTAAATGGGGAAACCACAATGAGGAATTTACATCACAAACAGAGTAATATTAAATGATTTTAAGGGGTTGGAAGTGGGGTGAGGGACTTACTACGTGAGATGAAGACTAGGGAAGGAGCAGCCATTCATTCAATCCATCATTCAAACAGATACTTTTACAGCTAGTCACATGGTAGGCACCGTGGTTAGACAAATAAAACAAGGTCCCTGTCCTGTAGTTCTTTAGAAGTGAGGCAGAAGTGTCCCTGATCTGATCAGGTGAGAAATGAGACAGGCCTGGAGGTGAGATTTTAGAAGTTGTATGATAAGGTGGCCCTTTAAAGTGTGTGTGTGTGTGGAGGGGGTGTCTTCCTTTGCTGGTGCTGCTCCCTGCAATGCACATAATGGGTACATAACTATTAATTGTTTGTACAATACCTAATTAGCAAATTAGTAGTAACAACAAATTAGTAGTAAATTTCTTTAAATACATATTTATTATTTATTTTTATAAATACAAGTACTGGTTTTTTGTCAGAATAAAAAAATTTAAAGTGGATTAAAATAGGTAGTTAATTACGAATAAGTTCCATAATCATTAACCAATAATTAGCAAATTCCCTACCACGGTTCAGGAACTGCCGCGAGGTCCATTCGTTGGTTCTTGCCAGTCTGGAAACTTTGGATGCTGGCCGCCACTGGTGGTTCTCAAACTCTCCTACTTTCTCAGGTTCAAAAAGTACTGCCAGGCGAATTAAGCCGTCTGTGGGTTTGTGACATCTTTGAAGGTGGTTTTTTTTTTGTGTTTTTTTTTTGCCTTGCCTCTGATCTAGAAAAAAGATTGCAAGGAATCTGGGTGAGTGCCAGAATGCTCAGAAAACAGCCCCACCTCCCAGCCCTGGGCACCGGCACCTTCACTACCCATGAACGCGTCACTCTGGATTTGGAGCAAAAGCTTGACACCTTACACACGGTGGCTGAGAACTTAAACTAGTTCACGGAGAGTCTTGGTTAATGGATGATAGATGAAGTAGCGGGTTATTAAGGGAAATCAGGGAAGTTCCAGGTGTACCTCTGGCATTTAAGGACAGTGTCTTCAAGTGCAAACATTGGACTCTCCCTCTCTTTCCCTCAGTGTTGTGGCCGGAATTCTGGGCTAGTGGCCTTTCATCTGATCTGTGATGACATTTCTGATCTTCCTAAGAATACTGAACCAGAAAAGGTCATGCTAGAACACCCAGAAGATCAGGTGAGCTGTCTCCAGGGGCAGAGTCTGCCTTGAACACAGCCCCAGATTTAGGACACAAGCACACCATGCCAAGCACACCAGCACCTGCTAAATACAGAATTCCAGTGTGGCTCCTGCTAATGGTGATCACATTGATCTCCTTTGTGCCAAATGGCTGGGGGGCAGGGCAGGTGGGATTTCGTCAAGGTGGTCAATTTCCAAATGTGTACTCCAGGAACATTCCCTTGACTCTAAGCATTGAGCAGTTTCCAGATATTCTGGTCTTGGCTAGCTCCACGTTATCACCTCAAGATATGTGGCATTATTGGGGTGGGGGCTTTCAATAGCACGCCCTCCTGAGGATCCAGCATAACT
This sequence comes from Molossus molossus, assembly GCF_014108415.1. Taxonomy (NCBI): domain Eukaryota; kingdom Metazoa; phylum Chordata; class Mammalia; order Chiroptera; family Molossidae; genus Molossus; species Molossus molossus. Next base: position 37,645,267 of record NW_023425356.1, read on the forward strand.
TCCAGGTACAGGGATGGTTTAGATTCAGAGCTCAAGGGTCCCCATCACCCTCCTCCCTTCCTCCTTCTCTTTTCTTTCTTCCCTCCCTTTCTTCTTGTCTTCCTTCTCTCTCTTTCCTCTTCTCCATTCTTCTTCCTTTCTGCTCCCTGACTTTCTGTTATGAGCCTTCTCTCTGTCGCATGGATGACTCTGCCAGGTCCTCCAGGATCACAGGACGGAAGACATGTCAGTGAGACTCAGGGCTGCCCCTGCCTTCTGGCTCCTCCAAGGGCAGAGCCCTCAGCCCTGGTAAGTCCATGGGACTATGGAACCACGAGCATTGATGGGAAAGAAGAGAGGGGCTTTTGGCGCTCTCATTTTCCTGTGCATAGAGTCATTCTCAATCGAGGTTTTGGGGTGAAAACTGGGGCCTGATTCAGTGGTGGAAATCCCAGGCTTCAAGGCTGGGCTGGTGCAAGGCAAGGGCGGGATTGCGGACAGGAAGTGGTCTGGCTGCGTGGGTGTGAAGGAAGGGCTTCCTCCCTCGCTGACACTTTCTCATCCTCCCTCCCTTCCCCCGCCCCACAAACAGCCCATACAGACGCTGTGTACAGGGCTGGGCACACAGCAGCAGTGTGAAGAGAACCAAGCTAATCCAATCCCCGCCAACTTGTCTACTCCCCTTGTCCCTCCTGGAATAATCTAATAGTTTCTCAGATTTATACAGAATTTCTATTTTGTCAGAAAAGGATTTGGGGAGCTGGGGCAGACCCTAATGTTAATGGGAGCTTGGTAAGAATGTTCTTCACAGTCGAGCTCAGTGAACATTCGGTTTTCAGAACTCTCCTCACATCACTTGTCTTGGAGGGGACTTGGCCCCAGCACCGTGACTTACACCCTGGGCTACACTAGTTTTGGTTCCCTGACTCCAAATTTACTGTTTTGGCATCAAAAGCGAAGGTCATACTGTCCCGAAATATAAGCTCAGGCTCAATGAACACACAGCTCTGGGGGGCAAAGCCCTGCATTCAGCAGCTACTTTAAGTTCTTGGTAGCAGATGAGGACATTCGCACACTGGAGCCAAGTGGCTGGACCTGGGGGCTATTAAGGACTTGGAGGAATCATATATAATGTGAAGGTTTCTGACCAGGAGGAGGATGGGGCCCTTTATAAAACAGGTGAAAACAGGCTGAGAAGCATGAATACAGCTTTGATCGTGTTGAGCGGGGCGCACTGGTGAGATGCCCTCTCGGGGACACGAGGTGGGAAGCTGCATGTACAGGTCTCCCTGAACGAGACAGCTGGTTCTGGGCATAGACGGGGAGTTGTCAGTATAGGGAGAGATGGTGACTGAGGCCCCAGGAAGAGGAGCCCCTCCGTACTGAGAAGCAAGTAGAGAAAGAAGAAGAAACACAGAAGCCAGGGTTTGGAAGTAAAGGAAGAGAAATGCTGAAATATGCCCATCAGACCTGGCAACCAGAGCTTGCTGGGGACCTCCGAGTGGCCAGTTTCAGTGAGGCGGCAGGAGCAAAGGATACATCTGCGATGGCAGAGACGAATAGAGTCACAGAATCCAGTTTCTCCACCCAATCATGAAGCTACATTTTATTTCAATACCTCCCTTGTAACTGTGGGATTGAGGTCTGACAGTGAAATGTGGGAAGAAAATTATTCACTGTCACCTCTAAGATGTAGCCTCTCCCCACACCCTCCATGTACCCCTTCTCCTGAGTCTCCCAGGGGGAGTAGGAGATCGAGGGGGACTGCAATGCCTTGAGGGTACAGAGCAACTAAATGGAAGGAGACTGGTCCCTGGATTATCATTTGGAGCCACGGGGATGAGGCCCAGTGGGTTCACTGCCACAGGGCCAGCAGGAACAGACACCCAGTTAAATAGCAGTGACACAGGAGGGGTCAGAGCAGATCAGCAGTCAGGACAGCTGCACAGGTCTGCAAGCCCCTTTGTGACCCTGCTGGGGTGGCAGGGAAGGTCCTTTGGCCTTTGCTCAGCCTTCCCACCTGGCTTAGAGGAGGGAGGGCGGATGACCAGGAGGGGAAAGTGAGATCCGTGAGCTACAAAACCACCTAGGAGACAGGGGACACCTCTCCAGGAAGAGAAAATAGATGGTGTCTAAATTCTAAGAACTTGGCAAAAGGAGAGACAGTAACCACCTTTATTATCCAGATTCTAGAGAAAATGATTCTGTGTCACAGCGGAACCTACTAGCTGCCATAGTGGAGGTGAAGTGAGCCATGAGGGTGGTCTCGGGGCCGGATCCGCTCAAGGCTCGGAGTCAGGTGCCCGTGGGACGTGGCCCAGGGCTCCGTGCAGGAGGCCTGGCAAGGTGCCTCCCCATCTAACATGGGTGTGGCCGTGGGGGAGATGACCAGGACAGGGAAGCAAGACCCATGAGCCGCAAGACAACCCGAGGAGCTAGCAGATGACCTCCTCAGGAGGAGGATCGGTGGGGAGGCCTGGGCGCAGGTCCCCTTGGACGCGGATGCGGAGGGAACCCTGCTCCCAGGTGTGAGAAAGGCCGAGGCTCCTCGCTGGGCTTCACCGGGGCAGGCAGCCGGCCACGGGGTCCGGCCGCAGCACGGGCACAAAGTTCATGGGGCACAGCAGCAGCGGGCACATCTTCTCGTGCTCCTTCAGCACCTCGCTCAGGTGCTTCAGCTCCTCCGTCAGCTTCCCGATCTCCCTCCGCAGCACTGTGTTCTCCTGCTCCAGGCACTCATATTCCTGGGGAAGAACGGGCCACGTCATTTCTGAAAACACCTTCTCTTCCCCGGTCCCGGCAGGTCCCCCCGCACCGCGAGGCTCACCGCCTTCCCACGCAGCTTTCTCCGTGGCCAAGCTCCCCTCCCCCACTCAAGGCTGCGCATTTGCTCAACGTCTGTCCCTTCCCACCAGGAGGAGAGGGCCACCGGGGCATTTGTCGAGAACACTTTATGAGGTATAGTTTACATAAAATAAAATGCACCCTATTTTCAGTGTGTAATTCAGTGAGTTTTGACAAAGGTGAATAATGACATGGATTAAGACGGAATGTTTCCATTACTCGGGGTACGTTCCCTAGTGCCCCTTTGCAGCCTCCCCTCCCCCCAACTGCTGACCCAAAGGTCTCCCTTGGGTTCACTGCCACAGCCCCAGCACCTGGAACAGCGCCTCGGACATAACAAATGTTTGTTGAGTAAATGGATGGAGATACCTCTTGCTTTGGCTTTGCTCCAATACTCATGGGTTAAATTTCCTCTGTGTAGGAGATTACAGAGGCTCAGAACTAGAGGGGAATCATAGAGGCCCCTGAGCCCAACCCACACAATGTAGAAACCTTCCCTGTGTAATTCTGGCTCAGACATCCGACTTGTGCTGAACACTCTCTCTCCTTCAAACCCACCTATTGGGCTTGGTTCCACCTTATGGAACCACATAGAGTAAATTCAATACTTTTTCAACATCACAGTTCTTGAAATGTTAGGGGACAACTCCATACCACTTCCCTTTAGGTATTCTCTGAGCTCAACTGTCTCAGGTCCTCTGGGTTCCTTGGGTTTAAGGACTCCTGGGCCTTTTGTCCCCCTGGACAGCACCCAACACACTCTCCAATTTGCTAGGAGTTCTGAGAGAGGGTCATTCCTAAAATGCAATGCATGATTCCAGGGATGGCCTGACCCTGCAGACGGCAGATTGTGGAGGTGATCGGCTCTGGGCTGGACCCAAGCCTACAGCCACCCCCCTCTGGGGACTCTCCCTGAGCATGTGGAGAAGTGAAGCTATGTTTGCATCTGCTGCTTCTCTGTCTCTACTTTACGGACGATCGATGGTTTGGAGCTTGAGGATGGGCCTTACACCTGCCTCTACTGAATTTCACCCTGTTCCCTTGAGCATCTTCCAGCCTAGCAACTCTTTCAGAATCAGCTCATGGATTAGTGATACCACAAGCTATAAGCTGTCCTCAAACTTGATAAGCAGGTCAAGTAGGTCTTCTTTTTTTTACATCCAAGTCATTAATTACTTCTACAATAGTCGGCCAATGGCAGAGGCCCTACTGCATACCCACAGAGACCCTCTTAAGACTGGCAATCTTATTTAAATCTTGCTGAAATGTTGTTTTCAGACATTTCTAGGTCGATTCTCACTATTCAGCTATGTTGTGCCATGCATACCATGTTTCCTGAGCAGGGGGCCCAACCTTATTGTCCATCGCATCTTTTCTCTTACTAGTAATTTTTAAGAAAGATCTTTTAGAAAGTCTGATTTCTTACAGGCCCTTAAGACACATGCAAATTCTCAACGCTGCCCCTGGACTGCCTTCCTCTTTTTCTCTGTGGGCCCAGCTCTAGCTCACCACCTCCAGGAAGGCTTCCATGATCCCAGCACCTAATGGAAGCACAACTCTTATGTGTTTTATTCAGTTTTGTATCGTATTCAATCATACGTAAATAAGGTCTCTCTCCTAAGATCAGAACTATGTAACACACGGGGCCTCTGCTACCCTCTCCTGGATGGAAGAATGGGGATGGGAGCCTAGGCATCATGGGAAGCCTGCCTACAGCACAGGGGTGAGAAGCACACACACACACACACACACACACACACACTCCACCCTGCAACTGGAAATACTCTTCACTTCTAACACAAGGAGAATAAATTTGAATAATTCCAATGACCTAACATTTAAACTAAATTCCAAAGAATAGGAAACTCTTCCTGTGGCAAATATTCCAAACTGACTTTCCATATGGACGGAATTTCGTGGCCAGACACTGTGAGCCTCTGAGGTTTATCTCTGAAGCCACGCGGGGCCGCCCTGCTCCCCCGGCGCCCAGCCCAGCGAGGCTCCGGAGCTCCCGCACGCCGCCTAGCAGGCCCGCTGCCGCCTTCCCCACGGGGACTTTCTCCTCTGGGATTTAAGTTTTACTCACAAATATACTGAGGGACTTTTATCGAGCTGAGGGAATAAAAAAAAGAGAAGTAAAAATCTTCTTCAGGTAAGACCAGTTCTACAAAAATAAAAGGAGGAGCTGGGAGGGGGAGAGGAAAGAGCGAGACATGCTGCACCAAGAAGAAAGTACCTGGACTTCACAGACATGAAGATGATAAGCACAGTAGGCCCTTCGTTGCTCCCGAAGAGAGGCTCAGTTTAGCTCACTACTGCTGAGTTTGGGATCCTTTGCCCCGGGAGGGTGTGAGGTTACTGTGCTGTCTTCCTGGGTATCTGCCAGGACATTGTCACAAAGCAGAGACTACAAATCAGCGGTGGTGAAGTCTGCAAATCCCAGTTCTGTCTCAGAAATTAAGCTGTCTGGGGCAGTGATTCTCCACCGGGGCGATTTGGGCAGTGCCCGGGGGACATGTAGAGTGTCTGGAGACCGTCTGGGGCAGGGGGTGCTACCGTATCCAGAAGGCAGAGGCCAGGGATGCTGCTTAATGTTCTACAGAGCACAGGACAGCCCCCCCTAACAAGGATGGAGAAACCCTGGCCCTGGATGTCTAAGAGGCTGATTGGGGAATGTGAGGCTGTCTGGGGACATTCAGGGTCCAGGATGTCTCTGAGGATCAGGACTGGTACAGTAGCTAATGTGGGTACCAGGGACCAGAGATGACAATTGAGGCAGGAAAGGCGATGAGTGGGGAGGAAAAGGCCATCAGGAGAACATACCACACACAGACCCCATTTCGCAAGCCAGAAACTGAAACTCTGGGAGACATGGTGACTTTTCCAAGGTCGCGGAGACTGGAGCCTGCTTTCAAGGTCAACTGCAACTGTCACGCAGTGACAGAGATTCAGCTTTCACTTGGCGGTGCCGCGGCTCACATTTCCCCATGGCGGTTACTGGCAGAAATGGGCTGTAAGAGCTCAGGGTTTTATAAGTCAATTCCCAAATCTTACGCTAATACCCTTCCTGGCAGAACAATGTGTCACCATCAACAGCTGTAAAAATTAGTGTCATCACGTTTCTAAACCAAGTGTGAACCAACACGAAGCAGCCTCTTGGAACATGCAATATCTGAAAAAACCATGGCAACACATACCAGGACCATATTACTCAAGAAATGTGTCCGTTTGTGACACTTGGGGGTTCCTTGGGATGGCATCGTTGCCTTCCTTTTCTGACTCAAAATTCTTTCCCAGTCTTACACCTTTGGGTGCCTGGCTCCAACCAATCTGACCCACTTCTGAGAGAAGCATCTCTCAGCTTGTCTCAGGGAGCCGGACTGTTCATTTGGGGTTCCTATTTGCGAATGTGGACTCAGGCGAGTGCCTAGTGTTCAGAGATGAATAGGGGTTGAAATCCCCATGAGAGGTGTAAGTGCCTTGCAAGGGTGATTCGAAAACAGAGAGCACTGAGGTCCACAGACACACTTTAGAAACTGCTTCTCCTCACTGTAATCCAACCTCCAGCACCCATTACCCTGAGGGTGAAACTTGGCCTGAGGAGCGACCCCTCCCTCTCCCTGTCCTCCAGGGAGGTCCTGCCTTGGAGGACAGCCTCTCTCTGGCTTTGGAGATGGAGAACTGGGAGGGAGGGAGGGACGGAGGTGGCCAAGAGACTTATAGGAGCTGGGACTAGAGGAGGTGTTTCAGGGTGTTGGCGGTGAGTCAGTGAGGCGGGCATGAGAGAAAGGTGGGGATTTTATATGTCTTGCTCTAAACATTCCCCTTTCTGGTACTCAAGAAAGGAAATAAAGAGCTTGAGTTACTCTGAGATGTTTGTGATGCCACCGCAGCCTAGGATAGAGGAAAATGTGGGACGGAGACTTCACGCAAATCTCCGCAGGGAGTAGCAAGCTGCCAGGGCTGCTGCCCAGTGGCTGTCCCTGCCCCAGTGTCTCCCTGTGAGCTGGCCCCTCCGTGCACTGTGTCCCCTCGCCCCAGGGGCCTGAGGGGCTTTCTGCCCTGACAGCACTGCGCCAGGGGCTCCGCCCTCAACTCACCGCAGCCCAGTAAAGTCATTCTTCACATTGCTTCCAGACACCCCACTCCCGAAAGCCTAAAAACAGTCTTTTTAAAACTATCTTTACTTTTTTTTTTTACTCTGTTGGCCATTTAGAACATCGATCCCATAACTGTGACATGCTCCCTGGGAGGAGGTGAGGAAGGAACAGGTGGGGATTATCCGTGTGGTGCCCTCGGGCCAGAGGTGACACCCCTCTTCTACAGGAGGCCTGGGTGTTCCCATTTCCCGGGGCCAGCCACCAGCTCCCTCACACCCTCTGGGACTAATGACATGCGTGTGGTTAGTGACGGTGCGGCCCCTAGCTTTGAGGTCTGCACACAGATGGAGCCACTGTCCTGGCCTCCTGCACACTGTGTTTCTCAGCAAAACTGGCCTTGCTCAGGGGATCTGCCAGGGTGCGGGTCCTCATCCGTTCTTCCAGCTCCACAGAGGAAGAGGAGGGACCGGGTTTTGGATTAATCAGCCCCATTGCTGGGAAGGACACCTGGCCAAAGTAGTCATGTCTGTGCACAGCACAGGCTAGGAACCCCACAGAAGGGCCTCCACCTGCGGCTCTAAGAGGGATCAGGTGGGACTACATGGGGCCCCGCCCCTACGTTTCCCAGGCACCTGGTTCATTTGGTTGTTGAATCCAACAGTGACAGAAATTGAGACACACCTGTCTTAACTCTGCAGTAGATTATTTCTGTTGCTTTCTGTGATAGGCAGGATAACAGCCCCCAGAGACGTTTACATCTAATCTTTGGGACCTGTGAATATGTTACTTTAAGCAGCAAAAGGGACTGTGCGGATGTGAATTAAGTAAGAACCTTAAAATGGGGAGATGAAGCTGGATGATGCAGGTCGACCCAATGCAATCACAAGAGTCCTCGTAAGTGAAAGAAGTCAGCTATCAGAAAAGGAGATGTGACTACGGAAAAAGTGTCCCAGTAATGCAGCGTAAGAGAGACTCGACTGGTCAGCTGGCTTTGAAGATGGAAGGGACAGAGAAGCTTCTAGAAGCTGGAAAAAGCAAGGAAACAGATTCTTATCCAGAGCCTCCAGAAGGAATGCGGGGGAGGGAGCACGAGAAGGAACACGGGGGAAAGAGCAAGCCCCCTTCACACAGAGAAGAAATTACCTTTCACATACATGCTTTTAGCCCAGCGAGACCCATTTCAGACACCTGATCTCCACAGCTGTGAGCTAATACATCTGGGTTGTTTTAAGCCACCAACCCGTTGTAATCGGTAGTCACAGGACACAAATATACTTTCCACGGGAACTCCCACGCTTCCCAAGGACAGGAATAAGATCTTACTCCTCCTCTCTGTGACCCAATAGCAGTGCCTTGCCCACAGCAATGCTTCGCCATTATTTGTGGGCTCAATCTACTTGACCTTGCTCTGTGAAAGACCTTGTCCAAGTCATTTAGTTGCCTCTCTACACGTAATCTGAGAGTTCTTTTGTTGTTGTTTTTATATTAATGTACCTGGCTTGGACTGGACGCTTCTTGAGGGGACACGCCCTAGCTGTCCAACTGGCACATGTCCTGAGCACAGGGCCACGCCCTGGGAGCCCCTCTGGGTTATTCGCTAACATGAAGCTAGAGGTAGGATGGCTTCAGGAGCAAGGCGGGAGGGAGAAAAGAGGGGGGGGCATTGCAGTTCTTCTGTGGACATTTTACAGAACTCACAGAGGCTGGGAAGGACCTTCCCTAACCCTAGTCTGAAAATCCTGAGGCCCAGCTTCCCTATTGCCACGGGTCACCCCTCCCTGGAGTACATACGCTCTAAACCTGTTCTCTGTTCATTGTCAAAGGGTTGTCATTGCTCTCAAAACCCCTTGAATTCTCCTCTGCTGTCAATGCCCGCAGACTGGTCTTGCTGAGACACTCTATGGCAAGACGGCATGACAGGAGAAAGTCCAACTAAAATCACACCAATATTCCCACCGATGTTGTGCAAAGATGGGAGCACGATACTGTCGCCCACTCTTTGGACAGATCCTTGAATGCCTCTGAGCCAGGTCCTGATGGGGAGTGGTTCCCACGTCTTCGGGGTCGAGGAAAATGGAAGAGTTTAGGATAAATCGCAGGCTCCTGATTTGGGTGATGAGAAAGGTGATTGCTCCGTTAAGTACAAATTGAAGACAGTGAGAAGAGAACATCTCAGGGTCCGCAGACCCTCTTGTGACCATGTTGCATGTGGGCAGCCTGCAGCTGACCATTTGGAACCATGGAGGTGTGGGCTTATGGCTAGAACAGAGGACTTTCCTGGAGTGATTGATGTTGGGAGATCAGATGTCTAGATTAAATGTTCCAGGGTGAGAAGGAAAAAGGACAGAGTCTGGTCAAGAACATTTAAGAAAACACACAGGGCCCTGGCAGGTTTGGCTCAGCAGTTAGAGATCGGCCCTGGACCCAAGGGTCCCGGGTTTGGTTCCCGCTAAGGGCACGTACCCCGGTTGCAGTTTGTCTCCGGCCCCGGTAGGGTCTCTCACATCGATGTTTCTCTCTCTCTCTCTCTTCCCCCCTCTCTCCCTCCTTCTCTGTCTGAAGATAAATGCAAAAATGTCCTCTGGTGAGGATAAAAAAAAGAAAATAGACAGAGGGAGAAAATCTAACAAAGAAACAGAGAAAAAGTGGTTAAGCGGGTCAGGAGTAGGAAATGTAATTTTTTTTAGAAGCTAAAGACCTTGAAAGAAGGTTGGAAGAAGGGTGTCCAATGTTCCAGCAAGGTCAAGGGTAAGGGTAATGAGACTAGAAAGAGGTCCCTGGACCAGGCAGTGGGAGCAGCTCCTCTAGGAAGTGTGTGTGTGTGTGTGTGTGTGTGTGTGTGTGTGTGTGTGATGGGTGGGGAGGGAGAGGAAGCAGAAACAAAATCAGGATTGGGGAATAAATGGGAACTGAGGCCATGGAGACAGCACATCTGTCCTTCAGAAGCAGAAAAGTGAGGGGAGGGAAGGAAAGAAATGGGCACTAGTTTAAAACGAAATCAGGCCCTGGCCAGTTTGGGTCAGCCGGCCCCCGGACCAATGAGTCGCAGGTTCGATGCGGCCAGGGGCACGAACCTCGGTTGCCGTTCCTCCCCGGCCCTGGTCCGGGTTGTGCGGGAGGCAACCAGTCGATGTGTCCCTCTCACATCGTTGTTTCTCTCTCTGTCCCTTTCTCTCCCTCTCTCTCCCACTCTATCTGAAGATAAATAGAAAAATATCCTCAGGTGAGAATTAAAAAAACAAAACAAAAAACGGAATCAGAATCAAAAGGATGGTTTTTTGCTTTGTTTGGTCTTTATCTTATTTTTTTAATGAAGGACACTTGAATATGAGATGCAACCAGTGGATGAGGGAGACACGAAGAGGCCAACGAGCCAAGAACCAGAACACTGGGCTGGAATAACAGCAGAATTAGACATGCATGTGGCCAAGTTGGTGATGACGAGGACATGACCTCAGGGCCACCACCACAGTGCAAGGACCGACGATGGCTCCTCTCCGTGGCCCTATCGTGGCTCTGCCCCAACCACAGTCTCACCTCATGGAGTTTGTCAGCCTTCTGGGTTTGCTTCTTCCGACTTCTCTGAGCAGCAACTCGGTTTTTCTCTCTCCTTCGGACCTTCCTGTCATCATCCTCGGGGCTCTGGGGGGAAACGTGTAGTCAGGAGTGATGGGGAGGCCCCCCACCTCACCCTTGTCTGCCCTGTCTCCTCATTCAGCATTGCTCACTGCCTTCGCCATTTTCCCTGCAGTTTCAGCGGTGCTCGCTGCGACACCAGTGGGGTAACAGTAGCCCCTTGTTCAGGAACACTCCTCACGTGCTTCGCTGCTAATCCCCACGACCACCCTGAGAAATGTGTGGTGTGACTGCCATTTAAAAGATGAGGAATAAGAAACTCAGAGAGGTTAAGGAACTTGCTCCAGGTAGCACGGCTAGTAAGTGGGTGAATGGGAAGTGGAACTCAGGTCTGTTGGACTCCACCAATGCTCCTCAACCTCTACCCCACAGGGCGTGTGCCTGGAAGAGCTGTGGTGTTGGCGTTGTGCATCTGAAAATGGAAAAGGCAGCTCTCTGGGTCTTGCTGTGCACTAGACCTTACACCACCACACACAAACAGGGACTTCTGATACTCTGCACAAATCACGATGACTCTTATAACTCATCGCAACCACGGAACTCTACCAGCACACCAAATGATCTTAAACACCACTGACGATATGCTCATTTGAACCATGCTCGATTGACATTTTGTTTCGCAGGTCAGAGGAAATCAGAAAGCAAATTTATGATGTGTCTTAAAAGCCCTCAGCTACATATAAGATTTAACCAAACTTAGTCAAATCTTCCGAGTTATCATGCAGCCAGCAGGCAGAAAAATGCACCAACATGGTAAAAACACTTCATTCAGTTACAGGAAACATGGAGAAGAGAGCAGTGTTTTCTCTCCAGAACCCTGTGAGAAGATACCATGGGGATGAAGGGGGGAGGGGAGGATACTACCTTTAAAGAGTTCAAAAGCCAAGAGGCTAGTGGAATACAAACATAGGAAAGCTACTCAAGTATCAATGTTAATTGAAAGCAAATATTGATAACATAAAGTAATGAATATGTTCAGTTATCATTTTATTTGGTCTTGTATTCCAAATTAGAGACACATACCATCTTCCCCAAGTAATGCAGGTAAAGAATTTTTAGTATATGAAAGAATAAAGAAGAGTCGATGACAAATATAAGTAGCATTACAAGTAGAAGAGGCCTGGAGCTTAAGGGAACAGACACAAGGTGTTAAAATGTAGTTTTTTTAGAGGCAAAAAAAAAACCACCTCTTGGTAAACAGAACCAGAACACCACAGGAGGGAAATGTGGTGTAGAGGACAGGGCTTTCGCTTTAGAAATACACAGCTCCTGTTTTTTTTCTCAAACTGCCATTATGGCCTTGGGGACCATATTCTCTGAATCTTCAGTTTTCTCATTTATTGTAAGTATGATTCATTCATTCTTTCAATAGTGTTATCTGAGTGCCTGCCATGTGCTGAACACTACCCTAGGCACTGGAGAGACATGCGTGGAGCTGCAGCTTGAGGCTGGCAGGAGATAAAATGAGGTTTTTTCTTAAAGCTCCCAGCACACAGTATGCCCTTAATAACCTCTGTTGAGGTTGCTGCTATTTTGTATAGAGTCCCTTATTGTGCTTGTCACCAAATCACACCTCGTTGTTCTTCATAATCGGAAAGTCATAGGGCCCAATGAAACTGCCTGCTGCCTACCCTCTGGGAACCAACACTCTAAACCGGATTATCACCTATCATACAGCCGCACCTGACAACCCAGAAGAAACATTTATCAAGACAGAAGGAGGAAGCAAAGGGTTGAGAAGTTCATATATTATTAACCATACTCAATTAGTCCTCACAAAAATCATTAGAGGTTGATACTATTCTATGCACTCATTTTACAGGTGGGGAAAACCGCAGACTCAGAAAAGTTAAGCAAATCGTCCATGGCTCTTCAGCCTGTGTGTGGCAACGTCAGGCCGAAAGTCAGATCTGTGCGACTCCAGCGTCACCCGATGACACGATCTGCCAAGCACCGAGGTGAGAAGGGTGGCATAACGCTGAGCTACTCGGCCCTGCAGAAGCTGGACTGAAAGTCTCCCAGGGCTGTCCTCGCACACTCCTGGTCTCAAGTTTCCTCGGTGCGCAGTTGTAAATGTTACGGGGACAGCGCAGAGGACTGGACGCCGGCTACCGGTTTCCACCAGCGCGGGGGGTGGAGTCCGCCGCTTGCAGGCCCCCACCCCGCACCCCGAGGCTGACGGACCAGAGTTCCCCGTCCGTTCGGGAGGCAGCCAGGGAAGGTTAGATGTTGCAATGTGCCTGGGCACAAGTTGTCACTTCGGGCTGAATTTCCCCTCTCGGCACCCACTCGGAGCTCCCGAAAAGGGCCGCGCGCGGCACCGGGGCAGCACGGACTCCACGTGCGGGGCAACGTGGACAGTGCGCCGCTCAGCCAGGCGTCGGCGCCCTCGGGTTTCTCCTCGTCTGCGCGAGCAGGAGCCGTCACCATGCTGTACACTGCGGGCACCGGGCGCGCGGCCCTGGACCACACTCGAGCCTGCACCCCCCCCACTCAACGGTCAGCGCCCCGGAACCCCAGCACCACCCTCCTCGCGCCTTCCAGCGCCGGACCCCCGCATCCCTGCCGTCTTCCCTGCGCCTCTAGTTCGCTACCTGCGGCTGAGAATGGTTCCCGGGCGCCGCGATGTTCCTCTGCAGGACGCTGCCGGCAGCCGGGAGCCCTTGCGACATGCCGGGGGCTCGTCGGCCCCACCCGCCAGCCGCGCAGCCCTGCCGAGGAGCGGCCGCGCGGCCCGCCGCGCCCTGCACGCGGGGCGCTGCCTACGGGCTCTCTCCTGGCACCGGCATCCTCGCGCCCGCACCTGCCCGCCGCCGGCCCCCTGCCGCGCCCCGCCCCTCGGGCTTCCCGCTCGCCCGGCTCGTGTAGCCTCTGCGCGTCGCCCGGGCTTCCCCACCCCCAGTCCCAGCCTGCGGTCCTTCCCGTCCCCAAGTCTGCCCGCCCCCTCCTGCTCCCATCCCTCCTCATTTCCTCCTCTCCGGGCCGCACCTCGGGGTCCCAAATCCCACCCCTGTTGTGGCTTTCCGCTGGGTCCCCCATCCCCCGCTCTTCGTGGAAGTCACGTGGTGGCTCCGAAACCTGGAGAGAACGCGAAGCCCACCCACGGGAGTCGTCGCTTGGGCGTGTGGGGGTCAGGGAGGTGAGGTGCAGCCTGTGGGGTCCTTCGGCTGCTCTCGGAGAACTCAGGGTGAGAAAAGCATGTGGGTGGTTTGGGGTTGGTGGTTTTTCCCGTTCCCATCAAGGTATCGTGGTGCGCATGGGCCCCGCCTCCCCTCAACTCCGGGGTCACCGTCTTGGGGGACTTTCTCCCCTGTGATCAGCCACCTGGGCACCACTCTCACTCCTTCCGCGGCCTGGGCTCCCCTGCCCGGGAGGAGACAGCTGGCTTCACCGAGTCCACCGCGCCTGACCGTCACGGTCGCCCCAGGGCCTTTCTGCGGGAGCACTGACTCCTCTGGTCTACGGTCCCGCCGGGCTGTGGGCGGGAGCGAGGGGTGCGGCTCCGAGGGTGAATTCCCTCAGTGGAGGGAAGGGAGGAGGCTGCACTGACCAGGCTTCCCTGAGTGCGACTCTGTCACGGTGGTCACTGTTCACAAGTTTGGAGATCTGGACCCCAGACCCTTTCTCTTTTTCAAGATTCAAGTGGCAGCTGCTCTGCCCACGGGTAGAGAGTCGTGACTTCATAAGAAACTGGGGACGGGGTAGCGGTACCGCGCGTTCCCCTCCACCTGCCTGCCGGTTAAAAGTTGCAAAGTCAAGCAGTATCGTACATGGTCCCAGCAAAGAAAAAACGAGCGGTTACGGGTTTGTGGTCTGCACACTGTGAGCACCGGGAGAAAGATAACCGGGAACCTGAGTGGGCGGGTGGGAACTCCCAGCACCAGGGGTCAGGCGTGCCTTCCCAGTGTGGTCGCTTAAGGTTTCAGGCTCCTAGGCAGCAGTGGGGGTGGGGGTGGGGGTGGGGGCGGGCACTTCCAACTCCAGTCCAGTGCAGGATTGAAGACCCTTGCAGAAGCTGTGAGATGCAGCTTACGTGAACTGGGCTACCTAGCAAGGGCAGGAAAGCACGTGGAGAATCTTGTCTGTGCGGGCAGGGGCTTTGACCAGCCGCCAGGAGGGGGAGGACAGAGGATGCACGCCACCCTTTGTAGTGGCAGACGTGCTGCATACCATCTGCCCGGCACAGCGGAGCCATCTCTACACTCCGCTATCCGTCTAATCATATCTTCTCATCTCCCTTTGACCCTTGTCATCACTCCGCATAACTCGTGATGGCCCCGGAACTCTTACCTTGCGTCCCACACAGGCACACGAGTGCTCAGTAAATTCATTGCAGTAGATCAACTCAGAGCCCTCACTGTTGGAAACTTACAGGGACTCTAACAAGAGAGGAAAGACCTCTGGGTCAAGCAGTCAATTTTCAGAAGCGCTTTCATTCCCCCAATGTTTATGCTTGTGAAGAGAAAGGGAAGGTGAAACAGCGGACATTTAGGTGCAGTCCCACACTTCATTCCGGTAGTTCCACTTTTCTGCTCTCACTGAGGCACTCAACGTCCGAGTCCTTTGGGGCTTCACCTTCCACCTCACACCCCACGGAGCCTCGAACCGTGCCCCAGTGCACAAGAACTCTAAATAGTATGACACAGGCCTACCGTCTTAGTTATTCAAGGGTTCCTTCAAATATATTTAAAGGAGGAGCCTTTGTTAACTACTTAGCATTTAAGGAACTGATCAACTTGACCTACACCTCATACATCAAAATGAATGGATTAAATAATTAGATGTAGAAAATAAAATTAGAAAGGTAAAGCAGAATTGAATCCTTTCTCAAAGCCCTGGGACAGTACCACGGAGAGAATTTTCTGAGACAACATGTGATAGGAGAAATCACATTGGAAAGACTTGAACCCTATAAGAATGTTAAATTGCTTTAAGATGACGGTATGACCAAAAATTAAAAATAAACAAATGGGGGTAAATATTCACAGTAAATATGATAAAGGGTTAAATTTCTAGTATATATACAGCCCATGAAAAGGAACAACAACAAAAATATGTTAAGACAACCTCTCAAAAGTAAGCTGCACAAGTGACATGAACTGGCATTTCCCAACAGAAGAAATAATCAAGGAAAAAAGATATAGAAAAAATAAATAAAAAATAGAAAAAATATGCATTAAGTCAAGAAAACTTTAAAAAGAACAAAATTAACAAAGCAAAGGGTTGTGTCAGGTGCCAGCGACTGTGGTGGAGTTAGCACTCACATTTCACTGGCACCATTGTTAATTGGTACAATTTTGTTGTGGTTTTTAAGAACCATGTGAGAGACATCACTTTTGACTTTGTTTTCCCTAGAAAACGTCTAGAAATTTATCCTAGAAAGATAATCAAGAATACTAAAGAGAAGAATACTATATGTACTAAAAGTTCATAATATTTGAAAAATGAAAATTTGTAAGCAACATAAGTGTCCAGTTATAGGTAAATGGCTGAATTACATGTCATAGCCATGGGATGGAATCTTATGCAGCCTTTAAAATTACAAGCATGCAGATAAATTTGCCACCTGAAAGATTTATTTGATGTGGTTAAGTGAGAAAAAAAATCACGATACAATAAGCACAAATATAACATGCATATAAAAATGTATGCACAACACTACTGTACTGTACACTTAAGAATGGTTAAGATGGCAAATTGGATGCTGTGAGTTTCATACCACACTGAGAAAGCGTATGCATCTGAGAAAAAAATGAGAAGATACTATGCCAAAAGACTAGCTTTTCTGTCGTGGTGGAGAATTACTTTTACTTGTCTTTTTTAACGTTTTGAAAAATATTTTATTATGTTAACATCTGAAAACATTTTATATTTACAAGCAACATTGCCTTCCCTGGCACCAAGTTCATTGTCACACAAGAATGCCATCACCTCTCTGACCAAGTGGGATGCTCTCATAACAGCCTGGTTTCCTCACTTTTCTGTAATCTTTTCTGGTTCATTTTATTCTAAGTCAGAAGGGGGAAGAAAACTGAAAACGAAAAAAATGATAAACAACAACAAACATTTCCAATGTCTCCTTTTTATTTGTACTTTTTCCTTAGAACTGGAGAAAGAAATTCTATTACATGATTTGGCAATTTCCTATTACTACCGCAATGACCCTGGGTTCTATCTTTGGAGGTGGAGGAGGAGGTACAGGAGGTCAGTGATCAAATCCTCTGGTGATTCACTTCATAAGAACACAGTTCTTTATAAACACCACTTGCTCAGATGCTAGAAAACCCTGTCACTATTTTGCTTTTGTTCTTCCCTTTTTAGGGAAACCAGCCAGCCTTCCAGTAAGTGTACTTGCACTGATCTTTCTCAGAAGGTGAGCCCGTGGGCTTCTGGTGGGGCTAGAATGAGCAAGTTTAAAGCAAAGACCCCTGCGTTGACCAGAAATCAGTCACGTGTCAGGCACTGTTGCAGGCATAGCAGTAGACAGAACAAAGCCCTGCACCTCATGGAACTCACATTCTAGAGCAGGGAGACAGACAATAAACAAGACGTAGTATTTAGATGTCGATGGGCTCTATGGAGATGGATGTACCAATATAAAGCAGGGATGGATAATAGGGCATAGTGAGGGGTGGCCAAGCAAGGTTTCCTAAAGGGGGCAAGATGGAGCCATGAGATATATCTGGGAGGAGTGGTCCAGGCAGTCCCAACAGTAAATAAATGCAAGACCCCCTTGTGAGTGTGCCTGGCCATTCCAGAAACTGTAGGAGGCTGGAGTGCAGTGAGGAAGGGCTGGATATCAAGAGTCACAGAAGGCAGAGGGCCTGGTCATGCAGGGCTCTCTGGACCACTGGCTTTTACTTGAAATGGCATTGGCAAACATTTCAGGCTGTTAAGCTGAAGTGTGACATGATCTGACTTAAGTTTTTATGGGATCATTTTGGGCCCTGTGTTAAGAAGAGACTGAAAGGGCCCTGGCCAGTTGGCTCAGTGATAGAGTAATAGAGCAACGGCCTGTGGACCAGTAAGTCTCGGGTTCGATGCCGGTCAAGGGCATGTATCTCTGTTGCGGTTTGTCCCCAGCCCTGGTTGGGGTTGTGCGGGAGGCAACCAGTTAATGTGTCCCTCTCACAGCGATGTTTCTCTCTCTCTCTCCTTCCCACTCTAGCTGAAGATAAATAGAAAAATATCCTTGGGTGAGTATTTAAAAAAAAGAAGAAGAGCCTGAAAGGGGCAATATAGAAAGCCCTGGAGGCTGGGGCAAATTTTCCCAGAAGTAAACGAGTGAAAGCCCCAAGGCCCCTCACATCCAGGCTCCTGGCAATGTGTTCACATCATGAAAGACTGGGATACAATTTGCAAAGTGGGGTATTTTAACCACAAATGGTTAAGACCACTGTCTCCCTCTTTTTAAATCCTTACCCAAGGATCATGGGTTTGATTCCCAGTCAAGGGCACAGGTTCAACCTGCTGTAACCATTACAGATAAACTGAGTGATCATCATAGCATTGAGCAGTGTAGGTAACAAAATACCACAGAGACTGGGTGGTAGTTTATGTGAGAAATTTATTTCTCACAGTTCTGGCGGCTGGAAAGTCCAAGATCAAAGTGCCCACCAATTTGGTTAGTGGTGAAGACTCTCTTCCTGGCTTGTAGATGGCCACCGTGTCACTGTGTCCTCCCATGGTCCGGGAGTAAGATATGTATCTCTATTCGTCTTCTTACAAGGCCACAGTTCTATTGGACTAGGGCCCCACCCTTATGACCTCATTTAACTTTATGTCTTAAAGACCCTACCTCCAGATATAGTCACATTGAGGGTTAGGGTTTCAACATACACATTTGGCGAGAGGACACGGTTCAGGCCATACCAATCATTGTACTCTTATATGTCTGCGCTTGTCTGATTGTGGCCTTAGGTTTAATTCCTACAAATAGAATTGTTGATCAAAAGGAATATACATTTTCTCAAGGTATTTGACATATATTGCAAAATGGCCTTGCAATAAATAGTCCTGCCAGCAGTGTCTGAAACACCCTACTAGTTAACTAGGGAACATTTTTAGGCCTACAGTTGAGGGTCAGAAGAATTGAATTTGTTTCTTGGGTTGTTTGTTGGATTCCTGATCAAGATGGATGGGATGGGGTGGGGGTGGGAGAACAGGAACAGATAAATATAAGATGAGGACCTGCCCAAAACAACATGTCAAGGGTTATTTTTAGCAACTTCCCTTCTAGAAACATCCACTCCCTGAGGCTGTCTCCTGGTGCCCAGGATTCTCCAAGAGCTCTGGGCTCTGCAGCCTAATTCAAAACACATCACAGTCCCTCCACGCAAGCCCCCCACCCCTCTGGCTCTTCTCTCCCCCAGCTCTCAGAGGAAAGACAGAGACAAGTCAAACAGTGTTCATATTACTTCTACCAGACGTATTTGCATTTTAAAAGGAAAAAGTATTAAAGATGCATTTATGCAAAGGACAAAGAATTCAGCCATTACAGATAAATTGGGTGCTCGTCATTCCCAATTCTAGTCACTGGTTTGGTGTGTGTCTTTCCAGTTCTCATCTACGTTAATGGCCTAAGCTTCAGCTACACATCTGTCTCCCCCTACTAGATTAGAAACCCCATGAGAGCAAAGGCAGTGTCTTATTCATCACTTCGTCCCCATTCCCCATCCCAGGGCCCCACTGTAGGAATAACCAGCACTAGAAATGAGGGTGCTGAAGCATGGAGACCTTAAGGAACTTGGTCTAGGTGGCCCAGAAAAATGGCAGAGTTAGCATTCAAACTCAGGCAGAGCATGCACTTACTAAAGGTTTAAC
Organism: Molossus molossus; assembly: GCF_014108415.1. Lineage (NCBI taxonomy): Eukaryota > Metazoa > Chordata > Mammalia > Chiroptera > Molossidae > Molossus > Molossus molossus. The sequence continues at coordinate 37,664,649 of NW_023425356.1, forward strand.
TGGTAACTATATAATATGATCATTCACGTTGGAGCAAATGACCTTTGGATTAGAAGAGTTGCCCCCAAAGAAGGTCCAGCACATACCATCAAAGCAGGAGTGCACTTAATGACGTCAGAAGTATCAGGGGCTCACACTGCAGGCAAAGAACTAAGTGACTGAGTTAGCTTCCCCACTCCCCCAGGAGTTAGAAGAGACTAGTAGCTCATTATCCTCTTTAAAACAAGAAATAAGACATTTGTCATTTGTGACTCACTTTTAAAAATAATTTCACTCATTTCCTATTGAACTTACCACCACCTACATGTAATTTGTAAATTCTCTGAAGGCATCTCCAACTTCTTGATTTGTCTGGCGCAGAGCTGGTCACCAACACTAGTCACCAATCAATGACTTAGCTATAGCTGTCGTTAGAAGGAGAATAACGGCTTAGGGTTCCCCTGGATGCTCTAGATAGATGCCTGGAGTTGCTTTAAGAAAAATCTCTTCTCTCTCCTATCAACTGCCCGTGCTCTTGGATTGTTTAGGGCAGAAAGAGTCTTGGGTTAGAGTAAGAAGGTGGTCTACAGTGTGCTTGTTAATTCCCTCCAATAGACCTGAGGTACACAAATTAGACTAACCTTTTATTCTTGGTTCCTTATGCTCTGTCATCCTTGATTCACAAATGGGCTTCTTTTAATTATTTATTACTTATTTGCTCCTTAGTAATATAACAAACATCCCTAAAACCACCACCTAATCCAAGTACCAGAACTGACAAACCCTTTCATTTACTGTATGCTTCTTCCTTTTCCACCCCCTCCCCCACATCCCAAATTTTATGTTTATTATTTTGTTGCCTTTTTTTTCAATCACAGTTGATGTTCAATATTGTATTGGTTTTGGGTATTGTTGCCTTTTTTTTACTGAACTTTTTAGTTTTGATATTTGTAGATTCACTTGCAGTGAGATCCTGTGTGCCCTTTACTCAGTTTCCCCCAAAGGTAAAGTCCTGCAAAATTTAGAATTCAATATCACCACCAGACATTGACATGGATGCAGCCAAGATACAGAACACTACCATCACCATAAAGATCACCCTGTTGCCAGTACCTTTTGTAGTCACAACCGTGTTCTCCAAACCTTGGCCTACCCACTCCTGAACCCCTGACACTACCATTTTGTTCTCCATTTCTATAATTTTGTCATTTCAAGAATGTCATATAAATGTAGTCATACAGTGTATAACCTTTTGAAATTCACCTTTTTTTTTCAATCAGCATAATTCTCTGGAAATTCATCCAGGTTGTTGCCTCTATCAATAGTTCATTTCTGTTGTTGTTGCTGAGTAGTATTTCACAGTATGGTACCACAGTTAACCGTTTATCCACTGAAGGGCATCTGGGTTGTTTCCAGTTCTTGGCTATTATGAATAAAACTGCTGAAACATTTGTGTACAGGAGTCTGTGTGAACATAAGTCTTAATTTCTCTGGAGAAATGCCCCAAAGTGCAGTTGCTGGGCCATATAGTAGTTGAATGTTTAGTGTTTAAAGACATTACCAAAGTGTTTTCCAGTGTGGCTGGACCACTTTAAATTCCTATGGGCAATGTATGAGTGGTAGCATTTCTTGGCATGCTCTTCAGCATCTGGTTTTGTCAGTATATATACATTTTATCCTTACCCGAGGACATTTTTGCATTTATCTTCAGATAGAGCAAGAGGGAGAGAGGGAGGAAGAGAGAGAGAGAAACATTGATATGAGAGAGACACATCGAGTGGCTGCCACCCACATGACCCCAACCGGGGCCGAGGACAAACTGCAACCAAGGTACATGCCCTTAGCGGGAACTGAACCTGGGACTCGCTGGTCCACGGGCCGACGCTCTAACCACTGAGAAAACTGGTCAGGGCATTGTCACGATATTTTATTTTAGCCATTCTGATATGTGTGTAGTGATATCTCATTGTGTGTGTGTGTGTGTTTTCTTCATTGATTTTAGAGAGAGGAAGAGAGAGAGAGAGACAGAGTTAGATAGAAACATCAATGAGAGAGACCATCGATTGGCCACCTCCTGCATGCCCTCCACTGGGGACCGGGCCCACAACCTGGGCATGTTCCCTGACAGGGAATCGAACTGGCGACCTCTTGGTGCATGGGTCGATGCGCAACCACTGAGCCACACTGGCTGGGCTCATTGTGGTTTTAATTTGCATTTCCCTAATGGCTAATGATGTTGAACATCTTTTCATGTGTTTGTCATCTGTATATGCTCTTCAGTGAAATGTCTCTGTCTTTTGTTTATTTTGTAATTGAGTATATTGTTATCCTGCAGTTGAGTTTTATATAGCTACAAGAGGAAATCTTGCTGGGATTTTGATAAGAATTGGCTTTGGGGAGAACTGACATCTTTACTGGGTTGAGTCCTCCAATCCTTGAGCACAGTGTGTCTCTCCATTTATTTAGATTCTATTTCTCTCATTCACGCTTTGTATCTTTTGGCATAAAAGTCCTGTACATGTTTAGTTAGATTAACACCTGTTTCTTTGGTGATTATAAATAGTATTGTATTTTTAACTTTGGTGCCCATGTGTTCATGTGATTTGTGTAGGTTTATCTTGCGTTCTGTGAACTTGCTGAAGTCACCTATTATTTTAGGAATTTTTTGTAGATTCCTTGGGATTTTCTGACAATCATGTCATCTGCAAATAGGAACAGTTTCATTTATTCCTTTCTGATTTGTATAGTTTTTATTTTCTTTCTGGCAGTGACAAGAATTTCCAGCACAAGACTGAATAAGAGCTGTGAGAACAAACCTTCTTGCCTCGCTCAAGACCCTTGCGGGGAAGTGTTCGGTCTTTCACTATTAAATATAATGTTAGCTCTGGTGTTTTGTAGATGCTTTTTATCCAGTTGAGAAAATTCTCTCTTTGTTCCTATTTTTCTGGGAGTTTTTAACATGAATCATTGTTGAGTTTTGTCAAATATGTTTTCTGCACCAAATTGACATGACTGTAGCCCTGGCCAGTTTGGCTCAGCGGTTAGAGCGTTGGCCTGCGGTCCAGAGAGACCCGGGTTCGGTTCCCGCTAAGGGCACGTACCTCGGTTGCAGTTTGTCATTGACCCTAGTTGGGGTAGTGTGGGTGGCAACCATTCGATGTGTCTCTCTCGTATGGAAGTTTTTCTCTCCCTCTCTCCCTCCCACTCTATCTGAACAAAATATGGAAAAATGTCCTCGGGTGAAGATTAAAAAAAAAATGGACATGATTGTGTGATTTTTCTTTTTTAGTCTGTTAGTGCGGTGGATTATATTGATTGATTTTTCAATTATTGAAACCTACGGAAAATTTTATCTTACTGTGCCCTTGAGCTGCCTTTCCCTGAGTTCTAGTATGATTGAGGATCAAATTAAATATTTTACTTCCTCCTTAATTACACTTTTTAAAACACAGAGTTGAGACTTTACCAGTTATTCAAACCTATTGCTTTATTCTCTTTGGCTTTTGTATTTACATATGTAGTGACTCCTGCTGGTGCGTCTGAATAGAGAGGCCAAGAGTGTGTCTGGATAATTCTCCTTGTGCGTCTCCCTGGCACACTGCCACCGCAGTTAGACACACACTCCGGTCACAAGCCGCCCATGGCTCCTCATTTCTGACCAACACGATCCTAAAGCTTAGCCTCTCGCCGAAAGCCTGTATGATGCTCTTCCGATTGAACTGCTCCAGCCACGTCAGTGCCTTGCTAACCCCCAGCAAAGCTGGTCCCTGACTCCACACTTTTTTGCCCATGCCATTCCCTCTATCTAGAATGTTCTTTGTCAACCAAAATCCTACTTATGCTGTAAATGAGGCTCACACACTCCCTCTATGGAGACTTTCTTGATCATTCTAACTGGAAGTGCCCCTTTCCATTGTCCTGTAACATCTGTCATGTGACCTGCATGGCTTGGGAACATGATGCACACATCTGGGAAGCCACGGGCTGGCCGCGTGTCAGGAATTCAGACCAGGACTGTGTGGTGTTTCTTCACATCTGTTCCTTGGCTTGTAGGAGAGTGCCTTTCCTTTATAATATCCTAGTTCACACAGTGAACATTACTCAAATTCCATCTCAAATAACAGAGTCACCAAAAGTGGCCTATTAAGCAACCCCTTAATTTGTTGAGCAGAAATATCACCTATGCAACAGATTAGAAGAGTGAGTTATTTAGAATGCTGATAAACTCATGCTTAAAGTGACTTTTATATACATATCAACTGAACGTGGGAAATGAACTATTCTCTTAATTGTAAAACAACTGAAAAATGTATTTTAAAAATATGACTTGTGCCCTGGCGGGTTTGGCTCAGTGGTTAGTTAGAGCATTGGCCTGTGGACCAGGTTCGATTCCCAGACTAGGGCAAGTACCTGTGTTGCAGGTTTGATCCCCGGCCCTGGTCCGGGTTGTGCAGGAGGCAACCAATTGACGTGTCTCTCTCACATGGGTGTTTCTCCCTCTCTCCCGCCCTTCTGCTCTATGTCAAAATCAATGGGAAAATATCCTCAGGTGAGGATTAACAAAGCAAAAACCAAAAAAGTCTGATTTGTTTTCTTGTGAGTAGGTTGGGCAACACTCCTCTGAGTTTTGAATTTTGTTTCTTCAAGCTTGGTGACAGTTTCAGTAGGCTGGATACTATAAAAGGACTTCTAAAAAAAAAGTCCAGATAATACCCTATGTTATTTTTAAAGTAAGAAATTCCAGGCAAATGTTATACAACCTATCGACATAAAAGTAGTCATGCATTTAGATGAGTACAGTACCATATACCAGGCAATTCCGGTCTTCATTAAAAATTGAAGCGGGGATCAATGGTGATAGAAGGAGGCTTGACTTGGGGTGGGGGACACACAATACAGGGTACAGATGATGTGTTGTGGATTTGTGCACCTGAAACCTGTATAATTTTGTTAACCAGTGCTACCCCAAGAAATTCAACAAAAAGGAAAAAAAAATCAAACTACATTTTTAAGTCACAGAAGATTAAAATAAATTTTTTTTTTTTGGTACGTGCCCTTAGCAGGAACCGAACCCGGGACTCTGGTCCGCAGGCCAACGCTCTAACCGCTGAGCCAAACAGGCCAGGGCTAAAAGAAATTTTAAAAATAAAGATTCTCCTCTAAATATAAAGTGAAGCATTATAGAAGATTTTGAAAATAACAATGATAATTATTATTGATAATGAATAATAAATGATTATATATTTAATTAATCGTTAAAGTAAATAAATTAATATTACCATCCACCTTTCCTTTACCCAGCAACAACCGCTGAAAGTATAGAAGAACTTTGGAAAGATTGTTCTAGATCTTTTTGGGTTCATGTTTAAGCAAGACTATTCCTGCTAGTTTTTTTTTTTTTTTTAAATGAAGAGTCTGTACTGTGCCCACACCCGGTGTTCCAGGGCTTAAAATGCTGATGCTCAGCAGTTCTTCATGTTTATTTTCGGTTCCACATGCTGTTCTTCAAACCCATTTCCCCTTGTTCTCTCCCCAACAGATCCTCTGCCCAAGACTCCTCCACAGAACTCAGCCACGGCACCTAAAACCTGCTCTTCTCTGGTGAATCAACCAAGAGTTTGCTCCTTGGCATTTGAGTCTCATGTTCCAATTGTTTTATCACTTGGAGGTATCCCTGGAACCTTCTAAGAGGCTGAGAGCAAAGCGTGTTTTTCGTAACAACTAGTCGACTTGATTATTTGGCGCTCGCCTTCCTGATAGCAGGAAGCTCGCTGGCTTGTGGGGTTTCCTTCCACTTTGTGTGCCTCTTGGTCGGGCCTGGATAGGATTCGACATGTGCTAAAAATATCTAATAAGCTTTACTGGCTGTTCGACTCAAGAGTGCAGTTCCTAATAAGAGTCGCAAACAGTAAAGGGAGTTCCAGGAATTTGCTGGTTACTCATTGGTGGTGGATCAAGCAGGGAAAACAATACAGGCCCCCTGCCCGCTTCCCAGTCACTTCTCCCACATGCATTGCAAAAGGGATGGTGGCAAAGAATAATTTGAGGGATCCCACATTGCCCCTTGCAAGGTGCTTCCTGGCAGGACACATGCCCTGGGGAATATGTTCTTCAAGGAGCTCAGGCTAATAGGGGCTGCTTTACTGAGCACAGAATGGGGCTCTAGGTAGTTGGGGCTCACCCAGGTTGCCTCCTTCTAGTTTCCTTAATTTTTTTCCAAGGAAGCCACTTTTATTTTATATTATTTTTTAAAATTATTTTCTTTATTGATTAGAGAGAAATAGAAACATCGATGAGGGAACATTGATTGGCCGCCTCCTGCATGCCCCCAATTGGGGATTGGGCCCACACCCTGGGCATGCGCCCTGACCGAGAATCGAACCGGTGACCTCTTGGTGCATGAGTCAGTGATCAACCACTGAGCCACACCGGCCAGGCCCAAGAAAGCCACTATTTATTTATTTATGTATTTATCCTCACCAGAGGACATTTTTGCATTTATCTTCAGATAGAGCAGGAGAGAAGGGCGGAAGAGAGAGAGAGAAACATCGATGTGAGAGAGACACATCGAGTGGTTGCCATCCACACGACCCCAAGTGGAGCAGGGACAAACTGCAACCGAGGTACGTGCCTTTAGTGGAACCGAACCCGGGACTCTCTGGTCTGTGGGCCGACGTTCTGACTGCTGAGCCAAACTGGCCAGGGCAAGGAAGCCACTTTCAAACGAGATGTTGAAGCTGTGCACCGTGCACTCTGGTCCCCATGGTCTGAGAGATGCAGCCATGTTCATCTGTGCTTCAAGCTGAACCCACCTGGAAGTAGCTGGGAAGCAGAGGGCGTGGGCCTGAGCGGCAGAGAGCTCAGGCTCAGTAAATGGTCAACTTCTGCAGAAACATTTAGGCACTGCCGGGCTTTTGCAGTAAGTGCCTGGACTCTTCTGTCAAACACCTTCCCAAATAGGCCCTCCATTCTCTGCAAACAGTTATTCACCACCTTTTTCATTCATCTTACTATTGTGTCTTGGATGCTTTGTTTTTTTCCTTAAGGTCATACCACTTCACCCATCATTCAAAGGGTTCCTGAAACCACCTCTTCCAGGAAGTCTTCCCTGACTCACGAAAACAATGAAACCCTCTGGCCTCCTTCCACAGTAACCACTGTCCAAGAACTTCCCCTTTGTTTCCACAGAAAGTAAATGCTGTGATTTATTTATTGTTGAATATGTGTTTTGAACAGATTCTCAGGAAGGATATAACAATAGGCGATGTCTTTCGAGAAGTCAGATGGTGTCACACTGATGTGCAAATGACCCCAACACATCAGAGCAGCAAACTTGTGTTGCTGTTACACACATGACTGCTCAGACTATGTCTTCAGAACCTGAACTTCTACAATTTCCAGTGGTGCTCTTTAAATGTGCATTAGTTACTCAACAGATGTTTACTGAGAGCCTACTATGAGCCAAGCATTGTGTTAGATCTGGGGGATGTAGTGCCCATTGAAAGTTTTTAAGACTATTGTGGTGAACCTTCAGTTTGGTGGCCCTAAAGGAACCATGCCCCTAAGCCAGCGTTCACGCCCTTGTGTAGCCCCCACCCCATTTTTAATTGAATTTATTGTGGTAACATGGGTTCACAAAACCAATAGGTTTCAAGTGTTCAACTCAACAAAACATTATCTGCACACTGCATCGTGTGCCCATTGTCCCAAGCAAAGTCTCTTTTTGTCCCCATTCACCCCTCCCCCCCTTTCCATCTGCACCTACCCCATTCCCTCCTTTCCCTCTGGCTGTCACCACACTGTTGTCTGTGTCTGTGTGTCGTGTATATATGTTGTTTTGCTTAATCCCTTCACCTTCTTGCATTCAGCCTCCAGCCCTCCTCCCCTCTGACAGCTGTCAGTCTGTTCCTTGTATCTATGTTTCTGCTTCTACTTTGTTCGTCAGTTTATTTTGTTCATTAGATTCCACATGTTAGTGAGATCATGTGGTATTTGTCTTTCTCTGAATGGCTTATTTCACTTTGCATACTAATCTCCAGGTCCATCCATGCTGTCTCAAAATGTAAGAATCCTTTTTTTTCTTTTTACAGTTGCATAGTATTCCATTGTGTAAATGTACCACACCTTTTTAATCCACGCATCTACTGATGTGCACTTGAGCTGTTTCCAGATCTTGAATATTGTAAATAATGCTGCAATGAACATAGGGGTGCCTACAGTCTTTTGAGTTAGTATTTTTGGGTTCTTTCAGATTTCCCAGAAGTGGGATCGCAGGGTCAAAAGGCAGTTCCATTTTTAATTTTTTGAAGAAACACTGGAGTTTTCCACAGTGGCTGCACCAACACCAACAGCAGGCGGGTAGGTGCCAGGGCGGGCACTCTCTCAGCTCTATCCGATCAAGAGACTGGAGATAATGACAACCCCTACCTCACAGATTTGTGGAGGATTAAATGAAATGATACATGTGATGCTCCTAACATGTTCCTGACACATAGGAAGCACTGAACACGTGGTAAATATCAGTATTTTATTACTGTTACCTTTAGCAAAGAAGTTAATAAGACTGTATTGAAACATTTATAGCAAAATATTTTTGTATAATTCTGGGCATACAGCAAATTCTTTATATGCTTGTCTTTAAAATATGCTGCGTTAAGCAATTCTGTAATTCATACAATGAATGTCCTTTCACCCAGTTTTGCTGCAATGTTACAGTTGTGGCTTTACTTAATCTCTTCCTTTGGGTAATCTTTCATCTTGAATAAAGGAGTACAATAAATTGTGACCTCATGTAGCTAGAACAAATCTGACATTGAGTTTGTTTTAGATAATTTTTTCAAATCACATATTTAGGGAGATATACAATAAAAGGTGTTTTTTTTTAAATCCTCGCTCGAGGACATTTTTGCATTTATCTTCAGATAGAGCGGGAGGGAGAGAGGGAGGAAGAGAAACGTCGATGTGACAGAGACACATGGAGTGGTTGCCACCCACATGTCCCCAACTGGGGATGGGGACAAACTGCAACCAAGGTATGTGCCCTTAGAGAGAACTGAACCCGGGACCCTCTGGTCCCCGGGCCGATGCTGAGCCAAACCGGCCAGGGCAAGAAAAGGTGTTTTGTGAGGACAAAACATTAACTTCTGAGAATTCTGAGGCTCTGATCTGATCTATTATACAGTGAAGAGAACCACACACAGGCTTATCTGCACATCCTATGCACCATCTAACGATGTCTCCGGAGTGTAATACTTTCACAGACAACACGGGGGTAAACTTGATCATGGTCCCTTTGTTGTCACATCTCAGCTCGTCCTTCGTCTCCTCTAACAGCTGGGAGGCAGGGAGAAGGGGCAAAGTCCTCAGCAAACTGAGTCCAGTGTTTCAGGGAGGGCAAGCCTGGCAGTGCTGGGGGTGGGGGTGGGGGTCACAGGCTCTATCACCCAGGCAGAGAGGATGCAACACGTATATGTTTGTATTTATTTATTTTTGATTCCTCACCCGAGGATATTTTTCTATTTTATCATCAGAGTGGGAGGGAGGGAGAGAGAGAGAAACAGAAATATCAATGTGATAGAGCCACATTGACTGGTTGTCCCCCCGACACACACACACACGCGCGCGACCAGACTAGGGCCAGGGACGAACCACAACAAAGATACATGCCCTTGACTGGAATCGAACCCACAACTCATTGGTCCATGGGCTGATGCTCAACCGCTGAGCCAAACCAGCCGGGCTTGTATATGTTTTTGAACCTTTGTTCCCGGTGAGTGTGAAAGACAAAAGAAATGAGGATTCATTTTAGTAAGGGGTATTTCTCATCTGTCAAATTTGAAAAGTTTCTCTGAAAGAAGAATTATTTGGGTTGGGCTTCTAACAAAGAGAAATTGCAAGTTAAGTATTAAGATTTGCCAGTAAATTACAGGGATTTCTTAGTACTCCATCATAGTTTCCAAAACCAGGCAAAACTATTTCTTGCAAACAGCTAATTCCACAGAAGTCTGAAAACCCATGAGATTCTCTCATGTTCCCTTTGGGTGCCAGGAACTCCAGCAACACTCTGGCTTCCGCCCACTCCGCCCTCCAGTCCTGGCCTTCTCTTCCATCCCCTCGCCACACGGCTGGAGTCCCCGCTACCACCGATGCCTCTCGTGACCAAGGCAGATGCTGGGGGGCAGGGTCTGTGCTTCGGTTCACTTGAGACTATCCATACAGCTTGGCACACTATTTTGATTCATTGAGCATTTCTAGAATCAAGGGTGTGATTAAGAGAAATGACTTTAACATATCGTTTGGAATGTGACTGGGAGCCATCAGAAGCTCTGCAGCTGGGATGTGTGCAACCTGGAGCAGAGGTGTCCTACAAGTTGGCCACAAGCGATTATTGTCAGTCATCCCCTAATTTTTTTTTTTTGTCACCCTCTAACTTCCCTCCTAGGATCGGAGCTGGGCAGATATAGCATATGTAGAGATCAGAGAGAATTCATACTCACACTTATTTGAACCCTTTTCTCCATCAAACATTTTTTTACAGGGAAGGAAATGAATTAAGATATGCAGGTCCAAGCCTCCCCCCTTCTGTTCCCACCTAGACTTCTGGTGGAAATGTTTAACTGCAAAATGGCTCAAAGGCAAAGTAGGAACGAAGGAATGAGGGAGCTTTCCTGGGGAAGAGCCACTGAACCAGCTGGGGGGCAGCGATGGGGGGGTCTGCAGGGCTGTTGGGGTGACTCAGGCAGCTAGGACCCTGAAGGGGTAACCACTGGCTGCTTCTTGGAAGAACTAAACCTCAGAAGGGTGGGACAGAATGAAGAGAATGAAATGCTCGCGAGTCCCAGACACTGCGGGACTGGTGGAAAGGGGCGGTGTTCCATCAAGGTGACACGAGGGGCAGAAGTGGACAGAGCTCCAGTGCCATCATGGTGGAGGGAGTGGGCTCCAGAGCCACACACAGTAGCAAGGGAGGCTTTAAAGTCCCTGACTAGGCATGGCCCAGAGGCATGGGAGCCGTTCTCTGAATGCGGCTAATTGAGGTGACGAGAGATGGCCTGACCCTTCACAGGCACAGAAATGAGCTGCAGCAGGGGACCCTGAGGGGCCAGGTCTTCTCTGGTTCCCCAGAAATCAAGGGAATGCAGCCAAAGGAAAAAGGGCCAGAGGGCAGATATACCTCTAGCATCATAGAGTCAGGCTGAGGGCTGTGAATGCCATCCACTTCTCCAACCAGGCAGGGATCTGGGGACTAGACTTCAGCTCTAGCAGGCAGAAAAGGAGAATTCTAATTCAGGAGGTTTCCTAGTGATTTGCCCTCGGTCTTTTAAATCCCACCTGCACCCCCACCCCACCCCCTGCAAGAGTAAGCCCATCTTCTTCTTCTTTTTAATCCTCACCCGAGGGTATTTTTCCATTTATCTTCAGACAGAGTGGGAGGGAGGGGGAGAGAGAGAGAGGGAGGGAGAAACATCTATGAGAGAGAGACACATCGACTGGTTGCCTTCCACAGGACCCCAACCAGGGCCAGGGACACACCACAACCGAGATATGTGCCCTTGACCGGAATCAAACCTACGACTCTCTGGTCCACGGGCCGACGCTCTAACCACTGGACACCCGGCCAGGGCAAGCCCACCTTCTAAGCTGAATTAATAATAAATATGCATGCCACACGTCAGTAATGCCTGAGATTGTGATCTAGGGGAAGTGATGTTAGACATGTACAATGTAAAATTATTCATTCATTCAACTAATATTAGTAAAGGGCCCTCAAGGCACAAGCAACATAGAGATACAGCAAACGCCACCCCTGAAGCTTCAAGTAAATATAATACTGACTTCCCCAAATCCTTTCATGTAAAATTCCCACAAACCCTTCTGTGGTTCTCTAGAGTTTTTTTCTTCATTTTTGAACACAGAGGCTTGATAATTGAATCTATTTGCAAAACAAATGGGGGTGGGGGAGGGGAGAATTCCAAAGAAGCCCAAATTGAAGGTCTCAGCTAAAAGCAGGGACTACAAATCTTCTCTGAAATATACTGAGATAATAGAATGGATACCCTGTGAAAGCCTCTGGCATATAATTCACTTCTTAATTCTCACTGATATGAAGATAGTGTCAAAGACCATTCATATTCACTTGTATCAGTTTCAAAATCATTTAAAAATCAAATTTATTTTGCCTGGCCGACATGGCTCAGTGGACTGAGCGTCCTCAAGGACTGAGAGGTCCCGGTTTGATTCCAGTCTGGGCATGGGCTTGATCCCCAGTAGGGGGTGTGCAGGAGGCAGCCAATCGATGTTTCTCTCTCTCTCTCTCTCCCTTCCTCTCTCTAAAAAAAAAAATTAAATTTTTTAAATCAAATTTATTTTTATGCGAGCATGGTATGCACATAATTAAAAGAATCAAATATACAGGGCTTATAACAACAAACAAAATCAGTCCCTTAGCCTACTTTCCTTACCTAGGTTCATCCACAAAGTTAGCTACTTTCCACTCTTAGCTGTTTTTTTTTCTAACCAGAATTGTGCTCTCTCTTTTGATTTAACTATTTCAGAGATTATGCACTGACTTTCCATTGTGATGAAGATTTCACTCTTAAACATGCCCATTTCATAGCTGATATTCAGGTGGTCACACAGTACAACCGTGTGGGCTGTTTTTACATAGCAAAATGAACTGTGCTGGTTGGGACAGAAGCTTCCTCAGTGCCCCTCCCAGGCCCATTTGCCTGCTCCAGTTCCTATCCTGGGACACCCTGAACTTCCCCAGGACACAGAAGCAAAAGGGGCTCCCAGAACCCTGCTCCAGTGCTTTGACCACTACCCATTCTGACTGTCCAGTGCCTGTGCTGTATTGATTGTTAATTTCCAATTCTCTTACCGTCCCAATGTAACTGTCCCAGTTTTCTGTTGGATTCGTATTTGGGGTGTTCATCATTACGTCTATGTTAATGCTGTTCACTGTGGAGCCAATCTGTAACTATGATTACATTTTTTCTTGTACACCTTTCTACTTTTACTGCAATGAATACATGCCTGATTTAAAATTTTTGTTTCTTTGAACACCTGAATACTATAAAATATCTCCCTTATATAATTTTTCGAGTAGTTAACACAATCACTCACACTGTCAGTTATATTTTCTTGTCCTGAAAATATCCTTTTTGGAGACCTATCCATTTGTTTTCCAACCCGGTCTGATTGGTCTCTTCTCCAGATCTGCTGAATGGTGTTCTGTGAACTTGGATTTGCTGCTATCTTGAATACTCTTTTCTAGACCCCACGGCTGTTGCATTTTCAGTTTACCTTCTGTAGTAGAGCACACCCCCTCGTAGTGCCCTCAAACGAGATGCTTTTAAAGGTAATGTCTTTTCTTTTTCAGATTTCGCATGTCTGAGAATGGCTTTTGACTAACCTCACACTTGGCTGATAACTAGGCTGGGTATAGAATCCAATGTTGCACATTACTTATAGTGAGAATTTCCAGACTGCACTGCTCCACAGACTGCTGGATTCAGGATTGTTGTTTGGTAGCTTGATGCCATTCCAATTCCCCTTTCTTCATCATCCTTTTCCCCTTGTGGAAGCTTTTAGGAATTTCTCTTAAACATTTCTGTGACATGCTTTGGTAGGGGTTATTTTGTTCTGTTGTTTCTTGTCTTTTGCTGAGTACTCAGTGGGTTTTTCCCATCTGGAGTCTTGGTATCTGGGAACATTTTTTGTATTATTTCTATTTCCTTAACTCTTTGTAAGTTGAGATATACTTCACATAGCATACATTTTGCCCATTTAAAGTGCATGGTCCAGTGGGTTTTAGCATATTCACTCACCAAACCACCACAACTATCAATTTGGGAGCATCTTCATCATCCCCTTAGAGAACACCCACACCCATTAGCAGTCGCTCCCCATTCCTCCCGCCTTCTCTCCTCTTCCAGCACTAGGCAACCACGGATGTTTGTCTAGATTCGCCTATTTCACAGTCAGACAACAACTACTGTATTTTGTGAGTGACTTCTGTCACTTGACATGTTTTCAAGTTTCATCTACATTGTAACATGTACCGTACTTCTTATTGACAAATAATAGTCCGTTGACTGGATATATCATACTTTATTTATCCATTCCTCAGTTGATAGACATTTGGGTTACTGCTACCAGCATTCATGTACAAGTTTGTTGTATAGACATGTCTTCAATTCTCTTAGGATGAAAATGGATTCAATGAATTTCCACTTCCTTTCCCCTCCTTTGTTGAAGTTACTGGCTCCTCATCAGCACTTCTAAGTGCAAATTCTCAGAAGTTAACCTGTTTATCACTTCAGGTTCACCTGTAGCAAGTCCCTTCAGACAAGACCCATACACAGCCTCACCTGGTGGTCCCCCAGTACACCCTACTCTCTCACAGCCCCCTGCTTTGGTAAATTCTTTTCACATGGACAGTAATCTTCCTCTGTGATCATTTGCCTAAAATATTCAAGACTGCTCAAATGTCACCTCCACAAACTTCCATGACTTCTCTCCAAAGCTCCCCATGCACACATCCATAGAGTCCTTGCTACACTGTATGACCCTGGTTCCACATGCTCCTTCTCCTCACCAGAATATGAACTTCTTAAAGACAATGTTTATTCTGTTTCCCTTTATCAAACCAATAAATAGAATGCTCACTATGAACACTAAGTACAAGTACTAAAGACTTTATTGTGAACTTACTTACTTCTCATAATAACCCGAGGTAGGCATCATCATCACACCCATGTTATGTGTGGGAAAACTGCAGCACGAAGAGACTTGGCCGACGCTATTTTAGAATAGCAGAGCAGATAGCTGAACTCAGACGATCTGGGTCAGAGGCCATGCTTCCAACCTGACTTCTGAACTCAAGAGGTGCCAACATGTATTTGTTAAATGAATGAATAAAATGAAGGGGAAAACCGAAGCCTTCACAATAGAAGTCAAATAAACTCAGTCTTAGAGACAGCTACATTTTAAAGCAAATAAAAAGTTTGATTTTATTAACTTTTTTCTCTATGCAGCTCAAGCCATAAAGACCCAGGAAAAGAGGTCTAGGATAAGATCTCTGTTGTCACCTTGGCCGGTTTGGCTCAATAGGTCTACCAATACATAAAGTCCATTAAACAATATGAATCTCAGTATGTATTATTTTTAA
This sequence comes from Molossus molossus, assembly GCF_014108415.1. Taxonomy (NCBI): domain Eukaryota; kingdom Metazoa; phylum Chordata; class Mammalia; order Chiroptera; family Molossidae; genus Molossus; species Molossus molossus. The sequence continues at coordinate 37,679,800 of NW_023425356.1, forward strand.
AAGGGAGACATTTTCTTTTATGATCATAATGCAATAATCTAATCTAGGAGAATCAACAATTTTTTTGTTTGCAGGATTTTGGATTGAAATAATTCACATAGAATTTTATACTATAAAAAAGTTAGCACTGCCTTAGAATAGCAATGTTCTGTAGCCTCAAAAGAATTTTAAATGAAATTTAGTATGTTCTGAAATGCAAAGTACTGACCTACCATTCAACTAAAGCTGAGCTCAAGAATGCCTAAGACAACTCTTAAAAATATACAGTATCAAGACTTCAGTCATTGCACATTATTTTAATAAAAAACAAATTGCTTTGCACAAATATACAGATATCAAATTGTAACATTAAAATACAGAATGCAATAAAGTGGCTATGTAAGTTTTTCTAATTGAGACAGACTTTCTGTCACATTTTGACATTTATAATTAACACATAATAAACATGAGAAGTACAGATTTTTCAACCTCATGATTAGTAAATTCCTTTGCAAATAAATGAAGGCCTAATCATCAAAAGGGAAAACAGCAAGTTAGTTGGCCCTGCCTACATTATACTCATGTGACTAAGAGACACAATAAAGCTGTAAGAAACTGTAGTTAAATGTTGGAAGCGCAGGCAATATAGCTTTCTCAGACTTCTACCAATGATTATATCCTTGATATATACATATCCTTAAATATAAAACAGTTCAATATGATTACATCTATATTTGTTCCACATGACAATTTGTTAATGTATTATCCTGATGTATATTTTTGAATCTGAATCATATACAAAGAAATAATGAGAAATCCTAAAAAAATTATTCCCAAGTCAAATTATGTTTAAAAGTTAAAAGGTCTATGAAAAACAGTGTGGGCAAGAAATATTGGCTAGATGCCAATTTTTATTTCTACAAGAACATCTGGCACAAATAATAGTTGTCATGTCTTATAATACAAAACAAAAACAAAACTCCTAAAATCAATCCCTAAATTAGTTAAGCTGGAGTGACAAAGTCAAAGCCAGTCTTGTCATCTGCACATTAATTTGATAAAACAAATTGCACTGAAAACAAAAAACAAAACAAAAACACCGCTGAATGTGTTCCCTTGCAGCACCAGTGATTCCTTTCAGCACTTAAATAAAGACACCTGTTACACAGCTCTTATTTTAAGAAAGCAGTATACCCAGAAAACCCAACAGAATATGTAACTCATGAAATTCCATAAAAGTTGTAAGGAAGCCAAGATATGATGGCATTTAAGGACAGTGAAAGATTACACTGTTAATACCCATTGATGGGCTTTGTGCCAATATTATAAAACTATGCTTTTCACTGACTACACATGAAATGTTGGTGCAAGAAATATAATATTACATCATATCCCAGAACAGAACTACTACATAGGTATAAATAAATCACTAAAAGAGTTACTTGTTATTTTATATGAAGTCCTATCTAGGCATTAGACTTTCATCTAAATGTTGACAGTGCCTAATTTCAACTCCCAAGATAAACAAAAACAGCTTATGTATCAAGATTAATTCTCTTTGGCTGAAGTGGATACCACTTTCTCTGGGGGCAGTCTTTAGTTTGTTTTCTTTTCAGTACCACGTTAGTGGTTTTCCTGGTACAACTCTCTGTTGGTGTGGTTTCTATTTGTGTTATAAAGCTCTCAGGTTTGACATCTGACTTCCTACAACTGGAAAAGACTTCTTGGTGGATTCTCTGGAGCTGGATAATAGGCTGCATCTTTAAAACTTGGGAAAATCCATCTCCTTGTTCAATTAATGCAGGCAAGGACTTCAAAAAGTAAACAAACAGTAATACTCAACATTAGTCTCAGGCTGAAACACAAACACACGAGGACAAACACAACACTCAAGAATTTTAATTCTATTTTATTTTAGAATTCTAGAATTCTATTTTAGAATTTAATTTTTCTAAAACCTACTTTTGGGGGTTGTAGGTAATTCACTTTTACCTTACAGTACCAGTTTTAGCTGACAATTTTAACTAAAAGCTAAGACTAAAAAGTTATGTTCTATTCCTACAAATGTCTAATAGTAAAATAAAACTTTGGCAGAACAAGAAGTAATGGAATTTCAGAGCTAAGGATTTAATGGCTGAAATTCCACATTTTAGGATAATAAGTATTTCAGAAATCTTAATAACCAGGAGCAGGGATCAGTACATTTTTCCTATAAAGGGCCATACAGTAAATCTTTTAAGCTCTGGGGGCCTTACATCTATGTTACAAGTATTCAATTCTTTCATTGTAATGTAAAGAAGCCACAGACAATAGACAATAAGTAAATGAACGGACATGGCTGTATCCCAATAAAGTTTTATTCACAATAACAGGTGGTAGGCTGGATTTTAGCCTGGCCCACCATAGTATGTCAACTCTTGATCAGGAACATGCTATGAGAGAAACATGAACACCAGAAAATCATGGAACCAATATAAACCACAAAAGAATGGTATAGAAACTTTAAGAATAGGGGAGCCCTGGCCTGTTTGGCTCAGCAGTTAGAGCGTCGGCCCGCGGACCAGAGAGTCCCAGGTTCGGTTCCCACTAAGGGCTCTTAACTTGGTTGCAGTTTGTCCCCAGCCCCGGTTGGGGTTGTGTGGGTGGCGACCAGTTGATGTGTCTCTCTCATGTCGATGCTTCTCTCTCTCTCACTTCCTCCCTCTCTATCTGAAGATAAATGCAAAAATGTCCTTGGGTCAGAATTAAAAAAAAAAAACAGGGGAGATTATGAAGGAGTTTATGCGTAATTTTAAACAGCCCTGGCCAGTTTTGCTCAGTGGTTAGAGCATCAGTCTGCGAACCAGAGAGTCCTGGGTTCGGTTCCAGCTAAGGGCATGTACCTCGGTTGCAGTTTGTCCCCAGCCCCGGTTGGGGTTGTGTGGGTGGCGACCAGTCGATGTGTCTCTCTCATATTGATGTTTCTCTCTCTCTTCCTCCCTCTCTCCCTCCTGCTCTATCTGAAGATGAATGCAAAAATGTCCTTGGGTGAAGATAAAAAAAAAAGTAATTTTTTCACATACTAGTAATAAAATGTTTTCCTGTTTATGTAAAATAAATCCAAAAAAAGCAAAAACAAAAACAAATAAATGCCAAAAATATAAACAATTTTATTATAATGATATTAAGACTTAGGCTCTAGAGCCAAACAACCAGGGTTTAAACCCTGGCAGAGTTATTTATTTGGGCAACCTAATTAGCCTCTCTGTGCCTCAGTTTCTTCATCTGTAAAATAAGGATATAGTAGTACCTATCTCATAGGATTATTGAAAAGATTAAATGAGGTAGTATAATATATGTAAAACAGTCAGATGGTACCTGATCTATACTAAATGCTCACTAAATGTTAGCTAGTATTATTATCTAAAATTATTTGTTGGACTAGCACTCAGAACTCAAAAATATGATCAACCTTTAAAGAAGCCAGGTAAAATACTGGCACACAGTAGGTACCTAACAAATGGTAGTTATTCTGAATGTTACTATTGCTTAATTCATTCATTAAAGATCTATTATATAAACTACTAAAAATTCCCATTACAATAGACTAAAAGACATGTGGTTGTTAAAAGCAAATACCTAGCTGCACACTTTATTCATTTTATAATTTTTTAGCATGTAGCTTTTACCTTCATGGCTTCACTGATCTCCTTAGCTAGTGTTTCTCCTCTGCATTTCAAATTTTCCACACAAGAGGCTGCAAAGAAACCATCAAACAGTATTTTACATTTTTAAATCTAATAACAAGTCATAAAAGACATACAAATGCTATCTAGATAAACATTTGTCAAGACTATTCACCTTAGCTCAAGCTTTCTTAGAATAGTTTGCAATCTATTAAAACAAGTGTACTATTAAATTTATCTAGATTCATAAAAAGACTATGAAAACATAAAAACAGCAGAGTAAAATTAAAAGTTATATGTATAAGATAACAGACAACGAGAGTTGTATTATGAGTAGTCAACACTGTGTGCCCCCTAGAAGGAAGACTGTTGGTTCTATATATTACCTACCACTATGTTTAACACTAACATTACATTTAAAATAAACATAGGCTAATATTTGATATTTGTACTATTCTGAATCTTATAAAAGTAAAACATATTTGGACTTAGAATTTGTAATCACACTGCATCAAAGACACCTAACCAAAATTTCTGGAATAGATTGTCAGCAGTATTAATTTTTCTTTCCTTACTTCCTTGATGCTTTTCTAATTCCATATACATTGTATTTTTTTCTACTCTTTGTTATAAATGTTCATGGCTACTTCATAACAGAACTGCATATTCTATAATAGAGGGATAAAAATTCTACTAAAACTCCAAGAGAAAGTAGAAATGTGAAAAATCATTCCATTATGAAACTGTCTACAAATTAGTTTTTAGAAGAGTAATTCTTGCTAGAAATTTCTTAAAAGTCTAAGCAAGTACATAACTATGTTAGGAGGACTATAGCTTCATCAGCTTCCAGAGATTGGCAAATAAGGCAAGAAAAGAATTCCTTTCATAGCTGCTATTTCTCTTTTCTGACTTTCATTAACTCAAAAAACTGAGAACACTTATAGAAAAAAAGGAAATGAGCAGAATAAGCGAATGAGGGAAAGAAGGTACTCAAAGGAGAAAGGCAAAGGTAACATGAGGCCCTCGAGAAAGGGTTCTCAACCATTTCTGTTACCAGAAATTTCTTTGGAAATTTGGTGCAGCCTATGGACCCCTTCTCAGAATATTTTTTAATGTACTTGCTTTTTAAAATTGAGGTGCAATTTACATTCAGTGAAATATGTATCTTAAGTTTAGCATTCAATCACCTTTGACAAAAATATACCAGCACATGGTCATTTCCATCACTCCAGAAAATTCTCGTTCCCCTTTCCCAGTTAATCTTGTCTATTAAAAACAGCCATTCACGTGATTTCTATCATTATACATTAGTTTTGCTTACTCTAGAATTTCAGAATGTTTTAAAATAAAATTTAAAAATACGATTATTTTAAAATTGCATAGGTAATATATGTGTCACTTTATTAATGATTTAAATAACAACACTGAGTGGCAGGTCTAATAATTACCATAATATGAAAATAATGAGTATAAACAATATTGTGAGGTATCTGCACAACTGAAATTGAAAATATCTGTGGCTTCTAACAGCAAAAAAAGTTACAGGTACTGCTAGTGCTACCACCATTTCCTGCATTCAAAATTGAAAGGAAACACTAAATTTCAGTTTGAGGTTAGTAAAAATAACTATGTAATTTTTTTCCTGTCCAAGCCCATAGTCCCCCTATATTCTGAGAACTGTATTGATTGTACACATGAAAATGCAATGGGCATGATTTAAAAACATAGCTAACATACTGTTTAAAAATAAGTTTATCTTATGTTTCCCAACTATGCAGACACTCAGCATATCTAGAGCATGGTGGCAGTGACGTGTGTTTATGTGCATGTGTGAGTATAAAGTCATCAAACTGTGCACTGTATGTTACACCCAAATATACACACAATAATGAACACAGTATTTTTTAATATTTACTCTAGAAAGTTCTTATTTTCATGTATAAGGCAAGGCAATCATATACTTCTTCACTGTCATTGCATGATTTACAAAACAATCTATCACCCAAGATGTGCTTTTTAAAAACTGTCTATAACCCTGACCAGTTTGGGTCAGTGGTTAGAGCGTCGGCCTGCGGTCCAGAGAGATTTGGGTTCGGTTCCCGCTAAGGGCATGTACCTCGGTTGCAGTTTGTCCCCGGCCCGGCCCTGGTTGGGTTGTGTGGGTGGCAGCCACTCGATGTGTCCCTTTCACGTCGATGTTTCTCTCTCTCTCTCTTCCTTCCACTCTATCTGAACAAAAAATTTAAAAATGTCCTCAGGTGAGGATAAAAAAAAAAATTAAAAAATAATTGTCTAAAAACCCACACTGATAAACAGCTGTTCTCCATCTGTTGCACAATCAATGACAATGTAAAAAGTGCCAAGAGTAGTCTGGGTTTGTGTGTAAAAAGGAGTTAGGCTCCAGGCTTAGAAAATTATAAACATATTTTCACATATGAATGTCTGGTGAAATATTATAAAGTTGTACTGGACATATAAGACATTTTATATTCCTGTCTCCTGACTACAAAATGCCAGCTGTACCCTCCCATTACTGTGGTTAACAAAGAACTTCAACGCCCACTTTTTTCAAAAGGGCCACTAGGGGGCAGTATTGCCTCCAGTGAGAATCAAGGTGTTACTTCTTTCAGAACTTCCTTGGGAACAAGAACCTCACTGTCTTTTTTTTTTTTTTAATTTTTCTTTATTGATTTTAGAGAGAGAGAGAGAGAGAGAGAGAGAAACATCGATTGGCTGCCTCCTGCATGCCCCCCACTGGGGATCGGGCCCACAACCTGGGCATGTGTCCTGACCCAGAATTGAACCGGTGACCTCTTGGTGCATGGGTCGATGCACAACCACTGAGCCACGCCAGCTGGGCAAGAACCTCAGTGTCTTAACCTGGGACTCTGTAGTGCTGAACACAGTGCCTGACATGCAGAGCAGGTGCTCCATATGTACAATGGACAAGGCTGATAGAGGGTGCTGTGGAGCCACGACGGAGGATGAAGTCAATCCAACAGGGGAATTGAAAAGAGTAAAAGCTTCACAGGTGTTACAGAGTTGCCTTAAAAGGATTTGGCGCTGGAGGCTGGGAGGGAGAATAGAGGAAGTGCTATACCAAAACAAGGGGATAAATCAAGAAAGAAGAAAACACAGGAACCAGGAAACATGATTCAAAACATTAAAGAAGTAAAGGAAATTCCCAGGGTGATGAGGAAAGGAACAGACAGGATATAAACTTTGCACCAGGCCTAGAGAGCAACCAGTCCAGATTAGAGCAGAAAGACAAAAGGCTCCCAGAGGAATATCTCAAGAAAAAGGAAAAGGTCTTAAAAATGGATTTGATGGATAACCTGAAGTGTTTACTGTAGTGAGAGGAATTTTACAGTTCTATTGAAGTGCTTGGAAAAGAACTACTGATAGCCACAACAGCAAACAAAGTAAACAAAAAGCTAAAGCAATTATCATTCCAAATATTAATACTAAATACTACTATTTTTTGACAAAGTGAGAAATTAAAAGTGAAGCTGATGAGTGTAGATTATTCTTTTGAGAAACTTAGTTACAAAAAACAAAAAAGAGTTCAGGGAAGAGAAACAAAAAGTATAGTAGTATACTTCTATAGTAGTATAGAAGTAGTGTAGTAGTATAGAGCTGGCATACATTGCCAATCAATCTTATGTAATAATACCTTGCAATCCTGTGAGGAAGCAGGTTTCATCAGCCTCCTTTTATAGATAAGGAAACAAGCTGTGAGAGCTGAAAAACGTAACCAGAATTAAACAGAATTGGATCCATACGTCCTAAAATCCAAAGCACTTGCTCTTCTATATTCTGTAGGTAACTTGCAGAATATCACGTAGACAAAAATCATACTATACTCATAAGAATATAAGCTAAAAGTGGTCAGAAATTAGTTCCAACATAATGAAAACTTCTTGAAATAAAAATAAATTATGTCTAATAAAGAATTATAAATAGGCCCAGCTGGTGTGGCTCAGTGGACTGAGTGTTGTCCCATGGACTGACAGGTCCTTGTTTGATTCCCAGTCAGGGCACACGCCCGGGTTGCAGGCTTGATCCTCAATAGGGGGCATGCAGGAGGCAGGTGATCAATGTTTCTCTCTCACATTGATGTTTCTATCTCTCTCTTCCTTCTTCCTCTCTAAAAAAAATCAATTAAAAAAAAGCATATTAAAAAAAGAATTAAAAGTAGAACAATTCTATAGTTAAATCTGTTTTAACTACTAATATTATAATACCTTTAAGTGAATTAAATTCCTTTAATTGAAAAATAAACAATTACAGGAATAAAACCAAACACACAAAGATAAAAAAAAAACAAACATACAAAGGGGAGAAAAACACACACAAAATGATCACTAAATATGTGACTATGTTATCTGTAAATGCATCAAAAAAGCACTTCCAATATTAATATCTGCTTAGAAATTTCAAAATATATAAACTTTTCACTCATTCTCTCATTATTTTGCAACTGGTAAGAGCATATAGGTACTCCTGATATACAAACATTTGACGTAAGTCTGTCTCACATGCTGAGGGCTGGCCCCTGCCCTGCAGGTGATGGAGATGGACTTCCTCCAGACACATTCCCAATGGCTTCCTCTCCATAGCCTTGATGGGAACGTCTTCATGGCACCACAACTTACCCTCTCATCATAAACAAAGGTGTTTAGGGATCCAAACTATTCTCCCAAATCCTATTTAGATAACATGTAGAACTAATGTACATCTGAAATGTGATTTTCCTAATGTTTTTCATCATAAATGTGTAGTACTTCAGCTACATTATAGGTTCAGTAGGTCTTTAAAAGGTAGCCTAGAAACTTACCCATTTATAATACCATTTGCAAATGCTTTTCAGGGAGGAAATACATTTCAAATTCCAAAGTTTCTATTGCATATGAATTCTTGAAACATAACCATTTGTAAGTGGGTGGCTACCTGTAAAAGTGCTGGCAGTGGCTTAAACAAGCTGGTACTATTAGGCAAGAAGAGGAACTGGCTCTTAAGTCCTCTGCTAGAAGGGTCAGCAAAAGAACTGGAAGTATCATCAAGTCTACTGTAGAGAAACTTAAAATAGCTCCTTGCCATCACTACATGTTTAGTGAAGGGTGGGGGGAAAAAAAGAGTCTCTTCAATGAACTTCAAAGAACACTTTGAAAAAGAAGATAATATGGAAGCAATTATTAGTTTTATTAATAGGATCACAAATGATTATGAAAACTCACTGGCAGACAGCTAATCAGAAGATTGATGCAAGGATTTAAAAACAAGTTTGCTCCTAAAAATGTGGAAGTTCGGCACCCTTGAAGACGCTGCCTTCCCTAGTCACTGGCTTTCTAAAACATAGGGAAATGAAAAAGTGGAAATGAAAGATTGAGTAACCAACCTAGTTTTGCTTTCAGGTCACTGCAATGACTAAACTAGGAGACATAAACTTCCAAAAGCCTGCACAAATCCAGAAATTCATCAAAAAAGCATTAACTGAGTACTTCCTTTCTGTTACCAATGTATTTTATGAGCAGGAATAACAGAGCATGTATAACACAGGAGGTCTGGCTTGTACTGGTTCTGAAGGAGTAAAGGCATGAATAGAACCATGAATAGTAAAGCAGCATCCCTGGTAAAAATGAAACAAAAAACTGAGCAGTGGTTCATGACTTTCTGGACGATAACCCTATGCTACAACTTAAACAGATCTGTTGAACACACCTGCCAAGAAGCAGGTATGTAATCCTCTGCATCCACTCCTACCTGCACCTCACCAGCTCCTCCAGTACTGAAGAAATGTACCTCTCTTAAGACACCAAAGACTTTCAAACTCCTCGCTATATTACTAGCTTCAGCCAAGTCTCTAGCCTTATCTTGTAATGAATGGTCTTTCCCTCTATTCCCTCCAGTGGTCTTTTATTTCATAAATATTCAAGCCCATTCTTGACTTAGGAAACTTCTTCTAATTTGAAAAGCTCTTCCTCTTGTCACAAATAAATTCTGTCTTGCTACTTCCTCAGAAAAGTGTTTCCCACACCCAAATACATCACCCTTAAGCACTGATGCTATTAATTTTTAGATTTGTTTATACTCTTCTGCTCCCATGAGAATGATCCATAGCATAAGGACCTTGTCTGTGTTGGCCATAATTATATCCTCCACAATGAGAACAGTTCTGGCATATAGTAGACACTCAATAAATACACTGAATGCATGGATGAACAATAGTCATTCAGTATTTACTGAGCATGGTGCTATATGCTGGCTACATATAAAGCAAACTCAAGTAAGAAAGTTCGCCCTGGCTGGTTTGGCTCAGTGGTTGGAGTGTCGGATCATGGACCAAAGAGTCTTGGGTTCGAGTCCAGTCAAGGGCATGTACCTCGGTTGTGGTTCAGTCCCCAGCCCTGGTCAGGGTTGTACAGGAAGCAACCAGTTGATGTGCCTCTCTAACATCGATGTTTCTCTCTCTCTCTCTCTCTCTCTCCCTCTCTCTCTCTCTCTCTCCTTCCCCCTCTCTTTCTATCTGAAGATAAATGGAAAAATGTCCTCGGGTGAGGATTAAGAAAAAAAAAAAGAAAGCTCATGGACCTTTTGGTTTTGTTAAGAGACTATAAGGGAACACACAAATATTTACATATTGTAACAAATGCCATTAAGGAAATAAACAACTGTTATGATAGAGAACTGAAGAGAGGCATTTTAATTAGGGTGGTGAGTAAAAAGGAAAGTGCCTGAAATGAATTTGGAGAGGTAAGTGGGAGCCAGATCATGCAAGGGAATGCTAAGAAGTTTGAAGTTTATTATATATTTTAAAATTGGAAGATTTTTAGGATTTTTTAAAAAATATGTTTTTATTGATTTTTGAGAGAGGGAGGAAAGAAGAGAGAGGTAGAAACAATGATGTGAGAGAAACATTGATCAGCTGCCTCCTACACGCCCCTCACTGGGGATCGAGCCAGCAACCCGGGCATGTGCCCCAACTGGGCATCGAACCAGGATCTCTCAGTCCACGAGATGATGCTCAATCCTCTGAGCCACACCGGCCGAGCAGATTTTAGGATTTTAAGCAGAGGAATGAAAGCTGATTTGTGTTTTTAAAAGTATCTTAAACTTCTAGTCAAGTTAGCTTGGAAGTTCACAAACTCCCCATCTTTGTGCAAAACATCACTGGATAAATACAAAAAATATAAAAAGCGTATCCCAAAGCATATACAAAATTAATACTTTTATGTGCCAGAAAAGTATATTAAATCAAGTCAAATATCACCCTCCCCAACACACACACATACATGCACACTACACTTAGACAATTTCATGCATGAACCTTATCCACTCTTCAAAAATATAAAAAATTAATAACCTCTATATTGACAAATTGTTTTATGAGGGCAGTTATTTTTGTTGTTGTTTTTTAATCCTCATCCAAGGACACTTTTTGCATTTATCTTCTAATAATGCGTGAGGGAGATAGGGAGGAAGAAAGAGAGAAACATCGACGTGAGAGAAACACATCGAGTGGTTGCCACCCACACAACTCCAACCTGGGCCGGGGACAAACCACAACTGAGGTGCATGCCCTTAGCGGGAACTGAGCCTGGGACTCTCTGGCCCACGGGCCAATGCTCTAACCGCTGAGCCAAACAGGCCAGGGCTTATGAGGGCAGTTTAACCTCAATGACAAAATTGGAAAAGGACAGTATGTTTTAAAACATCACATGTTGCCCTGGCCGGTTTGGCTCAGCGGTTAGAGCATTAGCCTGTGGTCTGGAGAGACCCGGGTTTGGTTCCCGCTAAGGGCATGTGCCTCAGTTGCAGTTTGTCCCCGGCCCTGGATGGGTCGTGCGGGTGGCAACCATTTGACGTGTCCCTTTCACGTCGATGTTTCTCTCTCTCCCCCTCCCACTCTATCTGTCCCTTTCACGTCGATGTTTCTATGTTTCTCTCTCTCTCCCTCCCACTCTATCTGAACAAAGAATGGAAAAATGTCCTCGGGTGAGGATAAAAAAAATAAAAATAAAAATAAAAAAATAAAATATCACATGTTCATATTTGTGTGTGTGAGTGACAACAGATGCAAATATATGACAGGTAAATAAACTAAATAAAGTGTAGAAAATTTTAATTCAGCAGTGTATGAAAGGAAAATATATTAATGAGAAACTGGTGTTTTCTCTGTGAACGCAAAGATAACTATCAGAAACATCTGTCAATGTTAATTCACCATACTATCAGAGTCAGTCAAAGAGCATGTGATCTAGAGACACAAGGGAACTTTATGAGCAATGGACAATGTTTTATGTTGGAATTGTGGTGGCGGTTACATTGTTGTATACTTTGTCAAAACTCAAACTGTATACTTAAAATGGATGTATTTTATTACATGTAAAGTATACCTCATTAAAGTTGGTTAAATATATAATCCCAGTTGATACAAAAGTTCAATTAAATATTTTATCATAATTTTAAAATATTATGACCACTAATCACTATTCAACATTATACTAGAGGTTCTAGTCAATGTAATATGACAAAAAAAAAAAGTGTAAAGTTAGAAATAAGATCAATCCCATAGTTACTTGCAAATGAATTATCTACATTTAAAGGAATCTAACTGAAACTAGATAAACCACTAGTGTTCAGCAAATAAAATTCAATGGTGTTCCTAAACACTAGCAATATTCAATTAAAATATGTAATCCTAAAATGTTACCATTTATAATAGCTACAAAAAGATAAGGTATCTAGGAATAAATAAAAGATGTATAAACCTGTATTAGAGAAATCTATAAAACAACACTATTTTTTTCTTATACCCATCTTTATTACGTTTTTAAACACTTCTCCACACATATTACAGAATATCTATCATATCCATTCCCTTAAACGATACTATTCTCAACGTACCAAGCAGGCAGCACTCTTATAACCATCTTTATTACATGTATTTACAAAACACTTTTCAAGGACATTTTGAAAAACTCAAAATGAGATATAGTAGTATGTTCACAAATGGGAACACCTACATTGTAAACATGGCATTGCTCTCCAGACTAATCAATAAATTATCCCTGGCCAGTGTGGACCAGTGGTCAGAGTGTTGGCCCATGAATCAAAGAGTTATGGGTTTGATTCTCAGTCAAAGGTGTATATACCTTCCCTGTAGGATCCCCGGTTCCCGTTGGGGCAAGTGTGAGAGGCAACTAATGATGTGTCTTTCTCACATCAATGTTTCTCTCTTTCTCCCTCCCACCCCCTTTTTCCACTCTCTCTAAAAATCAATGGAAAAAATATCCTAGGGTGAGGATTAATAAAATAAACAAGCAAAACTATAAATTAAATGCAATTCCAATAAAATCCCAGTAAGATTTTTCATGCAATTTAATAAGTTAATCTTAACAATTACTATGGCAGAGTAAAGGGCCAAGAATAGGCAACAAAATTGAAGAAATTGCAAGATACCAAGACTTCTTATAAAACTACAGTAACTTAAAAAGAATGATAATGCTGCAGAGAAAGCCACATCAACTAACAGAATTAAAAAAGAGAGCCTAGCCCTGGCCGGTTTGGCTCAGTGGTAAAGCATTGGCCCACAGACCAATGAGTCTCCAGTTCGATTCCGGCCAAGGGCACATACCTTGGTTGTGGTTCAGTCCTCGGCCCTGGTCAGGTCATGCGTGAGGTAACCAGTCAATGTGTCCCTCTCACAGGAATGTTTTTCTCTCTCTCCTTCTCCCTCCCTCCCACTCTATCTGAAAATAAATAGAAAAATATCCTCGGGTGAGGATTAAAGAAATAAAAATAAAAAAGAGAGCCCAGAAACAGACCCAAAAATATAGAAAAACTTCGTATATTAGAGAGTTACATTACAAAGCAGTGGAGAAAAGATGGACTACTCAATAAACAATGTTAGAACAAGTGGCTAACAGTATGGTAGAAATTAGATCCCTACCTTATAAAATTTCTTAAAAATTCAGATGGATTCAAGACCTAAATATGATAGTCAAAACTCTATAAAGAACTTCCGGTCAAGATGGCAGCGTAGGTAAACGCAGTATCGCGTCCTCCCACAACCACATCCAAGTTACAACAAAACTACAGAACCACCACCATTCAAAACCGCCTGAAATCAAACTGAATGGAAGTCCTACAACTACGGAATTAAAGAAGCTGCATCGAGACTGGTAGGAGGGGTGGAGGCGGACGGGCTGGTCCCATACCCACGTGTGGCGGATAAAAATCAGGAGGACACCTCGGCTGGGAAGATCCTTCCTGAGGACTGAGGGGTCCCCGTCCAACACCAGGTGCCCCGCTCAGGGTTCCAGTGCCAGGAAGAGAAGTCCCCATAACTTCTGGCTGGAAAAACCAGCAGGAACTGAGGCTCAGGGAGGCTGACGCGGCTGGAGCCCCAGGCAGCTCCTTAAAGGGCCCGCGCACGGACTTATCGGACTCTCTCCCTCTAAGCTTGGAGGGGAGGCAGCTCGAGGGGAACCAGAGACATACAGGGAAGAGCTGTCTGGCACTGGAGCGAGGGCTGGAGAGGGGGCTTTCACAAACGTGATGTCAGAAGCCTTTGTTCCTTTGGTGAGCCCTTCCCTGGGGCAGCAGACAGCTGCCATATCTGGGACTCCAGCAACCTGGCTCACACTGGTAGCCCCGCCCTGCTGACTCCCTGAGGCCCCGCCCCACCCCACCCCACCCAACTTTCAGGCCCACCCAAGCTGTTGGCACTTGCTTAACCATAGGATTGGCCTAACTTGCATCCTGCTTCAGGTTTTCCTAAATTTTTTCAAACGAGCAGCATCTGGTCTCAGCTAGCCCCATACCGCTCGTTAAGTAATACACAGAAACAAACACAGGGAGGCAGCCAAAATGAGGAGACAAATAAACAGGTCCCAAATGAAAGAACAGAACAAAATCCCAATAAAGAACTAAGCGAAATGGAGATAAGCAACCTAACAGATGCTGAGTTCAAAATACTGCTTATAAAGATGCTCAATGAACTTAGGGAGGGCCTCAAGAGCATAAAAAAGGATCAGTCAGAAATGATCGATGCACAGTTAGAAACGAAGGAGGCTTTAACTGAAATAAAGAATAATTTACACAGCTTCAATAATAGAGTACGTAAATCCAAGGAGCAAACCATCGACTTGGAATATAGGGAAGCAACAAATGCCCAATCAGAACAGCAAAAAGAAAAAGGAATCCAAAAAAATGAGGATAGTGTAAGGAGCCTCTGGGACAACTTCAAATGTGCCAACATTCGCATCTTGGGGGTGCCAGAAGGAGAAGAGAGAGAACAAGAAATCGAAAACCTGTTTGAAACAATAATGGCAGAAAACTTTCCTAACTTGGTGAAGGAAACAGACATACAAGTCCAGGAAGCACAGAGAGTCCCAAACAAGATGAACCCCAAGAGGCCCATACCAAGACACATCATCATCAAAATGCAAAAGGTTCAAGACAAAGAGAAAATCTTAAAAGCAGCAAGAGAAAGGCAGCTAGTTACCTACAAGGGAGTTCCCATAAGGCTGTCAGCTGATTTCTCAAAAGAAACTTTGCAGGCCAGAAGGGAGTGGCAAGAAATATTCAGAGTGATGAAAAGCAAGAACCTACAACCAAGATGACTCTATCTTGCAAAGCTGTCATTTAGAATCGATGGCCATATGAAGACTTTCCCAGACAAGAAAAAGTTAAAGGAGTTCATCACCACCAAACCGTTATTATATGAAATGATGAAGGGTCTTCTTGAAGAAAAAGATAAAATGTATGAACAAACAAAATGGCAATGAATACATATCTATCAACAATGGAATCTACAAACAAAATGAACAGGTAGAACAGAAACATTCTCACAGATACAGAGAACATTTTGTTGGTTGCCAGATGGGAGGGGGTTTGGGGGAATGGGTGAAAAAGGTGAAGGGATTAAGAAGTACAAATTCATTGCTAGACTGACAAACCTCAAAGGGAAAGGGGCTGGGGGGGTGGGAAGAAATAAACCAAAGAACTTATATGCATAACCAATGGACACAGACAATAGTGTGGGAAAAGGCAGGAGGGAGGCGGGAGTGGGGAGGAGCGAGTCAATGGGGGAAAAAATGTGGAACATCTGTAATACATTCTACATTCAACAATAAAGATTTAAAAAAAAAAACAACCTCTATAAAGAAAGTAACAAAGGACCTTTATGTCACCCAAGTAGAGAATTTCTCAAAGACACTGGAAGAAAAAATTATAAAGGAAAAAAAACTGTTAATTCCAACTACCTTAAAAATTATGTGTATGTGTATATCTGTGTGTGTGTGTGTGTGTGTGTGTGTATTCATTATAAAGTTAAAAGACAAGCCAAAACTTGAGAGCAACTATTTAGTGTTTATAACCAAAGGATTAATGTCCAGAATATGTGTGCATGTGTGTATGTGATGTGCCTGTGTGCATGGCCCTTAGAAATCAATAGGAAAAGTTCAAACAACCCAAAAACCCAACAGAAAAGTGGGCAAAGGCTATAAATAGGCAATTCACAGAAGACAGTGTAAGGTCCAAAAAACACAGGAAAGGATGCTCCACCTCACTTGAAATAACACACACACACAACCTGCATGTCTTTTTCCATATGAAAACTATAAACCTACTTTTGCCAACCCATGTAAGTATGTATGTGTATGTATATGTACATGGAGAGAGAGGAATAATTCAACTGCTGGAAAAATGTGGTGAAACAAGGACTTTCAAACACCACTGGTGGGAATGTGAACTGATACCACTACTTTGGAGGGGTAGTAAAGCTCAAATGTAATAAAGCTGAACAGAAACAAATCCTATGACCTAGAAATTCTGCTTCCAGAAATCCACCCCGGACCACCTGCGGCATATAAGAACAGTCATTGAATACTGATTATAACAGCAAAAACAAACAAACAAAAAAGCAATAAAAACCCAACAACAATTTAAGTATCCCTCAGTTTCTCTTTTCTATGATAAAACAAGGGGGTTGGGGTTTGAAACGAAAATTTCACACAAGCCAAGTATCCAGCCTATTAGGTTGACTTATAAGACAACCTATATTATGAAAATGTATAATGACAAAATCTCCTCAAAATTTATCGAAAAGATAGATTTTGATTATTCCTTTGCTTACTTTTGAAGTCAGAATCATATGATACAGAGATTTTTCTAATACTACATAACTGGAATGGCAGGAATAAAATCATGAAGATCTTCAAAGGACTATTTATGTAAATTTGTTTTCCTTCCTAAGATAAAAATGTTACCAAGTTTCTTTAAAGGAAAAGTAACTGTATCTAAAAAGTCATAATACTTGAGTATATTATGATACCCAAGTTTCAATTCTTATTTTTATGTTGTTCAAAACCAAAACAAGTATATTTCACCACTGCATTTTGGCAACTATCCCTTTTTAGTGAATCATGACAATTGAGCATTAGGTCCTAGGTCAATTTTTATTTCTAACACAGTGAATGCTGTAATTTTAAACAATTTTATGCTAGTACTTCTCCCCCTCAGTTTATTCCAATAGCCTGGGAGATTTGGGGAGGGCAGGGGTACTTGTTAGGAAGTAGCTCAGAATTTGACAAAGGTAAGGTATTCAAAGCCATAAGTATAAATATCCCCAAATCAATCAAGGTCTTATCTATTTTTCTAATAGCTCAGAAACAGTACTTTTGAGTGCCAAAAGTGAATTCCAGAAGGTTTCTTAGGAAAAATGTTACAAATTTTTTAAATGTGAGAATGAAGCCACTTTAAAAATATGTATGATCCATATGTTTAGCAATGTCAGTTATTTCTCGATTTATATAACTTTGTATCAATTTGATTTCTCTATTTCAGCAGATGGATCTGACTGGAAACAGAATTGAGCTGAAAGGCATAACAAGTATATATATCTCTTAAGTTCAACGGTATATTTTTAGCAGATTTTATTTTGTAAAGGATGAAAAATACCAATGAAGTTTATGACACTGGGGAGTGACACCATGAGTACTTCAGTAGCATAACTCTGTCTGTAATGCAAAGAATGAATAAGATAAAAGCACATAGAAATGGGAGAGTATTATAATAGAAGTTAGAGATTAGAAAGTTGTTATAATAGCACAGATCAAGAGAAAGCTTTAGAAAGTTCAGATTTCTGATTCCTACTCCTAGAGATTCTGAGCCACTAGATTTGGAGCAAGTTTTCATAATCCTTAGTGAAGAGCTAAATACGGATGACTGGCAGTGAGTGAGAGCATCAAAGGGAAGATACCCTTGATGCTGACACCTTTAAAAGAGTTATCAGGAACTCATAAAAATTATGAGCTGATGCTGCATTTTAACAGACTCACCTGGATCAGGGTCATAATTTAAGTCCAATGGGTGTACAACAGGGTGGTACTGCTTCTAAACATAATATAAATTTAAAAAGTTTTAATTTCACTACTTAATGCCTCATATAAACATTTTCTTCAACTAATGTTAAGAAAATAATTAGTAGTAGTACCATTCTTTTGTAAAAAACAAAATACAAAAATTAACCCCTGCAATCTGTAGGGAAAGGAGAGGAAAAGAAGCCTGAATTATACCTTTTATAGTATTGCCACCTTCTGCACACATGAAGAAACTGCACCATATCATTCCGGCCAGTTTGGCTCAGGAGTTGGAGGGTTGGCCCTTGGACTGAAGGGTCTCGGTTTGAGTCCCAGTCAAGGGCATGTACCTGGGTTTCGGGTTCAATCCCTGGCCCTGGTTGGAGTCATGCAGGAGGCAGCCAGTTGATGTTTCTTTTTCACATCGATGTTTCTCTCTCTCTCTCTCTCTCTCCCTCCCTTCCACTCTATCTAAAATCAATGGAAGAATTTCCTCAGGTGAGAATTAACATTAAAAAAAAAAAGAAAGAAAGAAATTGCACAAAAAAATTTTAAGAAAAAAAGCAATTAAGCAAATTAAAGGCACAGAGACTAAATTTTGTGTTTCAAGTACTACTAGGTATTCTCCAAATTATGAATGAACTGTTTTTTAAAAATTCATTTTAAGACAAGTGTTTGGAACTCAGAACTCATATTCCCACAGAAACTCTGTTTTTACAGTGGCTGCCACTGCCATGTGAGCACATTAAGCCTATCTATATATTCTGTGATATACTAGGGTGACAGTAGCAGAGCTATAGGAACAGGATCCATAATTCAGGCAAAAAGAAAGAGGAACATGTTCCTCCTTACTCTTGCCGAAAGCTAGCAAAAGCCAAAAAGGATTTTAAAAAGCTGTCTTGGGGGAGACTGGCTGGGGGTGGGGCGTGAGGGTAGAGGTGGGGGGTTGGAGGGACTGAGCAAAAATGAAAAAAAGAGAGAGAAAAGCTGTCTTTAGTCTCTTCACCCCATCTATTTTGCATCACTTTTTAAACTTCCACAGTAGTATCTCACCTAGGCCTGCCAAGTTTCTTTCTTTATGCAATACTGACTAGTAGGTTTTCTTCAGGGAGGGAGAGGTAGTTAATAGGAAGAGAGACACTAAAATATAAACACATTTTGAATGTCTTTCCTAAGAAAACTTTAAAAGGGGGGTGGGGAAATTATGCGGGGTATTTTTTTTAAGACTAAGTGTTACAGAAGAAAAAAGGAAAAATTCTGCTGACAAATAGTTTTTTCTCATAGAATGACTAACATATTTTAGCTAAAATACCTGCCTTTACTGTCTAAAACAATTCCTGAAAGAAAAGCAATCAAAAGATTTATATGTAAAGAATGCTCATTTCAAAAACTGAGGACAAAGAGCCTATCACGATAAAACAACATGTATTTCTAGCTGCAAAGGTAGAGCCACTCCCAGCAAACCTACTTTAGACCCATCATGATTCGGAGAACTAAGCAAATTCTACACTGGCTGCTCTCGCTCAGTGGTTAGAGCATCAGCCCACAGACCAAGAAGTCGCAGGTTCAATTCCAACCAAGGGCATGTACCTCAGTTGCGATTTGTCCCTGGCCCTGGACAGGGTCATGTGGGAGGCAATCAGTCAATGTATCTCTCTCACATCGATCTTTCTCTCTCTTTCTCTCTCTTCCTCCCTGTCTAAAGATAAATGGAAAAGATATCCTCAGGTGAGGATTAAAAAAAAAAATTTCACACAATTCATAAAGTAAATTTCAGTATTATGAACAGGTACTCAATCTTTGTCATCAATTTAACTAAAGCATCTTCCTAAATATATAATCATATACAAATAATGTGCCAAACACAAATGACAAATAGAAACACAAGCCTTAGAAGATAAATTTCTTCTTTCTTTTTCCTTCCTGGTCTCAGAATTATAAAGTCATTGTCAGTCTTCCACCACCAAATTCTATGTTAGTATCAGCTGTGCTCAAATTTTAGTGTGATTTAGAATAGAAAAAAGTCTTCAAGAGACAAACAGTAGGAACTGAGGCAGGAAAGATAAAAAAAAAATGTCATTTATCTCTACATGGATCTTATACTTTAACTTTTTTATTGTAGTAAAACAGACATAATATAAAATTTCTATTTTAAAGATAAATCATCTTACCAGAATTTCCTGCTTTGTTTTTATGATTTTTATGACACATTCAAGGATCTTTCTGGGATACTGCTTACGTTTTGTGGCTAAATCTACAATGATTTCATCAAACCGATCTTCAAGTTCTTTGATATCAGAATCTATTTCAAGAGAAAAAAAATATCAAAAAAATTCCTTAAAACACATTGTTAATATTCTACATGGAAATGTAATGTAAACAAACTCAATTTAGAAAACAAAATAATTGAGGAAAACAAATATGGCAAGTTAACAGATGCCCTCACTTTAGTAACTGATTCATTTACACATCGAACCACTGTTTAATCAGAAAAATAATTTCAAAGATGAACATAATAAGACGCCTGCTTTCTAAGAGCTCACAGTTCACTGGAAGAAGCAGACAGATAACTGCAAAGCAACTAGATAAATGCAACAGAGGTCTAAAAAAAATGCTACGAAGACACAGAACAATGGAACACTAACTCTGCCTGTGGAATTTAAGACTTTAAAGAGAAAAGTAACATTTGAGCTGGGCCTAGGAATATAAGTAAGTGTAAATCCAATGGATAAAAACAGGTAAGAAAAAATAATAGGGAGAAGCATTTCAGGCAGAGGAAACAGTATTTGCAAGTCTTTGGGAAACAAAAAAATTTCTAAATGGCTGGGTGATAAAGTATAAGGAAAAAAGGATGATAAAAGATCTATGCTATAAAGGGCATTTAATGTCAGGGATGCTAACAAGTTTTGACTTTTTTATGTGCTGAACCAAGCTGTGACAGTAGCAGTCAGTGTTCGCTAGATATAGAACAGGCACAACTGGGTAAATGATAGGAAAAAGTAAAAGGTACAGTGCCTTTATTTTATTTAGCTAAAGCCATTTTATAGGTTAATTCCCTGTTTTTAAATAGTGATTTTCAAACTTTAGCAAAATGAATCTGGGGAACTTGTGAAGAGTAGACATTTTGATTCAGTAGGTCTCTGGAATGGGTCCAGATGACCTAGATGAAATGAATGCAGGTAATCTATCAACCTTATTTTGAAAAATCATTTTAAAGAGTAACAAATATTAAGTAGTTAAAATACTAAAGAGGCCCTGGCCAGGTAGCTCAGTTGGTTAGAGCATCATCCTGAAATGCCAAGGTTGCGGGTTCGATCTCTGGTCAGGGCACATATAAGAAGCAATCAATGAATGTATAATGGGTGGAGCAACAAATCAATGTTTCTCTCTCTCCAAAATCAATAGATTAAAAAAATTTTCTTAAACATACTAAAGAGCTAAGTCATCAGCTTAACTGGTCGTATAGCACGTGTTCTGCTGTGTCAAAGTCTATGCTAGAAATGGATCTATTTATTTTGAGCAGAAGCTTCATTAGGGAGAAGTACAATGTGTATGTTTTGAAAACATTTTGAGATATTGCTGATATTTATAAGCATATACTTACACATTGGGTAAAGATAACTGAGGTGCACCAGGTATGACCTTTCATTCATGTAACAAATATTAAACTCAACTAAATTACTTCTTTTGAAGAGTATTACGAGAGACATGGTCATTTCTTACTTTGAAGTCATTTAAAATATTTTTTTCTTGATTGATTTTAGAGAGAGAGGAAGGGAGAGAGAGATAGAAACATCAATAAGAGAGAACATCAATTGGCTGCCTCTTGCATTCCCCCCACTGGGGATCGGGCCCACAACCTGGGCATGGGTCCTGACTGGGAATCAAACCAGTGATCTCTTGGTACATGTGTCGATGCTCAACCAGTGAGCCACCCCAGCCGGACTTCAAAAGTCCTTTAAATGAATAGCCCTCCCTAAGTTTTAATTTATTCATTTGAAAAATTCAATCACTAACCTGAAAGGAATAATGCACTATTTCACAATCAGTTAAAAAATTTAAAAAAAGTCAAGTCTCCCAGCTAAATCTTCTCGTATGGAGGAAAATGGTTTCTTGGCGCCACCTAATGATAAAGCTATAAAAGTGAAATGTAGAAAACAATTTGAGCAGGGAAGGTAGTCATTAATTTAACAAACATTTAGTGGGCACCTACTGCGTGTCAAACTAAGTGTTAAAAACATAGTAATGAGAAAAACAAATATAGTCCCTGCTCTCAAGGAACTTACATTTTAATTCTTAAATTTGCCTGGTCAGTTCTCCTGAAATCAAGTCCATTCAGGGTAGTTAAGAGGCAGAGAGGAAGTTGGTTTCACTTATATGTATATTCATTCATTCGTTTGTTCACTTATTTATATAATGATCTCGGTAAACAAAATAGACAAAACCTCTGCCCTTGTGAGACTTACTTATTGCTTCTATGTATCAGGATCAGATACAAATCCTATTAATTCTATCTGCTGAACATCTTTTGTACCTTTTTCTTTCTCTCCTTTCCTACTGTCCTAGGGCAGGTCTTCATCATCTTTTCCTGAACTACTTCAATAACCTCCCTAAGGTCTGCCTGCTTTGAATTTTTCCCTTCTCCAGTCCATCCCCACACAGAACCAGCAGTTAGCTTTCCAAAACACAAACCTTTTCATGTAAGTACTACTTTAAAAACCTTCACCAGTTCCCTATTACCTACAAGGTAAAGTACAAATTCTTTAGCATATCCTACAGGGCTCTCTGTGATTTGGCCCCAATTTATCTTTCTGGCCATATCTGCCATTAGTTTTTCCAATTCACTGCTGACAAAGCACTCCTTGTGCCTTTGCACATACTGTTTTCTTTACTTTAAATGTCCTTCCTACTTCCTTTCTGTCTAGCACACTCTTATTTATTACATGCATTTAAATTAACAACCTACTTTGTTATGTCTACTTCCACTTCCCAAAGCGTCTAGTGATTCCATTTCCTTCCGTTAACGATGAGTTCCTAAATGGCAAGGACCATGTCTTTGCATCTATTTCCCAGCATTTGACATAGTGTCTGGCATTTATCAAGTGCCCATGAACAAAAGTAAAAGTGTTATAACTATTTTCCCTCACAGTAATAAGGAGGGAAAGGGGACAAAGAATATACATACTCTACCCAAGCTACCAACCCATCAGGAAATATATTTGTTAATCTATAAATTGATGAATCATATTGCTAAAGGCAGTCTGTGCCAAACAATAAAGCAATTCCAAAGTGACTTCAGAGAAAAAGAGTCAGATAAAGACACAGTAAAGGCT
This sequence comes from Molossus molossus, assembly GCF_014108415.1. Lineage (NCBI taxonomy): Eukaryota > Metazoa > Chordata > Mammalia > Chiroptera > Molossidae > Molossus > Molossus molossus. Next base: position 37,703,143 of record NW_023425356.1, read on the forward strand.
GTGTAGTTTGAAAATATTTGTAGGTGGTTCTGGTACACTCCCTCTCCCCTACAATCACTCTAATAATTTTGAGAAATCCAATGTTATTGTTTTTAATGTTTTAATATGTAAACCAGAAGGTACAATATGATAACTCTGAAGAGATAACTACTACAATCCTAAGGATTAGACAGTAAAGTCTTCTGGGCAAAGTATTATCTCAAGGTTGAGAAGAAAAATTATAAGCACAGAGGGTCACTTGATGGAGTCGGAATCAGCTCAAGGGTATAACTGAATAATCAGAACAGCTAACAATGGTATCAAGCTATGTTGGCCAGATCTCTATAGCATCACAATGGGGACAAACAAGGCACTCTGATTATGGACCTCTTGTCAGGGTAGACTTTCTCCCGGACATTGCTGAAGAATTCTGCTTCTCTTCCTACAATGATCACTATTTTTCTACTGAATTTTTCCTTCCTATACTGAACATTTTCTTTCTACTAAAACTTTAATTTCTTTAGATATGCCAATAACATTAGTTAGGGTACAATCAAGTCTGCTTTGGACCAGGAAAAATTCTGTCTTTTTGAGGAGGTTTCTCCAAATACTAACCTCATCCTTGACATAGTACTCTTATAGTTTAACTTCACCCTCCTAAGGGTACTTTACTATCTACTTTAAGGATCACTTATAAAAATACAACTTGATTCATAAGATATTAATCATAGAAATTCTCTGGGCCTGTTTCTTCATCTGAGGATAGTTCCACAACATTTCCTAATAAACTATTGACAAGAGTATTTTTGAAGATTAATCAGATGAAAGTCTCATTGAGAATGCCAGACAGAAAATATAAAGGGTCACAGTACCTACTGTGTTGTTTACCTCAGATTACAACTTCAATAGTCTTCTAGACTAGTTTCCTCTCCCCCTGCCTAGTAAAAAGCTTTTTAAAGAGAAGTTACACTAAAAATGGGGATTAAAAATTAGCATTCAAAATAAAATCAGCTACAAAAATAACTCAGAAATTAAAGACAGAAGGAAAAAGTTAAATCACTTACCCCTAAAACAATCATCTGAAGCTTCCTGCCATGCCTGCCCATTAATGCTGACATTCTCTTGCACAGCTGATTCAAAAGTCTGCAATAAAATCAAAATAGTCAAGTCACTAAAAATAACTTTAAATATTGAATTTAAACATTTTGGCAAAATAATTTCAGATCTGTGATAGAGAATATTTAAAAAGTAGCAGACTAGCCTATTAGTATACTTATTTTCAATGAAGATTCTATTTCAATTGATTCTATGTACATTTTAGTTCTGACAGCCATTATACTACCTATGAGAAAATTTGACCCCAAATTTTAGAATATTCTTATAAACAAAAACATGTACTTCTTAAATGAAATAAAAAAGCTAACAAATTTGGGCTCAGTTGAATCTCAAGAGTATAAGTACTACATATGCTGTGAATGAGTGTCATTGCTAACGAGGAAAAATACACGTGCTTAAAAGAAAGTGAAATTAATGTCTACTTTATAAAGGACTATTTTTTAGAAATGTATACTGAAGTATATAAAATGAAATGACATGACATCTGGGATTTGCATTAAAGTAGGAAGTGTGCCTAAGGACACAGGCAACAATGTAGTGAAGGTAGGAGTAGGAGAGAGGCTTGATGGAGGAGGGCAAAGGGGGGAATGGGGGACATCTGTAATAGTGTCAACAATAAATAAATAAAGTCAATAAAAACATTAAAAAATATTAAATATAACAAATTTTTGATAACTTAAATTTGGTGATGGATATATGGGTGTTCACTGTACTAGTCCATTTTTTGTAAAGGACTAAAGGAGTTTGGTAGTACCACTACAATTTTAAATGCATATTCCCTATTACCTAACCATTTCACTTTTAGCAATGTATCCTAAAGGGCTATTTTCATAAAAACATAAAGGGATGTACTAGGAACGTTCATTTTAGCACTGTTTGAAATTAAGAAATACTGAGGGGGAAATACCAAAATCTAAATTCAAAATAAAGAGAGAATAATTATACCCATACCATGCAATAATTAAAAAGAATAAAGATCTCTACATAACATTAGACAAACAATAGTCAGACATATTTGGTTAAAAAAACAGAGAGGGGGGAAGGTTGCTAACAATACATCAGCATGACACTATTAATGTTTAAAAAAAAAACAGAGAGAGATGTAAAGCCATAAGAAGGGTGTAGAAGCATTATACCCTCTAAGTACCTTCCAAAATAGTAAGTTATTTCCAAGAAAGTAGAGAAATGAAGGAGAGAAATTCAAAGACTTTGCTTTATGCCACTTTTTATAATGAGGATGTTTTTGGTACATTTTGTATAATTAAAAATAAGCATAAATCAAATAGTGCTTAATTATGAAGTAAAGTGCATATTTTATCCTTTAAAGTTTTTATAAAGTAAAATATTTAATTTATATGTGGACTTTCAAGGATTATCTGAGAATACAAATTGTCTTTGTAGTACTGGCACAATTGTGCTAACACTATTTTTTTTGTTTTTTTAAAGAATATTTACTATATTATGTGGTTTTAGATAGAGATACGTCAACATAATTAAAGCCTCTGCCTTTTACTTGCTCTCTTATTTAAAATAAAACACAAGTCAATTTCCTTGGTAGTTTACCTTAGCAGTTCCTAGAAAGAGACAAACGCTAAGATCATTACAGAACAGTCTTCTCCACACAAAAACACTAAGAATGTCTCTATTCTTCCCTTGCTTGCAAGGGGAGAATAGGAGCCACTGTGTGTACAAAATTGGAATACAGAAGCACAACTCAGGGAGTGTTTCTTCATTCTTCTTCCACTTAACCTTTAATTTTGTTTGCACACTCACAGGTGTGCTGCATTTTAAGATTTTAAACTTTTTTTCCCTACATATAAATTGTTGCTTTCTTATGACAGGACCAATCCCTCAACTTGTTGTATCCTCCCCCACCCCCAAATATCTTCTCTGGGAAATATTTGGGAAAGGGACGGGAAATATGTTATAAGGGCCAGTGTATGACTTTGGAGAAGTTTACAATCAAGACAGCTTCCTCATCTACTTTCAACTTGTGGAGGAAGCGTTTTCACTCTCTTTACAAGATATTCGAAAACAGACAAAAGGAAAGACCAAAAGACCCTCCTAGAGTCTGTGTCCGCACTCCAATAGGGGAGCCACTAGCCACTGTGACCACTGAGGCCTTAAAATGTGGCTGGTCCACAAGGAGATAAGCTGTGTACGTTTCAGACACCAGATTTGAAAAGCTTAGGACGAAAAGAATGTAAGCTATTTCGTTCATGGTTTTTTATTACAAACTAAAACGATATCTTGGACATAGTGGGTTAAGTAAAACCCATTATTAAGATTAATTTCACCTTCTTTTCCTTACTTTTAATTTCAAGCTACAGACAGCTCGCCTTGTACTTTTCTACTGGACAGCGCGGGTCTAAGGAGTTAATACCCGGCGGACACTGCATCTATTTCGCCCGGCGTTTCTCCGGCTGCTTTTACCCGCGCGTGAGGCACCGCTAACTCGGCCGCAGCCTGGGGCGGACTCTCGAGCCCTGAGACGCGGGATAAGAGGTGACAAGACAAGTGACAGCTACTGGGCCCGTACCCACTGCGCGTCTCGCAGCGCAGGCTCCCGGATCTCCTCCGGCAGCGCGTCCCCCAGCTGTCGCACGAAGCGGCCGCACAGTTCCACCAGTTCCATCACCGTCTGCTTCGAGGTGCAGCGCACCCGGAAGTCCTCACGAGCTGTGGCGGGGACCGAGGTCCGGTCTTCTGTCCCGGCCACTCTCTCCATGTCCCGCGAAGGCGAAGCGCCCAGCAACTCAGGAGCCCCCGCCATTTTTCCAGTTTGAACTGTGGGCGGGAACTCTGGGAGCGGAAGCGAGTCCCTGGAGGAAGGTGCCCGCGTGTGGCCGGAAACTCCGTCCGCGGCCGCAGCAAGGTTCCGGCTGAGGGTACGCCGGCCGCGGCGATGGGGTCGGAGGGCGTAGGGCTGGTGGACTGCCACTGTCACCTCTCCGCGCCGGACTTCGACCGCGTATGTGTCGGCAAGGCCGGGCGGGTGGAAGCGGGGGCACCCCGTCCTTTTTCTTCAGGTTCCCTTTGCTTTCCTCTCTTAGCACGGAGCCCCAGATCCACCCAGGCCGGTGTGACTTGCTCCTGACTCCCTATTTAACTGCAGTCGTACTGATTTTCCTTTCTGATCCAGAACAGCCTAAGTCCTCTGACTCCACGTCTATTTGCTGTTGCCGGTTACTGGAGTTCTTCCTCTACCCCGGCTGACTCTGCTTTCCCCGAAACCGGGGCACGCTCCGAAGCAAACAAAGAACAGTACACACAAGATCAGAGTTCCAAAGTGTTTTACCCGCTCCATTCGAAACTGGAGGCTCATAGTAGAGAAGGAAGAGCGGAGTCGGGGGGCGGGGGGGCCAACAAGAAGGCGGGTGTGCGGAGGAGAAGAAAGCTGGCGGGTTCAATTGCTACCACAATGTTGGATGGAGCCTGATGAGCTAGAAAGAGAGAGGCATGGAACAAGACTTAAGAGGTTTGCAGGTGAGGTAGGTCAGTAAGGAGTTTGGATTTCATTAGAACAGTAGTGTGAATCTAATAAAGGGTTGGGGCGGGGGGTTAAAGAGTGACAAGATCTTATATCCATTTAAAAACTATTTTGCCGATGTGTGGCCAATGGATAGAGGAGAGCGAGGGGTGGAGGCTAGAAGACCAATTTGGAAGCTTTTGCAGTATACTGATAAGAGATGATTGTGGTTGCAGAGGAGTTTGAGAGAATTAGATGGATTCAAGGTATATTTTAGAGATAAGATCCATATTTTATGCTGGGGGGTTCCCTGAAGAGGACTTGATGCTGAAGGGAGGATGGTGGTGCTATGTACTGAGATAAGGGAAGACAGGTTGGGGAGAAAATAGAGTTATATTTGGAACATGCTGAAGCTGAATATCCAAGTGAAGATGTCATATAGTCATTCTTCAATGTGAATCTTGGGTTTTGGAAAGAATAATAGGCTGGGGATGACAATTGAGGACTTTAGCATAATAATGATATTTAAACCCATGGATAAGATCACTTAAGATGACTACCGAGAGAGGAGCTTAGGGGTCCTGAAATCAGGTAGGGGAGAGCCAGTCAAGGAGACTGAAAGGTAGCAGCCAGTAAGAGAGTGGTTTTTGCAGGAGAGTGGTGTTGCAGAGGCCATGAGTGGAAAATATTTCAGGAAGAAAGGAGTAGACAAGTGAGAAGCTCTTAAATGCTGCTGAAGGGTAGAGTAAGAGGAAGACAGAGAAATGCCCTTTACATTTGACAATAACAGTTTCTGTTTTACTGGAGTGGAAACAGATGCCAGATTTTACTAAGAGAATGAAAGAAGAAACAGAAGGTAGGTCAGTCAGTGTAGGATCTTCACTTTCCACCACACTGTTCCTTGCCATCATTGTCATTTATGGTGCCTGATATTCATAGCCAAAGTTACTTGTATCCATCTAAAATAATTGTGATACCTTATGTTTATTTTAGGATCTGGATGATGTGTTGGAGAAAGCCAAGAAAGTAAGTCAGTATCTATAATTAATTGCCTGTTTTTTGTTTTCCTACTAATTTCAAGCTAGAACAGCATGATATTTAGATATGCTGTGTTGATGCTTCAGTAATAAGTTGCAATTATTAAGTGTTTACTATGTGACAGATACTGACCTAAGCCCTTTCTGTACATTATTTCATTTAATGTTTCACAACAACCTTCTGAGGAAGCTACTGTTTTTTTGCCAACCATTGCCCATTTTATAGATGAGGAAACTAAGGCCTAGAGATTAACTTGTCCAGAGACACCCTGCTAGTAAAATGATGCAGACAAGATAGCCTGAACTGAAAACATATTCCCCCAGTCATCATACTTACCAGCAATGTGGAACAGATCAGTACATCTGTCGATTCTAAAGTTAATGTTACTATGGAGATCTTGGAGAAATTATTACAATTTTCTGAAACATTTTCATTTGTTTGGACAAAGTTATTAATTTTTGGAAGTTTTTATGAAATTCATTATAACTGGCATTTCATGGTCTTCTCCAAAAGTATTAGAAGTAGCTGCCAGTACATTTTAATATACGAGCATTTTTCACTATGACAGACTAATTAGGAGTGTGGGCTTTGGAATTACGCAGGTCTAATGATGTTGGGCAAATTATTTGACTCCATCCAAAATTCTGTCTCTTGATCTATACAGTGGATTATAGCAACGCCTACCTCATAAGGTTGTGTAGATTAATTGTAGTAATGTTTATGTTCACAGAACATAGTACCAAAAACATAGTAAGCACTCAGTGAAAGCCATTATGATTATACTGATGGAGTATGAATGAGCAAGAATAACTACAAGCACAGAAAACTTTACATTTGATTGATTATATTAGATGTATATTGCTTGAGATTCTAACTATATTCTTTTTTGTTGCAGGCCAATGTTATGGCTCTTGTGGTGGTTGCTGAACATTCAGGAGAATTTGAAAAGATTATACAGCTTTCAGAAAGGTGCTGCTTCTCATTAAGAACTTAAAAAGTTGCTAATAAGGATGCAGTTATGATGTCATGTTCATAATATCAAAGATTGTCCATTTTTTAAAGAGAATGAGAAGAAAATATTAATATAGCCCTAAAAATGTCTTTCCTACTTATCTTTAGAGTAACATGTCTACCAGTCTAATATTCTGCTTTCTTAATTTATTCTACACTTTTAGATATAATGGGTTTGTCCTGCCATGCTTGGGTGTTCATCCAGTTCAAGGACTTTCACCAGAAGACCAAAGAAGTGTCACATTAAAGGTAATAATCAGATAAAACACAAACCATAAAACATGATAATACCTTTGACTTAGTAATCCTCTTCTTTCTGTTTTTTAGTCTAAAGCAATAATCTAAAAGAAGGAAATACTACCTTCTTTCCCAGAGATGTTTTTTGCAGAAATATTTGTAATAGAGAAAAAGGGGAAACAGCCTAGGGTTCAGAAATAAAGGAATAATTAGCTGGCTTGTAGAGTGTTAAATGTAATGCATTTATTAAAAATGAGGATGATAAGGTTTATGTAGAAACATGGAAACTGTTTGCCATATAATTTAGGGAGAAAAGCAGGATACAAACAGTTTATTCACTATGAGTGACATCATGTAAAAATATATACTATAAGGAAAAGACTACAGAGAAACAGACATGATAGTAGCTGTGATGATTTTGTAGAATTACAAGTGATTTCTTTTTACATTTTTGTTATCATACTGTTATATGGATTTTGCAAAAAGTGATAAAAAGTAGCCAGAGAAAGGAAGATACAAATCATAGATGCAGTAGTGTAAGGGAACAGATGAGTTCCAGTGCACAGTATCTTCTTTGAACATTATCCCTATAGGAGTGTTCTTTATCTATTAAACTGCATGGCTTTCTTTTTTTTTTTAATCCCACACAAGGACACTTTTCCATTGATTTTCAGATAAATGGGAGGGAAGGAGAGAGAGAAACATTGATGTGAGAGAGACACACCGACTGGCTGCCTCCCACACCACCCCAACCAGAGCTGGGGATTGAACCACAACTGAGGTACGTGCCCTTGTCTGGAATTGAACCCGTGACCCTTTGGTCCTTGGGCTGACGCTCTTAACCACTGAGCCAAACAGATCAGGGCTTCCTCTTTTTTTTTTTTTAATTTTTTTAAAGTTGATTTTTAGAGAGAGGAAGGGAGAAGGAGGTAGAGAGAGAGAAACATCCTGCTGCCAACCTGCTGCCTCCTGCATGTCCACTGTCAGGAATCGAACCGGTAACCTTTCAGTGCACAGGACAACACCCAACCAACTGAGCCACACCAGCCAGGGCTAAACTTCATGGCTTTCGTACTCTCTCTAAAAAGATCTCGCTGACTCACTGTAGTCAATATGTCTTATATTTCGGATTTGTCTCCTGTCTTCAGCATCAGGGAGATGCCATTTCTTGAGTGCTTTATTACATAATGGGATCGATAGCCCCATTTTGAAGAAGTAAAGACTTTGTGTTACCTATGAATAAATTAAGATATGAGATTTAGCCCTTCCTGGTTTGGTTCAGCGGTTAGAGCGTTCGCCTGCGGTCCTGAGAGACCCGGGTTCGGTTCCCGCTAAGAGCGCGAACCTCGGTTGCAGTTTGTTCCCGGCCCTGGTCGGTTGTGTAGGTGGCAGCCACTCGATGTGTTCCTTTCACGTCGATGTTTCTCTCTCTCTCTCTGTTCCTCTCTCTTCCTCCCACTCTACCTGAACAAAAAATGGGAAAATGTCCTCGGGTGAGGATAAAAAAAAAAAAAAAAAAAGATATGAGATTTATCTTTTTCCTTTTTTTTGTTAATCCTCACCTGAGGATATTTTTCCATTGATTTTTTTTTTTTTTTAGATAGAGTGGAAGGGAGGGAGGGAGAAAAAGAGAGAAACATCAATGTGAGAGAGTCACACCCATTGGTTGCCTCCCACATGACCTCAACCAGAACCCGGGATCAAATCTGCAACCCAGGTATGTGCCCTTGACTGGAATTGAACCCGTGACCCTTCAGTTTCCAGGCTGACCCTCTAACTGCTGAGCCAAACTAGCCAGGGCAGATTTATCATTTTTTATAATAATGAGTCTGTATTCCTACATTTGAATGCCCCAGGTAGCTCTACTTATTTTGAAACAAAATTACTTTTAATCACTTCAGGTAAAAATAAATACTTATTCTGTAGCTCTCCTGAGCTGTTGACATGATAAAATTTCCCCAGAGAGTTACAATTCCCAAAATGTTGGGGATCATAGCAAGATGGCATTTGTTTCATTTATGTAGAGATTTATAGTAAAAGGCATTCATTAGGTTCATCAGTCAGGTGTTTACTGAGTGCCTGCTGCATTCCAAGCACTAAAGAGTAATATCCCTCTCATGAAACTAGATTCTGGATGGCAGCAAACAATCAACAGCTAGATACATGAACAGGAAAACTAGATAGCACTAAGTGCTTTAAAGACAATAAAACAAGAGTGTGTGATGGGGATTGTGGATGCTGGTTTTTCGACTGTGTAGTCAGGGAAGCCCGCTCTGAGGCAGTGACATTTGAGTTGCTACCTGAATGCTAGAAAGGAATTAACCGAGCAAAGAGAGGCATCAGAGTGTTGTAGGCAGAAGAAACAACCAAGCACAAGGTCCCACGATAGCAGCAAGCTTGCCGTGGTCAAGAAATAGAAAGAGGGCTGATGTGACTAGTCGGACGGGAAGTACTAGTGATGAGATCAGAGGGATTGGGCAGGCATCGCCTCATACAGGGCCTTGTTGGATTTTAGTTTACACCAATGGGGGATTTAAAGTGAGGGCTGACAAGGTGTAATTTATGATTTGAAAAGAACCCCTTCACTATGGTGTGAAGAATGAAATTTGAAGAGGGCAAAAAACAGAGAAGGGCGTATAGTTAGAAGGCTATTGCAGAAGTCCATGTAAGAAATAATAGAACCGTTAGCTGTTAAGGAACACCTCCTCAGGACAGCGTTAATTCCTCTTCATTGATTTACGAGAATGTATTTCTAAGACGTTCATTTACTCTCCCTCATCTTTTCTCTCTCTTGAGGCATAATTGTAAAATCTACTCCTGTTCCTCTACCATCTGTTTTACCTCCTCTTTTTAAATTCTCCCTTGTTCTGATTATCCTCAGTAGAAGTACCTTGCAGTTTACATATCCTGAGACTAAAGTCCTCAAAGTACTTTAAAAGAAGCAAAGTTTCCATATATTTGCCTTTCCCTTACCTTACAAGGGAAACCTCATAGGGCAAATTCTCTAAGCAAGATAGTAATATCATGGAAACTAATGGTACACAGTTACTTTAATAGTTGACAAACAAGCATATATATGATATTTAGTGTTTATATTGTGGAACCCTTAGGACAAAAATAGGCTAAACAGGATTATAAAAACAAAAGAAATCGGTGAAAAGAGTACTAAGCATGTATGGGATTATCACTGTTACAAACTCACAAACCATTAGTACTCTAAGAGGAGAACATAACATAATGCACTCTCCAAAACTCATTTACAAAGGTGCCCCACCTGGTAGCTTTCTTCTCTTTTGCTTAACTGTTCCAGGAAATCACATCAGTCTTCCTAAGTGCCAGGAAGTGCCTCCTAAACAGAAGGAAGTGTTTAATGTCAATCTTTATAAGTAGTTGTGTTCTTGTGACCAGATTGGGTGTGGATGTTACTACTAAGATTTTCAGATAGAAGTGCTCACCGTTCTAGAAGGATTACTATTCCTAGTTCCTCAACTGTTCAAAGGAATAGAATGTATGTAAAGGACACAGTACAGCATAGTGCCTGGCATTTAATAGGTGTTTATAAAATATCAATTTCCTTCTTCTATTTTAACAAATATTCTTTTTTTTTCTCCCAGGATTTGGATGCAGCTTTGCCCATTATCGAGAATTATAAGGATCGATTGTTGGCAGTTGGAGAGGTAAACACCCACTAGCTGATCAGATGACTTCTAATTCAGTCTTTCATGTGATATATGAAAAAGAATCCTTAATATTGGTGATAACTGACTTGGATAATATGTTCACCCCATTCAACCAAATAATTTGTCAATACTTCCTCAATAAGCAAAAGAGCTTGGGTGTGAAACAATAGAACGCCTCATCATAGCCTTATGGTAACGCTTTATTAGCATTTCTATATACTATGCTCTTTTTTTATTCTTCTTAAATACGGATCATCTCTGCAGTTAGTGAAAGTAGTATTTACAAACACACTTTAAATAGGCTAGAGTATAATTAAAGAACATTGTTATGATATTCACAATTAAGTAAAACATTTTTCACTTGATAGTAAATTCCACGTCTAATTAAAGATAAAGATAAAAGATGAGAACAACAGTTAAATTCAGAATATAGATGATAACAGAGCATGCCAAAATACAGGAAGCGGTCATGTATAACCTTTGCTTTCTGAAATGGGGACCAAGTGCAGCTGTGCAGCCCTCGAAGTGTGGCTGGTGCAGACTGAGATGTGCTACAAGTGTAACACACAGAGGGTGTCTTAGTGCCCCGAAGAAAGAATGTAAAGTAACTCAGTACTTTTTATATTGATTATGTGTTGAAATAATAATGCATCATTTTATTATAATAATAGTGATAATGATAATGTTTTAGATATATTGGAAATAAAGTATATTATTAAAATTAATTTCACCTGTTTCTTGTTAGTGTTTTTAATGTGGCTACTAGAAAATGCAAAGTTATGTATGTGGCTTGTAAGTATGGCTCCCATTGTGTTTATCTTGGACAGCGCTGCTCCATTGTATGACTTTCGGGGTTCATCAAACCATAAAAATGTAATTGTTCGACTTTTCTTTTGTAGGTGGGACTAGATTTCTCCCCCAGATTTGCCAGCACTGATGAACAGAAGGAAGTGCAAAGACAAGTCCTAATCAGACAGATCCAATTAGCCAAAAGACTAAAGTTGCCTTTGTAGGTTAATTAATCATCTTTCTAGATTAATAGCTATAGAGCAAATTAAATAATAATTCTTTTGAAATGGAGCTCTAAATTTCTTTTTCCCTGAATTACTTTATTAGAACAAAGATGATATTATCAAATTAAGTACTTAAAAGAAATTTTTTTTGTCGTTTAACAGAAATGTGCACTCACGCTCAGCTGGAAGACCCACCATCAGCCTCTTAAAAGAGCAAGGTATTTAGGCTCCTGCGACAGATGTGCCTGATGTTTAAGTATGGTAATCCCAGTCCATATTCTCATAGAAGAGGCCATGTCTTAATTTGACTTCTTAAACAGAAGGAAATAGGGCAAGGGTGAAGGTGGAAATCAACTAAAGTGATTTTGCAAGTCATCCTACTGTTTATAAGGTTTTCACTGTGATTATGATATTTATCAGGCCAGGAAAAAGCAAATGAAAATTTGGATTAAGCAATTTATATTCCTAAAGTAAAAATATATCTCATAGCATTGCTTTTCAAACTTTTTAAAAGTGCCATCCACAGTAAGAAATATACTTTGATGCTCAATATATACACATATATACCTTTTTGGTATTAAGACTTTATTTTGAGACTCGGTGTATACACATACAGAAAACTGACAAGTTGGGGGGGGCGGGGAAATTTTTTGATAAATATGAAAAAGAGAAAACTGACAAGTTTAAGAAGCAGTTCATTTATGTGTATGTGTTGTATAGGTATATGTGTGTGTGTATCTGAATGCATACATATATAAGCACACACTGGTCAGTCTTGACCCACTAAATTGATTTCATAACACACTGTGGTTGTAACCCATTAAAGGTCACACCTGCCATTCAAAAAACAGTATCAAATAGTGAAGTAGACTGGCCGGTGTGGCTCAGTGGATTGAGCATTATCCCGTGCACCAAGAGGTCACCAGTTTGATTCCCTGTCAGGACACATGTCTGAGTTGCAGGCTCTATCCCTGGTGGAGAGCACGCAGGAGGCAGCTAGTCGATGTCCATTTCTCCTTCTCCTTTCCACTCTCTCTAAAAAAATCAATAAAAACCTATTTTTTTAAATAGTGAAGTAAATGTAATTGCCTGCAACTAGAAAGCAATGTATTTCTTAGTGATGAGTACTGAACCCTTTGGAATCACTGAGAGCATGATTTTTTTTTTTTATTTAATTAATTTATTTTTGTTACAGATGTTTCTCCTTTTTCCCCCACTGATTCCCCACTTCCCCTCCCTCCCCGCCCTGTCCCGAGCTTTGTTGTCCATGTCCATTGTTCATGCATACATGCATATAAGTTCTGTGGTTTATCTCTCCCCCCACCCCCTCTTCTGGGTATTGTCAGTCTGTACCCCACTTCCAGGTCTCTGGGACTACCCCATTCCTCAGACTGTTATGTTCATTATATTCCACAAATAAGTGAGATCATGTGATATTTGTCTTTCTCTGCTTGGCTTGTTTCGCTTAGGATAATATTCTCTAGGTCCCTCCATGTCATCTCAAAGGATAAGAGATCTTTCATTCTTACAGCTGCATAGTACTCCATTGTGTATATGTACCACAGCTTTTTTATCCATTCGTCTACTGAAGGACACTTGGGCTATTTCCAGATCTTAGCTATTGTAAACAGTGCTGCTATGAACATGAGGGTACATATATTCTTTCTGATTGGTGTTTCAGGCTTCTTAGGGTATATTCCTAAAAGTGGGATCACTGGGTCAAATGGCAGTTTAATTTTTAATTTTTTGAGGTAACACCATAGTGTTTTCCATAGTGTCTGCACCAGTCTGCATTCCTTCCAACAGTGTACATGATTTTTATGTAGGCTAAGCAGCCATTCTTTAAGAACTGGAGGCAATTTTATGAAGCTAACAGACTATTCAATTTGTGAGACATTTAGCTCCCCATTTCTTCTTCCACTAGCATTCTTGCTAAGGACTATTTGACTGCTTAAAAATCTTCTATTAGGGCCTGGTTGGTGTGGCTTAGTGGTTGAGCATCAACCCATGAACCAAGACGTTGCTAGTTTGATTCCCTGTCAGGGCACATGCCCAGGTTGGTGGCCCAAACCCCAGTGGGGGGCATGCAGGAAGCAGCCAATCAATGTTTCTATCTCCCTCTTCCTCTCTCTCTCAAATCAATAAAGAAAAAAAAAAGTGTTAAAAAAAATACTATTAGGAACAATAATTTGACAGTTCACCAACTTCTGGGAAATGTTTGATGGTAGAGGAAGATTAAAAATTTGTATTTCAATTTTAATAATTTTATTTTGAAGATTTTTATTTTACTGTTTGAACACTATACATTTACCCATCCTTTAGAAGTCATAGAATCTCATCTTTATATTATGGTGACCAAATTTCTGATCTTTGTTGTTCAATTTGATTAATGGAAAAAGCTCTCACTGAGGAAATAAGTTAGAACTCTGATTTATCTTTTATTTTTGAGAGGTGCTGACAAAGTGCTGCTACATGCTTTTGATGGCCGGCCATCTGTAGCCATGGAAGGAGTAAAAGCTGGATACTTCTTCTCAATTCCTCCTTCTATCATAAGGAGTGGACAGGTAAATTCTTTCGTTAAACTTCATCTTCTCATACTATCATGATTACATTAGATTTATGGTAAGTTTTGAAATCAGATAGTATGAGAATTCCAATTAGCTCTTTTTTTTTTTTTTAAATCTTTATTGTTGGATGTAAAATGTATTACAGATGTTCCACATTTTTCCCCCATTGACCCCTCCTCCCCACTCCCGCCCCCCTCCCACCTTTTCCCACATTATTGTCTGTGTCCATTGGTTATGCATATAAGTTCTTTGGTTTATTTCTTCCCACCACCACGCCCAACCCCTTTCCCTTTGAGGTTTGTCAGTCTAGCAATGAATTTGTACTTCTTAATCCCTTCACCTTTTTCACCCATTCCCCCAACTCCCTTCCCAACTGGCAACCAACAAAATGTTCTCTGTATCTATGAGAATGTTTCTGTTCTACCTGTTCATTTTGTTTGTAGATTCCATTGTTGATAGATCTGTATTCATTGCCATTTTGTTTGTTCATACATTTTATCTTTTTCTTCAAAAAAACCCTTCATCATTTCATATAATAACGGTTTGGTAGTGATGAACTCCTTTAACTTTTTCTTGTCTGGGAAAGTCTTCATATGGCCATCGATTCTAAATGTCAGCTTTGCAGGACAGAGTAATCTTGGTTGTAGGTTCTTGCTTTTCATCACTCTGAATATTTCTTGCCACTCCCTTCTGGCCTGCAAAGTTTCTTTTGAGAAATCAGCTGACAGCCTTATGGGAACTCCCTTGTAGGTAACTAGCTGCCTTTCTCTTGCTGCTTTTAAGATTCTCTCTTTGTCTTGAACCTTTTGCATTTTGATGATGATGTGTCTTGGTGTGGGCCTCTTGGGGTTCATCTTGTTTGGGACTCTCTGTGCTTCCTGGACTTGTACGTCTGTTTCCTTCACCAAGTTAGGAAAGTTTTCTGCCATTATTGTTTCAAACAGGCTTTCGATTTCTTGTTCTTGCTCTTCTCCTTCTGGCACCCCCAAGATGCAAATGTTGGCACGCTTGAAGTTGTCCCAGAGGCTCCTTACTCTATCCTCATTTTTTTGGATTCCTTTTTCTTTTTGCTGTTCTGATTGGGCATTTGTTGCTTCCCTATATTCCAAGTCGATGGTTTGCTCCTTGGATTTACGTACTCTATTATTGAAGCTGTGCAAATTATTCTTTATTTCAGTTAATGCCTCCTTTAATTCTAACTGTGTATCCATGATTTATAACTGGTCCTTTTTTATGCTCTTGAGGCCCTCCCTAAGTTCACTGAGGTTCTCACTAAGTTCACTGAGCATCCTTAAAGCAGTATTTTGAACTCAATATCTGTTAGGTTGCTTATCTCCATTTCGCTTAGTTCTTTTATTGGGGTTTTGTTCTGTTCTTTCATTTGGGACCTGTTTCTTTGTCTCCTCATTTTGGCTGCCTCCCTGTGTTTGTTTCTGTGTATTACTTAATGAGAGGTATGAGGCTCGCTGAGACCAGATGCTGCTCGTTTGAAAGAATTTAGGAAAAACCTGAAGCAGGATCCAAGACAGGCCAATCCTATGGTTAAGCAAGTGGCAACAGCTTGGGTGGGCTTGAAAGTTGGGTGGGGCGGGGCCTCAGGGAGTCAACAGGGCGGGGCTACCAGTGTGAGCCAGGTTGCTGGAGTCCCAGATATGGCTTCTGTCTGCCGCCCCCGGGAAGGGCTCGCCAAAGGAACAAAGGCCTCTTACAGCACGTTTGTCCCCAAGAAAGCCCCCTCTCCAGCCCTCGCTCCAGTGCCAAACAGCTCAGTTCTTCCCTGTATGTCTCTGGTGCCCCTCGAGCTGCCTCCCCTCCAAGCTTAGAGGGAGAGAGTCCGGTAAGTCCGTGCGCGGGCCCTTTAAGGAGCTGCCTGGGGCTCCAGCCGCCTCAGCCTCCCTGAGCCTCAGTTCCCGCTGGTTTTTCCAGCCAGAAGTTATGGGGACTCTCTTCCTGGCACTGGAACCCTGAGCGGGGCACCTGGTGTGGGACGGGCACCCCTCAGTCCTCAGGAAGGACCTTCCCAGCTGAGGTGTCCTCCTGATTTTTATCCGCCACACGTGGGTGTGGGACCAGCCCGTCCCCTCCGCCCCTCCTACTAATCTGGATGTGGCTGCTGCTTTAATTCCGTAGTTGTCGGACTTCCATTCAGCTTGATTTCAGGCGGTTTTGAATGATGGTTGTTCTGTAGTTTAGTTGTAACTTTGATGTGGTTGTTGGGGGATGGGATACCGCGTTTACCTAAGCCGCCATCTTGACCCAACAGTGTCCAATTAGCTCTTTATTTTCAAAATTACTTTGGCTATTCCAAGTCCCTCGCCTTTCCATCTATGTTCGAATCAGCTTGATGACTACAAAAAAAGCTGGCTGGGATTTTTATTGGAATTACATTGAATCTATAGATCAATTTGGGGATAATTGATGTGAACACATTAAATCTCTTTATTTAGATCTTTGATTTCTCTCTTCAGTGTTTTATAATTTTCTACAAATCCTGCACATATTTAGTTAGATTTATCTCTAAGTATTTTATATTTTTCATTCTATTTTAACTGGTACTGGTTTTAAAATTTTAGTTTTCTGTTATTCATTGCTAGTATATAGAAATACAATTATTTTTATATATTAAACTTTTTTCAAGTGACCTTGCTGAATATATATTAGTGCTAGTAGAGTTTTGTAGATTTTTCAGGATATTTTATGTAGACAATTATGTCATCTTTGAATAAAAATATTTACTTTTTCCTTCCCAATATTTGTGCTCTTTATTTCTTTTTATTGCCTCATTTCACTGGATATACAACTACTAGTAGAATGTTGGATAGAAGTAATAAAAGTAGAAACCCTTGCTTTTTTCCTGATCAGGGGAAAGCATTTATCCCATTACTATTTTTTTAAATGTTTTTATTGATTTTTTTTTTTTTTTGAGAGAGAGAGAGGAAGGGAGAGATAGAAACATCTATGTGAGAAACATCCATCCGCCGCCTCCTGCACACCCCCTGCTGGGGATCGAGCCCACTTCTGGGGCACGTGCCCTGATCAGGAATTGAACTGGTGACCTCTTGGTGCATGGGTCAATGCTCAACCACTGAGCCACACCAGCTGGGCTATTCCATTACTATTGAGTATAATATCAGCTTCAGGTTTGTTACAGGGTTAAGGAAGTTCCTTCTCTTTCTAGTCTGCTGAGAGTTTTAATGAAAAATGGTGTTGGATTCTATCAAATTGTTTTTTGACAATATGTTATCCTTTTTATAGTTTCTTAGATAGAGCCTTAGATTATTTGAAACCTTTCCTATTTTCTAATATAAATACTTAATGCAGTAGTTGCATTAACACTAACCACTTATGGTTAAAATCCACAAATCGTAATATATGTTGTATTTTTACTTCTTTCTAAATGTTTTCTAATTTACCTTGTGACTTCCTCTTTGACCATAACAATTACTTAAGAGTGTATTGTTTAATTTCCAATACTTAGGAATTTTCCTGATATCTTTTCATTTCTGATTTCTACTTTAATTCTACTGTGTTCAGGAAACATACATTGTATGATTTTAATTCTTTTAAATTGGTTGAAGTTTGTTTAACGGCCTAGAATATTGCATTTTGGTGAAGAGAACATACACACTTTGAAATAATGTGCATTCTGCTGTTGTAGGCTGAAGTGTTGTAGAAATGTCAATTGATAGTTCAAGATTATTTTTATTTTTCCTACTTTTAGCTTTTGTGGGAAAACTTCTTATTTGGTAGTAATCTTTAGCTGTGGCATGTTTCTTTTTCAGAACTAAAGTACTATTTTCTTCTCATTTTAAAGATTATATTTTTACACTATAGAAAATTGAATCACTTCAGGAAAAAAATTTTAAGTCAATCCAGATCTTACAACTCAGAGACAATAATTGTTAACATTCTTTCAAATAAAATAAGAAGATAACCTTATTCTTTTTGTTTTTAGTTAGCTTCATGGCTATTTGTCTCAAATACGGACATATTTCATTTTTATTTATTTATTTATTTATTTATTTTGTTTTTGGGTTGTGTTTTTTTGGTACGTGCCCCTAGCGGGAACTGAATCCAAGACTCTCTGGTCCGCAGGCCAACAAACACTCCAGCCACTGAGCCAAACCAGCCAGGGCACATATCTCATTTTTAAAATGATTGCATAATGTTTCATAATGTGCTTGTAGCAGAATTTATTTAAACATTACCTAAGTAAAGGTTAGGTTATTTCTGATTTTCCAGTTACAAACAGTGCTCAGTGAATACCTTTGTATATCCACAATACACTTGTGCGGTTATGCCCTATAAATGGAATTACCAAGTAAAGGATGTAAATTTTTATTATTTTAATCCTCACTCAAGGATATTTTTCTATTTATCTTCAGATTGAGTAGGAGGGAGAGAGAGAGGAAGAGACATCGATGTGAGAGAGACACATCGACTAGTTGCCTCCTGCATGACCCTGGACCCCGACTGGGGCTGGGGAGGAACCACAATCGAGGTATGTGCCCTTGACCAGAGTCAAACCTGCAGCTCACTGGTCTGCGGGCCGGCGCTTTAACCAGCCATGGTGAGGATGTAAATTTAAATTTCTGGTTAAACTGTCACATTTTCTTAAAGAAATTTATACTACTTTAACTTTTATCTCCCAGCAGTGCATGAGCATACCTGTTTCTGTGCTTTTGAAATTTTAATCTTAAAATAATATATTATAATAATATTTCATTCTGCATCATGTGTCTCCCTCCCATTTTTTACTTTAAAAGTGCAGTGGCAGTAAAAGAACTCACTGAGTTCATTGCAGTCTTTATAATCCAGACAGAAAGTTATAAATAATAAAACCATCTACTACCCAATCTAAAATGTGCATATAAACTTTGGATTTATAAACACAAAGCCTTGAGTGACTTAAAGTGAATAGTAGAAAGAAACACTGAGTGTGGTAAAGAAACAGCAGAAGTCTCTTAGATCTTTTAGTGTGCTGTTGATATCAGGTGTATGAATTTCTTGCTGGGTGTGCTATTGGTTACTACTGCTCAGGTCCCTGGAGGCTTTGGATAATTTTTGGCAATGAATGTTTCTATTTAAATCTGTTAGTGATAGAATGATGATAATATAGTGATTATTTATTAATAGAATATTAAAGCATGAACTTTAAGCTCTTGCAGAGTAGAATGTGTTGGCATGTGGGTTTAATGTTCCTTTTTTTATCTTTATTACTCATGTTTTAAACCAACTAGCCTCACCCTGCTGGTGTGGCTCAGTGGATTGAGTGTTTTCCCAGGAACTGAGAGGTCCCAGTTCCATTCCCTATCAGAGCACATGCCCAGGTTGCAGGCTGTATCCCTGGTAGGAAGCGTGCAGGAGGCAGCCAATTGATGTATCTTTCTCATATCGATGTTTCTATCTCTCCCTTTCTCTCTCTGTAAAAACTTAATAAAAACTTTTTAAATAAATAAACAAACTTACTAGCCTTCTCTTTCTTCTAAGAAGCAGAAACTTGTGAAACAGTTGCCTTTAACCTCAATTTGCTTGGAAACAGATTCACCTGCACTAGGACCAGAAAAACAGGTAAATGATTTTCTAATTTCTACATTATTTAGATTATATCTTTCATTTGAGCTATTTCCAATTTAGCTGTGTTTGCCATTACAGTATAAATACAATGGAATCCTATTTTTGTGCTAGGTTGAGAGCTTATATTAACTTAATTTCAGGTCTTTTCTAAATATAATTGTTATGCCCCAAAGAATATTTTTTGATATGGAGCATGTCCTCATTTATGTAATAATGAAAGCCAGACCAGTGTAGCAAAAAACTCATTGTTGAGAGTCAGAAAGACTTGGATTCAAATCCTGTCTCTGCTACCTTCTAGCTGTGTGACTTTGGGCAAGTTACTAATCTTTCTGAAACTTTCTTCATTTATAAAATGTGGGCAAAATAATAATAAAATACTTTAAAATATTATAGTAAGAATTAAATGGAGAAATGTATATGAAAATGCCTAGTAGTATCTGGTATATAGTAAGATGCACAATAAATGTTTTTCTTCTTCTAATTAAATTGTTATAATAAGGCTCTGTTTCTTCCAGTACACGTACTGATATAGTCATAGATTTACTTATATGATCTTTGCTGTACTCTTGTTACTGTAGGCCATGAAGAATTATGTTTAAATATTGCTACTATTTTAAATTATAATTTTTTGAAAGGAGGCCATAGTATCAGCTTTATTTGCTTTAGACAGTACCTGTTTCAGTCTCTTCCCAATGTGCAGTTTACTAAGTATCCCAACTGCCCATCAGATCTGTGTCTCCATGTGCACCAACTCAGAGATCTGATACTCAAGATTTAGAGATTTGGGACCAATAGTGATGTGATTGTTAATAAACAATGATTATTTGTAATTGCAATGTGAGTTTTGTTCACTAATATCCAATTAGTTATATGTTTGTATGAATCAGCTTTAATAAGAATATAGAAGACAGAGGGATGAGAAAATAGAGGATCACGACTCCAGTATTTTTATTTGTTTGGTTATAAGATAGAACAGTACAGAAATGCCTTTCTGATTGATGTAAAATAGAAGGAAAAGGACCTAGCATTTTTTTCCCTAAACAGAAATGAATTTCAAGTGCTGTTATAACTCAATTTTATATTTGTATTTAGTTGATTTGATAAAATTGTGAGTTTCTGGCGTAGTGCCTTACACAT
The DNA here is from genome assembly GCF_014108415.1 of Molossus molossus. Classification (NCBI taxonomy): domain Eukaryota; kingdom Metazoa; phylum Chordata; class Mammalia; order Chiroptera; family Molossidae; genus Molossus; species Molossus molossus. Next base: position 37,723,967 of record NW_023425356.1, read on the forward strand.
AGTAGATACTAAAAAATATTTATTGAAAAACTGAATTTTTAGCTGAATATGCTTTTTGTTAAGTAAAATGTGCTTTTCTAGAAAATCAGAAATCACAGAAAATCATAAACAAGAAAGTAACCATCTGCCACTGAAAGGTTACCACTATAGTGTGGTGTCAGGAACGTTAACCCTGGTGTCAGTTTGTATAGGTTTAAACCTCAGCCGGGCTACTTACCAGCTGTTTAGGGTCCCTTCTTGTCTCTAAAAAGGGATGCTAATGATAACAGTACCTATCTCATAGAACTGTTTTGAGGATTAAGTGATGAGAAGTTCCCTGAAAAGCTTAGAACAAAACCTCTCCTACAGTAAGCACTAAATAAATGCAAATATGTGTGTCCTTCCAGACTTTTTATATTCACACATACTTATGTATCTACAGTTCATAAAAATAGGGCTAGTCTGAACACATCATTTTATAACTTGTTTTATGTGGTGAGCATCTGAAAATGTCAATAAATATACTTTTCCTCATCATATTTAATAACTGCACAATATTCCAGTGTGTGAATCTACCATAATATATTTAACCTTGATATTGTGATTTGGGTTGTTGTCAATCAGTATCATAAACAATATGATGAATGTCCTTGAGCATAAATCTTGGTGTACATTGTTTTCTTAGGCCACATTATCAGGTTATTTTTTTTAACCTTAAGAATTTTTTTATTCCTCTGAGCATGATCATCCTGAGTAGATAACTTAATAATATATTTCACAAAATCTAAATTCACAGTCTAAATGATTATAGATGCAACACTGTTTTGTGACCATTAGAAAAAGAAAAAAAAACACTGCCAATTATACTATGGCATGTCACTGAGTCTCGGTAAAATATGTATCAATTTCAGAGATGTTAAAATAGGAGGAAATGCATCTTGACTCAGTGAGGTACCAGTACATACTCTGTTTAGTCTTCCAGGTGGCATTTCTTGACTCAAACTGTGATATGGCCCGTGAGGCGAAGGAGCCAAGCAGCAGAGCAGTGACTTTACAAGCACTCAGTTAAGCAGCCAACCAAAGGACAGTTAATCCATCAGTCGTGCAAGTCGCCAAGTGTCCACTATTTGCAGACTGCTAGATGCTGGGACTGCAATTGTTAATACCCCAGGGCTCTTTTTAAGAGCACCATAGACTTGCAGTCAATGTCGTAGCTATAGCTTCTAAGCTGAAGTGCAGGACTTTCTTCCCAGCCTCACAATCCCCTCAACCTCCCCATTCCCATAAAACAAAAGAATAAAGAGCTTATCAGTTGTTTTTATCAACCTGTTTTCTTCTGTTATATCTACAGTCTTCAAGGATTGCTTCTATTGACAGTCATGTTCGATTTAGTGTCTGCTTTGTTCTGTTACAGGTACGGAATGAACCCCGAAACATTTCCATTTCAGCGGAATATATTGCCCAGGTGAAAAGAATCTCAGTGAAAGAAGTCATAGAAGTGACAACACAGAATGCACTGACGCTGTTCCCCAGGCTTCAGCACCTGCTCCAGAAATAGCTTCAAAACCAAATCAGCTGCAGGGGGCAGCTGGTTAATAGTCTGAACTGAAGAATCCATTATACAGGGATTGAGAAGATTATACATTTATTTATTTTATTTTTCTTCTTTATTGATTTTAGAGAGAGGAAGGAGAGGGAGAGAGACAGACAGAAACATCGATGAGAGAGAACATCAATTGGCTGCTTCCTGCATGCCCCCCACTGGGGATCGGGCCCAGAACCTGAGCATGTGCCCTGACTGGGAATTGAACTGGAGACCTCTTGGTGAATGGTTCAGTGCTCAACCACTGAGCCACACTGGCCAGGCCCAGTTTTATTTCTAAGAGAACTATTTTTCTAAAACTATAATCTTCGCCCTCGTTGGTTTGGCTCAGTGGTTAGAGCGTCGGCCTGCGGTCCATAGAGACCCAGGTTCAGTTCCCGCTAAGGGCGCATACCTCGGTTGCAGTTTGTCCCAGGCCCTGGTTGGGCCGTGCAGTAGGCAATTACTCAATGTGTCCCTTTCACATTGATGTTTCTCTCTCTCTCTCTCTCCCTCCCTTCCTCTCTCTCTCTCCCTTCTACTCTATCAAAACAAAAAATGGAAAAATGTCCTCGGGTAAGAATTAACAAAAAATAAACTATAATCTTCTTGCCCGGCTGATGTGGCTCAGTGGTTGAGTGCTGACCCATGCACAAGAGGTCACCAGTTTGATTCCCAGTCAGGGCACATGCCCAGGTTGTGGGCCCAATCCCCAGAGTGGGGCATGCTGGAGGCAGCTAATTGATGTTCTCTCTCATCAATGTGTCTATCTCTCTCCCTCTCCCTTCCTTTCTCTTTAAAATCAATAAAGAAAAGAAATAAAACAGGGCTTGGATCCTGAAACCCTGGATTCTAATTCTACCTTGCACTGCTATTCAATTAACGGAGTCCTAGCAGGTGACCGGGAAGCACCGCTGCTTCTCACTTGCCCCATGAAACAGAACCACCACGCGCTGAGAGCATTTCCTCTGGACAGGGGGGGCCCGCAGGAGGGAGTGGGTGCTGCTGTGATGGCATGGAGCGGGACAGAGCTCCATCCTTCGTCACCTGTCTTACTTCCCACCGGACAAGTCTAGCAGAAGGAGACCTTGTCATTTCTTACGCTATCAGAAATCTTCTGCCCTGGCCAGGTAGCTCAGTTGGTTAGAGTGTCATCCTGATACGCCAAGGTTGTGGGTTCGATCCCTGGTCAGGGCATAGACAAGAATCAGTCAATGAATGCATAAATAAGTGAAACAGCAAAGAGATCTCTCTTTCAAATCAATTTAAACCAATGGATATAGACAACAATGGTAGAGAGCCGGGGGTGGGACCGGGAGGAGGGTGTCTAGGGGGGAAAAGAGAAACATCCGTAACAAAAATTAATTAATTAAAATGTTTTAAATCTTTGGTATAAAAAGTTCTGTGGATGGATGGTGGTAATGGTAGCAAAACAACGTAAGTGTACACAATGGCATTGAACTATACACTTATTAAGACAGTAAATTTCAAATGAAGTTAGTCACAGGAAGGAGCGGGGCTGAGCTGACTTCTTTCTGGTGAGGTGGGCAGCCTGGTGGGGCTGCCTGAGCTGCAGGCTCTGCCCAGGACTGGCCGCTGTCTTCGTGCCTCTAAGTCAGTGGCATGAATTGGGCTTTCTCACCCTCCTGCAGACTATGAACCATCCACTACTCTGTAAGTTCCTTTTCTTCTTAAATTAGCCAAAGTTGGTTTGTGTTGCTTGCATCTTTAAGAACCCGGCTTGAGAGGAGATGCATCCCCTGAAGTAGGTGTCCCAGAGAGACGGTAGGGAAAATGAGGAAGCGGGAAGGAGGAAGAGAAGGAAATCTGAGACCAGAGCCTGGCTTGCTTTCCAGGCAGCAAAATACGATAATTTTAAGGGGTGAGATAACTGTTGGTCCATAGCAGATGGTAATCAATGTTGTGAAAGCATTTGTTTTTATTTAAAATTTTTAATGTTGACATAATTGCAGGTCTCCCCCTTGTCCCCACACTTTGCCCACCTCCCCCCACCCCCGCTTCCCCCTTCCTTGGCCTTTACCAAACTATTGTTTGTATCCATCGGGCATGCGTATATGTTCTTTAGATCATCCTTGCACCTCTTTATCCAGTCACTCCAGCCTGTTCCCCCCGGGTCCTGGCCGGCTGTCCCATGTGTCCATGCTTCCGGTTCCAGTCTGTCTGTCAGTTTTTTGTTCACTCCATTCCACATATTGGTGAGATCATATGGGATTTGCTCTTTGACAAGAATGTGTGCTGATTTGGGGGCAGCCCAAAGGGTACACTGCAATGAACATTTTTATTCTTTTTATTGTTGTTAATCCTCACCCGAAGATAGTTTTCCATTGATTTTTTTAGGTAGAGTGGAAGGGGAAGGAAAGGAGGGAGGGAAGGAGGGAAAGAGAGAGAGAGAGAGAAACATTTATGTGAAAGAGACACATCAATTAAACCTGCAACCCAGGTACGTGCCCTTGGCCAGAATCGAACTGCAAACCTTTGGTCTGCAGGCCAACGCTCTAACTGCTGAGCCAAACCAGCCAGGGCAACAATTTCATTTTTTTTCTCCACTTTTGCTGTATTTGTGGGGTCTCTTACCCTATGAGGCAGAGCCCATCTTCAACTCTACCTGGTCCTTCCCTTTGGACACATCTTGCATGCCAGCAAAGAACAGCAGCCCCCTGCCTGGCCTGCAAGACCCTCTCCGGGGAAGAGGCATTGGACGTTGGCAGCTCCAGCAGCAATGGCAGGCCACACGAGTCTTTTCTGAGTGCCAGGGATGCCACAGGAAGCCTTCCTGCACAGGCCTCATCTTGGGAACTCACTGCTGTCTGCAGACAGCTCTGCAGGGAGCCCGAGCAAAAATGGAGGGAGCTGCATGTCTGTTCATCCATGTTTGCTGAGGAACACGTGCATCAGCAGACGTGAAACACTCCTGGGAGGGGAGGTGTCTGGACTCACTGCAATTTCACGTAGGGTCAGAGTCTGAAGTACAGTTTTGACTTTTGAGTTTCTGGTTCTAGCCCCAGACTGTTAGAAGATGTACAGAGGAGGACAAAGTAGAAATACCTAGGAGGGAAAGTGGGTGGGGGAGGGGAAACTTCCAGGAGAAGGTGGTATTTAAACTAAAGGTAGCCAGGTGAAGTGGGTAACAAAGCAGAGAACTGCAGGTAGTTCTATAAAACTACAGGTTCCTGAGGAAGGAGGTAGGAGAGGATTATAGAGAAGTGAGATCGGAAGGTTGTTAAATGTTTTATACTTAACCTGACACTCATTTACTGTGTTTACTCCCTATGGTTCATCTTAGATTGAGCCAAAGAAATGATGCAATATTTGATTGTCTTTATGTGGGCTGCTCAGTACTGGGAGATAATCCTCTATAGGTCTCTCACATGTCTGTGTGTCTCTGGAGCAGAGACACTGACAGATTTTGTTCCATATTATCTCTCTTTTTTATTTGAGAGAGAGAGAAACATCAATTTGTTGTTCCACTTATTTATGCATTCATTGATTGATTCTTATGTATGCCCTGACCGGGGATCAAACCCTCAACCTTGGCATATCGGGACAGCACTCTAACCAACTGAGTTACCTGGCCAGGGCCCAGATTACCTCTTCAAGGATGTTTGTATAGCCAAGGGCCCTGGAGGACAGAGATAATGTCTCCCACTGGAGCAGAGAGCAGGTTTATTTACTGTACAATATGATAAAGAGAGTGTCTTCCCCCAGTCAAAGGTTGGGTTTCTTAAGCTCAGGCCTTCAGCTGTGAGGCCAAACCTCTGTGTGTATGACAATGGCATCTGTCTGACAGCTTCACACGTTTGCTGGGGAGGACAGAGGGAACCAATCAGAACACAAGGCTTGTGCTACTTGCTGTGCTCTGATTTATACAGTTTTTTTTGCCTCTAAACCAAGAGTCTTATGTCTTCTGTCAATGCCCATGAAACTGGGGCAGTCTAACCCTTCATAGCTCCTGACACTAGATCACTAGATGTTTTGCTTTTGTTTTTTTTTCTTTTTCAAGAAGCAAAAAATTAGCTTTGGATCTGATACACACACACACACACACACACACACACACATGCCCTCAGGATCAATGAATCTTATCCCCATTGTGCTCTGGTGCCGTCCTAGCTGAGATGAGGTTTTAGGCCAGTTGACTGATCCATACCTCTTCCAGTATTAACATGCTTTGGCTTGTGAATCTGAGCTTTCTATGGAGGGAGAGGGCAATCAAATAGAAGGTGAATATTTCACTGATGCAAAGACCAAAGCAAAGCAGCAGCTGGGTTCCAGGCCAAATAGTACTCAGCTTGCCATATGGAATAGCACGCTGTTAATTCAAACTGCAGGAACACAGCCAAGTTAAAATCTGAAAAGTAGTCTGCTCTCCAAGAAGGAATTACACAGAATTGATACCAACCAAATAGGATTTGGCCTCGACATAATTCTAGCAATGCCCACTTTGGGGATGAGCAATAAAATAAAACAAAAAGCTTCATTTATATAGGCACCTTATTACTCTCTCAAGTATGTACTTATTCAAATTATCAAAATCAGCTCTGAATTAATGCAATTAAGTGTTTAGAAGCAAGTTGTTAACTTTGAGAACTTTAACCTTCTACTTGATCAGTGGGATTGGTGAATATACTCCACTGATTTATAGAAATAAACCTAAACGATTTAAACATTTTTAATGTTTTTTTCTTTATTGATTCTAGAGAAAGAGGAAGGGAGAGGGAGAGAGAGAAATATCGATGAGAAAAAACATCGATTGGCCACTTCCTGCATGCCTCCCACTGGGGATTGGTCCCACAACCTGGGCATGTGCCCTGACTGGGAATCGAACTGGCGACCTCTTGGTGCATGGGTCAACACCCAACCACTGAGCCACACTGGCCACATCAATTTAAACATTTTAGATTAATAAAGAGACGATTACTGTAAAGTGAACTTGTAGGTGATACATCTTTGAAAGTATTTTTAATAACTCAAATCATCCCTTCAAAACATCTAACTGATAGAATGGAATGAATGAAAACATAATACATTTTATGTGACTTGACCAAATGTTTTCTTGGTAATCTAGCAAACAATTTTGGCTTTTTAAATTAATATTTGTAAATAGTTTAGACAGACACTGAAGAAGGATCAAAGAGATGGTATTTTTGTGTCCCTGGAGATGCACTTTATCCAAATATGGCATTATCTGAAAAATAAAAAGTATCTGTTATATAACAATACATTTCATAATTTTCAAAATAACCCCGAGGGCAGAGAGGATGCATACTGTTTCACAGACACAGAAAGTAAGGTTTAGAAACAATAAATGACTAAAAGCATGAGACTAGTCAATGGCAGAAGCAGAACATGAACCCATGTGCAATGGACTGAATGTGTCCCCCCAAATCCCTGTTTTGAAACCTTGATCCCAGTGTGATGGTGTTAGAAGGTGGGGCTTTGGGAGGTAATTATGTTATGAGGGTGGAGCCCTCATGAATGGGATTAGTGCCCTTATGAGAAGAGGCCAGAGAACTAGCTACTCTTTCCGCCACGTGAGAGGACACAGCAAGACAACAGCCCTATAAACCAGAAAGAGGGCAAGCACTAAGAACCTGACCTGACACTCTGATCTCAACTCCTCTCCTCCAGACCTGTGAGAAATAAATTTGTCATTTAAGCCACCAGTGTATGATACTTTTTTAATAGCAGCCCAAAGTAAGATCTTTGCTTTCTGTTTTTAAGGGTAAGACTGCCCCTCTTTTGGTGTTCACACCTCTAAGTGGCAGATTAAAGAGAGCTTGGTAAGGGGTTGTAGGGTGTTGGGACGTTCTATTTAGATAGGGTGATTTCTGATGAATTTGCTTTTGAACAAAGATCTGAATAAAATGCAGGTAGAGGGAACAGCACATGCCACGTCCCTGAGGTGGGAACCAGAGTGGTACATCCCAGGAAGAGGAAGAAAACCATGGTGGCTAAGGGGGATGAGGCCAAGGAAAGTAGAAGAGATAGGCTGGAAAGATAAGCACACAGGATAAGGAGTGGATCTTAGCCTCAGTGTGGTTGAAGCGAGTTTTGAGTAACCAGTGATATACCTAATACATGTTTTAAAAAGATCACTCAGACTGTTGTGTGAAGAAGTAAATGTGGGAGGTTGCGAGGTCCCTGCCGGACTTGGGGAGAGAGATGATCATGGGTTGGATCTGGGTAGTAGCAGCGGTCAGATTCAGGATTGATTTTGAAGGAAGAGTTGACAGAACTTCCTGACAGACTGGATGTGGGATGTGAAAGAGGGGAGTCAAAGGTACTCCTGGATATCCGGCCATTTCCCAAGATGAGGGGTCAAGGGTGAGTGAGTATGTGTGTTGGGGGTAGAGGATAGGAATTCTGTTCTGACAATGGTATGTTTGAGATAACATCAAGGAGAGGTGGCAATCTGATATATACAATCTGACAGACTCAATCTGTCCAGAACTCAGGAGGAACGTGAGGACAGAAATAAAAATGTGGGAGTCATCAGAATAGATGAGGTTTTAAGTCCTGTAACTGGGTGAAGACCTGCAGTCTGTTTAGCTTGAGATCACCTAGAAACTAAGTGTAGATCAGTGGTTCTCAACCTTCCTAATGCCGCGACCATTTAATACAGTTCCTCATGTTGTGGTGACCCCCAACCATAAAATTATTTTTATTGCTACTTCATAACTGTAATTTTGCTACTGTTATGTCTTAGGCGACTCCTGTGAAAGGGTCGTTCGACCCCCAAAGGGGTCGTGACTCACAGGTTGAGAACCGCTGGTGTAGATGATGAGATGATCCAGTTTGAGTGTTTCTGTTCTTCAACATTCAGAGGACAAAAGAGGACCATCTTATATACAGAGGGTATTATTTTATAGTTAACAATGTTTATCATTTGATTCATTGCATATTTGTTGAGGGCCTACTAGCGAAATATATGTTCATCAGATTTTGGAGGTAATGTCCCATCTCCTTGTATTACAAAGGAGGGTTTTTTCCTTGCATCTGCTGGCCTCCTGGAGGAGGGAGTACTCTCTCATCTCTTCTCAGTCTAGTGTGGCAGGCCCAAACTTTTCCTTTAATTGGACTGAGTTCTCTTTTGGGTGAGTTCACCTTTCGCTGCCTTTAATGCAAAATTCCTTCCTCCAATATAGATTTGTTTTCCAGTAACAGAGCCAACATTTTTACCTCAATCTATCTCTTAATTGATGCAAACCCAGATTGGGAACAGAAGGGTATTGTTGACTTTTTCTTTCTTTCTTTTTTTTTTTTAATCCTCACCCGAGGACATTTTTCCATTTTTGTTGTTGTTGTTGTTGTTGTTCAGACAGAGTGGGAGGGAGAGAGAGAGAGAGAGAGAGAGAGAAACATCGACGTGAAGGGGACACATCGAGTGGCTGTCACCCGCACGACCAACCAGGGTCAGGGACAAACATGCAACTGAACTCAGGTCTCTCTGGACCACAGACCGATGCTCTAGCTGCTGAGCCAAACTGGCCAGGGCTATTGTTGACTTTTTCAAACCTTAACAGTATTCAGAATAAAGTAGACACTCAAAAAAATAATAATATATATATATTTTATACATTTTTTATATATTTTATATGTTTATATATATTTTATATATATACACCCAGGTACTTCTCTAATACCCAGGTACTCTCCACTTGTGGAAATAAAAAGAAAATAAGCCTCACTATCCCCCTTTTTAAAATCCCTGATAAGAATTCAAGTTGAAACTAAAGGCCATACGTTTCAAGTACAGATTAACAAGAAAACCACAGGGGTAAAATGTTAACACGCTTTGAGAATACATAGCACTGGATCAAAAATACCTACCATTTGTTCAGATGATTGGTTCTCAAACTTGTTGATCTCAGGACCCATTATACTCTTAAAAATTATAGAGGACCTTATCAAGCTTTTGTTCATGTGTGTTGTCTTTCTCAATGTTTACCACACAAGAAATCAAAGCAGAGAAAACGTTTTATACTCAAGAGTACAACTCTAGATTCCATGAATGGTCAGGATAATGATGTCATTGCACATCTTACTGCTTCTGGAAAACTCCATCTTACTCCCATGAGAGTAAAAAGGGCAAATAATATCTCAGTATTATTGTCCGCGGATGGCGACTGGGCCCGAACCTGCCTCTGGCTGGCTGGCAACGTGTGGGTTCTAACCCACTTCATGCAGGAAAGAGTTTACAACCCAAGCCCAGGTGATTTGAAGTGTATCTATTAAAGCTGGGAACAGTGAGTGTTTGGGAGAAAGAAAAGAACAAGTTCACACCTGAGATAATGTGAGAGTCCTCCTTGCACCCTTTGTCTGAGGGCTTTATCTCTCTTTTTAGGGTGGGAACGCTAGGGGAGGTCTCATGGGAGGTTTCAGCAGAATAGTCATCACTTTTTCAGGTGTGTTCTTTAATAGGTTGATGTTCCAAAATGAGTGCAGAGAGAGACAGGGTCATTTTCTGGTCAGCTTTGCTTCTATCTTGGATTTGTCTAGCTCTACTGGGGTCTTTTTGCCATTTATTCCCCTGGCTTCATTCCTCCTTGGGTTTGGTTGGCACCAGTGACACTAACTGGGTCTCTGTTCTCTCTCTCCCTGAGCAGGGTAATTGAAGCTATTTACTCTCTGGTTAGGGAGGAGAGATGTAAACTATTTGCTCTCAAGTGTCCCTGGTTAGGGAAGATAAGATCTTGCGATTTACTAGCTGGTTGTGTATTACTTGACTTGTTTGGCTCTATTTGTTTAACCATTTGCCTCAGTTTCTCTTTTCCCACTTGCCAAAAAAATTCTCCTAACATCTAACTATCCTGCCTCATTATGAAAATAGCTTTGACCTCATGGAGCCCTGAAGATGACTTGAACACCCATGGGTGCCCAGACCACCCTTTGAGAACTACTAATTTAGACTAATTAAAGAAAGAACATGTATTCACATATCAATTCCTATAACATTTAAATTAGGTATAATCTTATTCTATATCTTGTCATCATAAAGTTGAGTTTCTGTTTAAGTTGGCTCACTTAAAAGGAATAAAAATTTCTGCAATATTTAAAGGTTTGTTTTAATGTTCCAGAATCGTTGGCTTATAACCTTAATATCATTAATGCTGGTTATGGAAATTATATTTGTTAGACTGTGTTTTGTAGAAAACCATGAGTATTCATGTAAAGTGGTCAAGTATGTCATAGGAGGTGGATTTTACCCTTCACTATCAAACTTGTGAGAACTAACATACTACCTGTGATTTAACACGTCTAGCTCCAAGTAATTCAACCAGAATAAAAGATAACACTTAGAAGTAGGAACAGTAAAGGCATTCCTCCTTGTAAAAGAGTTACATTTCAATGTAAAATAAACACATGACTGTCAGAGATGGACTTGCAAACACAGTGGAGAACCTCCCTTTTCTAGGCCATCCTGTTTCACCCTCTCAACACCACTTCCTGGGAGCATAGGGCAAATGTGAAGTCACAGCTTCCTCATCAAAGAAGCTCCATCTCCAATATGGCACTGCTTTTGTCTCTGATCTAACTTAATCATCTGTTGGTTGTATTTAATAGAATTATACTCTCCTTCCCCCACCCCCCCCCCCCCCGCCCCAAATAAATGAGAAATACATTATCAGTTGCTTGCCTTGGATGAGAAACAAGTATTCACAATCAAGGTAGTTACCAGTTCTTCTTCCTCTTCCTGCAAAATACTACTACTACTGAACACCCCCCGCCCAACCTCCCTCCACATTTTGTTATTGTTCCTGGGGGCCTTTTGTTTAATGTTTGTCATCAAAATCATTTTCATTGTATCTCAATTTTGCACGTGAAATTTCTGTGCAGGCAACAGGAATTGATGGGATCGGAGGCCTTCTGAGTTCTTGTGGTCTTTTATAACTGCCTATAACAGCTTTTCTCAAAATCTGGTCCTCAGGCCGTCAGCATCAGAAGCCCCTTAGCCTGCTGAGAATGCCGGCTGCAGGGCCCAAACCAGAGTCTCTTGAAGGAGACAGCCTGGTGTGGAGCCCGGATTCTGCCAGCATGAAAAAATGAGAACGTCTGGTCTATAGTGGATCCTCCATCAACTAACCTACTTTACTGAGGTTTTCATCTTCAGACAGATTGCCTTTAGGCTATTCCAGTGCAATACTTATGAACCCCTTTCAACTACAGAAATTCTCCCTAAATTTACATATAAATCCTCCTGTCGATTGGGTGGGAATTCTCCCCATAACATCTTACTTTTCGGAGAAAAGTGCTTTTTCTCCATGTGACCAAGGAGACTCGGTTTGATCCAGGAGCTCCTGCCACTGTCAGGAACAGGTTCTTTGGTTTGGGTCTGAATATGGGACTTATGGGCACGACTGAAGTGCCTCTTCTGAACTCTCAGTAAGCTGACTTGATTGCTTCTTTCCACCAAGCAGTTGGACTCACGCTTTTCATTTAGCTCCTTCAGGAAATGTCGTTTGTCGACTTTAGCTTTTACAGTTATTTCATTGGTTATTTCTATAGATGTCATTATGCTGACAAACTGATCATCGGGTACTTCTTGGTGTCCTGCAAATAAATGAAAAGAAAAATACCACCACTTGCCCACTTGATCCAGAAGCCACTACTGTTCACAACCAGGGATTAGCCAGTTCTCTGCTCCTGCAAAATACCACCACTGCTGTGCCCCCACCCCACACCTCACTCCATTTTTTTATTATTGTTTTCTAAAGTCTTTTTTAAAAAAATTTTTTTAATCCTCACCTGAGGACATTTTTCTATTTTTTTGTTCAGATAGAGTGGGAGGGAAAGGGAGAGTGAGAGAGAGAGAGAGAGAGAGAGAGAGAGAGAGAGAGAGAGAGAGAGAGAGAGAGAGAGAGAAAGAGAGAGAGAGAGAGAGAGAAAGAGAAAGAGAAACAGAGAGAGAGAGAAACATCGATGGGAAAGGGACACATTGAGTGGTTGCCACCTGCACGACCAACCAAAGCCAGGGACAAACCACAACTGAAGTACGTACCCTTAACAGGAACCGAACCCAGGTCTCTCTGGACCACAGGCTGGAGCTCTAACCGCTGAGCCGCACCGGCCGAGGCAGGAAGTTTAAGATATTTAAAGGAATGGACTGATTATTAGGTCTTTTCAACTTGGGTTAATTTCAGAAAAACTAAGGGTGATCATTCTTTTTTTTTTATCCTGACCCGAGGACATTTTTGCACTTATCTTCAGATAGAGTGGGAGGGAGAGAGGGAGGAAGAGAGAGGGAGAAACATCGACATGAGAGAGACACATCAACTGGTCGCCACCCACACGACCCCAACCGGGGCCTGGGACGTACTGCAACCAAGGTACATGCCCTTAGTGGGAACCGAACCCAGGACTCTCTGGTTCATGGGCCTATGCTCTAACCACTGAACAAAACTGGCCAGGACAGGTGATCATTCTTTATACAAAACTAACTCAATTTATAAATAGAATAAATAGATTTCAACTATCATGTTGAAATCAAAGGTTGGCAGAAAGGTTTTTAGTGTTTTAATTTTAGAATAGTGTAAACAATATCTCATTAACATTTTATATAGATGAACAGAACTTCCATTTAAATGACTGCAGTGGACTAGATCAGCCTGTATGTCACAAGAATTTTTAAAACATGCAGTACCTGGCTATTTAGTCGGGGGCACTTCCCTCTCTTCCCTTAGATTGTCAAATTAAAAAATGGCAATAGCCAACACAATAGCCGTCTGGTGTGAATGAATCAAAATTATACTATTTTTTGGTCAGGTTGGCAAAAAATATATTTTTAGATGTGCCGCAGAATTTTAGTAATTAGTTTATATGTGCCATGAGATGAAAAAGGTTGAAAATTGCTGGACTAGATGATTCAGACAAACCTCCCAGTGAAAACTGCTAATAATTCTGGAGACAACTATTTTTAAAAATTGCTTAGTAACGAAATGACAAGAGAGTAAACAAAGAGACCCAAAATGAAGAGAAAGCAAGGACCCAGACAGGGAGACAGAACCTGTGCTTGCCCTGAGGATAGTTTCTGATCCCAAAGGGTTAGAGAATTCCTTTTGGTGGCCTTGAGGACAAGGAACACAAAATCAGAGCCCCAAACCTGTGCACAGTGGAGAGTTTAAGGAAGAGTGTTCCCATATTAAGTTGGGACCCCAAGGTTCGCCCCTCAGGATAAGAGTTCTGAACCAGATATACACTCGCACTTCATCACCAACTTGCAAGATGAGTGTTGTCTTAGCACTATGCACAGACCTGGGGAAAATTCACTTCCATCCCTCCGTAAGAAGTATAAGCACTAGCTAACTTTTGCGTGCATTTTCAGCCCAGATTCACAACCATGCTGGTTAGAAGAAATGCCAAGCAGGGAAACAAGTGTGGTCACAAGAAATGTGACGCATAGGCCCTGGCTGGGTAGCTTCCATGCTGGGAATAAATCCGAGTGCGTGACAGAAGCGAACTCAGGTTTTCCTGGAAGAACTTCATCCTAGGCCTCTAGGAATCCCCACCAATACTTTCAAAGATGACAAATAACACAGTCAAGGGTAACCAATCAAGCACACAAGTAAATGAGGCATCGTGAAGTGAGAACAGAAGAAACAAACCTGTGAAATCTACGTACACGAGAAGCATCAAATTATAAAACAATTATGCCCACTACATGTAAAGAAATAAGAAAACACGTTTTCAACTATCTTCAGGAAACAAAAAACCAAAAAGGACTTCTAGGTATGAAAAACTGGTTTTAAATAAATGAAAATCTCAGTGTCTCGGTTTAGCAGCAGACATGGATTCGATGAAGAGAGAATTAGAGAGCTGAAGGATAGGTTATCCTGACTGAGGCACAGAGGGACAAAAACAACGAAAAGTTAAATGTGTGGAAGGCACAGTGGAAGGCCACGCCTGTGTGGGATGGGGCGCCCAGAGGACAGGAATACGGCAGAGGCAAGATTTAGAAACATATTTGAGAAACTTCCAGAACTGATGAGTGATATCAGTACATAGACTCAAGAAGCTCAAATAACAACAGTCAGTTTGCTTTAAAAATGCACACTTAGATTACAGTGAAATTTGAAGAAAATCTTAAAAGCAATCAGGGAGTAAAAGAGGGGCAGTTGGACTAACAGCTGACTCCTCAATAAGCAACTACAGAAGCTGTAGGACAGAAAAATTATATTTTCAGTGTACTAAAGAAGTTAGCTGGGTGGTAAGTCAGCACGTAAAAAGATGCTCAGCACCCTCAATCGTGAGGGAAATGTAAATCAGTACTATAACGAGACACCACCACATACCACTAGAACGGCTGAAATTAAAAAGATTGAGTGAATCGAGTATTCGTGAAGATGTGGAGAAACTGGAACTCTCATCCACTGCTACTGAGAATGTCAAGTGTACAACCACTTTAGAAAATGATTTGGCAGCTTCTCAAAAAGTTTCAACCTATAGCTACCATCTCTGGTCCACTCCTAGGTATTTATTTACCCAACAGAAGTGAAATTCTCCAAATAAGTGCAAGAAATTATTTGTACATACAAAAACTCGTACATGAATGTTCACCACAGCTTTATTTATATGAGCCACAAAAAGTTCTCCCAACCCAAATGTCCATCAACAGCTGAATGGATAAAAAAAAAAATGGTATATCCACACCTCGGGCACTACTGAGTTATAAAAAAGGAATGTACTGTTGATATACACAACATCATGGACAAATCTCAAAATAGTTATTGCTGAGTGAAAAAAAGCCAGACAAAAAAAGAATATATACTGTACTATTCCATTTATATAAAATTCTAGGAAATGTGATACTCTACAGGGACAGCAGGCAGATCAGTGGTTGCCTGGAAATAGGGAGTGCGGGGGACAGGGCAGCAGGCAGGGGCTGTAAAGGGACCCGAGTAAACTTTGGGGAGGCAGGTAATGAATATGTTCATTATCTTGATTGTGGTCATGGTTTCATGGGTGTATGCATATGTCAAAGCTTATCAAATTCTATGCTTTAAACATATGCGTGTATTGTATATAACTAAATATCAATAAAGCTGTCAAATAAAAATTGGGATCACCTCCTAGCACATTGCCTACTGCATATCAGCTTGTTGAATACATGAAGAGTATATTACTTAATGAGTCTTGATTTTTTTTTTTTTTTTACCAAATATTAATTATATCATGAGAATTTTTCATGTCATTATGTTACCAGCACAATAACCCGGTTGTTATTTAACGGGAAAGGAATAAAGGGAAGACAGACAATATAGACATGCCATTTGTACAGTTTCACCAGGAAGCTTGCAATTAACACTCTAGGTCTATTCCCCAAGTGGGAGAAGGGGCTGGACAACAGCAGTTCAGATATACGCTCACTGAGGCCTGAGTGACGTGGGAGGTGCCTACCCGTCCGTCACACTTGGGAGCGAGTCAGTGGCCAAAATAGGTGTGGCCACTACAAAGTCAAGAAAACGGAATATTTAATCTCCTACACAAAGGAGGCTTCTCTCTCACCACTAGAGCCGGACTCGCAGCTTGTAGGGCTCCAGTGCGTTGCACCCACCATGGGGCCCGAGGCCATGTGGGACCCACACAATGGATTAGTGGACTGAATTTGGACCAGTCCTAATCTGGACACAGCTCACCATGGAATGGACACTGGACTTTGGCTTTATTTCTGGCCTTGCTAAACCCATGGCTGCCCCTCTTCCAGGACTGGCCTGAGGGACACGGGACTCTACAACCCCAGAAGTGTAATTCTGCACCAATAAAAACCATCCATTCTCCTGGGCAAGTCTTAGAAAATTCGTTTTCTAAAGAAGTGGTAAGGCCCTCCTGCCCAGGAGTGTCGAAGGCATCTGCCTCCTTCTCCCTCTGGCAACAATTACACGTCAGTAGTAATTTAAAAGTGTAATATTTGATAACAGTGTAGTAATCTATCATATGAACTTACAATAATTTATTGGATTAGTTCCTATTATTGTTAGACTTTAAAAAAATATTTAAAAACTGTCTTATTGGTTTTAGAGAGAGGAAAGAAGAGGGAGAGAGAGAAACATCGATCAGCTGCCTCCTGCATGCCTTGCACTGGGGATCGAGCCCCAAACCTGGGCATGTACCCTGACCAGGAATCAAACCAGGGACCTCCTGATTCATGGGACAACACTCAACCAACTGAGCCACACCGAGTGGGCTAGGCATTTTGTTTTCTAATCCTCACCAGAGGATATGTGTTTGTTTTTGTTTGTTTGTTTTTCCACTGATGTAGAGGGAGACGAAGGAAGAAGGAGAGAGAGAAACATCAATGTTGATAGGTTGCCTTCCATACGCACCAAGGATTGAACTCACAACCCGGGTATGTGCCCTGATGGAATCAAACCAGAGACCCTTCAGTGCGTGGGACAATGCTCTCACCAACTGAGACACACTGTCAGGGCTATTGGAACGCAAAGAGTGGGCTGTGGGAACCTGGATCTATACAGAGCCAGTTGATCAGAAGCACATGTTGACTTTTATGTTGTCCACCTTGAACACTACACTTTGAAACACATTGAAGTGACAAAAATCACACAAACACACATGGTTTTAAGAAACCCACCAGTCATCAGCGCTTCATTTGTAAATACACAGAAGGAGCATAGGTGTATTTTCAAAGTTCTCTGGCTAACCAATGAACCTCACAAGTATTTATACTTGCAGAAAATCGCGGTCCCTGCACAAAAATGAAATGCTTTAAGGGAGAACGTAAATCCTGATTTTTTCCCCTCCCCCTTTCCAGATCCACAAGGAAGACTAGGATTTTCTGAAAGATGGTAAAGAGTAGCATTATTGCTATGATAATGCTGCAAAACTCGGCGGCATACAATAATAAACACCGATTCTCGTGCTCAGCGGTGGAATGACTGATGCAGGCTAGACTCACATGAGAACCCAGCTTCAGGCTTGAGAGTCTGGCAGGGCTTGGCCTCTGGCTGAGGGTTGATCTTAAATCTGCTGCCAAAATTTTGGGACCAAGAGAAACAAGAAAAGCTGTTTTTCTCTAATCCAGTGTTTCGGACAGGATCTAACTCTCTTGTAATCATTTTGTTTCTGGGAATTTTAACAGTGTAATAGAAAGGTGATTTTTTTAGGGTAAAGGATATGAGAAGAAAACAATTTTTTAAAACTAAATTGCAGTTTGATTCTGCCATCGCTGGCATGCACAGCTTTTTCGTTTTATATTTCTGTTTCCAGTCTCCCTTGGAAAATCCCTGGGTTTAGGCATCAAGTCTTTTACAATAACTTTTGGAGTTTGAACTCAGTATAATTCAGGAGCCCCTTAAAATGCAATTGACCAATTGACCTTTTTTTTTCTTTTTAATTTTTTTTTTTTATCCTCACCTGAGGACATTTTTCGATATTTTGTTCAGATAGAGTGAGAGTGAGAGAGAGAGAGAGAAACATCGACGTGAAAGCGACACATCGAGTGGCTGCCACCCACACAACCCAACCAGGGCCGGGGACAAACTGCAACCAAGTCACGTGCCCCTAGCGGAAACCGAACCCGGGTCTCTCCGGACCGCAGGACTACGCTCTAACCGCTAAGCCAAACCGGCCAGTGCAATTGACCTTTTTAAAGGTATAAATCCAGCCCTAGCCGATGTGACTCAGTTGGTTGGGCGTCATCCGGTGCGCCAAAGGGTTGTTGGTTCGATTCCCGGTTGCAGGGTTGCTCCCCAGCGGGGGGCATGCAGGAGGCAGCCGACCGATGTAATAAAAGTTATATGATTATGGTCTCTCTCTGAAATTTAAAAAAAATTTTTTTTTTATTGATTTTAGAGAGAAAGGAAGAGAGAGGGAGAGAGAGATAGAAACATCGATGAGAGACAACATCGACTGGCCACCTCCCGCATGCCCCCCTCTGGGGATCAGGCCCACAATCTGGGCATGTGTCCTGACTGGGAATCAAACCGGCAACCTCTTGGCGCATGGGTTGATGTTCAACCACTGAGCCACACTGGTCAGGCTCTCTCCGGAATTTTTTATTCAATGTTTTGGACCGTGGTTGACCATGAGTTAATTGAAACCACAAAAAGTGAAGCCACCCATAAGGGGGACTACTGTACATAGGAAAATATAGTACTGTTTCCACAGGTATGTTCTTTGAAGTTACCTTTAACATACAGCAATCCAAAGCCTATTTGAAGTCCACTGGTGTGGATCGGCG